>NC_087343.1:110765000-112015000 GCF_030014295.1 Loxodonta africana | reverse complement strand
CACATATCCACCTCAATCTTGGAATATATGGAATAGTGTTATATTCCCTTCACTATTCCCACCCTCCACAGAACCACCTACATCCTACGAATAACTTTCATTCAAAGTCATACACCCATTGTTTTCTTCCCCAAGCTCTTAAAATCCTGATTCTTCAATGTTTATATAAAATGATTTCCAGATTCTTCATTCTCAGTCACTCCCATCTTGGATAAATCCCAATTTTGAAGATCTGTTTCTCAAACTGCAGTATTGGAAAAAAAAAAAAAAAAAATGAATACAGTACAAGAGTATGTCTTAAACTTACTGAACAAAACTTAGTTATTTCATCTAGAGTATCAGGTCATAGGAGCCCTTGTGGCACAGTGGTTAAGAGTTTGTCTGCTAATCAAAAGGTCAGCAGTTTGAATCCATCAGCTGCTCTTTGGAAACCCTATGACGGGAGTTCTACTCTGTCCTATAGTGTTGCTATGGGTCAGAATCAACCTGATGGCAACAGGTTTGATTTTTTGGTTTATCATGTCATAATTACTGGCAAAAAAGCTACAAATTAATTTAGATGACTTTTGAGCTAGTGATTAATTTCAGATGACTTTTGAGCTGGTGATAATTTTAAGTTCTGGTTCTCTTACCTTCAGTTGTTTCCTTTAACTGATTCCACCTGTAAAGCAGTCTGGTATAGTGCTTACTCTGGTGTCAGGACTGGGTTCAAATACTGTTCCCCACTTAATTACTACATAAACTTGAGAAAATTGTGTTAATATTCTGAACCTTAGTTATCTTACTGAAAAATCATGAAAATAATGGGCCTTACCCCTAGGAATTTGGGAGGAAGATATCAATCAATGTATCTAAAGCATATTGACTGTCACAGATAAGGACTTAGCACATATAAAAAAACAGAATTAGTTATTTTTTTTAGTCAAGAGATATTAACAAATAGTATAGGAATAATTCATCAAAATTAGACTTGTAAGTGATTCTACAGTTGTGCAGTATTATCCCCTCATTCCATTTAAAAGCCCTTGATTGTCTACCAAATATGTATTACATTTTATACTGAGTTCTGGTGACCTCACAATGAATTAGGTTAACCCTAAATTCAAGAAGCTCAAAGTCTATGAAGAATCTGACATGTATAAAAATGGTTCTTCCATGATTGTGCAGATAGGGCTTGATAGACCAAAGTGTCCTGACTTTTCAGGTAATACTCTTGCCATCCCATCACAACCCATTCCATTCCAGTATATCGTGGTCCTTACAGTGCTCAGCATTCAGTGAGCATTTAATAAATGTTGAGTGATGAATAGATAATACATATTTCAAGAAAATAGTAATGCTGAGTTTGTTCAAACACAATATTTTGGTTTGGAGTTTGTCTTAGCCATCTAGTGCTACTATAACAGAAGTATCACGAGTGGATGGCTTTAACAAAGATAAATTTATTCTCTGAGTCTAGGAGGCTAGAAGTCCAAATTCAGGGCACCAGCTCCAGGGGAAGGCTTTCTTTCTCTGTCAGCTCTGGAGGAAGCTTCTTGTCATCAACCTTCTCCTGGGCTAGGAGCTTCTCCACGAGGAAACCCCAGGTCCAAAGGATGTCTCTGCTTCCGGCACTGCTTCTTCGTGGTATGAGATCCCCCACTCTGTGCTCACTTCCCTTTCCTTTTATCTCTTGTAAAATAAAAGGAGATGCAGGCTACAACCCAGGGAAATTCCCTTTACATTGGATCAGGGATGTGACCTGAGTAAGGGTGTTACAGGGTTTTATAAATTAAATTCTCTTCATCTTGAAATAGATTTCTATACATTCAATATTATCTTTCTTCTTCGAATTTAAGGGATGATGAGAAGGCATCACTCAGAGGAAATCTTTAGATGGTCAATTATGTGATGCTAGATGATTATTTACACAATATTTTTGTTCCTTGCTGTTGAGCCGATTCTGACTCACGGTGATCTCATGTGTGCAGACTCAAGCTCCTCCGTAAGGTTTTGAAGATTGTGACCTTTCAGAAGCAAATTTCCAGGCCTGTTAACCTCTGGGTTGGTTAGAACTGCCAACTTTTTGGCTAGTAGATGAGTGTTTAACCAATTGTATCACACTAGAATGCCTTTATTTATATACTATACCAACTTTTTAAAGAATCTAGGTATAGAAAAAATGGTTTAAGTGATATACACAAAAATATTTAAAGTGATCATACCTGGGTTGTATTTTTTTTTATATTCTTATAGTTTTTTTTTTTTAATTTTTCAAATATTTTTCAATGAGTGTGCCTATTAGAAGAAAAAATCTGCAAATATATATATATACATATATATGGAGTTTAACAATATATAATTAGAGTTTAGGGTTAAAGGATTGAACTCAAGTAACCCCTGCTAAAAATGGAAATATTGTTATACAAACAATGACTCTTCCTTTTATTTGGTCCTTTGTATTTAATAGAATAATTCCATATGAAATAGTGACTGATACATTGTCATTATCATTATTAACATTTATGAAATTGCTTTTCTAAATGAACAGGGCATAAAACATAAAATCTGTGATTTGGAAGAAAAAGGCTGAATGAGTCTGGGATTATGGGGGATGCTAATAGAAAAAAGAGAACAAGGTGAGTGACTGGGTCCCAGGAATGTGAATTATGGGAGATTAAGAAATAGCAGTAAGGCCCTAGGTGTTCGACGGCCACAAGTAAAAGAATAAGATCAGCAAAAGGAGGGATTTGAATGATTTAAAAAAAGGTTTTTTTTACTACTATTTTATCATAGCATTTAGCTCTCTTTACATTTTGGGTTGGTCATCTCTCCAGTTTTCTTATTGAGAAGATCCATTGGCCAATGGAATGATTGCAGCATGATGATTGTAACCTATCTGCCCAGGACACTGGCAAAAATATGGAAGTGAGCCTTATTGCAGCTCTTTTGTTGTTGTTAAATATGTATGAATTGCCTTGAAATACAATAGTCTTAGTAATTGTTTCACAACAGAAGAAAAAAATTTAAATTAATCTGTGAACCATGCATATACAGCCTTGATTTATTAGCAAAGTAATACATTTTACAAAACCAAGACCTTTGTTTTTGAATTTGAGCTAGGATAAATACTTGTAGAACTAACGAACCAAATTAATGTTTTTTCCTGCAGTTGTGTGATAATACTATTGTTACATTAAATCCTTCTCTTGTAGATAGATAGATGGGTACATAGATAGATAGATGATAGATAGATAGATAGATGATAGATAGATGATAGATAGATAGATAGATGATAGATAGATAGATAGATAGATAGATAGATAGATAGATAGATAGATAGATAGATAGATAGATAGATAGATAGATAGATAGATGGATGATAGGTACATAGATAGGTAGATATTAGAAGAACTGTCACTTTAACAAAAAGCAATCTTTTATTTCCCCCCAAAGAAGGCAAATTTTCTCCTCTGAATTATCACATAAGCATCTTAATATATAACTTCTACATTCTCTATTGTAATATAAATATTTACTACAATTTTTATTATATTTCCCCTGCTGTTAGTTCTGTGAGGCCATTATCTTTGCATTCCCTAAGAGTAGAATCAAGTTATTTTTTAATAAAACCAGGATTATAAAAATACAATAAATAAAAATATTCATCAAAGTTCCAGGATTATTTTGTGTACTAATCAACATTTGTTATATTAATTTAAAAAAAAAAATTCATTTTGTGAAACTAGAATTGTGGAAACTGTTTAAATGCATTCCCAAACCACATCTCACATTAGTTGTTTGTGATCATCAAATATCAACCCTTTATCAATTCTCAATCTTTTCTGATGGGTATCACGTTTTTTTGTATATTTGTGCAATTAAAGTCTGTCATAATTCCTCTGCTCATTCAAGATGTGAAGTGGCAGGCGGAGGGGTGGGGTAAGTGTTCACAGAAAAGGCCTCATCTTTCTGAACACTCAGCACACTGATAGGTTCTACAGTGAAGACTCTTAGATTTTTGTTGAGTTGGAGTTTTATTTTTGTAATGATATAGTCAATCCATCAAAATGATGTTACACCAAATCTGATTTCATATGTTTTTTTTCTCCTTAAAGTAGAAAACTCTCAAGTTGCTTAGTGAAGTGCTAAATGCTTTATATTGACAGACTACCGCTGTTCAGCAATCTATATTTGCAGCCTGCCAAAATGAAAGCCACAGTTGGGTCTTCTTTGCTGTTCACAGTATTTTAAATTACAAATGATGTTGATTTTAATCATCTTTGCTCTATTCACTCACAAAGCCGGCTGCTGCACAAGTCAGCTTAGATTCTGTATAAAATAATTTTTATTGGGCTTAGTACTTGCATAGCACTTCACACCTTTAAAATACCTTGTAGACAGTAACTAGTCGATTCTCACTGAAAAAAAAGAAAGAAAGAACAGCTTTGATGTACCGAAGGATATGTGTAAAACAGGTCTAAATTAAAAAAGTTTTCTTATAGATTAAATTTAAAAGAAATATATTTATTTAGCTGTTTATTTTGAAATCAATAGAGTATATTTCAGGAACTAATTTTTTATCCAATACTTTCCATTGTAATCATGCACATAATTTCAATTTTAGTGATCATACAAATTACAGAAGCATTAATATTATTAATAGCTAACGGAAGTACTGTCAGGTGAAGAAGTCTTAACATACTGAATATTGTTTTGCACACTATGCAAAGCAAAGGTCTGTGGCAAAATTAGTAAGACTCAAGTAGTAGCAGAGGACTGACATGGTGTATAAGTTGCTGCTTCTCCTTTTTATCCTTGAAGTAGCACCAGCTTCCCCTGGTATAGATGCAGGTAAGACTAACTTGGCCCAGACCTAAATGAGTCTCCAAGTTCCTATTAAATATACGAAAATATATATCACAGCAGGAGTTAAACTAATATATTATTTAAAGAGTGCACTATAAATTCCATTCCTGGTTTTCTAAGTGAAATATAGCGTCTTGCCTCCATTGTCTATGTTTTTCTTCCACCCTTCCATTTAAAGACCCTCTCATTTTAACCTGTGTTTTTAAAAGTAAAAGTTTGTATATCGCTCTTGGAAAATGACACATTTACTCTGGTGATAAAACAATCTGCATGAGAGAGCCTAAAATGTTATTATTACTACACGCTATTTTGGATATTCTGTAGGGTTTTTTCAATTATTCCTGTAATACAAAGAAAAGCATAGGCCAAGGGTGAGGAGGGAAACCTTCTCTACTTGATATCTGTGATGGATTGAATGTGTCCCCCAAAAATATGTATATCAATTTGGCTAGGTCCTTATTCCAAGTATTGTGTGATTGTCCATCATCTGATGTGATTTTCCTATGTGTTGTAAATCCTATCTCTATGATGTTAATGAGATAGAATTAGTGGCAGTCACATTAACGAGCCAGAACTCAATCTACAAGATTGGATTGTGTCTTGAGCCAATCTCTTTTGAAATATAAGAGAAGTGAGCAGAGAGACATGGGGACCTCATAGCACCAAGAAAGCAACATCAGGAGTAGAGCACATCCTTTGGACCCAGGCTCCCTACGCCTGAGAAGCGCCTAGATCGGGGAAAGATTGATAACAAGGACCTTCCTACAGAACCAACAGAGAAAGAAAGCCCTCCGCTGGAGCTGACACCCTGAATTGGGGCTTGTAGCCTACTAGACTGTGAGAGAATAAGGTTCTGTTTGATAAGGCATCACTTGTGGTATTCTACTAAAGCAGTACTAGATAGCCAAGACAGTATCCAACAGAGTTGTGGTCATAGCTCAGAAACTAAAAGCTGTCTGTGACTACACACACACACGCACATATACTCGTACTGTACTTTCAGTAATGAAACAATTAAAATGCAACATAGCATATTCATAATTAAAACTATGCTTAGAAATTTAGATTTCAATTAGAAGAGAGTGAAATCTTACTAATTTATTGAGAATTGTGTTTCTAAACTCTTTGAGAGATCTTCAAGAGGGACAAATTTGGAACTAAAACTTGACACAAATTACTGAGTATTGAACTGTAAAAGCTGTAGATAAACCAAGTGCTCTCACTATCTTCAGGTTCCTTTCTTCTTTCTTAGTATCAGAAGATTTTGCTTCTGATAAACCAATGGAAATATTATCTACATCCAACAGAACTTATTGACTTTTTTCGACAATATTAAAAAATGGGAAGCAAACCTTTTAAGCAAATGATAATGCAGCACAATTTTTATGTTGGATTTTACATATCAAATTGAAATCTTCAATACTATTAAAAAAAATACTATTAGCTGCATCTAAATCATGCTCAGGTATTGTGATGGTTAATTTAGTGTGTCAACTTGGCTAGGTTTGGTGCACTGTTATTTGGTCAAACACTAGCCTGAAATTGTTCTCAAGCATTTATTTACATGTGATTAAAACGGTCTGCCGTAAGTAAAACAGGTTACCCTTCATAATGTGGGTAAGCTTCATCCAAACAGATGAAGATCTTAAGGGCAAAAAGGAAGCAGGTTTCCCAAGGAAGTATTCTGCTTCCAGACTATAAGTAGATGTTTTGCCGTAGTTCTCTTTCTCATTGCCTAAGTGACTGATTTTATGGATTTGGGACATAAAACTGCTAAAATTTTCAGCCTGTCTCCTGACCTACAGATTTTGGACTTGCTAGCACCCAAAATTATTCAGTCAATCCTTCTCGCTCTCTTTCTCATATATACATATATGCATACATATAAAAGTGGTTCTCTTTTCTCTTGCAAACACTGGGGCAGGTATCATTTTCATTATAAAACCCTTGTTTGAATCCAAAGAGTTTTCATGTGCACATATAGGAGGCTAATATTTCCAACTGGGAAAAAAGTAAATCTAATAAATTTTAAGATTAAAGTTCAAACAACATTAGCATGTCTGGAAAATAATGTGTTTCTATGAATTTATTATACCAGCACTAGAAGCAAATATTTAACTTTCCCTTTAAACAATATATCATGTAGATATTTCAATTCCCAAATCACTATTTTAATCTTTCCCTCAAGAAAATCACCCCTTATCAGATGCCAACTCTTTACCATGTAACCAACAAAGAGGTAACACGGATATGGTAATAAATTTGGAATAAGATGAAAACAAATGACCACATAGGATGTGGTTTCCGTGGCCCCAAGAAGAACACTTTTCCTAAAAAGTAAATACGTAAAATACCCCCTCTCCTTGCTCTCAAGTGCCTGAATTTCTGCAATTTAAAATTTCTGGGCTGACTAGTGTATTAAGAAGCAAATATTCTTTGGCAGAATTATACTCTAAGATGTGAAATTCTAGACCCTCAAAAATACATTATTTACTTGTCGAAAATCTGCCTAGCGTCAGTCTAGTCATTGTCTGAATTGCAGATGGAAATTGATAATAAAGGCCACTCAAAGCCTGGCCATATCTCATATAACCGGTTGTAGTTACGGCATGGTTTCTATTTTGCAGCTTCCACGTAAACTTGATAGGAGATTGGCGTTGACAAAATAAAATGAAAAAACAGCAGGAAAATATAAGTCAAAGAGGTAGCCTAATTTAGCAACCCACTATCAGGAAATTTTTCCTAACATCAAATGTAAATCTCTCCATCAGCATCTAACTACACTTTTAAGTCCATTCTCAGTTGTCCTGGTGTTTGGCTGATTTCCTCTTTTTCTTATGGTTAAGACTTTTACTTTCTGAGTACTTTTCAACCACATTTTCTAGTTTTTCCTCACAAATATGCCTTTAGTTTAATACTTTTTTCCACTTTTTTACAGATCCTGATATTGATGCACAGGGATATCTAGAGGCATGTTCAAGGTTACACAGTAAATTAAAAACCCAGCAGGGACTAGGTTATACAGCACCTGGGTTTCTAGACTGCTGCTTGGCCAACTGAGCCATAGGGGCTTTCATGGTAAGAAGAATTAAACAAGAGAGGGAAAAAAAAAGGAAATCTTAAATTAGAAAATAAAATTATGAAAAAAAAAGATTTTTCTTAGAATCACAGTTGAATTTTCTACAGATAGATACAAATATACAATGATGCAGTATTTGCTATCCACCTTCGAGGTAGACTTATAGACTGGTGAATCTACTTCTGTCTATCTTCATACTTGCTCAGCCATTTACATCAGCGCGTAAAACAAATTAGAAAGTGGGTTTTATATCAAGTGGCTAAAATAGTCATGCTCCACTACCTAATCTCAGAGGGTCATAAGTGTGCAATATTTCAGAGGTGTGTCTGTTCTGCTCTGCTTCTTTTTTCCCACTCTTTACATCCGAGTCAGTGCTTATGATGAGGATCTGAGAAAAAGGGAAAAGATTAAAGACTTGGAATTTGAGCTTTGAAAATTGGGGCAGTGATTTGGGAAATCAAGGACTCTTGAACTTTCATGTAAACACCAATTTGGAATGAAAGCTTACAATTGTTGGGGTAGGCGATATGATAAAGTGATGAAATAGCAAATAGAAGTCTCAATAACTTCCACATAAAGATGTCTCAGTGCTTAAGAAATATAACCTGAGGGACTTCAGAAATACGTACTAGATAGTGGGGACACAGTCATGAAAAAGTGCTACACAGGAGCAATGTTAGCTGTACGATAACCTAGTTAGGCTCCAGAGTGTCGAGAGGGCTTCACATTTTAAGGAACGACAATTTAAGAAAAGTTGAATGATGAACTAGAGTTAGATTAGAGACGGATGCAGGATGTACAATGGCACTAAGGCAAGAAAGAGCGTGAGACACTGGAGGAACTAAAAAAGGCCAATATAGCTACAAAGAGATATCAGTTGAAGCTTGAGGGATACAGAGGGACCAGTGGGACCAGTTCATGCCAAGTCTTGTAGGTCATGGAAAGTACGTTTTGTCCACTTTATTCTAAACGCCACAAAGGGTATTAATATATTTTAGGAGAAAGTCATATGATTATATTTGCATTTTTAAACAATCACTCAGGCTTCCCTGCCTATTTATTTGTCATCTTTGTTATTTTCAGACCCACACATAAACATTTTAGCTCTCATAGATCCTCACTCATGAAGAAGATGCCGCTGTTGAGAAAGTCAAGAAATTGAATGATGTGAATTTCCATGAGTTTCCGTAAGTTCCTGTAAATTTAGCCTCCAACTGAAATAAATCAACGGGTACTCTTGAGAAACTCAAAAGCATGCTTCATCAGCTAAGTTGAATGAAAAGAAATTAGACATGGAAGTAATAGCCCATTTTAAAATGGCATCTTTTATAGAAACATCATTATATGGGACAATTAAAAGAGGAAAATTTATTTGAATATGTATTTTTTAAACACCCATCAACAAAAGTATAACTCTAGCAAAAGAAAAAAAAAAACTGAATCAGTTGAAAGACTCTGCTGAAAATATGAAATTGAAATCTACATAATAAACCTCTAGATAAAATTCAAAAGTATGAAGCATAGTATACTATGCAATTGAAATTAATAATATTAATTTTTTAAAAATTGCCACTGAGTTAATTTAGACTCATGGCAGCCCCTTGTGTTACAGAATAGAACTGCTCCATAGATTTTTGTTCTGTTTTGCTGTAATCTTTCAGAAGCAGATCTCCAAGCCTTTTTCTGCACCATCACTGAGTAGGTTCGAACTGCCAACTTTTACTTTAGTAGTCAAGTGCTATTAAACCCCCCCAAAATAATACTAAAACTATTAGATACTACGTTAAATAATTCATCATAAAAATTATATATTATTTTATGCTATGCCTTTTTAGTTATAACACCGTAATCACATCTCAGTAGCATTGAATACTTCAATACAAGTAACTAGTAATTCTTTTGGGCCAACGCATGTGACAGCTTTTTTAAAACTTTTAAACTAGTATTAACATATAGAAAGATCTTAATTTGATTTTACACAGATTACATTTTATAATTTACTAGGCCTAAAAAAAGAAGTCCCTGCTTTGGAGATGATTTTTTTTAAGAAAAAAAAAAAGCATAAAATGGTGAATTAGCAATTTCCTATGATGAAATGATTCATGTTTATTACTTTTAAATTTTTTCCATAGCAGTAGAACTCCAAGCAAAATGATAATAACAATGATCTATCTTTAAAACCATTAATGACATGGTAAGGGTCAGAACTGACTTCTGATGCCTAACGTCCAAATTTGACCACAACTTTTACTATTGTCCTGATTCCTTAATGATTTTAATAAGGAACAGCCATTACTCAGAAAAGACTGTACAACCTTAATGTCCAGATAGATTTTTAGACTGCCAGGATATTCTAGGAGAAAGGCCTGGAAGTCCACATGTGAAAAATCAGCCTTTGAAAACCCTATGGAGAACGATTCTACTCTGACACACATGGGGTTGTCATGAGTCAAACTGAGTCCACAGCAAACTGGTACCATACTAGAATATTCTACTTTTTTTCTTTAAAGGGGGGACAGAGATTCTAAATTTAGAGATATTTAAAATCCCCTAATTTCATTAAGTCTCAGTTTTAAAGACCTAATTAACAAAGGCGGAAATTAACTTGTTTGGTAGTACCTACATTTGAAGTAAAAGAATATGCTCTGAAAACTGTAAACTGACGTGCAAATAAAAGACTTTATAATTATCACTGTATTTGCTATGAATTCAGTTGATCAAGAAATGGAATTCTTCTCATTTTTCTATGTTGTTGCTGGGTACTATTAATTCGATTCTGACTCAAAACAACCCTATAGGACAGAGTAGAACTACCCCATAGGTTTCCTAGCCTGTAATCTTTACAGAAACAGATCACCAGGTCTTTTCTCCCATGGGGCCTCTGGGTGGGTTCAAATCGCTGATCTTTCAGCTAGCAGCCAAGCACTGAGCCTATAGAATAATTCAATTGCTATTTTGAGCCCATATTCCTCCCTGTGGCAGAACTTGATATCAAGAAACTTGACATCATCTCCCCACACCCCCCAATCAGGAGGTAACATATGATCAGGAATGATGGTACTGAAGAAAGAAGTCCAAGCTGCATTGAATGCACTGGCGAAAAACAAGGTTCTGGGAATTGATGGAATACCAATTGAGATGCTTCAACAAACGGATGCAGCGCTGCAAGTGCTTACTGGTCTATGCCAAGAAGTTTGGAAGACAGCTACCTGGCCAGCTAACTGGAAGAGATCCATAT
Organism: Loxodonta africana; assembly: GCF_030014295.1. NCBI lineage: Eukaryota > Metazoa > Chordata > Mammalia > Proboscidea > Elephantidae > Loxodonta > Loxodonta africana. The sequence goes on along the minus strand of NC_087343.1, from coordinate 112,003,835 downwards.
TTGTGCCCATTCCAAGGAAAAGTGATCCAACACAATATGGATATTATCAAACAATATTTTTAATATCACAAGCAAATAAAATTTTGCTGAAGATCATTCCAAAGCAGCTCCAGCAGTATAGCCACAGGAAACTGCCATAAATTCAAGCCAAATTCAGAAGGGGACGTGGAACAAGGGATACTATTGCTGATGTAAGATGGATCCTGGCTGAAATCAGAGAATACCAGATGATCTGTGTTTTATTGAGTATGTGAAGGCATTTTATTATTATTATTTATTGTGTTTTAAGTGAAAGTTTACAATTCAAGTCAGTCTTTCATACAAAAACTTATATACACCTTGCTATGTAACCTTAGCTGCTCTCCTCCTAATGTGACAACACACTCCTCCTCTCCACCCTGTATTCCATGTTTCCATTCAATAGCTCCTGTCCCTTCTGCTTTCTTATCTCGCCTCCAGGCAGGACCTGCCCACATAGTCTCATGTGTCTACTCGAGCAAAGAAGCTCACTTCTCACCAGTATCATTTTCTGTCTTATATTCCAGTCCAACCCCTGTCTGAAGAGTTGGCTTTAGGAAGGGTTCCAACCTTTGGCTAACAGAGGGTCCAGGGACCATGATTTCCAATCTCAGAACATTAAGTCTGGTCTTTTTATGAGAATTTGAGGTCTGCATCCCACTCTTTTCCTGGTCCATCAGGGATTCTCTGTTGTATTCCTTGTCAGGGCAGTCATTGATGGTAGCTGGGTACCATCTAGTTCTTCTGGTCTCAGGCTGATGGAGTCTCTGTTTTATGTTGCCCTTTCTGTTTCTTGGCTCCTACTTACCTTGTGTCTTTGGTGTTCTTCATTCTTCTTTGTTCCAGGTAGGTTGAGACCAATTGATGCATTTTAAATGGCCACTATGCAAAGGCATTTGAGGGTGTGGATCATAACAAATTATAGATGACATTGCAAAGAATGGGGATTCCAGAACACTTAATTGTGTTCATGAAGAAACTGTACATGGATCAAGAGGCAGTTGTTTGAACAGAACAAGGGGATACTGTGTGGTTTAAAGTCAGAAAAGGTGTATGTCAGGGTTGTATCCTTTCACTATATTTATTCAATCTGTACACTGAGCAAATAATCTGAGAAGCTGGTCTATAAGAAGAAGAACGCCGCATCAGGATTGGAGGAAGGCTCATTAGCAACCTGCATTATGCAGATGATACAACCTTGCTTGCTCAAAGTGAAGAGGACTTAAAGCACTTACTGATGAAGACCTAAGATGACAGTCTTCAATATGGATTACAGTTCAACATAAAATGACAAAAACCTTCACAACTAGACCAATAAGCAACATCACAATGAATGGAGAAAAGATTAAAGTTGTCCCTCCCCTTCTTTACTTTCTCAACTCTCTTAGATTTGCCTGGATTTCCTTTCACAGTGTTGTTAAGGAACCTATTTTAGTCTCAGGGAAAGAAAGGCTTGCTCCTGTATCCTGGTATAGTGACTCTGTGTATTCCTTCCATCTTCTTTTGATGCTTCCGGTGCCATTTAGTATTTTGCCCATAGAATCATTCAATACTGCAACTCCAGGCTTGAATTTTTGCTTCAGTTCTTTCAGCTTGAGAAATGCTGAGCGTGTTCCCCCTTTTGGTTTTCATCCTCCAGGTTTTAACACACGTCATTACAATACTTTACTTTGTCTTCTCAAGCTGCCCTTTGAAATCTTCTGTTCAGCTCTTTTACTTCATAATTTCTTCCTTATGCTTTAGCTACTTGATGTTCAAGAGCAACTTGCAGAGTCACTCCTGACATCTATTTGATCTTTTCTTTATTTCCTGTCTTTTTAATGACCTCTTGCTTTCTTCATATATGATGTTCTTGATGTCATTCCACAACTCTTCTCGTCTTAGGTCATTAGAGTTCAACGTGTCAAATCTATTCTTGAGATGGTGTCTAAATTCAGATTAGATATACTCAAGGTCCTACTTTGGCTCTTATGGACTTGTTCTAATTTTCTTCAGCTTCACATTGAACTTGCATATTAGCAACTGGTTCTGTGTCCAGCAGTTGGCCCCTGGCCTTGTTCTGACTGATGATATTGAGCTTTCCCACTGTCTCTTTCCACAGATGCAGTCAATTTGACTCCTGTTGAGGTCCATGTGTATAGTTGCCGTTTATGTTGGCATAACATAAAAAATATATATATATATATATATTTGCAGTGAAGAAGTCTTTGGTCTTGCAAAATTCTATCTTGAAATCTCTGGCATCATTTCTATCACCAAGGCCATATTTTCCAACTACCAATTCTTCTTTGTTTCCAACTTGCACGTTCCAATCACGGGTAATTATCAATGCATCCTGATTGCATGTTCGATCACTTTCAGACCAGAGAAGTTGGTAAAAATTTTCATCTTTGGCCTTAGTGGTTGGTGTGTAAATTTGAATAATAGTCATGTTAACCAGACTTTCTTGTTGGCCTATGGATATTATCTTATCACTGACAGCGTTGTACTTTAGGATAGACCTTGAAATGTTCTTTTTGATAATGAATGCAATGTCATTCCTCTTCAAGCTGTCACTGTCAAGTAGACCATATGATTGCTGGTGTTTGAATACTGGTAGAATATCTTCCAGCATCACATCAACACACAAGGCCAACAGTACAACAAACTGACAGACACGTTGGGTGGGGAATAGACTACGGTAAATAATCTATGTTCCTTTTAGACCTTAAATATCAAAGAATAAGATGCCTGTCATACACAATAAAGGCCACACTAAATGGATGGTGAATTTGAAGGTTGTTTTAAATTGCAAAGTCTTAATATTATTATAGTCTTGGGGAGACACCATCGGTCATGTAAAAGACCATACCATTGTCAGTTCAAAAAAGTAGGAACAAACACCTGTGTGGATAAATGTTTAAAATTTTTTTTTTGCTCCATCCCAGCAACAATACAGACCCCAAAAGTGTTCTGAATCCCTTCTTCTGCAATAGAATCTATAAAAATTTATTTTTCTGAGAATTCAGCATGTAACAAAATTTTATTTCATCTTTTTTAGCTACCTTTGCCCTCCCAACTTTCTCATAAAGTGTGTGGATCCAGCATCATGTGGGAATTCCTCGGTGGTGCAATTGTTAAGCACTTGGCTACTAACCAGAAGGTTGAAGATTTGAGTCCTCCCAAAGTTACCTCAGAAGAAAGGCCTGGCAATCTTCCTCCAAAAAAATCGCTATTGAAAGCTCTAGGAAGCACAGTTTTACTCTGATACACATGTGGTCATCATGAGTCAGAATCAACTCAATGGCAACTGGTTAGGTATCATGCATGTGTATCTTTTGTACTCACACCATTATCATGTGCTCCAATCATATTGAAGGTTATTGTAATTATATATATATATATATTTGTGTGTGTGACATTTGGGAAAGTACAGGCCAATAGCAGCAGAGTTGGAGCACAGAGCCTTGAGCAATCAGAGGTTTTCACCTATATCTCCAACACTGTATCTGAATTGAGGGCTTGACTCATCACTTGCTGTATTGGTCCTGAGCTTTTCTTGATTACGCTAATCAATTGCAAAGCTCTGGAAGCAGACACAGCAGGTCTTTGAAGCCAACCCTGTTTCTGTTAAAGAAAAAAAAATAGCTTTATAAATTCAACGAGAACTTAACTTTCCATAAAAAAAAAAAAATATAGATATCACTTATCTACTAGTCAGTTGCTAGTCCTTAAGAAATGCAGGGAAATGGAGATGTCCTTAGCATAAATTCTTCTCTTTCACAAAACAGAGCTAGCATACAGCTAGCAAAAACCAATCAGGCAACTGTGGTTTCTGAAATGAGAGTAGTTAAATTACATTGAAATAGCAACATATTTTTGATGAGATATGTATCTTCATTGGATGGATAAGTAAAAATTAGGCTTATTGTGATCTAGCCTACATAAAATTCTATCCGTAAGACAGAAGGACATACTTGAATTTCATCAGAATCTTTTGTTTATTTGTTTTTTTAAGTTACTATATTTTTATAGGAAAAAAAACTCAAATTTTCTTTTTTTTTTCTTTTAGTGTGTAGATGGTCAGAAGATAACCCAAAGCTGTTATTCTTGTGGAATACCAGTAAATCGGTCCTCACAGATGAAACAAAGAATCTGACCATCAAATATCATGTTAGCACAACTGGACTAAACAAAAAGCAAAGAAGTTCCTGAATAAACTGAATACTTTGAAGGCCAGTGTAGCAGGGGCGGGAGTTTGGGGACCATGGTTTCAGGGGACATCTAAGTCAATCAGCATAATAAAATCTATTATGAAAACTTTCTGCATCCCACTTTGGAGAGTGGCGTCTGGCATTTTAAATGCTAGCAAGTGGCCATCTAAGATGCATCAATTGGTCTCAACCCACCTGGACCAAAGGAGAATGAAGAATACCAAAGACACAGGGTAATTATGAGCCCAGGAGACAGAAAGGGCCACATAAACCAGAGACTACACCAGCCTGAGACCAGAAGAGCTAGATGGTGCCTGGCTACAACCGATGACTGCCCTGACAGGGAACACAGCAAAGGACCCCTGAGGGAGCAGGAGAGCAGTGGGATGCAGACCCCAAATTCTTGTAAAAAGACCAGACTTTATGGTCTGACTGAGACTAGAAAGACCCTGGAGGTCATGGTCCTCAGACCTTCAGTTAGCCGGAGACAGGAACCATTCCTAAAGCTAACCCTTCAGACAGGGATTGGGCTAGACTATGGGATAGTCAATGATACTGGTGAAGAATGAGCTTCCTGGATCAAGTAGGCACATGAGACTATGTTGGCATCTCCTGTCTGAAGAGGAGATGAGAGGTTAGAGAGGGTCAGAAGCTGGCTGAATGGACATGAGAAGAAATAGAGGAGGGAAGGAGTATGCTGTCTCATTAGGGGGAGAGCAATTAGGAGCATATAGCAAGGTGTTTATAAATTTTTGTATGAGAGTCCGACTTAATGTATAATGTAAACTTTCACTTAAAGCACAATGAAAATTAAAAAAAAAAAAAGATGACGCAGTAGTACTGAAGGTTAAGCTGGGGCAGTCTGGCTCCTGAGCCTGTATGTGTAACCACCACCCATTAACGTCGCCGACCAGCCAAAAGCGACTCCAAGCGCTCCAACCACTGCTTCCTGCTTTCCTGTTCTTTCCTTTCTCTTCCTACAATAAACAAGAATTTTTTTTGTTTCTTTTTTTTTAAAAAAAAAGATCATGTTAGATCACTTGAATGAGTAGAGGGTATTCTGCAAGTGTCAAAAACGAGCAAAGACGTGATGGTTTCATTTTGTAAGCCTATGAGGTATAAATAGTTTTTCAGACGACCTTCAGTTATATGGGGATGACATCTGCCCTTGGAAAAGTGAAATACCCTATTTTGACCCAGTTTAAACTAGTATTTCTCATTGTAGTTAGTATTTATTTTCATATTTCATCATTATCAATCACCAGTTTTTTCTGGAGTAAAATGATCCCGTTTGACTGTCTCTCTCTTTTTTTTCTCTTTATGGCACACACTCACACGTGTAGTGCTACTTAAACAAAGATTTACACTGAAATGTGCAGAGTTAACCTTAATGGAAACACTGAAAACATTTAAGAGTTTTCAAGAACACATGTTGGCCTTAATATACTCAGTAAAATGTCAGAAACAGAAAAACCTTACATCTCTCCATTTACTCATTCCTATTCGTTTTTTTTTTCTAACTCATACACAGAGAAAAAAAAAATAAACCACTCTAAACTGAACACATATGCGATATATTTGTTTTCTTATGCTGACGGCCAATCATAACCAAGAGCTTGGTTATATCGCTTAATGTATTACATATCTGGCAATGCTGCGGATTTCACAATGAGCTTTTGGTCTAACAGTTAATTTTATTTTCAGATTCAGTCATATGGCTTTCCTGTAGGAATAGGTTCTATCACAGGAGCAAATTATTCAAATCTAATTTAGCGGACTCAATAATTCTCCTCAGTTTTATCTACGGGATTTTGTATTCCTTTCCCTATACCTAGTGGGTATGTAACAATTCAATTACCAAAGTTCTTCATCCAGAAAGTACAGTTGATTTCTGGTAATGCTTATTCTGTTTGATTTCTTTTTTTCTCCTAGTTGAACACAAACCAGTTGGTAATGAGTGAGTTAAAAATCTTAAAATAAGCTTGGCACTGTGTGTGTGTAAGTTAAAAAAAGAAAATATATATATACTTTAATAAAATACACACTAAAAAAACACACACACACTAGAAAGAGAAAATAAGTTTAGCAGCAACATTTCTTGTCGTGAGGGCATTTTTCATCTATGCATACAAAATAAAACAAGCTCAGTGCAGCCGAACAAAACAGGAGTGAGAAAGATAATATAAACTGAAAGATGAAAAGGCAGAGGGTGGGTGTAAAGAGGCACAATGAAAGCACACAGTCATCTGACAATAGCTCCAAATAATCTCAGAAGGAAAAACCCCGATTAGTAGATCAAGTGGATTAAGAAACAAGTTTTGAAATAAAAGAGCAATAGCATAAACAACTTCAAGGAAGATTAAAAGAGTGAGGTGATAAAAATACGCAAAAGTCTTTGGAGATTATTAGGAATTTCAGGGAATTTGCTAAAGATAATTCAAAAACGGTTGCCGCAGTACATCAACAGGGAACTGCCAGAAATTCAAGCCTGATTCAGGAAAGGATATAGAACAAGGGATATCTTTGCTGATGTCAGATGGATCATGGGTGAAAGCAGAGAATACCAGAAGGATGTTTACTTATGTTTTATTGATTATGCAAAGGCATTCAACTCTGTGGATCATAACAAATTATGGATAACATTGTGAACAATGGGAATCCAGAACACTTAATTGTGCTCATGCGCAACCTGTACATAGACTGAGAGGCAGTGATTGGAACAAGGGTATAACTTCGTGGTTTAAAATCAGGAAAGGTGTGCTTCACGGTTGTATCCTTTCACCACACTTATTCAATCTGTATGCTAAACATATAATACCGGAAACTGGACTATGTGTAGAAGAATGAGGCATCAGGATTGGAGAAAGGCTCATTAACAACCTGCAATATGCAGATGACATAACCTTGCTTGCTGAAAGCAAAGAAGACTTGAAGTACTTACTGATGAAAATCAAAGACTACAGCCTTGAATATAGTTTACACATCAACATAAAGAAAATAAAAATCCTCATGACTGGACCAATAAGCAACATCATGATAAATGCAGAAAAGATTGAAGTTGTCGAGGGTTTCATTTTAATTAGATCCTCATTCAAAGCCCATGGAAGCAACAGTCAAGAAATCAAATAAGATACTGCATTGGGCAAATCTGCTGCAAGAGGCCTCTTTAAAGTATGAAAAAGTAAAGCTGTTATTTTGAGGACTAAGGTGCACCTGACCCAAGCCATGATATTTTCAATTGCCTCATATACATGAAAAAGCTGAACAATGAATAAGGAAAACTGAAGAAGAATTGATGCCTTTGAATTACGATGTGGGCAAAGAATATTGAAGATACCACGCACTGCCTGAAGAACAAACAAATCTTTCTTAGTATAATTACAGCCAGGATAGGACACTTTGTCTCACGTATTTTGGGCATGTTATCAGGAGGAAGCAGTCCCTGGAGAAGGGCATCATGCTTGGTAGTATAGAAGGTCATTGAAAAAGAGGAAGACTCTCAAAGAGGTAGATTGACACAATGGCTGCAGCAATAGGCTCAAACATAGCAACGATTGTGAGGATGGCGCAGGAGGTGGCAGTGTATAATTCTGTTGTACATGGAGTCACTATAAGTCAGAAATAACTCAATGGCACCTAACAGCAACAACAACAACAATGATGAAACTCTCATAAGAGGAAAAACTTTGCATAGTCTTTCATTAAATATAATCACTATCAAAATATGTCTTCATGTATATTATTAGATTCTTTTTATTTTTGTTTTTTCTGATCTGTTTTTGGGTTAACCTTTCCTCCATTTCTCGAAATAATCTTTCTATATTTGATGAAATATGGTAGCACAATAGTTAAGCACTCAGCTGCCAACCAGAATGTTAGCTGTTCGAACTTGACCAGCCACTCTGGGAGAGAAAAGACCTGGAGATCTGCTCCCAAAAAGGTTGTAGCCCAGGAAACCCTGTGAGGAAGTTGTATTCTGCATTATGTGGTCACTTGTCATCAGAATGGACTTGAAGGCACACAACAGCAGCATATGTTTTCAACTTATAGCAATCCCATGTAACAGAGTAGAACTGTCCCAGGTTTTCTGCGCTGCCCTCATGATACAGGGTTAAAGAGTTCAGCTGCTAACTGAAAGGTAGGCACTTGGAATCCACCAGCTGCTCCACAGAAGAAAGATATGGCACTCTGCTTCCATAAAGAGTACAGCCTTGGAAACCCTGTAGGACAGTTCTACTCTGTCCTATATAGTTGCTATGGGTCAGAATCAACTCGACAGCAGTGGGAATGGGAACAAATCACCAGCTCTTACTCCTGTGCAGCCAGTGGGTGGGTTGGGTTAGGTCAGCAGCTGAGAACTTAACCATTGTACCACCAGGGCTCTTTATATACATACATATAAAATATAAACAAGGGGAATAAAATTTCTAATAAAGAGAAAATAGACTTAATGTTAGAACTCCACAAAACGTTTTGGTAACCTGAAACAGTCTAACAATTGATTTAAAAATGAATTCTCATAAATCTTTCAGAAATATTAGTAATATTGACAAATTGACTAGAGATCAGCAATTATCTCATTAAATTATTCAATACAAGAAGTAAATTCAGACAAATCAAAAAAGATATATATCTGCAGAGGAAACCTGAGCAAAATCATTTGTCAATATTGATTAAATGAATAAGACAATGAGTTTATACTTTAAATGTTACAAATAACCACAGACCCTCTTAAAGGTTTCCTTTATCAATCTGCAAATTATATAATACAAACACACACAATTAACACTTTTGGAAATTTCTATCCTATTTTTTTTTTTTTAACCCTTGTGCTCTATAAAGGGTATTAATAGTAGATTTCTTTACAAAGAACATTATGGACTTAGATTTTTGGAAGTATATCTCCAGGCCTTTCTTACTAGTCTTAGTCTAAAAGCTCTGTAGAAACCAGTCCACCATGGGTCACCCTGTTGGTATTTGAAATACCAGTGGCATAGCTCTCAGCGTCATAACACCACAAAAGCCACCGCAGTATGTCAAACTGACAGACAGGTAGTGGGGTCAAAACATAGGGATAGGCAATCCCCAGAAAAACAAATATTTGGTAAACTAATCATCATCGCCTGTAATCAATGATGTGAAAATTAAAATAATAATGTGATATTACATTTCACACAGGCAATTAGTAAAAATAATTACAAATGATTGTACCTGGTTTTGGCACTAGTGGAGGCAAGTGGTGAGTTGTATGTTATTTAAAGGGGAGGGTACCATGGCGGCATATATCAAATTCAAAAATGAGCATGTTTGTGAATGATTACTGTGTTTTTATGTGTAAAAATGTGGTTCTTTCCTAGAAATATATCTGTTGGAAGTAACCATTGTGTACACAGCCATGTGGAAAACAAGTATATTCAAGCATAATTGGTTAATTGCAAAAATGTGGACAAACCTAAATGTTCAACAATGAAGCAACTGTAAATAAAATTATATTGCATCTTTATGATGGAAAGCCATGAAGTAATTAAAAAGACCAAGATAAATCATGTGAAAAGAACTCCAAAGAAAAAAAATAATCAAGTAGTTGCAAACATAATAGAATGTACACATGAATTTTTTTTTTCCATTGTTACATAGGCAGAAGGAAATAGAATTTGCTGCTGAGACCCTAAAAGTAAGCTTTTTTTGAAAAATTCTATATACTTCTGGGTTTGGGGATAATTTATAAAGATAAAATATTTGTGTATTATTCATGTAATTAAAAAACAATTCCAGTATGAAATGTTTATGGGTCCTCTACTTGTCTCAAGGAGTATGATACTCTGTTGTAAACATCCAATATTGGCTGTTTGAATTTTTATACTTTGTAAAGTTTCAATTAAATTAAATATTCCCCCAAAATATAAAAATTCCCACTAATTTAGAAAGAAGAGCATGTTTACATCCATAAACTTTGCACTTATTGTTTATAGAATCATAAAAATCTATTGAAATCTGAACCTCAGTTTTCCCTATTCCAAATCCTATCTGCGCTGCTTGACTTTTTGTTTTTTATAATCATGTGTGCCCTAACTCAACTTGTGGAGCTAAAATCAAACACAAAGTAATTCTATAAAACTCACTTTGCAAAGAGCATTGCATCTTATTTATTAATAGATTGTTTTAGCTGCCTTCAAGTCCCTTCCAACTCATAATGACCCTGTGTAAAACAGAACAAAACGCTACCCAGTTCTTCGTCATTCTCACAATTGCTCCTAGGTTTTTTTTTTTGAGCCTATTGTTGCAACCACTGTGTCAATTCATCTCCTTGAGGGTCTTCCTCTTTTTTGCTGACTTTACCAAGTATGATGTCCTTCGCCAGGGACTGGTCCCTCCTGATTACATGCCCAAAGTACATGAGACAAAGTGCACCATCCTCCTTCTAAGGAGCATTCTGGCTGTACTTCTTCTAAGGCAAATGTGTTCGTTTTTCCATGGTATACTAAATATTGTTCACCAACACCATAATTGAACCATAATTCAAAGGCATCAATTCTTTTTCAGTCTCCCTTACACATCGTATTCATTTACAACTTTCATATGCATTTGAGACAATTGAAAATACCATGGCTTAGGTCAGGCACACCTTAGTCCTCAAAGCGACATCTTTCTTTTTAACATTTGAAAGAGGTCCTTTGCAGCAGATTTCCCCAGTGCATTACATTGCTTGATTTCTTTTTCTTTCTAATATTCTTATTTTGTTTTCCATTTTAGTCATGTTATACGTATGTTTTCACAGCACGAGTTAATTTCTCATTCAAAAATTTATACACATGTTGTCTTGCAACATTGGTTGCAATCCCCACAATGTGATAGTACACTACCCCTTTCCGCTGTAGGTTCCCTGTCCCTTTCTGACTTCTCGTCCTGCTTCTGGACTGACCATTTGGTCTCATATGCTTGGTTGAACTAAGAAGCACATTCCTCATGCATGTTATTTCTTGTTCATAGGCCTGTCTAATCTTTGTCTGAAAATTGGACTTCAGGAATGGTTTCAGTTCTAGGTTAGCAGAGTGTCTGGGGGTCACAGTTTCAGGGATTCCTCCAGTCTCTGTCAGACCAATAAGTCTAGTCTTTTTAAGGGAATTTTAATTCTGTTCTATATTTTTCTCCTACTCTGTCCAGGACTCTCTGTTGTGATTCCTGTCAGGGCAGTGGTTGTTGGTAGCCGGGCACTATTTATTTCTTCTGGTCTCAGGCTGGTGGAGTTTCTGGTTCATGTGGCTCTTTAGTCTTCTGGGCTAGTATTTCCTCGTGTCTTTGGTTTTCTTCATTCTCCTTTGCTCCAGGTTAGATGGGACCAATAGATGTATCTTAGATGGCTGCTCAAAGGCTTTTAAGACTCTGGGCTCTACTCACAGAATTGGAAGGTTGAACATTTTCTTTATAAACTTTATTATGCTAATTGACCTGCATGTCCCTCGAGACTATGGTCCCCAGGCCTTAGCCCCAGCTATTCGGTCCCTCAAAGTGTTCAGATGTGTCTAGGAAACTTCTATGCTTTTGCTTTGGTGCAGTTGTGCTGATTTGCCTTATAATGTGTGTCCTCCTTCCCTTCACTGATGTTGACACTTGTCTACTATCCAGTTAGTGATTTCCCCTTCCCCTCCTTCCTCACCCTCTTAACCATCAAAGAATGCTTTTGTGTATGTCTTTTCTTAAGTTCTTGTATCAGTGGTCTCATACAATATTTGTCCTTTTGTGACTGACTTATTTCACTCAGCATAATGTCCTCCAGATTCATCCATGTTGTGAAATGTTTTCCTGAATCATCAATGTTCTTTATAGTCATATAGTATTCCATCGTGTACATATACCATAATTTGTTTATCCATTCATCTGTTGATGGGCATTTAGGCTGTTTCCATCTTTTTGTTATTGTGAACAGTGCTGCAATGAACATGGGCGTCTATTCCTGTAAACAGCTCTTATTTCTCTAGGGTATATTCCTAGGACTGATTGCTGGATCATACAGTGTTTCTATTTCTAGATTTTTAAGGAAACCCCAAACTGTTTTCCAAAGTGGTTGCGCCATTTTACGTCCCCACCAGCAATGCATAAGAGTTTCAACCTCCCCACAACCTCTCCAACATTTATTTATTTTTTGTTTGTTTTTTCGATTAGTGCCAGTATTGTCAGGGTGAGATGGTATCTCAATGTAGTTTTGATTTGCATTTCTCTAACGGCTAATGAAGGTGAACATTTCCTCATGTGTCTGTTAGACACCTGAATGTCTTCATTAGCGAAGTGTCTGTTCATACCTTTTGCCTGTTTTTTTAATTAGGTTATTTGTCTTTTTGTTGTTGAGGAGTTGCAGTATCTTATAGATTTTAGAGATTAGACCCTTATCAGATATGTCATAGCCAAAATTTTTTTCCCAGTCTGTAGGTTATCTTTTAACTCTTTTGGTGAAGTCTTTTGATGAGCGTGTTTGATTTTTAGGACCTCCTAGTTATCTAGTTTCTCTTCTGGCATTTGTACATTGCTAGTTATGGTTTGCATTTCATTTACGTCATGTATTAAGGCCCCTAGAGTTATCCCTATTTTTTTTTTTTTTGCCATGTTTGATTTCTTGACTGCTGCTTCCATGAGTGTTGATTGTGAATGCAAGTAAAATGAAATCCTTGACAACTTCAATCTTTTCTCCATTTTTCATGATGTTTATGGATCCATTTGTGAGGATTTTTGTTTTCTTTATATAGAAGTGTAATCCATACTGAAGGCTGTGGTCTTTGATCTTCATCAGTAAGTGCTTCAAGTTCTCTTCTCTTTGAGCAAGCAAGCTTGCGTGATCTGCATATTGCAGGTTGTTAATGAGTGTTCCTCCAATCCTGATGCCATGTAGTTCTTTGTCATATAGTCCAGTTTCTCTGATTATTTGCTCATCATACAGACTGAATAAGTGTGGTAAAATGATACAACCCTGACACACTTTCTCTGATTTTTAAACCACGTAGTATTGCATTGTTCTGTTTGAAAAACTGTTGTTTGGTCTATGAACAGGTTCCGCATAAGCACAATTAATTGTTCTGGAATTCTCCTTCTTTGCAGAGTTATTCATAATTTGTTATGTTCCAGGCAACTGAATGCCTCTGCATAGTCAATATAACACAAGTAAATATCTTTATGGTATTCTCCACTCTCAGCCATGATCCATCTGACATCAACAATGATATCCTTCCCATGTCCTTTTCCGAATCTAGCTTCAAATCTGGCAGCTCCCTATCCATGTACTGCTGCATTCTTTTTTGAATTATCTTCAGCAAAATTTTACTTGTATGTGATATCAATGATAACTGTCCAATAATTTCCACATTCTGTTTGATCACCTTTGTTTGGAATGGGCACAGATACGGATCTGTTCCAGCCAGCTGGCCAGGTAACTGTCTTCCAAATTTTCTCGTGTAGATGAGTGATTGGTTCCAGCGTTGCATCCATTTGTTAAAATATCTAAATTGGTATTTCGTCAATTCCTATAGCCTTGTTTTGCACCAATCCCTTTAGTACAGCTTAGGCTTCTTCCTTCAGTACTGTTATGGACTGAATTGTGTCCCCCCAAAATGTGTGTCAATTTAGCTAGGCCATGATTCCCAGTGTTGTATAGTTGTCTTCCATTATGCAATCTGATATAATTGTGCTATATGTTGTAAATCCTAACCTCTATGATGTTAATGAGGCAGGATTAGTGGCAGTTATGTTAATAAGGCAGGACACAATCTACAGGATTATGTTGTATCTTGAACCAATACATTTTGAGATATAAAAGAGAGAAGGGAGCAGAGAAGAGAAAGACCTCATTACCACTAAGTAACAAGAGCCAGGAGGAGAGCAGGTCCTTTGACCAGAGGAAAATTGATGACAAAGACCTTCCCCCAGTGCCAACAGAGAGAGAAAGCTTTCCCTTGGAGCTGGCATCCTGAATTCAGACTTTTAGCTTCCTTAACCATGGGAGAAGAAATTTTTCTTTGTTAATGCCATCCACTTGTGGTATTTCTGTTATAGCAGCACTAGATTAATTACTGAGACAAATACCATCAGTTCTTGATCACATGCTACCCCCTGAAATGGCTGAACTTTGACCAAATCTTTTTGGTGCCGTGACTTTGTGTATTCCTTCCATCTTCTTTTGATGCTTCCTATGCTTTCAATATTTTGCTCATACCTTTCAGCTCAGTAATGAGGCCACTCCTGAGGGTTATCCTTCAGTCAAAGATTGAACAGTCCCATGGAACAAAACAAAACTAAAGGCGTGCGCCAGCCCTGGGGCAGGGACTGGAAGGTAGGAGGGAACAGGACAGCTGGTAATAGGGAATCCAGGGTTGAGAAGAGAAAGTGTTGACATGTCGTAGGGTTGTTAGCGAATGTCATACAACAATGTGTATACTGTTTGATCAGAAACTGGTTTGTTCTATAAACCTTCATCTAAAGTTCAATTAAAAAAAAAATTTTTTTTGCCCATAGTGTCCTTCAATACTGCAACTGTAGTCCTGAATTTTTTTTTTCAGTTTTCATCTGGAGAAATGCTAAACATGATGGTTTTTTAACTCCAGGTCTTTGCACATTTCATTATAATACTTTGTATTTTCGAGCTGCCACGAGTGTTAAAAAAAAAAAAAAGTCCTTGTTGCCATCAAGTCAATGCCCACTCATAGGGACACTATAGGACAGAGTAGAACTGTTCTGTAGGATTTCCGGGGAGGGGGGCGGTTGGTGAATTTGAACTGCTGATCTTTTCGGTAGCAACCATAGCTATTAACTACTGTGCCACCAGGACTCTGCTCATGTGTATAGTCACCCTTTATGTTGTTGAAAAAAGGTATTTGCCGTGAATAGGTAGTTGGTCCTACAAAATTCTATCAATCTATCTCTGGCATTGTTTCAATCACCAAGACCATATTTTCCAACTACTGATCCTTCTTTGTTTCCAGCTTTGGCATTCCAATCACCAGTAATTATCAATTGGTTAATTGATTGCACATTTAACCAATTTCAGAGGACTGCTGAAGTTGATAAAAATCTTCAATTTGTTCATCTCTGGCATTAGTGGTTGGTGCATAAATTTGAATAATAGTTGTAATAACTGGTTTTTGTAGTCATATGAATATTATCCTGTCACTGATAGCATTGTATTTCAGTATAGATCTTGAAATGTTTCTTGTGAAGATAAATGTAATGCCATTCCTCTTCATTTTGTCATTCCTGGCATAGTAGACCATATGATTGTCTGATTCAAAATAGCCAATACTAGTCTGTTACAGCTCACAAATGCCTAGAATATTGCTCTTTATGCGTTCCATTTCACTTTTGTTGACTTCCAATTTTCTTAGATTCATACTTCGTACAGCCCATGATTCGATTATTAATGGATGTTTGCAGCTATTTCTTCTTATTTTGAGTTGTGCCACATCAGCAAATGCAGGTGCCAAAGGCTTTATTCCATTCAAGTCATTAAGGTCGGCTCTACTTTGAGGAGGCAGCTCTTCCTCACTTGTATTTTGATTGTCTTCCTACCTGAGGGGCTCATCTTCCAGCACTGTGCCAGACAATATTCCGCTGCTATTCATATGGTTTTCACTGGTCAATTTTTTTAGAAGTAGATTGCCAAATCCTTCTTCCTGGTCTGTCTTGGTCTGGAAACTCTGCTGAAACCTTTCCACCAGGGGTGGCCCTGCTGGTATTTGAAATATTGATAGTACAGCTTCCAACAGCGCAGCAACACACAAGCCACCGCAGTAGGACAAAATGACAGAAGAGTGATATGGTGCACTGAATTTTATGTTTTAATAGATTGTTGTTAAGTGCTGTCGAATCAGTTCTGATTCATAGTGATCCTCTGTACAACATAATGAAACACTGCCAGGTCTGTATCTGCCCTGTTTGAGTTCTCACTTCTATAATCATGTGTATTGTAATTCAATTTCTGAAGCTATTATCAAATAAAAAGGGATTCTATAAAACTCGCTTTGCAAACTGTACTGCATTTTATATATTAATAAATTACTAAACACAATTAGATGTAGATATTTCATTAAATTGTGATTATTGGAGAAAGTAATTATCAACCTTGTGTTTTTTTGTTTTGAGGTCTTTTTTTTTTTTTAACATAATTTACTTTAAGTTATACTAGAATCCATAAACCAAACTGAAGATTTGGCTACTTAATCTTTTACTTGTCAAAAATAATAATATCAGCACAAGTTTTCTTTTATAAAATGAAAAAAAAAGTTGTCATTGTTTCAGAAATATTGAATTTTTCCTGTATTGCTATAATCAAAATAGGCTTTGTAAAATTAAAAAAGGAAAAAAATTGAAAATTTTTACTTATAAAAGGTTCAAAGTTGGTTAACAGCTTGTAATTATTATATAGATGTCTAGAGACAAGGTGATTATAATAAGAAGAAACTACATTTTTTGTGTTGTTTTAGAAAAATCTATTAAAATCACCTATAAAATTAAGAAAATATGTCTGGCTTAAAACTGCTTAGGTTAAAGATCATACATTAAATAATTAAAATAGATGATAGGTAGATAGATCGACAGCTAGAAAGATAGATGCATACAATAAAAAATATATACAAGTTCATAAATTATATTAAATTCAACAAAAATAAATTATTTTTTTTCCAACATTTACCCTGCACTTTTTATTTTTTTAAATAAAATAACCTGAATGTTAAGCAACTCCATGGCTTGGAAGTTAATGTGTAAGAATTGTTCAGATAGTTGAATATGAAATATTTACTTCAGAAGATGACTATTAGCATGCAAAGGGGAAAAAAAAGAGGAGAAGAGAAAGGGAAGACATAGTAAGGAAATGATTTGGATTGAAGGTTATAACAGCTGTACAAATAGAGAGAACGGTGCAACCAACAGTTCACATCCTTCTGATGGATCATTGAAGATGCTCTATGTAAATAGTTTTGACTTTCAAGCTCCTATAGAAGAAATAATGCAATTTTTAAAAAACGCAAGCAAGAAGCTATAAAGTATGAAAACTCTTGTAGTCCCTTTTCCTCCAGCAGATATAGGCCACTGATCAGCTAATTCATATTAACAAAAAAAAAAAAACCTCAGTACTAATGACTAAGAAAATGACAAGGAACTGCAACCCTTGATGGAAAACTGAGTAAAGGTTGCCAGGGCAATATACCCTGTTGGATTATGGGTGATGTGCAAATGACAGCACAATAGCCAGGACTGTAGCCTCCATGCTAAATCAAGTCTACAAATGGAGAAATTTCTCTCACCTTAAAATTTTTTAATAAAATAAAGTAACAAAAGTTAATGACCTGCCAGATGTTCACCACAGGGAGTTTGCTTCACGGAAATTGAAGGAGGAACTTAATTTTAAATTTATAGGAACATTTTCACCATTTTTCCTTGTTTGTCCCAGGTTACATTTCAGCATTATTGACCAATGCCAGAAGTGCCACAATGGGACTCTTTCAGTGCTATTCATCTCTGCATTAGAACAAGATGTGGTTAACTTTCCCTTTATTTTTTTCCTCACAAGGGCACCACTAGAAGGAGCAATAAAAAGATCTTGAAACTGACTGACAGCTACTCCAACAACTTTTGATCAGCTCAACATAAAATGAATCATATGAATCAATGAAAGTGTCTTGAAGCATAGTCAGATACTCAAGCCTGTGTTATTCTGCAAAACAAGGCACTTTGTTTTTTCAGCTCTCATATTTAGGGCATATGTGTGGGTTTTTCACTCCTCAAGCATTATTGAAAATGAAACAAAATTGGAACATTGCACTTGGGTGGCTTCTTGGGTGGGTAATCAACTTTTTCAATGTAGTTTTAGGTTAAGGAGTTGGGGGCCTACATATGTTTGCCCTGGGAGAAGATGAAACCAAGGAGAATAAAGAGGAAAGAAAGGAGGAGAGTTAACAATTCAAGGGAAATAAAAGCAATCAACTATGCCTGAAATTATGGTTCCATAATTGTTAATTATTTAAGGGGCATGTTTAAACCAAGCACTCCTCTATATGTGGAATTCTATACAAAGGCTAAACTCAGGCCCTACTTGCTTCATGAGTGGTAGCAACTTTGCAGTATAAATAAAAATCACATAAAAACTTCTTAAATTTCTGGACTCACAGACTCAGTTCTCACAGAACTTGCATTTTGGAAGGTATCTCAGGAGATTTACTTCATAAAGTGCGTGATCCACAACTTGCAAAACATTGGTTTAGACTTTTATGGGGAAAAAAAACTGAAGATCATTTTACTTAACTAATTAGGAGTAACTCTTCCTTGATATCAACAAAAACAAAGCTTGGAATAAAGAAATACATGCATTATAAAAAGAATTTTATAGGTAACTTAAAGAGAAAACAGAAACTTACTAGATATTTGTTAAATATATGACCAAGAGAATAAATTTGAAGACAGTTGTACCCAACACTTGCTTCCTGAAAGCTTAACGTTTATAAACTGGCATAAGCAATCCCTACTTGGAACTGATTAACTTTCTGCATAATTTTCACTTTAAAACCAATTCTTGTGTTACCTTAACCAAAATAAGCAAAAGAAATACATTATTAGGCAGTACATACAGCATTGCTTATGTTTCTCTGTTGGAAGAGATTGCTCTAGTAGACATTCACTCATGTTCAATGGTAATGAAAGCAACAAAATGTTCACCTTCTATTATTGAAGGAAAACATACAAACAGAATGAAAAATACATAATTTACCTAACCGATCTTTCACTTTCTGGGCAGTGTTTCCCAAAGTTCAGTGATTTATATAATATTATCATAATTTTGACCATATCTCTGTGAGGCATATCAATATATCATAGTAGAAAATAATGTAGATATTTACTGTAGTCACTACCTAACTTAGACTAATTCCAGTTATCACATGAAATCTCTGGTTTATTTTCTTAACTGTACTTCCCTAACTTACATTAAATAAAAAAATTATGAGCTATTAAAGCTACCGCCTAAGATTATCTCATGTTCCAGCAGTGGTTTATATGCTGCATTTTGAGAAACACTACTCAGAGTCCAATTCCTACAAGCACACAGTTCCTCAAATAATCTATCACTCACCTCCAAGTCTTTCCATGTTTAGAAAATTCTTAAAATGTTTGAAATACTTCAACCTTAAAGAACATTTAAGCATAGAATTTAAGCTTTTGCTACCTCTTCCCCAAAGGTCTTTGACAAAAACATTATGTAAGTGGTGACTAAATGCCTCTGTTCTCGTCTGCTCCTCACCTCCAAAATTAAAGCTATATTGAAGAGGAAATTCCCAGGCAGAAGACAGCAGACAATACGAGTAACTATGTCATTTAAGAAAAAAAAATACATATGTTTGAATTTATGAAGATAATTCAGACTAAAATGTGGTGGACATCATTCCTAAATTATTGAAGTAATCATTTCTATCCATGCATTTGCCCAGTGGTAAGCCCTTGGCTGCTTCCTGAAAGGCTGGCAGTTCGAACTCACCTGCTGTTCCTTGGGAGAAGGATGTGGCAGTTTACTTCCTTAAAGATTTATAGCCTAGGAAGCCCTATGGGGCAGTTCTGTTCTGCCCTACGGTGTCACTATGAGTCATAATTGGCTCAGTGGCAGTGCTTTTGGTTTGGTTTTATCCATGTTTTTGCCTAAGGAGTATTGTTCTCAGGGTGATGGTCATATTTTCTAGCTTCATTAAAAGTCTACCTGTCCTGAAATTTTATGGTAGGTTTCACCTAAGTTACTTCTACTCTGTGCTTGATTTGGGGCTTAAAACAAATCAGGTAATTCACTAAAGTATCATAAAGTCTATAAGAAGGCAATATATGTTGCTATTTTATTTCACGGAATAAGAAACACAGGCAAAGGAAGAAAGGATTGACTTCTACCTTCAAAATGATTACCGTTATGTACCCTTTCACTGAAAATAACATCTGAATCTATAGGCATTTGAGGAGGGAAGCTCTAATAAGGTAGCATTTTCTTTTCAATGAATTTATATTTAATTTCAAAATAATAAATCAGGTTCATCAAGAAAATTGAGTAGTATTTATATATCAGCATTTTGCCCATGAAATAGTACAGTGAATTAAAAAAGAGATGCTGACTTTTACCATGATCTACTTGAAACTTTTGCATTACTTTTGATAGTTGTTTTTAGGCTCCATCCAGTCAGTTCCAACTAATAGCAACCCTATGCACAACGGAAGGAAAGACTGCCCGATCCTGCGCAATCCTCACAATTGTTGCTTTGCTTGAGCCCGTTGTTGCAGCCACTGTGTCAATCCATCTTGTTGAGGGTCTTCCTCTTTTTCTCTGACCCTCTACTTTACCAAGCATGATTTCCTTCTCCAGGGACTGATCCCTTCTGATAACAGGTCCCAAGTATGTGAGATGTAGTCTCGTCATCCTTGCTTCTAAGGAGTATTCTGGTTGTACGTCTTACAAGACAGATTTATTCATTCTTTCTGAAGTCCGTAGTATAGTCAATACTCTTCACCAACATCACAATTCAAAGGTGTCAATTCTTCAGTTCTCCTTATTCATTGTCTAGCTTCCACATGCATACGGGGTGACTGAAAACACCATGGCTTGAGTCAGGCACACCTTAGCCTTCAAGATAACATCTTTGCTTTTCAACACTTTAAAGAAGTCTTTTGCAGCCAATTTGCCCAATGCAATGTGTCTTTTGGTTTCTTGAGTGCTGCTTCCATGGGTGTTGATTGTGGATCCAAGTAAAATGACATCCTTGGCAACTTCAATCTTTTCTCTGTTTATCATGATGTTGCTTATTGGTCCAGTTGTGAGGGTTTTTGTTTTCTTTATGTTGAGGTGCAGTCCATACTGAAGGCTGTGGTCTTTGATATTCATCATAAGTTCCCCAAGTCTTCTTCCCTTTCAGCAAGCAAGGTTGTGTCATCTTCATATCGCAGGTTGTTAATGAGTCTTCCTCCAACCCTGATGCCTGGTTCTTCTTCATATAGTCTAGTTTCTTGGATTATTTGCTCAGCATACAGATTGAATAAGTATAGTGAAAGGATACAACCCTTATGCACACCTTTACTGACTTTAAACCATGCAGTATCCCCTTGTTCTATTTGAACAACTGCTTCTTAACTCATGTACAGATTGGTCATGAGCACAATTAATTGTTTCCGAATTCCCTTTCTCCGCAATGTTATCCATAATTTGTTATGATCTACACAGTTGAATGCCTTTGCATAATCAATAAAAAAAGGTAAACATCTTTCTGGTAATCTCTGTTTCAGACGGGATCCATCTAACATCGGCAGTGTTATCCCTGGTTCTATGTCCTCTTCTAAATCCAGCTTGAATCTCTGTCTATTCCCTGTTGAGATACTGCCGCAGCTGCTTTTGAATATTTCCAGCGAATTTTGTTCTCACGTAATATTAATGATACTGTTTGATAATTTCTTCATTTGGTTGGATTACCTTTCTTGGGGATAGGCATAAATATGGATCTCTTCCAGTCGGTTGGCCAGGTAGCTGTCTTCCAAATTTCTTGGCATAGATGAGTGAGGACTTCCAGCACTGCATCCATTTGTTGAAACATCTCAATGTGTATTCTGTCAATTCCCAGAGCCTGGTTTTTCGTTAATGCCTTCAGTGCAGCTTAGACTTCTTCTTTCAGTACCATCAATTCCTGATCATATACTACCTCTTGAAATGGTTGAACATCAACCAATTCTTTTTGATATGGTGTCTTGGTATATTCCTTCCATCTTCTTTTGATGCTTCTTGCATCATTTAATATTTTCCCCCTAGAATCCTTCACTATTGCACCTCGAGGCTTAATTTTTTTCTTCAGTTCTTTTAGCTTGAGAAATGTTTAGCATGTTCTTCCCTTTTGGTTTCCCATCTCCAGGTCTTTGCAAATGTCATCATAATACCTTACTTGTCTTCTCAAGCCAACCATCAAATCTTTTGTTCAGCTCTTTTACGTCATCATTTTTTCCTTTTGCTCTAGCTACTGGACATTCAAGAGCAAGTTTCAGAGTCTCTTCTGACATCCGTTTTGATCTTTTCTTTCTCTCTTTTTAATGACCTTTGCCTTCTTCATGTATGATGTCTTTGATGTCATTCCAAAACTCGCCTGGTCTTTGGTCATTACTGTCAAATCTACGTGTCAAATCTACACTTGAGATGGTGAAATACACTCAAGCAACCATTTTTGAAGCACTTATCTTGTGACAGACACTTGCTAAATAGTTTACACACAATATCTCGCTTAGTCATTGCAATAACCCTATGAAGTAAATATTATTATTCCCTCATTTTACCATTTTGTAGATAACAAAGCTAAATTTTAGAGAAATTAGGAAAAACACCAGAGCTTCTTGGCTAGTTAATATTGGAGCTAAACCTCAAAATAGGTCTGCCTTGTTCCAAGGCCTGAAGTTTTGACCATTAAGTTGTGTATACATTGTTTTGTGTGTATATCCTCCAGGAATGGAGGCAGAATCTAAAGCTGCCTGCTCCAAACCTGGCATCCCTTGAAAATTTTGAGCTCTATCTACCTATCACTTAAAATCTTGTGTATGCTGCATTTATTCAATAAAAATTGTTTATTTTAATAATAAAATTTTAGTATCCCTTCCTCCCAAAAACTGGAGTGATATTTCATACTTCCCATGAAGAAATGACATTTATCCTTTGGCTTCATGTGCCTCTGTGACACCTCTACAGTTTGAGAAGCTTAGATAAATGATGTGTTAGGGTTACAAAAACATATACAATATGAGAAAACAAGATTTTAAGTAAAAAAAACGAGAAACTTAAAACAGAGGAAAATAGAAGAACAAAAATATTTGATGAATGAAGTTAGTATCTTAATGCCTTATCAACTGTGGCTTTGGAAACCTTTTTTTGTTTGTTTGTTTATATGTGTATATATAATATTTTTAAATTGCACACATCTTAAATATAGAATAGCTCCAATCATCTTAACAAAACATTCTACTGTACTTATTTTTTCTTCCTCACGTCTGTGGACCACTGAATGAGTCTAGGGGATAGTGCAGATATAAGGCATCTATTTAAACCTCATGCTCCCAATATGGGGCTAGAAGAAAAGAAACACAAGTCCTTAAGGATATGAGTAATCTGTGAATATGCCAAGCAGTTACATGAGCATTTGGCTGAGGCTTGCTAAAAACGCAAAGGAGAACCTATGTACACGATACATTAAATTTTAAGTCAGTAAGGGGTGGTTTGAAAATGTAAAAAGAAATGCACTTTGCATAATATAAAAGTTCTTGAAGAATCTGCCTCAGCAGATTGTACCACTTCAGCAATATTTCTTGAACAACTAAAAGTGATTCAAAAGAAATGTTACTTCCTAGAGAGAGAGTTTGTGTGTTTAGTGCTTTCTTTTCAAAGGGATGGAAAAAATTTATGCAGATTTTTAACTCGGATCGATCTAGTTTTTTTTGCAGGTGGATTTTTGATAGAATTTTTATTTATTGAGGTTTCATTTTTTTAAATATGTTACATGCAATTCTTTTTTTTCTTCAGTTCTCTTGTTCTTGTTAACTATAGATTTTGATACGCAGTACTTTTCAGGATTGTAATATCCGTAATTGGCAGGTGCACAAAACAAATGCCAGGATGACATGGCATTGCTTAGTAGATGTGGAACATGGATTTGGATTCAAGATGTTTAGAAAGCAATCGATTACATGATTCACAGCATCCATGAGATAATAATAAACCAATGAAAATCAGGACATTCTTTCTCTTCCATACTTGATTTCTCACTCAGGCTTAAGCATCTAAAGTCATATCTGACGTCTCCCTACTTCAGGTCCCATATTTAATAATCAAGTCCTGTAGTTCCACTGTCATGGATCTCGCAAATCAATTTCGTACTTTTTATTCTCATTGCTGCCACCATATTTCAGGCATGCATTACCGCAATCTGTTCTGTCACAATACAGACTTCACACTAATCAATTCTGAAATTGCCATCAGGTTAATATTCATAAGATGCAATTCTGGACATGTCACTCATCTGCTCAAAATTTTTCAACAGCTTCTCAATGCCTAGAGAATAAAGTCTATACTCCTTAGCTTAAAATTCAAAATGCCCACTTGTGTTATCTTTATTAGTGGAGCCCTGGCAGAGCAATGGTTAAGAGCTTAGCTGCTAACTGAAAGGTCAGCAGTTTGAATCCACCAGCCAATCCTTGGAAACCCTATGGGGCAGTTCTACCCTGTCCTATAGGGTTGCTATGAGTTGGAATCAACTCAATAACAACAGGTTTGGTTTTTATTATTACTATTGGTGTATGTTCAGTTTCTTCCTGGGTGGTAGAACACACTGTTTACCTCTGTGTGTGTGAGTGTGTGTGTTTGCATGTATACATACACTTAATATATAAATAGTAATTAGCACAACAATTTACACATAGAAGCATGTATTCTTTCTTTAGGTCCCACCATGAATAGCACACACATCATTTTAAATTCCGTCTTACGTTTAAGAATCATAGGATTATGATTTCATTTATAATTCCCATTAACTATACTAGTAATTATTTCAGAAATATTTCTATTACGGTTTTTCAAAATGAAGTATCAGAGACAGATTCTCAGAATTAGCCATCACCATTTATTCAATGTTGCTAATATGAAACAAAGAAGAAAAGAGATCCTATTACTTATCTGCGGAGCATAAACTCCTTGAGGTCAGAGATGTAAACCCATCTCTGGTCCTCCTCAACCTATCTTTACTTCCTTCTCCAATGTCTCCGTGAACTTGTGAGTTCAATAAATGAGTTCCCTGACTTCTGAATGTCTAGCTATGGACAAATCAGATAAGAGAAAAAAATGCTAAATGACATTTTCAAGGTCCATATTTGTCTGAACTAATTCTTTTCTTTTGCTTTGAGTTAGATTATACTGCCACATTAACAGTCTGCCTATTCCGGGGTTGTTTGTCAATACTGCCTCTCTGTGCACAGAGAATGATTACAGGTGAATCTCCACATAGGTGATTTAGATGAGAGATCACTTATTAGACCACTTGTGTTCAATTCAGAGCCAAAAATACCATTGGGGCCCCATAAATGTTAAATAGCACTAAGAATAATAACTAACCTCTTCTTAGTACATGTGCTCCTGAATACACACACTTGAATTTTTTCCAATTACAATTCAAGAACATTTCAGGTTCCTTTATTCAGGACCATTATTCAGGCTCTTCTGGAAATGTTTTATTCAAGTCGCACATCTCTTCTCAACAATCTTTTATTTAGAATTCAGCTCTCTAATAATGAGTGGAAAATGAGACCTGAAAGCAAAAAACACCATTTTCTTAAATGATGAATGCTACAGGCACAGATTGTCTTAATCTGAAGAAAAAAAAAAAAAAACCCTGAAACATTTCTCTAAACTGTTAAAATGCTCGAGCTTTGAAAGCAAAGGGAAAAGGCAAATAGATTTTTTTTTAATAGTCATGATCAGTTCTGTGACATTATGGTATAATAACACAAGTAATATCAAAAATTGGGCTAAAAGCATTTTAGCTGCATTCTCTGGGCAAATGTGTAACCTGACTAGATGTGCATTGTGGAATGTCCATGGTGTAAGTAAAAAGTAAAAAATACTTTGTTTCTGTGGTGTGGGTTGTGGTTATTACTGCTGCTGTTGATAGCACAGGAAAAGGCCTGATACCTCTCGCCTGTAGTTCACTCTCCTACTCATGCCTGACGACAGTTGGACAGCCTCTTAAGTATTGTAATAGAACAAAGCAAGAAAGCTTGGAAAGTAAATCAGCCCTGTTTATCCCCACCTCTGAGAGTTGTGGCAACTAACTGTGAGACTTCCTCGTGTTTCGCTCTGGAGTGGGCTCTTTTGCTTTGACTCCTTCTGAAACACAAATTCAGCACATATCCTCTAGGTCATTTTTGGAACAACAATAACAAAGAGACAGTTCTGGAGCTTCTGGGCACTGGAAGTTCAGAGAGCTTTGAGGGTCCAGCTGAGGCAACACGGAGCTAACAGCTGACTGACTGCTCGCTAATGGAGCAGTGGCAGGACAGCCTTGTCACAGATGCAATGTCAAACAAGTCCCTCAGTGGGGAAATTGGCCAACTCAGCGATGACTAACCCAGGAAAAAGTGGTGCATTTAGACCCTGGTGGCATAGTGGTTAAGAGCTACGACTGCTAACCAAAAGGTCAGCAGTTTGAATCCACCAGGTGCTCCGTGGAAACTCTGTGGGGCAGTTTTACTCTGTTCTGTTATGCCTGCTATGAGTCGGAATGGATTCGACGGCAATGTTTTTTTTTTTTCTTTTTAAGTGACCACCATGACAAGAGCTGTTAAATATTAAACAGGTGTGTGCTATTCGTGATTTCATTTGGATCCCCCAGCTTAGTGGTTCCAGTAGAACTAATGACTGAGACAGATAAAGTGGCATATTTCCTGCACGGATTAAGATTCTGTATGTAAGCCAAAATAAAGTGCTGCACACCTGCCACATTTGGGAAAACAGAGTCATAATTCCTAAGATGCTTATCTAAACTTTCTGGTCTTAAATTCTCAATTGGATCAGCTTTGAAAGATTTCAGATATCTGTAGGTTAGAGAAAATCACGAAAACTTCTGTGGGGATATATTAGGCCCATATCTCTTACCTACACTAATTTCAAAATTACATTTGCTGTGACTCCTGCCTGTGTGATCTGATAAGATCCCTGGCATATATTAATTACTGGGAAATAAAACAAAAAGAAAAAAAATGACCTAGCATGAATAAAACATGTTTAAAAAAAAATTCCTAAATTCAAATGCTCTAATACTTGAGTTAGATCAATTAATATATATATATATATATATATACATACATACACACACATACATTAACTTGATTTGGCAGGTAAAATAAAAACTTGACTTGAAAAATATTTTGCACTTCCCCCTCAGGATTTCAAACTACTTTATAAACATTCTCTCTTCTTTCTTTCTTTCTTAATTCTATGTGGGAAATGCTGTAATTGAGCCATTTCTGAAAGTATCTTCTCAGCTCAGCAACTCAGAAAACTTTTGCTCAAAATTCATAATTTTCTGCTATACATTATAGAGTATAAAATGATAAATAAGACACTGGTGACTAGCATCAAAAACTTGCTCTAACAGTATAAATGACATGTCCAGAAAAACATAAAGTACATTAAGAATTAAATGCCATTGCCATCGAGTCGATTCTGACTCATAGCGACCTTATAGGACAGAGTAGAACTGCCTCATAGGGTTTCCAAGGAGCACCTGGTAGATTTGAACTACAGACCTTTTGGTTAGCAGCCAAACTCTTAACCACTACGTCACCAGGGTTTACAAAATGCCATAAGAGAGACACAAAATAAATGGTGGAGTGGAAAAATAATTATGTTTGCACAAATCAAAGGTATTATTGAGATACATCTTGGACAACTGAGAGCATTTCAACAGAGGTAGAAGAAAAGGGCTTTTCAGAAGAAAAATATCTTAAGTAATATTTAAATCAACATAATAAAATTATCTTTGTAGATTAATTAGGGGCTCAGTTTGCCTAGAGCAAAGGGTACATGGAGAGCAAGCAGTTGATTAAAATGCAAAGGACAAGGGAAATTGTAGCTGTATTAATGAGTATGAAATTTATTCTGTAAACCATGGAGCATTATTAACATTTTTTCTTCTCTTATTTATTTTTATTTATTTCATTTGATAAATGATATATAACTATGTAACATTAGAAAATATGATAAAAATTGCACGTCTCATCATTACTAACATTTTAGAGTGTGTCATTTAAAAGAAGCCTTTATATACTTGCGATTATATGAACTTCATGTTAAGTAACCGTCTCTTTTTAATTTCCTAGGTAAAAAAAGTCCTTCTATAACACACTTGCTTTCATATCTTTCTTTTAATAACTGCATAAAATTTCATTTTCTGACTGTACCCTGATTCGTGTAACCATTTCTATATTGTTAAACATTTAGGTGGATTGTTTTACATTTTATTATTACAAATAAGGACAATAAAAACAAATATTTATTAATTACCTACCAGGGGCCATACACTGTTCTAGATACTTTGTAGAAAACTGAATAAACCAGACTAAGTCTCCACTTCTGTGGAACGTAACATTTGGAATTTACCATAACATCTTTCTACATGCATTTTTAACAGTGATTCACTTGTATTCTGGAATAAATTTCTGTATGAGGAATTTCAATACCAAAAGAATTAAAGGTTTTTAAGACCATGGATGCAGACCCTCAAACTGAGTATAAGAGTGTATTTCTTGCCACACCTCTGCTGACACAGAGTATGGCCAACTTTTTGGTCTTCATTTGTTTGTATAATTTTATATTTTTCTTTACTACTGAATTTGAGTATTTTCATCTTTATTGTTGTCATTATTGTGTGTGTGTGTAAAATGCCTATTAATTACCTTTTACCTAACGAATTTTCATTTTTATTTCTTATTTATTTATGATGCTTAATTATAAATTAAGAAAATGCTCTGTCGGACACATATTCTGTAAGCTTCCCCAATTGTCATTTGTAACTTTTACTTTTTGTGATGACTTTTTCTAGAGTAGTTTATGATGGTTTTGCCTTTTGGTGTTGAGTTTAAAAATAGCTTGCTAATGAGAAGAGTTAAATAATTTACCTGTATTTTCTTCTAGTACTGTAGAATAATTTTTGCATTTAAATCATCAACCAGTTTATACTGTGCGATGTAGTAGTCCAATTCGCTTTTTCTAATATGTGAGCTTTGCATTTCCATACTATTAATTAATTAATCCATCATTTTCCCTCAGTAATTTGCTCTCAAATGTTAAATTCTTCTCTACAAAGACATTCTTTCTCAAAGATATCAGGTGCAATCTTTAAAAATAGTCTAGTAAAACCATTTTCTCTATACGCATCCCCAAATCCTTCAGCAAGTCATGACTAGAATTTAGATAGTAAGCGCTTATTTCTAAGTAACAGTAAGAAAATTCTAAGCCTCACCACTATTCTATCCCTAAAAGCTGAAGTTCCCAAAAGCCAGTATTTCATTTTTATTTTTAAACCTCATACTTTCTAATATCCATAACATTTCATTTTCTTATTCTATTACATTAGCCAAATCTTTTACTTGATAGTAGCTAGAAAAAAGAGGCAGTAGCTGGTTACAGACAAGGCTTCTATCAGTCATTTAAAATTTGTGTTATTTGGAAAAACACTGGGACTTAACCAACCCTTCCAGGTCCCCACTAATTAGTAGGGGTCTAATATACCTGACTCGTATTCCTAGCAGAATCAAAGCACTAACAGTGGTACAAGCAAATGGCACACTAATTGAAAGTGAAAGAATTTCCTGATAAAAATGATACTGTTAAGACCAGGTTGAGGAAGTAGAGGCAAAGACAATTGTTGTTGTTAGTTGCCATGGAAACAATTCCAACTCATAGCAATCCCATGCTTGCAGAGTAAATCTACTCCTTAATGTCATCAAGGCTGTGACCTTTTGTAAGCACATGGCCAGGCCTGTCTTCCTAGGTGCCTCTGGGTGGGTTCAAATCGCCAAACTTTCAGTTAGTTGTTGAGCAGTTAACCCTTTGCAGCACCCAGGGATTTAGCTCACAATTTTCTTTTTTTTGGTAAAATCCAAATGTATTAAGGTCTGCAGTGTAACAAATTGCTCTTGTGTGGCCTTTCTCACCATGGTCTTGGAACTCTCACCCAGTTGATAGGGTGGAATTGTGTTTTAGGGTAATTGTGGCCCACCAAAGGGATTGGTTAGTTTTGCCATCCTGCTGGGTTTGAAATGAGCCACCCCAGAGGCAGGAAAGAGAGAATCCCACTGTCACCAAGGAAGAACAAACAGCCAGGAGACAGCATTTCCTTTGGACCCAGGATCCCTGGGATGACAAGCTCCTGGACCCAGGAGAGGGACAGGGAGCTGTAACCCTAAAGATAGCAAGAAGCAGCAGCAGAGACCTGGCAACAGGAGACTGCACAGTGGGCTTCCTAGCCTGTGGAGAGAGAAAGCTGAGTGCCGTTGGGCAGAAGCCTAGGGTCAGAGGGAAGCATGCCTGCGAGCACAGCTGGGAAGAGGCTGTTCTGATGAAAGAACTGTATCCTTGAGTGTTCCTGAGCCTGAATTGTAACCTGTTACTTCCCTAATAAACACCAGAATCATGAGTACTGTCTATGAGTTCTGTGTGGCCATGCAATGAATTCTCGAACCAAACAGAGAAGTGCAGAGTGCTGTGGCAGGAAGTCAGTATCAGAATTGATAAAGATGGCGAAGGGAGGAGGCATGCCTGACTGCAGCCTCATAGGAACCAGCCTTGGGGTGTTGATCTTGATTTTCCCCTCACCTTGTGAAGTTAGAGGAGGTTAGACATCAGCCCCACATCATTTTTATAGGCCTTTTTCTTTTCTCCCCAGGTTTTATGTATACAAAATACAGATTTTCTAATTTGACTAAACCATGTATAATGATGTAGAAAGAACTGATAAGGCTGTTTTTAAGTTGCTGAATCCAATCCAGAAGTCATACTGCAGCAGGGGAACATATCAGAGTTACCTGGACGATTCCCAAACTAAATGCACCCCCCATCCACTCACCTCATACTAATGGAGATTTGATATGGCTCCCATTCCCGGTTAAATCCACTGCAAAGTGAGCCATTCCTTTAATTGAAAGTGAGTTAACTTCCTTGGATGTGTTGAGAATCACTTTTATATTAAGAGGTTTGGAATCACTTTTACATCAGCTAATGATTTAATCGTTCAATAAACATTCTTGAGCAAGTACTGCCTACTGAAGACCTTCTTGTTGTTGCTGTTAGGTGCTGTCGAGTCAGTTCCGACTCATAGCAACTCCATGCACAACAGAGCGAAACACTGTCTGGCGCTGCGTCATTCTTACAATCGTTGTTATGCTTGAGCTCATTGTTGCAGCAACTGTGTCAATCCACCTCGTTGAGGGTCTTCCTCTTTTCTGCTGACCCTGTACTCTGCCAAGCATGATGTCCTTCTCCAGGGACTGATCCCTCCTAACAACATGTCCAGAGTATGTAAGACACAATCTCGCCATCCTTGCTTCCAAGGAGCATTCTGGCTGCACTTATTCCAAGACAGATTTGTTCATTCTTTTGCAGTCCATGTCAACTTCAATATTCTTTGCCAACACCACAATTCAAAGGCGTCAACTCTTCTTCGGTCTTCCTTATTCATTGTCCAGCTTTCACATGCATATGATGTGATTGAAAATACCATGGCTTGGGTCAGGCGCACCTTAGTCTTCAGGGTGACATCTTTGCTCTTCAACACTTTAAAGAGGTCCTTTGCAGCAGATTTACCCAATGCAATGCGTCTTTTGATTTCCTGACTGCTGCTTCCATGGCTGTTGATTGTGGATCCAAGTAAACTGAAATCCTTGACAACTTCAATCTTTTCTCTGTTTATCATGATGTTGCTCATTGGTCCAGTTGTGAGGATTTTTGTTTTCTTTACGTTGAGGTGTAATCCATACTGAAGACTGTGGTCTTTGATCTCCATTAGTAAGTACTTCAAGTCCTTTTCACTTTCAGCAAGCAAGGTTGTGTCATCTGCATAATGCAGGTTGTTAATGAGTCTTCCTCCAATCCTGATGCCCCGTTCTTCTTCAAATAGTCCACCTTCTCAGATTATTCAGCATATAGATTAAATAGGTATGGTGAAAGAATACAACCCTGACACACTCCTTTCCTGACTTTAAACCAATCAGTACCCCCTTTTTCTGTCCAAACAACTGCCTCTTGATCTATGTAAAGTTTCCTCATGAGCACAATTAAGTGTTCTGGAATTCCCGTTCTTCGCAGTGTTACCCATAGTTTGTTATGATCCGCACAGTTGAATGCCTTTGCATAGTCAGTAAAACACAGCTAAACATCCTTCTGGTATTCTCTGCTTTCAGCCAGGATCCATCTGACATCAGCAGTGGTATCCCTGGTTCCACATCCTCTTCTGAAACTGGCCTGAATTTCTGCCAGTTCCCTGTTGATATACTGCTGCAGCTGTCTTTGAATGATCTTCAGTAAAATTTTGCTTGCATGTGATATTAATGATATTGTTTTATAATTTCCACATTCAGTTGGATCACCTTTCTTGGGAATAGGCATAAATATGGATCTCTTCCAGTCAGTTGGCCAGGAAGCTGTCTTCCATATTTCTTGGCATAGACGAGTGAGCACCTCCAGCGCTGCATCTGTTTGTTGAAACATCTCAATTGATATTCCATCAATTCCTGGAGCCTTGTTTTTTGCCAATGCCTTCAGAGCAGCTTAGACTTCTTCCTGCAGTACCATCGGTTCCTGATCATATGCCACCTCTTGAAATGATTGAATATCGACTAATTCTTTTTGGTATAATGACTCTGTGTATTCCTTCCATCTTCTTTTGATGCTTCCTGAATCATTTAATATTTTCCCCGTGGAATCCTTCACTATTGTAATTTGAGGCTTGAATTTTTTCTTCAGTTTTTCAGCTTGAGAAACGCTAAGCTTGTTCTTCCCTTTTGGTTTTCCATCTCCAGCTCTATGCACATGTCATTATAATGCTTTACTTTGTCTTCTTGAGACACCCTTTGAAATCTTCTGTTCAGCTCTTTTACTTCATCAATTTTTTCCTTTTGCTTTAGCTGCTCGACTTTCAAGAGCAAGTTTCAGAGTCTCGTCTGACATCCATCTTGATCTTTTCTTTCTTTCCTGTCTTTTCAATGACCTCTTGCATTCTTCATGGATGATGTCCTTGATGTCATTCCACAGCTCTTCTGGTCTTTGGTCACTAGTGTTCCATGCGTCAAATCTGTTCTTCAGATGATCTCTAAATTCAAGGTGGGATATACTCAAGGTCATATTTTGGCTCTCGTAGACTTGCTCTGATTTTCTTCAGTTTCAGCTTGAACTTGCATATGAGCAATTGATGGTCTATTCCGCAGTCAGCCCTGGCCTTGTTCTGACTGATGATATTGAGCTTTTCCATCATCTCTTTCCATAGATGTAGTCAATTTGGTTTCTGTGTGTTCCATCTGGCAAGGTCCATGTGTATAATCGCAGTTTATGTTGGTGAAAGAAGGTATTT
The DNA here is from genome assembly GCF_030014295.1 of Loxodonta africana. Lineage (NCBI taxonomy): Eukaryota > Metazoa > Chordata > Mammalia > Proboscidea > Elephantidae > Loxodonta > Loxodonta africana. Next base: position 111,970,477 of record NC_087343.1, on the reverse strand, counting down.
GCAATGAAGAAGTCGTTGGTCTTGCAAAATTCTATCATTTGATCTCCTGCATTGTTTCCATCAGTAAGGCCATATTTTCCATCTATCGATCCTTCTTCGTTTCCAACTTTCGCATTTCAATTGCCAGTAATTATCAATGCCCCCACGTGTCTGTCAGTTTGTCGTACTGTGGGGCTTGTGTGTTGCTGTGATGCTGGAAGCTATGCCACCAATATGCAGATACCAGCAGGGTCACCCATGGAGGACAGGTTTCAGCTGAGCTTCCAGACTAAGACAGACTAGGAAGAAGGACCTGGCAGTCTACTTCTGAAAAGCATTAGCCAGTGAAAACCTTATGAATAGCAGCAGAACATTGTCTGATATAGTACTGGAAGATGAGCCCCCCAGGTAGGAAGGCAGTCAGAAGATGACTGGGGAAGAGCTGCCGCCTCAAAGAAGAGTCGACCTTAATGACGTGGATGGAGTAAAGCTTTCGGGACCTTCATTTGCTGATGTGGCGTGACTCAAAATGAGAAGAAACAGCTGCAAACATCCATTAATAATCGGAACCTGGAATGTACGAAGTATGAATCTAGGAAAATTGGAAATCGTCAGAAATGAAATGGAATGCATAAACATCGATATCCTAGGCATTAGTGAACTGAAACGGACTGGTATTGGCCATTTTGAATTGAACAATCACATAGTTTACTATGCTGGGAATGACAACCCAAAGAGGAATGGTGTTGCATTCATTGTCAAAAAGAACATTTCAAGATCTATCCTGAAGTACAATGCTGTCAGTGATAGGATAATATCCATATGTCTACAAGGAAAACCAGTTAATACGACTATTATTCAAATTTACGCACAAAGCACTAAGGCCAAAGATGAAGAAACAGAAGATTTCTGCTGCAGTCTGAAACTGATTGAACATGCAATCAAGATGCATTGACAATTACTGGCAGTTGGAATTACTGAGGACTTAGCTGCTAGGAATACAACAATGAGGAAGTTAGTATTAAATGAACTGGCAAGTTCAGCATGGCAAGACATATAAAACAGAGCATTAAGGGACTATGCTGAAAGGATACCTAATCCAGGCTCAGAGAGTTAGGGAAGGATGTCTACTGGGATTATTACCTATGTTGAAGCCTAAAGAACAAAATGGAGTTTGGCAAAAGGTGGAAAGAGAAATTCTCTGGCAGAGGCAAAACCTGCATAAACACCCAAAATCAAAAACTGCATAGTGTGAGAATAACTAAAAAGGAAATTCAACATGACCGGGGTGTAGAACTGAAGCAAGAAAGGAGAAAGAAGAGACAGAAAGGAGTACAGAGATAAAAGGTGAGGCTACAAATTACATGGAGGTCTAAGGGACTACTAAACCATGAAAAAGTGTTTGAATTCTACCAGGAGACCAAAAAAAAAAAAAAACCAAACCCATTGCCGTTGAGTCAATTCCACCTCATAGCGATCCTATAGGACAGGGTAGAACTGCCCCATAGAGTTTCCAAGGAGCGCCTGGTAAATTCCAACTGCTAACATTTTGGTTAGCAACTGTAGCTCTTAACCACTGGGCCACTAGGGTTTTCTGTACCCGGAGAGCAAGAGTGAAAAAAAAGATGAACATTTTAAGCAGGAGAGTGAAATGAATTAATTACTCCTTAGAAAGAAAAATCTGACTATAATGTGAAAAACTTACCAGAGGAAGACAAGTCTAGAGTCATGGAATTAAGTTCAGATTCAAGATTATTTTGTGTTTACTCTAAATGAAAATTCAAGTCCGTTTTAAACAACCAGAACTCTCTTGCTAACCATTGATTACTCAGTGAATTATCTAGTTAAAACACAGTGTCTTAATTGTTATACTTAATAATTGCACTGTTTATAATTTGTTTACTAGCTGAGGTTTAACACTCAGAGAATTGATTAAATTGGGTAACTCCTCTCTTGGATGGAAGCAGTAACCTTCAATGGAATGCTAACTACTTCTGAGAATTATGTTTAATTCAGACTTTCATTGCCATAGGCAGAAGTAATTGATTTTAGGCTGGGTGAACTGGTTCTTAATACATATGCCCATGGGGAGAATGTCATTTTAATAAGGTGCTTCTATAAGCCACATGCTATTTAAAACAGAAGATTTTCCTTTGTCTTCGTAAGCGAAAACTAAAAGAGACCTTGTTTGCCCTTAAGTTCACGGTAAACAACTGTGAAGCAATGTAATACTGAGTCGGCAGTCTGCAAAGTATCCCTTTGCCAATTCAGTTGTCTGCATTTTTTTTTTAACTATAGTCTTCTTAGAAAAACACATCTCTGTTTAATCTTTGTGAGCATCACTAATTAATATCCTTAAATCTACTAGTACTGGCCGTTCAGCAGTAAGTCTCTTGATTTCACAATTTATTGTTTTGTTCTGCTACCACTGCTCTACATCCAATACAAAAGTATTCAAATAATTGCATCTTCATCTAAGTGGAAGCTTTGATGGCTCAGTGGTGACTGAGGCAAAAAACTAATTCAAATGCTTATACCCCACTGGGGTATAAGCATTTGAGAATGCTCAAGATTATTAACTGAGTATGGAAAAAAAATGTTAAATTTCTATTTATGCATATATGCCATTTTTTAAAATGTGTAATTTTCAGTGTGTATTCTAATTCACACAATACATGGTACATTATTTTAATTTATTTATAAACAAATGCTTATATATTTGGTTCTAAACTACCCATTTAACAATGTTAATATTCTACAAATTTGTCATCTATTGTTTGTTCTTACTGTGTGACATCTAGTTTGTTGTTGCCGTGTGCCATTGAGTTGATTCAGACTCAGAGTAACCCCATGGGACAGAGTAGAGCTACCCCATAGGGTTTCCTAGGCTGTAATCTTTACAGGGTCACTATGAGTCAAAATCAACTCGACAACAATGGGTTTTTTGGGTAATCTTTACAGGAGAAGATCACCAGGTCTTTTCTCCCACGGAACAGATGGTGGGTTCATCCTTCAATCTCTTGGTTAGCAGCTGAAAACTTAACTGTTATACCACCTGGGCTCTTTGAAACCCTAAATTCAGCCTTCTTCAGAAGCTCTTAGAAAATTAAATATTTATTTCAAAAAATAAACCACTGATGGTAATTTGGTTTGTTTTATGTGGTACACAGACAAACTTTTTTTAAAAAGTAATAAACATGCACTTATTTTAATGTCAGTTGGAATAATAGAATTATCACATAAACTCTATGGTTTCTTAAATATTACACCAATAACATTCTATTATGGCCAACATTTAAGTAAAAATAAACAAAACATTGTCAAAAAAGTGTATTTGAAGTGTGTGTGTGTGTGCGTGCACGTGTGTGTATATAGAGGCTGAGAAAGAGAGAAAACACAAGTACAGGTGGTACTCAAATAAGGCAAAAATTACAAAGATGGCTCTCTTCAGCTAAGTTTAAGAATGAGCAAAAATGACAAAAAACTAGAGTAAGTTGTGATCTTTTTAGCTCACTACCAACCAATAAACAATGTAAAGGTGATCAAACACACAAACAATTTAAAGTAGCTTCCCATGCTGACCTAGGTCCTTACCTGTTGTTGTTAAGTGATGTCAAGTCAGTTCTGACTTATAGTTACCTTATGTACAACAGAACAAAACAGTACCCATTTCTGCAACATCCTCACAATCGTTGCTATGTTTCAGTCCATTGTTGTAGCCTCTGTGTCAGTCCATCTCTTTGAGGGTCATCTTCATTTTCCCTTACCCTGTATTTTACCAAGCATGATGGATGTCCTTATCCAGGGACTACTACCTCCTGATAACATGTCCAAATTACGTGAGACATAGTCTCGCCATCCTCACTTCTAAAGAGCATTCTGGTTGTACTTCTTCCAAGACAGATTTGTTCATTCTGGTCATCCATGGTATATTCAGTAGTCTTAACCAACACCAAAATTCAAATGCATCCACTCTTCTTTGGTCTTCCCTATTCATTGCCCAGCTTTTGCATGCATATGAAGCAACTGAAAATACCACGGCTTGGGTAAGGCCCACCTTAGTCCTTAAAGTGACTTCTTTGCTTTTTAGCACTTTAAAGAGGTCTTTTGCAGCAGATATGACAGTGCAATATGTCATTTGATTTCTCGGTTGCTGCTTCCATGGACATTGACTGTGGATCCGATGAAAATGAAACCCTTTACAACTTCTATATTTTCTCCATTTATCATGATGTTATGAGGATTTTTGTTTTCTTTATGTTGAGGTGTTATTCATACTGAAGGCTGTAGTCTTTGATCTTCACCAGTAAGTGGTTCAAGTCCTCTTCACTTTCAGCTAGCAAGTTGCAGGCTCTGTGTATTACAAGTTGTTAGTCTTTCTCCTCACCTAGGTGCCCCCAAATATCAGTTTTCATAGCACTTGCTGAGTTGAGAATTTGCCAGATGAGAGGGTCTCAGAACTGTAGGCTTTCTGACCTGTGGAAGGGGCTGGCAAAGAAGCAGTATCAGCACTCAAAGGTTTTACTTCCACCAAATAAGAAATGGTTTCCTGCTCCAATTACATGCTTTCACGTTCCGTGCACATGGCTAAAGATTGGAAACAATATTCTAGCCAAAGAGCCTTGCTAGAATATTTATAGCTATAATTTAAATATGTTTAATAAGTTCAGGTTTTTCTAATCATGTTTTCCAAATCTCCATTACTCCTTGTACCAAATCGCTAAAATCAGGAGATTATAAGAGAACCAAAGACAACACCTCTATCCTAACACGAGGACCAGGAGGTCAAATCAAGCTTCATATGTTATCCAGTGACAAAAGCAACATAAAAAGAACAGTTAATTCCCAGCACGACCGGATGACTTTGTTAACATCTGCAGATTTTTATAGAACGCTTAGTTTAAAGAAATAATAATTTCTGAGGCAATCTAAGTCAGTACCATTAATTCTTGTATTTTTAATTTTTCCTCACCGAATGATTTGTTTTCACGCCCTTCTAATCTTGAAAGTGCACTTTAATAGAGCTACAGAGTGTAGTGTTAAAGAGATGGCACATTTCCATTGTGCAGTAACATAAAATCAATGGAAGCTAATCATACAGGCTTTTTCAATTTCCATCACACATGGCATGCAGCCCTGGTTCTGTAGATAATTCAGTTGTAAACAGTGACTCACTGTTAACAACTCTAGGAAATAGGATTAGCAATTTCTAATTTCAAAGTAAACCTATTTCATTTTTGTCCTGCAAATACAAACAATGTTCAGAGATTTAGCTTTTCAGCTTTCAGAGCTCCCCAGAAACAAAAATATCAGAAGCAAATTTTTCTACTGCACTGATGTCACTAGTGGAAAACTGTGGCTCCCAATAGCTATTTAACACTTCAATACAAAAAAAAAAAAAGGATCAAAATTCAATCAGATGAAACTTAAAATTTGAACCAAAAAGAAAAATGTAATCGAACTTCGTGAAACTAAAAATCTTGGAAGTATTCCATTCTCAATGTAATCAGAAGAAAAAGAAAAAGTTTATTTATTATTAGGGAGCATTATTTCAAACATAAAAGTTTTAGGTAAAATTTTTCGGAATCTGGTATGTCTTAGAACACAGTTAAAGTGAATCAATGATCTTGAAATGTTTGTGAATTATAATATTGTACCATTCTAAAACCTATTTCCTCCTCCGTTATCTGTGAATTCCTTTAGTGGGACATTGGATCGAAGGAAGCCTGTACCCTCATGCTGAGTTACAGACTGTTTTCGGCTCTCTATTCCAAAAAACAGAGGATGATAGATTTTATTCTGTTTTTCAACACAAAAGTATCACTGTGTCAGGCCATAGGGCTCTGTTAATAATACTTATTTCTGGATTTTTTTAAAAATGCCCTTGCTCAAACCCCATGCCCAGAGAATTTTTCTAATTGATCTGGACCAAAGGGTGCAAATCTGTCTTTTTTTAGAAGCTCTCAGATATTTCTAGTGTACAGCTATAGCTGGGAAACACAACGCTAGATTAACCAAGAAAGGGTGACTCCAAAAGTACTCTTAAGGCTATGTAACTGGGATTTGTTGTTGTTAGGTGCCGTCAAGTCGGTTCCGACTCAGCGACCCTATGCACAACAGAACGAAACACTGCCCGGTCCTGCGCATCATTAAAATCGTTGTTATGCTTGAGCTCATTGTTGCAGCAACTGTGTCAATCCACCTCGTTGAGGGCTTCCTATTTTCCACTGACCCTGTACTCTGCCCAGCTTGATGTCCTTCTCCAGGGACTGATCCATCCTGACAACATGTCCAAAGTATGTAAGACGCAGTATTGCCATCCTTGCCTCTAAGGAGCATTCTGGCCGCACTTCTTCCAAGACAGATTTGTTCGTTCTTTTGGCAGTCCATGGTACAATCAATATTCTTCGCCAACACCACAATTCAAAGGCCTCAACTCTTCTTCGGTCTTCCTTATTCATTGTCCAGCTTTCACATGCATATGATGTGATTGAAAATACCATGGCTTGGGTCAGGCGCACCTTAGTCTTCAGGGTGACATCTTTGCTCTTCAACACTTTAAAGAGGTCCTTTGCAGCAGATTTACCCAATGCAATGCGTCTTTTGATTTCCTGACTGCTGCTTCCATGGCTGTTGATTGTGGATCCAAGTAAACTGAAATCCTTGACAACCTCAATCTTTTCTCTGTTTATCATGATGTTGCTCATTGGTCCATTTGTGAGGATTTTTGTTTTCTTTATGTTGAGGTGTAATCCATACTGAAGACCGTGGTCTTTGATCTTCATTAGTAAGTACTTCAAGTCCTCTTCACTTTTAGCAAGCAAGGTTGTGTCATATGCATAATGCAGGTTGTTAGTGAGTCTTCCTCCAATCCTGATGCCTCGTTCTTCTTCAAATAGTCCACCTTCTCAGATTATTTGTTCAGGGTACAGATTAAATAGGTATGGTGAAAGAATACAAACCTGACGCACTCCTTTCCTGACTTTAAACCAATCAGTATCCTCTTGTTCTGTCCGAACAACTGCCTCTTGATCCATGTAAAGTTTCCTCATGAGCACAATTAAGTGTTCTGGAATTTCCGTTCTTCGCAGTGTTATCCATAGTTTCTTATGATCCACACAGTCGAATGCCTTTGCATAGTCCATAAAACACAGGTAAACATCCTTCTGGTATTCTCTGCTTTCAGCTAGGATCCATCTGACATCAGCAATGATATCCCTGGTTCCACATCCTCTTCTGAAACTGGCCTGAATTTCTGCCAGTTCCCTGTCGATACAGTGCTGCAGCCATTTTTGAATGATCTTCAGTAAAATTTTGCTTGCATGTGATATTAATGATATTGTTCTATAATTTCCACATTCAGTTGGATCACCTTTCTTGGGAATAGGCATAAATATGGATCTCTTCCAGTCAGTTGGCCAGGAAGCTGTCTTCCATATTTCTTGGCATAGACGAGTGAGCACCTCCAGCGCTGCATCTGTTTGTTGAAACATCTCAATTGATATTCCATCAATTCCTGGAGCCTTGTTTTTTGCCTGTGCCTTCAGAGCAGCTTGGACTTCTTCCTTCAGTACCATCGGTTCCTGATCATATGCCACCTCTTGAAATGGTTGAATATCGACTAATTCTTTTTGGTATAATGACTCTGTGTATTCCTTCCATCTTCTTTTGATGCTTCCTGAATCATTTAACATTTTCCCCATGGAATCCTTCACTATTGCAACTCGAGGCTTGAATTTTTTCTTCAGTTCTTTCAGCTTGAGAAATGCCGAGCATGTTCTTCCCTTTTGGTTTTCCATCTCCAGCTCTTTGCACATGTCATTATAATACTTTACTTTGTCTTCTCGAGAGGCCCTTTGAAATCTTCAGTTCTTTTACTTCATCAGTTCTTCCTTTTGCTTTAGCTGTTCGATGCTCAAGAGCAAGTTTCAGAGTCTCGTCTGACATTCATCTTGATCTTTTCTTTCTTTCCTATCTTTTCAGTGAGCTCTTGCTCTCTTCATGGATGATGTCCTTGATGTCATTCCACAACTCTTCTGGTCTTTGGTCACTAGTGTTCCATGCGTCAAATCTGTTCTTCAGATGATCTCTAAATTCAAGGTGGGATATACTCAAGGTCATATTTTGGCTCTCGTAGACTTGCTCTGATTTTCTTCAGTTTCAGCTTGAACTTGCATATGAGCAATTGATGGTTTGTTCCTCAGTCGGCCCTGGCCTTGTTCTGAGTGATGATATTGAGCTATTCCATCATCTCTTTCCACAGATGTAGTCAACTGGATTTCTCAGTGTTCCATCTAGTGAGGTCCATGTGTATAGTCGCTGTTTATGTTGGTGAAAGAAGGTATTTGCAATGAAGAAGTCATTGGTCTTGCAAAATTCTATCATTCGATCTCCAGCATTGTTTCTATCACCAAGGCCATATTTTCCAACTACTGGTCCTTCTTCTTTGTTTCCAACTTTTGCATTCCAATCTCCAGTAATTATCAATGCATCTTGATTGCATGTTTGATCAATTTCAGACTGCAGCAGCTGATAAAAGTCTTCTATTTCTTCCTCTTTGGCCCTAGTGGTTGGTGTGTAAATTTGAATAATAGTCATATTAACTGGTATTCCTTGTAGGCGTATGTATATTATCCTATCACTGACAGCGTTGTACTTCAGAATAGGCCCTGATGCTCTTTTTGACGATGAATGCAATACCATCCCTCTTCGAGTTGTCATTCCCAGCATAGTAGACCACAGGATTGTCCAACTCAAAATGGCCAACACCAGTCCATTTCAACTCACCAATGCCTAGGATATCTATGTTTATGTGTTTCATTTCATTTTTGGTGATTTCCAATTTTCCTAGGTTCATACTTTGTACATTCCAGGTTCCGATTATTAATGGATGTTTGCAGCTGTTTCTTCTCATTTTGAGTCGTGCCACATCACAAATGAAGGTCCCGAAAGCTTTACTCCATCCACGTCATTAACGTTGACTCTACTTTGAGGAGGCAGCTCTTCCCAGTCATCTTCTGACTGCCTTCCTACCTGGGAGGCTCATCTTCAAGCACTATATCAGACAATGTTCTGCTGCTATTTGTAAGATTTTCACTGGCTAATGCTTTTCAGAAGTAGACTTCTGGGTCCTTCTTCCTAGTCTGTCTTAGTCTGGAAGCTCAGCTGAAACCTGTCCTCCTTGGGTGACCCTGCTGGTATCTGAATACTGGTGGTATAGCTTCCAGCAGCACAGTAATACACATGCCCCACAGTACGACAAACTGACAGACACGTGGGGGAACTTTGTGGTAGAAAAGAAATTAAAAATGAAAGCTCCATATCTATGGGTTGACAAATTATCTCAACCTTAACGTGCAAATGTGACCGTATTCTCTGTGAAGACTTTTATAAGTTGATCACTATATCCTCAGTACTGTCACTGAAACTTATTAAGCACTATAGTTAATCAATTTATTAATCTTTTCTTCTTCATTAGCTAAAACTAGCAGGTTCCATGTAAGGTTCTGGACACTCAGATAAATATACAGTCTTTGTCCTTAAAGAAGAGCCCTGATGGTGCAGTGATTAAGACCTACAGCTGCTAAGGAAAAGATCGGCAGTCTGAATGTACCAGCCGCTCCTTGGAAACTCTATGGGGCAGCTCTGCTCTGTCCTATAGGGTCGCTGTGAGTCAGAATTGGCTCAACAGCAATTGGTCTGGGCATGAGTCCTCAAAAACCTCACAGTCTGATATAGTAGATAGAAGGTTATCCAACAATTAAAATATACTGATGATACAGCATTTTGTTGTCAGTTCCAACTCATAACAACACTATGCACAACAGAACAAAACACTGCCTAGTCCTGTGCCATCCTCACAGTTGTTGCTGTGCTTGAGCCCATTGTTGCAGCCACTGTGTTAATCCATCTTGTTGAGAGTCTTCCTCTTTTTTGCTGACCCTCTACTTTACCAAGCATTATGTCCTTCTCCAGGGACTGATCCCTCCTGATAACATGTCCACCATCCTTGCTTAATACAATGTAATAAGTGATATATTAGAAGATAAGATCAGGTATGAGGAAGGCACAAAATAATTCATCTATTGTGCATTGTGCTTGAGGGTTGACTGATGAGGGGCATCAAAAAGTCTTTTGAGAGGACTTTATACATGTAGTGATTCTTGACCCAAAGAGAGAGAAGGTTAAGTCATTACAATGAGAGAGGACATTGTGTGCAAAGCCATAAATAACTCTAACACCATGCATTAGGCTATGGTCTGAGCAAAAGCTGCATGACATTGAAAAGATGGGATAAGGCCATCGTATGAACCTTTTTTACACCCTGGATAATTTAATTCTATCTTGGAGGTAATGGAGAACAATTTAAAGATTTTACACAAGACCATGAAGCATCAGATCTTCAAAATATAAAATCTAGAAAAAGAAGTAAAAGAAAGTAAACACAGAAACATCAATTAGAAGCATATTGAAATAATACAGTTGAGAATTATGAGAAACAGGACTAAGGCAGAGTCTGTGTTTATGCAGAGAACAGAATTGATTGAAGGGGCATTTAGGAACTTAGAGATTTAGTGAACAGTAGGAATAAGGAGAGCTGGAAAAATGTAAGATGACTCCCAATCCCTGGCTCATGTAACCAGGGAAAACTGAAATGTCATTTACTAAGGGGGTAAAATACAATAATTTATTTAGGATACAGAAATTATGAGCTAAGTCTTGTAAAATTTATTTGAGGTACCAGCCAACAGGATCTGCCTTATAGCTGGACATATGCTATGAGGCTGATATTGAGGTAACAACAGAAAATCTGGCAGAGTCTATCTCTTCATCATCCAATGTATTTTGAAAAGATAGTAGGGCTTCAGATGAAACCATGGAAAACACAAGAACATAGGATGTGGTGAAGGATATAGGTCCAAAAATGAGACAGAGAGACAGCCCCCCAAAAAGTAGAACAAAAACAAAGAAACCAAGAGAGAGCATTTCAATGGGGAGAGAACAGTCAACTCTACAATCAAATGCTGCTAAGAATTTAACTGTATAAAAACTATAAAGTAACCATTAAATTTTGCAATTGCAAGTTTATTGTCAATATTGATTAAAGTAGTTCCATGGATTTCCAAAGGTGAGATCCTAAAAGCAGTGTCATGAATAAGAAATGGAGGATATTATTTCAAGAAGCGTAGTTGTTAACTAACTGAGTAATATGGTATGATGCCTGGAAGAACGCACAGGATTGAACTGAATTCTGGTTATATTAGCTGTTTTAGGTTACAAAGATATAAATTTTTTTAAAGGAAAGCGTCAGTATAGAAAGAAATGTTGAAGTTCATCAATGATACTTGATTAAGTATCTTGATGCTTGATACATGACAAATGAAGTTCCCTCCAAGGTACTTAATAGATTGTGGTCCTTAAGGAAGTAGGGATAATGTGATACATAGCAAAGAAGGGATTTTTTCTTTTTCTTTTTTTAACAGAAAGAATGGCTACTACTTCTGAGAAGGGAGGAAAGAATGCAAGAGTGGATAAAGATATGTTGCAGACGAAACGTTAGAAAACCAAGAGAATTCTCTTAGTCTGGCCTGTTTTGTGTATGAAGTTCAGGCACAGTCAATTTCTGAGTGTCAAGGATGGGGGCAGGTTAAGAATTTGAGAAGAGTTGTGAAAGTTTAGAATAATATTGAATTTAAGAGAGACTTTGACTAAAAGCTTAAAAGATCTCCAGAAAGATTTAAGGATCCAACAGAAATGAGAAACTATAAATCTCTTTCTAAAACTCCTAGAGTTGGGTGATTTCCTTTAGAAGTGCTCAGCTGCCTGGAAGTAGTAAATGGATAACCCAGGTTAATAGTTGAGCCTTAAAGCCCAGGGACAGAGAAAGATATACAGACAAGTAGCTGAGGCTACTGGAGAAAGAAGGACTGAACTGAGAGTTCATGGATTCAAGACTGGATGCAGGAGAAAATTAAGTTACAATCAACAAATTGAAATTGAAGAATCAAAAAACTAGACGTTATCTTGAATTTAATGCACAGCTATAGAGGAAAAAAAGTGGTGACTGTTGGAAAAGCTATATCCAGTAAGTAGACTACTGCAGTGTAATATTGCATAAGATAGCAATTATTTTATTTTGTATGCTCATCTTCATCACCATGCCTACTACTCAACAAATGTTTGTTGGGCTGAATTTAATCTGAGGTAAATAGAAAAAAGATTTTTAGAAAACATTGGGAGATAAGTCAAATAGTGCAGTTGTAAAGTACTTTCCTCATATAGACAGAGCATGAAGATCTTATATCCAAGCTAGTAAACGACTCAAAGGCAATAGCGTGCACTAAGCCTTCAATTTCAAACTAAAACTCAGAGGATGTGACTCAAATACCATGTTTTGGCCACTAAGATCTCATTTTAAAACAAGATGAGTCATCCTGTTCATGGACTATTTTAAGTAAAGATCGCACTGCATGAAGAGGCTCCCTCTCAGAGCCTTAAGTTAATACAGGGAAAACAGCCAATTATATACAGTCTTTGTCGTTGGCTTTTGTCCATGGAAAAGTAGATCAGTTACCCGAATTTAACTTCAGTCTGTTGAAAAAACTGATCCTACGGATGCATATGTTGACAATCACTTGTTACAGTATCTAGAGTTCTCATTTTAGAGGAAAAAACTCTTTAAAGATCACTTAATTCAAGCACTTCATTACACAGCATGTAGAGGACGACCTGAAAAAGATTAAGTCATGTGTTTCCAAGGTCGTACAGAGAGAGAGTAAGCAGCTGCACTTTAACCACGACCAAACACTTCCACTGCAGTGAAAAATCACTGAAATGTTAAAGAATCTCTTTACCTTATTTATGTAAGTATCCATATCAGGGAAATCACATGAAATGGCCGTGATTTCAATAGCATTGCTTTCCATCTACATTTTACAGGAGTATTGTGTGCTACAAATTCTTCTCGTGCATTCTGTAGCTTAATTGCAAATGAACAACACCAAGTTTGAAAAATAAGCAATAAAAATTTATCTATGTGTGTATGTGCATACATATATATACAGATGCATTACACAAGCGTATACATAAAAACCAACACATACATACAAATATACAAATAGAGAAAGACAGAGACAGAAAAACAGAGGGACAGAGACAAAACAGAAGTGTGACAGAGAGAAGATATATTAATATATATAATTCTGAATATATATAATTTACAAATGGAAGTTTCTCTCCCTGGATAATTAGGAACGAACTATATTCACACACCTACCTCTTTTTTTTTTTTTCCTAATCTCTGACATGTTTGACTAAAATGGTAATTAGCTACATACTCCGTTTTGGCTGAGACATAGTCTATATCATGTGTAGTGGAGTTCTGGTCTCAAGAGAGAAATAGATAATCAGGAGAATATTCTTCAATGTCTCTTCTCTGTAAAGATTTACTGAGTTGTCTCTAATGTGCTCTGACAGCTCCTGCATTAAAATTAAAGGAAAGTAGACATAGATATTGACAAGCTAAAAAAAATTTTAAAAACCCTCTTTTTTCATTTGTATTCTGCTAAAATAAATCAGGTCCATATCTTTTAATATTTTATTAGAATTGTTCATTTCTGAAGGTCAGGAGCAAAAGGACTTTTCAAAGTTTAAAAAAGATCCAGGAAAGGTGGCAGCTAATTGATAGTCTCCAGACACCAACAAAGGTCTGAGCTAGAAGCTTAAAAGCCATATTAATGCCCTTGCTTAAGTTCTTAAAATTACTTATTTTGGGTGTGTCCTGTATTAAAGCTATTCACTTGCAAACCAAAGACATACATTCTAGCTAACTTTAAAAAAGTAACTTGTTAGAATATCATAGAGTTACTAAATGGGTGGAATTGTGAAGAACCAGGATTAGAAACAGAACAAGAATCAACACTGGAACTTCTTTTCTGAAAGAGGAAAACTGTTGGAATAAATGATCTCCAGCTATTTCTTTCATCCTGTTTCATTCCACTTGTAATCCAAAACCCCAGAAGACAGGACCTATTGGCTAAGCCCAGGTTTACCACATATTCCTTGACTATACCTAAGTACTGAGAGAAAGGATTCAGGGAAGAACATGTGAGGGTTCCTTCAGCTTTTGACAAAGCAAGACGATGTGATTTACTGCACCTTTCCAAAATCTAGACAATATAGTATTCAGAAAATCTGGGGCAAGTTCCTCCCTTAAGCTACAGTGTTTAGGGTTCTGAGCTGCCCATTTATATAAATGTCTACTGGTTACCAGCCACCAGAGTAGTGCCTGTGGTGACCAGCATTTTCTTCTAGAGCCATGGACCAAACTTTACATTTATTGGTCTTGTGAGTCATTATAGAGATAGTAAGTCAGCCAGTCTTGCCTCAAGATAGTGAAATAAGAACCAATTCATAAATGATTTAAAGCATACTTCATACTTTTTTTTTTCATACTAGCATATGTATCCTGAAAATGATTTCTGACTGCATGAACACCTGAGAGAAATTTGCATTTGATGGTTCTGATCTGACAACCATAATCGTTAAAACTTAATAACATGTAATGTTGCAGAAGTTTCACAGGTCTGCATTCATAAGGTACTATCTGTCTGAAGAAAAATCAAACTACCAGAAGCAGATTCAAAAAGTTTCAATAGAATATGATGACTTACAAAATAATGCCTAAGTCTAAATTCCACTTACACAGCCCCATCACATTTCATATTTCCTGGCTTAGTAATTATCATAATACAAAAAAAACTTACATCATATATGCATTTTCTTCACAGGTATTGTGTTGTTTGCAAAATATATTCTTAGATTATATGGTGAAAAAGAATGAACCTGTTTTAATAATTCTAACAATTGTAAAAGCATTTTATTCATCAACAGAGATGACATTTTAGCAAAATTTTAAAATATTTTGAATAAAGTTATGAAGCACGTAAATAGCCCTGGTGTCACAACTCTTAAGCACTCAGCTGCTAATCAAAAGACTGGTGTTTCAAACCCATCCAGCACCCCTGTGGGAGAAAGACCTGGTGATCTGCTACCATAAATATTATAGCCTAGAAAACCCTTATGGGGCAGTTCTACTCTGTCACATGGGGTCTCTGTGATTTGGAATCAACTCGAATACACCTAAAAACAACAGCATAAAGCATATGTCTCACAAAGGTAATTGAGTTTTTAATCCAAACTATTTCATGAGATTACCAATACTTTAATAGAGCATATTCATAATTAAAATCAAAGATAATCCTTAAGGAACACGGGATTGGATCTGGACCATTTCCTTACAGCTTCTAAATATATGCAATATCTGGTTCCAAAAAAATTATTTCAAAGCAGATTCTTTGTCTCTCTTTGATATTAAACTTTGGAGCTGGAAAAAAAGAAAAAAATGTCATCTTGAAAATTACCTCTTTTCCTTTTTTTGACAGAGCCACCAATCTGCAGGCTTCTAATGAAAAGCATCACTGTATTGCTGGTGTTGTTAGGTGCCTTCTAGTTGTTTCCAAATCATAATGACCCTGTGTACATCAGAACAAAACACTGCCGGTT
This sequence comes from Loxodonta africana, assembly GCF_030014295.1. Classification (NCBI taxonomy): domain Eukaryota; kingdom Metazoa; phylum Chordata; class Mammalia; order Proboscidea; family Elephantidae; genus Loxodonta; species Loxodonta africana. Next base: position 111,954,934 of record NC_087343.1, on the reverse strand, counting down.
TCTGCAGCATCCTCACAATTGTTGCTTTGTGTGAGCCCATTGTTGCCACCATTGTGTCAGTCCATGTTATCCAGGGTCTTCCTCATTTTAGCTGACCCTTTCCCTTACCAAGCATGATGTCTTTCCTTCTCCAGGAGTTGGTCGCTCCTGATAACATGTTCAAAGTACATGAGACTAAGTTTATTCATCCTTGCTTTGGGGGAGCACTCTGGCTGTATTTCTTCCCAGACAGACTTGTTCATTCTTCTGGCTGCCCATCGAATATTCAATATTCTTCTCCAACATCACAATTCAAAGGCATCAATTCTTCTTAGGTGTTCTTTATTCATTGCTCAGTGTTCTCATGCACATGAAGTGATTGAAAATGCCATGGCTTGGGTCAGGATACCTTAGCCCTAAAAATAACATCTTTGATTTACAACACCTTAAAGAGATCTTTTGCAGCAGATTTGCTCAATGCAATATGTCATCTGATTTCTTGACTGCTGTTTCCATGGGCGTTGATTGTGGATCCAATTAAAATGAATCCTTGAAATGTCAATCATTTCTCCCTTTATCATGATGTTGGTTATTGGCCCAGTTGTGAGGATTTTTGTTTTCTTTATGTTGAGGTGTAATCCATACTGAAGGCTGTAGTCTTTGCTCTTTATTAGTAAGTGCTTTGAATCATTTTTGCTTTCACCAAGTGAGGTTGTGTTATCTGCATATCACAGGTTGTTAACGAGTCTTCCTCCAATCCTGATGCTGCATTTTTCTTTATGTAGTCCAGCTTCTTGAATAATTTGCTTAGCATACAGATTGAGTAAGTATGGTGAAAGGATACATGTCTGATGCACAGCTTTCCTGAATTTAAACCACACAGTCTCCCCTTGTTCTGTGCCAATGACTGCCTCTTGGTCTATGTGCCTTCAATGCCATTGACTCTTGATCATATGCTTTCTCCTGATACGGTTGAATGTCGACCAATTATTTTTGGTACATGACTCTGTGTATTTCTTCCATCTTCTTTTGAAGCTTTCTGCACCATTCAATATTTTGCCATAGAATCCTTCAAAATTGCAATTCTAGGCTTGAATTCTTCAGTTATTTCAGTTTGAGAAATGCCAAGCGTGTTCTTCTCTTTTTGTTTTCTAACTCCAGGTCTTTGTATATTTCATTTAATACTTTAGTACTTTAATTTGTAGACTCAAGGTCATGTTTTAGCTCTCATGGACTTGCTTTAATTTTCTTTAGCTTGAACTTGAATTTGCATATGAGCAATTGATGGCCTGTTCTGCAGTTGGCCCCTGGTTTTCTTATGAATGATGATATTAAGATTTTCCATCATCTCTTTCTACATATGTGGTCAATTTGATTCCTGCATTTTCTTTCTGGTGAAGTACACATGTATAGTTTGAAAAAAGGTATTAGCAATGAATAAGTAGTTGGTCTTGCAAGATTCTATCATGTAATCTCCAACATTATTTTTATCACCAAGGCCATGTTTTCCAGCTACCAGTCCTTCTTTGTTTCCAGCTTTCACATTCCAGTCACAATAATTATCAATGCAACTTGATTGCATATTTGATCAATTTCAGACTGCAGAAGTTGGTAAAAATCTTAAATTTCCTCATCTTTAGCAATAGAGATTGGTTCATAAATCTGGGTAATGGTTGTATTAACTGGTTTTCCTTGTAGATGTACGGATATTATTCTGTCACTGACAGCGTTGAACTTCAGGATAGGTCCTGAAACATTCTTTTTAATGATGAATGTGACACTATTCCTCTTCAATTTATATACCCAGCATAGTAGTCCATATGATTGTTCCATTCAAAATGGCCAATACCTGTCTGTTTCAGCTCACTAATGCCTAGGATATTGATATTTATGTGTTCCATTTCATTTTTTGTAACTTCCAATTTTCCTAGATCTGTACTTTGTACATTCCACATTCCAATTATTAATGGATATTTGCAGCTGGTTTTCTCATTTTGAGTAGTGCAACATCAGCAAATGCAGGTCCTGAAAGCTTTATTCCATTCAAGTCATTAAGATCAACTGTACTATCAGGAGGCAGCTCTTCCACAGTGTATATTGAGTACCTTCCAACCTGAGGCACTCATCTTCTGGCTCTATACCAGACAATGTTCCTCTGCTATTCATAAAGTTTTCATTGGCCAATTTTTTCAGAATTAGACCACCAGGTCCTTCTTTCTAGTCTGTCTTTGTCTGGAAGGTCCACTGAAACCTGTCCACCATGGGTGACCCTAATGCTATTTGAAATACCGGAGGTACAGCTTCCATAATTATAGCAACACGTAAGCCACCACAGTATGATAAACTGACAGACGTGTGGTGGCATCACTGTATATTGGGTTTCAAATACCTTTAGTAACAGCCCTTTTCTTCCTTCCTCAGTATTGTTGTTGTTGCTAGGTACTGTCAAGTTGATTTTGACTCACAGCACCCCTATGCACAACAGAATGAAACACTGATGGGTCTTGTGTCATCCTCACAATCTTTGTTATGCTTGAGCCCATTGTTGCAGCCCTGTGTCAATCCATCTTGTCAAGGGTCTTCCTCTCTTTCTCTGACCCTCTATTTTACCAAGCATAATGTCCTTCTCTAGGGACTGGTCCCCTCTGATAACATATTCAAAATACGTGAGACAAAATTTCAGATCCTCGATTCTCAGGAGCATTCTGGCTGTACTTCTTCCAAGACAGATTTGTTCATTCCTCAGTATTACCATAGGTCTTCTCTGAGGGAAAATAGGATTAGAGCCAGAATATATTAAATAATTGCATGAAGAAATATGAAGAAATTCCTACAGATTGGAAAAGGAGAAGATTTTATGAAGTAATACCTTAAAAATAGTAGATGTATTTATGTAGAGCCAATCTTATATATATTCTATTTTGTTAGCAAAACATACACACATAGAATCATACATAAACTTTTAGAATTAGGAATAACTCTGAAGATCAACTAAACTGGTGTTTCCTAAAACTCAGTAAGATTATATATACTATTATTATATAGGCATACTATTTATGTATCAGAAAATTTATAACTAGAATATCAAACCCCTGATTTCACAGATGTTTTAATTAAAGAGCTAAAGTTTTATTGTTGTTATTGTTTGATTTGGTTTGGTTTGAGTTTTGGTTTTGTTTTTCCTATTTTATTTTATGTTTTTAAAAGCTATTTTAGAATGTTAATACTTGTTGGATATAGGTAAAATCATGTGCATGTTCATTATACCACTCTTGGAACTTTGAAAACTGATATAGTATTGGTTACTTAATTCCTCTATACTTTTTGGCTACATTGATTTTTCCTACCTTTTCTACCCATCTAATTCTAATCATCCTTTAAGTTTGCATATCATTTCCTCAGGTAGGAGATTTACCCAGACACAGCCAGGCTCTCTCTGGGCTATAATTGTCCTATATGTTGTAACCTCTACAATGACATTTGTTGCATTGCTTTATAATTATTTGTTGTCCGGTTTGTCTCTTCCACTACCCAGGGTACTGAGCTACAGATGTGCCACAGAACCACATGGAGAGAGTTTAAAGGTACGGAATAATTCCCCACTCCAGGCTTGCTAAATTAGACTTGGTAGGGGGATAAGAATCTATATTTTTCAGAAGTCCCAAGATGAGTCCAATGTTCATTTAAAGTTAAGAGTAACTGCACTGTACTATGAGCTCCTCAATGGCAGATATATGGTCTTAACTTACTGTTGTTGGTCTAAACACCATTGTAGGCACAGAGCAATATTTCGGGAAGCATATTAATGTACCAGTAAATATTAATCAATGATGATTGAAGGCAGCAGCACATGGAGAAGTACAGACTGAGCTGGAAGCATTGGGCAAGCTTCAATTGACAATCCACGGAGGCATGTATAAACCTGACATTTACATAAGCTTTGGCTGAAGAGACAAGAATATTCTGGAGTATGATCTGTTTGGGCAGTATAAGTGCATCATGCTTCAGACATGAATTTATAATAACCAACCAACCAGTTGTAGTCAAGTTGATTCCGACTTATGGCAATGCCAGGTATGCCAGAATAGAACTGTACTCCATTGGTTTTTCAATGGCTGTGATCTTTCAGAAATAGATCTCCATGTCTTTCTTCTGAGGCTGCTGTGGGTATATTTGAACTGCAAGCTTTTCGGTTAACAACTGAGAGCTGATTCATTTGTGCCACCCAGGCACTCCTAGATCTGAGAAATAAGAGAAAATACATTCTTCCGTGCGGATCAGAGCTCCTGATTAAATCATGACCTAAGAACAAAAGCTTCTCATGCTCCAAGATAACTGCGAATTTTCTATTAATAAAAACGTTGCATTTAAATATTTTCAATATTTAAATAACCCTTATTTTCAAGTGGTTGTGAAATACTTCCATGAGATTTTTAAAGTAGCCCTAACTTTAAAGGAGTAGAAGTGGTTGTAATCATCTCTGTATCCCCAATGCCTGGCAAATAACAGGCATATGATAAATATTTTTAATAAATCAATGAATTAATGATATTAGATCTACTCTTCCCTAGAGCGAGGTAAAGTAAATGTAGATTTGTCTTCCAATGTTATAAAATGCTTTTTTTTTTCCTTTTTTTCACTCAAAAACCTGGATTTAAAGGAATCCAGAGTAGCATATCTTCAAGTTCAGAAAGCTGCAATCAACCACAGAAGTAAGACTTGGGAGTTTCACTTGATTCTCCTCCTTGCCTTCTGAATCCTGAGTTGGAGTGCCCTTGAACATAATCCAAAGGAAAGTGAAAGAGAATGGAGAGGGATGTGAATTTTCTATTCTGCAAACTATCAATAGTTATAAAGGTAAAGAAAATCACAAGACCAACCAGAAATGGGAACTGTATATTTGAAAAGTTAGAGAACAACATTCTCTTCTACTATTGATGTACTTGTAAAATGTGGAATTAGGTTTCCTATCATCCAAGACCCAGAAAAATGAAAAAATTATTTTCTAAATTAGCCGCAACTGAGAAAAAAAATCTCATGACAGATATTGTAGAACTTCTGACCTGGTGCCATCTTTATTTTTGCTGGGTACAAGACCATTAACAGAGAAATAAACCTTGACTAGCATGTCATACAGAGGTCTCAATGCTTTTAACGTTGCTGTTAATAGCCAGGGAAATTCAGAGCCTTTTACTCATTCTCTCATTGTTTGCACCTGATGTCAACTTAGTCAGAATGATTTGTTTAAAATATGCAATTCAGTAGGCACCTCAAGAAGTAATGGGGAATGTATAAACCTGACCTGCCTAATTTCAAGTGAAATACAGGAGAGAAATGCATATGAATGTAAAAGGACTGTAAATCAAAAGCGATTTCATTTTCTAAGGTAGTATAAAAGCCGAATCTGTTTGAAACCATATTTCACCTGTCATAATCTCTTAGATATACCACTGACCTTCCTTGGAAGTTTCTGTCACATAGAAGGAAATGGATCAGGAGGAACAACATTAAATCACGTGGCATCACTGAGAGCCAGGTACTTGAAAGTAATTTAGCTCATTTGAGTAACTTCTTAACCACAGCTCACACTTCCCTAGATACAGATTCTTTGTGTTATACATGTACATACATGCATATAAAATGCATTCACTTTGTAGTCTCTACAGGGAGAATCATTTTGTATTCCAACCCAGTGCCTACAAATTTTTTTTAATCAACGTTCAGTTGGATATTCCAGTGTTTTCAAGGAACAGCCAAAAGTTTCTGTGTTGTAATTCCCGAAGTTACTTTGCCTGATTAACTTCAGAATGTATATTTTCTCTCTGTATTTTACATTTATTATTAATAAATAGCAGTGAGCGAACATGATTGCTTGACTGCCTACCACTCCAAAATGAATTATTCTATGAAAATGTGACTTTCAGTGTTAAGCTTGAGGTGGAAAATGGGCTTGAATATAAAATCATGCTATTCACCAGTGCATATGGTGCTTGAGATCAAAACAATCCTTTTTGGAATGAGGGTTGGAGAATAACCTGCCTTTGCAACTTATGGGAACATTTAAACTGGAAGGAAATAAATGATGTTAATTAAACTCCATTAGCAACTTGCTACTGGATTTTCAGTGATGAGCTAGGTTGTTTCTCTGGACAATAATTATCATTATTCCCCCCAAAAAAGCATAAAAAGATTAATCTGTTACTTACAAAAGCTTATAATAAGTCAGTATTTCTCATGCCGGTGGATGAAGGAGGATGATGAGGTATGAGGTCTAGGGATCCATTCTCAGAACTTCAGATAACTTATCTAGGAATTGCACTATAAATGAGTGACTCCATGTTCTACCCCCAACCCTTTCTTTTAATGAATAGCTCCTGATCTCAGAGAGTTTATTATGAAAATATAGAGAAGAAAACCATTCATTTTACAGTTGAGGAATAATGGATTCCTTAAAGAGCTTACTCTACCTACAAGGAAAAAAAAATTAAGAATCACTTATATTATCTATTACAAAGAAGGATATTATGAAGTCCTTGGCTCCATTTATAACTCCACCGAAAATTTTCTGGGTGAATCACTCTGTACCTCAATTTTTCACTGTAAGATTTTCAAGTAAGGTGATTGAAAACTGAAACTATATGTTCTGCTTACAGAAAATGCAGAGCTTCTACCAAAAAAACACGTACTAAAGCATGATTCCAAATTATATGGATAATTAATAAATGGACCATCAATAAGTGTTATTTTAAAATCCCATTTTTGTGGACAAGCCTCTGTCTGTAATACATGATAAGTAGTAATTTTTTAAAAATAATGTATAGCTCTTAACTTTACAAATGTTTCAATGTGAATGGCCAAAGTCAAGTTTTCAATGGTTTTATTTATATTTTCAGAGTTGTTTCTAAACTAACCACAAAAAAATTATAGCAACTTTATATCTGTCTCCCACACTGAATAAATGGAAGCCTACCACAATGGGCTGGGTCATATTTAAGGAATCTTAGTATAATATGGCATAGTTTCTTTAGAAAGATAATTCTAGGCAGGTAGTCTCTTTTTTCACGGTTTCGAAAAGATAAATAAAATATATTGATAAATTCTAAAAATAAACAGAGCAGGATATGAGGATGGATTGATATTTTAGATAAGAAAGCCACCTCACTGAATTTAACCCTCCTCCTTTGTTTTCTGTCTCAGAGAATGGCACCAACACACACTCATTGCCAACTAAAGACAATAGTTGACTCTTGATATGTGACTGTTCTATATCCATAATAACTCTCCAATTCATTGACTTTCCAACTACTATCACTATAGGTAAACCTGACATTACCTCTTGCCATAATAATTACAACAGATCTCCCTACCTTCAGTCTGGAACAGCTTGAATCCAGTTTTCATAGTGTAGTCAGAAAGATCTTACTAAATCATAATCTTTAGGGCTGTTCAATTTCTACATGGGTAAAACCCACACTAGCTATTTTTCTCTCCAGCTCCTTCTCTACCACCATCATCACATTTTGTCCTGAAGCCATATACTGAATTACTGACAATCTCATGAACTCTTCATACTCTTTTTTTGTCTCTACATGTGCTATTTCCTTTCTTTGGGATGCTTTTCTCTTCCTTTCCCCCTCATTTCCTTCTTCCCTTGCTTTTTCATTCTTACCTAGGTATATTCTACTAAGTTTTCAGTTTAGGCATCACATTTTTCAGAAAATCATCCCTGAGACCTCCTGGAAATGAGTCCTAGGGATTCCCATAGCACACTGTGTATATTCATATCAGAAACCTTACAAAACTATGTTGAAAACTCAATCACTTATGTGGCACAAGGGCACTTTATGATACTAACCTACATTTTCTTCTCCCTCTCTAATTGTTACTTAAGTTGTTGTTGTTGTTGTTGTTGTTGGGTACCATTGAGTTGGTACTGATTCATAGCAACCTTATGTACAACAGAACGAAACACTGCCTGGTCCTGTGCCATCCTTACAATCATTGTTATGCTTGAGCCCATTGTTGCAGCCACTATGTCAATCCACCTCATTGAGGGTCTTCCTCTTTTCCACTGATGTCCTTCTCCGGGGACTGATCCCTCCTGAGAACATGTCCAAAGCATGTAAAACACAGTCTCGCCATCCTTGCTTCTAAGGAACATTCTGGTTGTACTTCCTCCAGGACAGATTTGTTCGTTCTTTTGGCAGTCCACGGTATATTCAATATTCTTCACCAATACCATAATTCAAAGGCGTCAATTCTTCTTTGGTCTTCCTTATTCATTGTCCAGTTTTCACATGCATCTGATGCTATGGAAAAAACCATGGCTTGGGTCAAGTGCACCTTAGTCTTCAAGGTGACATCTTTGTTTTTCAACCCTTTAAAGAGGTCCTTTGCAGCAGATACGCTCAATGCAATGCATCTTTTGATTTCTCGACTACTTCTTCCATGGGTGTTGATTGTGGATCCAAGTAAAATGAAGTTAAGTAAGTAGCTGGTCCTAAAAATGGTGCTTCAAGGAGAGATACATCAGAGTAGAAAAGAAAAATAGTCCATGAATCCTCCTGTGACCAGAGAATGGAGAAGATATTCAGGTGCATGCAAAATGGCGTGGCTGAAAATACGAAGGTAAATGGACATCCCTGCAATTAGAAGGAAACCGCTTTGTTGTGGTGGTAGGAAAAGAGTTGAAGATAGAGGTTTGTGAGTCTTAAAGCACAAGGAAATTGGTCTTAACTCTCAAGGCAGAGCTCAGGAAGGCAAAATGTCTTTGTGGTGCATCTATGCAGATGGGTCCATGGGCAGTTTATAAAGATTTCTGAGGTCCAAAAGTAACATATGAGAAGTAAAAAGTCTCTGGTCCTGAAGTAGCCAAGCAGACCTGGGTTTTAGGCGACTCAGTGGTATTCTGGGTACATTAGGGACTAAGAAGCAGATGCTAGCCTCAACTTTATGCCTTGTCACTACATAAGATTCCAGATTTTTGGCACAGCCAGGGTGAAAAGATTTACCAAAAAGACCAAGGCTAAGTGAGGAAGACATGACCAGATGCCTACTCAGTACCATCTGCTCCTCCACCTTATTAGCAAGAACCTATTTTGTTCAGGGTGGCAATGTGCCTAACAGAAAGAGGTTTGTTTCCCATCCTCCCTCACATCTAAGAGTGGCCAATCAGATGTAAGCTTAAGTTCTTGGAGAGGCTTCCTAGAAAACTTTTGAAAATGTGGCCAACTCATTTGCATACAGCTTTTTGTCCTTTCCCTTTCTTATCTTCCTGCCTGAAATTTAATCAGTAAAGTCAAAGCCTGTCTTTGTCACTGTAATATCCACAACAAAGTCCATACTGTACAGTGATCATTTATAAAAACTATTATTCAATGAGTTAATAAATGCATGGGAGAGCATTATTTTCCATTTAAGTGCAAATTATTCTTTTTGAGCTAGAAGTTTCCAAAAGCATTTTAAATAAAAGAACAGTATTTAAGTCATATGTTCCTTAAAAGACACACATGTAATTCATTTCAGTAAATTTTCACAGATCCTAGTGTTATTTTGTATAATTATCCTCTAAGTCACCAAAAATGATAAATTACAATTTTTTTGAAAAACTATTTCCAACTCGGCTGCTAGCCAAAAAGTCAGCATTTCAAATCCACGAGCTGCTCCTTTGAAACCATATGGGGTACTTCTACTGTGTCCTATAGGGTCGCTGTGAGTCAGAACTGACTCAACGGCAATGGGTTTGGTTTGCATCCTTTGAAATTGTGCGACTTTGCTGGTTTTTCTCCTAAAACTAGGGCATAAAATATAATACGCTGGCCTAGGCAAGAAGGAAATGGAAGGCATAAACATCAATTTCCTAGGCATTAGCGAGCTGAAACGGACTGGCATTGGCCATTTTGAATCAGACAATCACACAGTTTACTATGCAGGGAATAACAAATTGAAGAGGGATGGAGTTGCATTCATCATCAAAAAGAATATTTCAAGATCTATCCTGAAGTAAAATGCTATTGGTGATAGAAAAATATCCATACACCTAAAAGGAAGACTAGTTAATATGACTATCATTCAAATTTACACACCAACCACTAAGGCCAAAATAAAGAAATTGAAGATTATTACCAACTTCTGCAGTCTAAAATTGATCAAACATGCAATCAGTATGCACTGATAATTACTGGTGATTGGAATGTGAAAGTTAGAAAAAAAGAATTGGTAGCCGAAAAACATGACCTTGGTGATAGAAACAATGCCAGAGATTACATGAAAAATTTTACAAGTACAATCACTTCTTCATTGCAAATACTTTTTTTCAACAACACAAAGGGTGACTATAAATGTAGACCTTACCAGATGGACTACCCAGGGATCAAATCAACTGCATCTGTAGAAAGAGACAATGGAAAAGCCCAATATCATCAGTCAGAACAAGGCCAGGGGCTGACTGCTGAACAGACCATCAATTGCTCATACACAAGTTCAACGTGAATTTGAGAAAATTAGAACAAGCCCACGAGACCCAAAGTACGAAATTAAGTACATCCCACCTGAATTTACAGACCATCTCAAGAATAGATTGCACACATTGAACACCAATGACTGAAGATGAGTCAAGTTGTAGAAGGATATCAAGGCCATTGTACATAAAGAAAACAAGAGTTCATTAAAAAAACAAGAAAGAAAGACCAAAATGGATGCCAGAAAAGACTCTGAAACTTACTCTTGAAAGTCAACTAGCTAAAGTAAAAAGGAAGAAATGAAAGTAAAAAAGTAAAAAAGCTGAACAGAAGGTTTCAAAGGGCTTCTCGAGAAGACAAGGTAAAGTATTATAACGACATGTGCAAAGGCCAGGAGTTACAAAACCAAAAGGGAAGAAAACCCTCGGCATTTCTCAGGCTAAAAGAACTGAAGAAACAATTCAAGACTCTAGTTGCAATAGGTTAGGATTCTATGGGCAAAACACTGAATTACTCAGGAAGCATCAAAAGAAGATGGAAGGAATACACAGTCACTCTACCAAAAAGAAATGACCAATGTTCAATCATTTCAGGATGTAGCATATGATCAGTAACCAATGGTACTGAAGGACGAAGTCCAAGTTGAACTGAAGACAATGGTGAAAAACAGTGCTTTGGGAATTGACGGAATACCAATTGACATGTTTCAACAAACAGATTCAGCCCTGGAAGTGTTCCTTTGTCTATGCCAAGAAATTTGGAAGACAGCTAGATGGCCAACTGCCTGGAAGAGATCCATATTTATGCCTATTCCCAAGAAAGGTGATCCAACCGAAGGTGAAAATTATTGAATAATGTTAATATCACACACAAGTAAAATTTTGTTGAAGATCATTCAAAAGCAGTTGCAGCAGTACATTCCCAAGAAACTGCCAGAAATACAAGCCAGATTCAGCAGAGGACATGGAACCAGGGATATTATTGCTGATATCAGATCAATCCTGGCTGGAAGCAGGTAATATCAGGAAGATGTTTACCTGTATTTTATTGACTATGTGAAGGCATTTGACTGTGCGGATCATAACAAATTATGGATAACATTGTGAAGAATGGGAATTCCAGAACACTTAACTGTGCTCATGAGGATCCTGTACATAGATAAAGAGGCAGTCATTCAAACAGAACAAGGGAATACTGCATGGTTTAAAGTCAGGAAAGGTGTGTGTCAGGGTTACATGCTTTCACCACACTTTTTGATCCGTATGCTGAGCAAATAATCCAAGAAGCTGGACTATGTGAAGAAGAACATGGCATCAGGATTGGAGGAACAGCCTGCATTATGCAGATGACACAACCTTGCTTGCTGAAAGTGAAGAGGACTTGAAGCATTTACTGATGAAGATCAAAAACTACAGCCTTCATTATGGATTATACCTCAACATAAAGAAAAAAAAATCCTCACAACTGGACCAATAAGCATCATCATGATAAACGAAGAAAATATTGATGCTGCGAAGAATTTCATTTTACTTGGATCCACAATCAACACCCATGAAAGCAGCAGTCATGAAATCAAACAACACATTGTATTGGGCAAATCTGCAAAAGACTTCTTTAAAATGTTGAAAAGCAAAGATATCACTTTAAGGACTTAGGTGTCCCTGACACAATATATGGTATTTTCAATCACATCATATGCATGTGAAAGCTGGACAATGAATAAGGAAAACTGAAGAAGAATTGTTGCATTTGAATTATGGTGTTGGTGAAAAATATTGAACACAACATGGACTAGCAAAAGAACAAACAAACCTGACTTGGAAGAAGTACAGCCAGAATGATCCTTAGAAGCAAGGGTGGCGAGATTTCATCTCACATATCTTGGACATGTTATCAGGAGGGACCAGTCCCTGGAGAAGGACATCATGCTTGGTAAAGTAGAGGGTCAGAGAAGGAGAGGAAGACCCTCAGTGAGATGGACCGACACAATGGCTGCAACAATGGGTTCAAGCATAACAAAGACCATGAGGATGGCATAGAACTGTGCTGTGTTTCATTCTGTTATATACAGGGTCACTATGAGTCAGAACTGACTCAATGGCACCTAACAAAAACAGCAATGCAAGAATAATAAACAACCCCCAAATCTCAGAGATTTACCACAGTGAATATTTATTTCTCATTCAGACTACATCTACTACTGTTACAGGTGGTTCTCCAAGGAACTTCTTCTCACAGGGTTGACTCAGTATTCTGGGTTGCTTCAATCTTTGGCATATTCATGTCAACACATGCCCGTATGGTCACAATGATAGGAAAAAAGAGTACTTAAAAACCTCACATTAGCTAGCAAATGCTCTGACATGAGTTTAACCCATGTCCTTGACACTCATAGCACATTGCTAAAACTAGTCACAAAGATCTGCTCAATTGTATGACGGAAAGGAAGCTCATGTCATGCCCCTGAAAAGAAAAGAGAACAGGACATGATGAAAATTTGCAATCTCTACCTCACATAGGCAATTTTTACAAGGAATATACTCATATTAAGACTGTGATTGTTCAGTGGTACTGCCAAGTGTACAAAAGTAAAATGCTTGCCACTTACAATGTCTTCTTTTTTTTTTTCTTTTTTTCCTTTTACTCTGAAAACTTTCAGTAGGTGAACTTATCGTACTTTGTAAATGTATTCAATGTCTCAATCAAGGGCTAAAGTTGCCTCCTGGTTTTTCCCAAAAAGGTTTCTGGAGAATGTCTTTATTATCTTAAATAATAGTATTGTTTTCGTCTTCTGGTGTGCCTTTCAACTTTCTTAGTGAATCCACCTGTCATTTTCTGATCAACAGCTGCATTGGTTCATTTGGTTTAGAGTGCCCTTTAATCCATTTTCTCTACCCTTCAGGACCTCAGATCTCATAGTACAAAGGCCGTTATCCTTCGCACACTTTTTCTTCCGACCTGTGGGGTTTATTTTACTTTTTTTAATAGCCCTTCAGTTTAAATGCTTCTATTATTAGGACTCTAATATTTTCTTTATGTTTGAAATATTCAAATCAACAGTTTTTGAATATTTGCCAGTCTAAAGCAACCTCTTCAACATTAAAAAAAAAAAAAATTTGCCGTCAAGTCGATTCCGACTCATAGTGACCCTATAGAACACAGTAGAACTGCCCCATAGGTTTTCCAAGGAGTGCCTGGGGGATTTGAACTGCCAACCTTTGGTTAGCAGCTATAGCACTTAACCACTATACTATCAGGGTTTCCTCTTCAACATTATGTGTAAGGAAAACAAAAGTGACAGAACCTAAACCAATAATTCAATGGACTGTTGGTAAATCATGGCCATTGGAATCAGAAGTATGGCTCCCACTCTGTCAATTTCAAAGATGTGTGTCATGGATTGAGTTGTATCCCTCGAAAATATCTGTCAGCTTAGCTGGGCCATGATTCTCAGTATTGTGTGATTGTCCACCACTTTATGTGATTTTCCTATATGTTGTAAATTCTATCACTATGATGTAGTAAAATGCATTAGTGGCAGTTATATTGATGAGGTCTGCAAGATTAGGTAGTGTCTTAAGCCAATCTCTTTTGAAATATAAAAGAGAGAAGTGAGCAGAGAGACATGAGGGCCTCATACCGCCAAGAAAGCAGTGCCGGGAGCAGAGCGCATTCTTTGGACCTGAGGTTCCTGCCCTGAGATGCTCCTAGACCAAGGAAAGATTGACGACAAGGGCCTTCCTCCTGAGCCAACAAACAGAGAAAACCTTCCCTTGGAACCGATGCCCTGAATTTGGACTTGTAGCCTACTAGACAGTGAGAGAATAAACTTCTCTTTGTTAAAGCCACCCACTTGTGGTATTTCTATTATGGCAGCACTAGGTGACTAAGAGAGTGTGACTCCCCTGAGAAATGATTCCTAGGCAAGTCATTCAACCTCCCTGAGCATCACTGTCCTTATCTGTATGGGTGAAATGACATAATGCTTGTAAAGAACCTGGTATATTTCAGGAATTAAAAAATAATTGTTTGCCAACAACTTCTTTTTGACTAAATTGTAAAGTTGATGTAGATTTGAGGTCTGAACTATATCAGTGGGCAATAAAAATATGCAAAGTTTCTGGAACATTTATTCTGGCCTATTCATTTTCATGCGATTCACTATGATCACTATAGAGAAAGCTGAATTATTCAAATAAAGGGAGTTCTAAGAAGAGAATCAACATTCTAACCCTCTCTTGGCTAATCTGATTAAATTGGACTCATGTAAAGGAAAGGGGACCTGAAACACACTGTTGCTAAGGTGGTAATCACATGATTTAGAAAACTGATTTTTAAAGGACAAAGCTAATAACAACTAAAGATAATTTTAACCAGCTTTACAAGTTAAGTTATTGAGAAAAATCTCAATTAAATGCCTGCAATATTAATGACAGTAATAATAACTTTCTCTAGAATGACATTTACTATACTCCCAATAAAATAGCACTGCTTTATCAGCCTTGATGCATTTTGAAGAAGCACTATATAGTAATAATAATAATGTGACTGGAACAAAGGATTATACATGCGAATGAGAATTTAGGCCTTTCAGTCCTTTTGAAAGGTAAAATGAATAAGGACTGACAGCTTTCATCAAAATGACTGAAAAGGATTTCTGAGATAAACTATCAAAAAAAAAAAAAAGCTATCTAGAGCTAACTAAAATGGCTCATATGGGCAGGGAGTAAGTGTGTGTAAGACAAGCATGGCCAGGAGGAATTTATTCAAGTGAATTGTCAAAATGTTCAAAGGGTGTTTTACCTCAGAATCAATCTCATACTTAAAAATGGAAAGTAAATCCAAAGGATTTAACTCAATAAATGGTTCAAGGAACAAATCTGACCTCTCCAAATTTGTGAAAACTTAGAGAAGGATGCATGTGAAACAAAATAGAAAGTTTTCCTATGGAAAAATAAAAGAGATAAATTTCCCCCATACGTAATTAAATCTACCTAAGAAATGCGTTTTTTTTCTTTTTCAAGAAATGCAATAATGAGTATATTTTATGTTACTACCCACACACACAGGCACATATGTAGTTACACTAAAATCCCCACTGTGATAATATCCATTAGTAAGTATTTCTTGAAGCATAACTCCGACATATCTCTAAGACTACATTTACAGATATAAAAATAATTATCCTGGTAACATCTCTATCTGATAATATTTTTAAGCTGTTATAAGTCATCACATGCGTGTCTCTAAACATTTCTGTACCCACATTTATGAACGTAGAAATTATATTGTTAACATCTATGCCTGGTAAATATCCCTATGTCATTTTCTAATCTAAAGATATATATATGTATAAAATAAATGAGACAACACCAATGTGAGCCTTTCTGAATTTATTACATCTTGGTCATCAAAGTTACCTCTCCCAGAAAGAAGACTTCATTCAGGGAGTGGTGACAAGGTGTGATTGTGCACGTTGTTAGGCTTAAATCGAATCATTTTTGACACAGTTCAAATCCTTGGAAACCTATCTATAGTCAATCCAAACAAATAAACACTCAAATAAGAAAAGTAGAATGAAGTCCTGCTGTCACACATTTTACTTAATAGTTGCTTTCCTGATATATCTGAGAGGAGTGTTTGAAAGGACAGTGTGTATTTTCCTGCGATGTCAAAATGTCAATTCAAAATCCATCTGTTTTAGCAGAAAAATAATACTTTGTCATAAATGCGAACTAACGGGCAGCATTCTACCCGGCACCCAGAGGAGATTGTGAAAATCCTCTATTGTCCCAACACAGTGTTATTCATTATTTATAAGGCCTTATAGAAAAAAAAAGTTTAAAAAAAAATAGTTGTCTGACATTCATATGGCTTGCTTAGGAGAAATATCCCTTTTTTCAATAGTGCTTAAAACAGACATGGGCAGCCAGAGCCCGGCTTATTTACCTTGATATTGAATAGTTTTCCTGAAGATTGTCATTTTAAAGAAAAGATGCTAAATATTGATAAGGTTTGGTTGGCTCCACAGCTTCCACACTACGAAGCATAGAGAAAACCAGGAATGAAATGAAACTTTTCTCCCACTGTGCTGTAAATACATTTCATTCAAACCTGGTGTGAACACCCCTCAAATCTACAGGCCAGAGAATTTTAACACTGGAAGCATATCAAAGCTAAGATTGCCAAATTAGTACCAATTTAGTGGAATTTAAAGTTGTGTAATCTTGTATAAGGGAATACAAGCTGAGACTCTTTTATTTATCTAGCGACATTTATAGCTGTCTCATTGGTCTTTATTGCTTCACTGTGGCAGGTACAGAAAACATCCTTTCAAAGTATCATGTGGCTTTCTGGCTAACATGGAGGGCAGGGAGCTACGGGAGCCAATTGTTCTGGTGCGTATTCTTTCAAAAACCCACAAAACTTAATGAGCTAGCCAAACAGGCCAATTTTCTTAAAATAAATAGAGTTTGTGAGGTTTAGCCATAATGTTTTATCTGTAGTGTGACAAAAGTATGAAAGATGATTCTCCTAAGAACAGGTCTTACAAACAAAAATAAACATAATATATATAAAAAAAAAAAAGGCTGGGGCAGTAGGGGATGGGGTGATGATTTCTGAAACTGGACAATATTCTTGAATTTATTTTGAGTATCTTTGAGCTTTGGAGAAAATTTCCTCCCATATCCTCCTCAAGGCATAACAAACCATTTCTATAATTCAGCATCTTTGGGAACGTCAAATCCATGAGACTAACTTTATGAGCAAAATGGGAATATTGGGTCATATCATTTATTCATTCACTTGCTCACTTCCCAAGATTAACGAGCTCTATGTGTTATGCCTGTGCTAGAAAATTGGGCTACATCAGATAATTAGGCATACATAGTATCTGGACCACTGAGGTCTACAGACTATGAGAGAAGATGGACATTACCCACCCCAATAAATAAATAAATTTCAATTACTATAAATTCTGTGAAGTAGTAGTACAGGGTGATACAGAAGACATTAGCAGGGAGACTTGACCTCATCTACAGTTTCAGGGGAGAGTCCAGGCAGAAAGAACAAACTCTGAAAATGCCCTGCAGTGGGAAAGAACAGATCATGTCTGAGAAACCAACAAAGTATTTGTAGCTGGAGAAAAAGAGTCACAAAGCAAACAGCAAGATGAGGCTGCATTCTAGCAAGAAGCCAGATCCAGTCAATCTCTCAGCCGTGTTAAGGATTTGGGGGTTTAAAGAGAAATGTTCAAAGGTTGTAAGAATGGGAGTGACATGACTTGATTGGCTTCCTCTTCTAAATTGTATAAAAAAAAAAAGTATAGGAAGGTTTTTTTTGTTTGTTTGTTTTTCCTATTTAAAATTGAAACAAACAAGGCTGGCATTATTGTTATCATCAACTTACTATAAACAAACAAAAAAAAAATTGCCGCCTAGTCAATTCCGATTCATGGTGACCCCATGTATTACAGAGTGAAACTGAGCTCCATTGAGTGTTCTTAGTTGTAATCTTCAAGGAAGATGATCACCAGGTCTTTCTTCTGTGGCACAACTGGGTGACTTTGAGTTGTCATCTTTTCAGTTAGCAGTCAAGCACAAAATGTTTATGCCACCCAGGGACCTTCATCTTACTCTAGAGATTATGAATTTATAATGGTATAGAATTCAGGTTTGTGAATTGTAACTGTATTAACACATTATTGAACTCAATTGGGCTCATTAGGCTCCATCTCCACTGATGGATGACAGAATAGCTCACTCGTTGCAATTCAGGATAAAAAGAGTGGCTTTTGTTTTAAATCTTGATCCCCTTTTAGAAATCACTCAGTCAATTTAGATCTCTTCTCAGAATTCTTCCCCCATCTGCACGCCCATCCCGCTTCCCCTTCCTTTCTTACTAGAGGTAGTCTATGTTTGCAAATGCCATTTTTATTGTTGGCCACCCAGTCCAGGACTCTTCTCTGTCCATGATGTGTGTAACTTATCTAATCTCCTGTATAAGGTGCTGAAATTTTCTGCTGATGGCCTCAATCCTGTCATGATCTCTTCATCTTGATCCTGGCTTCTCTTTTGTGAGATATTCTTCCCCACATTTAAGAGGACAGGACTTTGAGAGAGTAACATCAGGCCTAGTGTCAGAGGCATTTCCCTCAGCCACTGTTACTCTATCCCTCCAATAGCGTACTAGACACAGGTCTTCCCAAAGCAGTCTGAACTCTCACTGACTATATTCTGGGATGCAGGGCACAGGTCTCTTCCACAACCAGAATTCCCTAAACATACCTGAGTATTTATTTACTCCTCAAACCCATTCCCTACCCCACCACATAGACCACGGTTCCAGGTGGCCTTTGAGTCCTTGTTATATTCCCTCTGATCTTCTTCTAACCACTGATCGAACCTGACTCTTTGAGTGGGCACACTGCTTTCATGTCATTCATAGTCTTTCCTAGTCTATGGTTTATTGTATAAACTCAGTGCTCTGAGTCCCCCAAGCTTTGCTGTTGATATTCAGAGATTATCTTTTGGAGCTCAAACAAAACAAAAAAAGCTATTCTCCCTGAATAAATCCTATCCAATTCAACTAAAAAGAGCTTTGAGTTTCAGACTATTGACTGTAATAGATTGACAAAAGCATACCTGGGAGCTCAGGAACCAAGAATTTGACTCTTTGTTCCCTTTAGATTATTTTGTGTGCTCCCATCAATGGGGCAACATGCCTCAGCCTCCCAGGCTAGTTTTGTTGGTAGAAGGTTCCAGAACGTAAAGAAAAAAGAACTTTGTGAAAGGAAAACTACATCCGGTGTTCTTTTGAAAATTTAACCCAATGCCTAATAATGTGTGGAAACTGAGGCACTAAGGATTGTTCATTCAAAAAAAGATTACAGGATGGAAGAGCTGAGATCAAAAGCACAGCCTCCTGTGTTAATTTCCAAAGGGACAGAAATAAAACATTTCAGCTTTTGTTTTGAGAATGAGGCTTTCCTTCTGACGTGCTTATCCTTTTAAATTTACATCAACAACAAAATTGGCTCTATTATTGACATAGGTCAGGAAATCTGAAAGAATTCTTACACAGAATAAGAAGTATCCTGAAATACAGAATTTGCCCTCTGGCAGATACACAGAAGGTAATTAAAATGTCTTTCCTCATAGTTACAGAATTTATAGGAACCAGATTTCGGTAATAACCAAGGTACATCTTTCCCTAGATTTAAGGCATTTCCACTTAAAATAAAGTAATACCAACATGTTGTCTAAGCCTTTCCTACTCAAATTGTGGTTCACGAAATAAAAGCCTAGGAATCAACTGGGAGCTTGTTGTAAATGCAAAATTTCAGTCCCAACCCAGAACTAGTGAATCAGAATCTGCATTTTAACAGGATGGATTCCCAAGTTATTTGTCTGCACAAAATTGAGAAGCATTTATCCAAAGGATTTCTCTGTTTGGTTTGTCTTCTATCAGGAAGAATGGGACATTTTATTAAAGATAGATATAGCTAATGTGGTAATTAAAAGCTCCTTTCAGGAAAAAAAAAAGATAATTATGATTTTCCTAGCTTTCACTGCTGTTATATGTAGAATTGGCAATGGATATTGAATATACCATGGACTGCCAGAAAAACAAAAAAATCAGGCTTAGAAGAAATATAACCAGAGTACTCCTTAGAAGCGAGGATGACAAGGCTTTGTCATGCTTACTCTGGATATATCATCAGGAAAGACCAATCACTAGAAGAGGATAATATGTTTGGTAGAGGATCACCAAAAAATGAGGGAACCCTCAGTGAGATGGATTGACACATTACCCTCAACAATAAATTCAAACGTTTCCAAGATCATGGAGCTGGCACAGGACCGGGCAATGTTTTGTTCTGTTATATGTAAGGTTGACATGAGTAGGAGCTGACTCAAGGACAACTGGGTGAGTAACAATAACAACATAACAAGGTACAGCACTTACTTTTTAAAGAGCCAAGCACAGCATATGAGTGAGGTCAAACTACCCGACAGTTAATCTATTCTGACCCATGCTGATCTGAATTATATCAAGTCCCGTGACAAGACAGTTTAGAATCTCACTTCATGGAATTGGATTACACGTTAGCACTCACTATATCTGCTCTAAATTACACTACTAAGGCCTGGAATCAAGCTGAGATCTTTAAATATTTACCAAAAGAAATCCTCAGTTTCGCTTGTATGTGTGTTTGTGTGTGTGTATTTGTACACGTGCATACACATGTATTGTGTGTTTGTGGTCATAAAGCTATCACAAAACTGGACAGAATAAAGTGATGAAAGGAAAAGAGTTAAATCAAGTGTTGTTTTCAAGGCTTTTAAAAAGTTTATTGGAAAAACTCACAAATTAAAATCATATATTGATGAATAAGACATATTTGAACATAATCATCAAACAGCTGAAACGATGTATGGCATGTTTTTCAGTAGTCCCCATAAAACCACTACTGACATCACTTCCCATTATGAACACTCCCTTATGCACAATGCATGACCATGTCTCTAGAGCCAAAGTAAAACTCAAAGCTGAGCAATCATTCAGTAATTTCTAGTGCCAGGTATGGTCTTGGTCCTAGTGAATGCTTATAAATGTTTATTGATGATGATGTCTTATAAAGTAGCCACTATTTGCTATGAATTGCCCAGATTGCTTTTGAAATTGTGCATGTTCTCTAAATAACTCTGTGCTTCATTTTAATTCTTCAATCCTGTCATTTTCATCTGTCTTGAATAAGTTCTTCCAAACTGCCCAGAAATACCAGATTTTGAAGGCTTAATGCACCATTCCTTTTTTGGCCTTCTAGTTTTATGCATAAAAATAGTAGAATAGTGATGAATTGTGAAGAATAAGCCTCAAAATTCATTCTAAATTATTTCTCAGGCAGAAGGAATGACTTGTCCAAGCCATCCGTAATCTCCTTGCTCTTGTGGCCTATGGCACATAATGGTAAGGCAGCTGTTTGGGCTGGAAACATTATAGAAGGGAGTCCCACACCACTGTATTGATTTAGAAAGAATTACAATAATATCTGCAGGCTATTGATGGTTTACTGTGCATCAGGTACTGTGTTAGGTGCTTTATGTTCCTGTTCACCTGCCCTGTTTATAGCTGCAAATGTTATCTCATTTAATCTTAACAACATATGAGGTAGATGCTGTTATTGTCATTATTCACATTTTATAGATGAAGAAATTAGGGATCAAAGCCAAACATCTAGCAACTTTTTGTAACCAGTATTCAAATCCAAGCTGTCCTGTTCCAAAACCCATCTCTACGTTTTTCATTACCATGAAATTCGCCTAATATAATTCCTTGACCTAAGCTCCTCCACCCAAACTTGAATAACACTGATTAGGTGACTGTAATCAACATTTACATTCTTAAAACAGAAACCTACAAGGCATATATACTTCAAAATAGAGGCTTAAAATTGAGCTGTCTGTGAAATCCACGAGGTGACACATACCTGGTACAAAATATATAATGTAAGTTAAATGAGAATTACTTGTACAATTCTCATTGGATAATGTCTAATCTCAAAGACACTGATGCAAATAGCCAAATATACATGAAAGTAAGAATCTGTATTTTTTAAATAGGACACACATGTACATTCCAATTTGTATCTATATATATATTCCACCATTATTAAGACACACAACAAAAGGACCATTTGTGTTTAAGAAAATCCTTGGGATTCACTGAATTCAGAAGCCCACTGCAAGAATTTGTTCATTCCATGTGCATGGACATCATTACAGGCTGAAAAGCTTATTAACTATCATCAAGAAAGTCCTTTTTGGGTTATCTTCCTTAGCCTACTTCCAAGGGAAATCATTTTTAGGTTTCTTCAGGGCAATGGTTATCAACCAAGTGCTCAGGCTCATCTTCGAATGTTCTGAACCAAATTTACTCTAATAATGATAACTGCTCTTTCAGAATCCTGATCTTTTTAACTGCTGAACATCTTTTCATCTATTTCCATTTCCCTTAGGTAGAGTGCAGGCTAAGAAACCATCAGACCCATTTTTCAATACTATATATCATCAGAAACAATTTTGATAATCATATTATTAGTGTGTGTAACCTCATCCTTCAGAACTCTGCTAAGAGCTTCCTAAATGTCCTGCTCCTGTTCACCTGCCCTATTTATAGCTGCAAATGTCAAAAATTCTAAATGAAGTGTGGGAGCCTTGATTGATAAAGAGAGGTGGCTCTCTTTCATACCAAGTAAAAAAACAGTTAATGAAAACCCTAGCACCTGCTTTAAAATGGCTCTTCAAGATCCTTTGAAATTGTTCTTTAGTTAATTCAGGTGACGCACATTTTGTATCTTAGTTCAGGAATAATTTTTTACTGCATGATTATTTGGGAGAGAATATTAGATTTATTACCTTTGCTAATGAATACTTAGATAAAAGTGGTAGTCTCAAGATAAGTATTCTCATGAGGTGAACTTTGATTACCATATATTAATTTTTCATTTCAGTTCAGAATTACATAGAGTGAACCCAGTTGCTTTTACGTACAGAAAATGAGACTCCTCCAAAGTACACTCTGCAGTAATTCTCAACTGTCCTCTGTCACTTTTGTAATGTCACATACCAGTAGAACCAAAATTTATCAGCATGGAAGTAATCTCAAGTGTTTAAAGGAACAGTGGCTGAGCCTAAAAGAAAAAGTAGTAACCCTCAGTTCTTTAAAATATGTCTGTTAGCCCTGTTTTAATGGAGTGGGGTTTTAATGGAGTGAGGGGAGAATGAGTTTAAGAATAGTCGCACAGGTGGTTGATATGTTCCTTTCCCGTATATACTACATTCTATTTCCCCATCCAGATCCCCACTACTTGAAAAAGAGAAGAAATAATAAAATCTCATCAAACAGAAAACATCACTTTATTTATTTTAATAAATTTGGAGTTATTCTAAAAGACAAGTTTTCCCACAGGTACGAAGAAAGATAAATATGATATAAAAACTTTCCTCTAGGTTATGTACTTATTTGTTTACATATAAGATAATTTAATACCACCAGGTTTAAAAGAGAGAATGTTTCATGTGCAAAACATGCTTTGGAATCTATAAAATTAATTGTGTCCATGTAAGTTTTCATTTTAATGGTAGATGAAAGGATCACCAAATCTGGGTTTTACTTTGAGTTGATTATCCTTTATCATTTTAAACAGATGAGACTCAAAGAGGAACTGGCAGATTATAACAGATAAATAGCATATAATAAAATTTTCATAAAATGATTTCTCACACAAATATTCTTATTTCAAAAGGACATGGCAAGTCTTATGGACTCCCAGTCATGTTTAACATCACCCCAAATAAGAAAAGCAAAACAGTTGAAGTCAAAATGCATTAGCCCATTACTTCTAATTTAAAAACATAGATATCCAGAAGAAATAGTATATTAACATCAATGTGAACTCTAGCACATACCCACGGCTTAGGCCAATTCTAGTTCTGCTTAAAAAAATTAGTAAATAATAATTCACCAAAAAGAGAAAAAGGATCCATCTTTAATGGAAGAACAGATGATTAATCAATCATTATAAATAATCCCTCAAATACATAATTTCTTCAACTTATTGACAGTTCTGATGTACCCAGTAAGTCAAAACAATTAAAGCCAATTGCTTCACACACATACACACACACACACACAAACACACACACACGGAAAGAAAAAAAACGATAGCAGTGCCAGAAAGAATAGCAACTCTTTTAGTTAAAATACTCATTTCGACACAAATCACATTAAAAAATAATTCCTAGGCACCACTACAAATTCCAGTCCATATTTAGGCAAAAGCTGCCATTACAAACATTCATCCAATATATATATTTATTGAGAACTTATTATATCTCAACAAGTTTTCTAGATACTTTGGCTATAACAATGAACAAAACCAAGTGTGGTTAATGAGGGTAGGATGGGATGGGATGGGATGGGATGGGATGGGATGGGATGGGATGGGATGGGATGGGATGGGATGGGATGGGATGGGATGGAATGAAATAGGGTAGGATTGGATGGAAATGGGATAGGATGTATAAATATGCATACATAATATTGAGTCATGCTTTGAAGAAATGTTGAAAAATTACTTTCAAAAATTAAAAAGGATAGGGAGTAAAGAGAAATGACGGGGAGAGAAGCCAATTTTAGGTCTGAGCAGAGTGGTCAGAAAAGTTTTCTTTGAGGTGAAATTTGGGTTGAGATATGGAAAAATTTTAAAACTGAGTGTTTAAGCCGAGTCAAGAAAAAACATTAGGGAAGGGTATTTCAGACAGAAGGAAGAGCAAGTAAAGAGGTCTAGAAAAGAAATAGTGCTTATTGTTTTTGAGGAACAACAAGAAAGCTGTATGGTCACAGCAAAGGTTATAAGTAGAAAATAGTGAGGGAAGTGAGATATCTAAGGATTGGATTATCAAGGACCTTTTATGTCATACTAAGGATTTTGTGATTTATTCTCATTGTGATGGGAGGCCACTGGCATTTCTGATAAAATATGACTAACATTTTTAAAATATCACTCAGTTTGTAGTAAGTAGAGTAATCTAAGGAGGGTATGAATTGAAGCCAAGTGCTGGATTAAGGCATACAAGGACTGGAAACACTGATCATCTGTGGTGCTCCCTCCTCTGCTTTCTCACACATTCGAATGTGTGATATGAGAGTTATATACATACATGTATAAATACATATGTGTATAAAAAATTATTATTTTTTATTTTTATATATATTTATACATGTATATATATATATATATACACATATATGTGCATGTGTCTTAGCTATCCCTGATGTAACTTCTTTTTAAATGAAACTGTGATATTAGCAAAAACCCTGGTGGCGTAGTGGTTAAGTGCTACGGCTGCTAACCAAAAAGTTGCCAGTTTGAATCCACCAGGCACTCCTTGGAAACTCTACGGGACAGTTCTACTATGTCCTGTAAGGTCACTATGAGTCAGAATCGACCCAACAGCAGTGCTTTTTTTTTTTTTTTTTGGTGATATTAGCAACTGAATGCAAAAGTGGCCATATGCCATTTTAGCGGAATGAGATGTACCTGATTTTAAAATTGTTGGTGGTTGCTGGGTACCAAAATTTTTACTATACACCACATTTTCTATAAAAAGAGTATTCCACATATTCTACAACAACAACAGCAAAAAATGAGTCAGTGAACTTAGCTGTTTCAACAATCAATGTAAAATTCTTTTGATCTCTCACAATGAAAAATTGACTCTCACCAATCTTGCTTTTAAACAGCTCATTACTTTAGTTTTGATGCTTGTTTCATAATGAGTGCTATAATTATAAATGAACAAATGAATAGATGTCATAAAAGAAAATTTAATGATCAGAAAACAAATATTACAACAAATTACTATATTTTATTTTTAGATCTTTCATCTCTAACTTGTTATAATTAAAAACATTTCTTTCTTTTCTTTGCTTTTACAAATTCTTCAATGATTTCATCAAATTAAGCTGTCAAACAATATCTACTTCCATACATAATAAGGATAATGAATTGAGTCTTTCTTGAATCGCTGTTATACATTGAGAATTTTTGAGTCTCTTCAGGGATGAAAATAAGTATTCTGTTGTGCAGGTTGTCAACATTAAATTCAGGAATATGAAGCAATTTCAATATTGGAAAATATGCGTTGTATTTTATCTTCTATTATGGAATCAAACATGTGCTATATGAGTAAACTTTGTCTTTCCCGAATCTATAAACTAATTTCTCATGTAAGAATGAAATTGTCCCACTTCTCCATAAAGTTTGGTATTTAATTCATTAGGATAAGCCTGCACTGATTTCTTAGATGTTGTCATGCATTTTTCATCAGGCATATCTACATTATTTAAGAAGGAAATCTATTTGGAAGAGCTTCACACACTTTCACGCTTCTTTTCACGCAGGATTTAAGTGTGCCAATAATTGTGTAGTATATGGTTATGCAAAATTGCCCTCTGGCACTAAATGATACTTCTGTAGCACTTCTGTCTTTATATTATTCCGTATAATCAACATAAATACATACTCTGGTGTTTGAATTTTGTTGGCTATGTTTTCAGCTTCTCTTTTGGTATCTCCTTTTCATGTCTGGTTGTCAGCAATATTTTCTAAGGCATCTAGAATCTGAGTGTATGGTTCCAGGATTTACACTTTTTGCTACAGCTTGCACTTTCCAACATGTATTAGAAAGACATTTTAATACTCAATCATTACCTAAATATATTTTAAGAACTGTCCATCGGTGAGTAGAGGCGGCAAAAAATGTGTAAAGTAACTGAACAGTAGAAAAAAAAATCATCTGCTTCTGGACAACAGTCTACTGCTCTACATCCTACAAGATAAGTGAATGTGCAGCACATGGTATAAAAATGACATATTGATTACATTCTAGAAGTTTCTGTTGGATGCCTATATAATGCCCTGACATATTGGCAGCATTGACATAGGACTAGCCTCTTCACTCAAAAAAATCAATTTTTCAAACTTTACATAAATAGTGAAGTACTTGATTTGCAATTTCTTCACCAGTATGACTTTTTAAGCTAATAAATGTGATAAATCATTTAGCAAGTCTTCCATCTGTTAGAAATACTTATCTTAAAACAATACTTTTCTGATCTGAGAAAGATCAAGAGTGGAATCTACAGACAAACTGAAATATTGAGCTATACTCACTGAAAATAGTTGGTCTAACTTCATCACTAAGTTTATTAATTCTTCATACATTGTTTTAGACATACACAATGAGTTACCCTTTCCTGAGATGTGACCTACTAAAAATGGATCAAACTGAGCAAGAAGTTCAAGCAAACTTCCAAAATTTCCAATTTGTGGGAACCCAAACACTTCATTTATTCCTCAAAAAGATAGTTCACCTTCAGCAATTGTTATAATGATAGCAACAACACATTGCAAAATGGCTTTCCAGTACCGAAGTTCCTCATTAATTCGTGTTTCCAGTTCATGAGTTAAGCCAAAATCATGTCTTTCGTTTAAATATGACAACATACAATCTCTTTCAATTGAATTGTTTTCATGCTTATCAATTATATTCAAGTTGTGCCAATCACTACCTCCACTTGTAGCAAATAAAGAATTAAATGATTAAATGTATTGCAACAATCCAAAAGAAACCTACACAGATATAAAATCATATCATGCTCATGGATAGGAAGACTTAACATTGTGAAAATGTCAATCCTACTTGTCATGGATTGAATTGTGTCCCCGAAAAATACGTGTATCAATTTGGCTAGGCCATGATTCCCAGTATTACGTGATTTCTCCATTTTGTAATCTGATATGATTTTCCTATGTGCTGAAAATTCTATCACCATGATGTTAATGAAATGGATTTGCAGTTATTATGTCGATGAGATCTACAAGGTTAGATAGTGTTTTAAGCCAATCTCTTGAAATATAAAAGAGAGACCCAAGCAGTGAGACAGGGAGACCTCATACCACCAAGAAAGCAGTGCCAGGAGCAGAGTGCATCCTTTGGACCTGAGGTTCCTGCACTGAGAAGCTCTGAGACCAGAGGAATATTGATGACAAAGATCTTCTTCCAGAGTCAACAGAGAGAGAAAGCCTGCCCCTAGAGTTGGCACCCTGAATTCAGACTTGTAATCTACTAGGCTGTGAGAGAACAAATTTCTTTTTGTTAAAGCTATCCACTTGTGGTATTGCTGTAATAGTAGCGCCCGATGACTAAGATACTACTCAAAGCAGTCTACTGATATAATGTAATTCTACTCCAAATACCAACCAAAAAACCAAAACCAAATCCATTGATGTTGAGTTGATTCCAACTCATAGTTACCCTATAGGACAGAGTACAACTGCCCCATATGGTTTCCAAAGAGTACCTGGTGGATTCAAACTGCAGACCTTTTGGTTAGCAGCCGTAGCTCTAAAAACTAATCACCAACTTTATATGGAAAGGAAAGAGGCTCAGGATAAGCAAAGCATTAATGAAGAAAAAGAACAAAGTAAGAGGCCTCACACTACCTCATCTCAGAGCCTGTTATACAGCCACAGTAGTCAAAATAGTCTGGTACTGGTACAACAACAGATACATATACCAATGGAACAGAATCGAGAACCCAGAAGTAAATCAATCCACCTATCATTGGCTGATCTTTGACAAAGGACTAAAGTCTACTAAACGGGTAAAAGAGAGTCTTCTTAACAAATGGTGCTGGCAAAATTGGATGTACGTTTGTAAAAAAAATGAAACAGGACCCATACCTCACACCATACACAAAAACTAACTCAAAATGCATCAAAGACCTAAATATAAAACCTAAAATGATAAAGATCATGGAAAAAAAATAGGAACAATGCTAAGGAGCCCTAATGCATGGTATAAATACAACACAAACCGTTAGTAACAATGCACAAACACCAGAAGATAAAATAGGTAAGTGGGAGCTCCTAATCATTAAACACTTATGTTCATCAAAAGACTACACCAAAGAGTAAAAAGAGAACCTACAGACTGGGGAAAAAAATATTTTTTTTGGCTATGATATATCTGAAAAAGGTCTAATCTTTAATATCTATAGAATACTTCAACACCTCAACAACGAAAACACAAATAATCCAATTAAAATATGACCAAAGGATATGAACAGATACTCTATCAAAGAAGATATTCAGGAAGCTAACATGAGGAAACATTCGAGATCATTAGCCACAAGAGAAATGCAAATCAAAATTACTGTAAGATATCATCTCACCCTGATATTTCAGCCACACACACACACAAAAAAAAAATACAGAA
The DNA here is from genome assembly GCF_030014295.1 of Loxodonta africana. Lineage (NCBI taxonomy): Eukaryota > Metazoa > Chordata > Mammalia > Proboscidea > Elephantidae > Loxodonta > Loxodonta africana. The sequence goes on along the minus strand of NC_087343.1, from coordinate 111,925,644 downwards.
AATAATAAGTGCTGGAGTGTTGGAGAGGTTGTGGAGACCGGAAATCTTACTCACCGCTGGTGGGAAAGTGAAATGGTACAACCACTATGGAAAATGATGTGGCACCTCCTTAAAAAAGCTAGAAATATAAATACCATCTGATCCAGCAATCTCACTCCTAGGAATATATCCTAGAGAAATAAGAGCTGTCACAATGATAGACATATACACACCTATGTTCACTGCAGCATTATTCACAGTAGCAAAAAATGGAAACAAACTAAGTGCCCATCAGCAGGTGAATGGATAAACAAATTATGGTACATACACACAATGAAATACTACCTAACTATAAAGAACAATGATGAATCTGTGAATCATCTCACAACGTGGATGAATCTGGAGGGCATTATGCTGAATGAAATGTCAATCACAAAAGGACAAATATCATATAAGACCACTATTAGAAAAACCCAAGGAAAGGTTTATACACAGAAAGAAACAATCATTGATGGTTATGAGGGAGGGTATAGGTAGGAAGGGGAAATCATTAACTAGATGGTACACAACTTTTGTGACAGGAAAGACAGCACACAATATAGAGGAAGACAGCACAACTTGATCAAGGCAAGGCCATAGGAGCTTCCTAGATACATCCAAACACCTTGAAGGACCAAGTTACCTGGGCTGAGGGCTGGGGGCCGTGGTCTCGGGGGACAGCTAGATCAGTTGGCATAACATAGCTTATAAAGAAAATGTTCTACATCCTACTTTGATGAGTAGCACCTGTGATCTTAAAAGTTTGTGAATCACCCTTTAATATACATCTATTGGTTTCCTCATGTTTGGAGCAAAGAAGAATGAAGAAAACCAAAGACATAAAGTTCAAAGGACTAATGGACCACATGAACTACAGCCTTCACTAGCTTTAGCCTAGAAGAAGTAGATGGTGCCCAGCTACCACCACTGACCTCTCTGACGGGGATCACAATAGAAGATCCTGAGCAGAGCAGGAGAACAATGTAGAATAAAATTCAAATTTACAAAAAATATCAGACTTACTGGTCTGACAGAGACTGGAGAAACCCCCGAGACTATGGCCCCTGGACATCCTGCTAACTCAGAAATGAAACCACTCCCTAAGTTCACTTTTCAACCAAAGATTAGACAGGCCTAAAAAACAAAACAATAACGCACATAAGGAAGGTGCCTCTTAGTTCAATCAAGTGTATAAGATAAAATGTGCAACACCTGCTCAAAATCAAAGATGAGAAGGCAGGAAGGGACAGGAAAACTACATGAATGGACATGGAGAACCCAGGGTGGTAAGGTAAAGGGGGAGAGTGCTGACACATTGTGGGAATTGCAACTAATGTCACAAAACAATTTGTGTATGAATTTTTTAATAAAAAACTAATTTGCATTGTAAACTTTCACTAAAACACAATAGAAAAAAATTTTAAATGATTAAATATACGGAGCCAACTGATGTAGAACATAGTCGCCACTCCCTTTTATAATTTTCCCCACTAGCTCTGCACCCTAGAAATATACTCTGCTACAGAGCCTTGTTTTTTTTACCATCCAGAAATTTTCGACAGGAATTTTCAAATGGTCCTCAGTGATGTTGACAATCACTTAACCCCCTTTCGATCCAATAATTTATGTCATTAGTAGAAAAATCATTCCACAAAACAGATCTGTATTTCTGTTATTTATAGGGTCTGTAGAATTTTCGATTCTAAACATTTCAATTTCTACACCATTATTAATTTTTCTTTTTTTTTTTTTTTTTTTACTACAGTAAGGAATGGATGCAGAATCTAGAACTGACTCTGTTCTGTTTGTATTGCTATTAGTAACTTCAGTACTAGTGGCACTAGTACAACAATTTGCATCCTTTAAACTTGAGCATTCAACGGAAGGAGTCTCTTCTGATTCATTACATTTTAAAAAGGAAGTTAATTTTGGAATTGTCTTTAGGGATTCACAAATCCTTTTCTTTTTACCTTCCTTGAGCTTTTGTTTTTGCTTGCCACTTAGTTGTTTCTGTTTCATTTTACCTGGATATAAAATTATGTCACTTTTTAAATTTATCTCTACTGTAGCAAATACATTTGAAGAATTAAATATACATAAAATTTATAAAACAAGTAAAATTTATTAAATTCACGTTCAAATCCGGACATTAACACAAAAATTTATATTTGAAAATTAGTAAGTAAAAAAATTGATTGGAATAAGTAATTTTGTTCTTCAGGTCCGAGACAGTCAAAAGAAACAGTACTTACAACGCAGTCGGAAATAATTTCATTCATATATCATTTTCACAGATCTCCGCTAGATTTTTTCATCTTAAAACAATACTTTAAAACTTGCGCACTCACATCCTGTCCTTTGATGCTGCATCTTCACGGTTCATTGGACCATTGCTGATACCCAGCGGGGGCGAGAGTGATCACAAAGAGCACGCTCAATCTGAAGAGGTGCTTTGGTTAGCTTTTCACAGGACAGGGCCAGATAAGTCACAAGTCATGTGATTTTAGTGCCGTTGCTGCGTTCTTACGTGGTGGGCGAGAGAACCGAATCTGAGGATCTACCTGATCGGTCCTAAATAAAAGGAAATATAATTGTCATCATATACAAAATAGATAAAATGTATATTTTATTGCTTTGTAGAATTGTTCAACTCCCATATTCAGAGATACATACATAATTGATGTAACCATAGCACCCCTTCTTGACAATCAATTTCTTAAAAGAAAGTCAGTCTGAAGTGAAATGAAAAACAAAATACATTTATGTAATTTTTATTGTCTAAATATTCACTTACTTTATTTCCTCAAGGAACTGACCAATTTCCTTACACAGAGATACAAGAGATACATAAATACTCTGATAAATTATAAATGTAATTCTCCAATAAACACCCTTTGTTGCTTTCTTGGAAGATGAACTTAGAAACGCATTCATTGCTGCAAAACAGAAACATATTTTATACAGTAAGTAAATATTGAATTTTGTATCCTCTCAATGTGCCTAATACCTTGTTTATTAGCACATGTAGAGTAATATCACTGTGTCCTATGAAACAGACAATTAAAATGAAACTCAGCTGATACACAAATTAAAACTTTTGGTGTTAGTTAAAAATTAATATTTCCAGTATTGTTTGGACATATGTTAGTATCATATTAAATTACATTAAATGTATGCTAGATTCCATTTGTGTGTATGCCAAACATATTTTAAAGTTAGGTTTATAAATATTTTTGTTTACAAAACTGAGGAGATAACTCTGTACATAAATGCTATACTGTTAAAAAGTAATTTGATTGAATTCATTGCAATGGTTGATTTACTTGAATTTCCTCAATTTAGCAAGTCATCTGGGACTAGAGTTCCCATTAGTTGTTTACCAGGACGTGCATAAGAGCATACCATTGTGTTTGTATCGTGGCAAAGAGCATTGCTGGCCCTTCTGGCTTGAGTTGTTGGATCAACAAATGTGGGTATACAAGACTCTCTCAAAATGGATAAGAGACCTGATACCTATTAATATAATCTGTCCTTGCCTAGTAACAGTTCATGTCAGATCCAGTTGCATATTGAGGGAATATAGCAAGAGTTAGACTCAACAGCCCACCTCCACCTCTTATTTATTAGAAAAAAATAATATACCTCCAAGAGAACAGCCGAGATAAGGAGTTTTAATTACACAGAAGGGGATCTTAGGAGACAGATGTTAATGGAGGTGTCAAAGTGGTAGGCGTCCTCATGACCCTTCGTGAACTTTATTTCCAGTGAGCACATTCTCAAGCACTGGAGATGATACCAACCTCATTTAGTACCCTGCCAGTTCCTTCCCACTGTGGCACTCACTTTTCTTTTTGTGCTGTCTGCTTGACTCCTATAGGTCTTTGCACTGGACAACTGGTCTCCCTGTTTTGTTGATGCCCAAAGCACATATTTACCTTCCTTATTGGGTAATCCATCCCTGGTTGAAGCCCCAAGAAACGTCAAGAGGTTATTATAGGAGCTAGAATTAGGATGCTGAAGGCTTTATTAATGCAGTAATGGTAGTGGGTGTGGTGGGGAGAAGAGACAGGATGCATTAAAAATATGGAGCTGAACAGATATGAAGTGTGAGGAAAAGAGAGGAATTAAGGATGACTCCAAGATTTTTGTGCTGAACAAATGGGTGAAATTTTACTGAAATGGGAAAGAGTAGAAATGGGAATAGTAGGCAGGCAGTGGTAATCAAGAGTTTTATTTGGGACGTGCTAAGTTGTAAGGGGCTTTTAGACATCAAAGTAGAGGTGTTGAGTAGGAAATGGGATACACATACACACACACAAAGAGTGCCTAAGACTGGAGTATATATTTATATACGATGTATGATATACCGCTGTGGTGACCCGTGGGACATATGGTATACCAATCACTTTTTATGCCTTTGGAGTTATTTGGGAAGAAGGTAGCCCAATTTTCATTCATTTAACCTCAAGGTGTGAGCCTTTTGAAATGCGTGAAACTCAAAAATCCTGAGCTGGAGACTCATTTTTTGTAGATCAAGCATTGCCTTAGGTGATGCCTCCTGGATGTGTGATGTTTCCAAACTTTTGACAAGCATGCCTTCATTTCTGTAAGATAAGCTTCTTCACTATGTTTCTTAGTTACTATGTTCTCATGAGAATGTGCTTATTGTGAAAATAAGCTATTGCCAGTCTTCATTTAGTCATAGTGGCCATTTTCTCCTTGACATCATTCATTGTTCCCAGGTGTTACTGGCTCCCTGCTTTTCTAGGTTCTGAACAGTAAATGATGCCTTTGCAGTGATGAATAATAACCTTGCAGTGGTACTTTTCAGAGACTGGAACTCCTATAAGTTATTCTCACCCTGCATTCAATTTTAGGAACCAATCATTGCTTCCACATGTAGCAGGTTGAATGCACCAATGTGAGCAGTTCTGCAGTATTCCAGGGCAGCTGTTTCTGCTTCTTAGCTGTTAGTACTGCTTTTGTTATAATAAAGAATACATTGTAGTGACAATTTTCCTGAGATTCAAAATTCATTTAGTTTTATTTACTTGCCCTGCCAGTACTCCTTTTGCCGTAATGAAAGATGCATTGTAGCGATAATTTTCCTGAGACAAAAAAAATCCCTTGGTTTTATTTATCTGAGATGTAAATACTGCTTTTACAGTAAGGAGGAGTGCATGGTACCATGTTTTGAAAAGTTTCCTGAGAAACAATAAAAAGGCTAAGGAGACTAAAATAAAATATATGTGTAGTCATTGCTAGGCGCTTTCATGTTTTACTTCATGTTTTGCAAAATTTCAAGAAATAAAAAAAAGGATTTTGTCATTGACTCATAAGAGTAGGATTTATGATGTCCAGGATCCACTGGGACACATGGGATCCTAGAGAATGGGTATCAAAATTAATAACACATAACAAAAATTCTAAGTTTGTCCTTCATCAGCATGTCTTCCGTTAGTGAAAACACACAGTGTCAACAAAAAATTCAGAGCAGAAAATAATTAGGTCACCAAAGGGATATATATTATATGTAACTATAGTTATATATATATATAAAATCTCTCACTGGTATTTTATTAGATTTAAAGTCTTAAAGTCCCAGGACTAAATGAAATTGCCTAGAGAGTGAGTGTAGCATTGAGATTCTTTTTAGTGAATCACCTCTTCTCCACTCTAGGCCATGCCGACACGGTAGTGTTGAATACAACCTAAAGTTCCTTGGCTTAAGCAAGCCAGAAATTCCACTTGCTTGGTTAAAACAGGAGATGGATCAAGGTCCAATTTGAGCTATGAAAAAAGCTGAGCTTCTGGGAAGAATTTTTCTTGCTGTCCTGTAAAATTTATCACAAAAGAAGCACTCTGTAGAGGGAAACATGAAATAGGATGAAGCTGACCCTGGAAAAGGTGAAGTACAGAAATGATAAGAAACTAGCTACTGAGGTCATCACTGTGCAACCATCAGCTGAAGCCGGTATACCCCAGACTTTTAATTTAAGAACACCAATAAGCATCTTAACTCAAGAAGATGTTTGGGTTGTCTTTACCCACTTTTTTTTTTTTTTTAATTAATTTTTATTAAGCTTCAAGTGAACATTTACCATTCCAATCAGTCTGTCACATGTAGGTTTATATACATCTTACTCCCTTCTCTCACTTGCTCTCCCCCTATTGTGTCAGCCCTTTCAGTCTCTCATTTCATGCCAATTTTGCCATCTTCCCTCTCTCTCTATCTTCCCATCCCCCCTCCAGTCAAGAGATGCCAACACACTCTCCAGTGTCCACCTGATTTAATTAGCTCACTCTTCATCAGCATCTCTCTCCCCGCCACTGACCAGTCCTTTTCATGCCTGATGAGTTGTCTTCGGGGATGGTTCCTGTCCTGTGCCATCAGAAGTTCTGGGGAGCATTGTCTCTGGGATTCCTCTAGTCGCAGTCATACCATTAGGTACGGTCTTTTTATGAGAATTTGGGGTCTGTATCCCATTGGTCTCCTGCTCCCTCAGGAGTTGTCTGTTGTGCTCCCTGACAGGGCAGACATCGATTGTGGCCGGGCACCAACTAGTTCTTCTGGTCTCAGGATAATGTAGGTCTCTGGTTCATGTGGCCCTTTCTGTCTCTTGGGTTCTTAGTTGTCGTGTGACCTTGGTGTTCTTCCTTTGCCTTTACTCCAGGTGGGTTGAGACCAATTGATGTATCTTAGATGGCCGCTTGTTGGCATTTAGGACCCCAGGTGCCACAATTCAAAGTGGGATGCAGAATGTTTTCATAATAGAATAATTTTGCCCATTGACTTAGAAGTCCCCTCAAACCAAGTTCTCCAGACCCAGCCCCTGCTCCGCTGACCTTTGAAGCTTTCATTTCATCCCGGAAACCTCTTTGCTTTTAGTCCGGTCCAATTAGGCTGACCTTCCTTGTATTGAGTGTTGTCTTTCCCTTCACCCAAAGCAGTTCTTATCTACTGATTGATCAATAAAAAGCCCTCTCCCTCCCTCCCTCCCTCCCCCCTTTGTAACCACAAAAGTATGTGTTCTTCTCCGTTTTTTCTATTTCTCAAGATCTTATAATAGTGGTCTTATACAATATTTGTCCTTTTGCAACTGACTCATTACGCTCAGCATAATGCCTTCCAGATTCCTCCATGTTATGAAATGTTTCAGAGATTCGTCACTGTTCTTTATCGATGCGTAGTATTCCATTGTGTGAATATACCACAATTTATTTACCCATTCATCCATTGACAGACATCTTGGTTGCTTCCAGCTTTTTGCTGTTGTAAACAGAGCTGCAATAAACATGGGTGTGCATATATCTGTTTGTTTGAAGGCTATTGTATCTCTAGGGTATATTCCGAGGAGTGGGATTTCTGGGTTGTATGGTAGTTCTATTTCTAACTGTTTAAGATAATGCCAGATGGATTTCCAAAGTGGTTGTACCATTTTACAATCCCACCAGCAGTGTAAGAGAGTTCCAATCTCTCCGCAGCCTCTCCAGCATTTATTATTTTGTGTTTTTTGGATTAATGCCAGTCTAGTTGGTGTGAGATGGAATCTCATCGTGGTTTTAATTTGCATTTCTCTAATGGCTAATGATCGGGAGCATTTTCTCATGTGTCTGTTGGCTGCCTGAATATCTTCTTTAGTGAAATGTGTGTTCATCTCCTTTGCCCACTTCTTGATTGGGTTGTTTGTCTTTTTGTGGTTGAGTTTTGACAGAATCATGTAGATTTTAGAGATCAGGCACTGGTCTGAGATGTCATAGCTGAATATTCTTTCCCAGTCTGTAGGTGGTCTTTTTACTCTTTTGGTGAAGTCTTTAGATGAGCATAGGTGTTTGATTTTTAGGAGCTCCCAGTTATCTGGTTTCTCTTCATCATTTTTGGTAATGTTTTGTATTCTGTTTATGCCCTGTATTAGGGCTCCTAGGGTTGTCCCTATTTTTTCTTCCATGATCTTTATCATTTTAGTCTTTATGTTTAGGTCTTTGATCCACTTGGAGTTAGTTTTTGTGCATGGTGTGAGGTATGGGTCCTGTTTCATTCTTTTGCAAATGGATATGCAGTTATGCCAGCACCATTTGTTAAAAAGACTATCATTTCCCCAATTGACTGACACTGGTCCTTTGTCAAATATCAGCTGCTCATATGTGGATGGATTTATATCTGGGTTCTCAATTCTGTTCCATTGGTCTATGTGCCTGTTGTTGTACCAGTACCAGGCTGTTTTGACTACTGTAGCTGTATAATAGGTTCTGAAATCAGGTAGAGTGAGGCCTCCCACTTTCTTCTTCTTTTTCAGTAATGCTTTGCTTATCCGGGGGTTCTTTCCCTTCCATATGAAATTAGTCATTTGTTTCTCTATCCCCTTAAAATATGACATTGGTATTTGGATTGGAAGTGTGTTATATGTATACATGGCTTTTGGTAGAATAGACGTTTTTACTATGTTAAGTCTTCCTATCCATGAGCAGGGTATGTTTTTCCACTTAAGTATGTCCTTTTGAATTTCTTGTAGCAGAGTTTTATAGTTTTCTTTGTATAGGTCTTTTACATCCTTGGTAAGATTTATTCCTAAGTATTTTATCTTCTTGGGGGCTACTGTGAATGGTATTGATTTGGTTATTTCCTCTTCGGAGTTCTTTTTGTTGATGTAGAGGAATCCAAGTGATTTTTGTATGTTTATTTTATAACCTGAGACTCTTCCAAACTCTTCTACTAGTTTCAGTAGTTTTCTGGAGGATTCCTTAGGGTTTTCCATGTATACGATCATGTCATCTGCAGTTAGTGATAGCTTTACTTCCTCCTTGCCAATCTGGATACCCTTTATTTCTTTGTCTAGCCTGATTGCCCTGGCTAGGACTTCAAGTACGATGTTGAATAAGAGCGGTGATAAAGGGCATCCTTGTCTGGTTCCCGTTCTCAAGGGAAATGCTTTCAGGTTCTCTCCATTTAGAGTGATATTGGCTGTTGGCTTTGCATAGATGCCCTTTATTATGTTGAGGAATTTTCCTTCAATTCCTATTTTGGTAAGAGTTTTTATCATAAATGGGTGTTGGACTTTGTCAAATGCCTTTTCTGCATCTATTGATAAGATCATGTGGTTTTTATCTTTTGTTTTATTTATGTGATGGATTACATTAATGGTTTTTCTGATATTAAACCAGCCTTGCATACCTGGTATAAATCCCACTTGATCAGGGTGAATTATTTTTTTGATGTGTTGTTGGATTCTATTGGCTAGAATTTTGTGGAGGATTTTTGCATCTATGTTCATGAGGGATATAGGTCTAAAATTTTCTTTTTTTGTAATGTCTTTACCTGGTTTTGGTATCAGGGAGATGGTAGCTTCATAGAATGCGTTGGGTAGTATTCCATCTTTTTCTATGCTTTGAAATACCTTCAGTAGTAATGGTGTTAAGTCTTCTCTGAAGGTTTGGTAGAACTCTGCAGTGAAGCCTTCCGGGCCAGGACTTTTTTTTGTTGGAAGTTTTTTGATTACCGTTTCAATCTCTTTTTTTGTTATGGGTCTATTTAGTTGTTCTACTTCTGAATGTGTTAGTTTAGGTAGGTAGTATTGTTCCAAGAATTTATCCATTTCTTTTAGGTTTTCAAATTTGTTAGAGTACAATTTTACATAGTAATCTGAAATGATTCTTTTAATTTCATTTGGCTCTGTTGTGATGTGGTCCTTCTCGTTTCTTATTCGGGTTATTTGTTTCCTTTCCTGTTTTTCTTTAGTCAGTCTAGCCAATGGTTTATCATATTGTTAATTTTTTCAAAGAACCAGCTTTTGGCTTTGTTAATTCTTTCAATTGTTTTTCTGTTCTCTAATTCATTTAGTTCAGCTCTAATTTTTATTCTTTGTTTTCTTCTGGAGCCTGATGGGTTCTTTTGTTGCTCACTTTCTATTTGTTCAAGTTGTAGGGACAGTTCTCTGATTTTGGCTCTTTCTTCTTTTTGTATGTGTGCATTTATTGATATAAATTGGCCTCTGAGCACTGCTTTTGCTGTGTCCCAGAGGTTTTGATAGGAAGTATTTTCATTCTCGTTGCTTTCTAAGAATTTCCTTATTCCCTCCTTGATGTCTTCTATAACCCAGTCTTTTTTCAGGAGGGTATTGTTCATTTTCCAAGTATTTGATTTCTTTTCCCTAGTTTTTCTGTTATTGATTTCTAGCTTCATTGCCTTGTGGTCTGAGAAGATGCTTTGTAATATTTCGATGTTTTGGATTCTGCAAAGATTTGTTTTATGACCTAATATGTGGTCTATTCTAGAGAATGTTCCATGTGCACTAGAAAAGAAAGTATATTTTGCAGCAGTTGGGTGGAGAGTTCTGTATAAGTCAATGAGGTCAAGTTGGTTGATTGTTGTAAGTAGGTCTTCCGTGTCTCTATTGAGCTTCTTACTGGATGTCCTGTCCTTCTCCGAAAGTGGTGTGTTGAAGTCTCCTACTATAATTGTGGAGGTGTCTATCTCACTTTTCAATTCTGTTAAAATTTGATTTATGTATCTTGCAGCCCTGTCATTGGGTGCATAAATATTTAATATGGTTATGTCTTCCTGATCAATTGTCCCTTTTATCATTATATAGTGTCCTTCTTTATCCTTTGTGGTGGATTTAAGTCTAAAGTCTATTTTGTCAGAAATTAATATTGCTACTCCTCTTCTTTTTTGCTTATTATTTGCTTGATATATTTTTTTCCATCCTTTGAGTTTTAGTTTGTTTGTGTCTCTAAGTCTAAGGTGTGTCTCTTGTAGGCAGCATATAGATGGCTCGTGTTTCTTTATCCAGTCCGTGACTCTCTGTCTCTTTATTGGTGCATTTAGTCCATTTACATTCAGCGTAATTATAGATACATAAGTTTTTAGTACTGTCATTTTGATGCCTTTTCATGTGTGTTTTTGGCCATTTCATTTTTCCACTTACTTTTTTGTGCTGAGACGTTTTTCTTAGCAGCTTGTGAGATCCTCATTTTCATAATGGCTAACTTTGTGTTTGTTGAGTCGTTACGTTTTTCTCGGCTTTTTTCTTGAGTTATGGAATTGATATTCGTTTTTGTGGTTACCTTATTATTTACCCCTATTTTTCTAAGTAAAAACCTAACTTGTATCTTTCTATATCGCCTTGTATCACTCTCCATCTGGCAGTTCAATGCCTCCTATATTTAGTCCCTCTTTTTGATTATTGTGATCGTTTATCTATTGATTTCCATGATTTCCTGTTATGTGTATTATTTTGTTTATTTATTTATTTTTTAGAATTAGTCTTAATTTGTTTGTTTTTGTGCTTTCCCTATTTGAGTTGCGTTGATATCAGGACGTTCTGTTTTGTGATCTTGTATTGTGCTGGTACCTGATTTTATTGGTCATCTGGCCAAACTATCTCCTTTAGCATTTCTTGCAGGCTTGGTTTAGTTTTTGCAAATTCTCTAAACTTGTGTTTATCTGTAAATATCTTAATTTCTCCTTCATATTTCAGAGAGAGTTTTGCTGGATATATGATCCTTGGTTGGCAGTGTTTCTCCTTCAGTGCTCTGTATACGTCGTCCCATTCCCTTCTTGCCTGCATGGTTTCTGCTGAGTAGTCTGAACTTATTCTTATTGATTCTCCCTTGAAGGAAACCTTTCTTTTCTCCCTGGCTGCTTTTAAAATTTTCTGTTTGTCTTTGGTTTTGGCAAGTTTGATGATGATATGTCTTGGTGTTTTTCTTTTTGGATCAATCTTAAATGGGGTTCGATGAGCATCTTGGATAGATATCCTTTCGTCTTTCATGATGTCAGGGAAGTTTTGTGTCAGGAGTTCTTCAACTATTTTCTCTGTGTTTTCTGTCCCCCCCTCCCTGTTCTGGGACTCCAATCACTCGCAAGTTATCCTTCTTGATAGAGTCCCACATGATTCTTAGGGTTTCTTCATTTTTTTCAATTCTTTTATCTGATTTTTTTTCAGCTATGTTGGTGTTGATTCCTTGGTCCTCCAGATGTCCCAGTCTGCATTCTAATTGGTCGAGTCTGCTCCTCTGACTTCCTATTGTGTTGTCTAATTCTGTAATTTTATTGTTAATCTTTTGGATTTCTACATGCTGTCTCTCTATGGATTCTTGCAACTTATTAATTTTTCCACTATGTTCTTGAATAATCTTTTTGAGTTCTTCAACAGTTTTATCAGTGTGTTCCTTGGCTTTTTCTGCATTTATCCTAATTTCATTTGTGATATCTTTAAGCATTCTGTAAATTAGTTTTTTATATTGTGTATCTGATAATTCCAGGATTGTATCTTCATTTGGGAAAGATTTTGATTCTTTTGTTTGGGGGGTTGGAGAAGCTGTCATGGTCTGTTTCTTTATGTGGTTTGATATGGACTGCTGTCTCCGAGCCATCACTGGGAAACTAGATTTTCCAGGTAATCAGCTATAAAAAAATGCAGTCAGATCCCTATCTGAATACTCCCTCTGGCTCAGGGTATTCGGATGTTAATGGAGCCGCCTGGAGAGGGTGGGGGAGGAATCAGAGAGCTAAGAGTGTAGCACCACAGAATATAGAGCTGATCCCCGCGTTCAAGCTCCGCCCCCATCCGCCACAATCCCGGCGGGACTGTTCCCCGGCTGGGACGCTACTCTCCCCGCTCCGAGACCAGTCACTTCCTCCCAGGGACTTCTCCCTCCGGTGCGCCGCACCGCTCGCGTGAACTGGGTGGGCGTCTCCCGCACGAACGGGTGGGTCCGCCCCCGGGGTCTATTCAGGGGAATATAATTGGACCTTGCGCTCACGCCCCACCCGCGCGCACCCAAATCCCAGTGGGACGGCTCCCCAGCTGGGACTCTGCTTTCCCCGCTCCGAGACCAGTCACTTCCTCCCAGGGACTTCTCCCTCTGGTGCGCCGCACCACTTGCGCGAACTGGGTGGGAGTCACCCGCACGACCAGGTGGGCCCGCCCCCTGGGTCAATTCAGGGGACTATAACTGATCCCCGCGCTCACACCCCGCCCGCTTTCGCCAGAATCCCAGCGGGACGGCTCCCCAGCTGGGATGCTGCTCTCCCTGCTCCAAGACTACTCACTTCCTCCCGGGGACTTCTGCCTCCAGTGCGCTGCGCCGCACGCGCGAACGGGGTGGGCGTCTCCCGCACGAACGTGTGGGCCCTGCCCCGGGGTTGCTTTAGGGAAATATAGCTGATCCCCCCCCCGCTCGCGCCACGCCCGCTTCCTGCCAAACTCCCGGCGGGATGGCTCCCCGGCTGGGACGCTGCTCTCCCTGCTCCAAGATCAGTCACTGCCTCCCGCGTGCTTCTCCCTCCGGCTGTGCCGTTACGCCGCCCGCGCCAACCAGCTAGACTCCCTCCCGGGATGGGTTCGGGGGGGGTAGGGCTAGGACCCTTGTCTGTGCCGTCTGCCCCCCTGGGCTCTGCCCCAGATCAGACTCCGAAGGTCACGTGCCTGGTACGCTGGCTCCTAGTTCTGAAAACGGTCGCTGTCTGCCCGTATTTGTTCATTTTCCATCTCTAAGTCTGTGTTTGTTGTTCAGAGTTCGTAGATAGTTATGTATAAGATCGATTCACTTGTTTTTCCAAGTCTTTGTTGCAAGAGGGTTCCGCAGTAGCGTCCACCTAGTCCACCATCTGGGCCCCGCCTCTTTACCTACTTTTAAAAGCATATAAGAAAGGGAAAAAAAGGAGAGAGAAAGGGAGCAGAGAGAAATACAAGAAAGGAAGGACAAAGGAAAGGAGGGAGGGAAGTCAGATGGGAAAAAAAGTTTAGTCTGAGCTATACCAAAAATGAAATAAAATAAGTCAGAGAAATTTATTCTTTCATTCCCGCAAGGACTCGTTCAGCCATTTCTTGCAGAACTTCTAAGTGTCATCAGGTTTAGAGTAGAAACAAATCTTCAGAGATGATTCAATTCTGTTTCCTCAGCAGGTTAAGAGACTTTCCAGAAGTTCTCCATTTTAGATATAGAAACTGATTCCAAGGAAATTTTGATGCTTATCAAGGTCGCAATATCTTACTGCTATGAAGTACCGTATTTTCAGAAACATAGTATTCTTGCCCTTCAAATTTGTTTCTGCAAGGCACTCTGTCAAGAAAGACCAAGGAATCTGGCTGCTCCTGAAATCCCAGTTGCCCCTGTGAGGGAAGATTTGTCATTGTCTTCTGAAATCTTAGCAAGAACATGGAATTTTTTTGTTTTCTTTTTTTCTTTTAGGGCAATATACTCAGCTATTATTCTCAAGTGGTCAATAGAAATACCATTTTTTTGAAACTATTTTCAACTATTTCTTAGTGTCTGATTCTCAAGAAATACTCTGAACAAAAAGAAACCATGTCAATTACCATGCTATTAATTCCGCTTTGGAAGAATGGGGAAGAGATCGTAGGGTTCCTTTCCCCTAAACTGTTTTCCATAAAAGTCACCTGGAATTTGCCTGAGTGCCTGGCAGATGCAGAATACTTGAGAATGCTTGAGGATTATGTTTATCCTCTTTGACATCTGAAAGAAAAAAAAAAAAGTCAGCAGCCCTTAATTTAAATAGGTATAGTTCCTTTGACAATGCAATGGAACATCTTTCTTTTTTAAATATTTAAACTGTCTTATAACCTTTTTTTTCCCCCATGTTTAAGCTTTGTCACATAACTTATGTGTTGGGAAATTATTCAAATAACATTTTAAGTACTTCCTGTATTTCTGATAAAAATACAGTTATAAAAGAACTATATTCTTCAAAAGCCCAATTTTGAGTAACTTCACACATGCCAGAAACACCTGTCAACTATCTGAAGTCTTGCTTCCTAACATTATATATTTTAAATATTCATATGTATTATTCATTAAATATTGCTAATTGCTGTTTGTTATTCATATGATCTGCAAAGCTCTGGATCTTTCCATTCTTAAGGAACATGTAATGTGGTTTGCAGTAGATTAGAATCAAATTCATATATTCCTATTATCTATTTATTTATTTGTTTTGGCAAGCAATATTTATTTGTGCTTGTGACTGGAAACTTACAGTTTCCATCTCCAAAAATGGCAAAAAGTTCTGGGCACCAAGGCCAGAAATAAATTCAAAGAGCTTCTGACAAAGTTACTGCATCTCAGCTGCCTGCCGTGTGAAAGAGCAGAATAATAAAATATAGATAAAATAATTACTATAATAGCCACTTAATTGCATTTGAGTAGTTACATTTTGATAGAGTTACTCAAAAGACTATTTGAAATCATAATTCCTTTGTCTTAAGACCTTGGAGCCCTGGTGGCACAGTGTTTAAGAGCTCAACTGCTAACCAAAAGGTCAACAGTTCAAATCCACCAGCTGCTCCTATGGGGCAGATCTACTCTGTCATACAGGGTCAGTATGAGTCAGAATCAACTTGAAGGCAAAGTTTTTTTTTTTTTTTAAGACCTTACATTCTAGTTATTTTTAATAAAAATTGCATGTTTGGATTTTTTTTTTTCTTTTTGGGTCAAACATTTACTGGAGAAGCACACTGCTTCCACAGTATTGATATTTGGTGAGAAATTTGATAATCTGTCTTCACTGTAACTTTTTAATGTACTGCAAATGGCAGCACACTCAGCATACTGGTGAAGTCTCCGATGGCATCATTAGATGTGCCCTGTGGAAGGTTTTTTGAGAAACCCCAGATTGGTAAACCCCAGTCCCACAGACAAATGTTTCCTACAGCACCATCACTAAATCCCATATCACAACTGAAACAATTCACGGGTCTCTAAGAATGCTTCATTTGCTGCTCTAATGTAAATATTCATTCATTTATATAAAATATATGTATATATATAAAATATACATACACACATATATGTATGTATATATACATTTGTACATATATATATATATATATGTCCAATTTCTAATTACTGAATTTGAAATAGTAATATTGAAATTCCCCTGAGAAGATACACAGGCTAAGTGCTAAATTAACCTACTTTTTTGTTTGTTAGTTTGTCTTGTTTTTGCTTCACCATTCCTTTGTTTTAGCTAGGTGTCTTTCTTTTTCAAAGTGTTGCAAAAAAAAAAAAGAAAAGAAAAGAAACGTCACTATATAGTGTCGTATCACACCATATCAAAAGTCCTCTTTTCATAAGCAGGGAAGAAAATGCCTTGGAGGGTGAAAACAGCACTGTTTTATGCTCATGGTTTGACACTGATTCTTCTGAATTTATACAATTTCTGATCTTTATTGTTAGGAATCCTCTAGTTATCTAAAGCCACCCTCATTTCCCTGAGTGATCAGACAGGCAAACACAGCAGTGGATGATGTAATACAGCCTTTTTGCCGCGTTCTTCTGGCCATTGCTAACAGATCTGCATCCTGACATGGAATAAAAGAAAAAGAAATGAAATCTGAATTTCAGTTGATAAAAAATAATAAACAGTGTTGTAATAAGGCTTCATTTATCAAGTTCATATGAACAAAAGTAAATGCTCTGTGTTAGTTTAAAAGGCAACTCATGTTAGGAAGCATGATATTTAATTTTAGGCTTTTTTTTATAACTATACACTGATATAATGAAAGTTTCTTCAGAAGGAGTTGTTATGAAATTGTATTTGAAAGACATTGACAGTTAAGAATTATGGAGAATTTAGCAAATTAGCCTGATTTAGTTTTGTAATTATTCCTTCAAAAATGTTGACATTATATTTTATCTTGAATTTAAATTATTTTTCAAACAAATGATATATCAGTGTTCTTTGTATCCCATAAAGTTTATTATTTCCTAGAGCATTACAGCCACATAGGTATAGATTTAGATTCAGATTTGAAGACTTAGAGGACGTTGTATTTAATTCCTAGAGGGAAACGCCAGGTATATCTATGAATAGGACAAAAAGGACTAGGAATCTTAAATCTATTTCCAGATCCAACTTTGGTGCTGGTGTGATATGGATTAAGTAATCAATCTTCCTTTAGAGTGTTTCACCTTCTCAGGTAAAATCAGAAGAACTATCTAGTTTACATCTAGTTTACTATTTACTATAGTTATTTGTTATTTTTAAAATGGGTGAATACTTTTATGGAAAAAGTAGAAGTATGTGTGTGTGTTTATAAATTTATATACTTGTTCTATTGAAGATAGATAGATGATAGTTAGATAAATGAAAGATAGACAGACAGATAGACAGACAGACATATTTATCAAACAGATAAATCTGCATTTAGAGTTATCTTCTATACTAGACTCCTACATACACAAAAATTTTGAGACTGCTTATAACATCATCATAAACATAAGTATATATATAGCATTAAAAAAAATTTAGCTCTGAAATCAGACTGTTGTTGATAGGTGTTGTCAACTTATAAAAAAAACCCATATAAGAGAGTAGAATTGCCCTTAGGATTTCCTAGGCTGTAATCTATAAGGTCACTATGAGTCAGGATTGACTTGACGGCAATGAGTTGTGGGTGTTGTTAATCCTTACGGAAGCAGGTTGGCAGATCTTTCCCCTATGGAGCCACTGGGAGGGTTTGAACTATCAACCTTTTGATTAGCAGCCAGTGCTTTACAATTGCGCCACCAAGGTTCCTTGAAATCGGACTGCTAAGGTTCAAATTCCAACTCTAACAACATTTTATGGTGGCCTAGGGCAAGCTGCTGAAATTTTTTGTTAATTTCCTTGTATGAAAAAATCTCTCTTCCTCATAAGTTTTTTTGATGATGAGAATCATTAATAGATGTGAAAATGCTTGTAGCAAACATTCCATAGAAATGTTAGCTATTATTATGACTGTATTAACGCATATAGAATGAGTTCATTGCACCACTATAATAAAAATCTACCTGACAGTCAAGATGAAAAACTAAACTAAAAGAAATATGAGTTTATACTTTTTTTAATCAATAAAAAGGCAGTATGTTTTTTTTTTTTTATGAGAATCCAGATATAAATCCATCCACATATGAGCAGCTGATATTTGACAAATGCCCAGTGTCAGTTAATTGGGGAAAAGATAGACTTTTTAACAAATGGTGTTGGCATAACTAGATATCCATCTGCAAAAAAAAATGAAACAGTACCCATACCTCACACCATGCACAAAAACTAACTCAAAATGGATCAAAGACCTAAACATAAAGTCTAAAATAATAAAGATCATGGAGGAAAAAATAGGGACAATGTTAGGAGCCCTAATACAAGGCATAAAGAGAATAGAAAACATTACTAAATATGCCGAAGAGAAACCAGACAACTGGGAGCTCCTAAAAATCAAACACCTATGCTCATCTAAAGACTTCACCAAAAGAGGAAAAAGGCCACCTACAGACTGGGAAAAAAATTTCAGCTACGACATCTCCGACCAGCGCCTGATCTCTAAAATCTACATGATTCTGCAAAAACTCAACCACAAAAAGACAAACAACCCAATTAAAAAACAGACAAAGGATATGAACAGGCACTTCACTAAAGAAGACATTTAGGCGGCTAACAGATACATGAGGAAATGCTCTCGATCATTAGCCATTAGAGAAATGCAAATTAAAGCTACAGTGAGATTCCATCTCACTCCAACAAGGCTGGCATTAACACAAAAAAACACAAAATAATAAATGTTGCAGGGACTGTGGAGAGACTGGAACACTTATACACTGCTGGTGGGAATGTTAAATGGTACAATGACTTTGGAAACTGATTCAGCACTTCCTTAAAAAGCTAGAAATGGAACTACCATACGACCCAGCAATCCCACTCCTCGGAGTACATCCTAAAGTCATAACAGCCTTTACACGAACAGATATATGCACACCCATGTTTATTGCAGCACTGCTTACAACAGCAAAAAGATGGAAGCAACCAAGGTGCCCATCGACAGATAAATGGATAAATAAATTATGGTATATTCACGCAATGGAATACTAAGCATCGATAAGGAACAGTGATGAGTCTGTGAAACATTTCATAACATGGAGGAACCTGGAAGACATTATGCTGAGTGACATTAGTCAGTTGCAAAAGGACAAATATTGTATAAGACCACTATTATAAGATCTTGAGAAATAGTTTAAACTGAGAAGAACACATTCTTTTGTGGTTACGAGAAGGGGGGAGGGAGGGAGGATGGGAAGAGGGTATTTACTAATTAGACAGTAGATAGGAACTACTTTAGGTGAAGGGAAGGACATTACAGGGGAGGTCAGCACAACTGGACTAAACCAAAAGCAAAGAAGTTTCCTGAATAAACTGAATGCTTCAAAGGTCAGCAAAGCAGAGGCAGGGGTTTGGGGACCATGGTTTCAAGGGATGTCTAAGTCAATTGGCAAAATAAAATCTATTAAGAAAACATTTTGCATCCCACTTTGAAGAGTGGTGTCTGGGGTCTTAAATGCTAGCGAGCAGCCATCTAAGATGCATCAATGAGTCTCAACCCACCTGGATCAAAGGAGAATGAAGAACACCAAGCTCACAAGGTAATTATGAGCCCAAGAGACAGAAAGGCCTACATGAACCAGAGACTACATCATCCTGAGACCAGAAGAACTAGATGGTGCCTGGCCACGACCGATGACTGCCCTGACAGGGAACACAACAGAAAACTCCTGAGGGAGCAGGAGAACAGTGGGATGCAGACCCTAAATTCTCATAAAAAGACCAGACTTAACGGTCTGAGACTAGGAGGACCCTGGTGGCCATGGTCCCCAAACCTTCTGTTGGCCCAGAACAGGAACCATTCCTGAAGCCAACTCATCAGACATGGATTAGACTGGACAACGGGTTGGGGAGAGATACTTCTGAAGAGTGAGCTACTTGCTTAAGGTGGACACTTGAGACTATGTTGGCATCTTCTGTCTGGAGGGAAGATGGAAGAGTAGAGGGAGTTAGAAGCTGGCAAAACGGTCACAAAAAGAGAGACTGGAAGGAGGGAGCGAGCTGTCTCACTGTGGGGAGAGTAATTGGGAGTATGTAGTGAGGTGTATATAAGTTTTTATGTGAGAGGCTGACTCGTAAACTTTCACTTAAAGCACAATAAAAATTATTAAAAAAAAAAAAAGCCAGTATGTAACTTCAGTTTATCACATCTGTTCCAATATTTTAAAATCCATCAAATTCTATAATATCACTCTTCCTTACAGTTTTGCTTCAAAAAACCTCCAAAAAAAAAAAAATGAATTGCTGGGAAGATTGTTATTACCTAAATGGTTTCTATGTCTAAGAAGAGTTTACAAAGAAAGACTGATGACAATTAAACCACCCCAAAAATATATTTGTTCTAATAGGATAACAAATTTAGGTGTGTATGCTTAGACCTACCACAGCTAGAGTAAATTTCCTGCTTCATTTATGAAGAAATAATTTTTAAATACTGTACGAATTTTTTAAAGCTAAAAATTCAGTCATAAAAAGCACATTTAATCCATTCAACTTTTTACTTGAGCAGAGTGCCTTTCAGAGTTTTTCTTTATATTCTAATCATAATGGTACAGATGTGCTTATTGGTTTATTAGGACTTCTCCAGCCAGTTCTTCCAAGTACACTTATGAATCTTTTGTAATTATTATTTGGAACTAGAGCTTAGATTTGCAAGAAGCATGGAAAGATAAGACCAATAAACATCCACGCTTCACTAATAAACTATCTCGATATCTAATATTTCACATTTACGACGATAGTAAAAAATCTACTATCTGACTATTTTGAGCATTTATGACGTACTTCTGGCAGTAACCAACACTGAGGTGCAAGGCTAGAGTAATGTAAGGTTATGAGTCATCTTGCCTCAGCCGTGATTCTCAGTGACTTGGCAGTTGTGTAATGATGTAATTTGACAGTTACGGAATGATGTAATTTGACAACTATGTAATGAAGTAGTCATCCTCCATTTTGTGAACTCATATGGTCATTCTCCATTTTTGCATAACACTGGTTTTCACATAATGACCTGGTCTTTGGTACCTAATCATGTCAATAAGTGAAGAGTGGGTTTATTTTTTTTTTTCCTGGACAAATTAAACACAGAGTTTCAGAGATTTTGTAAGTGTCTTGGAATTTAGCTTTAAATTAAAGTTAGATTTATATGTTTATATAAATATTCTAATTCCTATATGTTTATATGTATAAAAAAATATGTATACATAAATTAGAATGTTACAAATAATTAGGAATAACTGGCAGAATTTAAAAGCATGTAATTTATTAATCCATCCATTGAAGTATTTCTCTAGTCATATAAATCATGTCATTTTTCTTTTTCTAACAAATATGTTAACCACATCTAGATAGAAGACAGTAGTTTATTTTTCTTAATAATTTTTTATTTGAATTCATCATTGTCATGTATATTTTCACCAATCATTCACAACCAAAAAAATAGATACCCAAATCATTCTACTACCAGTTAATTTGTTCCAAAGGGATGTATCACATGTTGAAAATCCACCTGGTCTTCTGGAGCCTAAATTTTCCTAAAAGACACAATGCCAGATGTACAGCAATATGACCTCTACAGTATGAACTATCAAGGGATGCCAAACTCAAATGCTCTGGAATAACAACTAGGAGCACAACTGTATTGGGAAACAACTTTTAATTAGGCTAGCTATTTTCTCCTTCAATATAGAATTCAGTTTCTACATTATCTTCCTGTCTAGAGTCACACAATATTAACTGCCAAAAAACTTGGACTAATATCCTGCCTTTTTTTTTTTACTTGAGTAGCTCAAAAAACTTTCACATTTATAAGTACCTCATGTCTTATAAATTCCATTGTGGACAAACTATTCTCCTCAAGGACATTGTAGTAATTAGGGAGCCTTAACGAACTTAAATGCATATTATTTGTATGCTTTCTTGTATTGCCATACTTTTTAATCAGCCTTAAGTCAGATGTAGAAATTTCTGATATAGAAAAGTAATAGCAGAATGGAAAACATATGTTCACACAAAAAGTTGCACACAAATGTTCATAGGAGCATTGTTCATAATAACCAAAAGTGGAATCTAAGCAAATGCCCATCTATTAATGAATGGATAAACAAAATATAGTATATCCATATAAAAAGGAATGAAATACTCATACATGCTACAACATAGATGAACCCTGAAAATATAATACTAGGCAAGAAAAGTCAGTCACAAAAGACCACACATTGTATAATTCCATTTATATGAAGTGTTCAAAATAGGCAAATTTAAGGAGATAGAAAGTAACGGTTACCTAGGCCTGGAGGTGAAAGGGGAGGGCTAATGAAAAATGAGGAGTGACTGCTAACAGGCATGGGGTTTCTTTTTGAAAAATATTTTAAAATTGATCGTAGTGATGGTTGCACACTTCTCTGACTATACTAAAAAACAGTGAAATGTATGACTTAATTTGGTGAATTATATTGCAATAAATCTGTTTTTTAAAAGTAATAAGAAGCTTAAGTAATATTTCTACTATACTTATAGTCTATCTTCCCTACATTTGGAGATCATTCTTTCATTATGAATTCTTCTAACCAAATTTTTGAAGTTAATGATTTTCTCGTCCCTTCACCCTGAAAGATGAGATAATCGAGACTCAAGGGACTGGCTCTTGATTACACTGCAAGGTAACAACAACTACAACCCAAACATTCCTTCCCCTCATCTAGGCTCTTGCCAATACTGGAAATGACTCTTGCTTGCATTTTATGGAATGACTTTGCATCCACTGGAAGTATTCTTTGAAAATCCCTTTGATATGTGACCAGCTTCTTTCTAAAATATTATTTATTTTTTGAATACTTTAAGTCCCAATATATAAATTAACCATCTTCTTCATGGTCCCACTCTTTTAAAACAGAATCGTCTTACTCTATAGGTGGTAGTTATATCTTGCACATTTAAAGTCCAAACATTTTTTAAATGTAGATGTCTTTAAAATTTTTAATATCTTCATAACCATTACAAGGATGCCTAGAAATGACTTACTTTACAAGTTTTTAATAATTTTTCTTTTTTTATTTGCTTAGGAACTTGGAATAGTCCTTCAAATTATTTGTGCTTTGAAAGAATTCCAGGTATCAAGTTCAAAGTAATGATTAATTTTATTTTCACTAAAACTGTGCAGGGGGGTTTTGTTTTGTGTTTTGTATTTTACATTCAGCATCAGAATCACTGAAACCAACTCCTCCAGTGTTATCCTCATTACTTCATAATCAAGTTTTCAAAACATAATGCCTATGTGCGAATTTTACAGACCCTTCCATTTGTCATATCCTCGTGGGCTGTCAGTTGAAAGATGGGATCTGTTCTTCACCACTAAGAAACTAAGTTTTACTTCCCCTTCAATTCTTCTGGGAACACTTTTATTCTGCCCTTTTTCTCCCTCTAGTCCATCTTTTTATTTCATTCACCTTCTCTTATTTTCCTCTAACCCATTTCCTGCATAATCTCCCCTGTGAATAATTCATTTTGACGTTTACCTAGGGTATCTCACAATTGTTTTTCTCTGGAATACTGAGGGAGAATTCTGCCCCACATTTAGAAATAAAAGAACAAAGACACAAAGATAATTAACGAAGTTATCATGAGTAGTAAATGTTAATTCTAAGCATAGAGTCCAGTTCTTCCTACTTGACATCTGCTTGGGCTTCCATGCTACATTGATTAATACACCCTTAAGAAAGCAGGCTCAAATTTCAACAAATTAAAAACACTGAAAATTGATTGAATAGGCCATCACAGGCTTTAAAGTAGATTACAATATTAACATAGTACCTACAATATCTTTTTCTCAGTAAAGTTCACAACGAGGGCACATATATCTTAAATATTTATTGAAAATTTATTACCTAACTGTGGTATATTTTGCAACATCAACTCAGGCGGAATACAAATCTTCCTTTAACACCCTTATTATGCCATATCATGGCACCTAGCATGTTTTCAATTGCCTCATATGCATGTGAAGCTGGATGATGAATAAGGAAGACCAAAGAAGAACTGATACCTTTGAATTGTGGGGTTGATGAAAAATATCGAATATACCATGGACTCTTAAAAGAATGAACAAATCTGTTTTGGGAAAAGTACAACCATAATTCTCTTTAGAAGCAAGGATGGTGTGGCTACGTCTCACATACTTTGGACATATTATCAGGAGGGACCAGTCCCTGGAGAAGGACATTATGTCTGTCAAAGTAGAGGGTCAGCGAAAAAGAGGAAGACCCTCAACAAGATGGACTGACACAGTGACTGCAACAATGGGTTGAAGCATGACAATTGTGAAGACGGTGCAGGACTGGACAGTGTTTCGTTCTGTTGTGCAAAGGGTCTCTATGAGTCGGAATTGACTCAACAGGACCTAACAACAACAACAGCATTTTCAGGCTTATATTGTACTTATTTTTTGTCTCTTCTACTAAACCAAAATTTTCTTGAGAACAGAATCCACATCTGAATATTCCTTCTCCAACCAATGGTATTAGGCAAATGGTTTGCACCTAACGAAATTCATTATTTGTTGCAGGAGAGTGTGTTCCTATCCTCTTCAGCACCTATGGAGTTGTTGCAGAACTATGAAATAGTTTCCAAACTTATTATATTTTGAGTTATGAATATGTGGGTTATTTTCCCTCTGAAATAATCTAGATTACAATAGTTGTGGTTGTAAAAATTATCAGGGAAATCCTCTCTTTGCAAACTTTTCATGAAATGATTACCACAGAGGATACATAAATAAAATTCATAAATACGCTACATGGTTCATAATCAGCCATGCCCTTTAGAGGTCATGTAGAACAAAATTGATTCGTGAATTTCTCCCAAATGATAGACAGCCAGTATCACAGGTGAATTACCTGCTTAATTGGAGCTCTGTCCGTACTTTAATAGAAACTCAGTTTGTTAAAATTCCGAGAAATTGTATTAAAAAAAATAACTTTGCCAAAATAATGCCAATTTTTTTTTTAAAGATAAAGTTTTTTTTAGGAGCTCCATGGACATTCTATGCCAAATTGTTCCATTGAAAATGTATGAGATCAGACAATATAGTAATCTGACACCCAGCAAAGTAGTAAGGAAATATCAAATACATATTTAAAGCAATGAATTCAACAAAATTCATTTATATATATATAATTTATATTTTTCTATGGAAATATATTTAAATAAAAGAGATAATGCTCATAAAGAGTTGCTGGTACATAGTTATAAGTTCTAGATCTTTTTATAATGGAAATATCACACAATAACATGGATAACTGAAGCTTTGAAGATTTCTCTGTTTTTATTTCCTTCCGAGATGTCAGAATAAAAAATATGTTATTTATTAATCTCAAATAATATGATTTTCAGAAAAACACTCATTATAAGCATCTCAATAAAACTGCAATTATTCTGTGTTGGCGTCTCCTGTCTGGAGGGGAGATGAGAGGGCAGAGGGGGCCAGAAGGTGCCCAAATGGACACGAGGAGAGAAAGTGGAGGGAAGGAGTGTGCTGTCTCATTGGGGGGAGAGCAGTTAGGAGTGTATAGCAAGGTATGTATAAATTTTTGTATGAGAGACTGACTTGATTTGTAAACTTTCACTTAAACAGCAAAAACTAATTAAAAAAAAAAACTGCAATTAGGCAATGGGACTCACTAAAATAAGGCCCAAATTTTCAGTGTTATCA
The DNA here is from genome assembly GCF_030014295.1 of Loxodonta africana. Classification (NCBI taxonomy): domain Eukaryota; kingdom Metazoa; phylum Chordata; class Mammalia; order Proboscidea; family Elephantidae; genus Loxodonta; species Loxodonta africana. The sequence continues at coordinate 111,900,037 of NC_087343.1, read as the reverse complement.
TAGGACAGGGGGCTCCTTCCATAACCTGGAGTGAAGAACAGCCATCCATACCGAGGAACACCACCTTAATCTTTTTCTACTCTGTTAAGTAGGTTGGTTGAGGGGAATAGAGTGAGGAGTAGTTACAAGGGGAGAAAACGGCACTCACTCAGCCAAACAGATTAGCAGATAAAATCGTGGTATCAGTTTGGTCACCAAAGTGAACTTATATTGCCCTCCCATCTGAATTAAATTTGAATATTGTCATAGACTGTATTTTTAAACACTGAAGATTGAAATAGGTATTAGCAATTGGAAGGATGGGCAATTTCTCCAACAGTGGAAAAATCCCCACTGTCAAAATCAGGCTGAGTAGTAAAACTCCAGTCTTTTGTGTGTGGAGAGAGATGGGAGAATGAAGACTGCCAGCCAATAATCCAACCCAGGCTACTGCATGAGGTCCAACGCAGGAAAGCAGGCATGGAAAAAAACATGGAATATCAGGGAAGGGCTGGGTCTTGGGATTACATCCTGCAAGGTGATTTAATGAAAAGTCTCAAACACTGGGCCTCCTTAAATTTCTCCTGCCCAAAATAAGGACCAGTCTAAAGGTAGTAGCCAAGCTATACCTATAGATAGAAGCCAAATGGCTCCAATTTGAAGAGACAGACCTCAATGTCTTATGACTCTCATCCTGGAAAGAAAAGCTTGCTTCGAATACTGAGCAATGGAAAGAATACTAGCAGCATCTAGTGGCCTGTCTATGTAAGTACCCCCAGACCTAGGTCCTAAAGTAGAAAAAGTAAGATCCTACACCTGATGAGCTACTGAGAGGCTTAAATAGTTTTCTCGTTTCTGGGAGAATGCCTGTGAAAATAAGTGTAATTATCTAGCCTGCTCTGTTCAAAGCATTGTAGAGACAAAAAGCAGTATTGTTGTTGTTAGATGCCATTGAGTCAATTTTTGATTCATAGTGATCCTGTAAGATGCCCCAAACTCCGTAATTTAGAACTGTGTTCCTACTGCACAATTTACTCAGTTAAATAAAAAATCAGGTGAATTTACCTAAAAATATTGATTTTCCTATAGTCTTCGTTAATCAAGATATAAAGCAATACATGATGAAGAAGAATTAATTTAGAGAGAGTAACATGTGACATATTTCCTGCCCTCAAAGTACTTATGGTCTTAGAGCCTACTAGGATTCTATTTCTGTATCTACAACTGACATTTTGAACCAATTTACTGTAAGAGCAGCCTCTAAATCGTAATATTAAATGGAAGGAGGCTTTATTACTCTTTGTTATTTATCTACGTGTTTGATTTTTTACCCTTATGTCTATGATGATGAAATCATAAGTATTCTAAATAGTTTTGGGGAACTGATGAAATTTAAATCAATCATTTGGAGTAATTATTCTATTGAAGGGGCAACTCTATTGACAATTTTGCCAAACATCAGCATATGACATAACATCAGTGAATTTTCTCAAAGAAACGCACAATTTAACAAAATTGTCAAAAGGATCTTAAAGAGGTGGCCAAAAAAAAAAAAAAACCAAAACAAAACCCATTGCCGTCAAGTCGATTCTGACTCATAGTGACCCGATAGGACAGAGTAGAACTGCACCATCAGGTTTCCAAGGAGCACCTGGTGGATTTGAACTGCTGACCTTTTGGTTAGCAGCAGTAGCACTTAACCACTACGCCACCAGGGTTTCCCAAAGGGGTGGCAGCACCTTGTAAAACAAGAAGAGTCTGATAGCTGGAAAAAAAATAGTAATTAAGTAAGCTCCGTCTAAAGGCAGAAAGGAAATGGACATTGGAATTCTCATTCACTTGGCTGCTTTTAAAATATTAAGGAGTTAGTTAAATCTTGCCTCTTACTGCTACATTAGAATTTAGCTTTGATAACTAAAAAGCATTCCTTTTCTGAATACAGCAGAGTTGCAAGTTTCCCTTTAAAGTCTTTTGGAAGGCAGTTCCTTTTTATTCACAACTCACTTCTCTTCTTAATTAGTAGCTTGAATGTGATTTTCCTTTTTTTAAATTGAGCAGGCTGTGTAGCTAAATGGTATTTCTGACATTCCTACACCGGGGACAGATTCAAAATGAAGGCAGAAGACAATAGAGATTGACTACATACTTCATGGACCTAAATCGAGGGAAAGGCTGGTAATTACAAGAATTCGACAACACTTTGTCTCTTGGCATCTGTACTTGGAAAAACAATGAAATAATCATGGACAAATACGATGTGAAATGTGTTTATGGAGCGGCATGTTTTATTAACACAGAACACTGCAGAGAGATAAGCACCACTTGCTAATTTAAAATTTCTATGAACTGTGGCAATTAAGCCTAATAATTATTTAAAGATTAAAATAAAGCTGAAGTCATTTTGCACCGCATTTTTGAGAAAAAAATAAGTAGGGTGATAAAGTTCAGTTTGTATGGTATATCACCTGCGCAATTGTATACTTTTCCTACCTGGCATGATTTGAAACTAGAAACATTTCCTAACACACTAGTCTCAAACTTCAGCAGTTTCTCAGTTCACATTTGCTTTTTCCTAGTTTTTCTGTGTTTTGTTGTTGTGGAAGCTATTTGTTGGGGGTCTTTTGTGCCTAGATGTTAATTTTGTAGAGTATTGCTGAACACCATGGGTGGCCATCAGAAAACAGTAGGTCTAATTGAATAAAGCATTGAATATATTAACTATTTCTTCCAGAATAGTCACTTTTCCCATTACAACAAAAAAGCCACTGATTGTTTTTAGCCCTTTGATGGAAAACTATTTTCTAAAGAGAGGCTAGTTAGAGCCCTGGGCAGAGCACAACAGTGTCTTCTGCATTAGCTTAATGATAATAACAAATACAGACCAGATATTAAAACAGCCGGAAATCAAATTGCAGGATTACAAAAACAAGCAACCAAGAAATTGAAATATTGATCATGAATAATGACTTATGTTAAGGAAAATTTTAATGTATTTTAGCTTGATTTCCTATGGGGGAGATAAGGAAAAACATTTCTATTAATTATTGCATCCTCTATTTCTCCCGTCCATATCCTTGTGCTCTTTTGCAATTCATTGTAATTTTCATAGTAATTTTAAAAGATAAAATTATATATTTTACTTTGTAGCACAAAAATAAAACTCAATGAATAGCTTTTCTCTGAGTATAAACCAGAGACTGACAAGCTTTATTCATCCCTGTCGTTTCCTCACAAAGCCAGTTTACTACAGCATTTATATTGAAAAAAAAAAAAATTCATCGTATTTGGTATAGAATAAGGGTGCTGCCAATAATAATTTCTGAGCCAGAATTCTGTCAGCATGAGCGGAGTGTGATTCTCCCACCCTCACCTTCTATCAGAAAACTCAGATGAGCTGATCTGCAGCAGTGTCTGCTGTGTACTTCATTCTTACCAAGCTAATTCCAAAACACTGGTACATATCCCGTAGTTGCAGAGAGGGGATTTCTCATTAGACATGTAACATGGTAGAGAACCATATTACAAAGGAAAATGGAAAAGTACGTTTTGCCAGTAGCATATTTTCAATGACTCTCATTTTATTCGCATCCACGTAGTTGAAAAGGAATGGAGTCTGACCCTGGGCAAAAATAAGTAAATTAATTAGAAAATTTAAGCCCAGCTCCTTTCTGTGTTTTCAAATCCTCCTGAGCTGTGAATGTGAATTCTCCTCAGCCTCCAAGACCTTTTGCCAAGCAGTTTTTGACTCCCAGAACAAACAATTCTAAGAATTGACTTCCCCTGAGATATTTGCATTTTAAGCCATATTTCTGTTTGTGGGATAAAGATCATACCCAGTTGGAGAGCGGAAATGGTGATAGATTTTGTTCATGGGCAAAAGGTAAAGCTGGGGGGTAGGGGGACAAATTAGAGTTCTTAGAAGAAGGTCAGGCAGGTCTTTTCATTTTGTCAAAATTTGTACCAGCCACTTCTCAGTTCTGAAGGCAAGTTTCATTCAGTTGTACCAGAGTGGTGGAAGGAAAATGTGTATAAAAGTAATCAACATGTGGAAGGTCCCAGGCTAATTCTCATGTTTAGAAAAGGGAAAGAAAGGAAGGGAGAAAGGAAAAAAAGCACTCCTTGGTATTAGAGACTAAGCATCATCTGTTTCTTCTAACCCTAAACCCACTGCCATGGAGTCGATTCCCTCTCAGAAAGACCTTATAAGACAAAGGAGCACTGCCCAATAGGGTTTCCAAGGCTATAAATCCTTAGGGAAGCACGCCACTACATCTTTCTCTGGGGAAGTGGCTGGTGGGTTCGAACTGCTGACCTTCCAGTTAGCAGCCGAGTGCTTTAACCACAGTGCCATTCCTGTTTCTTCTAACCCTAAATCAAAAATAAAACCAAACCCATTACCATCAAGTCAATTCTGATTCATAGAGACCCTATAGGACAGAGTAGAACTGCCCCATAGACTTTCCAAGGAGTACAGGGATTGAATAAGCATGGTGAAAAGATACAACCCTGATGCATACCTTTCCTGATTTTAAACCACACAGTTTCCCCTTGTTCTCTTCAAATGACTGCCTGTTGGTCTAGGTACACATTCCTCATGAGCACAATTAAGTGTTCTGGAATTCTCATTCTTTACAATGTTATGCATAATTTGTTATGATCCACATGATCAAATGCCTTTGCATAGTCAATAAAACATAGGCTATCATCTTTCTGGTATTCTCTGCTTTCAACCAGCCAAGATCTATCTGGTATCAGCAATGTTACTGCTCATTCCATGTTCTCTTCTGAATCCAGTTTGAATTTTTGGCAGTTCACTGTCGATGTACTGCTGCAACCGCTTTTGAACGATATTCAGCAAAATTTTACTTATGCGTGATATTCATGTCATTGTTCAATAATTTCCACATTCTGTTAGGTCATCTTTCTTTGGAGTGGGAACAAATATGGATCTCTTCCAGCCAGTTGGCCAGAGAGCTGTATTCCAGTTTCTTGGCATATACTAGTGAGTGCTTCCAACATCTATGGTTGCATTTGTTTGTTGAAACATCTCAGGTGGTATTCTGTTAATTCCTGGAGCCTTGTTTTTCTTCAGTATCTTCAGTGCACCTTGGACTTCTTCCTTCAATACCATTGGTTCTTGATCATACGCAACATCTTGAAATAGCTGAACATTGACCAATTCTTTTGGTATAGGTACTTTGTGTATTCTTTCCATCTTCTTTTGATGTTTTCTGTGTCATTCCATATTTTACCCATAGAATCCTTCAATATTATAACTTGAGGCTTGAATTTTTTCTTTAGTTCTTTCAGCTTGAAAAATTCCAAGCTTGTTCTTCTCTTTTGATTTTCTAAGTCCAGGTCTTTGCACATTTCATTATAATATTTAGTTTGTCTTCTCAAGCCATCCTTTGACATCTTATGATCAGCTCTTTTATATCATCATTTCTTCCACTCTCTTAAGCTACTCTATGTTCGGGAACAAGTTTCAGAGTCTCTTCTGACAACCGTTTTGATCTTCTCTTTCTTTCCTGTCTTTGTAATGACCTTTTGCTTTCATCATGTATGATGTCCTTGATGTCCTTCCACAACGCATCTGGTCTTCAGCCATTAATTTTCCATGCATCAAATCTATTCTCGAGATGGCCTCTGAATTCAGCTGGAATATACTCAAGGTCATGTTTTGGCTTTCATGGACTTGTTTTAATTTTCTTCAGCTTCTACTTGAACTAGCATATGAGCAACTGATGATCTATATTATGGTTCAAAGATTGCCAGCTTATCCCATTCATTGTGAAAAAAAATTGCACAGATATTATTTATGGTAACACTAGCATATTCCCCAAATGTCATTAGCTTATAATAATAGAATTTTATTCTTATTCACTTAGTAGACCAGTGCAGGAATTTCTCAGTAAGAAGCTGCTTTCTTCCTTATAGTGATTCAGGGACAAAGGATTCATCCAACTTTTATTTCTTTTGTCCCCTAGGACTTTGTAGTTCTCTGCATCCAGCTGGTGGAAGAACAAAGAATATAGAAAAAGTTTAACTACTGTCTAAATATCTTGCCTTAGAAGTAACAGATATTTCTTCCACTGATATTCCATTGATGAGAACTACCTCGAATGGCCATATCTGAATGCAAACAGGGCTAAGAAATAGAATTTCTGACTAGGTAACAACTTCTCTGAGACATCTCTACTTCATTAGAGGGGGAACATAAAAACTGGTGGCCAGCCAACTCTCCCTATTATAGCACAGCATTTTTATCTATTCGGTAATTTTAACTTTTGTATGTTGCTTGATCACTGCCACCTAAGGGTTTGCTGCCACCATCATTTTTCCCAGATCTTTAGGTTCTTAAAAGTTATTCTTTGATCGCATTTCTAATCAGACAATTAAGAAGCTAGGTAGTGAGGATTGAGCAGAAGAGTGAAGAAAAGGTAAACGAAGGTCACTTTTTGGGTTCTAGGAGTTAAATCCTTGGCAATCTAACATCAGTACATTTGAGGGAAAAAATTTCCTTTAGGATCCATTAGCCCTACATTTCGTATTCCATTGGCATCTCTGCCCTTAGCTAGGTGGGTAAACTTGTGAAAGTAGTTGTACTCTTTAGGCTCAAGTTTTCATGGTAATAAAATAAATCATTAGATTGCACTAGATTCCCAGTATTTCTACCACTAAGGAGTCTCTCATAAAACAACAATTTGAAAGATTAGGTTACTACATAGGCTTCCATTAAGTAATAGCCTACATGGTCCTACTACAGGTAAATATCCTCTTTCATTCATTCTTTTTAAAATATTAAAAATAACTCAGAGACTTTATTAGCACTACTATTTTTACTAAAAATACTATTAGTATTATTAATAGCACTAATAAAGCAGGCTTTTTTTACTATTACTATTATTACTAGTTAATTTGAATTAAAAAATTTTTTGAATTAAACTGACCCATTTATTAAGTGCTTATTCTATTCCAGAAACCATGGTGGTATAGTGGTTAAGTGCTATGGCTGCTAACCAAATGGTTAGCAGTTCAAATCCGCCAGGTGCTCCTTGGAAACTCTATGGGGCAGTTCTACTCTGTCCTATAGGGTCGCTGTGAGTCGGAATTGACTTGATGGCACTGGGTTTGTTTTTTTTTTTGTTTTTTTTTTGGTATTCTATTCCAGTCATTCTTCTGTGATATATCTATCTATCCCAAGCTCCAGCAGCCAGAAGAAGTAGCACAACTGAAACGCAAACCCCAAGCCAGTTTTGAAATCAGAACGTTTCATAGCTGTGTTACATTAGATTCAGAGACCCCTGTAGGAACCATTGGATAAGACAAATTATCATTAGATGATTCTATCATATCAGTGACCTCAGCTCAAAGAGGAAAAAAAAAAATCATTGTGGCCCATGATTCTACCAAGTGCCCTTCTTTAGTTTCAATACTCTGTGGTTCAGTTTCCCCTCTTATTTGAAAAATGAAGTTTATATACCTTACCCAGAGCTCCCTCAGATTCCCTAAGTACCAATTAAGCCATTGCTTCAAAGCAATAAAAAACCCAACTTCTGAGAATTAACTGTATGAACATAAGGTAATGAAGCCAACTCAATTATCCATGGTAAGAGATGACAAGGAAAAGTAAGACTAAATTGAATATACAGGTGTCCCCAAACCACATTTTTGCCATTCACCCAAGCTTTTAACTAGTGCTGCTAATAAGCTGCAAAATAGATACATCTGAATTTTAGCACTTTCTTTCTCCACCCTCTACTCTTGTCTGGTTTAAGTGCTAATGGGCAGTCAACCACCCTTAAAGAAGCAGGAAAAGCAGAGGCTGGACTGTGCAATCAATAGACTGGATAATTAGCCCCTGAGTAATTGAGAGTTAACTGTCTTATATTAACCTCACTCCATTACTCCCAGAATATGAACAAGCCAGAGCAAGATGGACATGAATAGGAGAGAGCAGAAGAAAAAAGAAGGAAGGTAAAGGAACACAGCTTTTTACCTTGAGGTTATCATATGACATGAACTCTAATGACACAAAGCCAGATCACAACAGCAGCCTAGCAGAGCAATTTCAAACATGACAAGGTGGTCCACAAGAGCTGTAAGAGAGTTGTTTCCCCTCAGCACCAAATTATTTTTCTCTTTTCTCTCTACAACAAAAGACTCACTCCAGGCTTTGGCTGTGTTCCCAAAAGATTGGGTAATTAAGCAGGTATGATTTCCAAGGAGAAATAAATATTTTTCAGTTACTAAACACTGTCACTGGGCTTTGATTCAAATGTGCATAATTTTTGAACAGGAAACATAATGAAAGGAATGTTTCACAAATTACTATAAAACCCAAAGGCATACCTGGCACTCTCCTACATGAAATCATTGTCTTTCATAAGCCAGGAATGTCGATTGAGTACCCATCTTGGAAAATGCTTTTCTTCTTGCAGTATTAGCACTGGTTTTAAGGAAGGAAAAAAGTTCAACTTGAAAAAAAGTGCTTAGAAAATGACCAAAGCCCATTTTTTTTTCTAGATGTCAAAGCTTTTCAAAATATATTGATTTCAGAATCAATGAAAATAGTGCCTCTTCCTCAGAGGCTAAGAAGCTAGGGAGGAGATCCCAATGACAGGCATAATTTCACAGACTGACTAATTCAAATTAAAAGGTTGGATATAGACTGCTGGGCTGTAGGTTCAGAACACCAAACTATTATGGTGTAAAACCAATGTGAAACCCTGAAAGATAAAAAAAAAATAAGACGGCTTAAAAAGCTAAAAATTCCCAGAAAATGTAATTTTAATTATGGAAGCAAAAGTGAGCCAAGCACAGATTCAATGTCAATTTAGGGTGTAAGACAGTGACTGAATCATCAACTGGAAAACTGAACAAAAATTTTCCCTTATAGTGATAATAGGTTTAGGGTGATCATTCTATACACTCTTTTCCTCTCTCCCAACAGCAAAGAGATTTAGTAAGATAATGATTTTGCTATGGAATGGAAGATACACTTAGGTAGTGAGGTCACATTTTCTATGAACTTGACTTAAGAAATTTGAGAAAAAATGTGATATAAATATATTTATGACTTTCCTTTATGCAAAATATAAAAGAACATAACAGCAAAAACTTAAACCCACCAAGAATTGCTTACTTTTTAAGATGGTGATGAGCTGAGTTATAAATTCATTTAAAATGATAAATATTCCTATCATGTGAGCAACATATTTTAATGTGTTTAAACACTTTTGTGAGTGATTTTGGGTACATATCATTATTTTAATACCCACCATTGTTGTTGTTGCTGTCTTATCCTGTCAATTCCGACTCATGGCAACCTCAAGTGTTAGAGAGTAGAACCACTCCCTGAGGTTTTCTTGGCTGTAATCTTAATGGAAGCAGATCACCGACTTTTCTTCTGAGGTCCTGCTGGGTGAGCTTGAACTGCCAACCTTTCAGCTACCAGCCAAATACAAACTGTTTGCTCTGACCAGGGACCTTCATGTCCACAATTTGTGTAATTTAAAATTTTGTGTAGTCTTCATTTTTCAAGTGATCATTAAGTGGTGGTACTGGTGCTAGTGCTAGGGGTAAAAACTGAAAATCAATAACTGGGTTGCAAAATTTAGAGGTAATAAAATATTAAGATGAAGACTGCGCCAGTGATCAATTAATCGCTCCTCACCTCGAAATACACCCTTCCTTGCCTGCTCAATGAAAATGGAAAAAAAAAAAAAGGTCCTTTTATTTGATTTGCCAGCTAACAAAATCTTAAGCTTTGTCAATAGAAGGTGCTGGAGAGACTTTGCATGAGAAAAGGGATTCCCTGCTTGGTTCTAGCATGCTCACTGACAGGTTCCTGCAGCACTTGAAGTTTCTCAGGTCCATGCTCCTGCAGTATGGAAATCAGCTGCACCCAGAGACTGTCATCTTTCCTAGGTGATTTTGTAGTAGAGTACTTCTGGAGAGACACCTCTGGGTAAATAGCTTCCCCCAGTACCCTAGTAGATGGGTTTCTGGCAAATTCTGGAGGACAGATTTCCAGCAAGTCCTGCTCGTATAGCAGCACAATGACATCTCCGCTATCCAGGGAGCCATAGCTGGGCAATTTCCATCAAGGTGTGCATCTCAGCCCTGGAGTGGCAACTCTTCCTTGGGTGCTTATCTCATCCCTAAAGGTAGCAGCGGCTCCTTACATTTACCATTTCCATGTTCTTTAGAATTCTCTTCTTACCAGTCAATGTCTCATCGCTCCAATAGCCTTTTATATTCAAAAAAATATATTTTTTTATTATTATATACTGTCCTTGTTCAAATCACTGTGCAGACTTTGTTTCCTGAATGGACTCTAACTGATATAAATTACGATTGAACCACTGTGATTCTGTGTAATATTAATTTTGGCAAAATTACTGTAAATATTTTTGAGAAAATAGCATTTTTTTTAAATATGCCATAAAAACTGAATATTTATTTACACATTTGAAGAAGACATTCACCGTTCACATTTATTCTTCTAAGAATATTTTCTTTAGTTATGTTAGTTTTGAATTATGGTAGATCTTCAGGAACTCATCCTTTCCATGTGACTGTCCTGCATACGTACACAGAAGCTTTCTAAAATTTTGTCTTTCTATATTGGTCAAATGCTCACTAAGTGTTAAGTCTGCAATTTCTAAGTAAATATAACTCTTTATAACTACAAATACTAAAACACACACTCACCAGAATTATAGCATGTTTAAAAATATTTTGAAATTGAAATGATGTATGACTTTGTTTTCGAAGCAATGTCCTTTTATGCATCTCCTTTACCAGTACTTGTATTATGCTGATAATGTCTGCTCAGTCAAGTAACTTTTTCTTTGCACTGAAAAAGAGTCACAGGGGGAATAAACCACTTGGCAGAAGAGATCAGCATTGAGCCTGCAGACCACTGTGAATATTTATAGAGCATTTGAGTATCATTAGTTGAGTCTTTTTCTCAAAATACTCGTTTGTTTAATATATGACCAGAATAACACCTGGCTGTGTTATATCAGCTGAAAAAAGAACATTCCATATGTGTGTGTGCACACGTGAGCATACACGTGCACATGTGCTCACATTTGTGTGACTTGCCCTCTGTCAGTTTTCTTGTGGTTTTCAGTCTCCTCAGTCCAGTTCTGTCTCTCATCTCTCGTTTTAGGGATCTTGTGAAGTTTAGAACTTCTGTGTATGTGCACTGACTCCCTCGAGGCCTGAGAAATAGAAGTAGAGTTAACTTTACAAAAGCAATGCAGACTCATTAAAAGAAATCAAGAAATGCAGGTAAGCACAAGTCTAAAACCAACATCCATCATTCTTGCAACTTATCCAGAGAAAATTTCTGTCATCACCTTATATACATATACATTCGTTTATATGCACATTCACATACACAACTCACATTCTTCAGGATCTTTTTCTATATATATGTAGTTTTTCTAATAGACTTTATCAGCTATTACCCTAGCTTTGTCCAAAATGTCAGTATTAGAAAGACTACAGGGTAAAATTAAATGATGAAAAGAGAATATGAAATATCAAAAAAATTAAAAAGGTCTGAAAAAAATTGCAAAACTAGAAATATTCATTTTCTAACAAAGCATTGTATTGAGAAAATAAATTCCTGTTTGCTAAGTCCCCTTCTATCGGAGGGAAGCATCACTGTTCGTAATAATTAGAATTGTTGAAGTGGAACCACGAGTGCATGACGCAGAGCCAGGTATGTCAGAAATAAGTGGTCTGGTCAAGTTTAAGTTTCAAAAGACCAAAATCTAGGCTAGATCACTGAACTTTATAGTTTATTTCTATACCAAAAAAGAAAGAGTTCATATAGTTATCTCAAAGCCAGTTATAAAAAATTACTCTCTCTTTCATACAGACTGGTCATAATGAACTTCACAATGGAAGTAAGTTAGTAAATTAAAAGTTTGCCGTGGGATCAATAGTAAGACAGTGTGTGTATGTGTGTGTCTAACTTGTCAGAAGGCGCTGACTAAAATACCTTAAGCAAAAGCTGTCCCTGGTTATACAGTCTCAGAAAACTGATTTCACTAACATGTGATATCTAGCATAGATTGTTTCTTCTGTCAAGAAAACTGAAAGGGTCAGTTTATGTCACAATTATCTAAGAACCAGATGATATTCTATATTAGACCAACTTGAGAGGGTAAGAATTTCCTCATATTTAAGGATTTGTTTTTGATATTAAAGAAGTTACTTGTGGAAATATGTAACCCAATGTAATGAATGTTTTTTTGAACCATTATATGACCATCAGTAAAAGGAATTCTCTTTCAAAATTAAATTATGGTCATAACAACAGTAATAGATTTACTTTACTAAAATTTTAACCAGAAACAGAAAACACAACATTTTTTACACTCTCTGCTCACAAGAAATTTCCAATATGATTCCTAAAGGACGTCAATATAAAAGAATTTTCATGCTATCTCTTGAGAATAATGTGGTCTGCTGCTATTGGTCTTATTTCCAATGTAAAAAAATGACCTACAGAATCGCATATTAGGTAAGTTCAATTCTTTAAAGGTGAATCTGGAAAACTTCCCAGATGATATATCTTCCCAATAAATTATATATAACTCAGAGGATTAGACTGAACAAAGAGGCAAGGAAGACTCAGTAATTAAACTTATTCTCCATAGATGGACTGTTCACCTGGGGAAATCTTCATATAGGGTTACTATTTTGCCTGGCATGCCTAGCACTTGGCTGCTTGAGAAGGCACGAGGCCATTACAATTAATCTTAATATATCCTGATATTTAAACTCAGCAACTCCCAATGTCCTACCGTAATACCCACATCATGATTTAGTAAATCTTTAGAAAAGTGAAATTTTACTTTGTGGCAATTGAATACGTATTACACCTAAAACCTTGTTTCAAGAAGGACTGAAACAGTCACAAAATAAGGCCTCTGCCTTTTAAAAACTTAAATGTAATTAGGAGAAAAAGACATAGATATGAAAATTACAAATAGCAGCTTACTTCAGGACAGAGCTTCGAGCAGTAAAGGTGTATCTATAGTGTACTCACACCCATGTACATTAAGTAAACTATGGATCCATATGGTTTCAAACTTAGTTATACGTATCCTTGAATTGCTATATCCAAAATCCTTCATATTTATTAAAACTTATCAGTACCTAAGTAGAATATTCTGTTTAAGCAGAAAAGGACTATTGATACTTGCAGATTCTTTTCTTTTATGATACAAAATACTGACTCTGAGAAAATCAGAACTAAGTTATAAACTATTATTGGGTTGAAAATATTAAACAAGATGAACCCTACAGATCATCACGCACTCAAATATGAATTATTACAGTTTTGAATCTTGGTGAACAAGTGTGGAAACTTAAGCAATGAGGCTAAAACTCTGATGTGTAAACTCAGGAAGATAACCTACAGTAAATAATTATACAGTGTATTCAGAATTACAGGGTATATACAGAATAGGACATATTCCAAAAGTTGAAAATCTTCCAGAGATATTTTGGAAGGGGGATGGACAGCAGACCTCACTTTTATACTTTGCACACACAAACATCACCATAGGAGTCACAATAATCTCAAAAAGCCCACTGTTGGTGAAAATTTAACTGATTTAGGTTCACATATTGGTAAATAACCTATATTTCTCCAATGTGCAATAATCTTTTTTCCAGGGTACACAACAGGTGAGGAAAAGAAGTTGCATATCAACCAAAAAAAAAGATAAATCTATTGTTGTAGAGTCGATTCTGACAACAGGACAGAGCAGAACTGCCCCATAAGTTTTCAAGGCTGTAAACCCTTAGGTGCAGACTGCCCCATCTTTTTTCCATTGAGCGGCTGGTTGGTTCAAACTGCCGACTCTTCCATTAGCAGCCAAGTGCTTAACCACAGCACACCAGGGCTCCTTGAATATCAGTATCTGCTCTAAAACTAAACAATAGTTTAGAAGTATTCTTAAATTTTAGTTTTCAATTTTGAAAAGTTGTATTAAAACTTTAATCAATTTGGGTAAATTACTACTTGACTGCTAACTGATGTGTGAGTTTACCTTTATTTCTTCTCAAAGTACTAGAATTTTTCCACTTCAGATGTCTTTTGTTGTTGTTAGGTGCCATGGACTCAGATCCACCTCCTAGTGACCCTGTGTACAACAGAATGAAATGCTTCCTGGTCCTTTGCCATCCTCTCAATTATTGCTTTGTTTGAGCCCATTGTTGCAGCAGTGTGTCAATCCATCTTTTTCACTGACCTTCTTTTTTTTCTTCTTTACTAAGCATGATGTCCTTCTACAGAGATGGTCTCACCTGATAACATGTTCAAAGTATATTAGATGAAGTCTAGTCATCCTTGGTTCCAAGGAGCACTCTGGCTGTCCTTCTTCCAAGACAGACTTGTTCATTCTTCTGGCAGTTCATGGTATATTCCATATGCATCACAACAGCACAATTCAAAGGCATGCTTCAGAAGTCTGACTTCTCCATAATACATTTTGAATTGAACCATGGTTGACAGTTTTATTACCAATACATTGTACTTATAATTGTTACACCAAAGAAAGGGATTGAAAAATTTTGCAAAGTTACAAAATTGGACTTCAGTTCTGTTGAGAATGAAGAAATAAATGTTAGCTTTAAAAATAATACCCTCAGAGATGTATACATCAAGGCAAAAATTTCACTTTTTTTTGTTATTCATTTTGGATATAGCACTGCCTGATCTGGAAAAAAAAAAAAAGTCTGAAATTATTCCACTTTACATATATGGTGACAAATCACTACTTATAGATTTCTTTCCAAAGGCTTCCCTCTCCCTGGCATAAAAATTGCTTGGAAGGGTTCCATGAATTGCTATTTTAACATCTCCCACCACACTATACAAATGCCAGTCTGACCACTCTGCCTTTAGGGCTTTCAAAAAGCAGCTTTCTTTAAAGGTTACAGGTGATGTTATGTCTTCTAAGAATGTCAGCTCTCATGACAGTTCTCTGTGATGTCAACACAGTTGACACTAAAAATTTAGGTAAATGAGGGGGTGCTATTCATGGGTCTATTTTTAGGTTTGCTAATTGTTTCACTTATAGATTTTATTTTTAACAAAATTCATACTAGCACATGTTCATATTAATTATTTTTGCTTGTGTCAGGGATTTCTCTCATACCGTTGGACCCTTAGACCTGGGAGAGGAGATGTTTCGTTTAGAAACAACACTCAGTCTCACCTGGGAAACCAAGATGTTGTCAGACTCTTCATTAGAAGTCTCCATCTACAAAAGAGCAAATCATTTCTATGAAAACTCCCTGTGGTTAGGAGGGATTTGATTTGGGAACATTTAAAAATTGTGTGTTATTTCCATTTAAACAGCTGAAAATATAATGTATTTTTGCACACTTCAAAATTTTATTCACTTGAGAAAAATAAATGAGACAAGCTTCTTTAGTTCATAAGTTGAGCTAATTGCTCTGACTTTTTCAATTAAAAGAAAAGTTGTACAGAGATCAGTTTGTAAAAAATAAAAACAGAATTCTAATGCATAGATGCAATATTTTATTTTATCCTCGGTGTTTGGAAAGGTTTGTTTTCAATACCTGAGCAACCGCTTACCAACTAAGCTAATCGGTGTTCTACACTGCACTAAATAATTATTAATAAGTTCTCCCTCCTGACTGCCTCAATTAGAAGACCACCCAATTATAAAATAGGTACTTTTTTTTCTATTTTAAAAGAAGGCGCATTGTTATTTGCTTGTATTTTTTAGCAAGGTTTGGGGTGACAGCTTGCTAATGCTTTTAACAATGATTTATGTAATGCCAACCAAGAATATACCTTAATATTAAAAACTTTAAAAGTATCTTACTAAGATACAAATACATATATATACACACATAGATAGATATGATGCAAAACTGATGATCCAGTAATAGCAGATTACCAAAAAAAAATTAGGTAATCTTGTATCAAAGTTTGCCTGGGAAAAATAGCAGGCAAATAAATACTATATCAAGGTTTTGAAGATTTATAGGAGGCAACTGAAATAAATGCATCATTTAAGCTTATTCCACTATCACATGAACTGTGTTGAATTGTCCTTCTGACTAGTAAGAATTAGCAAATAAAGTTTTTTACTCCTACCAAACACTATGGGAGGAAAATCACTTTAATACCCACCCCACATCCCTGGAACACATCCGTATGTTCCACGCTGGAGAATTCTTAAAGCATCTTTGTAGCATTCCGGAAATGGACCCCTGAGAATTGTGAAGTCATTTGTCTCTGTTCTTGGGCAAAGTTTAAAGGTCCAACAAAGGATCTCTGACTTGCTTTTTACAAAATACCTGTTAAAACCCATTGCTGCCAAGTCGATTCCAAATTATAGTGAACCTATAGGACAGAATAGAGCTGCCCCATAGAGTTTCCAAGGAAAAACTGGTGGATTTGAACTGCCAACCTTTTGGTTAGCAGCCATAGCACTTAACCATTATGCCACCAGGGTAATAGCCTATGTTAATATAGGACTGTTGTCAGACGACATCCCCTGGTAGCCATGACCTTCCATCATTAACTTTGTGCAGGCATCTCTACCAACCCTTTAGCTGTGAGGTGTCATAACATGTCATTCTGCCATTTCTCATACCATCATCAACTCTAAGTTTATCATCAATATATAATGTTCTCTGAGCTGCACATTTCTAATTAGAGATTTGTTTTGTTTTTTTGGAGGGGGTTGTAGTTTCCTTCTATTTCTGAGTATCAGCATTTATCTGAGTTTATTTGGCACCCATCTTTACACCAGGTGTTTAGTTGTATGGTTGGCAGTCCAATAGTCACTTCTCTTTCATCTTGGATCAGCACCTCTGGCTGTCAATAGCCTAGCTCGAAATCATGTTGTTATTTTTATTGGTTTTGCAAAACTTGCAGCATTTTCAATAACAGTTCATGAATTCAGGTGGTCAGACTTAATGTTAAATATACAGCCATGTCATGAATAAATTCCCCCAACATACTCTGCACGCAGAAAGAAAGGAAGGAAAAGAAGGAGGGACAGAAGAAATGTTCTGTCATTAACTATTAACTAGCTGGGTGATTATGGGGAGGAAACTTAACTTGCCTGAGTGTCTTTTTTTTTTTGATTGTAACACTAAGTCACTGTTTTGTACAACTTTATTCTTAGCAAACAAACTATTAATTAAATCTGAGGGCAAAGCCCAATGTGTTAAACAAGTCTTGGCTGTTCCGTCTCCTTCACTCTAGTCCCCACAGAAATACCAAAGGGCCCCTCAGATCATAGTGTGATAATTACTGAAATAAGAAAATAATAATTATCATTTAATGAGTGCTTAATACATGTCAGCCTTCCTGCTAAAACAGTCCCGTGCATTATCTGTCTAGCCAAATTAACCACTAGGGTAGGGAGGGAGCAGTGTGCAGTGCTGGTTTAGTGGCTTGGCTGCAGAGTCAGACTGCTGGGGTTGGAATATCGAGGCTAACACTTGCTTAGCTATATTATTTGGGACTAGTTACTTATTTGTTTGTGCCTGGGCTTCCTCATCTGTAAGATAGGAATAAGAATGCACTTTTCTTATGGACTTGGTGTGTGGTTTAAATAAGACACAGCATCCAAGCATATAATAAGGCTACAAGGCACATCAGCCATTCTTCTTATCTCTAAATTACTACATTAGGAATCTAGAACTCAGAGAATTTAAGTAGGAGTCCAGAAGTCATAGAGCAGTTAAAGGTCGTAGCTGAAAGCAAGCCCTGTCTATGTGTGCCTACCCACTGCACTAGATTTTTCTTAGATCCTTGCCATGAGAATGTCTGTGAATCTGTGCTATATGCTCCCAAAGTCAAATTATCACTCTGTTCTCATTTTTAATTGCTTTATGTTTCTAACAAGCTAATTATTAATAATCTCAAAATATAAAACCTAGATACTTTGGTAATTCTATTAGTATATTTCAATTATAGAAAAAGTATATTCACAGAAATTATTCAAATAACTTAAAAAAGTATTGAAGAAATAATAAAATTCCCATTTCTCTATCTGCCCCAATTACTCCCCAAGATAAGTAGCTTTATCTGCTTCTTTTCTATGTACCTATTAAAATATATACTTTTAAAAAGTGAGATTATACTATACCATTTTTCTACAACTTGTTTGTTTTATGTTTAATGTGTTTTGGGCATCTTTTTATGTCAGAACTTATAGAACTCTCCATTTTTCTTTGCATATTTGTAGTGTTACATCCCATTTTTTAAAACGATTCCTCTATTGATGGTCATTTAGATTCTCCAAGGTTATTTTGGATTTTATTTTTTGTTACTACAGCCATACTGAAATATATATTTTATTCACAAAGATCTTTGGGCATTTGCATAAGTATATTTTTAGGGATTTCAGGCATTGATATCACTATGTCAAAAGGTGTATGCTTTTTGTAGTATGCTAGACACTGTCAAATTTCCTTCAAAGAGGTTATAACCAACGATGTATGAGTACCTATTTCTTCTCTCTCTTTTGGCATTTTTAAAAATAGCAACATAATTAAGAAAAGACAACACTATATTTGTAAGTATATTAAGTTGTTTTATTTTTTTTTTTTGTACTCTTCATGCGAGAAGAATTTGAGGTACATGCAAATGTAACTTTGCAATTAAAAAACAAATATTAAACCCCATAGATAAAAAGGGAAGATATCTCAGAAATTTTGAAAGATTTACTCCCTTCAATAGAACAATAACAAAAACAGGAGGAGAATTTGGGTTTTTGACTGGAACCTTGAGATTTTTTCCCAATATCAAACAAATATTTTCTGAATACCTGACACCGTTCTAAGCAACAGAGAAATGATGGAGAACAGGATAGACAAATCCTTGTTCTTTTGCAACTTAGTGCAAGCAGAAATGCAATAAAATAAACAAAAATATAAATATAAATTCTCATGTCAATGAGTTAGTAAGACATGGCTATCAATAAAATAAATCAATGTAACAATGGTGGGGTTACATTAAGGCAGATCAGTCTAAAAATGAGACATTATGTAACTTTCTGGCTCACAATGCTCCAATCTGCAACCCGTCATGGAAATGGCACAGGACCTGGCAGAGTTTAATTCTGTTGTGCATGGGATCATCATGTCCTCCATGACAGCTAATAACAACAACAACAACAACGTTTCTAGGCCAGAGAATGATTCAAGTGAAGACAGTCAGTAGGCTTTTAATCACCAGTTGGAAGAGAGAAAAACTCTACTCCGTGGCCATAAAGAGATGAGCTGTTTGGCAAGTCTATGCCTTTGGTAATCGGGAAAATAAGCAGGGGGATATAGGTGGCTTATGGTAAATCATTACACTTAAAAAATAAATATTTTCATCTCCATTGAGATATTAGCAGTCAGTTTTAACAAATTCACCAAAAGCTGTGGCAAGACCGAGGGAATTAAATCTCAAATCTGAAGAAGTTCAACAGAGAGCTAAAAGGATAGAAAACAACTAAATATACTTCAATTCCATAACCAGATAATACAAAGAATTCCCCTGTCTTTCAGTGAGATTGTTTTCAGGCTTCTCAGAAGACTTCAAAGTTTTCATTCCAAAGTAAAGATATGAAAGTTAAGCTGATTTCCTGAAAGTTAGTGATGAGGAGAGACAACCTGGGTATTTATGAGACTCTTATACTGTCATGCTTAGAATTCTAGAATGTTAAGCAGACTACTGATTCACTAGAGAAATACTCCCAGTCATCTCAGATTTGTTTACAACAACAGACAAAGGAGAGCCATAGCTCATAGATCAGCATGTCGTAAAATGGAGACAGCTCACTGCCAAGGGCAAATTTAGAACACTGAATGAAGAAAAGACACTGTGCCGCAAAGCACCCAGACACAGAAAATCCAAGTGTGATGATGCAGGTGTCAAAATTAGAACTGCCATATACAGCACAAGAATGCTCACAAAAAAAAAAGAAACATAATTCTACTGTTGTAATTAGAAATTAACAGGAAAATATCAGCAAAACCTTCAGAATGAAAACACAGCCCAGAGGAATCCACCTAAAATGATTTACAAAATTAATGATTAATTGTCAAAGGACCTATACAAGCAAGAACAGGAAGATTTTTTTAATTATGTATGTACAACTCCATGATGATAAATTTGAAAACTTCAGTGAGATGGATTTTATCTTAGGAAGTAGGAAGATAGTTAAAATTTTTAGTTCAAGTAGAAGTAGAAAACCTGGACAAATTAAAAGCCATGATAAAAAATTGAATTATAAAATAAATTACATAAATGCCTCAAAGTTCTTTCACAATCTCAAGGAAGAGATGATTATCATGGCATATGAACCCTTAAAGAATACAGGAAAGAGAGATTTTGGATAGAAGAATCTTAAGGGAGTTTATGGAAGCAATGACATCAAACTCCCCTCCCCCATAAAAATTAGACTATGTCCTAATCCAAACCTGTGTCTGAAAGAAAATCTTTCCCTAAGATTCTGTTAGCAACCATATTGCTGTACTTCTTGGTCCCTTCCCAATTCCGTTCTAATCAGAATGGAAATTATTAACCAAAGGGGTGGTGGGAGAAGAAGTTTTCAGTGTTGTTTCTCAGGAGTCTCTGGTCTTGCTCTTTGGTGTTCCAGGATGCATACCAAGACTGTTCAGTTCCTCATTCTAACTTTGAAGATTCTTGTTTACCTAAATGTTACCTGTGGGAGAAATTTGGGAAATAGCTTTCTAAAGCAATTAGTTGGTACAACTCAAAGAACAAAGGAGCAACAGGAAAGGCATTATGCAAATGTGGGGCTTTCAAAAGTGTACTGCCTTAAGGAAATCATGCTCGGAATCCTAGCAGAGAACTGTACAAGGAGAAAGCTTGAAAAGGTTCACCTACTCCGTATTCACCTACAGTTCTGTCTCAGTATTAAGTCTCAATTTGTTTAATAATATAAAATTGGCCACATAAAAAATAACTTTGGAGGAAATTCATTTATGAATATAAATATTGTCTTAGTTATCTAGTACTGCTATAACAGAAATACCACAAGTGGATGGCTTTAGCAAACAGAAATTTATTCTCTCACAGTCTAGGAGGCTAGAAGTCTGCAGTTAGGGCACCATCTCTAAGGGAAGGCTTTCTCTCTGTGTTGGCTCTGGGAGAAAGCCCTTGTCATCAATGTTCTCCTGGTCTAGGAGCTTCTCAGGGCAGGGACCCTGGGTCCAAAGGACAAGCTCTGCTCTGGTGCTTCATTCTTGATGGTATGAGGTCCCTTTTCTCTGTTTACTTCTTTCTTCTTTGATCTCTTGTAAAATAAAAGGTGATGCAGGTCACACCCCTAGGAAAACTCCCCTTACACTGGATCAGGGTTGTGACCTGAATAAGGGTGTTGCATCCTACCTTAATCCTCTTTAATGAAACCTAATCTTTTCTCATTAACTACAGGCAGACATTAGGACTTACAGTACATAGGAAAATTACATCAGATCACAAAATGGAGGACAACCACACAGTACTGGGAATATGGCCTAGCCAAATTGACACATATTTTGGGAGGACACTATTCAATCCATGACAAAAAAAAATTCAATCCATGACAGATATGAATATTTCTAAATAAGATATAAACAAATTGAATTCAACAGTGCCTCCACCCTGACAAGTTGGCTTTAATTCAGGAATACAAAGATTATATAATCATAGGAAATCTTTTTTACACAGCCATATGGTCAAGTAAAAGAATACTGCTGATAATTTCAACAGATTCCAAAAAGACTTGTATTAATATTCAATGCTTATTCCTGATACATATTTTAAGAAATGAACATTTCACTAATATATATCTTAAAAGACCTGGAGTTAGAAAACCAAAAGGGAAGAAAACTCTCAGCATTTCTCAAGCTAAAAGAACTGAAGAAAAAATTCAAACCTCAAGTTTGAGAATAGTGAAGAATTCTATGGAAAAAATACTGAACAACACAGACAGCATCAAAAAAAAAAAAAAAAAAAGGAATACACAGAGTCACTGTACCAAAAATAATTGGCTGAAGTTCAATCATTTCAGTAGGTGCATATGATCAAGCACCTATGGTACTGAAGGAAGAAGTCCAAGCTGTGCTGAAGACATTGGTGAAAAACAAGGCTCCAGGAATTGACGGAATACCAATTGAGATGGTTCAGCAAATGGATGCAGCGCTAGAGGTGCTCACTCGTCTGTGCCAAGAAATTTGGAAGAGAGTTACCTGGGCAACTGACTGGAAGAAATCCATATTTATGCCTATTCCCAAGAAAGGTGGCCTTACCAAATGTGGAAGTTACTGAACAATATCATTAATATCACACACAAGTAAAATTTTGCTGAAGATCATTCAAAAGCAGTTGCATCAGTTTATCAATAGGAAATTGCAAGAATTTCAACCCAGATTCAGAAGAGGGCATGGAACCAGGGATGTCATTGCTGATGTTAGATGGATCCTGGCTAAAAGCAGAGAATGTAAGAAAGATGTTTACCTGTGTTTTGTTGACTATGCAAAGACATTCAACTGTGTGGATCATAATAAATTATGGATAACGTTACAAAGAATGGGGATTCTGGAACACTTAATTGTATTCATGAGAAACCTGTACATAGACCAAGATGCAGTCATTCAAACAGAAAAAGGGGATGCTGCATGGTTTAAAATCAGGAAAGCTTTGCATCAGGTTTGTATCCTTTTACCATACTTATTCAAAAGGTATGCTGAGCAAATAATCTGAGAAGCTGGACTACATGAAGAAGAGTGGGGCATAAGGACTGGAGGAAGGCTCATTAACAACCTGCATTATGCAGATGACACAACCTTGCTTGGTGAAAATGAAGAGAACTTGAAGCCCTTACTGAAGAAATCAAAGGCTATGGCCTTCTATATGAATTACACCTCAACATAAAACAAAAATCCTCACAACAGGACCAATAAGCAACATCGTGATAAATGGAGAAAAGATTGAAGTTGTCTAGAATTTCCTTTTACTTGAATTCACAATCAACACCCATGGAAGCAGCAGTCAAGTTATCAAAGGAAGCATTGCATTGGGCAAATCTGCCCAAAAGAACTCTTTTAAGTTATTAAATGGCAAAGATGTCACTTTAAGGACTAACGTGTGCCTGACCCAAGTCTTGGTGTTTTTGATCATTTCATATGCATGTGAAAGCTGGACACTGAATAATGAAGACCAAAGAATTGACACCATTGAATTATGGTGTTGGGGAAGAATATTGAATATACCACAGACTGTCAAAAGAAGAAACAGATCTGTCCTGGGGGAAGTACAGCCAGAATGTTCCCTAGAAGCAAGGATGGCAAGACTGTGTCTCACATACTTTGGACATGTTATCAGGAGGGATCAGTCCCTGGAGAAGGACATCATGCTTGGTAAAGTAAGACGGTCAGCGAAAAAGAGGAAAACCCTCAACAATATATATTGACACAACGGCTGCAATAGTGGGCTCAAGTATAACAACAATCCTGAGGATGGTGCAGAACCAGGCAGTGTGTCACTGTATTGTACACAAGGTCACTATGAGTCAGAACCAACTCAACAGCACCTAACAACAATGAGAACATATCTTAAAATAAGACCACAATTATTTTTGGTGATTAAATTCTAGAGGTTTCTGGAATAGGATTAGCATACTGACTTTCCAAATATTATTTAACATTTTTCCAAATGTTCTAACAGATACACAAAGATGTGAAACAGGGATAAGAATAGAGCAATTGGAAAGAAGTAAACGATAGCATCATTGGCATAATACTATGTTGAGTAAATTCTGAATAATCTATCACAAAACTTATATATCAAATAAAGGAGTTAAGTTTAGCCACTTATAAAAAAAAACTAAACAAACAAAAGCATATGATTTACTGTTAAAACAAAAATCATATTCAGTCAGTAATAGAAATAGATTGAAGTTTATTTAGTATACAATTTTCAAACCAGGGCAACATCTTCCAACTAGAGAGTCAAAAATGATCTCAAGAAGAAAGATCTGTCACCAATTTTTATATTCCATTTTATCACTAGTAATTATAGATAGCCATGGGGAAAAAAAGGCTGAATAGAACTGTTAAAACAATTTGTGGACATGCAGGATTCCATAAAGCATTGTCTTGAGGAACGATTAAAACAATTACTGATTGACCTCAAAACATAGCTCCTAGTCTAACCTTTGGAGTTTCTGCTGTTGAAACTGCACAGAGATAATTATTTTAAAAGAGTATAATGCCCAAGGCAAAATATTCTTTCCCTAGACTATTCTTTGACTCAACCCTTTCGAGACCCAATTATTTTTTCCTTTGAATATTTTGTTAATACTATGTGTTTTCACTAATGAAGGCATGCTGTTTAAAGGACCAATTCAGAATTTTTGTTATGAGTTATGGATTTTGATACCATTATCTGGGACTACATGTGTCCCAGTGGCCTCTGGGTGGTGTAAATCCTGCCAATATGAGTCAATGATAAAATCTTTTTCAATTTTTATTTTATTTTATTTCTTGAAAATTTGTAAAACATAAGTTAAAACATGAAGGCACCTAGCAATACCGTGCATACACTTTATTCTAGTCCCCTTCTTCTTAGCCATTTTATTATTCTTCCCGAAACTTTTCAAAACATGGCACAATGCATTCTTCCTTACTGCAAAACAGTACTGACAGGCCAAATAAATAAAATGAAAGGAATTTGAACCTCAGGAAAACTACTGCTACTATGTATTCTTCATTATAACAAAAGCTGTACTAACAGCCAAGCAGATTTACCCAATCTTTTCAGCAGTAGACTGCCGGCTCCTTCTTCCTAGTCTGTCTTACTCTGGAAGCTCAGCTGAAACCTGTTTGTCATGGGTGGCCCTGCTGGTATTTGAATACTGGTGGAATAGCTGCCAGTATCACAGCAACATGCAAGCCCCCAAAGTAGGACAAACCGACAGGTGCATGGGGGCATGAAAACATAGTAACTGGAAAACAAAGCGAGGAGGCTTATCTCACAGAAATAAAGGCAAATCTGTCAAAGTTTGGAAAATTGAAATTCAGGAGGTATCACCTAAGAGAGGCATCACCTAAGATAATGCCCAATCTACACAAAAGTCATGCTCCCACTCAGGATTTTGAGTTTCACGCTTTTCAAAAGGCTCCCACTGTGATACTAAATGCGTTAAAATAGGGCTACCCCCTTTCCAAAGAACTCCAGAGGCATAAGAAATGGGTGAGATATGGTGTGTCTCATGGGTCTTGAAAGGGTTTTCAAGCTGACTTTTAGAAAACCTGTTTTCTTAAGGTTCAAGGTTCAAAGATCCTCTCAGGACAACAGTTTGGGGGGTTCACCTCAGCCTCCATGGAATCCAGAAATCTGAATTCCATGAGAGTTAAAAACTCCATTCCTCACCACTAAGAAGCTTTGATAAAAATAAAAATAAAGATTCCATTCATACAGCAAGCAAAAACTAGGTAGGACCTGCATGAAAAACATATAATAAGATTTGAGTTAATCATTACCCATTCAATTTTTATAAATCAAAAAATTGATTTGTGGTAAAATACATAGATTTAATACAACTGCATACAAAATCTACCCGGACTATTTTTGAAGTTGGTACAATTAATTCCTTATACACAGGAATTAATGTGGCTAATAACAAGTACGTTTTTGAAAAAGAAAAATAAATGAAGGGGAATATGTTGTGCTAAATATTACAGTGTATTGCCAATCTACAATAACAAGATAGTGTGATATTGACAAGAGAATTTACAGGCATAACTAAAACCTCATAGATAGCCCTGAAAAAAAAAAAAAAAAGCCTTAGTAAACAAAAAACACAAAAAGGAAATTAAAATGTGATATAAAGGATCACAGAAACCAATCACAAAGGGGTAAATTACTCAACAGATGGTGTGAGAAAATCAGCTATTTAAAAAAAAAAATCAGATTTGTATATCATAGCAAACTTTGGTATTAATTTCAGTTGAATTTAAGTTAAACAAAACGGTATATTAAAAAAGTTAATATTTTACTGTTACAGATAACTGATTTCAGAAAGGGCAAGAACTTTATGAGTAGTAAAGAACTCAGACAGGAAAAGAGTGATTCATATACCTGCAATGTGATAGATCACTTTGTATGGCCTTTCTAGCCATGGTCTTGTAACTCCCACCCAAGATACTGGGTGGGACTGTGCGATAGGGTAATTGTGACCCACCAAAGGCACTGGTCAGTTTTGCCATCCTGCTGGGCTTGAAATGAGCCACCCTAGATGTGGGAAAGAGGGAATCCTATCACCACCAAGGAAGTACAGCCAGGAGCCAACAAATCCTTTGGACCTGGGCTCACTGCACTGAGAAGCTCCTGGAACCAGGAGACAGAGAGAGAGAGAGAGAGCTGTAACAATGAAAACAATGAGACCTGGCAGCAGAGATCTGGCAGCAGAAGATGGTGTGGTAGGCTTCCTGGCAGAGTGCCTTTGGGCAGAGACCAAGGGCCAGGGAGAGGTGTGCCTGCGAGCATGGCTGGGAAGATGTTGTCCCAATGGAAGAACTATATCCTGAGTGTTCCTGAGCCTGAATTTTTGCCTAATAAGCCCCATAATTGTATTGTCTGTGAGTTCTGTGTGGCCATTGCAATGCATTATTGAACCCAGCTGAGAAGAGAGTCTCGTGGGAGGGACTTTTGGAGTCAGAATTGATAAAGACAGCAGAGACA
Source organism: Loxodonta africana (assembly GCF_030014295.1). Taxonomy (NCBI): domain Eukaryota; kingdom Metazoa; phylum Chordata; class Mammalia; order Proboscidea; family Elephantidae; genus Loxodonta; species Loxodonta africana. The sequence continues at coordinate 111,873,294 of NC_087343.1, read as the reverse complement.
GGAGGCATGTCTGACCCCGCCTCATAGGAATCAGCTTTGGACTGTTGATCTTGATTCTCCTTCCTTCTTGTGAAGTTAGAAGAAGTCAGACACCACCAGCATATCATTTTTGCAGTAGCTACTGAATTTTTTTTAACAGTTTACATAATAAAACAACGAAATAGAAATTAAAAAGCAAAATAAAACTTGCATTAATCAATTACATTTAGTAACCTTTACATCATCTAGAGACACCAAACCAATGCCATCGTAACAGGGCTCTTCATGTATGGGAAACACAGAGCACAAATACAAGTCGGCTTTCTTTGCCATTGTGTTTGTCGTTGTTGCTAGTTGCCTTCAAGCCAGCTCCAATGCATGGTGAACTTATGGGCAGAACAAAACATTGCCTGGGCCTGAGCCATCTTCATGATCTTTGATATGTCTGTTGAGGCTATTGTGTCAATCCATCTCACTGAGGGTTTTCCTCATGTTCGCTGACCCTCAGCTTTACCAAACATGATGCCGTTTCCTAGGGATTGCTCTTTTCTGATGAAGTGTTCAAAATAAGCAAGATAAATTGTCACCACCCTCACTTCTAAGGACCATTCCAGATTTCTTTCTTCTAATACTGATTGTTCCTTCTCTGGCAGTCCATGGTACATTCAATATGTTTCACCAACACCACAATAGAATTCATCTTTTTTTGTCATTATATTTAGAAACATAAAAAAACAGGCCAGAAACTCATGATGGCTCAGCTATGTCACTCACAATGTGGTTGGTTTCCTATTTACATGCTTTCCTGTATACAAGCCTTTTTCAAAAAGATACTTAAAGAGGAATAAATAGGCAGAATGAAGGGAAGTAAAGTATGCAAATGCAAAAGTAATTATTTTATTGAAGTCGTTGCTTTGGTTATTAATTTGTTTTCAGTCTCAGTAAGGAATGTATGGCGATAGGATGACTCACACACACACACAAAAGAGAAGTGATGGAATTAAAATTTCCAATTCACTGAATAAAAAGCACATTAATGATAGATGACTAAAGTTGCAACAGAGCATTTAAGATTAAATACATTACTAAAAGTTGGATTTTCTGAATCCCACCCCCACCTCCCATGTTGTCTTCTCTTAGATCATATAAGCACTAACTCCACTCTAATACTTCATCAGCTCCTCTCCCTTTCTCTCCTCAAAGCTTCTTCTCCTGCCTCTTATTCTCTCAAGTCCTTGCTCACAACTGGCTATCTTGTGTAATAAACTAACTTCTCCCATGTCATGGATTGAATTGCGGCCCCCCAAAATATCTGTCAACTTGGCTAGGGTGTGATTCCCTTGTATGATTGTCTACCATTTTATCTTCTGATGTGATTTCCCTATATGTTGTAAAACCTATCACTATGATGTAATAAGATGGATTAGTGACAGTTATACTGATGAAGTCTACAAGATTAGATAGTGTCTTAAGCCAATCTCTTTTGAGACATAAAAGATAGAAGAGAACAGAGAGACTTGGGGGACCTCATACCACAAGAAAGCAGTGCCAGGAGCTGAGTGCATCCTTTGGACCTGAGGTTCCTGCACTGAGATGCTCCCAGACCAAGGGAAGACTGATGCACCACAAGGACCTTTCTTCAGAGCCCACAGAAAGAGGAAGCCTTCCCTTGGACCTGGTGCCCTGAATTTAGACGTTTAGCCTACTGGACTATGAGAGAATAAACTTCTCTTTGTTAAAGCTATCCACTTGTGGTATTTCTGTTATAGCAGCACTAGATAACCAAGATGCCCCAAAGGTGAAATTAGAAACAGCAGGTCTACCTACCCTACCCTAAGGATAAAATATGGCAGTGGATTTGCCACTTGTATATACTGAAAATGTGGTCACCAAAAACACATTCAGTAAATAAACCTTTCCTTAAATATCTATGTGTACCTGTATTTTCATTGTTTACAGAAGGACGGTACAGAAAATAATACCCTTTGTGGTAACGCCTGCCACAGTCATAGGCCGCTTTAAATTTTTATGGTCGAATGAAGTTTCAAAAACTCTTCACAAGTCAGATCTAAAGGGCCTACTGATCTAGGCTCTTTGAGAAGTAAAACTTTTCAAAAACACAAAGTAGGAAATTGTGATCACTAAGCCGGAGTCACCACTGTGATGTTCCCTGTGTATGGCTTATTCAGAGCCCTACAAAAAGAACACAAGGTAAGCTGAGGGCCTCTGAAGCTCCAGCCCCATGCTTCTTCAAGGCCGCAAACCTGTGAGCTATTCTTGCAATGTCCTTTGATGGAAAACAGTGAAAACATTGGATTATCCTAAGAATACCATTTTAAAAGGAGGAAAGTCTGGGATTTCTTTTTTTCCACTGGTGACCCAGAAAGACCCACCAATCCACAGACAAGCAAATTGACAGAGAGTGCAATGGGAACATCAGAGATTGCTCAGTTACAGTGAAGACATGGAGCCAGCATGTTCCACAGCGGGGATAAAACGGTCCCAGTTTCCAGAAGGCAGGATCCAGTTAGGGACAGGGAGTTGAGAATGGGAAAAATTCTAGAGCCAATTCACTATCCCAGCACTCCTAGGCTGCTTTTCCTAATGAACAAGAAAAGAATCTGTTCTGCAACCAATTGCTGATCAGCACACATAAAAGACATAATTGTTCATGAATACAATTTTTGAAGTATTAAGTGTTCTGATCAAAGGTCCAGCCAACATTTCCTCAATTAACTTACAGATGTGTTCTCTTCTACCACTGTGGGAAACACGAAGTCTGAATCACTGCCCCTGAAAGTTTTCCAGCTTAAGCTTACTCAGTTGCAATCACTGCCTTGGTTTATTTATTCTAATGCTCTTTGCATTCCGTTCACAATGCTTCTGATCACCTGGTCCCACTCACCCATTATATGTCTGTTTCGTTACTCCGCCAATCATCTCCCGGACTTTTTAAAAATAGTTCCTACAAGTAAAATGAGAACTGAGTGTTGCTTTCTGTCCGCCCTTGGGATGTGACCTGCAGAATGCTCCTCCACCTCTCTGGGAGGCAACCAGGCTTCTTGGACTGATTTTCCAAGTCAGCCCTTTGCCCCATGTGGTCTATTTTGATTCTGTCGGCTTATGCTGAGGATGTAGGATACATGCCCTTGAGTGAACGCCCAATGCCAATCTGAGTCCATTTTCCTCCCCGGTTTTAGCCGAGCGTGGCCCCAGCCTCTAAACTCTCATTGTCTTTCCCTCTGCCACCACAGCTGGTTGCTGTTTTATCTCCCCCACTGACTAAAGTACAGGATTGATTTCTGCACTGGGAGGAAAGAATTTAATTGGTGAATAACAGTCATTTTTGTTCTCTTGCATTCAGCAAATTTACAAGCTATCTCAGTATTTCAAAAAAGAGGGCCTTCAGGCACAAGTAGCATTTGAATCTGAACATCAGCCATCTATCCACCCCAAGCACTCAGCGCCCAGTGAAGTTCAGTTGTTACTTAGAAAGCCTTAATAGGCGCCATGGGACCCTAACACATTCTCTCTCACACACATAAGCACTCTGTCAAGTTTCTAAAGAACAAAGCACCACTCCAGCAGCCCTCCACTTTCCTATCATGCTCTGTTCCTGCTACTCAAATTTTTATGTATCCCAAATTAAGTAATTTAAGGCATTTTCTCCAATAAAATTGCAACTAAACGAATGCTATAGAAAACAGGAAGTTTTGTCAGTCTTTCTCAGAGATGCAAGAACTGAGTTAAATGTCAATACTTTTAAAAGAATAACTGAATTGGAGCCTATTGTGTCCCAAAGTTCAAACAGCAAACACAGGCCCTACACTAAGGCGATCAGAGGGAGCCTCTAAAGGACTTGCCTTCCTGCACTAATATCCACAGGAGGAGCTGCCCTGATACAAGTTACACACCAGGCCATTCTACATACACATCTGCCACAGCCACAGGCCCACTGCAGTTCTCTGCTACATAACAAAACGACACAACAGTGCCCTGCATGCTGGTATTGAACAAAGCTGCTGTAAATACTAGCATACTGAAATAAATACAATGTCATAAGTAACGCAGACTCATTGAAATAACTGTTATGAAAGGATTTGTTTCGTTCATTGAATAGAAGAAGGAAAAAATCCACTGCAACTAATAGGAGAGAAGTTGAGCAATATAGAAACGTGATAAATATTAAAAGAATAGTTACTAAGCCACCAAAGGTTGATAAAGTAAGGGTTTGGCATAACTTACCTGTTGCTCTTGACTTGATTCTGACTCATTTGCAACCCTGCGTGTGTCAGAGTAGAACTGTGCTCCATAGGACTTTTAATGGCTGATTTTTCAGAAGTAGGTTGCCAGTCCTTTCTTCCAAGGTTCCTCTGGGTGGGCTTGAACTTTTAAGCTTTTGGTTAGCAGCCAATATGTTAACCATTTGTCCCACTCAGGAACTTCATGATACAGCCTAGACTTTAGAAAAACATTTCCAAACATTCAGAGAAAAGACACATATGCTTTCATAGCCATATACTCTGAGAGAAAATAAACATTAAGAGAAATAGCAGACTGCAAAAAAATTAAATTCTAAATCCACAATCATGAATCAGTTTGGTCCATATGTCCATGCTATTTCCTTTGGCTTAAATTTCCTTTTCCATATTTCTAAATCATATTATTTAACCAATCAGACAGAAATTGCTTCTGTGTCTCTGATCCTTTTTTTTTTTTTTTTACTCTCACTTCACATATAGCTATATTTTTCCCTGTTTTTATTCCGGCATTGTCCCTCTTTTCTTTTTATTACTAGAAACACAAGTGGTTAGCAGAAACATTAAGGAAAATGCAGAGTGCTTAGTAACTAATATTGTACCCTTCCCCTGACAGATACCTCACTATGGGTGTCTTTGAGACATGAAAGATGGGTGGGGGTAAGAACAGTGCATCATAAATTACCTCATTTGAGTTTCTCCGCTCCAACTATTGCTACCAGTAAGGCCTGCAACTCAGGAAGCTACATAATCAGCATTCTCACCTTCCTGAGGGCAAGGACCAACATATCCATTATTGAAGCAAGAGGTTCATTTCCATTTTGCACTTTAGCTCTCTCAATCTACCAAAAAAGAAATACATAAACACGTATGCAGGTATGTATTCTGTTTTTCTGAATGGTACCTTTTGCATGAGTGACTGCAGGGCAAAATTACAAATAAATTAAAGGAAATCAAAATGCATAAAAATGCAGCAGGTAGTAAAATGACACAAACTATAGACTTAAGTTGCCCACCTATCAGTGAAGTCTATTTTTAAAAAGTGGTAATGTATTGTTCCCTAGTGTGCTGTCTCATTAGGGGGAAAGCACTCGGAGTACGTAGCAAGGGGGGTATGTAAATTTGTGTATGAGACACTGACTTGATTTGTAAAGTTTCACTTAAAGCACAATAAAAATAATAAAAAAATAAAAATAAAAAAATATTATGTCCTAATGGTGAGGTCATGGCATCTTCTAGAAGCATGACTAGTCTAGAAGCATAAAATTGCACACCAAAATACATATGTGCTGTCTCCAGTTCTATAAAGTATGAATTTAGAGTGGGTTGCAAGAATATGCCATCTAATAGCTATATTTGTAACTATGCAAAAAAAAAAAAAAATCAGTTTTTGAGTTAGGACCCATATCACAAAAATATTGATCTTGTTATTTCTTAAGGTTAAGTGTATGTGTGTGTACGCGTGCATATTTTTAAGGGATATTACCATGAAAGAGAAAATGAATATACAGAGGGGAATAAAGCAAAATAACAAGAAGCAAATGTTAAGGTTTGTAGAATAAAACTTCATTTAAAGAGACAAAAAGGAAAGGAGAAAAGGCTCTGTTCTGAGAAAATCTTTGACTCCCTTCCCCTTCCTGCTTATGCTCTGATTAGCTCAATAGCAGTCTTTGTCTCATCCAAAGCCTTCAACCTTGGAAAAACACTCATCTCTATGCAAAGCAATTAAGAAAAAAATGTGCTCTGAACAAGGTAGGTTCTTCTTAATGATGCTTTGACCATCCAGAACATGGAAAGGAGACAGGCATTAATGAGCCAGGTCTGCTAGAAGTAGCAAACAACTTGGAAATAAAAACCTTTGCTAGAAGGGCATAGTTCCATTTCTGAAGGCCATGGAGTCCTTCACATTCACTTCATTTCTGGATATTGTATGCTGAAATTAGAATAGTCCTCCTAAGCATTGCTTAGCATCTGCTGAATCAGGTCAGCAAAAAGAAACGGACTTCAACATGATTTGAAATTCTAATTATTTCTACATAGTCATTACCGCTGGGGAAATTATTGCAGGAATATTTAAGTGTGTCCCTTTAATTTTATTTGTTGCTCTTTAACATATGAGGCATGCTGGAGCAATTCAGTCAGAACAATGAAAAAATTACAAATTCCTACAAAAAGATGGCAATATGGTTATAGCAGTGTCTGGAATAGTGTTCCAAAGCAAAGTTTAAGACTGTAATTTATGTTTATGTTTTCTAATCCTAAACCATGGTGTAAGTTAAAATTTCAAGACAACCCCTGCAGCAGATTGCATTTTCCAAAATTGGCCACAGCAATATTTCTGGTCCCACATGCTCTTCCAGAGCCTTGCCACAAGGTGTGATCTATTTCCCCTTCCCTTGAAATTGTGCCGAACTTTGTGACTGCCTGAACAAACAGAATATGGCAGAAGTGATGTTGTGTGACTTTAGAGACTAGGTCAAAAAAAAAAGATAATTCAGCTTTTGCTGGCTCTCCATCTCTCTCTCTCTATGGGCATGAGCCTTGGAAGTCTACATCAATGTGTAAGAATTCAGGCTACCCTGAACTCACCAAGCTGATAAGATCACACAGAGAATTACAGAGACATAGAGAGAGATGCCTGGAGGAGTCTTCGAAAAATTTCAGCCCTGAGTCTTCAAGTCTTTCAGCTGATGCCCTAGATATTGTAGAGAAGAGATAAGCTGACCACTATGCCATGTCAAAATCCAGATCCACAGAATCTGTGAACACAGTACGTAGTTTTTTGTGCAACTAAGCTTCAGGGTATTGTATTATACAGCCATAGTAACAGGAACACCCAAATACAATGAGATACCACTTCACATCTACTGTAGTTGGTGTTAGGTGTTGTCGAGTTGGTTCTCACTAATAGTGGCCCTAGGTACCATAGAATGAAATGCTGCCTGGACCTACATCATCCTCACCCCCACTAGGATGGCTATTATCAGAAAAATGTAAAACAAGTATTAGTGAGGATGTAGAGAAATTGGAGCCCTCATCTATTGTTGTGGATTGTAAAAGGGTGCAAGCACTGGGGAAAACATTTTGATGATTCCTCAGAAAGTGAAACAGAGAATTACCATATAACCCACCAATTCTACCCTTAGGTATATAACCAAAAGATTAAAAACAGGGATTCAAACATATACTTGGACAGCAATGTTCAGTGCAGCATTATTCACGGTAGACGAAAGCTAGAAACAACCCAAGTGTCCAACAACAGATGTAAGGATAAACAAAATGTGGTAAGCTATACAATGAAGTATTATTTAGTCATAAAGAAAAATGAAGTTCTAATACATGCTACCTTATAGAGGAACCTTGAAAACATTATGCTGAGTGAAATAAGGCAGGCACAAATGGACAAATATGGAATATCTAGAATAGGCAAATGCATAGAGACCTAAGTTTATTAGTGGTTACACGGAGTAGTAAATGAAGCCCTAGCCCTAGCCCTAGCCCTAGCCCTAGCCCTAACCCTAACCCTAACCCTACCCTAACCCTAAAGCACTCAACTGCTAAACGAAAGATGAACTATTCAAACCCACTAGCAGCTCCACGGAAGAAAAGACCTAGTGACCTACTCCCATAAAGATTTACTGCCTAGAAAACCCTATAGGGCAGTTCTGCTTCCTCCCATAGGTTTGCTATGAGTTGGAACTGAATCGACAATACACAACAACAACAAGGGTTGGGTAGGAGGGAGAAATGGGGAGTTATTGCTCAAGAGGTGCTGAGTTTCTGTTGAGGGCGGCGAAAAAATTTGGAAATGGGTAGCGGTGATGTTTGCGCAACATGGGGAACATAATTGTAACTGGCAAGTACATGTTAAAGTGGCTGAAAAGGAAAACATTTTGTTATACAGTTAGTCTCCTACTTACGACTTTTTTGAGTTGCAAAGAACTGCACTGACCACCATCCATTTGTTGTTGTTTTTGTTCATCTTATCTTTAGTAATATGTACTACATACAATATTGTATCATGTAATTTGCTGAAGTTATCATTCTCTGATGTTTGCTCACAGATGAGCAATTTTTTAATTTACTGTTCAAAATTCTCCCATATAGCAGGCTATATCCTGGTCTACAATGAAGTCAGTATCAGTATCAGGAGTCTAAATGAATAGAAAATTGGGCAATATTCAACTCTAACAACATACAGCAATTAAACTGCGTACACACCCAACTTCATTGTTACATGTTGTTTCGATCCTGACTCTGACTTCATTGTAGACCAGGTCTATGGCGTGATCTTATTCAGCATCTTGTACCATAAGAAGCATCAGTTGTTAATTTGAAATGAGGTATTTAACTGAACTCATGACAAAGTTGTCGGAACAGAGCCCCATTGTAAGTCAGGGGCTACCTGTACACATTTTTCACAAAATATTAAAACAGGAAGAAATATAGAGTAAACTTGTGGCTGCTGCACCACTTAGTGAATATGGCTTTCTTCTCTTCATCTTCACTGTTTTTAGGCATGGCATAACCCTTCCATAGCAATATCAACTTCTTAAATGAAGTGAGAGAACTTGAACACCTCTCAAGTAAATCAGAAAACAAACCCCTTGCCATAGAGTCAATTCTGACTCTTAGCAACCCTATAGGACAGAGTAGAACTTCCCTATAGTGTTTCCAAGGAGCGACTGGTGGATTCGAACCGCCAAACTTTTGGATAGTAGCCAAATGCATAAACCACTGTGCCATCAGAGTTCCAAATACAAATAATATAATGACCAATAAATACTTTGACCAGCTGTCAAGATTAAGAGAAGCGAAAACTCTTTCCAAATGAGTCCCTTATAGGAAAAAATAGACAAGGCTAAGTGGTGGTTCAGCGATGGAATTCTTGCCTTTCAAACAGGAGATCTGGGTTCGATTATCAGGCAAAGCACCTCAAGTGCAGCCACTACGTGTCTGTCAATGGAGGCTTGTGTGTTGCTGTTACTGAATAGGTTTCAGTAGAATTTTCCAGACTAAGCTGAATTCAGAAGACTGGCAATTGACTTCTGAAAATCAGCCAATGAAAACCCTGTTAATAATAACCTCTACTCTACATGAATCATAATGGTCAGATTCATACCCAATCATTGGGATGGCATAGGACCAGGAAGCATTTTATTTCATTGTGCATGGATTCACTATGAGCTGGGGCTGACTGAGGGTCAGCTACACCAACAACAGACAAGGATAAAAAGAACAGAGTGTGGGGAAGTTGGATGAAAGGGCATGGTGACTGAATATTGGAGAATGTTTTAACTTCATCAAGTCAGCCTATTCTCAGGAAGGGCTATCAAGGAGATGCTGCATGTTGGCTCAGCTGACAAAGGGTCAAAATCCAGGGATGTGGGGGAAGGAAGTAATTTTAACCAAAGTTTGTTTAACAAGCATTTTGTTCTGATTATTCAGTGGACAAAACCAGAATGGGAATTTGGACAGTCTGTGTCTGGCCTTGACCTACATAAAAAAGGAAGCCATCTGAGTCTTATCAAAGTCATATAGGAAAGGATGTTTCCTTACAGTAAAGTTTTCTGGAACAAAAAGGATGGAAGGATTTTGTTGTGGAATTGTTTCCCCTCAAAATATGTGTCAACTTGGTTAGGCCATGATTTCCAGTATTGTGTGGTTATCTTCCATTTTGCAATTGTAATTTTACATTAAAGAGGATTAGGGTGGAATTGTAACACCCTTACTAAGGTCACATCCCTAAACCAATGTAAAGGGAGTTTCCCTGGGTTGTGGCCTGCACCACATTTTATCTTACAGAAGTTAAAAGGAAAGGGAAGCAATCAGAGTGGAGGGACCTCATACCACCAAGAAAGCAGTGCTGGGAGCAGAGTGCATCCTTTGGACCCAGGCTCCCTGCGTGGAGAAGCTTCTAGTCTGGGGGGAAGATTGATGAGAAGGCCAACAGAGAGAGAAAGGTTTCCCCTGGTGCTGACACTCTGAATTTGGACTTTTAGCCTACATTACTGTGAGGAAATTAACTTCTCTTTGTTAAAGCCATCCACTTGTGGTTATTTCTGTTAAAACAGCAGTAGACAACCAAGACAGATTTCTTAACCTTTCCTTAACCAGCACCACAGGTTCAGGTAAAATTCAACACTGTCAATGCAGAAGGATTAATATGTATAAAAGCTCAGAAGTTAGAAAATGCATTTGAAGTCAAGAGTACATGAAAAGGTAGTGGCCATATTAAGATATGAAATGGGAGACCTTGAATGATAGAAAAGTTTGAATTTATTATGCAGGCAAAAGGGAGCCAATGAAGAATTTTGAGCAGGGGAATGGCATAATATAGAGTGCTTCAGGAATAATGAATCCTTTTATTTTTATGGCACTTTATCATTAGAAAGCATCTCAGCATATATTTTCTCATGCCCCCATCACAAAACTCTGTGATGCATGTGGAGAAGATATTATTAGCAAAACAGTTTATCCCAAATCATACTGCTTCTAGGTAGAATAACAAATACAGAGGTAAGTTTTGCACCAAAGCCTGGTGGACTTTCTACCACAGGTACCAGAAAGCTAGTTGATGGTGTGTAAGAATGAAAGTAAAGAGATAATTCAGGGGATTCTGAGTTAATCTTGGTGAAAGAAGATTTGAGTGATTGATATAGGAAGAAAAATTATCATTTCTCATTGAAAAGCAGCAATTATAAAACCATTAACTTATGAGCCACGACTCATCTGTCAGTTTGTCATACTGACTTTCATGTTGCTGTGATGCTGGAATCTATGCCACTGGTATTTCATATACCATCAGGGTCACCCATGGTGGACAGCTATCATGGAGCTTCCAGACTAAGACAGATTAGGAAGGACCTGGAGATCTACTTCCTAGAAATTGGCCAGTGAAAACTGAATGAATAGCAGGAAAACACTGTCTCATATACTTCCAGAAGATGAGCCCCTCATATAGGAAGGCACTCAAAATATGACTGGGGAAGAGCTTCATCAAAGTAGAGTTGACCTTAATGACGTGGATGGAGTCAAGTTTTCGGGATCATCACTTGCTGATGTGGCACAAAGCAAAATGAGGAGAAACAGCAAACATACATTTATAATCAGAAGTATGAATCTAGGAAAACTAGAAGTTGTCAAAAGTGAAATGGAACCCATAAAAATCAATAGACATCGGAGACCTAAAATGGAGTAGTATTGGCCATTCTGAATCAGACAATCATATAGATTATGCCCAAAAAAAAAGCAAAAACCCGTTTCCATCAAGTCGATTTTGCCTCATAGCGACCCTATAGGAAAGAGTAGAACTGCGCCATAGAGTTTCCAAAGAGCACCTGGTGGATTTGAACTGCCAACCTTTTGTTTAGCAGCTGTAGCTCTTAACCACTACTCTATTAGGGTTTTTGACTACTCTGCCAAGAATGATAAATTGAAGAGGAATGGTGTCACATCATTGAAAAGAACATTTCAAGATCTATCTCAATATGTCAGTGATAGGATAATATCCTTACACCTACAAGGAAGTTCAGTTAATACGACTATTATTCAAATCTATGCACAAAACACTAATGCCAAAAATGAACAAATTAAAGATTTTTACTAACTTCTGCAGTCAGAAATTGATCAAATATGCAATCAAGATGCATTGATAATTACTGCTGAATGTAATGAGAAAGCTGGAAAGAAAGAAGTATCAAGTAGTTGGAATGTACTGCCTTGGTGATAGAAAGGATGCCAGATCACATGAGAGAATTTTGCAAGACCAATGACCTATTCATTGGAAATATCACTTTTCAACAACACAAACCATGACTATACACATGGACCTCACCAGGTGAAATACTCAGGAATCAAATCAACTACATCTGTGGAAAGAGGCTATGGAGAAGCTCAATATCATCGGTTAGAACCAGGCCAGGGGCTGACTGCAGAACAGACCATCAACTGCTCATATGCAAGTTCAAGTTGAGGCTGAAGAAAGTTAAAACAAGTTCATGAGAGCCAAAGTACAGTCTTGCATATATCCCACCTGAATTTAGAGACCATCTCAAGAAGAGGTTTAATGCATTCAACACTAATGACCAAAGACCAAAGGATTTGTGTGATGACATCAAGGAAATCACACATGAAGAAAGCAAGAGGTAATTAAAAAGAATTGAAAGAAAAGACCAAAATGGATGTCAGAAGAGACTCTGAAACATGTTCTTAAACATAGACCAACTAAAGCAAAAGGAAAAAATGATAAGGTAAAAGACCTAGACGGAAGATTTCAAAGAGCAGCTCAAGAAGACAAAGGAATAGAATGAAATGTGAGAAGACCTGGAGTTAAATAACCAAAAGGGAAGTCCACACTCGTTATTTCTCAGGCTGAAAGAACTGAAGAAAAAATCTCAAGCCTCCAGGTGCAACATTGAAGGATTCTATGGGCAAAATACTGAACAACACAGGATGCATCAAAAGAAGATCGAAAGAGTATACAGAGTTACTGTACGAAAAAGAATCGATTGATGTTTAGCCTTTTCAGGCAGTAGCATATGATCCAGAGCTGATGGTATTGAAGGAAGAAATCCAAGCTGCACTAAAGGAATCGGCAGAAAACAAGGCTTCAGGGACTGACGGAAGACCAACTGAAATGTTTCAAAAAGGGATGCGACGCCGGAAGCACTCACTAGTGTATGCCAAGAAATTTGGAAGACAGCTACCTGGCCAACCAACTAGAAGAGATCCATGTTTATGCCCATCCCAAAGAAAGGTGACCCATCAGAAAGCAGAAATTATCGAATATCATTATATCACACACAAGTAAAATTTTGCCCAAGAAAATTCAAAAACGGTTGCAGCCATACATATACATGGAACTGCCAGAAATTCAAGCAAGTTTCAGAAGAGGCATGGAATGAGGGATATCATTGCTGATGTCAGATGGATCCTGGCTGAAAGCAGAGAATACTAGAAAAATGTTTACTTGTGTTTTATTGACTATGCAAAGGCATTTGACTGTGTGGAAGAATGGGAATTTAAGAACACTTAATTGTGCTCATGAGGAAACTGTACATAGTTCGAGAGACAGTCTTTCAAACAGAACGAGGGAATACTGTGTGCTTTAAAATCAGGAAAGGTGTGAGTCAGGTTTGTATCCTTTCTCCATACTTATTCAATCTGTGTGCTGAGCAAATAATCCAAGAAACTGGGCTATCTGACGAAGAAGGGGGCATCAGGATTGGAGAAAGACTCATTAACAACCTGCAGTACAAAGATGACACAACCTTGCTTGCTGAAAATGAAGATGACTTGAAGCACTTACTGATGAAGATCCATGACTACAGCTTTCTGTTTGGATTACAACTCAACATAAAGAAAACAAAAATCCTCACAACTGAGCCAATAAGCAATATCATGGTAAACAGAGAAAATATTGAAGTTGTCTAGGATTTCTTTTTACTTGGATCTACAATCAACAGCCATGGAAGCAGCAGCCAAGAAAACAAACAATGTATTTCATTGGGCAAATCTGCTGTAGAAGACTTCTTCAAAGTGTTAAAAAGCAAAGATGTCACCTTGAGGACTAAGGTGTTCCTGACCCAAGTGATGGTATTTCCAATCACCTCATATGCATGTGAAATCTAGACAATAAATCAGGAACACAGAAGAACAGATGCATTTGAACTATGGTTTTGATGAATAATATTGAATATACCATGGACTGCCAGAAGAACAAACAAATCTGTCTTGGAAGAAGACAGAATGCTCCTTAGAAGGGAAGATGGTGAGACTTCATCTCATGTACTTTGGCCATGTTATCAGGAGGGACCTGGCGCTAGGGAACAACATCATGCTTGGCTAAATAGACAGTCAGCAAAAAATAGGAAGACCCTCAACAAGATGGATTGACATAGTGGCTGCAAAAGTAGGCTCAAACATAGCAGTGATTATGAGGGTGGCACAGGACTGGGCAGTGTTTCATTCTGTTGTATAGGTTCTCTATGAGTGGGAACTGTCTGGATGACACCTAACAACAATAACAACAACTTTTGTTCCAAACATATTGCCCTCAGTGAATCATCCACATACACAACTGATATACTCTCCAATTTATAAAAGGAGAATTTATGGACTTCTTAGTAACTGGTTCTTTCTATTATATCTGAAAACAAATTATAAAAGTTCTATTAGCACTTTGGGCTTTTATATACAGATCTAATTAAAAAACCTAGAAGTGTACACTAAGCTAAGCTTCAAGAATTTGAAATTGTATAAAATCAATATGAAATTAATGTGGTAGACTATAGTCTTAAAGATCTTTGCAAATTCACATGGTGCTTCTAAATCACAGTAGTTTATCCTCTGCTCTCCAAGGAAATAGGATAGTTTTGTCATATTTATGTTTTCCCGCAACTAGATATGGTAATTATTCTCCTTCCCTCCTCAGAATCTTCTTCTGTGACTTATTCCAAAGGGGAAGAACAATAATTTATAAATGTGAATCACACCAAAGAGAAACAGGGCCAAATGGATATACCTTAGCATCAAGAACCCCCCGGGCAGGATAAATGCCCAAGCTTCCACAAAGAAGACACACGGGCAAAGTTTCAGGAACTATTTAAACAGAGAATGAACTAAAACAATCAAAATGTTGATGCATTTTAACCGATACGGAATTATGTTCTCTCCTTCTTACCACCTCTGCCAAAGCTACCCTGACAAGCAAATGTCAGGAGGCACATTTCATAGTTAAGATGACAATCAAGCAAAAACAGCTGCACGTGTCTGGCACATTGGAGATTCTGAAAGAATTTGCCACGCAGACAACCTGGAAGCCAGGTTTGTTAAATAAGGACAGTGCTATTCATATGGAGCTATTTTATCAAAGAAAAGGAAAGGAATGTTTACTTGCAGAAATAAATGTGGCCATACAGGTACTTTTGTGAGCTTCATCCTGTGACACTCAGAGCTCTCAAAGCATTCATCTTCACTTCCTCTCAGACACAACTTTATAAGTGGCAAATAACGAATACTGGATATGCTGAGTGGGCCCTTCTACCTGTAACAAGGCCACCAACCGTACTGAAGGAAGTGCTGCAAATAACGAGGGAGAGAAGTGCCATCAGCTTTTCTTCCCATATTATAATAGGATCATAGTCACTTCATTACCCAGCAGATATCATTAAAAAAGAAACTCATTGAATACTGCGGAAAATACTCTTCTGCCTACAGAAAAGTATGCTGATTGGAACTCACTTGACTTAATCTTTTTTAGTGTTTTGATCTTAAGGGTCTTTATTCATCTCAGCCTTTTCCATTAGAAAAGATATTCTTGTATGATCTTTGTTCATCAACTAATTTTCTTGGCTTGAAAGTCAGTAAATCTTCCTGTGCAAGTTCTTCCATTTTTAAGATGTTAAAAGTACTGTAAAATCTATAATGCTAACTACTGGAAATTTTTTTAAAGCCCTGATTTTAGGGTAGTGGGCTGTGTACATTTTGTTTAATTTTTTTATTCCCATTAACTTTCAATACAGCCATACCATTGTCTTCCAAGCTCTTATCAAATATCCACCTGAGCTCTATGTGCTCAGAATCCTAAGAGATAGCTACTCTCTGTAGCTCAGCTCAATACTGAAAATGGTATCATCACATAGAAGAGAAGCAATTGCAAATTTACACCTTAATCTTCTGTACAGGATATTGGCTATTTTTATTTATGCTTTGGCCTTGATACACTGTACTGATGCACTAATGATAAACATGACCTCTTCAAAGAGACATAAATATGCAGGGCAATATGCCAACAACTTTACATAAAATGCATAAATATGCCTGTTGAAAAAATATCCATGACTATGCCACCAGTGATAAGAAGTTGTTGTTGTGTTAGGTGCCATCGAGTTGATTCTGACTCGTAGCAACTCTACATACCACAGAAGGAAACACTACCCAGTCCTGGGCCATCCTTATAATCGTTGTTATGCTTGAGCCCACTGTTGCAGCCACTGTGTCAATCCATCTTGTTGAGGGTCTTCCTCTTTTCCGCTGACCCTGTACTCTGCCAAGCATGATGTCCTTCTCCAGGGACTGATCCCTCCTGACAACATGTCCAAAATATGTAAGATGCAGTCTCGCCATCCTTGCTTCTAAGGAGCATTCTGGATGTAGTTCTTCTGAGAAAGATTTGTTCATTCTTTTGGCAGTCCATGGTATATTCAATATTCTTCACTGACACCACAATTTGAAGGCATCAGTTCTTCTTCTTTCTTCCTTATTCACTGTCCAGCTTTCACATGCATATGATGCGATTGAAAATACCATGGCTTGGGTCAGGCGCACCTTAGTCTTCAAGGTGACATCTCTGCTTTTCAAC
Organism: Loxodonta africana; assembly: GCF_030014295.1. Classification (NCBI taxonomy): domain Eukaryota; kingdom Metazoa; phylum Chordata; class Mammalia; order Proboscidea; family Elephantidae; genus Loxodonta; species Loxodonta africana. Next base: position 111,856,692 of record NC_087343.1, on the reverse strand, counting down.
ACTGTAAAGAGGTTCTTTGCAGCAGATTTGCCCAATGTAATGTATCCTTTGATTTCTTGACTGCTGCTTGCATGGATGTTGATTGTGGATCCAAGTAAAATGAAATCCTCAACAAGAAGTTGCACCATGTGTATTAAAACAAAGTGGCATATACCTAGGATTGGGATTGCTCGGTCATATAGTAGCTCTATTTTTAACTTTTTGAGAAATTGCCAACTGAGTTCCCACCAGCAATGGATGAGGCTTCCAATTTCTCCACATCTTTTCTTGCCTGTGGTTTCCTGTTTTTGATCATAGTCATCTAAATGGAGGAGAAGTGGTATCTCATTGTGGTTTTGCTTTGCATCTCCTTAATGACTAATGACTTTGAGCATCCTTTCATGTGCTTATTGGCCATTTTATAGCACTATTTACAGTAGCCAAAAGATGAAAACAGCCTAAACATCCATCAACAGATGAACGGATAAACAAACTGTGGTATATACGTACAATGGGATACTACTCAGCCATAGAGAGAAATGAAGTCCTGATACATGCTACAACATGGAGGAATTTGAAAACATTATGCTGAGTGAAATAAGTCAGTCACAAAAGGACAGATATTGTGTGATTCCGCTTACATGAAATGGGCAAATATAGAGAGGTCAAAGTTTATTAGTAGTTACGGGGCAGAGAGTTATTGTTTAAGGGGCACCGAGTTTCTGTTAATGGTGATGGAATAACTTAGGAAAGAATATGGTGATTATTATAGAATATGATGAATTTCATCAATGTCACCAAACTGTACATGTAAAAATTGCTGAATTGGCAAATGTTGTGTTTTATATATATATATTTCACCACAATAAAAAAAATGAACATCTATATTGCTTTTATCTCATGTACCTCTCCCATATTTGCACACACTGATGTCTGTCAATATTGATATTCTACCACACTTTCCACTGTTTCACTGGTGTGTTTCCATACATGTGTATGGTAATAGGTTCAGCTCCAGCTCTTCCAGCTACTTCCATGTGCCTCTCTAGCTGTTTTATCTTTCCCCTCCCCTCTTATCAGAGGTGGAGGTGCTGAAGCTAGCTGACCTCAGGAGCAGTTTCTACACATGAGTATCAAACACTAGGGAGAAAGAGACAAGATGATGCAGGTAAACCAGATCTCATGGCTTCCCTGATAGAAATACTCCAGTGGTTTCTCATAGCTTGTAGATAAAATCCTACCTTCTGCCAACAGCTCACAAGCCCTTCAAATTCTGACTCCTGTCTCCCTCTTTGACCTCAGCTTTGTCTACATTCCTACCCTCTCGTTATGCTTCAGTCACACTGACCTTCCTCCTGTACCTTAAGCAGCCAGCAGCATGTAGCACAGAAAGAAAACAGACTACCTTGTAAATTGTGGCCATGGCTCTGCCGTTCCCTGATTGTGGGACTTTGGCCAGTTTACTGAACTTCTTTGTGATGAGTTTCCTCATTTACAACTTGAAAATAATAATAGCTGCCTCAAGACAATGTTGTATTAAATACGTTCATATTTATAAAGCACTTGGAACTGTAAAAAAAAAAAAATTTTTCTTTTTTTTGGAACTGTGTCTGACACATACTAGGTGTTTCTGCTAATTACTTCTCCCCTCTAGGCTTGTATAACACTGTCCCCTCTTTTAGAATAGTTATTATATCAGCCCTCAGCTCAAACGACCACTCTTCAGATTAAATTTTCCTAACCAGCTCATCCAACCAAGCCGATATCACCCACCCTGACAGGTTACACTTTCTCCCAGCACCCTTATCACTCTCTATCATTATCTTGTTTTCATATTTCTTTCCTTTTATTCTGTCTTTTCTCATTAGGATGCAAGCTTCATGAGGGCAGGACCCTTGCTTCCTTCTAATCCATAGCTCTTGACATAGAACTTGACACATATTGGGCATATGTCCAAATAGGCATTTAGTAGATTAGCTAATGGGATCAGGAGATCTGGGTTCCAATCTCTTTATTTGGAAAGTCATTTAATTTCCCTGAGCTTCAATTACCTCATTTATAATTGAAGATAATTATAGCCTCTCTACCTCAGTGTGAAGCACAAATTGGATAATCTACATGTAAGTGTTGTATAAACTGTAAATGTTATCCAAATATTAGTTGTTATTTTAAAGAAACAAAATGACAATAGAATAAGCACTAGACATAGAGTCAAAGACCTAAATGCAAGCTCCTTGAAGTCCTTGTTGTAAGATTCTGGGTAAATACGTGACTTCCCTGATCTTCAGATTTTTCACTGGAATATGGAGGGGAGTGATGCCATTTTATGAGGTTCACAAGGCACACCCACTCAAGTGAAAAATCTTGTGAGAAAATAAACAAAAAAACTATTCTTAAACTAATAGAATCCTAGAAGTGAAAACAACGACTTCAGTGGGTTGTGCTGAGTTAATCCCAAACCCACCAAGATAATATTGATCAGGCTAACCTGCCTATCTCTATCAATGCTTTTCTCTCATCCTCTTTTTATGCTCATATCTTTTCTTCTCTTTGTCAAGTACATCTGAAAGACAAAAAGTTTCTCCCAATATTTGATGATCCCATGTAAATAATTTTATGACAGTAATTTCTTGTCTAAATTGATTATACAATTGTTGTAACACTTGGTATTGATGTCATTCAACATAAATTGCTTCGGGGCTTTAGTCTCTACTTCTGTGAAATGAGTAGTTTGGATCAAACAACTCCTTTCCAGCCCTGTTATTTGATAAATCTAAAATGCTTTCCAGAGGCTTTCTTTATATCTTGCTACTGCATCTACAACCACTTGGGATGTTCAAAGGGAGAAAGAAGACACAGGGATGAAAAGCCCTCTACTCTGAAAATATGCAATTATGTGGTAACCACACCACATAATTTTAAAAGTTTGAAATGCACGGGTTTTTATCACTTTTCTCCCATCAACACTACTGTACTGGCACTACATTTACAAGCAATTTACTTAAACTTCCCTGGGATAAATTCAGCTTTGGATGACACATGGTGAAACTAATTTTAAATACCCAATGTCAAAATGAAATCAACATTTAGTTAGCAGGAAATTACGACACTGGTTTACATTTACAAGGATTATTTTAGTTTTTGTTTTTTTTTTTTCTCTTTTTAGAAGTCATCAGTTTTATGAAACTATCACATGATTGAGAAAATTGTCCTGGGTACGTTTAAATGTATTGATCTCACTCCTTAGTCATATGTGCCTCCCTGAACTTCTGTACTAGAAGCATCCTTAAGCTCAGAGCTATTAAAGCATCTGCTTTCAGTAGATACACTTGGAATTTCCAGACAAAGAGATGCCCATGAAAATAAAATCAAACCAACAAGGACAATCCGAGTAAATCAGACTTGTATTTGATTTAGAGACTGATTTTCATTTGATCAGCTCTCTGATTTCTTTATCATCTTCTTGCAGGTGGGTCACTGTTTGTCATGGTTGCTTCATGTGAAAAAAAAAGTGAAAACCTGAGACTATCTGTCTGTGGACATAGATTCATATTCAATAAGAATTTTCATGAGAATCTATGAGAGACTCTTCCTTGCTTTTCAAAGAATGAATCAGTGCAGTTGAAACACAATGAATTTCCTCCATGTTTCCTTTAGTTTTGTATCGTTTAACAGTACTGCTTTGTTGATACCATAAACAGGCAAGGGATAAGCATATCAGAAGCAGTTTTTTTAATATATACATATAATTTTTATTGTGCTTTAAGTGAAAGTTTACAAATCAAGTCAGTCTCTCACATAAAAATATTATATACACCTAGCTACATGCTCCCAACTACTCTCCCCCTAATGAGATAGCCTGCTCTCTCCCTCCACTCTCTCTTTTCATGTCCTTTTTGCCAGCTTCTAACCCCCTCCACCCTCTCATCTCCCCTCCAGGCAGGAGATGCCAACATAGTCTCAAGTGTCCACCTGATCCAAGAAGCTCACTCCTCACCAGCATCCCTCTCCAACCCATTGTCCAGTCCAATCCATGTCTGAAGAGTTGGCTTCGGGAATGGTTCCTGTCCTGGGCCAACAGAAGGTCTGGGGGCCATGACCACCGGGGTCCTTCTAGTCTCAGTCAGACCATTAAGCCTGGTCTTATGAGAATTTGGGGTCTGCATCCCACTGCTCTCCTGCTCCCTCAGGGGTTCTCTGTTGTTTGTGTTCCCTGTCAGGGCAGTCATCGGTTGTAACCGTGCACCACCTAGTTCTTCTTGTCTCAGGATGATGTAGTCTCTGGTTCATGTGGCCCTTTCTGTCTCTTGGGCTCGTAATTACCTTGTGTCCTTGGTGTTCTTCATTCTCCTTTGATCCAGGTGGGTTGAGACCAATTGATGCATCCTAGATGGCTACTTGGTAGCATGTAAGACCCCAGATGCCACTCTTCAAAGTGGGATGCAGAATGTTTTCTTAATAGATTTTATTATGCCAGTTGACTTAGATGTCCCCTGAAATCATGGTCCCCAAACCCCTGCCCCTGCTACACTGGCCTTCAAAGCGTTCAGTTTATTCAGGAAACTTCTTAGAAGCAGTTATGTTTAGAAATAAAATTATGGATTAACCTCTCCACAAATCAAATAATGTTAAACTCTTAAACAAAAAACTACAAAGGGCCCCAAAGGAACCAAAAACTTGATATTGAATCATAGTATGCAATAACATTTAAACAGTCTCAAAAATAGTCTCAATTCCTTTTTTTCTGAATTATTGTAAGTAATCTTAGATAATCAAGATATTTTCATAATTATCTGAAAAACCACCTCCACTTATTCATTAAAAAAGCCACTGCCATCGAGTCGATTCCTACTCATAGTGACCCTATAGGACAGATTAGAACTGCCCCATAGAGTTTTCAAGGAGTAGTTGGTGGATTCAAACTGCCAGACTTTTTGGTTAGCAGCCGAGCACTTAATTGCTGTACCACCAGGGCTTAGTCCACTTATTCATTAGGAGACTGAAAAGAGGAAAAGAAGTCTAACATTTATTGAACACATACATTTTCTCATTTATTCCTCACAAAAGCCCTATTAGTTTACAGTTGCTGTCCAACCCAAGACAACCCCATGTGTTTCAGAGTAGAAATGTGATCCATAAGGCTTTTAATGACTGGGATCTTTTGGAAGTAGATCACCAGACCTTTCTTCTGAGGAGGCTCTGAATGATTCAAACCGACACCCTTTTTGTTAGTAACCAGACACTTAACCATTTGCACTACCCAAGGACTACAATAGCACTACAAGAGAGGAATTATTATTTCCATTTTATTAATGAGAAAATTGAGACTTGAAGTGCCTAAATAAAACTTGTCCAAGGGCATACAATAGAGGTGTGAGAACCAGGCTTTGAAACTAGTTTTATTTAAATCTGTTCTTTTTTCTTTAGAATACACTTCCATCATTATAAGAATACTATACCATCAGGAGAATAGAGAGAATGTTAAAAAGAAAAGAGGCGATCTCAACTCCATCCTGCTCCATCCTGTCAGCCCCTGCAAAATGAGAGGGCTGAAGTTAAACATAGGTTTCATCAGACAGGGGACCTATGAACCAGTCCGTTACATGGTTTCTCACAAAAAGGATCTGAGGACTTGATACTGGAAGCTATTTTCTCTAAAATATTTTATAAAATAGAATAAAGAGATAAGATAATAGTGATAAATCCAACATCTCTATCCAAGGATAATTAGCAGCACATATTCCTAGTCTAGTCCAGCCCCCAACTCCCTTTAGAGATTTGTAAAGATATAACTAGAATTCAAGGCCAAAGATAACTCTTAGATCCCAGAGCCTTGATTATGGGGCCATACAAATTTATTTCTAGCCAGCTTTATGAAAAGCAGTTACTGCTTTGTCCATACCCTTGGGATAGAGACCTTCCTCATTACCTGGCTATTATTCTTAAAGTGATGTTATAAATTTAGTGCTACCAAGTTCAAGGATCTTACAAAGAAACTCTTAATGATTCCTGAAATTAGTGAAAATTAGCATGAGACCCTTTATATTAGGGCTCATCTTTTATCTCTAGCCTCATCGCCTACTGCTTTATTACATGGACTTTCTGATCCAGAAACGGAGGGTTATTACTTATGCACTAAACTCAACTCACCTTTGACACTTTCCATTCTGTTCTCAGTGCAGAAAATGTCCATTCCCCACTTCAACACCACCACCAGTATTACTGCCTAGACAATCTAAGTATTCCCTGGATTACTTGCAAGTAATAGCAACTCCAACAAAACGTGAGTTAAACCATAAAAGTCTTAAATATCCTGATACTCTAAAAGTTCAGAGGAATTCATTTTCATGTTTTGGCTAATTTCCTGTCACAATTTTGGAAGAGCCAGTGCTTTCCACCTTTCAGCGTTATCATCACCAGTTTGTTGGGTTTTATTACGCAGCATAATAGGAAAGACAATAATTGTTGAAACTAGACTACTTGAGTCCAAACTCTACTTCTCCTTTGTGACCTTCAGAACTTAAATAATTTCTCTATGCTTTATTTCTTTCACCTGTAACACAAAGATAAATATAACACCTATGATTTAGTGACCTAATATAGGTAAAGTGAAGATTTAATATTCTAATATGTAAAATTCAAAATAGTGCCTGCTACATAATTTTATATAGGTATTTTGTTTTTATGCTCATGGGGAAAGGTAATGTGTGTTTCTCTCTCTTTCTCCATCTCTGTCTCTCTCTCATAACCAGGGAGACAATCTCCCCCAGAAGCTATCCAGTAGCCACTCTTTACAGTTCATTGGCCAGGATTACATCCCTTGTTCATGCCTAGCTTTAAGGGACAGTGGGAAAATAGTTTTCTGGCATTTTCAGCATCTGTTGTGTTATGAATAGCCCTGGTGGTACAGTAGTTAACCACTTGTCTGTTAGCCAAAACTCACCAGCTGCTCTATGGGAGAAAGATATGGTACTCTGCTTTTGCAAAGATTACAGCCTGGAAACCCTATGGAGCACTTCTGCTCTGTCCTGTAGGGTCTCTATGAGTTGGAAGCAACTGGAGGGCAATGGGTACCTTAAATGTTTTAAGCTAGGCAGGGTTGTGTCAGAAAGGAAGTTGGGAAGAAGTAGGGTGAGGAGAGCAACGCCTTTGTGTAGTCAACCAGGGGCATCTGTCACAACCACTCTATTTACCCACTGAAAAATTACTAATTCTTCAGGGTCTTTCTCAAACATTAACATTTCCTTGAGGTCCTTCCTGGCCTCCTAGCCAGACATTATTATTTTTCCTTCCTCAAAATACTTTAAGGTGTTGGCAAGTCAATCATATATGATGCCTTTAAAATGTTTAAGATCAGAAAATTTAAGGCTGGATTAAACCATAAGCATAACCTACCCTAACTATAGTTGTGATGATCAAATCTCAAATACAACATATAAATCATTTAAATTACCCAACAATAGTTACCATTTGAGTGTTTACCCTGTATCAGATATGGTAGTAGGTGCTTTACCTAAGTATTTTATTTACTACACTCAACAACCCTACATAAATGGGCTTACTTCAGAATGCATTCCCAGCAAACCTCTTCTCCTTCAACCCCCTAGAAAATGCAGCTCTTCCACTATTTAATCCTCACCACAAAACAAACCTATTAGCACTCATATATTATGATTACAAAAGCTTAACGTGGAGTATACCATTTAAGCAAACAGAAACCTTAAGAGTTCTCTACCTAATTTCTTGTTTTCCACTAGGAATTAATAAGCATTTTAATGGAAAAACCACTGAATGCCCAGACATTTGCTTATAGATTTCTGTTTTATTCTTTCATTTGGCCTCAAATTTCAATGTGTATAAGAAGGACTCTACACGTATATGAACCCCTGGTGGCACAGTGGTTAAGTGCTCAGCTGCTAGCCAAAAGGTAAGCAGTTCAAATCCACCAGTCACCCCTTGGAAACCCTGTGGAGGCAGTTCTACTCTGTCCAATGGCAACAGGTATATATACATATACATACATATATATATATCTCATATGTTCATATATATGAATTCCCCTGAACATATATATGTAATATATATACACACACACATAAATATACCAAGTGACATATATACATGCTGTATTTAGCAAAGGACTACCTGAGTGGTGCAAATGCTTAAGTGCTCAGGCACTAACCAAAAGTTTGGTGGTTCAAACCCACCCAGAAGCACCTCAGAAGAAAGGCCTGGCAATCTACTTTGAAAGATCACAACCATGAAAACACTATGGGGGGTAGTTCTCCTCTAAAATATGTGATATTGCCATGAGTCAGAATGAACAGGACAGCAACAAGCTTCTTTTTTTAGTATTTAGTAAATGGCATCAGATACGGTCAAGCATAATATTTTATGTGGAATTGTCATCTTACCTTTTGCTTTTAAAAGTAACTCAAGGGTGAGGGACCAAGATGGTGGATCACACTTCTTACAATAAAAACCTGGGGAAAAAAAGTGAAAGGATTATATTTATGACAAGCTAAGTGCCCCAAACAACAAAGGCAAAGCTAGGAAATGGACTGAACAGCATGGGGAGAAAGAGATGGTACAGAAGAGTAGAGGAGCTGCTGGACCTGAATCACTGGGAACCCTCATGCACCATTGCCAGGAGCAACTGTAGTGGGCTGGTGGTAGTGTTCAGCTGCGGTTTTCTCAGGGAGAAAGAGACAGCCACAAACCCTACTCACAGCTCTGGAACAAGAGAAGAATGGCGCTTTGGGCAAAAGCTAAGTACTTGCATGTATTTTACCAAATCTCTAGGCCAAGCTAGCTTCAGAGGCTGTTGATTTCCCTGGGCCTGAGACAGGTCCTGCTGAGTGCTCTGAGCCATTCTGCTGGCCTTGAAGAAGGAATAAATTCTTCAGATAATAAAGATAATCTGCCAGCTCCACTAACCTGGGGAGCTAAGTACAGAACTGGCTCCTGTCCAGGCATAAATGGTCCACGGAATTTGAATACCTTTCCTCCCTGCATGGACCTGTGCCGGCAGACTGTAACTGTTTTAGCTGTGTGGTAGAGAGCTGGGTGTTTGACACAGCCTTACCTATTAAACAGGGTCCTCATCTACCCACATCAGGGGCCTAAGGACTGGTGGCTCCACTCAGGTCTCCCAGCCACCCATGACAGAGTTCCAAGGATAACCGGTACCTCCCAGTCCTTACAACCCAAAACATTGGCTGCCCATGGTCCGTATGCAGAACTCACCCACCTGTACACTCTAGGGAACAGGGATACGCTTTCCTCAGGGACACATGGAGGACGATTCTCAGCCTCCTGCCTTGTTCAGAGTGTGACCCCCTGCTGCAATCAGATACCAGTACCTACACCAATCACCCCTGACCCTCTGAGACTGTAGAACACTTGATGATCAGCTACCTGGATACCTTAGGTGAAGTCATACAAGAAAAGTGAATGGACTCCTAGACTGACACACCTGATAGCAGCTCTAGCCATCTGAGGACAGGACATCAGAGCTCCAGAGGTGAAAATAATCATGCTAGCTCATTCAAGCAACCCATCTGGTCATATCAAAAAGAAACAAAGCAAGAAGCTATGACACAGTAAGCAAACGTAAAATAAACTAATACAATAACTTATAGATGGCTCGGAGACAAAAGTCAATATCAAGTCACATAAAGAAACAGACCATGATAGCCTCAACAAGTTCTCAAAACAAAGAATCAAGGGATCTTTTAGATGAAAGTGACTTCCTGGAATTACCAGAGGTAGAATACAGAAGATTAATATACAGAACCCTTCAAGACATCAGGAAGGAAATGAGGCAATATGCAGAACTAACCAAGGAACACACAGATAAAGCAATTGAAGAAATTAAAAAGATTATCCAGGAACATAATGAAAAATTCAATAAGCTGAAAAAATCTGTAGACAACAATCAGAAATTCAGAAGATTAACAATAAAATTACAGAAGTAGATGACTCAATAGAAAGTCAGAGGAGCAGAATTGAGCAAGTGGAAAACAGAATACCTGAACTTGATGATAAAGCACTTGGTACTAATATATTGGAAGAAAAATCAGATAAAAGAATTTAAAAAAATGAAGAAACTTTAAGAATCATGTGGGACTGTATCAAGAGAAATAACCCACGAGTGATTGGAGTACCAGAACAGGGAGGCATAACAGAAAATACAGAGAGAATCGTTGAAGATTTCTTGGCAGAAAACTTCCCTGATATCGTGAAAGATGAGAAGATATCTATCCAAGATGCTCACCGAACTCCACACAAGATAGATCTTAAAAGAAAGTCACCAAGACATATTATAATCAAGCCCGCCAAAACCAAAGATAAAGAGAGAATTATAAGAGCAGCGAGGGATAAATGAAAAGTCACCTACAAAGAAAAAAAAAAAACCCACTGCCATCAAGAGAGTCAATAAGAATAAGCTCAGACTACCTTGCAGAAACCATGCAGGCAAGAGGGCAATGGGATGACTCATATAAAAAACTGAAGGAGGCTTCCTGAAGGCGGGGGCCAAGATGGCGGACTAGGTGGACGCTACCGCGGATCCCTCTTGCAACAAAGACTAGGAAAAACAAGGGAATCGATCACATACGTAACAATCTACGAACTCTGAACAACAAGCACAGACTTAGAGACGGAAAACGAACAAATACGGGCAGACAGCGACTGTTTTCAGAACTAGGAGCCAGCGCACCAGGCAGGTGACCTTTGGAGCTCGATCTGGGGCAGAGCCCAGGGGGGCAGACGGCACAGAAAGGGGGCCCACCCCTTCCCCCCCGAACCCATCCTGGGAGGAAGCCTAGCAGGTTGGCGCAGGCGGCGTAGGGGCGCAGCCGGAGGGAGAAGCACCCGGGAGGCAGTGACTGATCTGGGAGGGGGGAGAACAGCATCCCAGCTGGGGTGCCGTCCCGCCGGGAGTTAGGTTAGAAGCCGACGGGGCGCGAGTGGGTGGGGGGTCAACTATATTTCCCTAAAGTGACCCCAGGGAGGGGCCCACACGTTTGTGTGGGAGGACGCACACCCAGTCCGCGCGTGTGGCACGGCACACCAGAGGGAGAAATCCCCGGAAGTGTCTGGTCTCAAAACAGGGAAAGCAGCATCCCAGACGGGGAGCCATTCCGCTGGGATCTGGGCATGCGCGCGCGCGCGGGCGGGGCATGAGCGCGGGGTCCATTTTTATTACCCTGAATTGACCCAGGGGGCGGGACCACCTGGTCGTGCGAGTGACGCCCTCCCAGTTTGCGCGAGAGGTGTGGCACACCGGAAGGAGAAATCCCCGGGAGGAACTGATTGGTCCCAAAGCGCAGAAAGTAGCGTCCCAGACAGGGTGCCGTCTTGCCGGGGCTTGGGCGCGCGCACGAGCGGGGCGTGAGCGCGGAGTCCATTTTTATTGCCCTGAATTGACCCAGGGGGCGGGCCCACCGGGCCGTGCGGAGGAACTGATTGGTCCCGAAGCGCAGAAAGTAGCGTCCCAGACGGGGTGCCGTCCTGCTGGGGCTTGGGTGCGCGCACGAGCGGGGCGTGAGCACGGAGTCCATTTTTATTGCCCTGAATTGACCCAGGGGGTGGGCCCACCTGGCCATGCAGGTGACGCCAAACCAGTTCGCGCGAGAGGTGTGGCGCTCTGGAAGGAGAAGTCCCGGGGAGGAAGTGACTGGTTCCCGAACAGGGAAAGCAGCGTCTTAACCCGGAAGTCATCCCGCTGGGATTTGGGGGCGCGCACAGGCGGGGCGTGACCACGGGACCTAATTATAATCGCCTGAATAGACCCTGGGGGCGGGCCCACCCGTTCGTGCGGGAAACGCCCACCCAGTGCCCACGAGCGGTGCCGCGCACCGGAGGAAGTCCCCAGGAGGAAATGACTGGTTTCTGAGCAAGGAAAGCAGTGTCCTAGCCAGGGACCCGTCCAGCCCGGATTTTGGCGAACGGGGGCGGAGCGTGAACGTGGTGTTCAGCTCTATATTCTGTGGTGCTACACTCCTAGCTCTCAGATCCCTCCCCCACCCTCCCCAGGCGACCCCATTAACATCCGAATACCCGGAGCCAGAGAGAGAATTCAGATAGGGATCTGACTGCATTTTTTTTTAGCTGACTACTTGGAAAATCTAGTTTCCCAGTGATGGCTCGGAGACAGCAGTCCATATCAAACCACATAAAGAAACAGACCATGACAGCTTCTCCAACCCCCCAAACAAAAGAATCAAAATCTTTCCCAAATGAAGATACAATCCTGGAACTATCAGATACAGAATATAAAAAACTAATTTACAGAATGCTTAAAGATATCACAAATGAAATTAGGATAAATGCAGAAAAAGCCAAGGAACACACTGATAAAACTGTTGAAGAACTCAAAAAGATTATTCAAGAACATAGTGGAAAAATTAACAAGTTGCAAGAATCCATAGAGAGACAGCATGTAGAAATCCAAAAGATTAACAATAAAATTACAGAATTTGACAACGCAATAGAAAGTCAGAGGAGCAGACTCGAGCAATTAGAATGTAGACTGGGACTTCTGGAGGACCAGGGAAACAACACCAACATAGCTGAAAAAAAATCAGATAAAAGAATTAAAAAAAATGAAGAAACCCTAAGAATCATGTGGGACTCTATCAAGAAGGATAACTTGCGAGTAATTGGAGTCCCAGAACAGGGAGGGGGGACAGAAAACACAGAGAAAATAGTTGAAGAACTCCTGACACAAAACTTCCCTGACATCATGAAAGAAGAAAGGATATCTATCCAAGATGCTCATCGAACCCCATTTAAGATTCATCCAAAAAGAAAAACACCAAGACATACGATCATCAAACTTGCCAAAACCAAAGACAAACAGAAAATTTTAAAAGCAGCCAGGGAGAAAAGAAAGGTTTCCTTCAAGGGAGAATCAATAAGAATAAGTTCAGACTACTCAGCAGAAACCATGCAGGCAAGAAGTGAATGGGACGACATATACAGAGCACTAAACGAGAAAAACTGCCAACCAAGGATCATATATCCAGCAAAACTCTCTCTGAAATATGAAGGAGAAATTAAGATATTTACTGATAAACACAAGTTTAGAGAATTTGCAAAAACTAAACCAAGACTGCAAGAAATGCTAAAGGAGATTGTTTGGCCAGATGACCAATAATATCAGGTACCAGCACAATACAAGGTCACAAAACAGAATGTCCTGATATCAACGCAACTCAAACAGGGAAAGCACAAAAACAAACAAATTAAGACTAATTCTAAAAAATAAATAAAGAAACAAAATAATACACACAACAGGAAATCATGGAAATCAATAGATAAACGATCAAAATAATCAAAAAGAGGGACTAAATATAGGAGGCATTGAACTGCCAGATGGAGAGTGATACAAGGCGAAATAGAAGGATACAAGTTAGGTTTTTACTTAGAAAAATAGGGGTAAATAAAAAGGTAACCACAAAAAGGAATATCAATCCCATAACTCAAGAAAAAAGCCAAGAAAAACGTAACGACTCAATAAACACAAAGTTAAACATTATGAAAATGAGGATCCCACAAGCTACTAAGAAAAACGTCTCAGCACAAAAAAGCATGTGGGAAAATGAAATGGCCAACAACACACATGAAAAGGCATCAAAATGACAGCACTAAAAACTTACTTATCTATAATTACGCTGAATGTAAATGGACTAAATGCACCAATAAAGAGACAGAGAGTCACGGACTGGATAAAAAAACACGATCCATCTATATGCTGCCTACAAGAGACACACCTTAGACTTAGAGACACAAACAAACTAAAACTCAAAGGATGGAAAAAAATATATCAAGCAAACAATAAGCAAAAAAGAAGAGGAGTAGCAATATTAATTTCTGACAAAATAGACTTCAGACTTAAATCCGCCACAAAGGATAAAGAAGGACACTATATAATGATAAAAGGGACAATTGATCAGGAAGACATAACCATATTAAATATTTACGCACCTAATGACAGGGCTGCAAGATACATAAATCAAATTTTAACAGAACTGAAATGTGAGATAGACACCTCCACATATATAGTAGGAGACTTCAACACACCACTTTCGGAGAAGGACAGGACATCCAGTAAGAAGCTCAATAGAGACACGGAAGACCTACTTACAACAATCAACCAACTCGACCTCATTGACTTATACAGAACTCTCCACCCAACTGCTGCAAAATATACTTTTTTTTCTAGCGCACATGGAACATTTTCTAGAATAGACCACATATTAGGGCATAAAACAAATCTTTCCAGAATCCAAAACATCGAAATATTACAAAGCATCTTCTCAGACCGCAAGGCAATGAAGCTAGAAATCAATAACAGAAAAACTAGGGAAAAGAAATCAAATACTTGGAAAATGAACAATACCCTCCTGAAAAAAGACTGGGTTATAGAAGACATCAAGGAGGGAATAAGGAAATTCTTAGAAAGCAACGAGAATGAAAATACTTCCTATCAAAACCTCTGGGACACAGCAAAAGCAGTGCTCAGAGGCCAATTTATATCAATAAATGCACACATACAAAAAGAAGAAAGAGCCAAAATCAGAGAACTGTCCCGACAACTTGAGCAAATAGAAAGTGAGCAACAAAAGAATCCATCAGGCACCCGAAGAAAACAAATAATAAAAATTAGAGCTGAACTAAATGAATTAGAGAACAGAAAAACAATGGAAAGAATTAACAAAGCCAAAAGCTGGTTCTTTGAAAAAATTAACAAAATTGATAAACCATTGGCTAGACTGACTAAAGAAAAACAGGAAAGGAAACAAATAACCCGAATAAGAAACAAGAAGGACCACATCACAACAGAACCAAATGAAATCAAAAGAATCATATCAGATTACTACATAAAATTGTACTCTAACAAATTTGAAAACCTAGAAGAAATGGATAAATTCTTGGAACAATACTACTTACCTAAACTAACACATTCAGAAGTAGAACAACTAAATAGACCCATAACAAAAAAAGAGATTGAAACGGTAATCAAAAAACTCCCAACAAAAAAAAGTCCTGGCCCAGATGGCTTCACTGCAGAGTTCTACCAAACCTTCAGGGAAGACTTAACACCATTACTATTGAAGGTATTTCAAAGTATAGAAAAAGACGGAATACTACCCAACTCATTCTATGAAGCTACCATCTCCCTGATACCAAAACCAGGTAAAGACATTACAAAAAAAGAAAATTTTAGACCTATATCCCTCATGAACATAGATGCAAAAATCCTTAATAAAATTCTAGCCAATAGAATCCAACAACACATCAAAAAAATAATTCACCCTGATTAAGTGGGATTTATACCAGGTATGCAAGGCTGGTTGAATATCAGAAAAACCATTAATGTAATCCATCACATAAATAAAACAAAAGACAAAAACCACATGATCTTATCAATTGATGCAGAAAAGGCATTTGACAAAGTCCAACACCCATTTATGATAAAAACTCTCACCAAAATAGGAATTGAAGGAAAATTCCTCAACATAATAAAGGGCATATATGCAAAGCCAACAGCCAATATCACTCTAAATGGAGAGAACCTGAAAGCATTTCCCTTGAGAACGGGAACCAGACAAGGATGCCCTTTATCACCGCTCTTATTCAACATCGTACTTGAAGTCCTAGCCAGGGCAATCAGGCTAGACAAAGAAATAAAGGGTATCCAGATTGGCAAGGAGGAAGTAAAGCTATCACTAACTGCAGATGACATGATCGTATACATGGAAAACCCTAAGGAATCCTCCAGAAAACTACTGAAACTAGTAGAAGAGTTTGGAAGAGTCTCAGGTTATAAAATAAACATACAAAAATCACTTGGATTCCTCTACATCAACAAAAAGAACACCGAAGAGGAAATCACCAAATCAATACCATTCACAGTAGCCCCCAAGAAGATAAAATACTTAGGAATAAATCTTACCAAGGATGTAAAAGACCTATACAAAGAAAACTATAAAACTCTGCTACAAGAAATTCAAAAGGACACACTCAAATGGAAAAACATACCCTGCTCATGGATAGGAAGACTTAACATAGTAAAAATGTCTATTCTACCAAAAGCCATTTATACATACAACGCACTTCCAATCCAAATACCAATGTCATACTTTAAGGGAATAGAGAAACAAATCACTAATTTCATATGGAAAGGAAAGAACCCCCGGATAAGCAAAACATTACTGAAAAAGAAGAAGAAAGTGGGAGGCCTCACCCTACCTGATTTCAGAACCTATTATATAGCTACAGTAGTCAAAACAGCCTGGTACTGGTACAACAACAGGCACATAGACCAATGGAACAGAATTGAGAATCCAGATATAAATCCATCCATTTATGAGCAGCTGATATTTGACAAAGGACCAGTGTCAGTCAATTGGGGAAATAATAGTCTTTTTAACAAATGGTGCTGGCATAACTGGATATCCATTTGCAAAAGAATGAAACAGGACCCATACCTCACACCATGCACAAAAACTAACTCCAAGTGGATCAAAGACCTAAACATAAAGACTAAAAGGATAAAAATCATGGAAGAAAAAATAGGATCTACCCTAGGAGCCCTAATACAGGGCATAAACAGAATACAAAACATTGCCAAAAATGATGAAGAGAAACCAGATAACTGGGAGCTCCTAAAAATCAAACACCTATGCTCATCTAAAGACTTCACCAAAAGAGTAAAAAGACCACCTACAGACTGGGAAAGAATATTCAGCTATGACATCTCAGACCAGTGCCTGATCTCTAAAATCTACATGATTCTGTCAAAACTCAACCACAAAAAGACAAACAACCCAATCAAGAAGTGGGCAAAGGATATGAACACACATTTCACTAAGGAAGATATTCAGGCAGCCAACAGATACCTGAGAAAATGCTCTCGATCATTAGTCATTAGAGAAATGCAAATTAAAACTACGATGAGATCCCATCTGACACCAACTAGACTGGCATTAATTCAAAAAACACAAAATAATAAATGTTGGAGAGGCTGCGGAGAGACTGGAACTCTCATACACTGCTGGTGGGGTTGTAAAATGGTACAACCACTTTGGAAATCCATCTGGCGTTATCTTAAACAGTTAGAAATAGAACTACCATACAACCCAGAAATCCCACTCCTCGGAATATACCCTAAAAATACAAGACCCTTCACACAAACAGATATATGCACACCCATGTTTATCACAGCTCTGTTTACAATAGCAAAAAGCTGGAAGCAACCAAGATGTCCATCAACGGACGAATGGGTAAATAAATTGTGGTATATTCACACAATGGAATACTACGCATCGATAAAGAACAGTGACGAATCTCTGAAACATTTCATAACATGGAGGAATCTGGAAGGCATTATGCTGAGCGAAATGAGTCAGTTGCAAAAGGACAAATATTGTATAAGACCACTATTATAAGATCTTGAGAAATAGAAAAAACGGAAAAGAACACATACTTTTGTGGTTACAAAGGGGGGAGGGAGGGAGGGAGGGAGGGAGAGGGCTTTTTATTGATCAATCTGTAGATGGGAACTGCTTTGGGTGAAGGGAAAGACAACACTCAAAACAAGGAAGGTCAGCCTAATTGGACAGGATTAAAAGTAAAGAGGTTTCCGAGATAAAATGAAAGCTTCAAAGGATAGCGAAGCAGGGGCTGGGTCTGGGGAACTTGGTTTGAGAGGACTTCTAAATCAATGGGCAAAACAATTCTATTATGAAAACACTCTGCATCCCACTTTGAATTGTGGCACCTGGTGTCCTAAATGCCAACAAGCAGCCATCTAAAATACATTAATTGGTCTCAACCCACCTGGAGCAAAGGCAAAGGAAGAACACCAAGGTCACATGACAACTAAGAACCCAAGAGACAGAAAGGGCCACTTGAACCAGAGACCTACAATATCCTGAGACCAGAAGAACTAGTTGGTGCCCGGCCACAATCGATGTCTGCCCTGTCAGGGAACACAACAGACAACTCCCGAGGGAGCAGGAGACCATTGGGATGCAGACCCCAAATTCTCATTAAAAGACCACACCTAATGGTATGAATGCGACTAGAGGAATCCCAGAGACAATGCTCCCCAGAACTTCTGATGGCACAGGACAGGAACCATCCCCGAAGACAAATCATCAGGCATGAAAAGGACTGGTCAGTGGGGGGGAGAGAGATACTGATGAAGAGTGAGCTAATTAAATCAGGTGGACACAGGAGAGTGTGTTGGCAACTCTTGACTGGAGGGGGGATGAGAAGATAGAGAGAGAGGGAAGAAGGTAAAATTGGCACGAAACGAGAGACTGTAAGGGCTGACTCAATAGGGGGAGAGCAAGTGGGAGAAGGGAGTAAGATGTATGTAAACCTACATGTGACAGACTGATTGGAATGGTAAATGTTCACTTGAAGCTTAATAAAAATTAAAAAAAAAAAAAAACTGAAGGAAAAAAATTGCCAACCAAGAATCTCATATCCAGCAAAACTATCTCTCAAATATGAAGGTGAAATTCGGACATTTCCCGATAAACACAAGTTTAGGGAATTTTGTAAAAACCAAACCAAAACTACAAGAAATACTAAAGGGTTTTCTTTGGTTAGAAAATCAATAATATCAGGTATCAACCCAAGACTAGAACACTGTGAAGAGCAACCAGAAATCAACCCAAACAGGGAAGTCACAGAAATAAATCAAGATTAAAAAAACACACAAAAGAGGGAACCAGGGATGTTATTATATAAAAGAAGACAACATTAAAACAATAAAGAAGGACTAAGAAATGCAGTCATAGATCTTCCATGTGGAGACGAAGATAAGGTGATACAAAGAAATAAAAGTTAGGTTTAAATTTAGATAATTAGGGGTAAATAATGGTAACCACAAAGGAGACAAATTATCCTACTCATCAAAATAAAATACAAGAAAAAAATAAAGACTCAGCAGAAACAAAATCAACAGCAATGAATATGAGGAAAGGACAATATATAAAGGTAATCTACTCAGCACATAAAATTAAGTGCGAAAAAGAAACTCTCAACAACACAGAAAATAAGACATCAAAATGATAGCACTAAATTCATACCTATCCATAATTACGCTGAATGTAAATAGGCTAAAAGCACCAATAAAGAGACAGAGAGTGGCAGAATGGATTAAAAAACAAGATCCGTCTATATGCTGCCAACAAGAGACACACCTTAGACTTAGAGACACAAACAAAAACTCGAAGGATGGAAAAAAATACATCAAGCAAACAACAATCGAAAAAAGAGTAGGAGTGGCAATATTAATTTCTGACAAAATAAACTCTAAAGTTAAATCAATCGTAAACGATAAGGAAGGGCACTATATAATGATTAAAGGGACTATACACCAAGAAGATACAATCATATTAAATATTTATGTACCCAAAGACAGGGCTGCAAGATACATAAAATAAACTCTATCGGCATTGAAAAGTGAGATGGACAGCTCCATGATAATAGTAGAAGACTTCAACACACTACGTTTGGTGAAGGACAGGACATCCAGAAAGAAGCTCAATAAAGACACGGAAGATCTAAATGCCACAATCAACCAACTTGACCTCCAAACTTGACCTCATAGACATATACAAAACACTCCACCCGACAGTAGCCGAGTATACTTTCTTTTCTAGTGCACATGGAACATTCTCTAGAATAGACCACAAATTAGGTCATAAAGCAAGCCTTAGCAGAATCCAAAGCATTAAAATATTACAAAGCATCTTTTCTGACCATAAGGCCATAAAAGTAGAAATCAGTAACAGAAAAAGCAGGGAAAAGAAATCAAACACATGAAAACTGAAACATACCCTGCCCGGAAAAGACTGGGTTATAGAAGACATTAAGGATGGAATAAAGAAATTCATAGACTCCAAAGAGAATGAAAACACTTTCTACCAGAACCTTTGGGACACAGGAAAGCAGTACTCAGAGGTCAATTTATATCAATAAATGCACACATCCAAAAAGAAGAAAGGGCCAAAATAAAAAAATTATCCCTACAACTTCAAAAAATAGAAAGAGAGAAACAAAAGAAACCCTCAGGCACCAGAAGAAAACAAATAATAAAAATTAGAGCAGAACTAAATGAAATAGAGAACAGAAAAACAAGTAAAAGAGTTAACAAGACCATAAGCTGGTTTTTTGAAAAAAGTAACCAAGTTGAAAAACTATTGGACAAACTGAAAAAAAAAAAAAAATAGGGGAGGAAGCAAATAGTCTGAACAAAAATGAGACAGGCGGTATCAGAACAGACTCAACTGAAATTAAAAGAATCATATCACGTTACTATAAAAAATTTCACTCTAACAAATTTGAAAACCTAGAAGAAATAGATGAATTTCTAGAAACACACTACCTACCTAAACTAACACAAACAGAGGTAGAACAACTAAATAAACCCAGACCAAAAGAAGGGTTTCAAAAGTTAATTAAAAAACTCCCAACGAAAAAAAAGCCCTGGCCCGGATGGCTTCATTGGAGAGTTTTACCAAACTTTCAGAGAAGAGTTAACACCACTACTACAAAAGATATTTCAGAGCATAGAAACAGATGGAATACTCCCAAACTCATTCTGTGAAGCCACCATATCCCTGATACCAAAACCAAATAAAAATAAATAAATAAAGACACCACAAAAAAAGAAAATTACAGACCTATATCCCTCATGAACTTAGATGGAAAATCCTCAACAAAATTCTAGCCAATAGAATTCAATAACATATCGAAAAAAAATTTACCATGACCAAGTGGGAGTCATAACAGGTATGCAGGGATGGTTCAAATTTGGGAAAAAATTAATGTAATCCATCACATAAATGAAACAAAAGACAAGAACCACAGGATCCTATCAATTCATGCAGAAAAGGCATTTGACAAAGTTCAACACCCATTCATGATAAAAAAAAACTTTTAGCAAAATAGGAATAGAAGGAAAATTCCTCAACATACTAAAGGGCATTTTTACAAATCCAAACATCCAAAATCATCCTAAATGGAGAGGGTCTGAAAGCATTCCTTTTGTGACTGGGAATCAGTCAAGGATGCCCTTTATCACCACTCTTACTCAACATCGTGCTGGAGGTCCTACCAGAGCAATTAGGCTAGATAAAGAATAAAGGGCATTCAGATTGGCAAGGAAGAAGTAAAAGTATCTCTCTTTGCAGATGACCTGATCTTATACACAGAACACCCTAAAGATTCCTCAAGAAAACTACTGAAACTAATAGAAGAGTTCAGCAGAGTATCAGGATATAAGATAAACATACAAAAATCAGTTGGATTCCTCTACACCAACAAAAAGAACGTCGAAGTGAAAATCACCAAATCAATACCATTTACCGTAGTCCCCAAGAAGATAAAATACTTAGGAATAAATCTTACCAGAGACATGAAGGACCTATACAAAGTATAAGACACCAAAAGAGACATACATAACTGGAAAACTTACCTTGCTCATGGATAGGAAGAGTTAACATTATAAAAGTGATCTATAGATTTAATGCAATTCTGATCCAAATTCCAACAACATTTTTTAATGAGATGAAGAAACAAATCACCAACTTCATATGGAAGGGAAAGAGGCCCTGGATAAGTGAAGCACTACTGTAAAGAAGAACAAAGTGAGAGCCCTCACTCTATCTGATTTTAGAGCCTATTATACTGCCAGAGTGGTCAAAACAGCCTGGTACTGGTACAACAACAGATACGTAAACCAATGGAACAGAATTGAGAATCCAGATATAAATCCATCCACATATGAGCAGCTGATACCTGACAAAGGCACAAAGTCAGTTAAATGGGGAAAAGACAGTCTGTTTAACAAATGGTGCTGGCATAACTGGGTATCCACCTGCAAAAAAATGAGATAAGATGCCTACCTCACACCATGCATAAAAACTAACTCAGAATGGATCAAAGACCTAAATATAAAATCTAAAACAATAAAGATCAAGGGAGAAAAAATAGGAACAAGGCTAGGAGTCCTAGTACATGGCAAAAACAGTATACAAAACATTACTAACAATGCACAAATACCAGAAAAGAAACTAGATAACTGGGAACTCCTAAAAATCAAACACCTATGCTCATCCAAAGACTTCACCAAAAGAGTAAAAACATTACCTACAGACTGGGAAAAAGGTTTTAGCTATGACATTTCCAATTAGCGTCTGATCGCTAAAATCTACATGATATTGCAAAAACTCAACTACAAAAAGACAAATAACCCAATTAAAAAATGGGCAAAGGATATGAACAGACACTTCGCTAAGAAGACATTCGGGTAGCTAACAGATACATGAGGAAATGCTCACTATCATTAGCCATTAGAGAAACGCAAAGCAAAGCTACAATGAGATTCCATCTCACACCAGCAAGGCTGGTATTAATCCAAAAAACACAAAATAATAAATCTTGGAGAGATTGTGGAGACACTGGAACACTTATACACTGCCGGTGGGAATGTAAAATGGTACAACCACTTTGGAAATTGATTCAGAGCTACCTTAAAAAACTAGAAATAGAACTACCATACAATCCAGCAATCCCGCTCCTTGGAATATATACTAGAGAAATAAAGGCCTTTACACGAACAGATATATGCACACCAATGTTCACTGCAGCACTGTTTGCAGCACTGTTTACAATAGCAAAAAGATGGAAGCAACCAAGGTGCCCATCAACAGATGAATGGATAAATATATTACGGTATATTCACACAATAGAAAACTACACATCAGTAAAGAAAAATGATGAATCCATGAAAGTTTGTAACATGGAGGAATCTGGAAGGCATTATGCTGAGTGAAATTAATCAGTTGCAAAAGGACAAATATTATATAAGGCCACTATTATAAGAACTTCAGAAATAGTTAAACAGAGAAGGAAGAAGTATTTTTTGATGGTTACAAGAGTGCGAGGGAGGGAGGGAGGGAAAGGGGTATTTATTAATTAGATAGTAGACAAGAAGTATTTAAGGTGAAGGGAAAGACAACACACAATACAGGCAAGGTCAGCACAACTAGACTAAATCAAAAGCAGTTTCCTGAATGAACTGAACATTTCAAAGGCCAGCAGAGCAGGGGTGGGGTTTGGGGACCCTGGTTTCAGGGAACATCTAGGTCAATTGGCATAATAAAATCTATTAAGAAAACATTCTGCATCCCACTTTGGAGAGTGGTGTCTGGGGTCTTAAATGCTAACACACAGCCATCTAAGATGCATCAATTGGTCTCAGCCCACCTGGAGTAAAGGAGAATGAGGAACACCAAAGACACAGGGTAATTATGAGCCCAAGAGACAGAAAGGGCTACATAAATCAGAGACTACATCAGCCTGAGACCTGAAGAACTAGATGGTGCCCGGCTACAACCAATGACTGCCCTGACAGGGAACACAACAGAGAACCCCTGAGGGAGCAGGAGAGCAGTGGAATGCAGACCTCAAATTCTCGTGAAAAGACCAGACTTAGTGGTCTGACTGAGACTAGAAGGACCTTGGAGGTCATGTCCCCAGACCTTCTGTTAGCCCAAGACAGTAACCATTCCCAAAGCCAACTCTTCAGACAGGAATTGGAGTGGACATGATGCTGGTGAGGAGTGACCTTCTTGGATCAAGTAAACACATGAGACTATGTGGGCAGCTCCTGTCTGGATGGGAGATGAGAGGGCAGAGGGGGTCAGAAGCTAGCTGAACAGACACGAAAATAGAGAGTGGAGAGGAGTGTGCTGTCTCATTAGGGGGAGAGCAACTAGGGGTATATAGCAAGGTGTATATAGATTTTTATATGAGAGACTGACTTGATTTGTAAACTTTCACTTAAAGCACAATAAAAAAAATTTTTTTTAAAAAGTATCTCAAGTGTAAGATGTAACTCCACTGAATTATTTCCAATTTAGGGATGAGAAAAAAAGTCTCAGAGAGAATAAGCTACTGCCTGAGGTCATAGAGCTGGTGATTAGTTTAATTGGGGAACTCTAACACCTCTCAGCCTGACCTCACGGTCATATAATAACCATAGCTATACTGACTGCTCACTCAACTCCCACCTACAGTGTCATTTCCTTGAGGAGAGAAATTCTCTCTTTATGTTCCCCTGAGCACTTGGCCCACTGTTTCACAAATAGGAGAGGATCAGTGCATATTTGTTTTAATGAGAGCTCTGAGAGCAGTCTTTATTTTCTGCCTCTCAGGTTTTCTGTGCCTCAGAGGAGAGATAGGAACCAAAAGTGAATATAATTAGCAATAAGAGAATTCTCCCCCCACTCTCCAATTCTGGCAGCACAAAAAATAAAAGTATTACCTATACATTTTTTAATTATTTAATGGGAGTTTTCTCATAAAATTAAAACCTAGTTTGTGAACTAACCACATCCTCTAATGATATTCTGTATCATGTTTAATGCATATAAATAAACTAAATTTCAGAAAATAAACTAAATTTTCTGATTTTCTTTGAATTGACTTAAATACAACTCTAAGCCCTCACCTCTCCAGGCAGTTTATCAGTTCAACCTTGGTCATTATCATCAAAGTTCCATCTACCCCCACAACAGAGGTATGACAAGGCTTGTGCAGCTCCAAGGCAGGGGTGAGTCCTCTTGTTGTTGGTCATCTGTCCCCGCTGATAACCAGAGATTCCTCTATCCTGGACTGCTTTGTCTCTTCAAGGCTGCAGGACCTAGAATCCAACTTCCTTAGGCATTCCACACTACTCTGGAAGTGATACTTAATCATTTTGTTCCTTTGTTTAATGAAAGCATCGACCTTCCACTCCTGCCAGTTCCCTGAGGGTCTCAGTCCTCAGCTGATCAAATGACCAAGGTGCTAAGACCATAATTTGCAGCCTCCATTATTCACATTCTTGGTCCCTTGAAAACTTTCTGAAATTATTAACCACTCTAATGCTTACTTCCATTCTTCCACCTTTCCCTTTACTAATTTAACAAGCACTTAATGAACCTAATTTGAAGAGATATAGCAGACATAATCATCTCTTGACAAAATTATTACAATAATTTCCTTACTCTCTTCACCTCTCAAACTTCTCAGTTCCAACTCTTTCATTCTTCACAGAGCAGTCATCATGATCTTTCAAAAACGTAAATTACCTCGTGTTATTCCTCTGTTTAAAACCATCTACTGGTTTTCCTACATTTATTATAAAATCTAAATTCTTCATAACCATGGGCTATAGGGCCCCAGGTGATTTGGCCTCTGCTACCTCTTCAGATTCATTTCATATCCTATTCACTGTGTGTACATTTTTGTTGCTTAAACAAGCTAAGATTTACAATAAAATGGAATCTTAAGGCTTTGATAATTGCTATAAACAAGGTTTGGAATGCTCTTCCCCAAGATCTTCTATCGCTGACTCAGCTTTTCCATAGGAGTTCAGAGTTGCTCGGTGTCCTCCTCAGACCAAACATCTCTACCTGCCAAGTCCACATGCAACCACCTCCACCATCTCTCTTCATCATTTCACTTTGGTTTGTTTTCTTAACAGTGTTTATTATTATCTGAAATAACTTTGTTCCTTTGTTTGTTTAGTTGTATGTTGACTGTTTCTTCTGCTAGAATGACAGCTACCTTAGAGTTTGAAAATGTGTGCATTTCTAGGCCCTGCCATAGTAGTCCCTTAATAAACACTTCCTGAATGAAGAAATTCAGAACAAGGCACTGTAGATGTTTTTTTTAAAAAAAAAAATAGTTGTCAAGGCAGACACCCAGGAATTGGCTGTTGAGAATGAGATAAAATCAAGAGCCTTCTCCATGAGAATAAGGCAAAAGCTGAGGTACTAGACCCACAGTAAAAGAAGAGCTCTGGACTGGACTAGAGGTTAAAGGTCACAACAGACACCAGATCAGGAGCTTATTGCATTCTGTCCCTGAACACAGGATCAGCTGGCAGCTCTTGGGCAGGACTAACCCATCAAGAAAATGTTAAGAAGTCTTGAGGAGAAAAAAAAAAAAAAAAAGCAGCTGCTGAAGCAGAAATGAGGAGAGTTTGTCACATAGGTTACAGTTGGATAAACTTTTTCTATAAATATCTAGTGTTATGGATTGAATTGTATCCCCCTAAGTATTCAAATCCTAACCCCTGTGCCAATAAATCTGAACCTATTTGGAAATAAGGTTTACTTGTGTTGTATTAATGAGTTCACACCACCGCACTGTGGAAATTATTTCTGAGTTATAAAATCACCAGAATAGACGTGGAGGCACACACCCCTAAAAAGAGACCTTTTGCCGCAGGGTGGATTCCAACTCATAGCAACCCTACAGGACAGAGTAGAACTACCCCATAGAGTTTCCAAGGAGATCCTGGTGAAGTAGAACTGCCAACCTTTTGGTTAGCAGCCATACCACTTAACCGCTACACCACCAGCATTCCCAGAGACACTAGCAAATAGATGAGAGGGTCACAGAAGGAACCAACGTGGCTGAGACCCTGATTTGGACCGTGGCTTTCAGAACTGTGAGAAAACTAATTTCTGTTCTTTCAAACCACTCACCTGTGATATTTCTGTCACAGTAGTATTGGTAATTAAGACACCCAGAGAGTAAATATTTTAGGCTTTGTCCCAACTTGGTGGTGTGGCGATTAAGTGTTAGGCTGCTAACCAAAAGGTCACCAGATCAAATCCACCAGGCACTCCTTGGACACTCTGTGGGGCAGTTCTCTGTCCCCTAGGGTCGCTATGAGTCAGAATTGACTGGACAGCAAGGGGTTTGGTTTTTGGTTTTATTGTAGCATGAAGGCAGACATAAACCATACTTAAAACAGTGTGATTTTTTTCAGTGAATGCTGAAAATCACAATTCATATAATTGTCTAAACTTTTTATTTTGAGGTAATTGTAGATTCACATTCAATTGTAAAAAACTGTACAGAGAGATCTTATACCCTCTTTACTTAATTGCTCCAATGGTAACATTGTTATTGCAAATTGCAGGTTCGAGCCTCTTGCAGCAAAGCCAATACTGAGACAGGAGGAGGTAAGCAGTAAGAAGGCTTTATTGAATACTGACTGGTATTCAAGAGACAGAGGGGGTTAAATTTCTCCTAAATTCTGTCTGCCCTAAAGGGTTGATGGGAGGGTTTTATATGGAAAAATCAGGGTTACCTAATGTTTTGAGCACATAGTCCACAGATGGTCTTATATATCACAAAACAACTACAAAAACTCTTTATTAAACTAAAGATAAACATGTCAGGCACCTTGGACTCTAATCAGTATATTTATAACAGGCTGAAAAACTCTCATAAGAATCTCTCAGCTAATGGGGCTGTTTTGCCGAATCCACTGTGGCTGAGATAGGTAGCAAGAAAGAAAACCTTCTCGTCGGTTTGCAGGCTGAAGGCCATTTTTCAAGAGAACAAAGAAAGGAGAGGAGACACCAAGGCCACAGGAGCTGAGATAGCTCCGCACCCCTTTGGAAGAGACTGGTGCAACTGGTGCAATTAAAAAAATGTTTAGAGATTACTTAGAGGATCATTATGGCGTTAGTCATGTCAAGCTCTCAATCGCCTATATCGATTAGGGGAAAATATGTTGTAAGGTATTAGGGTGTTTGTTATGCTTAAGAGTGGAACAGGCTGCTCAGCTATATTTTGAACAGAGCCTGCACCATTTTCCAAGGACTAGAGATTAATCACAGTTTACACAGCTATATTAAAACACATGAGAAAATATATTCTCCCTAATATTAAAATACTAAAGAAAAAGCATTTTGACTACTTCAACATCTTGCCAAATTCTACTATAATATAGCAAAGCCTAGCCTGTTGCCAAGGAGTCAATTCCAACTCACAGCCACACTATAGGAAAGAGTAGAACTGCCCCATAGAGTTTCCAAGGAGTGCCTAGTGGATTCGAATTGCTGACCTTTTGGTTACCAGCTGTAGCACTTAACCACTATGGCACCAGAGTTTCCATAATATAGCAAGCAGGATATTAATATTGAAACAGAAGATACAAACATTTCCATCACCACAATGAACCCTTCCATTGCTCTTTTATAGCTATCCACTTTTCTCTCCCACCTCCACCTCTAGCCCCCATCCTTAACCTGTAGCAACTGCTAACCTGTTCTCCATTCTTATAATTTTCTTATTTCAAGAATGTTTTATAAATTGAATTACACATGTTGGGATTGACTTTTGGTAACAGCATAGTTTTCTGAAGAGTTGTCAAATTGTTGCATGGATTAATATTGTTTCGTTTTTATTGATTGTTGTACCACAGTTGAGGAGCCCTATTGGCATGGTGGTGAAGAACTCGGCTATTAACTGAAAGGTCGGCGAACCTACCAGCCGTTCTATGGGAGAAAGATGCGGCAGTTAGCTTCCCATAAAGATTACAGGCTTGGAAACCCTCTGGGGCTGTTCTACTCTGTCCAACAGGGTTCCTATGAGTCTGAATCGACTTAACAGCAATGGGTTTGGTTTTCCATTTTTGTGCCACAATTTGCTTAACTAGTCAGTGTTTAAAAAATATTTGGGTTATTTCCAGTTTTTGAATATTAGGGATAAAGCCATTATGAAAATCATGCACAAGTTTTTACATAAACATAAATTTTCGATTTTCTCAGATAAAAGCAATTGCTGGGTAATACGGTAGTTTCGGAAACCCTGGTGGCGTAGTGGTTAAGTGCTGTTAACCAAGAGGTCAGCAGTTCGAATCTGCCAGGCGCTCCTTGGAAGTTCTACAGGGCAGTTCTACTCTGTCCTATAGAGTCGCTATGAGTTGGAATCAACTCGACGGCAGTGGGTTTACGGTAGTTTCACGTTTAGTATTTTAAGAAACTGCCACACAGTTTTCCAAAGTGACTGCATTATTTTATATTCTCATCAGCAATTTATCATTGATCCAATTTCCCTGTATCCTCTCTAACATTTGGTGTTTTCACTATTTTTAATTTTAGCAATTCTGACGTTCTCTTTGGGTGCCATTGAGTCAGCTCCAACTCATGACAGCCTTATGTATAACAGAAGGAAACCTTGCCTAGTCCTGTGCCATCCTCACAATCGTTGCCACTTTGATAGGTATGTAGTAATATCTTATTGTGGTTTTAATTTAGATTTCCCTAATGGCTAATAACGTTGAACGTATTTTCTTTTGCTTATTTGACATGAAATAATAGTCTCTTCTGTGGAATGTCTCTTCATTACTTTTGCTCATTTTTTAATTAGATTGATTTTGTTTGTTTCATTTCATTTTGTTTTGTTTTACTGTTAAGTTCTAAAAGTTCTCTGAATATTTTCAGTGCTAGTCTGTTGACAGGTATATGGTTTGAAAATATTTCCTTCCAGTCTGTAGCTTGTTTTTTAGCTAAAGAACAGGGTCTTCAGAAGGGCAAGCGGTTTTAATTTTGATGAAATCCATCTTATCAATTTTCCTTTTACACATTGTGATTTTGATGTCAAGTCTAAGAACTCTTCGTCCTAAGTTTTTTCCTAAAAAATATTTCACAATGTTCTTTAAAACGTAGTAGCTCTTACTATATTTTATAGTTCATTTTATATTAAAAATTTGTTATCAGACTTTGATTTCCTTTCCATGCCTTATCACACTTGCTAAAACTTCCAGTACTATGTTCAAATGACATTAATGAGAGCTGACATCCTTGCCTTGATCTCAATCTTAGGGGGAAGCGTTCAGTCTTTCACCGTAAGTATAATGTTAGCTGTAGGTTTCTGTATATTCCCTTTGTCAGGCAAAGGAAACCTCTTTCTGTTCCTAACTTCCTAACAGTTTCTATCATGAATGAGCATTGAATTTTGCCAGATTTTTTTTCTGCATCAATTGATATGATTATATAAGTTTTCTTCTTTAGTTTGATAATATGTTCAATTACATTGATTTTTATATATTGAACCAGCCTTGCATACCTGAAGTAAACTCAACTTGTCATATTGTACAATTATTTTTATACATTGCTGAATTCTATTTGTGAATATTTTGTTAAGGGTTTTTGTGTCTACATCCATAAGGAATCTAATTCTACAGTTTTGTTTTGTAGTGTTTGGATTTGATACCAGGATAATACTAGATTCATAAATTTAATTGAGAAATGTCCTTTCCTTTTCTATTTTGTGAAAAAGATTGTGTTGAACTGGCATTAATTCTTCTTTAAAATTTCAGTAGTATTCTCCAGTGAAATCATCTAGGCCTGGATTTTTTTTTTTTCAGAGTATTTTAGCTACACATTTAACATCCTTAATACTTTTAGAGCTATTCAATGATCTATTTCATGTTTGCTAAATTTTTGAATAATAGGCCTATTTCATCCAAGTTGTTAAATATATGTGTGTAGAGTTGATTGTAGTGTTTCCATGTTATCTTTTTAACGTCAGCTGTGCCTGTAATGATATCCTGTTTGATTCCTGAGAGTGGGTAATGTTTTGTCTTCTCTCTGGTTTTCCTTGTCAGTCTTGCTAGAAGTTTGTCATTTTTATTGCTCTTTTCACACAATCAACTTTTTATTTCATGGATACTCCCTATTGTTTTTCTATTTTTAGGTTTTTTTTTTTTTTTTTTTTTTTTCCTGCTCTTGTCTACTATTTCTTTCCTTCTTCCTTTGGGTTTAATTTTTTTATTGTAGGTTTTTGACATAAGAGAGGTTATTAATCTGAGACTTTTCCTCTAGTCTAATTAAAGCATTTGGTGCTATAAATTTTCCTCTCAGACCTCTTTTAGCTGTGTTCAACAAATTTTATTTGTTGTATTTTCATTTTCATTCAGTTCAATTTTTTTTTTAATTTCTTAAGACTTCCTCCTTAAACCATAAATTAGTTAGAAGTGCATTGTTTAGTTTCCAAATGAATGGGGATTTCCCTGTTATCTTTCTGTCAATGATGCCTAGTTTAATTGTGTTGTGGTGATAGAACAAAATATAACTTCAATTCTTTTAAATTTTTGAGGTCTGTTTTATGCTCAGATAATAGTCTATCTTGATATATGTTCTGTGGATATTTGAAGAAAATGTATATCCTGCTTTTGTTGTGTGTAGCTGTTATGGATTGAATTGTGTCCCCCAAAATTAAGTGTCAACATGGCTAGCCCATGATTCCCAGTATTGTACAGTAGTCCTCCATTTTGTGATCTGATATAATTTATCCTATGTGTTGTAAATCCTAACCTTTATGCCTGTGGTTATGATCCTATTTGGGAGTGAGTTGTCCATTATGTTAACGAGGCAGGATGCAACTTACAGGATTAGATTGTATCTTGAGTCAATCTCTTTTGAGCTATGAAAGAGAGAAGCAAGCAGAGAGGAGAGGGGCCTCTGACTACCAAGAAAGAAGATCGGGAAGCAGAACACATCCTTTGGACCCAGAATCCTTGTGCTAAGAAGCTCCTAGACCCAGGGGAAGGTTGATGACAAGAACTTTCCCCCAGAGTTAACAGAGAGAGAAAGCCTCTCCCTGAAGCTGGAGCCCTGAATTTGGACGTCCAGCCTCCTAAACTGTGAAAGAATAAACTTCTCTCAATTAAAGCCATCCACTTGTGGAATTTCTGATATCTAAGCACTAGATAACTAAAACAATAGTATTCTATAAATATCAGCTAGAACTTGCCTAGAGACAGAAGACTTTTGTTTGCATGTTTGTTTATGTCTGTGCATTGACATTTCTCAGTTGTCGGCTTCTTCAGCTTCATATGTGGGATATAGGAGATGAAAAGAAAACCCAGGGAACTCACTGTGATGTTACCTCTTGGGTTCCAAGTTCCCTAATTGATCTGTCTTTTCCTTTCCACATTTCAGATTCCTCTTGTGTTTGTTTTATATGCAGTGTCCAGAGTTTTTACTTGTACTCAGTGGGAGAAATAGTTAAAAGTACATCCACTCCAACTTCTGGGAAGTGGAAGTCTTCCAATTTCCATCATTTTTTTTGGCCACGAAACACTATTCTACTTTTGATATTTTTTACCCATTTAAAAGTTTAAAACCCTTCTTATCAAACAAGCCATTGAAAAATAGGTAGTGGGCTAGATTTGACCCATGGGCCTCAGTACCAATCTCTGACACAAATCAAGATTTCAAAACAGTACTAAAGAAAGAGAGGAAATATTGACTGGGAGAATGTACCAGTAGGACCAGATTAAAATTACTAAAGGCCCTAAACATATTGTTTACAAAAGATTTTATAGTGTCCCCATCAGACGTAACTCCAAACAAAAACAATACTTTAGTCATAATACTTAAGTGATGAAAACTTTCAGTTTTTCTAATTATGGCTACTTTTATGTTTATTTGTGAGACATTCATGTCTTCAAATAAAATTTTGAGTGATTTCCCTTCTTGGTTTATGCTGTAACCACATCTCTAATCTGTTTGTTGAATAAACCAATACTGCAAATTAAATAGGTAAATGTGGTAATTTCCCCTTATATTCAGATATTAATTGTGTTAAGCAGGTAGCAGAATATGTTCAAACAAACCACACTCCAAATTGTAAAAGTGTAGACAAAGTCCTTGAAAGGAAAGATAACATGGAAGTAGCTAAAGACTGTTAAGACAAAAATGAAAAGACTAAATATCTAAGATATCTAAATATCTAAATATCTAAATATCAAAGTAATATAGTTCCAAGTGGACAAGATAAAATTGACTTTAAAGGAAAAATTCAGACAAAATCTTACAATAGAAAAATCACACAGCTGCAGAACATTTTCAGTGAAGGCTGGGCGGGGGCTGAAGGGGAGCAACGTTGAACTCATATAGCAAATGAATTCACTGCCACATACTATTGTTCAGCTGAGCCAGCCTGAAAATTCATGCAAAGTGCAGGGTTAGTATACATAATTTTATTCTACAGCTTTCTTCCTTGAATTATTACTAAATTTTAAACAAACTGAAACATGAGCATTTGCTAAAGTCATTACGATTCTATCACCCATGGCATGCAGATTTGTACCCATCATGCCAGACACTCTCTGGCACAGAATTCTGTCCAAAGTTTCTCTCTTGACTTTTTATTTATTTAGTTTTCAGATCTTCAGGAAGAAACATCCAGTGCCATCTGAAAGGACATGTATTGTAAGAAACTAATTTCCTCCTTTACTGGAGCTATGTGACGTGTGACTTCCCATCGAGTACAATTGCCAACAAGGCACAGGTGCGCACCACATGAGGAGGCAAAAATGTGATTATAGAAGAGAGATGTTGTGATTTTATCCCTGTATCCATCATGTAATCATCCCCAAAGAAGTGCCTGCTCTTCTTTCCCATAAGAAACACCAAACCTGGGAAGCAGGAAAACCAAAAACTTTGCCATATCCAGGTTTATATCTACTGTAACTGAATTAAGAACTAAGGAGAAAATGATTTTTTTTTTCTTTCGTTGATGCGTGGTTTACTACAGAAAATTGTGCTGGAAATCTCTGCTAATATTTAATATTTTCATGCTAGTGCTGCTATAACAGAAATACCACAAGAGGGTGGCTTTAACAAACAGAAATTTATTTTCTCACAGTTTAGGAGACCAGTAGTCCGAATTCAGGGTGCAGGTTCTAGAGGAAAACTTTCTGTGTTGACTCAGAAAAGGTTCTTGTCTCTTTCCAGCTTCTGTTTCTTGGTTCCTTAAAGATCTTCTATGGCATGGCATTTATCTTCCCCCATCTCTGCTTTTTAGCTGTTTGATTAATCTGCTTTTTTATACGTCAAAAGAGATTGACTTAAAACACACCCTACACTAATACTGCCCTATTAACATAACAAAGAAAACCCTATTCCCAAATGGGATTATAATCATAGGTATACATATTTTGGGGGGACAAAATTCAATCCATAACACTACCCTAGTTGTAAAGGCAAAATCCAACTTCAAATGAGTTTCCTTTAAAAAAAAGAAAAAAAAAAAAAACTTTAAGTAAATCAGCCATTTAGCATTTCATCGCTTGAAAAAATGGTTCAATAAAAGTATTACTTTCCCTTAATCCAGGAACAAAAATGTTTTAATTGGAAATACTTGTAAATTTGATTCAATAGAAGTAAAGCTGGGTAGGTGAATTTACCCAAACTGAGTATTAAGGTAAAAAAAAAAAAAAAAAAAGACACCAAATATTATTACAGCAGAATCAAGTATTTATTTGACACTTACTGATTTTGAATTCAACTCATATAGATATGAATAACTTATATGCATGGGTATCTAATATAGCATTGTTTGCATTAGCTTAAGTTTGCAAACAACCTGAGTATCTATTATTAGGGGACTAATTAAATAAATTATGATATATGTATACATTGGATCCATAATAAAAGGATAAGTAAGAATTTTATGTACTAATAAAAATAATGATCTCCCATATGCATGACTATAATATTCTACCATTTATTTCAATAAAGATAAAAAAAAAGATGTGTGTGCATTTATGTGCTTGCTTATATGTGCATAAAATATTTCTGTAAGGATATAAATAAAATGATAACTTTCATTGCCTGTATGGAAGAGAATCAGGTGGCAAACATTGGTTTGAGGGAAACTTCTACTGCCTACTATTTTACACTTTTTGAATTTTATACTTTTTGAATTTTTGAGCCATGCGAATAATTACCTATTCAAAAACTATATTAAATTTTAAAATTTTAGAAAGTGTTATTGTGTTACTAGTATGTTAAAATGTGATTAATGTGATTGCTATCTATTTTGTACACCACAGACAGATTAGTGCTAAAACTGGGTTTAATGCATAATGCATATACTTGTATCAAACCAATTAAAATCTCATGAGATAAACATGACCAGATTCAGTTACCCCAGATGAGCCCCTAACATTGAAATCTACTCACAAAGCTGATTTTACTTGTGGGAAAAATAGGCAGATAAAGATGCATTATGGTTTGGGGGACATAGATAAATCCATCAACCTGATCAAATTTATCTCTGAGTGTAAGTCGATTTTCTTGGAATTCCTCCCCACTGGCAAAATGCAGGAAGGACTATCTGAGAAGTCTGCAATAACATTGGCTAGTTTATACTAAGAACATATATTAATTTATATAATTTAACATAGTTCATCGTAGCATGATTCAGGGAACCAAAGGGAGATAATAAAGGAAAGTTTCAATCTTGAAGAAATGGAAAATTTGGAAGCACCTGGAATCTTCCCTATACCTATAAAAAAAAAAAAAAGGGTATGAAAAATGAATACTCCAAGTACCTGGCTAATAAGTTGGTAAACTTTCAAAAGGGATGACTTAAATAGAGCCTAGGAGCATCCTCAAAGAAAACTTGGTTTAATTTTAAATTTTGAGTAAAACTATCTCTGAACAGTAAATGTAGAAGGAATTCTAATAAATATAGGCAAGTACCCAGTTATACCAAGGAATTAACAAATTCAAAGAAATCTCTGATTATAAATCTCTGGTCAAACAGTTGTTGTTTGCATTGTTAAAGTCATCAGTAACCTCGAAGGTCTTCACTTCTTAAAAAAGTTTCCCTTAAATTGTTACCAAAAAAGCCAAATTAAAAAAAAAAAAAATTAATGGTGTCAAGGGCAGATAGTAATTAAAATAATAAATATACTCATATAGTGAGACTAAGATTAGCTGCCATCTTTATATTTAAATCATTCCTGGGCATGCCTCCCCTGACTCAGTATTTCATTTTTCATTAGACCTTGTAGGTGTAGAAAGCAGGCCCCAAGGTATTTTAAGTTAGGATTTTATAATTACTCAAAAGTGTATACCTTAAGTCTGGGGGAATGAATACCAGTTTCAGATGGCAATTTTTTCTTTGTTTTTTACAGTGCCAGTAAGTAATAAAAAGAAGCTTACTTCAGGCAAAATTATTCCCAGTGGTTGGGAAAAAAAATGTGACTACAGGTAAAACTAAAATTTTAATGCTAAAATATATATATATATATTTTTAATTTAATCTGGTTCTGAGATTTTTTTTTAAATGCAT
The DNA here is from genome assembly GCF_030014295.1 of Loxodonta africana. Taxonomy (NCBI): domain Eukaryota; kingdom Metazoa; phylum Chordata; class Mammalia; order Proboscidea; family Elephantidae; genus Loxodonta; species Loxodonta africana. The sequence goes on along the minus strand of NC_087343.1, from coordinate 111,820,740 downwards.
CTCCTTTCTCAGAAAAAAAAAAAAAAATGGCCAGAGACAAATTAGGTCATGGGATCAATAATAAAGACAAATCTGTTTATAGCAATATGAGAAAAGTTTAGAAACAATATTATCACCAAAGTTAGAAAAAGTTCAGTAATTAGAAACACTGTTTCTAAATTGTCCAAGGTTACGTTCGAATCCCCGAAGTATAGGGATTTTCCTTTATACTAAAGTAGTTGTTATTATAAAAATCAACTAAGTAAATTTTTCTCAGGAAAGATGTTATTAAACATATTGCCCCAAACTGAAATAAAACAAATAGCCAGGCTAATTCATTCATAGTCTTCTAGTGGACAAAACTTTTAAATTCTGGAGTGACAAAATGAAAACCAAGAGAAATAGTGGAAAAAAAAAAATGGAAAATAATGAAAAGGACAGCAGGCAACATTGGTTTGTTATAAGAGAAAACTGTGATTTCTTCAAATTTTAATTTTGGTTAAAAAAAACAAAAAGTATTCAAAGTACCATAGATGTGTATATTCTGATTCTAGTAAACATTTTACTTGTGGCTCATAAAAATTAAATTGGCTTCCATGAAAACATTGTATTACAGAATAAAAACTGAGGAAAAATGAATGACAATAGAGCTAATGGAGTCATTAAAGGACTGACAATGAATCTCACTTAACATCATCAGTAATGGTTTGGAAGAAAGATAACAAAATTTTTGGTTCATGTCAAATTGGTTGGTGTTGCAAAACATAACAGCAGAGACGCTAGAGTGAAACGAAGTATGGACAAGACATAAAATGAGGTTCAGTTTAGGGAAATTGAAGTTAATATTTTACATTATCAAAAATGTAAATCTAGGGAAGAAACGTCAAGATGAAGTAACTGGAATTAGATTTTGATATGATAGCAAGATGTGCTTAATTACAACCAGGTATGGCTTCAAATTCACAGATCTGAGTTTTAGGAGAATATACTTCTTTTCAATCAAAATAATTTATTATGTGCATACTTACTGACTTGTGTTTGTCAAATTAAAGGACTGAAATAAAAACACACCACTTTGTTTTTGTCTGAGATTATATTACACTTATGTGTGTATACCTGATCTATGAAACCACTACATTTAAGTTTTAAAATTTCATTTTATCTGTCGATATAGGTATTATGCTTTCATAGAGAAGGCAGGAAGGAAAGGAGAAAGGAAGGGAAAGAGGAAAAGAAGCATATAAAACCCTCCAAAAATGACCGTTTACTTAACTGTTTACCTTTATCTTCTACTTCACCAAATACCTCAAGGTAGCAACACACAAATCAGCCAGAAAGGTCTCGTTTAGAATCCTCTGTAAAAGTTTTCACGACCCAAACAAATAATAAGGGTCATTGCAAAGCCTGGTGAGTAAAATCAAGATGAGAAGATGAGATAGAACGTTGTTCAGTACATTCTAAGTGTCAGAAAGATTAAGTATGTTATGAAGCTTGATTTTCACAACACTAAAACATATCTCTTTTTAAAGAGATTACTAAAAAGAAAGAGAAGAAACTAACAAAAGGTCAAAGAGCTAGCAGGTGGCAAAAAATTAATTAAAAGTCAAACCTGTCTGACTCCAACCTTTCAACTATACCACATGTTCTGAAGACTGTATTAAGCACCTTAAAATAGAAAACATATTCAGCTGTATCACTGGGCCAACAGTCAAATGTAGAAAAATCAGGAGAAAAAAAAAGGAGGAGAAAGAAGAGGAGTAGGACAAGGAGCAGAAGGAAGGGAACCACAATGATACTTGCCCGCTGTTGTTCATGTTGGCCGCCATCACCTCATGGCAACCTCATGCACAAGGAAAAAAATGCTTCCCAGTCCTGTGCCACTGCCATGATCAGTTATGGATTGGACATTGTGATCCCCAGGGTTTTCATTGGCTGCTTTTCAGTAGTAAATCTCCAGGCCTTTCGTCCTAGTCTGTTTTAATCTGGAATCTCTACTGAAACCTGTTCAGCATCATAGCAACACACAAGCTTCCACTAACAGATGGGTGGTGGCTCTGCAGGAGAAGCATTGGTAGGGAATCAAACCCAGATCTCCCACATGGAAGGGAAGAATTCTACACTGAAACATCACTGCCCCAGTTTCTTGCCCTCTAGGCATTAGGCAAATCTGCTACAAAAGATCTCTTTTAAGCGTTCAAAAGCAAAGATGTCACTTTGGGGACTAAAGTGTGCCTGTTCCAAGCCATGGTATTTTCAATCACCTCATATGCATGGGACAAGGTAGACAATGAATAAGGAAGACTGAAGAATTGATGCCTTTGAATTATGGCGTTGACGAAGAATATTGAATACACTGTGGAATGCTGGAAGAATGAATAAATCTGTCTTAGAAGTACAGCCAGAATGCTCCTTAGAAATGAGAATGGTGAGATTTCGTCTCAAGTATTTTGGACATGTTATCAGGAGGGACCAGTCCCTGAAAAGGACATCATACTTAGTAAAGTAGAGGGTCAGCAAAAAAGAGAAGACCCTTAACGAGATGGATTGACACAGTGGCCACAACAATGGGCTCAAACATAGCAAGGATTGTGAGGATGGCACAGAATGGGGCAGTGTTTGTCTCTGTTGTACATAGGGTCGCTATGAGTAGGAACTGACTTGACAGCACCTAACAACAACAACAGGTATTTAAAATACTGTTAAGGAATGAGACAACTAAAGTTTAAAAGTGTGATATGATAAATATAAGTACTCCCTGACTTTATAGAAGAGGTTGGTCTGTGTAGGTCCTGACAGGGAAAGCTTCCTGGACAAGAAAATCTCAGTGATAGGGAAGATTTGCATAAGAAAGTAAAGGAGGGAAGATTTCCAAGAAGGGAAGCAGGACAATTTCTAGAAAGAAAATATGGTTAGGACAGAGTAAGGATCATTAGTTCCAGATATTTCATGGAACCATTCTTCTATTGATATATCCCCAAGCGAACTCTCGAGTTTCAATATCTTTTTATATTTTAACCAGCTTGGTTTTCCCCATTTTTCTTTTTTGTTTGTTTGCAGCTTGGTTTTCCCCATTTTTCTTTGTTGTTTGTTTGTTTACTAGACTTTAAAATTCACAGGGGTTTGCAATATTTAGCTTTTGAGATGAAATCATAACTCATAATCTAAAATCACTCAAGTGAGGCTGAATGTTCCATCTGACCAATTATTCCTGAAGAGCTGACATTATTTGTTGCATTTTAAATTCCAATTCTCCAAGTCATCCTGTCTGAGGAGTGATCTCCCCTTGTGGTGATAGTTCTTTCTCATAAGTAGGCATGTTAATTATTTCCTCAACTGAAAGTCTGCATGGGACCCACTACCTGGAGCTAATTTCTACTGGGAGTTATGGAAAAAAAAGAACCTCTAAGTTTTCAAACATTGCATTAGGAAGGTCATAACACATTAATATTTTAAGTCCAAACAATAGGTGTAATGCTGCACAGTAGTATTGAATAGCTTAGTTCGGTACAAGACATAAGGCAAGTCTATAATATAGAGTCTTTCTTAGCAATGTCTTACCTTCCTGAAAACTATATTCTTCTCCTTAGAAATCAACTTTTCATCTTCTTCCTTTTTTTTTTTGTTTCTCTGGAGGTGGCGTAGTGGCAAGAGCTATGGCTGCTAACCAAAATTTGACAGTTCAAATCTACCAGCTGCTCCTTGGAAACCCTATGGGGCAGCTTTTCTCTCTCCTATAGAGTCTCTATGAGTTGCCACTGAATTGATGGCAACAGGTTTGGTTTTTGGTTTCTGGAGACAAACAGGAAACCCTGGTGGTGTAGTGGTTAAGAGCTACTATTGCTAACCAAAAGGTCAGCAGTTCAAACCCACCAGGTGCTCCTTAGAAAGACTGTAGGGCAGTTCTAATTTGCCTTAAAGGGCCACTATGAATCAGAATCAACTCGACAGCAATGGGTTTGGTTGGAGACAAACAATATCTATTTAAGCATATATTAAGTAACAGAAGAAGGGAAAATGATTACAAATTTGAAACTATTTAAGCTAAAATAAATTATAAGTTAGCATTTTTATTATCTCAAGGACTTAATTGGCCTCCTCAGACCTATGAGTTACAGCAGAGCACAATCTCATCTTCAATGAATGTTGCTAATCTCTGCAGAGATAAGTCTGTGATGAGGATCTTAACCCTCAAAACTCATTCAGTGAGTCACTCAATTAGTATTTACTTAGAACTCATCCCAGGTGATGTTCTAGGCACCGGAAAAACAATAATAAAGTCCCTTCTCTAAAGAAGTGTATATTTTAGTAGAGGGAAATGATTAAATATATAATTAAATGTATAATATGCCTGTTGAAAATCTCTATGGAAATTAAAAGAAAGTAATGGCAGAAAATGCTCAAGGCAACAGAGAGAGAGGGTCCTATTTTGTATAAGATGGTCATGAAGTAGATCTCCAGGCCTTTCTTCCTAGTCAGTTTTAGTCTGGAATCTCCACTGAAACCTGTTCAGCATCGTAGCAACACACAAGCCTCCACGAACAGAGGGGTGGTGGCTCTGCAGGAGAAGCATTGGTAGGGAATCAAACCCAAATCTCCCAGCTGGAAGGCAAGAATTCTACACTGAAACACCACTGCCCCCATTTCTTGCTCTCTAGGTATTTTTTTTTTTTTTAGGTATTAGGCAAATCTGCTGCAGAAGATCTCTTTTAAGTGTTCAAAAGCAAAGATGTCACTTTGAGGACTAAAGTGTGCCTGACCCAAGCCATGGCATTTTTCAATCACCTGATATGCATGGGGAAGCTAGACCATGAATAAGGATGATGGAAGAATTGATGCCTAATGGTCCTCCTATTATGGATGTTCCAAGGGAATATGAAGCTTATTCAAGGCACTTACAGTGTTCCCACTGATTTATAAAAGATTGCCTTTTATAGTCTATATTGCAAAACATGCTCAATTTTCATAGCAAGAATATAAGTTTGTGTGTATATCAAAATTCCAATATTGGCTGCATTTAAAGTCTCATCTCTATAAATTGCTACACAAAATGTCAATTCTTTTGATTCAAAATATGTTTGCCTAATAATGACTCCTTAAAAAACAACTTTGGCCATGGTTAAGCTTCAGTCATAGGTACAAAATGTGGGGTTTTGCTTCACTAAATTCTAGATATTGAAGCAGTCACCCATGTATATCCTTCAGGTCAACTTCCACAAGAGGAAGCAAGCCACTAAGAGTCTATGGCAATGCTCCAAACCATGATAAACCAAAGCAATTTTATTTTCGTTGACCATTGTTCCAGGTCATTGTAATTTAATGAGTAGTAATCCTATTTAAAAATATGTTGCAGGCAGCAAGGTGCCTGCTGGGGAAAGTGGCTATGCATGAACAGATCAATATGCATTGTGTGCTTTCAACCATTCAATAATCGATTCACCCTTGTTATGAGAAAATAAATGCCAAAGTCCCCAAAGTTCATTTCCAAAGAAAGCTTTTACAAGGCTGTCAGATTATTAAAAGTTTCCACGGGTTATCTTCTGTTTGTTTATTTGTTCTTAAAATCTCTGTGCTGCTTCTCACACTATCCCATGCAAAAACTGTAAGGGAATCCTAAAAGTAAATTCCAGCGAAGGATTAGCTGTGTTTCCTTACTACCACCAAAGTGCTGAAGGCATATTTGGACTAAAGCATTTTACAGACTCAACTCTTTTTTCCCTTCTAGTCTGCATCGACTCGACAACACTGGGTTTTTTCGGTTAGTCTTCTTTTAAATATACCAACTGCATTTAATAAGTTATCAGGTAAGGCTTTCAGCAGGCTTAACTATAAGATGTCAGATCTTCTACTTCATGTGTTATTCAGTAATTTTCAATTTCTCAAATTTGTGTATTAAAAGAAGATAACATATTCTTTAGACTAGTCAGAATTTTCAAGTCTGAGTTATATGCTGCAGGTTTTCAACATTTCCCTGTTGCCATAGAAATGGGTTTATGAAAGACTGAATCTGTGCAGCATAATCACAAACATTAAATTGGCATATAAAAGCATTCCAGCCTAGCATTACTACTGTCTATGCTAATGGTTTCGCTGCTTTTATGGCAGAATCTTAACAGGCTGTAATTCATTCAGGAAGTCTTAAACACTATCTTTCATTGAACTGGGTTTCAGAGGAGTGTCTTATACATTGTGTACCCTTTTCTGTTAGCTAGCTGAGCCCTCAGCACATCGTATTGCCACATCAATGAGTTCTGTGGATTAGAAATCAAACCAAAGAATTATACACATCAGAGCACCAAATGCAATGCATGAGTCTTACTCATTTGACTTCAATTAGTAGGATAATGTGAATGGTAAATGAGATTCATTTCCTTGGATCCCAATCACATTGCCATTTAACAGAAATTGATTAAAATTTCACCTCAGTGAGTAAATACACTTGGTCACTAATGTTGCTAAACTTCATTTCCTCCAATCTTTTTCTAAGAAGTTTACTATGCAATTTTAAATAATGTGGCATTCATATATAAAGTTGAACATGTTTAGAATTTCACCTAGCTAATAATGAACCCACTCTGCCATTTTTAAACCAACTGAAAAAAAAAAAAAAAAAACTGATGCTAGTCATCTAGGTAGTTTTAGGAAAGTAATATTCTTGCTCTTGTTCGTCTGCTATAAAGTTCAATCGGGATTCCCAACCCTTCTATTTTAATGGCTCAAAACTTTGATTCTAACTCCCTCTAGATCAAGAAAGCAGATGTTCTCTTCTTCTACCTACCCAAACTGAAGTTAATTAAATTCTTCCTTGTAACTAAAATCAGCAAGAATCTAAAATTAACAGCTACTTGAATTCTTCTGTGTGTCATCTTTCACTGTAATCTGTTTCTAGAATAGGCACTGTTCAGCAACTCTTCCCTTGATTATGGTGGACTATTTTCATTTGAGCTGATGTCAGTGGTGTTACTTTTACACTTACAAAGGTCAAGTCACTTCCCCAACCCTCAGAGGACATACTAAACTCAATGCATTCTAACCAAACAGAATACATAGTGCCATTTGTCAAAATAATCAAGTATAACTGTTTTCCTTGTACTTTGGTTATAAAGCAAAGTCCAGAAAAATGAGGTATAGTGATTTATTTGTTGATTTTACAGTCTAGCATCCATTTCCCCTTCTTGTGAAAATATGGCCCCCTGTCTCATTCCACTTGGATCTAGTGAGACTGAGCCGATCCTTAGACATGAAATACATAACTCGAATTTAGCCAGTGAGGATTTTCCATTGCCCAGTCACAAGTCTGGTCCATGGAGGGCACAATACCGGCATTAGACCAATTACGGCAACAAACCTCAAATCTAGAAATCAGGTCTTCTTTCCTCCTGAGATAGATTTTGTGATGATATGAGCTTGGCACTTAATGGAGAAATAAGTCAACACAGTAGAAGTCAGAACTAAAAGATGGGAGAATGTAGAACCCGAATAACAGTGTTTCAGCCCGTGGATCCAGCTACACCCCAGAATTTCTTGTAAAGTGAGCCAGTTTTCTTCATCCAGATTGGTCAGGCTTCCCCCGCTCCCACCACCACTGCTTGGCAATGGGTAAAACATGCTGCTTCACAATGAGAAGAAAAAAAATTCTTGAAATCATTCTGGTGAAGATAAAGACTTCACCCATCAATGTCAATCACCAATTGTGGTGTAAATGAGAGAAATTAAAAAAAAAAAAAAAAAACATGTCTACTAGGCAATTTAACTGTTTCTCTTAGTTTTCAGTCAATTTCTTTTTTCCTCCAGAATCATAACACTTTTTGAAATATCATTTATAGGTACCAGAGACTTTACCTGATTACTGTATATACTTATTTATTTATTGTGGGCTTATCCAGGAGTGGATTATCCAAAAGGCAAGGTAAGCATCATATAAGTTTTTCACCACATCATCGTGCTTACCTTGCTTACCAGATCATCTGTAGTGAACAATTTCACATTTTTTCACTACATCAAAGATTCTTCTTCTAGGTATGACTGGCATCTGTCTTTCTCCCAACCCCACAGCACCTTCCTAAAGAATCAAAACCTCTTTTCAAATTTACAGTTCCTCACAGGAGGGGATTACACACGATGATGTGAAAAATATTTGTAATTGTTCACTACAGATTAGTAAGTAAGCACAAGTAAGTCTGTGTTTGCCTTGCTTACTGGGTAATCTGCCCTTGGGCTCGCCATACTCTCGGTGTGGGAATAGAGTTGATGAGGCATATCCTCAGCTCTCAAGGGGATTACACTAGAGTAGGAGGGAAGGCGAAGATAACAGAAGGCATTCTATTCATGGTTCCTGATTGTTTTAAAATAAAATTTAATGGACTAAACCAAATTAAAAAAAAAAATAATATGAGCACAATTTTAGAATTAAATAGTAAAGGAGGTTTTCCCACATTTTTTGTTCTATTAGCAAGTCCTGATAATATAACCAGGGCTGAGAAAAAAAATTTTGTTTATTTCAGGCCAATATGATGGCTACTCCTGTGAACTACTTAGATCATCTATAGACAGCTCTTTCAGTAACCTTAAATCCAGGGTTATGTTCATGACTCATATTTTTATCAAGACTAAAAATACAACCAACATAATTTAAGGTCGCAACTTGAATTAATATAAAAATCTCCTTTTAAATGTATAACAAAATGCCAACATTAGCATGAAGCAAGAAAAGTCACAATTTTCAACCCATTTAAAATATATCTCTCTTTCAGCATAGCACACCGTGAAACAAGATGTCCTTTAGAGATATCTAAAAAAACAAATTTTTTTTTTAAGGAGCCCTGGTGGCTCAATGATTAAGAGCTTGGCTGCTAACAAAAAGGTTGACAGTTCGAATCCATCAGCTGCTTGTTGGAAACCCTATGAAGCCATCCTATAGGATCGCTATGAGTCGGAACTGACTCAAGGGCATGTAACAATGACAATGGAGCCCTGGTTGCACAGTGGTTAAGGTGATCAACTGCTGAGAGGTCAGCAGTTTGAAAAGACCAGTGCCTCTGCGGAAGAAAGATGTGGCCGTCTGCTTCCGTAGAGATTTACAGCCTTAGAAACCCTATGGGATTGCTATGAGTTGAAAATGACTCAATGGCAGTAAAATATATTTCTCTTTCAGCATAGCACACAATGAAACACGTAAAATGTCTCTTCAGAGTTGTCTACTGATATTATAAAGGCACAAATGATATAGACAGAGTTCTTAACATAAAGTTCTTCCATCATTTCCTTTAATCTTCTTACCCTTGAAAAAAGCAGGGCACCTGCATACTCTGGCCCTATTTCCTTCTTCCATCTTCAGAACTATCAGCATAGCATTTTCAGATCTTTCTCTGACTCTGACACCTCTTCCTATTTAAAGAAACTTCCTTCTTCCACATTAAAGAACCCTTCAAATTACATTGGGCCCATTGGATAATCCAGGATAATCTCTTTAAGATTAGATGATTTTCAACCTAAATTCGATCTGCAACCTTAATCCCCCTTAGCCATGTAGTATAACATATCCATAGTTTCCATATATTAGAGAGCAAATGTCTTTTGGTGGTCATTATTCTATCTACCAAATATCTATTCTTAAATTAATTCTCTGAGCTGCAATATGGCAATTTCTAGAATTGAATTCAAGAAACTATATATGTATATTTCTCAGTGGCCCAGAAAATGCACTTACTCTAGGATCCCACAGTAATTAAATATAAAAGATCCAAACTAAAAAACACTCAAACCCATTGATCTTGAGTCAATTCCAGCTCAAAGCAACTGTATAGGATAAAGTAGAACTCCCCCACTGGGTTTCCTAGGTTGTAAACCTTTACCAAAGCAGACTACCACATTTTTCTGCTGCGGAGGGGCTATTGGTTTTAAACCTCTGACATTTCGGTTAGCAGAAAAGTGCTTAACCAATGTGCTACCAAGCCTCCTGTAAAAGATTCAAATTATTCATTACTCATTGTTTACTTTCAAATAAAGGCACCCTGTTGGCACAATGGTTTAGTGCTGGACTGCTAACCAAAGCGTTGTTAGTTTAAACCCATCCAGTGCCTCCATGGGAGAAAGACCTTCAAAGATGATTCCAAAAACATTAAAAAAAACTTGCTGTAAGACACAAAGATTACCAAAAATATTATAATTACTTAAAAAATATATTGAAAATGATGAAAAATGCAGCAAGCCACACTGGTCCTTTGTAAAAGAAAACAGTAATTTCTTCAAATTTTGTTGTTGTTGTTAGGTACCATCAAGTTGATTCTGACTCACAGTAACCCTATGTACAACAGAACGAAACACTACCCAGTCATGCACCATCCTCACAATCTTTGGGATGCTTGAGCCCATTGTTTCAGCCACTGTGTCGATACATCTCAAAGAGGGTCTTCCTCTTTTTTGTTGACCCTGCACTTTACCAAGCATGATGTCATTCTTCAGGGACTGCTCCCTCCTGATAACATGTCCAAAGTACGTGAGACCAAGTCTCACCATCCTTGATTCTAAGGAGTATTCTGGCAGTACTTCTTCCAAAAGTTCTTCTGGCAGTCGATGGTATGTACAATATTCTTTGACAACCCTGTAATTCAAAGGTGTCAGCTCATCTTCTCTCTTCTTTATTCAGTGTTCAGCTTTCAAATGCATATGGGGCAATTGAACATATCGTGACTTGGGCCAGGCACCACTTAGTACTCAAAGTGACATCCTTCCTTTTCAACACTTTAAAGAAAATCTTTTGCAGCAGATTAGCTAGCCAAGCTCAATACATCATTTGATTTCTTGACCGCTGCTTCAGTGGGCATTGATTATGGATCCAAGTAAAATGAAATCCTTAGACAACTTCAATCTTTTTCCCTGTTTATCATTATGTTACTTATTGGCCCACTTGTGAGGGTTTTTGTTTTCTTTATGTCGAGGTGCAATCCAGACCAAAGGCTGTGGTCTCCGATCTTCACCAGTAAGTGTTTCAAGTCTCTTCCCTTTCAGCAAGCAAAGCTGTCTCATCTCCATATTGCAGGTTGTTAATGTGTCTTCCTCCAATCCTGATGCCAAATTCTTCATATTCCTCAGTTTTTCAGATTATTTGCTCAGCATACAAACTGAATAAGTATGGTGAAGGAATACAGCCCTGACGCATGGCTTTCCTGATTTTAAACCACACAGCATCCCCTTGCTCAGTTCGAAAAGCTGCCTCTTGGTCTATCTACAGGTTTCTCATGAGTATGATTAAGTGTTCTGGAATTCTCATTCTTCCCAATGTTATCCATAATTTTATATGATCCACACTGTTGAACGCCTTTGCATAGTTAATAAAACACAGGTAAACATCTTTCTGGCATCAGCAATACTATCCCTCATTCTGAGTCTCCTCTGGATTCAGCTTGAACTTCTGGCAGTTCCATGTGCATGCTGCAACTGCTTTTGAATGATCTTTGGCAAAATTTTACTTGTGTATGACATTAATGATAATGTTTGATAATTTCTGCATTCTATTTGATCACCTTTTTTTGAATGGTACAAATACGGATCTCTTCAAGTCGACTGGCCAGGTAGCTGTCTTCCAAATTTCTTGATATAGACAAGTGAGCACCTCCAGCACTGCACCCATTTGTTGAAACATCTCAATTGATATTCTGTCAATCCCTGGAGCCTTGTTTTTCACCATTCCCTTCAGTGTAACTTGGATTTCTTCTTTCAGTACCATCAGTTCTTGATCATATGCTACTTCCTGAAATGTTTGAATGTTGACCAATTTTTTTCCCTATAGTGACTCTGTGTATACCTTCCATCTTCTTTTGATGCTTCCTACATCCTTCAATATTTTCCCATAGAATCCTTCAATATTGCAACACAAGGCTTGCATTTCTTCTCCAGTTCTTTCAGCTTGAGAATGCTGAGCATGTTTTTCCCTTTTGGTTTTCTAACTCCAGGTCTTTGTACATTTCACTGTAATACTTTGTCTTCTAGATCCCCTTTGAAATCTTTTGGTCAGCTCTTTTACTTCATCATTTCTTCTTTTCACTTCAAATTTTACCTTTGGTTAAACAAACAAAATGTAAACAAAGTACCATAGATATATTTTGTTCTGTTGTACATAAGAATGACATGAGTTGGAACGGACCGATGGCTACTAATAAGAAAAACAAATTTTAAGTTTGCAGAGGGAATTACTTACAACAGCCTTATTCTAAAATCAACGGAAATAGATGTCTTTTGCTATTTCCAAACAGATACACTTCTGAAAAGACCAACAAAATTCTGAAGTAGAAGGAGTGTCAAAGTCAAGAATTAAAAGAAATGCCAAAATAGCAAAGACGTCATAATTTGGAGAATAGAACAAATAAAAGCCACTCTCCTATTCTCCTGTGTGTGTACATGTGTGTGTTTGCCTATGTATGTTGTTGTTGCAGTTGATAGGTGCTGTTGAATCACTTCCAACTCATAGTAACCCTATATACAACAAAATGAAACAACAATTTGGTCCTATGCCATACTCAAAATCACTGCTATGTTTGAATCCATTGTTACAGCCACTGTGTCATTCCAACTCATTTAGGGTCTTCCTCTCTTTGGATGACCCTCTCTTTTACTAAGCATGATGTCTTTCTTCAGTGGCTGTTTACTTTTGACAACTCGTCTAAAGTACAGGACAAAGTCTTGCTATCATCCAACTCAGGAACATTCTACCATTATTCTGGTATTATGCGGGTGGTCCATGGTATATTTAACATTCTTCACCAACACCATAATTCAAAGGCATCAGTTCTTCCATATCTTATTTCATTGTCCAGCTTTCTATGCATATTAAGTGATTAAAAATACCATGGCTTGGGTCAGGCACACCTTAGTCCTCAAAGTGACATCTTTGATTTGAACACTTTAAAGAGGTCTTTTGCAGCAGATTTGCCCAAAGCAATATGTCATTTGATTTCTTGACTGCTGCATCCATAAGCATAGATTGTGGATCCAAGTAAAATTAAATCCTTGACAACTTCAATCGTTTCTTCGTTTATCATGATGTTGCTCATTGGTCCACTTGTGAGGATTTTTGTTTTCTTTATGTTCAGGTATAATTCATCTTGTGGTTGTGGTCTTTGATCTTCATCAGTAAGTACTTCAAGTCCTCTTTGCTTTCAGCAAGCAAAGTTGTGTCATCTGAAGGGAGTAAACAGTCTTCCTTCAATCCTAATGTCCCATTCTTCTTCATATAGTCTAGACTCTCTGGTTATTTGCTCAGCATACAAACTGAATTAGTATGGTGAAAGGATACAACCCTGACACGCATCTTTCCTGATTTTAAACCACCTGGTATCCCCTTTTCTGTTCAAATGACTGCCTCTTCTATTCTTTGCAATGTTATCTATAATTTGTTATGATCCACACAGTCAAATGCCTTTGCATAGTTAAATAAAACACAGGTAATCATATTTCTGGTATTCTCTGCTTTCAGTCAAGATCTGTCTGACATCAGCAATGATATCATTCATTCCACACCCTCTTCTGAATCCAGCTTGAACTTCTGGCAGTTCCCTGTCAAAGTACTGCTGCAACTGCTTCTGAATGATCTTTAGCTAAATTTTACATGTGTGTGATATTATTGATATTGTTCCATAATTTCCACATCCTGTTGAATCACCTTTCTTTGGGATGGACACAAATACAGAACTCTTCCAGTCAGTTGAACAGGAAGTTGTCTTCCAAATTTCTTCACATAGAAGAGTGGGTACCTCCAGGACTACATCTGTTTTTTGAAACATCTCAATCTATAGTCTGTCAATTCCTGGATCCTTGTTTTTCATCATTCCCTTCAGTGCAGCTTGGACTTCTTCTTTCAGTACTATCAGTTCTTGGTCATATGTTACCTCCTATAATGGTCGGACATTGACCAATTCTTTTTGGTATAGTGACTCAGTGTGTTCCTTCCACCTTCTTTTGATGCTTCCTGCAGCATTCAATATTTTCCTTATAGACTCCTTCAATATTATTCAAGGCTTGAAATTTTTCTTCAGTTCTTTCAGCTTGAGAAATGCAGAGCATGTTCCTCCCTTTTGGTTTTTTAACTCCAGCTCTTTGCACATTTCAATGTATTAGTTTACTTTGTCTTCTCAAGACGCCCTTTACAGAGATTCGAGATCTTCTTTTCAGGTATTTTACTTCATCATTTCTTCCATTTGCTTTAGCTACTGTATGTTCAAGAGCAAGTTTCAGAGTCTCTTGTGACATCCATTCTGGTCTTTTCTTTCTTTCCTGTCTTATTAATGACCTTTTGCTTTCTTAATGTATGCTATCGATGTCATCCCCCAACTCATCTGGTCTTCAGTTATTAGTGTTCAGTGCACCAAATCTATTCTTAAGATGGTGTCTAAATTCAGGTGAGATAATTCCTCAAGGTTGTGCTTTGGCTCTTATGGACTTGTTTTAATTTTCTTCAGCTTGAACTTGAACTTGCATATAAGCAATTGATAGTCTTTCCTTCATTTGTCTGTTGGCCATGTCCTGACTGATGATATTGAGCTTCTCCATGTCTCTTTTCACATATGTAGTCGATTTGATTCCTATGTATTCCATCCAGCAAGGTCCATGTGTACAGTCATCATTTATGTTGTTGTAATGAATAAGTAATTGGCCTTGGCCTTGGCCTTGGCTTCAAACCACAAGATTGGTGGTTTGAACTCGCCAGCCATTCTGTGGGAGAAAAGCTTAGCAGTCTGCTTCTGTAGAGATTTACAGCCTTGGAAAAGCTATGGGGACACTTCTTCTCTGTCCTATAGGGACTCTGTGATTCAGAATCAACTAAATGACAATGGGTTTGGGGTTTTTTGTACCCATTTGACAGCCTGACAAAATACTATATACGTGAATGTGTACACACCTTTGCATACATTTTCAGGAGACTCAATGGTTCGCTAAAGTCCATAAACTTTGGTCATAATCCTGTGTCATAGATGTTGAAAATATTTTCTCAGATTATTTTAAAATTTTGAACTAGTCATACTTATCAATTTCCTTTTATGTTTTAAAATTTTAGTGCCTTGTTTAAAAAATCTTTTTACAATAAATTATGACAATGTTATCACACAATTTATCCTAATTGCTTTTAAATGTTATGTTTCATGTTAGTTACATTTATGTAATTTATTTTTGTATGGCTTGAAGTAATTTTACTTTCTCACATGAAAGCCAGTTGTATCAACATCAATTATTGTATGATTTGCCTTTCCTCTCCTATTGATCATCAAGTACATCAAGATTTCATTTAAGCATAAATAGGCTTCTGAGTTCTCAGTCCATTTTGTCAGCCAAATCTACATTATTAAATTTTCTTGGTAAACTATTATTGGACCATTACTCCTTTACATGAATTTTAAAATGAGTTTGTCAACTTCCACAGGGGGGAAGAATCTTTTTTTTGGAATTTTAACTGAGATTGTGTTTAGTGTATAGACTAGTTGCCATATTTATAAAATGTATATTCTCATCAATAATGATAATACGTTTCTCCATTTATTCTGATTTTCTTTTATGCTTTTTAATTTTCTCTCCTGTATTTTTTTCAAGCACTGATATTATATCCAGCAACTTTATGGGACCTCTTGCTGTTTCTACCTCTTACTGATTTTACATTTAGATGATTATGTTATCTACAAACAAGAAGTTTTAAAAATTCATTTATTTTGGTTGACTTAGTGCATTGTCCAGGTTCTCCAATACAACACTGAATAGTGAATATAGTGTGGGAATCATTATCTCATTTCTGGCTTATTCAAAACTATTAAGGAATAACTTTATATTCCGTAAACTGTAAACTGGCTTGGAGGAATAAGCTAACAACATTGTCTGGTTATTACCATCACTTTATGAAACTGATGTATTTAGGAGAAGAAACTGAGAGTGATCTAATCACTCCCTTCTGTCATACTCTCAGGGCCACTTTTCCTTTGGAAGCCAGCATTCTATAATCATCCATGTAGTACTCATATTTGAACAGGCAGAGGAAGGCCTTAGTTTAGTTTGTAAGCTCAATACAAGAGTAAAGAAGTGCAAGGCCAATATGGCTGCATATACAAGTCATGTTCCCCAAGAAGTTTTGTTGGTAATAAAGCTGGTATTTTTTTTTCTTTGTTTTTCTAATTCCTGTATCAACTTCTTGATTGTTTCCAAAACTAGAAAATATAAGAGGAATGTTTTCATGTCTCAAAGTAACATTGTACTATTCACCATTAATTATGATTTTGTATAACATTTCCCTCAAAGGCAGCCTCTTTCCTTTCATAAAGCCTAGCATAACCTGATTAATGGGTTTCAGTTATTAAAAACAAAGCTAGTAAGAGAAGCATCTGGTAGGCAACTCCTGATTTCTACCATCCCTGAGGCAGAGAAACACAGAACTTGCTACTTCAATGAAGGAGAGAACAGAGAAAATAAGGGGGAAAATATAAATTATATTTCATGTCTGCCAACCCAAACGAGTCCCGGTGGAGCAGTGGTTAAAACACTTGGCTGCTGACCAAAAGACTGGTAGTTCAAATCTACCACTGACTTTGTGCGAGAAAGATACGGTAGTCAGCTTCTGTGAAGATTTACAGTTTTGAAAACCCTATAGAGCAGTTCTACTCTGTCCTGTAGGGTCGCCATGAGTCAGAATCAACTCTATGGCAGAGGGTTTGGTTTGGGTTTGGCCAATCCATACCCATAAAATAGTTGTTAAAGTTCCAATCAGTAATTTTTCTCTTCTTATTTTTTTGCAAAAGTAGAAAAATTTGAGATTTTAGAGTAAAAATATCTAAATTCTGTTTACCTTGAACTCTTCTATCTCCATTTTCTCAAACACATATGTAGGAATATCTGTCCTATCTAACTCATAGGATCAATGGAAGAATTAGTTAATAAAATACGTGAAAGTACTGTAGAAATAGTAGTGTTACTCTCTTTTTTATTGTGATTTAGGTAAAAGTTTATAGCTCAAGTTAATTTCTCATACAAAAACTTATGCATACATGGTTGTGACCCTAGTTGCTATCACTATAATGTGACTGTACATTCCTCCTTTCCACCTCAGATTTCTCATGTCAACTCAACCAGCTCCTATCCCTTTCTGCCTTCTCATCTCGCCTCTGGACAGAAACTGCCCATTTAGTCTCGTGTATCTACTTGAACTAAGAAGCACACTCTTCACGAGTATCATTTTATGTCTTATAGTCCAGTCTATTCCTTGTCTGAAAATTTGGCTTCTGGAATAGTTTTAGTTCTGGGTTAACAGAGAGTCCAGGTGCTATATCTTTTGAGATTCCTCTAATCTCAGTCAGACCATTAAGCCTGGTCTTTTTCCTAGAATTTGAGTTTTGCCTCCCACTTTTCTCCTGCTTCATCAGGGACTCTGTGTTGGGTTCCCCGTCAGGGCAGTCATTGGTGGTAGCTAGGTACCATCTAGCTCTTCTGGTCTCAAGCTGGCAAAGTCTCTGGTTTATGTGGCCTCTTTCATCTCTTGGGCTAATATTTTCCTTGTATCTTTGCTATTCTTCATTCTCCTTTGCTCCAAGTGGGTTGGGACCAGTTGATGCATCTTAGATGGCAGCTTGCTAGATTTTAAGACCTCGGACGTCATTCACCAGAGTGGGATGCAGAACATTTTCTTAATAAACTTTCTTATTCCAATTGACCTAGATGTCCCGTGAAACCATGGTCCCCAGACCCCTGCCCTTGCTACACTGTCCCTCGAAGTGTTTTGTTGTATTCAGGAAACTCCTTAGCTTTTGGTTTAGTCCAGTGGTGCTGACTTCCCCTATATTCTGTGATGTTCTTTCTTCCCTTCAGCTAAGATAATTCTTGTCTACTATCTAGTTAATGAATTCTCCTCTCCTTCCCTCCCCACCCTCATAACCATTGAAGAATGTTTTCTTCTGTGTTTAAACCTTTTCTTGCATTCTTATAATAGTGGTCTTGTACAATATGTGTTCTTTCGAGATTGATTAATTTCACTCAGCATAATATCTTCCAGATTTATTCATGTTATGAGATGTACCGCGGACTCACTGTTGTTCTTTATTGTTGCATAGTATTCCATTGTGTGAATATACCATAATTTGTTTCTCCATTCATCTGTTGATGGACACCTGGGTTGTTTCCATCTTTTTGCTATTGTGAACAGTGCTGCAATAAACGTGGGTGTACATATATCTTTTCATGTGAGGGTCTTATTTCTCTAGGATATATTCCAAGGAGTGGGATTTCTAGGTTGTATGGTATATCTATTTCTAACTTTTTAAGGAAGTGCCAAATCAATTTCCAAAGTTGTTGTACCATTTACATTCCTACCAGCAGTGTGTAAGTGTTCCAGTTCTTCCACAACCTCTCCAACATTTATTATTTTCTGTTTTTTGCATTAATGCTAGCCTTGTTGGGGAGTAGTGTTATTCTTAAAGAACTGATATCATGTATTGTTAGGAAGAAAAATTTAGCTTCAACATTGTTTTAGTTTCCTAGAACTGTCATAACAAAATATACTGCAGTGTATAGCTCTAAAGAACATAAATTTATTTTCTCACGGTTCTGGAGGCTAAAAGTCCAAAACAGAATCCAACTGTGTTAATTCCTTCTGTGGATCTCTCTCTAGTTTCTAGTGACTGCCAGAAATCCTTGACAACCCTTCCTTTGTGTATGCATCTTCATATGGTGTCTTCCCCCTGTGTCCCATATTCCATCTTACTATCTGCTTCTGAGGAACTTAACCTGAAACATTATATAGATTATCTAAAGCCAATGGAAGGTTTGGAGGGTTTTTAGGAAGAGGGGTAACATGAACTGATTTGAATTTTTTAAATATTTCTCAGAAACTGGAGAATGGATTAGAAAGAGACGAGAGTAGAAGCAGGGAAACAGTAAGATGGTCATTACAGGGTTCCAGGAATAAGAAGATAGTAGCTTGACTTAGGAGGTTGCCAAAAGAAATGAAGAAATCTCGATATATTTTGGGTAGGGCCAATAGTTCTTGTTGATGGATTGAATGTAAGGAATGAGAGAAAGGAATGAAGGATGACTCCTAGGATTTAGGTTTGAGTAACTTGGATAGTGTGGTACTATTTATTAATAAATGAAAGAGCAGTCTAATATATATCCATTTCAAAGAGTTTTTCTTATTTTATCTACCATCGTTCTTTACATATACCAAAGAAAAATATTCCATAATTTCTTAATGAATGTATTCAAATAATAGTAATGCAGGCTGGTCTGGTTAGCTCATTGAACAGTCAAATGTGTCTATTCAGCAAGAAAAATTCTAAATCTCGTTGTTGAACATCATTGCAGCAAGAGATACTGAATGCTGGGCAACTTTGGTTCACATTTAGGTATAATTTTTGTTTGTGTGTTTTCAAATTTTATTTTAGATTTTACTAGGTAAAATAAGCTCTTAATTTAAAAGGCTAATTAGGACTTAAAAGCTTGTAGAGAAAACCAGTAGTTCCTCTGCCCATCTCTCCACATCCATCCCCTATAATACTAAAACCACTCCCTAGAAGCAATCACTTCCATATCTTTCAGCTATTATTTTTTAACCTGTTTTGGAAAAAATTTAGAATTTTCAGTTTTTTTTTTTTTTCTAGAGACTTAGAAATAGTCTGCAGAAATGGGACTCACAAGTACAGGTGTGTGTTGCTGCTATCACAAGCACTGGTTTTGCTGCATTTGAGAGCCATGATGTACTTCACAATAATATTTTTGAAAGAAAATTAAACAGAGTGATAATGCTACAATACTCAAAAGACACATGATGCATGAGATTGGATGCTGCTGCCTATGAGTTTAAGCATACAGTGTTGCATGTTAAACTTTTTATTTGTAAGTAGAGAAAGTTCATGTTAAAATAACAATAGAAAGTACAATACAGTACATACATAAGCCAGTAGCATAGGTCTTAATAGTGACTATCAAGACATATATTACAGATTTTCCACGGATTGAATTTTGTCCCCCCAAAATGTGTGTCATTTTGGTTAGGCTATGATTCCCAGTATTCCATGGTCGTCCTCCATTTTGTGATTATAATTTTCCTGTGTTGTAAATCCTAATCTTTGCCTGTGGTTAATGAGACAAGATTAAATTATGTTAAAGAGGATGAGGGATGTAACACCCTTATTAAGGCCACATCCCTGATCCAATGTAAAAAGAGTTTCCCTGGGGTGTGGCTTGCATCACCTTTTATCTTACAAGAGATAAAAGGAAAAGGAAGTGAGCAGAGAGTTGGGGACCTCATACCACCAAAAAAGCAGTGCCAGGAGCAGAGCACATCCTTTGGATGTGAAGTTTCTGCCGGAGAAGCTTAGAGACCAAGGGAAGATTGATGCCAAGAACCTTCCTCCAGAGTCAACAGAGAGAGAAATCCTTCCCCTGGACCTGACAACCCGAATTTGGGCTTGTAGCCTACTAGGCTGTGAGAGAATAAATTTGTCTTTGTTGAAGCCATCCTCTTGTGGTATTTCTGTTATATCAGCCTTAGATTACTAGGATGTAGTTTATATATATATATATATATATATATATAATATCGTTATATGCCTGGTATCACAATCGCTTCGTATGTAAGAGACATGAGCTACACATGTTGCATGCAGGAAGATGTTGTGTTCTTTATGACTGGTTAAGTGAGCTATGTCCTGTCATTTGACTGGGGTTTCTGAACTCTATTATAACATTATGGGACCATGGACTTATATGTGGTCAAACACTGCCCAATTGTACATTACGTGGTATATGACTATATACAAACAGGTAGATATTTTTCAATAGAGCAATATCCTTGAGATGTAAAATTCTATTAGAGTTTCCTGTTCCACATGGCATATTTAACCCATGTATTTATATTCGCTCCCTTCTGAACCTCTACATAAATCGCAATAACAAAAATAATGAAGAGTCTTAAAGCACAAAGCAAATGAGGAAACAACAGTGTACAAGAGATATTAACAAATGTTGTAAATGGAAAGGAAACAAATGAGTTGTAACACAAATAATTGTGTAGAGAAAACTAAAATGTCAGCACATCAGCGGGGCACACTAGTGAGATGAAGCCAGCTTAAGCTTCAAAATTGTGGATAGCCTATGGAAAGACTCTTTAAGTGGAGAATTAGAGGAATAGCAAGCTGAAAGCCAGAAATGTATACCAGGACTGGGTGGTGCAAATGGTTAACATGCTTGGCTGCTAACCAAAAGGTTGGAGGTTTCAGTCCACACAGAGGCTTTTCAGAAGAAAGGCCTGGTGATCTCCTTCTGAAAAATGAGACCTTGAAAACCCTATGGAGCACAATTCTACTCTGACACACATGGGGCTGCCATGAGTAAGAATCCACTTGACAGGAACTAAAATATATTTATATATATATATAGACACACACACATATATACACATATATATATATCAGTACTAGTCAGACAATTCCTCCGCTCAGACCCATACCTCCATCCCAGACAACCAAGCAGATATTCCTTCTGGAAAGAGATGGAGAACTTTAGTCTTTAAAGAAATTCACCGGAAAGGTTAAAAACACAGGAAGGCGGTGATAAGGAAGAAAGTAAAAAGGAAGATAAAATTAAATTCTATATACTGAACAATGCAACCCTGTGGCCCACCCCAGCTCTCAATATGCTAACACTCAGACACTAGCAGGGGAGTGAAAGATTAATATCTGGAGAAAATGGTGAGAGCAAAGCCCATCAAGATATTCAGGGGATCCCACAATGAATCTTCTGGGTCTCTGTTAGGCCTGCTCTTTTATAAATAACACCCCACACACAAACACACTGTAAAGTTTCTAATCAGTTGTTTAGTCCTAACCCTTATATATGAATGGTTGCCAAAAATCAAAAAAAGTTTTTAGAAAACCCTCCAACATGAAAAAGAGACAACAGAAAAAGGAACTCGGCAAAATCAGACACAATGTCATGAGGCAAAAAACATTATTTGGAGATAAAAGAAGCTGTTTTATCCAAAAAATTAGATAAGATACAGCTTTTTTGTTTTTAAGGGTAATTATGAAGAACAGAAAGAGCACACAAAAATGTTAAGATAGAATAGCTGGAATACAAATTTGAATAGAAAGTTTGAAAGATTTGAGCGAGCCAATACCCTTCAAAGAATTAAAAAGAGAGAGACAGAGAAGGGAGTTTTGGAAAATAGGGAAAAATGATAAGAAAATTAGGTCACTGCAAGAAGCCAAACATCTACCTAATAACTATTCCAGGTAAAAAAGAAAATGGATGGGAAAAATTATTTAAGAAATAATAATATTTCCTACAATTGAAGATTACTTAACACACTGAAAGGGACTACTGAGTGTAAAACGAAATAAATTGAAAAAGACCCACAATCAGGCACAATACCATGAAATTTAAAAAAAACTAGATACAAAGAGCTTCAATAGAAGAAAAGAAAATACTATGCACAAAAGATCAGGCTAAAACGTGCCTCAGCAGTTCTCAACATAAATTAAAAATATCTCCTGAAGTCTTCTTAAAACTAAACAATAGGGAGGTGGAGCCAGCATGGTACTGTAGACAGAAGCTCCAAGCCCTCCCTCCACAGCAAACTCTCGAAAAACTAAGTAATACAGAGACAAATGTATATCCTAGAACCCTAAGCATCAAATAAAAAGATAAGGAACTCAACCAAACACTTAAAGAATAAGAAATTGACAGAGAAGAGAAAGCAAGGAGAGATACGAAGTGTAGATCCCCTATCAGCTAATGTAGCACAGATTGACCATCTTGGACTCCTTGGCTACTGAGAACGGTGGACAGGGACTACGGGCAGACAGCTTAAAGGAGCTCCCAGCAAGAAACAGAGCACCTGGTAACCAGTGATACATGCTTTCCCACCCACTACCCTTCGTCCCCCTGTTCAGTCTCCGCTTCTTCCTGGCAGGCAGTCCCTTAGATGAGGAGCCGCCAGCTCCTTGCTGCTTGGATTCATTCCATCCACACAGGCTAGCTTCTTTGGTGCCATTTTTTTTGTTTCTGTTGTTGCTTTTTTCAGCTTCTTTTGGTTTCTTTTCTCCCTCACACCTCCTTCCCTTCTTTTTCTCTTGAATACCTGGCTCCACGTGCCATCTCAGCTCCTTCTTGACAGACTGTGCCTCACCTCCTGGCTAGAAAGCAACTGGCACAAAGTTTTCCCGGGTCTGCACCCCTCCAATGGTAGGCTTCCTCAGCACTTTGTTTGTTTTTTTTTTTTTGCTCCTATTTCTCTCTCCTTTCTCTCTTCTTTCCCACACCCACTTAGCTCCACAAATAAATAAGTGGTAACTTTTGTGAAGAGTAAGACAGTACACAATACTGGGAAAGCCAGCACAACTTGTCCAAGGCAATGTCACGGAGGCTCCATACACACATTCAAACTCCCTGACAGACCGAATTACTGGACAGAGTGCCATGGGCACCAAGGTCTCGGGGAACATCTAGCTCAACTGGCATAATATAGTCTATAAAGAAAATATTCTACATTCTACTCTGATGAGTAGCAAGTGGGGTCCTAAAAGCTTGTGAGCAGTCATCTAAGATACTTCACTGGTCTCAACACATCCGGAGCAAGGAAGAATGAAGAAAACCAAAGACACAAGGAAAAGATTAGCCTGAGGGACTAATGGGCCACAACTACCGCAGCCTCCACTAGACTGCGTCCAGCACAACTAGATGGTGTCCAGCTAACACCACTGACTGCTCTGACAGGGATCACAATACAGGGTCCCAGACAAAGCTGGAGAAAAATGTAGAACAAAATTCTAACTCATAAAAAATGACCAGGCTTACTGGCCTAACAGAGATAGGAAAAACCGCAAAAGTATGGCCCCGACACCCTTTTAGTTCAGTAGTGAAGTCACTCCAAAGTTCACCCTTCAGCCAAAGATTAGACAGGTCCATAAAACAAAATGAGACTATAGGGGCACACCACCCCAGGGGCAAGGATGAGAAGCCAGGAAGGTAGATTAAATCTTGTAATGGGGAAACTAAGGTCGAGAAGAGGAGAGTGTTGACATTTCACGGAGTTGGCAACCAATGTCACAAAACAATATATGTATTAATTGTTTAATGAGAAGCTAGTTTGCTCTGTAAAGCTTCATCTAAAGTACAATAAAAAATAAATAAAAATAGTTCAGCTTAAGTAGTAAAAAATGTCTGCCTCGACCATTATGCTCTTTTAAGAACTATATGGGATCAAAGTGACAACAGCAACTTGAAAGATTAGATAGGTACCTTATGGGGCAGTGAGTTTATTTTAATGAGGGAGGAACAATAAGAAAATGAGGGTGAGAATGGTTGCACAACTTGAAGAATATAATCAATGCCACTAAATTGCACATGTAGAAAAGATTGTATTTTTGGCATATGTTTTGCTGTGTATATTCTCAAGAACAAAAACAAAATAAAATTAAAAAAAAAAAAAGACCATGAAACAAAACAACAAAAAATTCTGACGGAAAGCTATTCAATTATAATTTTATAGTCTATCAAGTAAGTGTGAGAACAAAATTAAGACATTGTCAAATATACAAGTTTCACAGTCATTGCACCCTTTCCTGGAACCTACCAGAAAAGAGCTCTGCCAAAACGAGATACAGAACCAAGAAAGAGGAAAGCGTGTAGTCCAGGAAACAGAACACAGAGAGAGATGAAAGAAATATTCAGAATGATGGTAATGACAAAACCAGGACAACAGTCGTGCATCAGACCTGCAGAACAATTAGTGTACTTTGGAACAGGTAGACAGAGTGTAAGGGAGCTCAGGGATACAGTATTACACAAGTTGGATGGGATGGTGATTGGGCGATACCCTTCACATCATTGTCTGCATGAAAGATCACCCTGGAGGTGTGCAGCACAAGCTCCGTTGCACAGAGTTGGTCTGGGAGTGTTCTAACTCAGATGTCTGCTGCTAGGAAAAAAAAAATGAAATTTATGGATTATCTGATATATTTTACCATACGGAAAAAAGTACCAAGAGGTATTTCATGGTTCTATAGAAGAGTTTAGAAGGAATTATTGATAATTAGAGAGAAAATTACACAAATGAAAAATATGAGGCAATTTTCAAAGCTAGAATAAACAAAAAACATGTAAAATAAAGGAAAGGTGAATAGTGTATACAATTTGACTCATTAATTAACAATATTTATATAGTACTATAAAGGCTGAATATTAATTTAATAAAGCAATATGACAAAGCTACATTGAGAAAATGTTTTTTCAGCATAGAAAGTCAGTACACAAAGTCTAAGTTGATACACACACAGAAACCATTTAATTTAGAAATATAGAGTAAATATCAAGAAAAAAAAAAAACACAGCCAATAAAATTGAATGTAGTTTCTCTAGGAAACAGAACTTGAGGTGTGGTAAAGAACTCATTCTATGCCTTATTTCTAAAAACCCATTTTATTTAAGTAAGTAGATATTAATATCACTTTGATAAAAAGTACATTTGGAAAATATGAGAGTCAGACATCAAATGCCGATTGTCAGTGTTTTGATTGCGGGTTTTACGAGTATTATTTTAATCTGTTGATATTGCTTTCATGATGTGATCTGTGACAAGGTACAGATTTGATCCAGTGGGGATTCATGGTGAGGAAGCTACTTTTCTCAAATTGTAAATGTGCCTTTTATTTTGTCTTTGTCAATCTCTTTTGGAAAAAAATCAAAAATAAATAGGGCTGATTACAGTCTATTAAGAACAGATGGGTAATGTGCCCATCAGGAAGTGGATCAAATGGACATAAATTTTTTTTTTCTCTCTTTTTATGTCTGTCATCTGCAAGGGATACTAGAACAGGAAAATATGCATATTCATAATATATAGATTAGAAAACAAATATTACTAGACTACAGGTTCAAAATCAAAAACAAGGGATTTTATTTTCCTTCTAGGGACAATAGACCAATGACAAAGCAATCTTCACAGTTTTTAATTAGATCCCAAGGTAATTGTGTTGACCTCAAAAGCGAAATAGTTGAATAGCTGAATTTAAACTAAATGCTTTTCCAAGAACCTTCTAGTTGTTTTTAACAAAGAGTACAGCATACAGAATACCAGACAACAATGGAATAATGCATTTTCACATTCTCAGGAACATGGAGATTTATTATCAGGAGCTCGGCAATGACTAATGATTTCACAATGAATACCAAAAGGGAGCAAGGAGAGATTTGTCACTTATTATAAAGTGTAGTCACATTTGTTTTAGTTTCTTGCTGAGGGTCCAAGGAAACAAAGTCATTACTTTCTGAATGAAATATTGTATGCCCAATATTAATAAGAGGCATCTGGAGCTCCCCAGTTCCCCTGGATTATCATCTATGCATACAATTTTGGAAGGGAATCGAGTGAATTGTTTAGGGCTTTGGAATACTTGAGTGATAGTATTGCCTAAGGCAAGACACTGGCTCCTTCAGGCCACAAGGTAATTGTGTAACTGGCAAGATCCCTTAGCTTTAACCTGAATTCCTCTCCGTCCCAGAGTTATTTTGCCCCCCACTGTTAATGAGCCAAGGGGTAATTTTGTTATGAATATATATTAATTTTCTGGATTCAAGTCTTCCATGTGACTCATTTTTTGGTGTAGTAACCATATACCTAACTTTCATAGTGCTTCACTCTATTTCAAGAACATAAACTTGAATCTGTCACAACTTTAGGTTGCAGACTTTGCTAACAGCTCACTCAAGGAGGGACAATAGTACACCTTCATCCAACAGCAGGTGCTAACATCAGTTTACATCTGAAATATTTGATATATGTAGCTTAGGTTTGACAAGAACTTAAAATGTAATTTTGTGTGGTTAAAAGATATAACTGTGCTCCAAACCCACACACCTTCGACTGGGTTTTTTATTAAGTTTCAAAACAGCCATTATTTCTAATATCTGTCCTGTCTGAATATACAGATGTGCGATCTACTACGTTTTGTTTCTTCTTGTTTGTAGCATTCTCTCTCTCACTCTCTCTCTCACATGGAAACACAGTCACATACACAAAAACAGAACACAATTTGTGATGCCTACATTAACATTCTGGGAAACCCATTTCAAGTATTTTTATTCTAGCACCGTAGAGAGTAAATTTTCAGATCCCTGCAAAAGCTTACTTAGCTGCTGTACTTCTGTCAATACAATGGAAACTCCTATGACCAAATTCCCCCTTTTAGTGCTGAAATTTTAAACCAAATTGCTTTTAACAAAACAGCTCAAAATAAATAAACTTAGTAGCCACACATGATCACAAAGAAAACAAGACTCTAGAGTTTTTAACCATTTATGGCATATATATATATATATATATATATGTCTTCAGGAATTAATCAGCAAAGAAATGATATGATTATTCATTGGCCAGAACCAGCAGAGCTCTTGATAGGGCACTGTCTCAGTTATCTTGTGCTACTATAACAGAAATACCACTAGTGGATGGCTTTAACAAACAAATATATTTTCTCACAGTCTAGGAGGTTGGGAATCCAAATTCAGGGTGCTAGCTCCAAAGGAAGGCTTTCTGTCTCTGTCGACTCTGGGGGAAGGTCCTTGTTATCAATCTTCCCATAGTCTAGGAACTTCTCAACACAGGGACCCCAGGTCCAAAGGATGCACTCTGCTCATGGCTCTTCTTTCTTGGTGGTAGGAGGTCCCTCACCTCTCTGCTCATTTCTATTTTCTATATTTCGAAAGAGACTGACTCAAGATACAACCTAATCCTGTAGGTTGTGTCCTACCTCATTAACATAACTGCCTGTAATCCTGCCTCATTAACATCCTATAGCGACCCTATAGGACCCTATAGGACAAAGTAGAACTGCCCCATAGAGTTTCCAAGGAGAGTCTGGTAGATTCTTACTGCCAGCTTCTTGGTTAGCAGCCAAGCTCTTAACCACTGGGCCAACAGGGCTCCACTAACATCATAGAAGTTAGAATTTATAACACATAGAATAATTACATCAAATCACAAAATGGAGGACAATCACACAATACTGGGACTCATAACCTAACCAAACTGACACACATTTTGAGGGAGCACGAATCAATTCATAACAGGCACTGTGACACTGAGTGCTGGTTGATAAAAGTATTGGAACATATGTAATTTCTATGATTTTAGTAGTCCTATTAAATGCTCTACCAATAGTAAAGCTACTGCTTCTTCGATTGTAAGAAAATAAACATTTGAGTGTATGGAAAAACTTGTGACAGAACTTGGCATTTAACTTGAGTCCTTAAAATCCTGCTGCTTCCATTCTTATGCAGTCCTAAAGAAGGGCTCATCCTTAGTTGATTTTGCTGCTGCCTGC
Organism: Loxodonta africana; assembly: GCF_030014295.1. Classification (NCBI taxonomy): domain Eukaryota; kingdom Metazoa; phylum Chordata; class Mammalia; order Proboscidea; family Elephantidae; genus Loxodonta; species Loxodonta africana. Next base: position 111,792,415 of record NC_087343.1, on the reverse strand, counting down.
TTTTGTGCTCAGCTGAAGCTGGGATGGATGAATTGGATTCACCTCGGTCCTTCAGGATATATTCGACAATGGGATATGATGTACTGTCACGTTGCATCTGTCTCTACTTTCTTGCTCTTCCTACACTGTCTTCCCCATTTCATGTGGATTATGGCTGCAGAGTAGGAAACACACACGTACACACACACTTCTATCATTCTGTTACTCTCAGACAACAGAGAGTAGCATGTGGAGATACGTGAACTAGCCTAGCCTTTTGCAAGGACAAACTTCCAGTTCTGACAAGTCCATCCCCTTGATAGTGGATTTGTTAGGTGGTAGGTATAGGCAGGCACTTTACCTTCCCACTGTTATGTATCACTAATAAGGTGATGAAGCAGAGGCTCTATGAGAGAGCCATGTTACAGATTGGAATAGATGACAGCCCATATGGTGGGATTTGAAGGGTACCATAAATTTGTGGGGGAACTAACACTCACCTAAAGATAACTCATGAAATATTAGGGCGAGAGGGGGTCTTAAATTTAATCTGGACAAACGCACCATCTGATAGTTCAATTCCTTCTAGAATTCCCTGTCGGTAGTTGTTTACCATCTTCTTAAAAATCTCCCATACATTTGTGGGGCTGAAATTGAAATACGTAGGTTTAGGATTAATGAGAAGTACAGAATTTGAGGCAATAAATTCAGGAATGTGGTAAAAGGAAAACAGTAAAGGCAACGTAAGGTGGAATGACAAGGGAATTCATCAGATTCGGAGGGGCCCTTATTGTGGGAAGACTCTAGTTTTTACGTCAAATATTCAATTTGAAACAAATTCTCTCTCTTTGTTACTTCGTTCTAATCCTAGTATATGCTAGGATTTGGGGATACAGAAACAATCAATACATGAGGAGGTATAAAGGAGCTTCAACTCTGGCTAAGAGAAACAAATGCTGCATAAAAAATCATCTTGCAATGTGAGTGATAAATGCTAAAACAAAATAGTCTAACAAGACTAAGGGAGTTTCTTGCTGGGAAGATTACACAGAGGAGGTGAATATTTGAGCTGGTTCTTTGAGGAGGACTATGATAGCATAGGGGGATGTTGATGGAATCCCAAGCAGTGTGATCAGAGACATAAAGTCTATGGCATGATTACTATATAGTCAGAAGTCAGCTGTAGCAATAGTTGCAGATGTATCTGAAAGATGTGGGAAAGGATGCTGGGAGGGTAGCAGAAGCTTCATTCTTAAAAGTCTATTATGGTAGTTAAATTCAACTTGACCAAGCTAAGAATCTATTTTCTACTGTGGAGATATGGGTAGTTCAAGATGAAATGAGAAGAAAAAGCAGTAACTCAGATTCGAGCCCTTACAGTACACGGGGTCTTATCTTATTTTAGACAGAACAGTAATTGGTCAGGTAATTGAAAAAGCTGCAGATCACCAAAACAAAGTACATAATATCTTAAATACTCATTTTCTGATATTTTTGATGTAGGGCAGGCCCTTTTCTTAACAAATGTATGGGTCTGCTAATTGGAATTTCTCATTTTCTTTCTTTCACTAACCATATACTTAAGTCATTTTATACAATTTCTTAGTGTCTTTTAAGTGGCGGAAGGAGTTTAAAATGCTATCAAAGAGCAAATTTCTACAGTTTAACAAATTTTCCTCTAATTGTGTTTGGCTTGCTCACACCTAATTTGACAGCAAACATAATTCGCCTTTATCAAGCCTTTCCAAGTCATCCTAGTTATTATAGAAACAACTTTCTTTTAAGACCTATATTACATTAACTCGTAGATAATCAATGACATTAGACAGCTATAATAATAATTACCACAGTTTGAGAATACACTTGTGGTAAGATGCAAGCCAATTGGTGTAGAATTGCATGGACATGCCAGGCAGTAGACAAGGCTAGTAGCCTGGCAGCCCTGTGTGTTCAGCCAGTCCTGGGCAGAGGAGAGCATGTTCCATGAACAGAATGGAGGGTGTGATCTTTCTTTTGAGTTGGTTAAGTGCACAGGGGAAAATTGGGAATTTTTACTGATGACTGTTTTCCTACTTCTCTTCTGTACATAGATAGGCATTTCATAGACTGGATCTGTCTTTTAAATCATATGTTGACATTATATTTCTATCAGGAGAAAGTAATCTTAAAGGTTTTATGATCTAGAGATTTTTCAGACAGACTAGAAATGCTTCCTTAGATTCCTGCTGTCCAAGGAATGACATTTGGGTTCAGATCAGAAGAATTGCAGTCCAAAGCAGTTCTATAACAAAGGAAACTGGCCATCAGTAAAAAAGCAGTTTTTTTTTTATTTATATAGAATGTAAGGCAATCAGACCTCTAGTGAGAGGGAAACACCCAGGACTAGTCACATTCCAGTACATAAAGGCTTTGCCTCACTTCTGCACCAAACTATCTTTGACATCAAGTTTATACCCCAGAGGACCATCGACTGACAAGGAAGAGATACCTATTGGTACTTTAGACTTTATAAAGACCACTAAGTTTACATCTTCCAAATCCAGCCCCAGTCACAGATGACAACTCTTACAATCTTAGAATGGAGACCAGGAGAAGATTTCTGTGGCAGGTGAGACTTCTTTCTCCCCACGTTGTTAGTTGTTGTTCAGTTGATTCTGACTCATGGTGACCCAAGTGTGCAGAGTAGAACTGCTCCAGAGTAGAAAGGCTGTGACCTCTTGGAAGCAGATCACTAGGCCTGTCTTCCAAGGCACCTCTATGTGAATTCATACCACCATCTTTTTGGCAAGTAGTGGAGCGCTTAACCCATTTATGCTACCCAGAGACTCCCATTACTCCCATAATTATTCTAATTAGGTAGCAGGTAAAGAAGCTGAACTATGAAGAAGTTTTGTGACTTGTACATCATCATATATCAGCCTCAAAACAGTATGAAATACGAAGAACCCATATTTCAGGTTCTTTAGGATCCATGATGTAACTATAAGCTTTGTTTCTTCCTGAGTTATTGCAGAAATTGGCTTAAAAGTTATTATGAAGCAGACTAGAATTCTGAAACTATTCCATGGGAAGACATAGTTCATTTAAAACTAATCTGGACAATTTTCTTAAAAGTAATATAAGAGAAAGCAAATAAATAAATAACATATTTATTTTTACATACTTATGTATGTTACATATTTACATATGGAAGCCTGGTGGTACAGTGGTTAAGTACTTGGCTCCTAATGGAAAGGTCACCAGTTTGAACCCACTGGCCACTCCTTGGGGGAAAGATGTGTCAGCCTTCTTCCATAAAGATTTTCAGCCTTGGAAACCCTATGAGGCAGTTCTTCTCTGTCCTATAGGGTTGCTATGAGCCAGAATGGACTCAACAGCAAGGAGTTTACATACATAAAAAAGTGTGCTCTTCATTCACCCCACGTAGCCTAAATGATGCAACAAAATTTAAGAGTTACTTTATTGTATATAAAACATGACTCTATCAAAAATTGCATTCTAAATCATTTAATACCACCAGATAAATTAATAATGATACTTCCCAAAGAAGTGTAGCTAGATTGTAAAGAACAAAGCTTTCATTCGTCTTGCTATCCACTGCAATTATTTTAGTGAAAAAAATTAATTTGGATTGAATATAGAATCAATGTTGAAATGTGGTAGCAGCAAAAATAGGGAAAGTAGCCAAGGTCAACACTGCTACCCTTGAAAGCTGGATTGTGATATTTAGAACTTATCCTATTTTTCCAGTATTGGAGTATCATAATAAGGCAATATTTTAAAAGTTGACTTTCACAATGGTATTTAAGGGCCCTAAGCAGGTATATAAGGTGCAAATAAGGGAGAAATGGGAGTAGGGGGTTTTAGGAAGAGTCTAGGGCTAAGAAAGACAAGATTCTTAGGATGTTGTTGCAAAGGGAAAAATAATTTTACTGGCAAGACATCAGACAAAGCCAAATATTCAGAGTCAAAACTGAGAAAAAGTTGTTTGATTTGGCAGTTAGGTTCCTGTCAGTGAAATTAAAGAGATTGAAGTAGACTCAAGATGGCGATGCTAAATAAACAGTGGCTTAAAGTTAGAGTTCAGAATTATGAAGAGACAATGGTGGTTAATACTGAATCCAAAAGTTGGGCAATGGAAAAAGGGATGTGAGACCTTTGTTGATTTACAGGTTGCAGGGAAAAAAAAGACTGGAGATGGAAAGATTGAAGATGCTGTACATCAAGAAAATGAGTGAGCAGAGCTCTGAGGAGGAAATCACTTGTTGCTACCATAGAAAGAGGAAAGAGAACATACGCAGGATGGAAGCAAGGAGGAAAGATGGCTCTAAACAGAGTATTTGTGAGTAGTGAAGACAGAAGATGGGCAAAGTTACGGCTAAAGAGAGGGTCCCTGTCTATTTGTAAAATAGGAGGTGAGATTAACTGACAAAATTAGGGCTGGTAGAAGGAGATTAAGGTTTGAGGCAATCAGAAATTTAGAAAATAGACTGTAACTAGAAAATTGATAGATGAGTAAAAAGCCTTGCTATTCACAGTGAGTGAAAAAGTAATATTAGAGCCTGCAGTGACGCAAATCAGCACATACCAATGACTCTCCATAGATGTTCTATAGCCTCAGAGCATCAAAAAGCATAAATTGGGCAGAGGATTGATCCATACACAGCTGACCTGGCCATAGGTTAAAGGTACAAAGCAGTCTAGGGCGTTAGGACTGTGTACAGGTGACTGACTAGAATTCTGACTGAGCAAGGATTCAAGTGCAGTCAGTGGGAATAATGACTGAGGGAAATGAGGAGCTGGGCCATTAGAGGTCTCTGTGAGGGCAAAATGCGGTCAATGAGCATGGGGGAGGATCTGAAATACAGAATACAGCGATATTACAATGCCAATGGCATGGCCGTCTTTTCTCCCTAATAATCTCCCTGGGGTCTCATAAACTTTAAAAAATGGATGAAATAATAAAGGAGCTTGTACTGAAAGAAAGATAAACTATTGCTTACCACCATGTGAAGTCTCACAGTTAGCTCTTAGAGCATTTGTAGGAAGACCTAACCTCACTAAAGAGACATGTCTGCTATTACCTTCCAAAGAGCAGCGAGTGATTAACAGGCATCATCAAAATTAACTATATGTTGAAGGTAAGATTAATAAGCTCACTTCTCTCCTTGTCTAAGCTGCTCTCTAAGCATAAATCAGGCAGCTTTGAAACAGCATTAATTTTCTCAGAACTTGAGGATGCTATTTAGTAAAGTCAGTTCATATCAATTCAATAAACATTTATTGAGTACCTACTATGTACCGGGGAGTCCCTGGGTAGCACTAACAATTAAGCACCAGACTACTAACCAAAAGGTTGGGAGTTCAAACCCACTCGGAGATGCCTCAGAAGACAGGCCTGGTGATATGCTTCCAAAACCTGACAACCTTGAAATCCCTATAAAAAAAAGAAATCCCTATGGAGCAGCTTTACTCTGCACACATGAGGTCACCGTCATGGATTGAATTATCTCCCCTAAAAAATGTACATATCAACTTGGTTAGGACATGATTCCCAGTGCTCTGTGGTTGTCCTTCATTTTGTGATTGTAATTTTATGTTAAAGACTATTGGAGTGGGATGGTAACACCCATACGGGTCCCATTCCTGATCCAATGTAAAGGGGTTTTCCCTGGGGTGCGGTCTGTACCACTTTTTATCTCTCAAGAGAGGAAAGGGAAACAAGCAGAGAGTTGGAAACTTCATACCACCAAGAAAGCAGCGCTGGGAGCAGAGTGTGCTCTTCATGCCTGAGGTTCCTGCGTTGAGATGCTCCCAGACCAAGAGAAGACTGATGACAAGGACTTTCCTTCAGTGCCAACAGAAAGAGACTTCCCCTGGAGCTGACGCCCTGAATTTGGACTCCTAGCCTACTAGACTGCGAAAAAATAAATTTCTCTTTGTTAAAGCCATCCACTTGTAGTATTTCTGTTACAGCAGCAGTAGATGACTAAGACAGTCGCTATGAGTTGGAATCAACTTAACGGCAACAACTATGTGCCGAGACACAGTACTAGGAAATCCAAACTGCCCAAGGCACAAAACTCCTTTGTTACATGTATCATCTGGAAGATGCCTTAAGATTGACCAAGGGAGAAAGAAAAAGAAGTGAAAGAATCAGCAATGGAGCGGACATGACAAAAGGGTAAGTGAAGGATCAGTAGTTAGGGGTGTAGCATGCATGATAAAAAGGCCAAAATTTGAATAACATCTGAAAAGCAGAAACCCAGTTGGAGAAAAGAGAAAGAATTGAGATCAAAGTACCTTTTTCCACAGCAAAGCTATGATTTAAGAGAAGAACCATAGAACAAGCACAGAAGAATGTCAGCTTCAGTAATAAGGAGGTTACAGGTAAACTGTAGGACAAGCTAAGGTTTAAGAAGAGGTCATGATTGTTCATATCCAATCAGAAAGGAAAAATTGTTCACACTCCAAGAGTAATTTATATTATGATTATTAAATATGCTATCAGTATTCATGGTGCTGGAGAACTTGTGGATAAGAGCTAGAGAGAAACTTTATTGCATTTTATACATATGACAAACACATCACCTAAAGAATTAGTGGAATGTGCATATCTCCACAGATCATTTCAGTATTACCCACTAAAAACCCACCGCCATTGAGTCAATTCTGACTCACAGTATTAGTCAGAATATTTTTGCTTCCAGTGGACAGAAAGCCAATATTATTTAAGCAAAGGACAAAAAAAAAAAAAAAAAAATTGTGGCTGGGTGTTAATTTGCTACTTTATAAGACTGAAAATTTCAAGAGAAATGATAGTTTCAGGCATGGCTGAATCCAGAGGCTCAAATAATATGGTCAGTATTCTATCATTTTCCATCTATTGGCACAGCTTTCTGTTGTGATGGCTATACTTTAAACATGACCTCTTTACACTGTGTGTATTGGTATTCGTATTATTCTAACAGAAAGCAATCCCAGTGTGGGGGGGCGGGTGCGAGAATAAGAGCTTCTTACTACCAGTTCGCACCAAAGTTCTTCCTGAAATTGAGTGTGGTGTACCTGTTTCATTCACATGTATTTCTTTGAACTGCCATCAGGGATAAAGAATTCATATGAGTTACTCCATAAACTGGAGTTGGAATCAGTCCAAACAAACCATATGGATTAAGAGACGGGAAGGTGGCTCTCAAAAGGAAAATTGAGTTACGGTTATCAGAGTCGTGTTCTCAATTGGTGTTTACCAAATCAGTTTGAAAGGGAGAATTATTTGTCAAAATCTTTGGGATGGGAAGAAAAAAATTATTATTATAAATTAAGGGGTATGGAAAAAGAGGGAGCATGGATTGACTGAGACTGAGATGACTAAATATATTATCGCCTATGATAGGGATATAATCTATGCTATTTGTAAGTCTAAACATCTACACAACACATGTATGTTGCTTTCAGATTCAACTTTACCAGAAATAATAGAAAACTATCTACTTACTATCAGTCTACTTACTCCTAAAAATCCTCAGAGTAAAAACAAGAAATGGCCTTCTGTTCATTCTCTACCTAGTCTAGTGTTTATTACAGCTGTACGTGATAAACCTGCTCCAATATGAAGAAGTCATTTGTCAAAAAGTAAACAGCATGAGATAGTGGGATTTGCATACAAGTAGGAAGGTAAATGTTGTATATTACTACTTACTTCAGACACTGTCCCAATTTCTAGTACCTGTTTTCAAACTTTGGATACTGTTTAGAATAACATCAAGTATATCTCAGTTTCTCTCCAAAATAGTAACTCAAGTCTATGTACCATAAAATGAACCCTGGCCTTAAAACATTTAAAAAAAAAAAAAAAACAGTGCCATCGAAGACATTTAGACCCACACAAACTACATATTTTCATGGACCTATATATTCTATTATTTTACACAAAAGACTCAACCGCGTATAAAAATTACATTGTTTATGTATTAAGTTACTCAAGATGCAATTATATAATGGCATATGTTGTTTAGAGAATATACTAAATCACGTCTTTTATGACTTTGGCCTTTTAATGAGGATAAATTACCACAATTCATGATGAGAGCATTAAAAGACAATAGCCTGTACCACAACATAGCATATAATGTGAAAATGCATTCCAAGGCACTGGGGAAAAGGTATAAAATTGAAAAAGGTTGTATAAATGTCATCCTACATCATGTTTAAAGAAGAAAAAAAAGTGGAGCATCCAATTACCTTTAAGAGCTGACTTAAGTTTTCTATCCTCCATTCTGGAAAACTAAATCATTTTCTTAAATTTCCATTTAAATTATGGTCATTAAAAGATGCTCAAAAACTTTTAAAAATTTTTTAGGAAATGTGAATATTCAGGAATTTTAATATTTGTATGTGTGTGTTCTAGTTCAGCCACTATTTTAGTACTTATATGAATATTTGACTATAGCACCTGAGTGGCACCAATGGTTAAGTGCTCAACTACTCACCAAAAGGTTGATGGTTCAAACCCACCCAGAGGTGCCTCAGAAGACAGCCTAATGATCTGCTTTCAAAAGCTCACACACAGCCTTGAAAACCCTATGAAGCAGTTCTACTCTGCATATATAGGGTCACCATGAGTTGCAACTGACTCAACAGCAGCTAAGAACAACTATATAGATACTTGACTAGAGTTTTTTTTTTTTTTTTTTCCAATCCTCGTTTAACTTCATCAATGGAACCAGCAGAAATGGAACTGTTTAACAATTTTTAATATCCTTGGATATTATAAATTCAAGCATATATTTTAGGTTTAGGCTTGAGATTCTTATTTCTCAATATGGGATATGGAAAAAGAGGGAGCATGGATTGAATGAAGCTGAGTATAACTAAATACATTATTGTCTATGACAAGGATATAATCTATGCTATTATAGTCTTCTCTGTCAGGTAATTTCCAGCCATATTCCTTCAAAGCCAAGCCTTCTCCAATCATATAAATATTGTAAACTTCTGGTCATTAATATATTTGCAACCATTGGCTCCTAGCTGATTTCATTCCAGCTTTTGTTGGTTGTTTTTCTTATTTTTCATGATAAGTTCAATTTGACACACATTTTTCATCCAAGTTGTTTGCAATCATGTGGATCTTGGTATGCATGCACTAAGTTTTATCTAATAGGTCACTGATTATTTTTTAACTTGATAAAAATCAGCTTACCTCAAAGAAGCCTAGCTCTCCCTCTTTATGATGTGGTTTTCCAGTTATTTGTAAGACTAGGGAGTTATTCCAGTTATAAAAAACCAGTTTATTTGTAAGACCAGAGAGCCTGACACCTAATAGGGTACATCAGCTGATTTTTCCCTAATTTTCTAAGACATTAATTCTTAGGGGGGAAAAAGTGATTTCACTCTGTTATACTCAATGTTGGAGCCCTGGTGGCACAAAAGGTCAGTAGTTTGAACGCACACTTCCTAGAAACTCTATGGGGCAGTTCTACTCTGTACTTTAGAGACACTGAGTCAGAATCAACTGGATAGTGACGATTTTATACTGAATGTTAGGGGTTGCATTGGCTATTCCAGTATTTTCCTGTTTTTGGATTTTATTCTAATTCATCTATGCTTACAAGATTGCTTTTCTTTTTACAAACAAATTTTCCCTTGAAAAGTTTTGAACAGCTTCTCTATCCTCAAATAAATTCTCAATAACAGCTCCTAATGGCTTTGCAGCAACATCCACCCTTGTCTCAGGCATTCCAAATGTCATTCATCGGGCTACACTGATTTGACTAATGCCCACAATAAATGCTCACCAAGCATTTCCTCTCTCTTTTTGAGGAATTTGTCACTAGGGCTTGTTTAGTTGTCCCTCACAGCACAGATGCATTTAGATAAAAGAGAGTGAGCAATTCCTAATAAGTGGATCTTCTAGAAAACTGACATTTATCCCTCTCAGCACATAATGGTATTCTCTATCTTCTTAACCGAAGAATGCTGAATACAATTTAACATGCCCTTGATGACTCAGGGCCATCAAATGAAATGTACTCAGGAGAGCATAACATAGCCGTAGGAGAGCTTGAAAGGAGCCCTGGTGGCACAATGGTTATGTAGTTGTCTGCTAATGGAAGAGTTGGCGATTTGAACCCACCGACTCTGGGGCTCCTCAGGAGAAAGACCTGGCAATCTGCTTCCATAAAGATTACAGCCAAGAAAACCCTACGGGACAGTTCTATTCTGACACATGGGGTCACTATGAGTTGGAATTGACTCTACAGTACCCAACAACAACAAGAGGAGAGCATAGCCCACCTCTGTCACATTAACTGTGGCCTTTAGCAAATTACTTCTCTGTTCCTCAGTTACTTATTTATAAAGTGGGGAAAATAATAATACCTATGCTATAGGTTTATTGTAAAGATCAAGTATGATAATTTGCATAAAGCAAATACTGGCACATTGAAAGCACTCGGGAAAACAAGCCATTGCAGGCTACTATTATCATGGGCATCATTATTATTGTCATCCGCACCGTTATTATTTGTAACGACAGTACCATCATTATTGTTTTCATCATTGCCATCACATTCTGAGGATGAATTGCTACCCTCAGGGACCATAGAGGTTTGTCAGCCTGTATACTCCTTCACCCACGGACTAGTGGTTAGTGGCTCTTCAGCTTGCCTGTACCTAGCTCTAGTCCTCCATTTCCCCTTCTTTTTTAAAATACATGAAATAGGATGGGTAGGAAAATCAGAAAAATATTTATGGGATTTTTGTAATATAAACTAAACAGTTGGTGTAACACGACGTGAAATACTTTCCCACAAGTACGGTTCATGAACTTCAGCACGTGGACATGTATGTTGACACTCCACAGACCTTATTTATCCACTTTTGGGTTCTTAATCATGGTCCAAACAGAAGAGGTGTTAGGTAAATCGTTCCTGAATAAATGAGTAATAAGCGTGCCTATTAATTTTTCTTCTTGAGTCCCTGCTGTGTTCCAAATATTATACATCAAACCTTATCTGGAGTCCTAACTGCAGCAAAAAAGTACCATTCCTTTAAATAAAAAAAAAGAAAAGCATTACTAAACAGAAAATGTCTTAAAAAAAATAGTGAAGCTCTTCTTAGATTGAGATTGTTTCAAGCAGAAAAATTGCTACTCTGTTTCAGCCATATTAACCCATCTTTATCAGCTAAAGAACCACTTTACTCTTTCAAACCAAGTAGAATGAGGCTAAAGCCACAGAGAATCAAGATCAGCGTCTGTTTTCCTGCATAAATATATTGGCTCAGAATTCTAGAGGGCTAAAAGTAATTCTTGAGAAAAATCAGTCTCAGGAGTTTCCAGACTGTTTTAACATCAATTCCTGAAGGTTTGTTCTTTTTATGTTTTTGAACAGGCTCTAGTCTCTCAACTATCACTACAGGCAGTCCCCAGATTACGAACAACCATTCAAGTATAACCTGAACATCCAATAACAATTCCTGGATCATTAAATGAGCTAGTACCAGAAACCTATTAAGAACAAGGTAGATACCTAAATCTGTCAGTTTCTACCTCCGAGTTGTAATTCAGTCCCTTCAGGCTACAATCCCTTGTGAAACTGATCAGGCCAGTGAAAGGAAAGACGGAAAGTGACATTTAGTGAGCTCCAGGCCTTGCAGACACAGCTCAAACAAAAGCAAGAACTCTGGGGAAGCAGCTAGTCAGTCAGTGGCAGACAGAAATTCAAACCCAGCCTGGCTTCTCTCTCCACTTCCGGCTAGTCACACCTCTCTCCACAGTGTCTAAGGAACCAGCAGTGCCCCTCACCTGTGGAAGGTCTGCATGTGGCAGTCCTTGGGTGGCACAGCCATGCTTCACAGGACGGACTCATGGTATACCTCCTGGAAGTCACCATAGCACAGCAGCAGGTCCACCACCAGCCCTGGGCCACACCACTCTACCAGCACCAGTGTCTCATAGGTCTAGTCCAGTTCATGGGGGCAGCAGCCAGCCACTGCCACCTACATCCTACCTGCCCAAGGTACGTACAATTGTTCTTAATAACAAATGGGTGCTACTTTGGGACATGCATCAAAATATTATTATAATTACTGAATTATTATGTTACAGATGTTTTAGTGTTGCTGGAAGTGTTTCTTTAATTTTTTATGCATAGAAAGTTACACCATATACTAAGACAGACTAACTGATGTTAGATATATACGATACCTAACTGTCCTGACTTATGTAAAAATTTGACTTAAAGACAGATTTAGGAACGGAAATCATTTGTAATCCAGGGACTGCCTGTAATTCCCACACACAAAAGAGAAAAACCCTCTTGTTTCAGTAACGGCAGCATGATAGAGAAGTGTCTTGCAAACAAAAAAGACAATGGCTTGTTTTAATGACTCGCATGTTTCTCTCTAAAGTAACCAAGTAGACAATAACTTTAGACAGCATTTTATGAAGTTTTACATACATGTGGGGACAAAATCGATAATGCATATTTTGGAACTATTCCATGCTTTAAAGGTGTTTGCACATTTTTTTTCTTTTTCTTTTAACTACTCAGTGCAATTCTAATTTGTGTACATTAAAATTTATAACACTGGTAGAAGCTTTAATGTTTGAAAAATCTTTCTAGTGTTACAAATTAAAAATAAAAACTATGTATTCAATGCATTAAACATTTTTTTCAATGAAATACAGGGATTAAATTCTTGTTGGCATTCATTAAATACAATCTCATTTCAAAAATACTGTGTTATAACTGATTTGTATATCCTATGGGCACTTTTTATGCCAGAATGTTAAAGATCTAAGCTATTTATTTTTCCTCTTGAGTTGTTAGCAATTAGTACGTCAGCGTGTTTGTTTCTGTACGCTAGAAACTGGGCTAGAGTAGTTAGCTTTGTCAGGCCTACCTTTAAAGCAACTTGCCTTGCCTTTCATGCCACTCGAAGCAATGCAGTGGATTAAAACGTAACAAAACAAACATACCCAGAGTAAAGGTTTGAGGTTACGTGGATATTAAAAACAACCTTTTCAAGGGGAATAATACTATTAAAAAAAATAATAAAATTTTAGAACTTCCAGGGACCCTTTTACTCTTGCTTCCTTCTGGAACTCCATTAAAATGATAGGAATAATTAAAGGCATAAGAGGTCCCTGGGAGGTGTAAACAGTTAATGCTCTTGTCTGCTAACCAAAGATTGGAGGTTTGAGTCAACTCAGGCTCCTCAAGAAAGGCCTACTGATCAAGGCCTTCCAAAAAATCGGCCCCTGAAAGCCCTAACCTGTTGCCGTCAAGTTGACTCCAACCCATAGTAACCCTAAGGCCCTATTTCACTCTGACACACATAGGTCACCATAAGTCACAACTGACTCAACAGCAACTGGTGGTGGCATTAAAGGCATAAACTCAGAATGAAAAACAGAGCGACACAAGGGCAGCAGACAGAAGCAACGTTTTGAAGCTGGAAAGTAGATGGACAGGTGGTGACCGAGTTATAAGAAACTTGAGCTGACAGTACAGAAAGCAAACAATCACATTGCAGAACCTATAAAAACTCAGGAATTGGAGCCCCTGGTTACATCTGGAAAAGTGGTGAAAGTAGAACTAAAGAAAGGAAGGATGGTTGAAAACCTGTATTAGAAGTTAGAGCACACAGATATCTTTGCCTTCCCCTACTCTGTATAGTCAAGGAACTGGCTCTCCCCAAGCCCTGCAAAAGATCCAACATTTATTTTCAGAGAGGATAAAAAGAGAATCATTGGACAAAGAGGATAGGCACAATAGAGATCAGAACTGCATGGGAAAAGAAAAAAAAAAAGTGAATACAAAATCTTGCCTTCAACACTCTTCTCTCACCTGGATTGATTCCAGAACACCAGTCAGGCCTATATCCTCCAGGAGAAAGGTTGGATGATTTTTGTCTCACAATTCTGACCAGCTCATGAGGAAAGTCCTAAAGGTATTGTTATCAGTCTTCCCGGAGAAAACAGCCTAGCCAGGCTACCCTAGAGTAAAGGACACAGGTGATAATCTCCATCTAAATGTTCAGAGGTTCTATTCAACACTATAGTGTTGAACGTGAGCAGACATCTTACGAAACTGTCTAACATGAAAGAGAACAAAAACACATTTTAAAAAAAAATCAACATGAAAGAACATAAGGAAAAAATTTTTAAAAAGTTACTAATATCCAAATAATAAAAGTAAAAAAAAAAAGTGGGAGAAAAATGTTAAAGGAATAAATCAGATAATTTTCTCAGAATTAAAGAATGTGAATTTCCAATTGAAAGTTCCCTTGGCCCAGCTCAGTGAAATACATGTCACCATTAAAGTTCAAAACATAGGAGATAAAGAAAAGATTCAAGAGGCTTCCAGGTAGGAGAAAAAATTATAAATAGAGGCTTAAGAATTAAAATTGCTTTGGACATTCCCAAAGAAATAATGAAAGGAAGAATTTAGTAGGATAATACCATCAAATTTCAGAAGGATTTTTCTTTTTAACTTAGAATTCCAAATCCATTTTGGGTAGTCAAGAGTGCTGTTCACTAAATATTCCATCTCTCTTCTTTTCTTTTGTGTAAGAAAAAAAAACAGTAATGACTATGCTACTTCACACTTACTTCTTAACACTTAATATTCACCTAGCAAAACTTATATTACAATATTTTCAGAGTATGGAGGAAGGGAAGTTACATGTTGGTAGGTGAAATAGAACTAAATCTTCAAATTTTCTGAAATTCCTAGACAATTCTATAAATAATGCCTAAAACTAAAATGCAATATTCATATGCTCTTTAAAGACATGGATGTAAGTACCAAAGGAATTAACTGCAGTCATTTCAAACAAGAGGAAATATGTAAGAAAGTAAATTAATAATGCTAGGAGTTCCTATTAAGATGGTGGCTTAGATGCACTATAAAGTCCCCTACAACAAACCCTTGAGAAACTACGTAAAACAGTCTCAAATAATGACCTAGATCCCTGAACGTCAAACAGAGGGCTGAAAAATTGGACCAAGTATCTATCGAAAGAGAGATAGAAGGAGACCAGCAGGAACACAGAGATTCAAGATCATCCACACCCTGCCTGCTGGCCCAGTGCAGCATGGCCATTTTGGGACAACAGCAAGCAACATCCTCAGCACAAGAGCCCAGGAAGGCAACTTCATGGAAAACACAGCCAGAGGTAGAGATACCGTATACACAAATCTAGAAAGAAATGAGGTGGGCTGGTCATATATATGCCAGGTCTGAACAAGTTTGAGAGGGTGATATGCAGAAGCACCATAGCTTTAAACTAGGGAAACACAGGAAAGTGCTACCGGAGCAAAGTGAGGACTACTGAATTGTTGGAGCCTCAGGACAGGGAACAGATAAGACAAGGAGTGTATGTCTGTGGAGGGGCAAAGGGAAAGCTTGTCCTCCTGCAAATGTGAACTTCTTTTCTTATCTTTTCCCAGGAGGACAGGTGAGAGCTCCAGTGTCTCTGGAAAGTACAGAGAAGGGAGGACACTAGGAACTAGTATCAGGACTGCTTGTCAGTGGTAGAGCCTATCCACTTGGATGGTAGATACCCACTGAATAGCAAACCTGCAGAGTAATAATTAGAAGCCCCCCTAGGACTGGCCTTGTGCCATACACCCCTTCCCCTCCCACTGGAGTAGGCTCTGGCCCTGCCCACCTATCCCTCCCAACCGCACGGGCCTTCAGAGCCCCTGCACAAAGGCCCCGCCCTTCCCTACCAGGTAAGCCATCAGTGCCCCCACACCTAGGTACCATTCTGCCACCCCCCCCCACCATGCAGTGACACTTTTCCCTCACCCTACATATTTGCACAAACTGTCAACGTGGGGTGTGGAGGCTCCATGCCCTCTTCTGTGTGATGCCAATCTGTGCCTGCATGGAGAGTTTGACCTTTCCATCTGGGTAGTGCTGTCTCCCTGTGATTACAAAGATAACCATCCTGCTCTCCAGGGTCCACATTAACTGCTCACATCAGCACAGAAGGACTGTGCTATCCCTCAAGAGCTGTGGAGAGATCCTGACCACCAGACACTTTGTACCTCACATTGGGGAAGGGACCTGATCTCATATACAATTATTTAAGGGAAGATGTACACGCCTAATGACATAAGACCAATATGCGTATGTGCAACCATCATACCCACCAATGAGGGGAAAGCACACCCAGCCAATCAACAGCACCAATGTCATGTTGCCATTGTTGTTGTTAGGTGACTTTGAGTTGGTTCCGACCCATAGCGACCCTATGTACAACAGAATGAAACACTGCCCCTTCCTTCACCATCCTCACAATTGTTGTTATGCTTGAGCCCATTGTTACAACCACCGCCTCAATCCCTCATTGAAGGTCTTCCCCTTTTATGCCGAACCTCTATTTTACCAAGCATGATGTTCTCCAAGTACTGATCTGTCCTGATAATATCCCCAAAGTATGTGAGATGAAGTCTCACCATTCTTGCTTCTAAGGAGCATTCTGGCTGTGCTTCCTCCAAGACAGATTTATTCATCATTTTGGCAGTCCATGGTATCTCCAATATTCTTTGTCAACACCATAATTCAAAGGCATCAATTTTTCTTCAACTTTCCTTATTCATTGTTCAGCTTTCACATGCATATGAGGCAATTGAAAACACCATGACTTGGGTCAGGCACACCTTAGTTTTCAAGGTGAGATCTTTGCTTTTTAACACTTAAAATAGGTCTTTTGCTTTTTTTTTTTTTTTGCAGCAGAATTGCCCAATGTAAGGCATCATTTGATTTCTTGACTGTTGCTTCCATGGGTGTTGATTGTGGATCCAAGTAAAATGAAATTCCTGACAACTTCAATCTTTTCTCCATTTATCATGATGTTGCTTCCTGGCCTAGTTGTAGTTATCTTTATGTTGAGGTACAATCCATACTGAAAGCTATAGTCTTTGATCTTCATCAGTAAGTGCTTCAAATCCTCTTCACTTTCAGCAAGCAAGGTTGTGTCATCTGCATAATGCAGGTTGTGAATGAGTCTTCCTCCAATTCTGATGCCCCATTCTTCTTCATATAGTCCAGCTTCTTGGCTTATTTGCTCAGCATACAGAATGAATAAGTATGGTAAAAGGACGAATAACACAAAACAACAAGAATTACTATAATACAAAGGAAAGGAAGGAATCTAAGGAGAAAGGGAAGAAGCTAAGTTCCTAATATATCAAAACAATACAAAACAAACAAACATGCAATCAAAAAATATATATAAATAAAATAAAACCTTAATGTCTTGAAGATAGCAGTCAATTAAAATCATACATAGAGACAGGAAAAGATGACTCAAGCAAATGAACAAAATAAAGGGTAAGAAAATGTCTCTAAGGAAGGCGCAGATAAACTGACAGAGACTTCAATATATTAGTATTAAGTCTCCTCAAAGAGATCAAGGGAAAAAGCCTAGCAGAATTCAGGAAAGCAATAGAAGAACAAAACGACAAATTAAATATAGAATCCTTAAAAAAAAAAAAAGCAGAAATTCAGAAGCTTAACAATAGAATAACAGAAATAAACAACTCAGTGAAAGGACACAGAATAGAATTGAAACAGTGGAAGGAAAAATCAGGACGGGTTATGTTGGGCACCTTCAGAGGAATAATATATGTATACGAGAAATTTCAGAAGAGAGAGAAAGTCTTTGAAAAAATAGTGGCAGATCTCATGACATACTTCTTTATATTGATTATGAAAGTTATAATTTAGTTGGTAATTATTATTCAGTGCTTGTATCTCCCACTAGGCTGTACACACCACAAGGGCAAGGGCAGGACATGACCTAATCATCAGATTCTTCGTGCCTAAAGCATTATTTGGCACATAGTTGGTGCTCAATAAATTGCTAGTAGAGTAGAAGAACTAAAGTGTGAATCTGATATATTCAATGACATTCTGTCACCCAAACTAAGTCTAGCATACCAAAACTAAAAAACCAAACCCAGTGCCATCGAGTTGATTCTAACTCATAACAACCCTATAGGACAGAGTAGAACCGCCCCATAGAGTTTCCAAGGAGTGCCTGGCAGATTCAAACTGCTGGCCCTTTGGTTAGCAGACGTAGCACTTAACCACTACACCACCAGGGTTTCCAAGTCTAGCATAGAGTAAAAAAAAAAAAAATTTTGACATTTTTGTATAGAAATTTTCCAACATTTCTAATAAAGAGAAAAGTATAGTGAGTCTTTATGTGTATATCATCTAGCTTTGGCCATTACCAGTATTTTTGCCTTTCAATGCATCTTTGGATGCAGAGTTGTTTTTTTGTTTTGTTTTGTTTTTTTAATCAGCTTATTGGGGTCTAATTTATAAACAATAAAGTTACCCATTTTGAGTGTACACTTCAATGACTTTTGGTGAATGTTGTTTTTGTTACCTGTCGTCAGGTTGGTCCCCAACTCCTGCACAACGGAAGAAATACTGTCCTGTCCTGTTCCATCTTATTATACAATGACCCACCTTGCTCTAGGCAATCAGAAAGGCTTTCTAAAGGAGGTAAGGGTTAAAATGCATCCCAAAGGGTGAATCTGAAGATGAGAAAGATACAGGAGCATATTAATTCAGCAAACTTGTGGCATTGATGCTATGTGACTAAAACCTAGTACATGCCTTCGGGGAACTCTTATTGTATTAGGAGATTACAGATGATGGTGAACACATCATTGTGATTCCAAATGATAAGTACTCTGACAGAAAAACTTTCTAATTTCTTTGGGAACTAAGGAGAGAAAGATATCTTGAAGAAGATTATTGCTAAAGTATTCACAGTAGAAGTTTTCTGTAAACTGAGCATTTAAGAATAGTGGATGTTACAGGTGGAGCCAAGGTGGCAGAATAGACAGACGCTTCCATCGAGCCCTCTTTACATCAAAGACCCGAAAAAACAAGTGAAACGAGTATATTTGTGACAAGCTGAGAGCCCTGAGCATCAAAGGCAAGCTTAGACAATGAACTGAGGGGTAGGGGAAGGAAAAGACCACTCAGAAGCAGAGAGGAGTTACCGAACCTGAATCACAGAGAGGTGTTTTCCTCAGAGACACTTGGGGGATTGGTTCTCAGCCCCCTGCCTTGTTTAGAGCATGATCCCCTGCTGCAATCAGATAAGGGTATATATGCCAATCACCCCTGCTCCTCTAAGACTGTAGGACAGAGCCTATACCACACACTTGATATCATCTACCTGGAAACCTGAGCTAAATTCATACAAGAAAACTGAATGGACTTCTAGACTGATATACCTGATGACAGCTCTAGCCAGCTGTGGAAAGGACATCAGAGTTCCAAAGGCAAAAATAATCAAGCTAGCTCACTCAAGAAACCCATAGGGGTATACCAAAACAAAACAAAGCAAGCAGCTACGACACAGTAAGCAAGCATAAACTAATACAATAACTTTTAGATGGCTCAGAGACAACAGTCAATATCAAGTCACCTAAACAAACAGGCGATGATCACCTCAACAGGCTCTCAAAATAAAGAATCCAGGGACCTTTTAGATGAAAGTGCATTCCTGGAATTACCAGATGCAGAATACAAAAGTTTAATATACAGAACCCTTCAAGACATCAGGAAGGAAATGAGGCAATACGAAGAACAAGCCAAGAAACACACAGAAAAAGCAACTGAAGAAATCAGAAAGATTATTCAGGAACATAATGAAAAGTTTAATAAGCTGGAAAAATCTAAAGACAGACAGCAGTCAGAAATTCAGAAGATTAACAATAAAATTACAGAATTAGATAACTCAATAGAAAGTCAGCGGAGCAGAATTGAGCAAGTAGAAGCTAGAATTTCTGAACTCGAAGATAAATCACCTGGCACTAATATATTTGAAGAAAAATCAGATAAAACAATTTTAAAAAAGGAAGAAACCTTAAGAATGATGTGGGACTCTATCAAGAGAAATAACCTACAAGTGATTGGAGTACAAGAACAGGGAGGGATAACAGAAAATACAGACAGAATTGATGAAGATTTGTTGGCAGAAAACTTCCCTGATACTGTGAAAGAGAAAAACAATTGAAAGAATTAACAAGACCAAAAGCTGCTTTTTTGAAAAAATCAACAAAATTGATAAACCTGTGGCCAAACTGATAAAAGAAAAACAGGAGAGGAAGCAAATAACCCAAATAAGAAATGAGAGAGGTGCTATTACAATGACCCAACTGAAATTAAAAGAATCATATCGGATTACTATGAAAAACTATACTCAAACAAATATGAAAACCTAGAAGAAATGGACGAATTCCTAGAAACACACTACCTACCTAAACTAACACAAACAGAGGTAGAATAACTAAATAGACCCATAACAAAAGAAGAGATTGAAAAGGTAATCAAAAAACTCCCAACAAAAAAAAGCCCTGGCCAGGACAGCTTCACTGCAGAGTTCTACCAAACTTTCAGAGAATAGTTAACACCACTACTACTAAAGGTATTTCAGAGCATAGAAAAGGACGGAATACTACCAAATTCATTCTATGAAGCCACCATATGGCTGATACCAAAACCAGGTAAAGACACCACAAGAAAAGAAAATTATAGCCCTATATCTCTCATGAATGTAGATGCAAAAATCCTCAACAAAATTCTAGCCAGTAGAACTCAACAACATATCGAAAAAATAATTCACCATGACCAAGTGGGATTCATACCAGGTATGCAGGGGTGGTTCAACGTTACAAAAACAATTTACGTAATCCACCACATAAATAAAACAAAAGACAAGAATCACATGATTTTTTCAATTGATGCATCAATTGGTCTCAACTCACCTGAATCAAAGGAGAATGAAGAACACCAAGGACACAAGGTGATTATGAGCCCAAGAGACAGAAAGGGCCACATGAACCAGCGACTACATCACCCTGAGACAAGAAGAACTAGATGGTGCCTGGCTACAACCGATGACTGCCCTGACAGGGAACACAACAGAGAACCCCTAAGGGAGCAGGAGAGCAGTGGGATGCAGACCCCAAATTCTCATAAGAGCAGACTAAATGGTCTGACTGAGACTGGAAGGACCCCAGAAGTCATGGCCCCCAGACCTTCTGTTGCCCCAGGACAGGAACCATTCCCGAAGCCAACTCTTCAGACATGGATTGGACTGGACAATGGGCTGGAGAGGGATGCTGTTGAAGGGTGAGCTTCTGGGATCAGGTGGACACTTGAGACTATGTTGGCATCTCCTGCCTGGAGGGGAGATGAGACAGTGGAGGGGTTTAGAAGCTGTCAAAAAGGACACGAAAAGAGAGAGTGGAGGGAGAGAGCAAGCTGTCTCATTAGGGGGAGAGTAATTGGGAGTGTGTAGCAAGGTGTATATGGGTTTTTGAGTAAGAGACTGACTTGATTTGTAAACTTTCACTTAAAGCACAGTAAAAATTATTAAAAAAAAAAAAAAAGAACAGTGGTTGTTCATGCTTATGAATTGGCACAATGTAGTTCTTAAAGACAATGTTCTATGTCCTATTTTGGTGAGTAGCGCCTGAGTAGCATTTACGAGAGGTCGTCTAAGATACAACTATCGATCTCTACTATTCCAGAGAGAAGGAGAAACAAACAAAAAAAGACTAAAGACTCAAGGGAAAAATTAGTTCATAGAACTAATGGACTGCATGAACCACAGCCTACATGACCCCAAGACCAGAACTAGATGGTGCCTGGCTACCAATACCAAGCACTCTAACTGGGATTACAACAGAGGGTCCTGGACAGAGCAGGAGAAAAATGATCAAATTCACAAAAAAGATGAGACTTACTGGTCTGACAATGACTGGAGGAACCCCTTAGACTATGGCCCTCAGACACCCTTCTACCTCAGAATTAAAGCCACTCCCATAGTTCACCTTTTAGCCAAAAATTAGGCAGGCTTAAAAACCACAAACAATAACACACATGAGGAAAGTGCTTCTTAGATCAGTCAAGTATATGAGACCAAATGGGCAACACGTGCCCAAAAACAAAGACAAGAATGGGGGAGGGAACAGGAAAACTGGACAAATGGACATGGTGAACTTGGAGTGGAAAGGGAAAGGGGGAGAATACTGACACAACGCAAGACTGCAGCCAATGCCACAAAACATTTTGTGTATAAATTTTTAAATGAGAAACTACTTTGCTCTGTAACCTTGCAAACTTTCACCTAAATAATAATTAAAAGTAATAATAATAACAGTGGCAGAAAACTTCCCAAATATCATGAAAGACAAGATTTTCATCCAAGAAGCTCAACAATATAGGATAGCAATCAAGAGAAATTCACTGAGGCGTATCATAATCAAAAGACAAAGAATTTTGAGAGCAGCATGAGAAAAGTGAAATATCATCTACAAAGGAACCTCAATAAGATTAAAACACTGGTTCCTCATCAGAAACTATGCAGGCAAGAAGGCAACAGGATGACACATACAAAGTCCTGAAAGAAAAGAACTGTCAACCAAAAATTATGCACCTAGCAAAGTTGTCTTTCAAAAATGAGGGAAAAATTAGGACACACACAAACAAACAGAAGTTAAGGGAATTTTGTAACCACCATACCATCCCTACAAGAAAAATTAAAGGCAGTCCTTACAGAAAGAAAACCAGTAACATCAGACAACCTGAGGTAAAGACACATGAGAGCCACCTGAATGCATATATAACAGCAAAATAAATTTAAAACTAGATTACAGGTAATCTAAGATACAAAATGGCAATAAATGGCAACATCAAAACAAAAGAGGGAATGAATGATGAAGATATAGAATTTCCATACATTGAGGAAGTTAAGGTGGTTTCAAGATATAACAGATTGTTTAGAATGTAGGATGTTAAATATAAACCTCATGTAACCACAAAGAGAATTAATAAATCTACTCACCAAAATAAAGAAAAAGGAAGACTCAGTAAACACAAAAACAACAATAAGAAATGAAAAGAAAGGAAAATCCATATATAAAGAACCAGCACAGAAAGTAAAGGAGGAGTGAAGAAATCATTAACATCACCCAAAAAACTGTCATGATAGCCAAAAGACGAAAACAACCTAAGTGCCCATCAATGGATGAATGGATAAACAAAATATAGAACATGTATACGATGGAATACTATGCAACCATAAGGAAAAATGAGTTTCCAAAACATCTTGGAATATGGATGAACCTAGAGTACATTATGCTGAGCAAAATGAGTCAATCACAAAAGGACAAATATTGTATGATTATATTTTTACAAAATGAAAAGAACAGCTATATTTAGTTAACACAGATAACATTCATTGATGGTTAACAAGAGTGGAGGTTAATTCTCTAGATAGTAGTCACTTTTTATTTACAGTGATGGGAATGGTAGTGCCATATGTGGGAGAATTGTGTATAGCTTAACCAAGGTAATTGATGCCACTATGTTGTACACACACACACACACACAATTATACATATAATTATTATATATGTGATAAAAGAAGGGTCACAGAAACTGATACTTCTTAGACATAACCAATCACCTCACTGAATTAGTTTTCTTGGTTTGAAGACTTAGGTTCATAGCCCTGTGAGACAA
The DNA here is from genome assembly GCF_030014295.1 of Loxodonta africana. Classification (NCBI taxonomy): domain Eukaryota; kingdom Metazoa; phylum Chordata; class Mammalia; order Proboscidea; family Elephantidae; genus Loxodonta; species Loxodonta africana. The sequence goes on along the minus strand of NC_087343.1, from coordinate 111,768,863 downwards.
GTCTTATGGCCTAATATAGTTCATGAAGTTTATATTCTGTATTCAAGTCTAGTGAGCGTCAGGGATCCTAAAAGCTTATGAGTGGCCATCTAAGATACAACTATGTTCTCTACTCATCTGAAGCAAAAAAGAAAGGAAAACCACAACTCGAAGAAGGAACCAGCCTACAAGACTAATTGTCTACACGAACCACGGTGTCATGGATTGAATTGTGTCCCCCCAAAATATGTGTCAGCTTGTCTGGGCCGTGATTCTCAGTGTTTTGGCAGTTATGCAATGATGTAATCTAATGTAATCAGCTAATCAGTTGTAAGGAGATTAGGGTGGGATGCAACATCCTTACTCAGGTCACAGCCTGGGGTGTGGCCTGCATCACCTTTTATCTTACAAGAGATTAAAGGAAAGAGATGTGAGAAGAGATGGAGGTACCTGACTACCAGCAAGAAAGAAGAATCAGGAGTAAAGTGCATCCTTTGGACCCAGGGTCCCTGTGCTGAAAACCTCCTAGACCCATGGGAAGATCGAGGCCAAGACACAATGTGATCTCCAAGAAGCACTGAGCCCACAGATGTTAAAAGGAGACAATGCCTTTCCCCCAGAGCTGACAGAGAGAAAAAAAAGCCTTCCCCTAGAGCCAGTGCCTTGAATTTGGACTTCAACCCTCCTAAACTGTGAGAGAATAAATTTCTGTTTGTTAAAGCCATCCTCTGGTGGTATTTCTGTTATAGCAACACTAGATAACTAAGACACAGGCCTCCTCTTACCTGAGACCAGAAGAACTAGACCAGAAGGACCACAATAGGTGAAGCTTAATAGAACAGGAAAAAAAAAATGTGAAACAGAACTTCAGATTTTCAAAAACTCAAGACTTACTGGATCCACTGGGACATGAGGAATCCCCAAGACTATTGAGCTAAGATATTCTTTAAGCATTGAACCAAAACTATTCCCTCAAGTCACCTTTTAGCTAAATAGAAGGTAGGCTTATAATGAATATCACCCTTGAGTACTGCACCCTTTAAAAAAAAAAAAATCTACATGATGCTAAATGGTCAACAAATAGTCTAAAGCATAGATGAGAAGGTACGGGGGAAGGGGGATGTGAGATTAGGTTAAACAAAATGGAACAACTAGAATGGAAATGATGAGAACATTGATACAATGTGAAGAATATAACCAATGTCACTGAAAAATACGTGTAGAAATTGTTGAATGGGAGCCTGTTTCACTGTGTACACTTTCACTGGTAATACAATAAAATATTGCTTTAAAAAAATAGCCAGCGAATGTCTGCCAAGGAAAGGCCTGAGGTTTTTCTTACATCTATTTTTATAACTAACTAAAAAAAAAAAAAATCCCTCTTACCACTAGGTTACCAATCCAAATCACCAATTTAAATAAGACTTACTGCAAGCAAACTTGATCTTCTCATTGGGTTCATAAACCCCATAGCTAAAAGTTTCTTTGCGAGTGAAATATAGCACTTACTGTTTAACTTGGCCAGATGAAAGACTTGTGTGTCAAACTCAAAGTGGCAATTTATACCACTCAGTATTTTTGTTACATTTCACACCATAGGTGTGTTTTTACAACGGGTCAAGCTCCCATTTTTCACTTGGATACTGGACCAGTGATCCAGTAGTCATGCAGATGTCATAAATGTACAATCAGATGTGGGAGAAATAATGCATCTGTTGAGCCATGTGATCCCAGGCACATCAAGGATATCATCAGTGTAGGTACAAGACTAATAAGTATTGAATCTTTTGCTTCTTCTCCTTGTTTCAAACATCTCGCCAGCATCCTTGAACCATATGTTTTCTTCCAGTGTTCACCAAGTATATTATTTTCTCACCTTCCATAGATGTATCTTCCATATTTTTTCCCTTTTTGCTCCTTCCAATTTAAGTGCTATCTCCCATCATCTTCAGCATGTCTATCCCATTCCTAACCTAGAATTGCATCTTTGACTGGCATTCCTCTATGCACCTAGAATCAGTTTATCTTTATTCTACCGAACCCCTTTAGACTTTGCCACTCTTCAAGTCCCATTCCTAAAAGCCTAGCCACTTCCTTTGAGCACTGCAGCCTGCTACCAGTTAAAGTGTATAAAGGATTGAGGCTTTAGGCATGGGAGAGGTAGGTGAGAGCCTTGGGAATGAAGAAAGTATGTTTAGAATCTAAGTGAAGGCGAAAAAGGGGGAAAGGTGATAGAAAAAGAGTAGGGGTCTAAATTAGGATCAGTACAATTAAAGGAAGAAGCAAAGTTCGAATATTTATTGATGTCCTCTATGTTAGTCTCAGAACAGACTTCTATGTTCACCAAAAAATGGCTACATTTCCCTGCCACTTTTTACTTTTGTTAAGAACATTAAGTGGGTGATCTATGTATTCATGGGTAGTCATATGATTTCTACTTGTGAGGAAAGTTTTTGACCTTGCAAGTATTAGAACTTTGTAATCTGCATTTATTTTGTCCTCCAGCAGGGAAAAGAACACGTTACCACAACAGACCTCTTGAGTCTCGTTTTCAAACTAATGCATTCAATTTCTAACAAAGAGCAAAGGATAAACAATTAAACATTACATGTAACAGAACTCTTACCCACCTGCCAACAATTAAACCCAGTAATTAAAAATTTCTGGAGAATACACATAAGCATATCCTCAGCCACAATCATAGCATGGTCAAAGAGGGGAGAAAATCTGTCCTAATAAGTTCCCTTTCCATTTCCTAGGCTGCTTTTCTTGACATTAAACAGACACAAGACTCTGTCAACTGTGTTTCACTTTCTTAAAAAAGGGAAATCCCATTCTATATCCCCTGGGAAAACTATTATATACAGATGAATGTATTTTGTTATTTAGTTTAATAAATGTAGTGTTTGGAACAGATGTTAAAGCTTGAAATTGTCCAGAGAAAGGAGCAGCTCAGGTGTGGCAATAATGCAGCCTTCCCGCCTGCTGTGCTTTCTTCTTTGTCTTTGGAAGAGTTACTTTCACAGGTGAAAAGATATTACAGTATTTATAACCACTCAAGCCCTCACCACTAGACTGGAACTGCCAAACAGGGTGCTAATTAGTACCAGGAGTGGTGGTGGTGATGGTGGTTTTATGACACCGGCATCTGGCCAGTAAATTGGGCTTAAAGAAACCACACATTTACGGAAGCACTGCAAATCCAGCCATGCAAGAAGTGAGGGGTGAATATGAGGACCTGTAAGAAGGATGGATTTTCTCTAACACCAAACTATTTGGCCTCTCCATAGCTATGCTCTTCTGTGGACTTTCTAATGCTCTGGCTACTTTTATCACCATAATCCAAAAGGATTTCTTTAGAGTACACCTTGGGATAGAGTCATTATTTGGTCAGAGTGGGTGCATGTTCTCTAGGAATTACAGTTTATTAAACAACAAACCTCAATGCAAACAACAGCCAGGCTATTGTTTTGCAAGCTTGGAAGCCATAAAAGAGTAAAACCCATCAAACAGCTAATTTTGAGTATTTATCAATAGTAAAACTCATTACACAATGCATCATTGTATGAATTTTATAAAACTTCATAATTGTTTAATTAAATAAATGCAATACTTACAAGCTTGTCTAGCACGTGTACATTGTCTTCATTGATTTTGGTTGTATTGTTGCTGTGATATAATGGGGGAAAATGAACTAGGTACTAGGAAAGTTGCATACAATTCCCAAGAGAATTTTGTAATTAAGAACCTGAACTTTCAACTGTGACTAGTGGCAAAATCAAACCACATATTGTGCCAATTATTGTGTGGTCATCAACAAGGTAATTGCTCCAAGCCTCAGTTTTCCCATTTATGATACCTACTTTATAGGGTTGCTGCAAGGATTAAATGAGATTATATATTATACAATTTAAAAAGATTACATATTAAATATTAATAATATGTAATCAGCATATGTATATATATATATATATATCAGCAGTTTCTGGTGGGTTATAATTAATCCTTTAATGGTAGTTATTGTTAAAACTGAATTGTCTTAGGAAAATCACAACCCTTTCTTCATTATTTTATCTCTCAAATGTAAAGTTCCAAATTTTTCCCTGGTTGTTTGAGGATTAAATATGTTAAATATGCAAATGTACTTAAAATTATTAAAAGCTATATAGGTATTACTGCTAAGGAATAAAAGTGCCTTACTTTCTATTGAAAAAATAGTCTTTAAAAACAAGCTTTCCCCAAAATCATTTTTATTGTCATTATCATTCACTTCACCCACATTTAATCTCCCAAACCATATTTCACAAAAGCCAAGAGATTTTTCTAGAGTACACATATGTAGCCTGTCCCCAGAAAATATAGTGCAAAATGGCTAATTGTATTGGGAGAAGCAAAGTGGTGATTATATTAAAGAATTTGTCCAGCTCCTGAAGACAAACTCATTAACATTTCAGGGTCAATGCTTAAAACTACATTTTGGAGAGATGTTATATAAAGTAGCAAAGGGAAAAAGGAATAGACTCTATTCTCAGTGAATACGTTTCTTTCTGTTTCAAAAAGTATTACATGGTCACAGCAGATATAATACAATTCTATAATAAAAAATGACACACATCTGTATCAGGCCAAAAGAAACAAAGTGAGTAAAAAACTGGAGAGGTTTGGTGAATTCACTTATTCAATAAATACTAATTAAGCTTCTACTATGTTCCAGGCACTGGATCGGATGTAAGCTGTAAACAAAAAGAAGGTAACTTCCCTCAAAGAATTTACAATAGAAAATATGATTAATGTAAATGGTTTATTCATTCTGAGACTTTAAACCTTGTAATTTAGCAAATGACCTAGGTTAGGTTATAGAACCAAGTAGATTCTAAAGAGAAAGTTTAAATTATCAGAAAAAAATGTAAACATATACAAACTTAATTTTGAATCGTAAGCGACTGAAGTCTGTGAAATTGTACATGAGATTGTAGATTAGTGTTAACCATGTACTGAAATGTTAATTGGTTTGTTAAAAAAAAATTAAAAAAGCAACTCAGTATTTATTTATTAGATTGTCTCTGAAAGTGGAGCTTTACCCAGGATTTCCTCTAACCAAAGCTATAGGAACATAGAGGTTCCTGGTTATAAATTCCTCATTTCCCTTAACCCCTGTTTTGAAGCTCTGCGCAAAATACCTATCCATGTCACAGCTTCCTTAGTGTCTGCTGAATATTATATAAATTGCTAGTCTATGCTTTTAGAAAGAAGAAAATTGAAAAATGACTGATGATATTTTTTTCATCCAAAATTTCAGCATATGTAATGGTCTCAAACCTAAGGGTACATTAAAATTACCCATGAAGATTTAAGATATGTACATCTCTGTTTCCCACCCTTAGCTCTCTAACTCATTAAGTCTGGGATCACGCCTTGGCATCTGAATTTTTTAAAACCCTGTGAATGATTCTAATGTACATTCAAGATTGAGAATGTCTACAAACCAAAGGAAAGAGTTTTTTAAAGTCTCCTTCTTTTCTCCTGGTGGAAAAACAAGTTTGGAGAAAGTTGTATAGCCTACCTTGAGCACTAATGCCCATTTATATGCTGAAGAAATATGCAATTTTAAGCATTGAACTGGGCTGGTCTAAGTAAGTTGAAGCCAAATTACCTGACAGAATCTTCCATCATAGCCAGCCTTCATAGATAGCTGGATGATTCATTACTTTCCATAAAACAGAATATTCCAATGTTATCATTAAATAGCGATGGTACTCATAATAAGAGAAGACAGCACATACTTACTTGAATTCAAATAATTCAACTATTTACTTTTCCAGAGATTCAACTCAAGAATCAATGTCTTAAAAAGCTCAGGAGCTTTCTTTGAATTGTTTCTAAATTAAAAAAAAGAGAATTCTGTTTCTTGGTACAGTCCACTTTCAACACAGAAACTTGCATATTGCTTTGCTTGTCCTGTGCAATAAAAACAGCTACAGAAGTGTATCATGAAAGAATTGACAATATTTTCTGAGCCTATTATTGGGCATGTAGAGGAAGTGTTGCCACAATGATTGATAACACAATCTTCTGAGATCTGACTTAATGGAAAACAAAGCTGAAAAGATAAAAACAAAAGGCAAATTCTGAGTAAAAACGGAGTGAATTGGGTAGCTCGACCTGTGACTCTGCCACAATTAAGTGTTTTACTGTGGTTAACCAACTGACCTTAAGGGGGAATAGTGAAATCAATTAAGTCATTTGGCCTGATCCTTAGGGAATATGGAGAAGTTCTTTGAAAATCATGTGCTTGAAAATAAACTCTCTGATAGCTCAGGGGTTTAAAGCCTCATTCCCAAAGAGAGAGCACTTTTTAAATCCTGTGATACCATGAAAAAGAAGTTGGTGGCCTCAAGTCATTTGTTAGTCAAAATATTTTTTTTCTCTTAATAGTACTTCAGATGAAAGTTTACAGAACTAGCTTCTCATTAAATAGTACACATATGATTTTATGGCATTGTTTGACAACCCCATGATATGTCAACACTCTCCCTTCTTGACCTTGGGTTCCCTATTACCAGCTTTCCTGTCCTCTGCTGCCTTCTAGTTCTTGCCACTGGGCTGATGCGCCCCTTTAGTGTCGTTTTGTTTTATGGTCCTGTCTAGTCTTTGGCTGAAGGGTGAACCTCGGGAATGACTTCATTACTGAGCTAAAAGGGTGTCCAGGAGCCATACTCTTGGGGTTTCTCCAGTCTCTGTTAGGCCAATAAGTCTGTTTTTCTGTTTTGTTTTGTTTTTTGAGTTAGAGTTTTGTTCTACATTTTTCTCCAGCTCTGTCTAGGACACTGTATTTTGATCCTTGTCAGAGCAGTCAGTGGTGGCAGCCTGGCACCATATAGTTGTGCTGGACTCAGTCTGGTAGAGGCCATGGTAGATGTGGTCCATTAGTCCTTTGGACTAAACTTTCCCTTTTATCTTTAGTTTTCTTCATTTTCTCTTGCTCCCAAAGGGGTGAGACCAGTGGAGTATCTTAGATTGCCCTCGCAGACTTTTAAGGTGGTCAAATATTTTTAAAAAAAAAGCAACATCAGTGCATCTTTTGTAAGGTATTGAGCTAATTCTGTTCCTATATAATTAGAAAAATAACAACTATAATGAATAACCTATATTGGACGCTTACGTTGTCACTTTGCTAGATAATTTACATGCAACTGCCTCAATCCTCACAATCATGTGAGATATGCATTATCATCAGCCCTATTTTTTTAGATGAAGAAATTGAGATCTAGATAGATTATAACTGTGTCCAAGATCACAAAAGTAATCAATGATGAGGCTGGGACTTGAACTTGTGTGTGGAGAGCTAGAGCCTGTAAATGATGCACTTCACCTATGAATATAACTTAAGGATGATGAATGTACCACAGAGACTGGCCTCAATATATCGAGAGGGAAAAATGGAATACATATAACAAGAATAGCCACAAATAAAAGTGCAGAAAATTATTATCTCATCAAATCTAAAATTTGCTTTCTGACCACAATAAGCTAAATATCAAAGCAATGAGTGTTTGATAACATCATACTAGGACAAGGTGTAAATGGATTCAGTTATATACAATACATTCTTCCTAATAAGGCCACTTAGGATGTGTTTCTTTATGTGATAATAATTTTTTTCACACGTATATGTAAAGAGCAAGTCAGAAGTCAAATTAGACTAAATTACAACATTCAGGATGGGTGTGGAATACCCATTGTATTGATTTTGAAATATAACCAAAAAATCTTTGACACTCTTCACTTCAAAAAGTTGAGCCTAATTCTCATCTTTCCATATGGGCTGGACCTAGTGACTCACTTCTAACAAATTGAATGTGGCAGATTTGACAGTGCATAGGCCATAAAAGACATTGCAAAGTCTCCCTCTCTTCCTTTCTTCTATTGTTCTCTTGGATCACTCTTTCTGGAAGAAGTCAAACATGTCATGAGGAAACCCAAGCAACACTATAGAGAGCTCCACATACTGTGGAAACTGAGGCTCCCTGCCAACAGCCAGCAGGAAATTACCAGGCATGGGTGACCCACCCTAGAAACAGTTTCCTCAGCCCCGCTTTAGCCTTTTGGTGACTGTATAGCCAACCTACATTGTAACTGCAATGTGATGAAAAACTCTTAGCCAGAACAGCCTATCCAAGTTGCTCCAGAATACCTGACCAACACAAACTATGTGAACTATTTATTTTTTTAGCTACTAAGTTTTAGAATAATTTGTTATGAAGCAATATATATAACTGTTGTTGTGTGCCATCCAGTTAATACCAACTCATAGCAACCCCTTGTGACAGAGTAGAACCACCTCCATAGAGTTTTCTTGACAGTAATCTTTAATGGAGCAGTTCACCAGGTTTTTCTCCTGTGGAGGCTCTGGATGAGTTCCAGTCACTAACCTTTCAGCTAGCCACTGAGCATTTAACTCTGCAATACCAGGGGGCCTTAATATATAACTAGTACACCCGTATTGCCTGTATAACTAGTAAAATATTACAACAGGTAGCAGTTATTGTCTCTTTTTGTGCATGTCACCACTTTTCTTTGTGCCTCTGTTGCCTTATCAGTAAAAATTAAGAAAATATATTTACCTCTTGGGGTTGTTGTGAGGATTCAATGAGATAATTCATAAACACTTAAGAGGAGCTCCTGGCAGAGTAAGCCATTATTTTTGGTGTTGATGTGATAAAAAAAACATTTCTCTCTTTTCCTTGGAGTTTGGCTGGGGCTGTGGCAACCTGGAAGGAAGGGAATTTGAACTACCTATCTACTGGACTTGGTTGTTCTTCTTAATTCCATACCCCCTCCTTTTTATCTGTACAGCTCTCATTTTCCCCATCTTTGTGACAGATGGTGAGAGAATATTAAGCACTTATTTAATTTCTCTATTTCCTCTTACCCTTTAAAACTCCTTCCATTTAGGCAGCTAAGTTTACCATCCATGAAAAGTTTGGGACAGAAGAAGAGCACAGAACAAGTTTGTAAGTTCAAAAACTAAGGCCTAGGGGGCTTTAAGCGTATAGGGAATATATAAAGTAAAAGTAAAGCCTTCCACTTTTATTAAGAGAAATAACAAGAGTTTAGGTAATAGTGTGTCCCTAAAAAAGAGGCCTATGCACTAGTCACCCCTCATCTTGGATCAAGACCCCAAAGTGGGGGAAAAACAGCAATTTCAAATAGCTGTGTGGAAGTTCAGATCATGGAGAAACTACCTTAATCTCAGTAGAGACCAGAGAAGTAGAAAGATCCCAGAATTTCCCTGCGCAGCAGACAGGATACAGGTGCAATGGCTGCATGGTGGGTCTAGGACAATGTACGTGAGGCACACTTGTAGTATCCACTGCCTCCAAGGTGATGCAAGAAGAGAACAAGAGACTTAGCAGACCCTAAGAGGCCTATTAGCTAGAGTCAAGACATAGCAGAGCAATGACTTGGAAAAGCACAAATACCAAGGACCCAATGGGATGATGTATATCTCAATAGATATCAAGCATCAAAGGGTGATCTCACCTCAGTGCGTTGCCTGGAATCTTCAAAGTCCTTAAATCTTAGATACAATTTCAGGAAAGGGATGAGGCCAGTGCATTGTGCATTGATTTAAGTTGAGTTCCTATTATCCAGTAAAAAAAAAAAAAAGGCTTGAAGCAGATTAAAATGAGTTACAAAAAGTAAAATTACATTTCCCGCACACCTGATTTTACATACTGAGGCGTGAAATGGTTTCTAATGTTCATTTAATCTCTCTATCCCTCGACATATCTTAGGACATAAGTCAAACTGGACACTCTTTTGATAATCATTACCCTAACTACTTGAAGTTCAGATTTGCTTTAAATTCCTTGAAATTACAAACTTTCCTCAGCCTCCTTTCCAAGTAAATCCCCTCTTGAACAAAACTGTTATGTGCAGCCTTGAACAGCCTTTTTCCCTACTTGCATTCTTTTAAGCAAAACTCTGACAAATTATTTTCAAGCAGCAGGAATAACTTTGGGATAGAGGATAGAGGATTATTTCAGGCAACCAGAGACAAGATTGTATACTTTCATTTGCCTCCAAGGGATCTAGCATGGTGCCAGGATCAATCACTTAGTAACTGTATGATTTAGAGCAAGCTAGGTACCTTCTCTCAGCTGCAGCTTTTTCTTCTGTAAAATGAGAGCAATGACTTGTTCTCAGGACAATTAAATGACATAATGCACATAAAATGATCATGTGCTGTCAGATTTAGTCAATAAATGGAAACCTTTTATTTATTTGCTTTTAGCCAGCACAAAGGTTTATACTGTCAAATCGGACTCAGATGAATCAGAGATCTTACCCAGGGTGGGGGGGTGGGGGTGGGGAGCAAAAGTAAGGCCGAGAGAGCTCTGGGACATCTGCATAAGTCACCAAGTCCCTGTTTTCTGTATCAGACAAACTTTCTGGTACAGGATAATAGATGAGTTCCCATATCTATTACACGATGGTCACACTTAGGCTATGAAACATCTTCATTTTACACCTCAGTCATTGCAGGGATTACATGATATTTTCTGAGGATGTATGTCTCGTAAATCCATAGATTCTACATTTGTTTTCCATGGGCAATCCCAGAATAGGAACATCTTACTATGACTAGTCCATACATAAGGATTCTTCTACTAGAAACATCAAGGGAGTAATCAGCATCTTTACAAGGATAGTAAACTGAGTTACTTGCTTTCTTTCCCTAAGAGAATCCTTCTGGTAATCAATTATTGGGAAAGAAATGGCATGGGCCACTTGTTTTACTCCTTTTTATTTTTGCCCTCTCATTCAGTCATTATCGAACTCTAAGTGATTTTTAAATAGAATCCCCTGACTCTTCGTTCCAAGTAAATTCTTTCACACCTTGAGTCCTTCCAGTCTTTCTCTGCAAATAACTCTATATTTTCCCTGAAAATATGTTTAGAAGACTATGGTAATGCAACACACATACACACATTCATATACACCCTTATCATTTCATTGCTGTCTATCTGAGCTGTTAATGATGCATTTTAATATATGTTAATCAATATCCACTCTTTTATTATGTCTTGTATATAAGTCTGGTTTTTCAATGTAAATACAGAAAACTACTGATTTATGAAAGTATATAGTTACTACTCACTTTGGTGAAAGAATGAAAGGGGAAATAATGAACCCATGTAAACGAACTCACGAGAGAGACAAATTTTGAAACTTTTTTTTACCACCTTAGAAAGCAAAAATAGTCTGATGAAAAATTTTCCCTTGCAGTGGAGAGACTTGTTCACTGTATTCAGCTCAAGTTTCTGTTTCTTTTGGTGGTTTTAGTAGCTCTTATGGTCCTTTAGTCTTGATGTAATGATGGCAGAGAGGAGCCTGTATCTAGAAATGAACAATTTTTACCAGAGGGCTTTTAAGTACCTTTTTAAAAAATATTTTTTAAGGAAGCTTTAAAAAATGTTTTCATGAATTTTCATTAAAGCCTTGCTTGCCCTTAGAAATGTTTTTTACAAAGTGTTCTAATGTCTCCTCCTCCCTAAAGAAGTCACTCATTTATATAGTTATTTGTCCCCTCCAAAAAAAAAAAAAAAAAAAGTCCTGGATACAGAACATTCTTATAAATCATCTTTGCTCCTCTCCTGTTATCAGACATCAAAAATGAAGATGGCAGAATTCTCACTGGCTCACAGATGCATTCAGCACCATAGTGTCAAATTATTAAGGAAAAAAAAAAAAAAGGTTAGGTACTACACAGGGTTCACAAATGCAGGCATTCTCCAAACATATTCTAACATTGACATACAAGGACCAAAAGAACTATTCCACATATGGAATATTTTCTACACAACACTGGTTTGTGTTCTTCCTTGTGACTTTCATCCAGGATAAAAATTAGAGCCAAATGAATCAATCAACTAGATATTAAGCATAAAATATCTATGAACAAAATAACTATCAACTCAAGAATTCTTAAAATACCCTAGCCTTTGGCATTTTTTTCCTCTCTGTTCTATCCCCCTCCCCAATTTTATCTTCTCTTTGCCTGCAGTTTAAATAATCTCTTTCTGAGAAGCTGATGGTACACTTATAGATTTACTTTTTCTTTTTTTAAGGAATCAATTCTTAAATGTGAGAGCCAGGCTGGAACACACATTCTCCAACTCTCTACAAATTCTTGTGTTCCAGCACCATGTGCGGTTCTCTTGTCTGTAGAAGATGTATACTTCTTCTGTCTACCTAGGCTTCAAGATTAGACAGAGGGATAGAAAAATACATGATGTAAATAATTACAAACAGAAGCATCATAAAGGTTCTTTATAATTCGTATATCATGAACTAACAAAAATAAAAGGGATAGATAATAAATCTTTGTTATATATTCAGGTTATCTTTGAACACAAGAACCAATGCAAATTACAGTTTTTAAAATTTGTTTTAAAACTCTGAAGTTGCATAATTTTATTAAAAATGTACAAGTAAAGGGACTAGAAGCAAGCAATAAGTGGATAATGGATAATGAATGAGAAACAATAAGTTTCGTAGAGAAACCAAAGAAGAAAAAAGTAAAAAGTCATAGACGTAAAAAAATACATATTTTTCCCCAGGAAATTTATGAGAAATTTAAAACACATATACAAATCTTCACAGAAATTTTAAAAACCTATGGTGTTGACGTGATATATCTATCCCACCCAACAGTTTGTACTACACATTCCTATTCCTTCTAACATAATGGTACTGAGTCTAATGGTACTGTATTAGTAGCACAAAAAAATTAGCTTCACTATTGATGGACCGCCTTTTTATTTTTACTAATGTATTTGCTTACTTTTGCGTATATTGTTTCATTGAAGATCAGGCAATTATTTTTCATCATCCAGATTTATGAGTGCTTTTATTCTGTAAACATTTATTAAATAAGTAAATGCATTAAGTGTAGCATATAGTTCACATATAATGGATGATTTAAATTGGAGATGAGACACCTGTTTTCATGCATATATGCATATTTTTTCTTCTTTTGTTTATCCAACTGTTAATCTTTAGAAATACACTTATTGTGCAATGTAATGAAAACATTTCCCAGAAGTGAGTTTTGACAAGAGATCTGGAAAAACAGGTGGTCTCCTTGCCAGATTGCAGGTGGACACAAAGAGAAGAGGGGAAAAAGTTAAGTCAGAGTCAAGGGACCTAGGAAACAGGTGTGGGAGACAGAATGGCAGGAAAAAAGTTCATTGGGAAGAAATAGATAGATATGGAAACTAAGAAAGGAAGCAGGTGACAAGAGAAAGTAGACAGTAAGAAGGAGTCCCCGCTGGGGAACGTCTGCAGAAACCATCTGTAGACACTTCTCCATCACCACAAGAAAGAAGAGTCCCTGCCACAGAGGCACGCAAAAAGTCTTTAACTACCTGTGGTACTTGGCTGAAGGGCAAACACAATACTCAGTGCACCAGCCTCTAATTGCTCCATGGCAACCCAGTTTTGCCCTCCCAGTGGAAAACATATGTCAATGCATTTAGTATTGATTGAAACATAAGGATATTCTTTGATTCATCTCTTTCCCCACTACAGGCCTGCCTTTATTTCATTCTCATTTGTCTGAGGAAAAAGAAAAAAAAAAAAGGTATTTCTTTCCAAGGGAAGAGAAGAAGTGGCTCTGATCCATTTATCCTATAATTGTTTTGCTTTGCTTTCTACCTGAGGTTAGAAAAATCCTGCTAACACTGCCCTGTCAGACTGGCATTCAATGCAGCGGTAGGTACGACGGAGATACTAGCACTGGAAGGGTACACACATCACTGTCTAAAGTACTGATGACTGGGCTGGCCACCTGGAAGACTGAACAAGTCATCAGAAGTTCAACTGTGAAATGAATCGCCCTTCCTGCTCACACACCTTGTCATTGTTGAACATCATATTCTTGCAGTGCACCACATTATCCCTTTTACAGCTCGTTCAGTGCTAATGTAGCAGAGAGAAAGCGTTGAAAAGTCAGAGACAGAGAGGGAAATCTCGCAAATGAAAAGAAAATTCTTAACTCTGACAAGTGCTCTTCATAGATTGGGAAAAATATATATGTGATGTAGATTTCTTTGCACACATTATTGTCCCTGGCTCATACAAGTCATTTAGTCAGATGAATATTGTCCCTCATGGAGTGAGAGCATTTTGTGGGTCAATCACAGGGACATTTGTGAAGACAGACTGCTGTATACAGAGCCAGGGTCTCTGGGTCAATGATGAGCCAAATGCTGCTGGCGGTGCCACTCCTGGAATTACTGCTTCTGAGAGCTGATGCTTTTGAAGTAGAGTCAGCTGAAAGGAAGAAGAAACCACAGAAAATAAAATGTAGCCCATAAAAGGCCTGGTCAAAATACACATGCACAATTATGTGGTTGTTAGGCCTTCCATTCCATTCCAGAAGTCTGAATTATCTGGACAATGACTTGCTGTGCAGAGCTGAAAAGTAACTAAACTCTCTGTGTTACCCAGTTTTTCAATTTATAAAATAAGTTAACAAAAGGAATTTGATATAGAATACTGTTCCATATAAGCAGGTATCCTTGAAACCATTCACATTATTTAAGAGATCAAATAGATTAGCTTCCTATTGACAACCTCACATGCTATCACAGGAATGATCTATGAAGGACAGTAAGCAAATACCTAGGACATTCATAAAACCAAAGTTTGGAGTTAGTTGGCATTTGAGGAGTCCCTTTCTCCCCTTCCCTTACTCAAGTCCTCAAATTAGGAAGATTAAGGATTCCAAACCTTCAGACAAACCAAATAAATTCTTCTTTTTATAGATTAGACCCATTATGACCAAGAATTACATCAAGAATTGAAGAATATTTTTTTAAATGCTGTCGCATAAGCAATAAAACCATATTCTTCTTCTACTCTGGCCACTTTGGGTTAAGTGTTTGAGAAAAGAAGAGAGATTTTTAAAAAGAGGAAGGAGGAACGAGCCCAGGAAGAAAAGGTAGAACCAGCAATGAAGAGTAATTCATGGAATGCAAAACTTCACTTTCATTTTTCCCTTTCTTACCCCCAACCATATCTATGATCTCAAACCACTTCACTCATGAGAACAAAAAAGTTCTTATTCTTAAGAACATCCTCCTAGGCACACCCGTCCAAGCCAACATCTTCTAACCCCCACACATACCTTTTAATGGAGGCATCATCCAGACACATTAGATGCTTCACAAATGTTATCTGACTCTAAATCTGATCACTGGAATGCGCTGTTAAGGTTAAATATCACCTTTCAATGCTGTAGTTTTATATGATTTGGCAGAGAAACAGAATGAAACAAGCAGAGCTCTTGGAACAAACAGAAGCACAGCAACTTACATCTCTCTTTCTACCTATTATGGATGGTGTTTTCTTCCATCTTTTCCAAAACTTGTTTTATATTCCCCTACCAATAATTTCATAGAATGATATTCAATTTGTACATAAATTTATTTAACTGCTATAAATTCTAACACATTTATTAGATGGTAAATTTATTTAAAGCAGAGGCTTCCATTGTCTTGCACCTTCATTTCTCAGTAAATGTTGTTTGACTAAGATATACTTTAGGGCCAGTCTGCTGAAGTAGTTCATCTCTTGCCCTTGCTAGTTTTATACTCCTGTTTTTAGTCTTTTGTTTGTTGGCTATTGTTAATATGAACCATCTGTGCCTCTCATTCTGTGTTTTTAAATAAGCTGTCTAATTATAGAGTTTTAAATTTTTATATTTTACCCTCAAGCCTGCTGTTGATCATTTTTCTCAGAATTGAATGTCTGCCCTTAAAAAGGTCATTTCTGTGGTTTAAATGTATTGGTTTGTGTTATTAAAGCAAATCTAGCCACAGAATCTTTGGTATTGTACAATAACCACCTGTTTACTGCTGTGTTTAATAAATAACCAAGTTAAAAGCCACTGTCGCACCTTAGTTGTGAAGATCAACTTTTAAACATATACACATTTTGCATTTGCCTTTTCACAGTTTTCCAACAGCTTGTAAGATAATACTCCAAAGAAAGTTTATAAAGGCAACTCCTCTTAGGCCACTTTTTGAAAGGTATTATTGTTACATAGAAATTCTGGTAAGACAATGATAAATTTCACTGATACACTCAATAAATTATTTCTCTAGTCATAATTTCCCTTGGCCTCATAGATTCCACAACTAAATTACCTTTTATTTTTATTTGACACAAGACAGTAGTATATTATTCAGTGGAAAGAGAATATATGTTCTTTCTAAAAAGAATTGGTGAGAGCTTAAATCACAAACATATAGGTATATTACAAAAAAGTGCACATATGAGCACAGAACAATACAAATAGATTTTAGAAGAGATATAAGAAATCTGTAAAGATGAGAAAGTATGTTTAATCAGGAGTAGGGGTTAGTTATAGCAAATGCGTGTTAAATTTGACCCTAAGTTTCTAAGTAAAAAACAAAACAAAACAAACAAGACATTGCCGTTGAGTCAGTTCCAACTCTCGGTGACCCATTCGCTTCAGAGTAGAACTGCGCTTCGCAGGGTTTTCTTCGATGTAATCTTCCAGGAGCATATCACCAGGGCTTCCTTTTGTGACACCACTGGGAGGATTTGAACTACCAGCCTTTCAGTTAATAGCCAATTGCAAACCATTTGTGCCACCCAGAGACCTAGGTTTCTAGGCAGCCAGCACTAAGAGGTTAGGGCAGCTAAAGTGCTCTCTCTCCATCTCCTGTTTAATCATGTAAGAGGTGCGTACCACCACTATATTCTTGATAACTGCAAGATTCACAGGAGTCCCAGAAATAAATACTGACGTTTGCCTTTTGGTATTGATAACCATGACCTAATGGAATCAAACGCTTTAGCCAAGAGAAATGAAGGTAGTTCTCCAAATGATTCACCTATTTCAATTAAGTTTCCAATTTTGGAAACCAGTAGTAAGATTAATACTAGTAATGTTAAAAGTAATAAGCAACGAGTATATTGGTCTAAAATTTTTAAGAACTTTAAATATATAAGTTTGGATCCTGAAAGACAACAATCTCAAGATGACAGATTTTTCAGTCACTTACTTTTTTGAGAATCTACTATTAAAAAAAAAAGTGCAACTAAAAATAATTCAACTTTTTTTTTATGCCTTAGAAATTATAAACATAAAGTATGTTCTTCTCTTTAAATTTGTTATTTTGGAAGTTTCAATATGTAGACAACACTCCAAATATTAATAGAGTATTAACAGAGAAATAGTCTTTAGAACTGGTTTACAAGACCCTATTTTTGGCCCACAACACACTGTATCCCATAGTCATCTTTCTCACTTTTATTAAAGGCATGTAATGGCAATAGTATGAATTTGAAAGCCAGACAAACCTGGTTTTGAAAGCTATCTGCACCGCACATTGTCTGACATGTTACGTATTTGATGCCTCTGTTTCATAGTTCCAAAACAGGGTGAATACCACAGATCCTGAAGACCTTTGTGAGGATAACATTATATGTAAAGCACCTCTCATAGTCTCTCATGCATACTTGCTGTTTAAGAAATCTTACTTGACCATTAACAACTTTTCACTGTGTGTTTTGAGTACCTGCCACTTTAGGGGGTTCATCTTCAAATAGTACGTCAGACAGTATTCTGTTGTGACCCACAGCATTTTCTTTGACTAATTTTCAGAAGTAGATTGCCAGGTCTTTCTTCCTAGTCTGTCCTCGTCTGGAAGCTTCACTAAAAACTATCCTCCGTGGCTGACTTTGCTGGTATTTGAAATAGGAGTGGCATAGCTTCCAGCATCATAACAACACACCAGCCACCACAGTATGACAAACTAACAGACAGGTGGTGACCTTCATTTTTAGCTTTCTGCAACTACTCATCATCTCCATCCTTTTGCCACAACAAAATTATTAAAAAGGGGTAGGTGGAAAAAAAGGTAAACCAATATGTCTCTTTGTATCTTCAAAAGCATGTATTCATAAAACAAAATTCAGTTTCAAGTAAAGCAGATAATTTGAGCAAATTCACATAATACATTGAAGCTGTGACATTTGATAGTACCTGAAAAATTAACTTTCTAGATCTTTAACCTTATTACTGAATGTCTCCCCAAGAAACATTTTCAACACACGTCTTACTGTTAAAGACAGGGTAAGAGTCAAGACTAAGTTGAGGATAAGGAATATCTTTGTATACTTTATGTGGTTTAAAAAAATGTTTTTCTATTTTGACACATTAAAAAGGCTTCATCAATTTATCCTGCTTTATTTGGCAAAGACGTACAGCTTCTGTTATAAAAAAGCCTAATTAAAAAACAAAAACAGTTTTGCTATTAGGATGCTTATAGATAAAAGACCACTGTTTGAACAACATATATACCATTAACAGTATGTAATAACCATGTCAGTCAATGGTTTTTTTGGACACCTTTTAGGGGAAAGAAAGCTTTGGGCATTATTAATAATAACTTAAATTATGCTTATGATAATTTAATCATTTAAAACATAAATCCTTATGTAAGGATTTTGCAAGGTATAAACTCCTTACAGAGCCCCTCTGGTGTAGTGGTTAAGAGCTCAGCTGCTAACAAGAAGGTCAGCAGTTCAAATCCAACAGCCACTATTTAGAAACCCTATGGGGTAGTTCTACTCTGTCCTATAGGGTTGCTATGAGTCTGAATCAACTCAACAGCAATAGATTGGGTTTCTGGAAACTCCTTACATAAACATAAAATCAGAAGGCGGAGCCAACATGGAACTATAGACAGAAGCACCATGCTGTCCCTCTACAGCAAAACCCCTCCCCAAAAAACTAAATAAAATAAGAGACAAATGCCAACCTGGAACCCCGAATGCCAAATGAAGAGATAAAGAACTCGACAAAAGCACCAAATGAAATAAACTGACAGTGAACAGAGAGCAAGGACAGACACGGAGCAGAGTTCCCTTATCAGCTAATGCAGCACAAATTCGTCATCTTGGACTCCTGTCAGATATCAGCTGACAGAGAATACAGGAAAGCAGCTTCTTAGAGTTCCCAGCAGGAGAAAAAGTGCTCAGTAACAAGTGATATATGCTTTCCCACCTCACAGCCTTCTTTGCCCTGCTCAGCCTCTACTGGTTCCCAGCCAGCCAAGGTCACTTGGCCAGGAAGCACCAACTTTGTGCTGCTTGGATTCACCCCACCCACACCAGCGGGCTCCTTCAGTGCCATTTTTTTGTTGCTGATGTTGCCTTTTTTGGCTTCTTTTGGTTTCTTCCCTGCCTCTCACCTCCTCCCCCTCCTTTCTCTCAACAACCTGGCTCCATTTGCCATCTTTGCTTCTTCTTAACAGGCTATGAAGTGCTGCTCAGCTGAGGAACTGCTTCCCCAGTCCACTCCGCCATGCTAGTGGGACCCATGGGGCCTTTTGTTTGTTAGTTTTCTTTTCCTTTTTTCCTTTTTGTTTTTCTTCATTTCTCAGTTTTTTTATCTCTCTCTACTTACCTTCTTTTCTACTTTCCTCCTTTTCCTGTCTGCTGAATATCTGGCACTGTGTGCCATCTCTGCCCTTTTTTGATGTGCTGTGCCCCGAGGCTTGGGAGCCACTTCCTGGGGCTTTTCTTTTTTTATTTTAGTTTTTTTCTCTTTTTCTTTTTGTTTTTCTTCTTTTAAGGTTTATCCCCAATCCACTCCAATAGCAAGCTTCCTCAGCTTTTTTTTTTTTTTTGGCTCTTTTTTCTCTCTCCTCACTCTCTTCTTTCCTATACTCAATACCCAACTTACCTCCACACATCACAACAACCCCCTACCTCTGCCTATCTGCACCATGATCTGAACATTGTACCACCAAGCAACACAGGCACAGCCTACTGAAACCTGCCCTGCACTGACCCCTGGCCCACCCCGTAGGCCCCAGTACATGCCACAAACATCCCATCCCAACCCCTCCCCTTCAGCTCAACCTGCCCTGCTGTGCCATAGCTGAATGACTGGCCCTCCCCATTGGACAAAGGGGTGAAAAGTCTCATGCCCACAGAAGAGCAAACAACAAGGAATGCACAGACAGCCTTCTCAGACATAACAAAAAAAAAAAAAAGCAGGACAAAACAAATAAATATACAATCTATAAAGAAAATAACCACTGAATGTCCTGAAGACAGCAGACAATATCAAACATATCTAAAAAAAACATGATGGGGTGGTTCCAGTAGGCATCCAAAATAAAACACCAGATGACCTCCCAGTAGAAGAAAGGGCACTGGACTACCTAATAGGGAATTCAGATCTCTAATATTCAGAGCTATCCAAGAGTTGAAGCAAAAAGCAGACAAAAATGAGGGAAAAAAGACAAATTCATGGAAAAGGCAGACAAAGTTATGAAAAATACAAACAAAAAAATGTAAGAATCCAGGAAAATAATACAGGAACAAAATGCCAAAATAAATTCACAACTAGAAATCATACAAAAACAACAATTAAAAATCCAAATGATAAGCAACAAGATTTCAGAAATGGACAGTGTCGTAGAAGGTCTGAGTAGCAGATTTGAAACAATGGAAGACAGGATCAGTGAAACTGAAGACAAATACTTGGATACCACATTGCTTGAGGAAAAATCAGAAAAAGTAACAAAGAAAAATGAAGAAACTCTGAGAATGATGTGGGATACATTCAAAAGCAAAATTTTTCAAGTGATAGGAGTTTCAGAAGAGAGGGAGAAAATGGAAAACACAAAAAGGATCATTGAAGAATTGCTGACAAAAAATTTCCCTGATATCATGAACAGATAAAAAGCTGACCATCCAAGAAGCTCAATGAACCCAATACAGGATAGATCCCAAAAGAAAATCACACTTGCTAAAGCGAAAGACAAAGAAAGAATCCTGAGAGCAGCTCAAGAAAAACTAGAAGACACATATAGAGGGGAAAAAAGACTAATTTCTGATTACTTGGCAGAAACCATGCAGGCAAGAAGGCAATGAGATAACATATATAAAACCTTGAAAGAAAAAAATTTCCAACCAAGAATAATATATCCTGCAAAACTCTCATTCAGATATGATGGTGAAATTAGGACATTTCCAGATAAACAAAAATTAAGGGAATATGTACAAACCATACCAAACTTACAAAAATTACTAAAGGCAGTCCTTCAGTTTGAGAACAAACAGCAGTAGACCACAGTCTGAATCTAGGATGCAAGATAGCACCAGCCAGATCCAATTTAGGAAATGAATTTTCGAGGACTATTCAAAAACAAAAGATTTACAACAGGAAGCCAGAGAGGTTAATCTGTAAATGACAATAATGTACAAACAATAAACAGTGTAGATATAAAATGTTCTAATGGAGAGGAAGACAAGCAATACCAAGCAATAGACTTGTTAAAATGCAAGAAAGGGGGGGACCAAGATGGCTAACTAGTCAGAAGCTTCTGCTGAACCCTCTTGCAACAAAGACTCAAAAAAACAAGTGAATCAATTACATATATGACAATCTATGATCCCTGAGCATCAAACACAGAATTAAGGAATCGATCTGAGTGACGGGGGACCAGGAGACCATGCAGAAGCAGCAATGAGTTGCCGAGCCCGAGCAGTGCCTCAGCTCCAATTCCTTAGCACTGTTCTCTGGCATGGTGGCAGTGGCAGGGCTGATAGTAGTTTCCTGAGACACAGCAGCTTCAGCAAATGAAGGCAAACAAAGTGGCACAACCCTAACCCTGTGGCATGTCTACAGCAGGTCTGGTCCCAGCATTTAGGAAATGACTGCTTCAGTGAAAGAAGGCAAATGAAGTACTGGCACCCTGGTCCCCTGGTGTGATGGCCACAGGACCGAAGATGTTGTGTAGGACAAAGCTGCTTCAGTAAAAGAAGACAAATGGGGGAAGCAGCCCTAGCCATCTGGGGCGATCTCAGTAGGGACTCAGCCAGCACACACAGGCTACACATGCCTCAGGAATCTGAAATAAAACAGCCCTCTCAACACAAGATAAGTGTTTCTGTCTAGTTTACCACTTGGATCTAACAGCTCCTTCTTCTGAACATACTCTCTCCTATCTACCTGATCCCTCCCCTCTCTGTCCCAGCCGGCTTCATTAGCAGTTGAATTCCCCCAGCCTGAGATAGAACCAGCTGCATCCTCTATGAGCCATTCTCCTGGAATAGGAGAAGGAGAAAATTAACAAATGGGGGAAAAATACTTTCCTGATTCCCCTAATCTGGAAG
Source organism: Loxodonta africana (assembly GCF_030014295.1). NCBI lineage: Eukaryota > Metazoa > Chordata > Mammalia > Proboscidea > Elephantidae > Loxodonta > Loxodonta africana. The sequence continues at coordinate 111,746,651 of NC_087343.1, read as the reverse complement.
CTCAGAGCAGAAGCGACTCTGGTCCACGCATAAGTGATCCACAGACTTTGGCTTTCACCCCTACGTGGATACGGGTGGCTATTATAATGCGAGGGCAAATCTGTTAGGGGTCTGACTGTAATTGTTTCAGCTGTCCAGTGGAGAGGCTGGTTTTGGAGGTCTGATACAACTCTTTCTATTAAAAAGAACCCTCACCTACCCACAGCAGGGACCTGAGGGCTGGAGGCTCCATCCACACCACCTAGCCACCATGGAAGGGGTCTGAGGATAGTGGTGCCTACCAGTCTTTACAGGTACAAGCATCAGGTGCCTAAGGTACAGCTGCAGAAGCCACCCATCAGAGCACTCTAGAAAACAGAGACACTCCTTCCTCACTGACACTTGGGGGAAGGCTGTCAGCACCCTGCCCTCCTCAGAGTGTGACCCCTCCTGCTACCAGAAACCAGAGGATACAACCATCACCACTACTCCTCTAAGATAGTAAGTAAGAGCCTACACCACACACTAGGTAACTGAATATCAGGATACCTCAACTGAATCTATACAAGAACAGTGAATGGACTCCTGGCTCATACGCCTGGTAATAGCTCTAGCCATCTGGTAACAGGACATTAGTGCTTCAAAGGCTCCAATAATTCAAGTTAGCTCACTCCAGTAGCCTATATGGGTATATTGAAACAAAACGAAGCAAGAAGCTAGGACACAGTGAGCAAACATAAAATAAATTATTACAATAACTCATAGACGGCTTGGGAACAGCAGTCAATATCAAAGCACATAAAGAAGCAGACCATGATTGCATCAACAAACTCCCAAAACAGAGAATCAAGAACTCTCCCAGATGAAGATGTATTCCTGGAATTGCCAGATGTAGAATACAAAAAATTAATATACAGAATGCTTCAAGACATCAGGAATGAGATCAGGCAATATACAGAAAAGTCCAAGGAACACACAGTTAAAGCAGTTGAAGAAATAAAAAAGATTATTCAAGAACATAATGAAAAATTTAATAAGCTGCAAGAATCCATAGAGCAACAGCATTCAGAAATTCAAAAGATTAACAATAAAATTACAGAATTAGACAATGCAATAGGAAGTCAGAGGAGCAGAATTGAGGAACTGGAATGGAGAATTGGGGAGAAGGAAGATAAGGCACATGGCACCAATATATTCAAAGAAAAATCAGATAAAAGAATTTTTTTAAAAATGAAGAAAACCTAAGAATCATGCGGGACTCTAACAAGAATAACTTGCGAGTGATTGGAATACCAAAACAGGGTGGTATAACAGAAAATACAGAGAGAATTGTTTAAGATTTGTTGGCAGAAAACTTCCCTGACATCATGAAAGATGAACGGATAGCTATCCAAGATGCTCACCAAAGTCCATACAAGATAGATCCCAAAAGAAAGTCACCAGGACATATTATCATCAAACTTGCCAAAATCAAAGATAAAGAAAAAATTTTAAGAGCAGTCAAGAATAAGCAAAAATCACATACAAAGGAGAATGGGTAAGTTTGGACTACTTGACAGAAACCATGCAGGCAAGAAGGCAAAGGGATGACATATATAGAGCACTGAAGGAGAAAAATTGCCAGCCAAGAATCATATAACCAGCAAAACTGTCTCTCAAATATGAAGGCGAAATTAAGACATTTACAGATAAACACAAGCTTAGGGAATTTGCAAAAAACAAACCAAACTATAAGAAATACTAAATGGAATTATCCAGTTAGAAAATCAGTAATATCAGATATCAGTAGTGGTGGTAACTATTCTCTGAAAGTTTGGTAGAACTCTGCAGTGGAGCCATCCAGGCCAGCACTTTTTTTGGGGGGGGGAGTTTTTTGATTACCTTTTCAATCTCTTCTTTTGTTATGGGTCTATTTAGCTGTTCTACCTCTGTTTGTGTTAGTTTAGGTAGGTAGTGTGTATCTAGGAATCCATCCATTTCTTCTAGGTTTTCAAATTTGTTAGAGTATGATTTTTCATAGTAATCTGTTACGATTCTCTTAATATAAGCTGGGTCTGTTTTGATATCACCCATCTCTTTTCTTATTTGGGTTATTTGCTTCCTCTCCTGTTTTTCTTTTGTCACTCTGGCCGAAGGTTTATCAATTTTGCTAATTTTTTCAAAGAACCAGCTTTTGGTCTTGTTAACTCTTTCAACTGTTTTTCTGCTCTCTAATTCATTTAATTCTGCTTTATTTTTTATTATTTGCTTTCTTCTCGTGCATGAGGGATCCTTTTGTTGCTCTCTTTCTATTTGTGCAAGTTGTAGGAATAGTTCTTTGATTTTGTCCCTTTCTTCTTTTTGTATGTGTGCATTTATTGATATAAATTGACCTCCGCTTTTGCTATGTCCCAAAGGTTTTGATAGGAAGTGTTTTCATTCTCAGTGGATTCTATGAATTTCTTTATTCCTGGATGGCTCCACTGCAGAGTTCTACGAAACTTTCAGAGATCAGTTAACACCCCTACTTCTAAAGGTATTTCAGAGCATAGAAAAGGACAGAATACTCCCAAAGTCATCCTATGAAGCCAGCATAGCCCTGATACCAAAACCAAGTAAAGACACCACAAGAAAGAACATTACAGACCTATATCCCTCATGAACTTAGATGCAAAAACCCTCAAGAAAATTCCAGCCAATAGAATTCAACAACATATCAAAAAAAAATAATAATTCACCATGACCAAGTGGGATTCATACCTGAGTCAGAATCGACTCGACAGCACTGGGTATGCAGGGATGGTTCAGCATTAGAAAAACAACTAATGTAATCCATCATATAGATAAAAACAAAGGACAAAATCCACATGATTTGATCAATTGATGCAGAAAAGTCATTTGATAAAGTTCAACTCTGATTCATGATAAAAACTCTCAGCAGAATAGGAATAGAAGGAAAATTCCTCAATATAATAAAGGGCATTTATACAAAGTCAACAGCCAACATCATCCTAAATGGAGAAATTCTGAAAGCATTCCCCTTGAGAACGGGAACCAGACAAGGATGCCCTTTATCACCATTCTTATTCAACATTGTATTGGGAGGAAATTAGGGACAAAGCTAGGAGCCCTAAGACATGGCATAAACAATATACAAAACATTACTAAAAATGCAGAAGATAAACTAGATAACTGGGAGCTCCTAAAAATCAAACACCTATGCTCATCCAAAGAATTCACCAAAAGAGTAAAAACATTACCCACAGACTGGGAAAAAGGTTTTAGCTATGACGTTTCCAATCAGTACCTGGTCTTTAAAATCTACATGATACTGCAAAAACTGAACTACAAAAAGACAAGTAACCCAATTAAAAAATGGGCAAAAGATATGAACAGGCACTTCACTAAAGAAGACATTCATGTAGCTAATAGATAAATTAGGAAATGTTCACAATCATTGGCCATTAGGGAAATGCAAATCAAAACGACAATGAGATTTCATCTCACTCAAGGTTGACATTAATCTAAAAAACATGAAATAATAAATGTTGGAGAGGTTGTGGAGAGACTGGAACACTTCTACACTGCTGGTGGGAATGTAAAATGGTACAATCACTCTGGAAATCGATTTGGTGCTTCCTTAAAAAACTAGAATTAGAACTACCATGTGATCCAGCAATCCCACTTCTAGGAATATATCCAAGAGAAATAAGAGCCTTTACACAAACAGAATTATGCACACCCATGTTCATTACAGCACTGTACACAAAAGAAAAAAAGATGGAAGCAACCAAGGTGCACAACAACAGATGAATAGATAAATAAATTATTGTATATTCATACAATGGAATATTACACATCGATAAAGAACAATGATGAATCCATGAAACATTTCATAATATGGAGGAATCTGGAAGACATTAGGCTGAGTGAAATTAGTCAGTTGCAAAAGGAAAAATATTGTGTAAGACCACTATTATAAGAATTTGAGAAATAGTTTAAACAGGGCAGAAAATATTCTTTGATGTTATGGGGGGAAGGAGGGAGCGGGGTTTTCACTAATTAGATAGTAGATAAGTTTTATTTTAGATGAAGGGAAAGACAACACACAATGCAGGAGAGGTCAACACAACTGGACTAAACCAAAAGCAATGAAGTTTCCTGAATAAACTGAATGCTTCAAAGGCCAGCGTAGCGGTGGTGGGGGTTTGGGGATCATGGCTTCAGGGGACATATAAGTCAATTGGCATAATAAAATCTATTAGGAAAACATTCTGCATCCCACTTTGGAGAGTGGAGTCTGGGGTCTTAAACCCCAGCAAGCAGCCAGGTAAGATACATCAATTGGTCTTAACCTACTGGGAGCAAGAAAGTATGAAAATACCAAAGACACAAGGTAATTATGAGCCCAAGAGACAGGAAGGACCACATAAACCAGAGACTACATCAGCCCGAGACCAGAAGAACTAGACGGTGCCTGGCCACACCTGATGACTGCCCTGACAAGGAACACAACAGAGAACCCCTGAGGGAGCAGAAGAGCAGTGGGGTGCAGACCTCAAATTCTCATAAAAAGACCAGATTTAATGGTCAGACTGAGAGTAGAAGAACCCCAGAGGTCATGGTCCCTAGACTTCTGTTAGCCTAAGACAGGAACCATTCCCAAAGCCAACTCTTCAGACAGAGATTGGACTGGACTATGGGATGGAAGATGACACTGGTGAAGAACGAGCTTCTTGGTTCAAGTAGACACATTAGACTATGTTGGTATCTCCTGTCTGGAGGGGAGATGAGAGGGCAAAGTGGGCCAGAAGCTGGCTGAATGGACATGAGGAGGGAGAGTGGAGGGGAGGAGTGTGCTGTCTCATTAGGGGGAATGCAATTAGGAGTGTATAGCAAGATGTACATTAATTTTTGTATGGGAGGCTGACACGATTTGTAAACTTTCATTTAAAGCACAATAAAAATTAATTAATAATATTAAAAAACATAAAAAAAAACAGGAAAATAAGGGTAAATTTCAAGGTAACCACAAAGAAATTTAACAGACCTACTCATCAAAATAAAGAAGAAAAACATAAACTCTCAGTAAACACAAAATCTATGAAAACAAAAGAAATGAAAAAAATCCACAAACAAAAGAAATGCAACACAGGAAAGTAAGAGGAACAAAGAAATTGTCAGCACCAAAAAAAAGCACTACAAAATGACAGAAATAAACTTATACCTATCAATAATTTCACTGAACATAAATGGCCTAAATGTACCCATAAAGAGATGGGGAACGACAGAATGGATAAACAAAACAGGATCCATCAATAAGCTGACTATAAGAGACACACCTCAGAAACAAAGACATAAATTTATGAAAAATCAAAGGCTGGAAAAAAGTATCTCAAGCTAAACGGCTTCCAAAAAATAGCAGGAGTGTCAATACTAATCTCAGATAAAATAGACTTTAAAACAAAATTCACCACAGAAGACAAAGAAGGGCACTATATAATGATTAAAGGGATGATCCATCATGAAGAGATAATCATAAGAAATATATACACCTCTAATGACAAGGCTCCAAAATACATAAAACAAACTCTAAGAGCACTGAAAAGAGAAACTGACAGTTCCACAATAATAGTAGGAGACTCCAATATACAACTCTCGGCAAAGGACAGAACATCTAGAAAGAAACTCAACAAAGATACAGAAGATCTAAAGGCCACAATCAGCCAACTTGAACACTCCATCCAACAGCTTCATAGTACACGTTCCTTTCCAATGCACATGGAACATTATGCAAAATAGACCACATCTTGGACCACAAAGGAACCCTCAACAAAATCCAAAACCTTGCGATAATACAAGGTATCCTCTCTGATCACAACACCATCAAAGTAGAAATTAACAACAAGAAGAGGAAGGAAAAAAAATAAAATACATGGAAACTGAATAATGCCTTGCTTAAAAACAACTGGGTAATAAAAAATCAAAAATCAAGTAAAAAAAAATTCCTATAATGAAATGAGAATGAAAACACATCATACCAAAACCTCTGGGACACAGACAAGGAGGTTTCTCAAAGGCCAATTTATAGCAATAGATGCAAGCATCAAAAAAAAGAAGAAAGGGCCAAAATGAAAACATTAGCTACAAAACTTGAAAAAGTAGAAAGAGAACAGCAAAGAACCTTCACAGCCACCAGAAGAAAGGAAATAATAAACGTCAGAACAGAAATAAATGAAATAAAGAATAGAAAAACAATAGAAAGGATCAACAAAACCAAAAGTTGGTTCTTTGAAAGGATCAACAAGACGAACAAACCACTGGCCAAATTTACCAAAGAAAATCAGGAGATGACACAAATAACCCAAATAAGAAATGAAATGGGGAACATTACAGTAAACACAACTGAAATAAAAAGGATCATAACACAGTACTATGAAAAACTATACTCCAACAAATTTGAAAACCTACAGGAAATGGATAAATTTGTAGAAACACACATACCTACGCAAACCAACACAAAATGGTGTTGAAAATCTGAACAGACCCATTAAAAGAGAAAAGATTGAAAAGGTAATTAAAAAAACTCCCAACCAAAAAAAGCCATTGAAGAATTCTACCAAATACTCAGAGAAGAGCTTACACCAGTACTACTCAAACTACTTCAGAACATAGAAAAGGAAGCGATACTTCTGAATTCATTCTACGAAACCAGCATAACCCTGATACCAAAACCAGGCAAAGACACCACAAAAAAAGAAAATTACAGACCAATAATCTCTTATGAATATAGATGTAAAAATTCTCAACAAAATTCTAGCCAGTAGAATTCAGCCTCATACCAAAAAAATAATACACCATGACCAAGCTGGATTCATACCAGGTATGCAAGAATGGTTCAACATTAGAAAATGAATCAATGTAATCCACTACATAAGTAAAAGAAAATAATCACATGATCATCTCAATTGATGCAGAATATGTATTTGACAAAGTCCAACACCCATTTCTGATAAAAACTCTCAATAAAATAGGTATAGAAGGAAAATTCCTCGACATAATAAAGTGCAACCTATACAAAACCAACAGCCAATACCATACTTAATGGAGAGAGGCTGAAAACATTTCCCTTGAGAACAGGAACAAAACATGGATGCCCATCATCACCACTCCTATTTAAAATTGTACTAGACCTCCTAAAAAAAAAAACAACCCACTGCCGTGGAGTCAATTCTGACTCATAGAACTCCTAGCTGGAGTAATAAGGCAAGAAGAAGAAATAAAGGTCATCCAAATTGGTAATGAAGAAGTAAAACTGTCCCTATTTGTGGATGATATGATACTATACATGGAAAACCCAAAAGACTCCATGAGAAAACGAGTGAAACTAATAGAAAGATTTGGCAGACTAGCAGGATACCAGATAAACATGCAAAGATCATTTGGATTCCTATACATCAATAAAAAGAATGAAGGAAAGGAAATCAGGAAAACAATACCATTTATAATAGCCCCTAAAAAAATAAAATACTTAGGAATAAACCTAACCAGGGATGGAAAAGACCTATTCAAAGAAAACTACAAACCACTACTGCAAGAAACCAAAAGAGATCCACATAAATGGAAAAACACACCATGTTCATGGGTAGGTAGACTCCACATTATTAAAACAATTCTACTCAAAGCAATTTATAAATACAAACATCTAATCTCTAAAGTCTACAGGAAAATCCAACACCTCTACAACAAAAAGACAAATAGTCCAATTAAAAAATGGGCAAAGGAAATGAACAGGCACTTGACCAAAGAAGACATTCAAGTGGTTAACAGACACATGAGGAAATGCTTACGATCACTAGCTATTAAAAAAAAAAAAAAAGCTATTAGAGAGATGAAAATCAAAACTAGAATGAGATACCATCTGTCTTACTTATCTAGTGATGCTATAACAGAAATACCACAAGTGGATGGCTTCAACAAAGAGAAATTTATTCTCTCACAGTCCAGTAGGCTAGAAGTCCGAATTCAGGGTGCCATTTCCAAGGGGAGGTTTTCTTTCTCTGTTGGCTCTGGAGGAAGGTCCTTGTCATCAGTCTTCCCTTGGTCTGGGAGTATCTCAGCGCAGGAACCTCAGGTCCAAAGGGTGCATTCTGCTCCCGGCACTACTTTCTTGGTGGTACGAGGTCCCCTCTCTCTGCTTGCTTCTCTTTCCTTTTCATTATCTCTTTAAAGATAAAAGATAGTGCAGGCCACACCCCAGAGAAACTCCCTTTACATTAGATCAGGGATGTGACCTGGGTAAGGGCGTTAGAGTCCCACCCTAATCCTCTTTAACATAAAATTAAAATCACAAAATGGAGGGCAACCACACAATACTGAGAATCATGGCCTAACCAAGTTGACACATATTTTGGGGGGACATAATTCAATGTATGACATCATCTCACCCTGGCCTTACTGACACAAATCAAAAACACAGAAAATAACAAATGTTCCAGTGGCTGCAGGGAATTTGAAACTCTTATGCACTGCTGGTATGAATGCAAAATGGTACAACCATTTTGGAAAATGATATGGTGCTTCATTAGAAAGCTAGAAATAGAAATACCATATGAATCAGTAATCCCACTCCTAAGAATATATTCTAGAGAAATAAAAGCTGTCACACGAATAGACATATGCACACCCATGTTCATTGCAGCATTGTTTCACAACAGCAAAAAGATGGAAACAACCAATTTGGCCATCAACAGATGAATCGATAAACTATGGTACATAACACATAATGGAGTACTAAGCAACAATAAAGAACAATGATGAACCTTCAAAGCATCTCACAACATGGATGAATCTGGAGGGCATTAATGCTGAGTGAAATAAGTCAATCACAAAAGGACAAATATTATATGAGACTGCTACTATAAAAACTCACGAAAAGGTTTACACACAAAAAGAAATAATCTTTGATGGTCACGAGGGAGGGGAGGGTTGGGGATGGAAAAACACTAGACAATAGGTAAGTGGTAACTTTGGTGAAGGGTAAGATGGCAGACAATGCTGGGGAAGCCAGGACAACTTGTCCAAGGCAAAGTCATGGAAGCTCCATAGACACATCCAAACTCCCTGAGGGACCGAATTACTGGGCCGAGGGCTATGGTCTCAGGAAATATCTAGCTCAACTGGCATAGCATAGTTTATAAAGAAAATATTCTACATTCTACTTTGGTGAGCAGCATCTGGGGTCTTAAAAGCCTGGGAGTGGTCATCTAAGATACTCCATTGGTCTCACCCGTTCAGAAGGAAGGAAGAACGAACAAAACTAAAGACACAAAGGAAAGATTAGTCCAAGGGAATAATGGGCCACAACTACCACAGCCTCTAGCAGACTGAGTCCCGTAACTAGATGGTGCCCATCTATCACCACTGACTGCTCTGAAATGGATCACAATAGAGGGTCCCGGACAGAGCTGGAGAAAAATGTACAACAAAATTCTAACTCACAATAAAAGACCCTACTTACCGTCCTAACAGAGACTGAAGAAACCCTAAGAGTATGGACCCTGGATACACTTTTAGCTCAGTAACGAAGTCACTCCTGAGGTTCACCTTCATCCAAAGTTTAGACAGGCCCATAAAACAAAATGAGACTAAAGGAGCACACCAGCCCAGGAACAAGGACTAGAAGGCAGGAGGGGACAGGAAAGCTGGTAATAGGGGACTCGAGTTTGAGAAGGGGAGAGTGCTGACATGTCATGGGGTTGTTAACTAGTGTCATAAAATAATACCTGCACTAACTGTTTAATGAGAAGCTAGTTCGTTCTATATACCTTCATCTAAATTACAATAGAAAAAAAATTTAAAAAGATAGGAGGGAGAAAATGCATGAAGAAAAAGGAGTAGAAAAAGAAATAAATATAAAATAAAAATTATTTTAATTATATTCAACATATGAGATTAAAGTTGTAAAAGCAATTAATTAAAATGAACATTAATTTCTTGTAATGTCTGATGATGTTTTTGATTTACCCAAATTATCAGATCTAACACAAGTGTATTAATGACTGCTTAGAACACAATTTCTCTTAAATTCTGTATAACTATCCAATTTCTTTATGTAAAGATTTAATTTCTCCCACTACCTTTCTCTATTCCAACTACCATAAAACCTGAATTCACTTGGCCTTCACATGGAGCAGAGATATCATGTATATATTAATTCTGCTTCAGTTATTCTTCCATTTGTGCATTACAATTAAACTGTAACTGCTTGACACTAATTTAACGAGAGGGAAGAATATGAATACAAGCACTATACTCAACTATAAGATGGTCTTTACAAAATTCAAAGTATGTTTGCGTTTATTTTATTTTTGATATAATTAAAGCAAAAAACACACAAATTTTAAAATTCTTATAGAAATTTACCAACCCCTGAGAATATGTCAGTGGAACTTAGAAGCTCATTCATTTGTTTATTCAACAAATATTTATTGATCATCTAATCTGCGACAGAAACTGTCCTCAACACAGGAACACATCAGTGAACAGAAGAGGCAAACATTCCTGCCCTTGTGGAGCTCATATTCTAGTAAAAAAAAAAAAAAAAAAAACATATTCTAGTATGTAGAGACAAATTAGTAAAATAGGTCAGGTAGGAATGAGAAAACTAAAGTGGTAAAAGGGACAGCTAAAGAGCTTTTCATCAATTCTTCCTTTTGCTTTACTGCTCAACATTCAAGAGCAAGTTTCAGAGTCTCTTCTGACATCCATTTGGGTTTTTTTTCTTTCCTGTCTTTTTAATGACTTCTTGCTTTCTTCATGTATGATGTCCTTGATGTCATTCTACAACTTGTCTCAACTTTGGTCATTAGTGTTATAGTCTTTTAGTTATTATGCCAAAACGAATTGGTCAAAGTTCAACCATTTCAAGAGGTGGCATATGATCAGAAACCAATGGTACTGAAGGAAGAAGTTCAAGCTGCACTGAATGCATTGGTGAAAAACAAGGCTCCAGGAATTGACGGAATATCAATTGAGATGTTTCAACAGAAGTATACAGTGCAGGAAATACTCACGCATTTATGCCAAGAAATTTGGAAGACAGCTACCTGGCCAACTGACTGGAAAAGATCCATATTCATGCCTATTCCCAAGAAAAGTGATCCAACCAAATGCAGAAATTATCAAACAATATCATTAATATCAGACAAGCTAAATTTTGCTGAAGATCATTCAAAAGTGGTTGCAGGAGTATATCGACAGAGAACTGCCAGAAAATCAGGACAGATTCAGAAGAGGCTGTGGAACTGGGGATATCATTACTGTTGTTCAGATGGATTCTGGCTGGAAGCAGAGAATACCAGAAGGATGTTTACCTGTGTTTTATTGACTACGGAAAAGCATCTGACTGTGTGAATCATAACAAATTATGGATAACATTGTGAAGACTGGGAATTCCAGAACACTTAATTGTGCTCTTGAGGAACCTGTACATAGATAAAGAGGCAGTTGTTTGGACAAGGGGATACTGTGTGGTTTAAAGTCAGGAAGGTGTGGATCATGGTTGTATCCTTTCACTATCCCTATTCAATCTTTATGCTGAGCAAATAATCCAAGAAGCTGGACTATATGAAGGAGAACAGGGCATCAGGATTGGAGGAAGACTCTTTAACTACCTGCATTATGCAGATGACACAACCTTGCTTGCTGAAAGTGAAGAGGACTCGAACCACTTACTGATGAAGATCAAAGAAAAGACCACAGCCTTCAGTACGGATTACACCTCAATGTAAAGAAAAACAAAAATCTTCACAACTGGATCGATAAGCAACATCATGATGAACAGAGAAAAGACTGATGTTGTGAAGGATTTCATTTTACTTGGACCCACAATCAACACCCAAGAAAGCAGCAGTCAAGAAATGAAAAGACGCATTTCATTGGGCAAGTCGACTGCAAAAGACCACGTTAAAGTGTTGAAAAGCAAAGATATCACCCTGAAGACTAAGGTATGCCTGACCCAAGCCATGGTATTTTCAATAGCATCATATGCATGTGAAAGCTGGACAATGAATAAGGAAGACCGAAGAAGAGTTGACGCCTTTGAATTGTGGTGCTGCTGAAGAATATTGAATATACTATACCATGGACTGCCAAAAGAGTGAACAAATCTGTCTTGGGAGAAGTACAACCAGAATGCTCCTTAGAAGCAAGGATGGTGAGACTGCGTCTTACATACTTGGACACATAGTCGGGAGGGATCAGTCCCTGGATAAGGAAATCATTCCTGGTAAAGTACAGGGTTAGCAGAAAAGAGGAAGACCTCAATGAGATGCATTTACACAGTGGCTACAACAATGGGTTCAAGCATAATAACACTTGTGAGCATGGTGCAGGCCGTGTTTCTTTCTGTGGTATATAGGGTTGCTGACTTGAAGGCACCTAACAACAGCAACAAAGAGCTTTGGAACACTTGCCCCAGCAGGGCAGACATGGGCAGTGAGGCCCGAGTGGCTGAGAGGCCAAGCAACCAGGAAGTAGAAGCTGAAGAGACAAGGAACAAGGAAGCCTAATTGCCTCAGTCTCAAAGAGTTTGGCCGTGACCTCTGGGGTTTCAAAGGGTGAAACCATGGCCTCCGATGTTTCTAAAGGTGGAGTCACCACTGAGATGGACTAGGAGAATGGTGCACCTAAAGCTGAGGGAACAGAGTTGCTGTCCCAATGGGCCTTGAAGGCGGAGCCGAAGCCCAGGCCTGAGGGGCCTCCACTCAGAATCTGGAGAGTGTGGCCAATAACCGGAGTCTGGAGGGCAAAGCCATTGTGTAAATGGTCTCAGAGAACACAGGATTATTTTCAAGCCTTGAGGGCTAATGTAATGTGTTCTGTTGACTTGCTTGGTGCCTGTTATGTCTTCTTTCCCTCCAATTTCTCCCGTTTGTAATGAAAATGTCTAGCTTGCGCCTGTTTTGTTATTGTACCTTTGAAAGCAAACAACTTGTATTCTAGATTTCACAGATGAAGTAGAATTTTTGGATTTTGGACTTGGAGTTTATTTAAGACTTTTGCTGTGATACGATGGGGTGAGTATGTTTTACATGTGGCAAGGACATGAATTTTGGGGGGCCGAAGGGTGGAATGTCATGAATTGACTCGTGTCCCCCCAAAATATCTGTCAACTTGGCTAAGTCATGACTCCCAGTATCGTACAATTGTCTACCATTTTGTCATCTGATGTGATTTCCCTATGTGCTGTAAATGCAATCACTGTGACTTTAATGAGATGGATTAGAGGGAGTTAAGTTTAGATCTACAAGATGAGATAGTCCCTTAAGTCAAACTCTTTTGAGATATGATAGAGAGAAGTGAGCAGGGAGACATGGGGACCTCATACTACCAAGAAAGCAGCACTGGGAGCACAGCGCATCCTTTGGAACAGGGGTTCCTGCACAGAGAAGCTCCTAGTCCAGAGGAAGATTGTCCGGAGCTGACAAAGAGAGAAAGGCTTCCCCTGTAGCTGACAGCCTGAATTTGAATTTCTAGCCTACTAGACTATGAGAGAAAACACTGGTGGCATAGTGGTTAAGCGCTTCGGCTGCTAACCAGAAAGTCAGCAGTTCAAATCCATCAGGTGCTTCTTGGAAACTCTATGGGGCAGTTCTACTCTGTGCTATAGGGTTGCTGTGAGTTGAAATTGACTCGATGGGAATGGGTTTTTAGACTGTGAGAAAATAAATTTCTCTTTGTTAAAGCCATCCACTGTAGTATTTATTTTATAATAGCAATAGATAACTAAGACAGGCCCCATGTCCAAAAGTATGTCAGAAATCATTAAAAAAAAAAAAAAAACCAAACCCACCAGAAAGAAAAATATCTCTGTACATCTGAGTTCCTCTTTTCCTTTCATGTGTTTATGCATTATCTGTGTCTCCAGTTCAGATTCTAAAACTCAAACCAAACCCATTGCCATCATGTTGATTCAAACTCAGTGACTTTAAAGAACAGAGTGTGACCGCCCCACAGGGTTTACAGAAACAGACTACTACATCTTTCTCCCAAGGAGCCACTGGGGGGTTTGAACTGCCGACCTTTCAGTTAGCAGCTGAGAGCTTAACAATTGTGCCACCAGGGCTCTTTCTTAGTTCAGATTAGTGGGTTTTAAATTTTAGGAAAAGGGAACTAGAGCGTACAAAATTATTCCTGAGGGTGACAAGGGGGAATGGGGAGAACAAAGGGAAGAGTGTGAGACAAATTTCAGCTCCCCACCATTGCTTCAGTTGTGCAATTTTCCTTTTGTTTTAAAATAATAGGGAGCTGAAAAATATTTCACTTAAAGAATTAGTTTGTTACTAGAAAAAATAAATAAAATGTTTGTTTTATGTGAAGAAATAAGAGGCAAACTTCAGTTATCTCATAAATGAGATACATACTGTGAGGTACATGGCTACAGAACCCAGGACAATCTGGTGTCCCAAAGAGTAAAAATCTTGTAACTTGGAGAAGTCTTTACTCCAGTCTTTTGGGGTTACCTTGTTTCAGTTACATGCCAGTTATTTGCTTCAGTATCATTATTCATGCAACCAGAAACATACTTGCAATTCTTTTTCCTCTGTATATCTTCTTCTTCCTCTGAGTAACTGCCTCCTCAGCACTTGGGTTTGGGATAATCATTCAGGGTTCTAATTCTATCTCATGACAGCTTTCAGTTTCTGCTCCTCTTCTTAACAGCAGAATTTTTTCCTTTCCAATTCAAATTTCCAAGAGAGAGGATATTATAGACTCTGAGTACGTTTCACACTGGACATTGCTTACGTTAATGGCTCTCTCCTAAGGTCAACCAGCAAGGTCAATGGGCCAGAGTCCCATTACTGCATAGACAGGGCTCTTTAGCAATGGTTGTGATTGAGTAATATTGACCTGGGAAGGGTCTTAGTTTGGCAGGACCAGAATTGGCATCTATAGTATAATAATAAGCAAATTTTCATCCAACATATACCTTTACTGAGAAATAAAATAAATTTATATTTTAAATAATTTATGAAAAGTCAATGATTACTCATGGCACAGCATCAGAAAATAGCTGTAACAAAAGCTACTAGCAAAATGTATTAATTTCATCCAAATAATACCTGGTATTAGTGATGTTTATGTGTCACACCACCACTATATTAAGAAGAAGTTTATAAAAATTAATATAGTGTGCAGGTACACCTCTCAGTGAGTTCTAACATATTTTCTACCTCAACTGAAGAAGATTTAAGATGTTCAGATCATGGCCACATGGGGTCACTAGGCCATGATCAAATAACCAGAGAATTCACAGCTGCCAAAAAAAATAAAGTTGATGTACTATATGAATTTCACAAAAACCACTTCATATTCATGCCTTTTCATAGGGGTGGTTGAAAACAAAGAAAAATAAACTTTTTAGCCATGGTAAAAATCAATTTTTAACAAACAAATGCTCTAGTTTAAAATTGCCAGCTGAGGAATCAACTGTGGGAGTCCTTAACTTAGATTTAATAAACACAAAAACTTCCACCCCTACTGCTTCCAGAACCTTAATAAATGTCCTGAATCTGCAAAAAGAAACTTAAAAAGGTAATAAATTTTAAAGTATATATATATGTATATACATATATTTCAATCTCAAAACAATTCAATTTGGGGAAGTATTTCTTTTAAAAATTCTATCTTATGTGAATGGTCATTAAATGCTTAAAATAAAGTGGAAGTTATCAAAGTCTCTACATAATAAAAAGTCTTCTCAAGCAGATGAGAAGCCCGTGTTTCATGAAGATCAGATTATTTCGATTTATGGTGAACACCAAGGCTCATTGGTTGAAGCATTTTTATTTCATTCTCCTTCCCTAAGGAGTTAGAACATATTTGTTAGTCATTGAATTCTGTGTGCACATTCAGTAAGAACCTTCTATCTTATGGAACATATATCTGTACTATCCACATAGAAGACTGATACACAGAATTTAGCATAATTAGCCAAGAGCCTGAAAAGGGATACGAGCAAACCTAAAAGGAAAATTAAGAATGTCTTTGGAGTGTGCTTGAGGAACTTGTAGTCTAGAGAAAACATAAGTCACTTTTGATAAATAATAAACATACTGGTGTGACATTGTTATTGCTCTTGTTTTTCTACACTGTAGAGAATAACAGCAATATCACTACATCCATTTCATTGCAGTTTTACTTTCTTAAAGGTTACTTTTAACCTTTTGCAGGTTTTATGACACTTAATTACGTAAAGAAATTTATATATGGGGACAAATAGAAGGAACTACTTCATACTTAGTGGTTACAGAACATACGGAATTCATTATCCCAACAACGTTCCTAATCTTGGAGAATAATATTACTAAGACAGTGTTATCAGCTCCTCCCAAAATGTACATTTCTGTGCTGTTGTCATAAGCCAGCAAGAATCATTATATATTAAAGTTGAAAGGAACATTATTGAATCTCATACTCAACTTTCATGTTTTGCTGATGAGAAAAATCAGATTTTGAAAGCTTACACAATTTGTCCAGTGTTAAATAAATAGTGGCACAACCAGCATAGGAATCCTTGTATATTCATCTAAATGAAATTTACAACTACATGGATTGTGTTGCAGATTCAGCAAGCATGTTTCAAAAAAAAAAATTGAAAGTAAGAAATCATAGAAGGTATCTATGAGGAAATGATCTCTTGATGAATAGATATCAGTTTGTTGTTGTTGTTAGGTGCCGTCAAGTTGGTTACGACTCATACCAACCCCATGTACAACATGAAGAAACATTGCCTGGTCCTGTGCCATCCTCACAATCACTATGTTTGAGCCCATTGTTGCAGCCACTGTATCAATCCATCTCATCGAGGGTCTTTTCTGTCTTCATTATTCATTGTCCAGCTTTCACAAGCATATGAGACTGTTGAAAATATCATGACTTGGGTCACTTGCACCTTAGTCTAAAGTGACATCTTTGCTTTTTAATACTTTAAAGAGGTCTTTTGCAACAGATTTGCCCAATGCAATATGTCATTTGATTTCCTGACTGCTGCTTCCATGGACATTGCTTGTGGATCCAAGTAAAATGAAATCCTTGACAATCGCAATCTTTTCACCATTTATCATGATGTTGCTTATTGGTCCAGTTTCAGCTCTACTGAAACCTGTCCACCTAGGGTGACCCTGCTGGTATTTGAAATACTGTTGACAAAGTGTCCAGAATCACAGCAACACCCAAGCCACCACAGTATAACAAGCTGACAGTTGCTTGGTGGGGTATCAGTTTAAGTAAAGGTTAAAAAAAAAACACATGTGTTCTACTTTCCCCCATGTTTTAAACTTTATAACATAATTGTTTTATAGTGATTTAAATTAAAGCAAATGGGAAGATAAGCATTCTCTATATTCAGGTAATGTGTTCTCATTAGCACTATCCAGAACTGTCCTTAAAAGGTTATTAGTCTTGCTACCTATGTAGGACCTGGAAGAAGAGCTAAACATTACTTACAATAAGATAAAATTAAATATGAAATCACTATATCTCATCAAGGGTCTCCCTCTTTTTTGCTGACCCTCTACTTTACCAAGCATGATGTTCTTTTCTGGGACTGTTCCCCCCCGAAAACATGTCCACAGTACATGAGACAAAGTCTCACAATCTTTGCTTCCAAGGAGCACTTTAGCTGTATTTCTTCCATGACAGACTTGTTCATTCTCCTGACAGTCCATGATGTATTCATTATTCTTCTCCAACACCATAATTCAAAGGCATCAATTCTTCTTCTGTCTTCATTATTCATTGTCCAGCTTTCACATGCATATGAGACTATTGAAAATATCATGACTTGGGCCAGGTGCACCTTACTTTCAAAGTAACATCTTTGCTTTTTAACACTTTAAAGAGGTTTTTTGCAGCAGGTTTGCCAAAAATAGCTTCAAGAACATTGAATCTCATTTTATTATATGGAGATTGATTCATTGCCTATTTCGTAAAGTCATTATTATACAATGAAAATTAAGTAGTTTAGTACATTTCATCCCTGACAAGGACCACCATGAGACTTAGAGTCAGTTTTGTATCCAATCACACCCACCGGAATGACTGTATTTTCCTTTCAATAGCATTTGAGAGATAGAACAGTATAGTAGCTAAGAGTATGGTGATTTGATGAGAGGATTTAGGACATGTAGTAGCTAAGAATACATATTCTGAAACCATATTGCTTAAATTTGGATTCCAGTTTGTACTTACTAAATAGGTGACCTTGAGAAAGTTATTATTTAACCTCTCTGTCCTTCAATTTCATATGAATAAAATGAAATAAAAATGAGTTAACATATAACCACTTAGAAAGATCCCGACACATAGTAAGTGTAATGTGTATTATCTATCTTACAAAATTACTCTTTTGTAAATTGTGCCATGTTTATTTTTTAAAAGCAGTATAAGATTAGAAAAGAGTTAAGAAAAAAATAGGTAGTCTCTCCAGAGATGGAGCACTTACTTTTTGTTGGGGATAGAAGGAAGAAAACTTTCGAGATGGAAGAGGAGAATACACAGAAGTGGAATAACTGCCTTTAGTTGGACAGCAAAGGGAGCAAGTTTATAAGAGAAGAAGGAGCTGAAGACCATTTGACCTTGGAGGAGAAAAATTCCTTGGGTACCAAAGATAAATTTTAAAAAAAGAATGGTTTTAGAATCCCAAAAGCAGGAAAACTGAAGTATGTTTCTTACAATTATGTATTAGTTATCTATTACTGCACAATATTACCACAAACTTAGCCCTTATAACAACACACATTCATTATCTCACAGTTTCTTTGTAAGGAGTTCAGTAGGGGCTTGGCTGGGTCCTGTGCTTCAGGGTATCTGGGAGGAGGCAGCCCTTCAGATGAACCCAGCAGCCGTGGTCTTCCCTGTTCCTCCCTTGGCTAGCATCTTTAGCCTTCAGAACAAACCACCTCCCCTCAAAAAAAAAAAAAAAACTAATAACTAATAAGAATAAAGAGATACAATTCCAGACTGGTACCCACATGTTTAACCACCCCCTCCTCAGATGGCCAGTCAGGAAAGTCTGCACTGTGGTTAATGTAGTGAGGCACGTAGCTCTGGAGTATAAAACTGCATGGGAGAAGGCCCTTGTGGTTCTTTGCCTATGGTACATCATGGGGCATACATAGAAGAGTTTTCCATTTTGCCAAATGGACGACCTTTCAAACTTAGACTACCACTCATCATGGAACTGATTCCTGCTAAGTGCTGTCCATTGTCTGTGAGTAATTAAAATGGCTTTCATTTGCCAACCCTTGGTGAGTGTCTCATGTATACGACTGAATTATAGCGGATGGGTGTAGCACCCACGGAGTGGTTGGTGCCACTTGTTGGAATCCTCATCCTAGCAGTCTTATTGTTGTCTGGAATTTTGAGGCAACCTGTGTGAGCAATGCAGTCTCACAGGGCTGTAATCCAGGTATCAGTTAGGGCTGTGTCTCATCTGAGGTTGGAGGGGGAAACAACCTGCCTTCCTGCTCATGTGGTTGTTGGTGACATTCAGTTTCTTGCAGGCTGCCCAGAAGGAGAGCTTTAGCTTCTTGCTGGCTGTCTGCTGGAAGTTGTCTTCAACCCCTTGGCATGAGGCCCTCTCTTTATGGCTGCTCAAAATATGGCAGCTTGCGTCTTCAAAGAGTCCTAGCAAGAAGGCCAGTGCAAACTTATATAACAAATAATCACACACATTAATCATGTACATCTCACTACATTTTCAATATTCTCTTGGTTAGAAGTAAAGTACAAATCCTGGCCATACTCAAGGAAGAAGGTTATACAAGGACATGAATACCAAGAGGCAGGGATCATGTGGGCCACTCTAGAGTCTGCATGCCATAAATTACTAATACCTTTTTCTTTTAACAGTTCTTACCACATAAAGATTATGTTGCCCTTTCTTTTGGCCACCAGGAAACCCAAAGCCAAAAGTTTGATTTGGCTTTAGTAACTACGTAAACATAAATAGTCTACGTATCTGCAGTGTAAATATTCCCTGGTACTGACCTTCTGAGCAAATAGATGTTTACTAGTTACCACTAATCTATATTCTTTTTTATTCATTTGGTTTGGATATGTTCCTATAATTTCAGCAAATTCTCTGTAGAATGTGATGTAGGATCAATAATTATAGCATAGGAGTATCGCTAAAAAAAGGAGCCCAGTTTTGGAGTTATGAAGTCACAGTATTACATCAGGTTTCCTGGATTTCTTCATTAGTGCTGAAGAAATCCCATATGTAAAAACATGTTCCTACCTCTCACCTTGATGCCACTAGTGATCTACATATTTACGGCATAATCAAAACCAAACTTATTGCCATCAAGTCGATTCCAACTCGTAACAACCCTATAGGACAGAGTAGAACTGCCCCATTGTGTTTTCAAGGCTGTAAATTTTTACAGAAGAAGACTGCTGCATCTTTCTCCTGGAGGGCAGCTGGTGGGTTTGAACCACCAACCTTTTGGTTAGCAGCCAAGAGCTTAACCAGAATGCCACAGTCACTGTACTACAATCACTACAAATTTCATCTAATGGACGGAAATGCCCCCTTTCCATTTGACTTGTACAGGCTCTCTCCTTCAACCTATGCTAAAAAATTAATGCAAGAATTATGATACTGTCAGGGATCACAATTAGTAAAAAAAAGTGATTTAGTTTATAATATGCATTCTATAAATACATGAATGATTCAAAGCAGTGGGAGAATGACACCATTTTAGAAAAACTTTACTTAGAACTGGCTTCTATGATATATGAAGCATTTTTGAAAATGTTTCTTAATTTTAATCCATATTAGCGTAGGATTTTTAAGAGCATTTTTGAGTTAACTTTATGAAGTGATGTTTTTATCTCATGTTCTACATGTTTTTTTTATTCAAATCATAGGACTAAAACTCCATAAGTATAATTAATCTCTTTGAAGTCACCTGTAATTTTTGTCAGCTCCTTTTAGGAGTTTTTGTTTCCTAGTGCATAATAATTTTATGCAATGAGAAAATGAGAAAAACGTGAAGGTATACTTTCATCTGGTATTTTTTTCCCCTTTTAAAAAGTAAATGCACTAATTCTTTTCTGGTGTGAACGGTACTCACTCATAAAATTAAATGATACTCCTTGATACTCCTTGATGCTTATTGCAAGAGATAGCTAAATTTGATAATGGTGATTACAATCTTCTCTGAGGAGATTAAATTATTCAATTGTATGGGTTGTTTCACCTGATTTTATAATGAACAGATTAAAAAGGATTCTCTCCTTTTTTGTTAACATTGGTTCCTTAATGGTCAACCACCCAGTTCTTATCACCACATCTTCCCAACTCAAGGTAAGCACCCTGATTTATGGTAGGGTTTTAAGGCTGCACTCAGCAATACACAGGGAACATTCTTTAGAGTGTCCCTGAGGTATTAAGAGGGAAGAGTTACATACATGCTAAGTCTAGGTGCCTTTTAAAAGAGAAAAAAAGGACTCCATGAAGCTGCCTCAGGGGGCTGGGGACTACTTGGGGAAAAATGAGGAGTGGTGCATTTTAAAAACAGACATGCCTGTTTTGGAAAGCTAATCTCACTGCCTGCAGGTCACATGGGACTATTTGTCAGCAGATTGCTTTCTCTTCATTATAAGTCTCATAGTCAGGAAGAAGGAGAATTGGCCAAACCAGTAATATAAATGCATTGTATGCTCTACCCTCCCTCTTTATGATTAATTCTACCAGCAGTACAAATTTGCATGAATGAATGTCAGTGTGTTTTCTGCCCTGAACATTTCCTGCTGGCTTCAGTTCAGCCCTGCTGACATTTATTACAAATAATAGCTAAATATTCCTGATTTAATAGCTGCAGTGGCCCCACATCTGAAGGTGATGTCTGTAATAAAAGCAGACAAGACGAGCTTATAACAAATACTAATCAGATTGTGTTTGCACACATAATGGATAAGCCTCACAGATATACCCACAAAATGTAATGGTTGTTTTCTAAATGCAGCTGCTAGAAGTCACAGTTCAAGAACATATTGGTCGCTTTCTTTCTTTTTCATTTCCCTTCTTCCTCCATCTCCTTAAAGTACCCAAGGCCTCTGTGCACAATCAAAATTGAATATTATCCCCTTTTTTATCTGGAAAAATGGGACACTAAACACAGAAGACTGGCTGTGTCCTTTTATTCATCTTTTGTTGCTCCTCCTAAACAAAGGGCATTGTCCCCTGATAAATTCCATTTTCTGTCTCTTATTCAAAGACAGTTTACACACCAGTGAAGGTGATTCTCACACAATGCGGTGACTGGCAAAGATACAAATAACTTTCAAAGTTCTTTCAGCCTGTTGACCCAGGTGTCCCTTCTGAAAGATATAAACTAGGCTTCTACACCTCTTACAATTGATAAAGGAGACTATAAAGCCTGAGATTACAAAAAAAAAAAAAAAAGACACACAGTGCCTACTAAAGGCAGGTTTAAAAAGCCTTTGGGACTGAAAGGTGCTTTTCTCTTTCCTACCCAAACTCCACAAGCCTCCTCGTGAAAACTGAAGAAGGTCAGATTAGCATTGTCTTTACCTTGACATTTAAATGTTTAAGAATTTTACTCACTTGGCATTAATTGTGAATAATTGTATGAAAATACATCATTTTCTATTTTAACAGTTTTCTTTCTCAAGTGGACTGTGCAGAAAATCATAATTTGAGGTGCTTATAGCAATCAGAATTTTAAAAAATTCATTAGGGTATATTATTTGCTTAGTGGGTATTTCCGATGGTACTTAAATCAACTGGTTGACATTTGAGAGTGAAAGTCTTAAATAAAAATTGATTTATAATCATCCACAGTAATGAACCCAAAGAATTCACAACTTGAAGTTTAAGGATCGCGGATTCTGCTACTTAAACTAGGGGTAGAATATTCTTGTGAAGTCCCCAATATCATGTTCTATTCTACAGAGCCACCTTGGGACGTCCCATGTCATCACTTCTAACCTGTGCCTTCTCCTGACCCCTCTAATGGGCCAGTGACCAAAAAACGTGATTATCTTAGTCTAGTGCCGATAAAACAGAAATACTACAAGTGGATGGCTTTAACAAAGAGAAATTTATTCTTTCATAGTCTAGGAGGCTAGAAGTCCAAAATCAGGGTGCTAGCTCCAGGGTAAGGTTTTCTCTCTTTGCTGGTTCTGGGGGAAGGTCCTTGTCATCAATCTTCCCCTCATTTAGGAGCTTCTCAGTGCAGGGACCCCAGGTCCAAAGGATGTGCTCTCTTCTTAGTTCATTCTTGGTGGTAGGAGGTCCCCATGTCTCTCTGCTCTCATCCCTCTTTTATGTCTCAAGAGATTGACTCAAGGCACAACCTAATCTTGCAGATTGAGTCCTGTCTCATTAAGATAACTGCCTCTAATCCCACCTCATTAACATCATAGAGGTAGGATTTGTAACACATAGGAAAATCACATCAGATGATAAAATGGTGGACAATCACACAATCCTGGGACTCATAGCCTAGCCAAGTTGACACACCTTTTTGGCAGACATAATTCAATCCATAATAGTGATGACTATGGGCCTCAAGCCTATTGGTGCTTCTTTTCAAGTCTCCCTTTGTACTTCTGGTATGACTACTTGAGTATCCAACAATGTTTCCATTGAATCAAAATAGGAACTAAATTCAAGAAAATTTCTATTATTTTGATATTCAGGAAGAAACTTAAACTGCCCACTTTATCACATTTGTAGACACAGTCTTCCAAGGAGAAATTGTTTGCTCATTGTGATATTCCAATTAAAAAAAAAAAAAATTGAAAAATGGCAGTATGTGTCTATATTGGCCACAAATTTCCACATGGATCATAGGTTTATGGAACATTAGACCTAGCAGGAAAATCTAGAAATTATCCTCAGTTTACAAATAAGGATACTGAAGAGCAGGAATTTGAAGTGACTTGTAAAAACTCACACAGTCCATTAGAACATAATTTGCGTTGTAGTCCCTGTCTTCCCTCCTGGGTCAGAGCTTCCCCTATTGCATGATTCTCTATTCACCCTGATCTCACTTGTTCTCTTCTGGTTCATGAGAACCTATCACTGTTATTTGTTTCATCTGTCCTGAGCTGCAAAATTTAATCCATGGATTTGCTGAATGCTCAGTCTATTAGATAAGTGCTTTCCACTCATAGGGATATATTTGGCCAAACATATGGCCCAAGTATTGTTATGTACATGAGTTATGGGGATCCCCATCACTTGATGGTGTTCTTGTTTTCTAATATATCCTCTTTCCCTCTGAATGACGAATTGCTCTTGATGAAGGAACAATGTCATGTACATTCCCTCATTTCTAAATGTGACCTTTTCATGATTGTCCTCTAGTAGTAGACATTAAGGTTGTTGAACTTTTGTCCTTTCTCACTACAGCACTATTTTTCTCCCATTTTTTGTCACTGACAATCATGCTTCTTCCAGGAATCCAGTTCATATGCTTAGCACACTGTGTTCAGATTCCTCTGTCTCCCACCATTTGGCTCCACACATATTCACCTTCACCTATGTGTCCGCTATGGTTCTGGGTACAGCTTATATAAATCTGTTTCAGCATCTGTGCCCTTACTGTGCCCTGGCCTGGGAATACATCTCCTTATCCCATTTCTGTTCTACTCAAGTATTGCCTCTTCTTTGTGCCTTTCCCTGAATACCAGACAGAAGTGATTTCTTTCTACCATGAGCACCTAATGCCCTTCTTGTCACTTCTGTTTTGATAGCAGTTCTATACTGACCTACCTGTATTATAGTTATGTGCACTAGGTGCTCTAGCTCTGCCTTGTATAATTCATCCTCAAACTGCACAGCACACAGTCTACTCTTCATTGAAATATATGTGTGTATATATATGCTTACGTTTTTCATTATATGTGGTGGTTATCTATATATACATATCAGGGAAACCCTGGTGGCATAGTGGTTAAGTGCTACAGCTGCTAACCAAGAGGTTGGCAGTTCAAATCTGCCAGGTGCTCCTTGGAAACTCTATGGGGCCGTTCTTCTCAGCCCTATAGGGTCGCTATGAGTCGGAATCGACTCAACGGCAGTGGTTTGGTTTGGTTATATATATATATCATAAAAAAAAAAAAAAACCCATGGCTGTAGAGTCGATTCTGAGTCATAGTAACCCTATAGGACAGAGTAGAACTGCCCCCATAGAGTTTCCAAGGAGCACCTGGTGGATTTGAACTGCTGACCTCTTGATTAGCAGCTGTAACACTTAACCACTACACCACCAGGCTTTCCATATATATCATATGCATAATAAAAAATAAATGAATATTTATTAACCAGAACCCACATATTATAATTCTTAGCAAAAACTTTTCTTATGTCATAAGACAATCATCCTTGCAACTCTATGTTAAAACTAAAAAAGTAATATATGCTACTTTAATGTTCTAAGAGTTACACAGAAACTGAAGAGAAGATAAAATTCATTTTATACTCTAGTATACTATATTTTAGGTGCCTGAGTGGAGCAAAGTTGTTTGCAATTGGCTGTTGCTAACCTAAAGGTTGGTGGTTTGAAACCATCCAGTGGCTCTGTGGAAGAAAGGCTTGGCAATCCGCTTCCATGAATTTTACAGCCAACAAACCCCTATGGAGCAGTTCTACTTTGTAACATGAGGGGATGCCATGAGTCAGAATCAACTCGACAGCAGTAGGTTTGTTTTGTTTTTAATATCGTATTTAACACAATCTGTGTGACTGAGACCAGAAGGTTAAATGAGGGTAGCAGGACTCACAGGCAATTTAAGGACTGAGCCAACTAGGGGACTCATGCGATTATCCAGAGGTGCTTTCTGATGAGAGATGGCCTCAGATGAACACTGGTCTAAAAGAGAACAAAACTCCCAACACTCCCTCTGAAAGAATAGTTCCAAAGAAACCAGGAGGGTAAGTAGTAAGGAAGGGCAGGTATTCAGATGTTTCAAAGTCTAGTATCTATAGCCAGTGTCAGGTTCTAGAAAAATTCTAAGGAAATGAGATTATTTCTGCAAAGGGAGCAAAAATAATCACACTGAAGTGATTGCTAAAGCCCAGGTAAAGGGAACTATACTCGAAGCTAGAGATGAAATTTTGATAGGCAAATGGTAAGTTAAGGGGAAAGAATATTGCCATCAGACAAAAAGAGAAGTTAAATCAACAAGGACCCAAAGCAAGTTGTGTTGGTCATGGAGTCTGGCTCCATTCTCATTGAGTGTTCCTCTTAGTTGTTCCATCACAGAAGGTCAGGCACTCTAGGACACACGTTATATCTAGCCACCTCTGTGGAATCAGCTATTATCCTCAGATTTAGCCAAGAAAAACTACCAATTTGGGCCTAAAAATATAAACATGATTTTTAAGAGGTAACTCACCTTTCATGGGGCAGCCACTCACACCCATACTTTTCAAACTGTAATGTGCTTATGAATGTCTTGGGGAGCTTGTTAAATTTCAGATTCTGACTGAGTAAGTCTTCGATGGGCCTGAGATTCTGCATTTCTAACAAGCGCCCTTACTGCATGCTGGTCCCTGGGCCAAACTTTTGAGTAATAAAAGTAATAGAAACAGTGTCTAAACCGGTGACATAGTGGTTAAGAGTTACGGGTGCTAACCAAAAGGTCGGCAGTTTGAGACTAGGCACTCCTTGGAAACCCAATGGGGTAGTTTTACTCTGTCCTATAGGGTTGCTATGAGTTGAAATCGACTTGACAGTGACACGACATGTCGGTTTTTGTTTTTATCTAAACAGAAGCCTGATATGTAGAATATCCAATAACAACCTAATGTTTAAATTAAGTAATGTGCATATATAACTTATATACACACAGTTTAATTTGTTATATTATCTGTGATAATATGTTGCATTATTCCAGTCCCCAGAATGTATGTTACAGCCACTTGCCGACATGTATAAAGTTAATTAAATGTATAACAGAAATTGTGAAGCACTTGTTTTCCATATTTATCTCTTGCCTCTGTCTGTATTCTTTTTAATAGGTTTCAAATGAGAAATATTCACTTCACAGATTTTAATTACCTAAAATCCTTTTTTCCTTATTGATTACCAAGAGCAAAGTAGCTTTTTGTGCTAACCTTTCAAAATGTCCAATTTAATTTATGAATACAATATTTTTTCAGCCCTGTGTATGTAGATGATGTGGACTGTTCATACTGCCATTATGAAAAGACCGTTTTAATTACCCCACAGAACAGTGCCTGGGATGGAGAATTTGAGAATTCATGAGCAGAACTGCGCAACAATTTGTTAGAAAGGCACAGTGGCACCTACGAACCAATTGTATCTGTAGTAGAAAAAGCATGCTCTCAGCTGCTTGGGAAATTTGTTTTGACATCACATTAGGATTAAATCAGTTATGCAATATTCCATAATGACTTCCTTTATTTTGTATTATTGAAAACAAAAGCCTGATTTTCTGGATTCTTGCAAGTGGTCTAAACATTGGCATAAAGCCTGGAGGCATCTCAGTAGGAGGAAGGCGGCTGCTGGTGGTGAGATCATCCTGAGACATTTGAATCCAGGGTTTCCATTCTGCCAAACGTGGTGGCTATTCTGGGAAGCTTCAAGGTCATACAGCCAACACTGCTTGATTGCAGTCACTTCTCTGATGCCTTCAGCAACTGTTTGCTTCTTTTCACATTTTCTGGGCTTTGAAATTCACATGGCAACTTTATCCTCCCAACCCAATCAGAAGGCTTTCATGCAAGCCATTCTGCAAAACACAAAATCAGAGGGAAAAGTAGCTAAATCAAACTCAAATAAAAAGCAGTGATAGAAGGCTTCAACAAAGTCCACACAGGGAATCAAACCTGCTTTTAAACAAAAATATTGACATAGCAATTTAAAATAAATACCAGCTTCATATGCTGAACACTTTATTACTGGTTCACAATAATAAATGTAAGGAACACATTCTTTCTGAAACATTGCCAAAGGCAAACCTCTTAAAAACCAAACATTGTGACATGTTCTTAAGTAGCTTGCCATCAAGTCGATTGTTGCATTCGGTATAACATAACGTCTGCACGTTCATTAAGTCTACATTTTGCAATTAAGGTACATATGTTTTGCTTCTCCAAATGTCTGAAAGCCAGGTGGAACGAGTCAATCGTTCTGGTGACATTGAGCATTTCTACAACAATGCTGAATTCTAGCTGAGTGTTTTGCATAGTCTGACTATTACATAGAAAATGGAATTGCCAATATGTCCTTTTGGGTAAAGCTGTAAAAGCTTAGAAGATCTTAGCAAATACCAGCTATGTCGTGCAAAGGTGCATGCAGCAGCTGTCTACAATTATCCTGTTAAAAAGTTTCATTGTAAAAGACCCTTCAAATAAACCACTGCTGCCTGTAATTGTACATTAATTGGCTTCATCCCTCTCTGAAGGTCTGGAGGAGCATGGCCCTCTGATTTGTTGCCTTCCAAAGGACACTGCATGCTAAAAATATTGAGGTGGGGGATCTTTGTTCTGTCACTGTTTTTTAATCTTTAGATAAAGTGCCCACAGAAATAAGTCCAGTGATTCTATGCAGACGTTCAATATTTTTTCACTTACTTAAAAAGTAAAAATGGATTTCATTAGCACTTGGGGCTGGTAATACCTAAGGATAAGAGGCAGAAGCAGAGTAAAGAGACTGACCTAAAGTGAAAAAGGAAAGTTTCAGTTCATTGGAAACTTGAAATTGTGGGCACTTGGGCAACTGAAATGTTAGGTGTCAAGTAGCTAAACAAAATATGGTTTTTATAAATAAATCCCGGCAAAACTAAAGTTGTGTGACCTCCCCCAATCTACCTCTCTAGGTGCAGCACCTTATAACTCTCATCGTAATGTCAGGAAGAGCTAATTAGCTGAAAGCTACATCTAGGGCCAAAGGGCAATGGGAAGGCAAAACAAGGATTGCTTGAAAATTGCTCTCACTCTGCGTCTAGTAGAGAGGGGATTGGAAAGATTGCTTAAAGTGCAAAAGCTCTTCCTGATATTTCTGACAGTTAAAGTACCCTAAATTGGAATGCACTCCCCTATAACAGAATGAGGAAGAAAACAATTGCTGAGGAGTGTTGATGGTTATGGGGGTGGTTAGTCTTTGCTGTAAAAGCCCATGCAACTTGGTAAAGTTTTGTTTTTTCTGTTTTTTCCAAACTTTGAAAATATTAGGGAAACAGGATATATGAGATCTCCCATATTTAACCACTCGCTACTCTCCCTTACCTAACCAAAAAAAAAAGTTACCATCCAGTTGAATAGGACTCATGGCAAGCCCATGCGTATGGATTACAACAGCACTCCATAGGGTTTTCAAGGCTGTGATCTTTTGGTTTTTGCATTTGTTTGTTTTGTTTTAATCGATTACTTTATTTTTTATTTAACTTTAGATGAAGGTTTACAGAACAAACTAGTTTCTCATCAAATAATTAGTACCCACATTGTTGTATGACATTGGTTAATAACCCCACATGTCAACACTCTCCCTTCTCAAACCTGAGTTCCCTACTACCAGCTTTCCTGTTCCCTCCTGCCTTCCAGTCCCTGCCCCAGGACTGGTACGCCCCTTTAGTCTTGTTTTGTTCCATTGGGCTATTCAATCTTTGGCTGAAGGGTGAACCTCAGGAGTGGCTTCATTACTGAGCTGAAAGGGTATCCAGGGGCCATACTCTCAGAGTTTCTCCAGTCTCTGTCAGGCCAGGAAGTCTGGTCTTTCTTTTTGAACTGCAATTTTGTTCTACATTTTTCTCCAGCTCTGTCTGGGACCCTCTATTGTGCTCCCTATCAGAGAAGCCAGTGGTGGTAGCCAGGCACCATCTTATTGTACTGGAGTCAGTCTGGTGGAGGCCATGGTAGATGCAGTCTATTAGTCCTTTGGACTAATCTTTCCCTTATTTCTTTAGTTTTTTTCATCCATCCTTGCTCCTGAAGGGGTGAGACCTGGGAGTATTGTAGATGGCCGCTCACAGGCTTTCAAGACCCCAGATGCTACTCATCAAAGTAGAATGTAGAACATTTTCTTTATAAACTCTGTTATGCCAATTGAGCTAGATGTTTCCCGAGACCATGGTCCCCACAGACAAGGCTGTGATCTTTTGGAAGCAGATTGCCAGACCTTTCTTCTGAGGGAGCCCTGGGTGGGTTCGAATCAACCTTTTGGTTAGTAGTGTTGCAGTTAACTATTTGCATCATCCAGGAACTCCCGCCCTTATCCAGCTTCCCACATATAACTAGTCCAGCTCAGCAGTTAACTTTGCCAACTCTTTGTTTTTTTGGTACTAGTGCCATAAGGCAGCTGTCAAAATAGAACAATGGGATACTGTGTAGTTTAAAATTAGGAAAGGTGTGAGTCTGGGTTGTATCCTTTCACAATAGTCACTCAATCTGTATGCTGAGCAAATAATCCAAGAAACTGGACAATATGAACTGGGCATCAGGATTGGAGGAAATCTCATTAACAACCTGTGGTATGCAGATAACACAACCTTGCTTGCTGAAAGTGAAGAGGACTTGAAGAGCTTACTGGTGAAGATCAAAAGCTACAGTCTTCAGTATGGGTTACACCTCAACATGAAGAAAACAAAAATTCTCACAACTGGACCAGTAAGCAACATCATGATAAACAGAAAAAAGATTGAAGTTGTCAAGGATTTCATTTTACTTGGAGCTGTAATCAATGCCCATGGAAGCAGCAGTCAAGAAATCAAACAACATACTGCATTGGGAAAATCTGCTACAAAAGACCTCTATAAAGTGTTAAGCAAAGATATCACTTTGAGAATTAAGGTGAGCCTGACCCAAGCCATGGTACTTTTAATCACCTCATATGCATGTGAAATCTGGACAACAAATAAGGATGACCAAAGAAGAATTGATGTCTTTGAGTTATGGTGTTGGTGAAGAATACTGAATATACCACAGACTCCAAAAGAAGGAACAAATCTGTCTTGGAAGAAGTACAAACAGAATTCTCCTTGGAAGCAAGAATGGCGAGACTACATCTCACATACTTTGGACATGTTATCAGGATGGATCAGTCCCTAGAGAAGGATGTCATGCTAGGTAAATTAGAGGGTCGGTGAAAAAGAGGAAGACCCTCAATGAGATGGACTGACACAGTGGCTGCAACAATGGGCTAAAACATAGCAATGATTGTAAAGATGGCACCGGACAGGGCACTGTTTTGTTCTGCTGTGCATAGGGTCACTATGAGTCTGAAACTACTCTATGGCACCTAAAAACAACAACAACAAGCAATGATTTTAAGAAAAAAACATTTATTATCTGTTAATCTTACCAGGAAACTGATCATAAAATCATGACAATGCAAAAATATACCACACAGACAAACAAGTAGTTTATATCAAAGTGTACACCATCACCATCCTCCCCCTTTTCAAGGGTCACCTCCCTATGATAAGTGGGGAAAGAATTCATTTTCCGTGAGTCTTTCCTGCCTGCTGCACAATTTATACTCACCATCTGGAGCTTTTCTTGACATTTAGAGCACTCAAGTGGACTGCTGCCTGCCTGAGGCTCCTCAGGCAACTGAGTTTGAAGTTGTTCCTTTTTTTTATGTCTCTGGAGAGCTGATATGGGGGAAGTCACATTTCCCTGTGGTGATGGTGGTGGCAGCTGCAGTTCAGCTGGCCCTTAATTCACAGAGATCCCATACACAATGGTAAGAAACACTGGCCAATCCTGTACCATTCCACGATCGGTGGCAGATCTGACCGTTGTGATCCATAGGGTTTTCATTGGCTGAATTTCAGAAGTAGATCACCATACCTTTCTTCCCAGTCCATCTTAGTCTGAAAGCTCCACTGAAACCTGTTCAAACATCATAGCAACACACAAGCCTCAACTGACAGATGGGTGGTGGCTACTCATCCTCACTTTATTCTTTTACTTTTATCTTGTTCTTGTTGAAAATACACACAGTAAAACATACACCAATTCAACTCTTTCTGCATGTACAATTCAGTGACATTAATTACATTCTTTGAGTTGTGCAATCATTTTCATTCTTTTCTGAGTTGTTCCTCCCCCATTAATATAATCTCACTGCCTCATAAGGTTTCTGTCTAATCTTTTAAGTTGCCGTTGTCACTTTGATCTATACAGATAGTTCTTAAAAGAGCATAATGCGAAACCAAAGGAGACTTACATAAGTGGAAAAACATACCTTGCTCATGGATAGGAAGACTTAACATTATAAAAATGTCTATTCTACCAAAAGTGATCTACACATTCAATGCAATTCCGATCCAAATACCAATGACATTCTTTAATGAGATGGAGAAACAAATCACCAACCTCATATGGAATGGAAAGAGGCCCTGGATAAATAAGGTATTACTCAAAAAGAAGAACAAAGTGAGAGGCCTTACTTTACTTGATTTTAGAACCTATTATACCTCCACAGTAGTGAAAACAGCCTGGTGCTGGTACAACAACAGATACATAGACCAATGGAACAGAATTGAGAATCCAGACATAAACCCATCCACATACGAGCAGTTGATATTTGACAAAGGACCCAAAACAGTTAAATGGAGAAGAGACAGCCTTTTTAACAAACGGTGCTGGTGTAACTGGATATCCATCTGCAAAAACATGAAACAAGACCCACACCTCACTCCATGCACAAAAACGAGATCAAAATGGATCAAAGACCTAAATATAAAATCTAAAATTATAAAGATCATGGAAGAAAAAATAGGGACAAAATTAGGAGCCCTAATACATGGCATAAAGAGTATACAAAACATCGTTAAGACTGCAGAATAAAAACTAGATAACTGGGAGCTCCTAAAAATCAAACACCTATGCTCATCCAAAGACTTTACCAAAAGAGTAAAAAGACTGCCTACAGACTGGGAAAAAGTTGTTAGCTATGACATTTCTGATCAGCGTCTGATCTCTAAAATCTACATGATACTCCAGAAACTCAACTACAAAAAAGACAAATAACCCAATTAAAAAATGGGCAAAAGATATGAATAGACACTTTACTAAAGAAGACCTTCAGGTAGCTAACAGATACAGGAGGAAACGTTCAGAATTGTTAGCCATTAGAGAAATGCAAATCAAAACTACAATGAGATTTCATCTCACTCCAACAAGGCTGGCATTCATCCAAAAAACACAAAATAATAAGTGGTGGAGAGGCTGTGGAGAGATTGGAACACTTATACAATGCTGGTGGGAATGTCAAATGGTACAACC
This sequence comes from Loxodonta africana, assembly GCF_030014295.1. NCBI lineage: Eukaryota > Metazoa > Chordata > Mammalia > Proboscidea > Elephantidae > Loxodonta > Loxodonta africana. The sequence goes on along the minus strand of NC_087343.1, from coordinate 111,713,395 downwards.
ACTTTGGAAATCGATTTGGCACTTCCTTAAAAAGCTAGAAATAGAACTACCGTATGATCCAGAAATCCCACTCCTTGGAATATACCCTAGAGAAATAAGAGTCTTTACATGAACAGATACTTGCACACCCATGTTTATTGCAGCACTGTTTATAATAGCAAAAAATGGAAGCAACCAAGGTGCCCATCAATGGATGAATGGATAAATAAATTATGGTATATTCATACAATGGAATACTACACATCGATAAAGAATGGTGAGGAATCTGTGAAACATTTCATAACATGGAGGAACCTGGAAGGCATTATGCTGAGTGACATTAGTCAGTTGCAAAAGGACAAATTTGTATAAGACCACTATTATAAGAACTTGACAAATAGTTTAAATAGAGAAGAAAACATTCTTTTGTGGTTACGAGAGGCAGAAGAGAGGGAGGGTAGGAGAGGAGTATTCACTAATGAGATAGTAGATAAGAACTACTTTAGGTGAAGGGAAAGACAACACACAATACAGGGGAGGTCAACACAACTGGACTAAACCAAAAGCAATGAAGTTTCCTGAATAAACTGAATGCTTCAAAGGCCAGTGAAGCAGACGCAGGGGTTTGGGGACCATGGCTTCAGGGGACATCTAAGTCAATCGGCATAATAAAGTCTATTAAGAATACATTCTGCATTCCACTTTGAAGAGTGGCATCTGCGGTCTTAAACGCTAGCAAGCAGCCATCTAGGATGCATCAATTGGTCTCAACCTACCTGGATCAAAGGAGAATGAAGAACACCAAGGACATAAGGTGATTATGAGCTCAAGAGACAGAAAGGGCCACATGAACCAGAGACTACATCATCCTGAGACCAGAAGAACTAGATGGTGCCTGGCTACAACCGATGACTGCCCTGACAGGGAACACAACAGAGAACCACTGAGGTAGCAGGAGAGCAGTGGGATGCAGACCCCAAATTCTCATAAAAAGACCAGACTTAATGTTCTGACTGAGACTAGAAGAACCCCGGTGGTCATGGCCCAAAGCCAACTCTTCAGACATGGATTGGACTGGACAACGGGTTGGAGAGGGATGCTGGTGAGGAGTGAGCTTCTTGGATCAGGTGGACACTTGAGACTATGTTGGCATCTCCTGCCTGAAAGGGAGATGAGAGGGGAGGGGGTTAGAAGCTGGCAAAATGGACTCGAAGAGAGCTCAGAGGGAGAGAGCGGTCTGTCTCATTAGGGGGAGAGTAATTGGGAGTATGTAGCAAGGTGTATATAAGTTTTTGTGTGAGAGATTGACTTAATTTGTAAACTTTCACTTAAAGCACAATAAAAATTATTAAAAAAAGAGCATAATGCTCAAGGAAAAATATTTTTTTACTAGTTAAGCTATCGTTTGGTTTTAAGAAGATTTCAAGGGGATATTTTTGGTTTAAGTTTTAAAGATTATCTCAGGGCAATAGTTTCGGAGGTTCATCCAGCCCCCTTGGCTCCAGAAAGTCCGGGGTCCATGAGAACTTGAAATTCTGTTCTACATTTTACCCCTTTTGATCAGGATCCTTCTATAGAATCTTTGCTCAAAATATTCAGTAATGGTAGCCAGGCACCATCCAGTTCTAGTCTCATGGCAAAGGAGCCAGTTGTTCATGGAGTTTATTAACCACACATTCCATATCTTCCTCCCATTCTGACTCTCCTTCTTCGTCTGTTGCTCCAGGCAATTAGAGACCAATTATTATGCCTTAGATGGCTGCTTGCAAGCTTTTAAAACCCCAGGTACTACGCAACAAACTAGGAGGAGGAATAGAAGCACTAAGCAAGTTATTAGGCCAATTAACTGGAAATGTTGCATGAAATCATGACCCTAAACCTCCAAAACAAGGAACCAAATCCCATGAGGTTTTTGGTTATACATAATCAGCCTCAATAGCTAACCTTTTCTTTTGTCATTGTTGTAAATATATCTATCACACTACTCTGCTAGTTGAACTTTTTACAGGTATAGAACTTATTGTCAGCAATTAAAATAATCAGCTGTGCAACTGTACCCTTAATCAATGTGATTTTTTCCATCATCATTAACACTGTCTTTGCCCTATCCTCCTGTCCCTAAAAAAAAAAAAAGTCCCTAGTAACCATTAATAAACTGATCTGTATATATTTGCCTTTTCTTGTCTTTTTTATATGAGTCAGTTCATACAATATTTTGTCCTTTTGTGATTGGCTTATTTTACTTGGCATAATGTCTTCAGCCCCCATGTGTCTGTCAGTTTGTCATACTGTGGGGGCTTGCATATTGATGTGATGCTGGAAGCTATGCCACCAGTATTCAGATACCAGCAGGGTCAGGTACCGATGGTACTGAAGGAAGAAGTCCAAGCTGCTCTGAAGGCATTGGTGAAAAACAAGGCTCCAGGAATTGACGGAATATCAATCGAGATGTTTCAACAAACGGATGCAGCACTGGAGGTGCTCATTCATCTATGCCAAGAAATATGGAAGACAGCTTCCTGGCCAACTGACTGGAAGAGATCCATATTTATGCCTATTCCAGAGAAAGGTGATCCAACCGAATGAGGAAATTATAGAATAATATCATTAATATCACATGCAAGCAAAATTTTGCTGAAGAGCATTCAAAAATGGCTGCAGCAGGGAAATTCCAGAAATTCAGCCCGATTTCAGAAGAGGACGTGGAACCAGGGGTATCATTGCTGATGTCAGATGGATCCTGACTGAAAGCAGAGAATACCAGAAGGATGTTTACCTGTGTTTTATTGACTATGCAAAGGCATTCAACTGTGTGGATCATAACAAATTATGGATAACATTGTGAAGAATGGGAATTCCAGAACAGCTAATTGTGCTCATGAGGAACCTTTACATAGATCAAGAGGCAGTTAGTTGTTCGGACAGAACAAGGGGATACTGAGTGGTTTAAAGTCAGGAAAGGTGTTCGTCAGGGCTGTATCCTTTCGCCATACCTATTCAATCCATATGCTGAGCAAATAATAGGAGAAGTTGGACTATATGAAGAAGAACGGGGCACCAGGATTGGAGGAAGACTCATTAACAACTTGCGTTCTGCAGATGACACAACCTTACTTGCTGAAAGTGAAAAGGACTTGAAGCACTTACTAATGAACATCAAAGACCATAGCGTTCAGTTTGGATTGCACCTCAACGTAAGGAAAACAAAAATTCTCACAAATGGACCAATAAGCAACATCATGATAAATGGAGAAAAGATTGAAATTGTCAAGGATTTCATTTTACTTGGATCCACAATCAACAGCCATGGAAGCAGCAGTCAAGAAATCAAAAGACGGATTGCATTGGGTAAATCTGCTGCAAAGGACCTCTTTAAAATGTTGAAAAGTAAAGATGTCACCTTGAAGACTGAGGTGCGCCTGACCCAAGCCATGGTATTTCCAAACACATAATATGCATGTGAAAGCTGGACAACGAATAAGGAAGACTGAGGAACTGATGCCTTTGAATTGTGGTGTTGGCAAAGGATATTGAATATACCATGGACTACCAAAAGAATGAATCAATCTGTCTTAGAAGAAGTACAACCAGAATGCTCCTTAGAAGCAAGGATGGCAAGACTGCGTCTTATATACTTTGGCCATGTTGTCAGGAGGGATCAGTCCCTGGAGAAGGACATCATGCTTGGCAAAGCCCAGGGTCAGTGGGAAAGAGGAAGACCCTCAACAAGGTAGACTGACACAGTGGCTGCAACAATGAGCTCACGCGTAACAATTGTAAGGGAGGGTGCAGGACTGGGCAGTGTTTTGTTCTGTTGTTCATAGGGTAGCTATGAGTCGGAACTGACTCGGTGGCACCTAACAACAACAACAACAACAAATGTCTTCAGGCTCCATCCATATTTTAGCATGTATCACGACTTCATTTCTTCTACTGGCCAAGTAGGTAGTATTCCATTATTACTGGTGATGGAAAAATCACTGACTCTCTTTTAATTGTTTTAGGAAAAAGGTTAAAGAGTATTTGGTCATTTATGATTTACTTTTGACAGAGGAAAGAGAAAGATTAGAGGGGAGATGTGTGAATATCTGAAGAACTTAGTATTTACCTTCCTGGATAGTAAGTTGAAAGAGCGCTGGGATAAGAATCCGAACATGGTTCAGTCACTAACTAACATCTTAGACAACCCACTTAATCTTTCTTTTATTTAGTTTCCTTATATATAAAACAAAGAGACTTCTATATATCCAGTTTTGAATTTCCCACAGTGACTACAAGATTTCTGCCTCTACATTTCCTTCAATGTTCTTAAATACCACCATTCTCTGCTATCTTCTGTAGTGATATATCTTTGACAAAAGGAGATTTGCGGTTTATTTACCTACATCTCCCTAAGGTATATTGTACTCAGAAATTTTCATCTGTAAGCATAAGAGCAATGCTCAATGGAAAAATAATTTTAGAGTTCTGATGAATCTAAGAAATGCAAAGGAGAAGAACTTTCCTAGAATGACGGGGTAATTTCAACTGTCAAAAGCATCTCAGATATCAGATGGAGGCCCCCATAAACATGAGGCCTTCGAAGATGGTGAAAGTTTGGGAAGACTTTGAAAGAACTGAGAAGAACACTCAGAGTGATTCAAAGAAGACTCCAGAGTAATTCACATCAGAACTCATAGCTGAGGCTCTAATTTATGGCAAACCCCTTGATATGTATCTCAAATAAACATAAAAAAAAAAAAAAAGGAGAGAGAAATTGAAGAATTAACTAAATACTGAGAGCCTACTGGGTAGATGGAGTTTCTGGGTGGTGCAAACAGTTAGGCCCTTGGCTACTAACAAAAAGGTTGGTGATACCAATCCACCCAGAGGCTCCACGGAAGAAAGGCCTGGGGATTTACTTCTGAATGGTCGCAGCCTTTGCAAACTCCATGCACGTGCAGGTCTACTCTGAAACATACAGAATCATCATGAGTTCGAATCGATTCAACAGTAACTAGTTTGGTTTTGGTTTACCTGGTAGATACAAGGTGTTGAATGGATAGAAAGACGATCACTATGCGAACCCAGCAGGAGATGACAACTTTGTAAAGGAAAACCTAGAGCCCTGAGCTGTCTGCACACCAGAGCCACCTTGAGGATACTAGTTTAGAGATTACAGAGATGTGAGTGGAGCAAAACTCCATTAATCAACTCAGTTTGCTGAAAGGACTAAATTAGATAGTCTGAGTGAGAAAACTATCCACCCAGATTAAATTCAGACAATTTGGTCAAGGTGTGAAAACAAACCACTGCTGGGTTAATTTCACAGACATTTTGTTTTGAGGCAGGTGTTTGACAAAAACTTCACCTAGAAAGGGGCATTTGGCTTATTTCATTGTATTTGTTCTAAAGTGATAGAAGCAAGAACACAAAGATGGAAAAACAAAAGCAAAGGATGGCTGAGGGAAATATAGAAATCACATAAATTATAAAGTAAAATAAAAGAGAGGAATGAAAAATGAGAGTATTAAATTCAATGATTTTTAACTGTTCCCTTTCAGTTCCAAAAAAAAAAAAAATTTTTTTTCCTTGATTATATATCCAAGATCAGAAATTAGAGAAAATGAGTTCAGATCACCCAAACTCCACAAATAACACCAGGATTATACATGGAGTAATATATTTCAAGGACATTTATTCAAAGCTCTGTTTAAAATTTTTCCATTACAAAATTGTGAGTACTCAAGTGGCAAATTTAGTGACAGGTTTGCTGAGTAAGACACACTACCCACTTTAGTTGTTACATGAAGATCACATGTTACTTCTACAAACTGACCACCATTTCTCTCCTGGACTCACTTAGATTACTGGCAGTAAAAATATTCCAATCATAATGCTAATTTGCAGTCAGTTACATAATTGTGTCATATTTTGGTACTTCTTTGAAAAACATGAAATTATATCAGATCCACATAAAACCAAAAAAAACTGTTGTCACTGAGTGGATTCCAACTCATAGCGACCCTATAGGATGAAGTAAAACTGTCTTATAGGGTTTCCAAGGCTGTAAATCTCCATCCTATAGGGCCACTATGAGTCGGAATTGACTCAGCAACAGATTTGGTTTTGTTTTTTTTTAATCTTATGGAAGCTGACTGCTGCATCATTCTCCAGTGGAGTGGCTGGTGGGTTTGAACTGCCAACTTTTTGGTTAGCAGTTGAGCGCTTTAATCAATGTGCCCCCAGGGCTTCTCAGATGCAGATACTTGACCCAAAATTCCAGTTTTTTTTACTTAGGATGTTGTGGATGGGCAACAGTGAAAAATCACTCTTAGAAAATATACATTGAAGCAGACTACGTTTTCATTTCACAATTAAGTTTCCATGTTTAAAGCTGAATATCTCTAAGTATTTCCCCTTGTATCACACCCTTATATTTCTTTTAATTTAGCATCATTCAGCTGTCTAATCAAGAAGCGAGATGAGGATTAACCTTTTCTCCGCTGCTCAATTCTAGAAGGTTCTGTAGTAATTTGGAAAGACTACAGTGGAAGTGCCTCATTTCCTGGATGCTAGAACAGTATTTCTTAGAGGTTTACTATGAAACAAAGCAAAGTGAGAAAAACTATAAGATTATTTGGAATTAAATTAAAACCTGAGTTAGGTAAACTATACTCATTGATGCGAATTTCAGTTTTTTTGGCAAAATATCACTACTGTTTATATGTGCTGATTGTATACATTTATCATGTTGGACTTAGCACAAAATGCAAAAATATTTTGGATCATATATAAATCCCAGTACCTTTAGAAGGAAAAAAAAAAATCGCTGCGTTGAGTAGATTCTGACTCATAGCAACCGTATAGGACAGAGTAGAACTGCCCCATAAGGTTTCTAAGGCTGTGATGTTTATGGAAGCATACTGCCAGCCACATCTTTCTCCTGTGAAGTGGCTGATGGATTCCAACTGCAGGCCTTTATGATTAGCAGCTAAGCACTAACCACTGTACCACCAGACCTCCTGTTGTTAGAATTGTTTTGAAAAATATTCAGTCTCCAAAAACATATACTAAAAACAACGTCTTAATATCTTATATATAAAATTTTATCATTGTCTTGATGGCAAAGACTGTAATTAACATATTAAACATTTTCAATCACAGAATTTTAGAACTGAAAGATGGCTTAGATTGTCTACTCCAGGATAGCAAAGACAGAACTTACATGCTGCCATTCATCTTTCCTAAGCCCAAGGCAGACATCACCAATCAATTTCAGTTCTCTTTTCTGCTGAGCCTAAGTATGGCCTCAAATGCTTATCTATACAGCTGTCTAGGGTGCTCTTACCAGGCCATCAGAGTTGACCTGTGCAGGGGTGGTTTACCCAGTACATAAGGTAAGCACGGGTTTACTTGTGCATACTGACTAACCAGTAGTGAACAATTTCACATGGATTTCACATTGCTTACTGGATAATCCATCCCTGTCAGGGATTGTAAATTTGAGAAGAAGCTCTGGTTGTGTGAGAAGGTACTGCGGGGTTGGGAGAGAGACAGATGCCAGCCATACCTAGAAGCGGAATCTTCGATGTGGTGAAAAAATGTGAAATTTTCCCTGCAGATGATCTGATAAGCATGGCAAGCACCGTGCTTACCTTACCTATTGGATAATCTGCCCCTGAACAGAAGATAAAAATATATTTGTTTACTATAGTTTAGCATCCTCAATATACAGATAAAGAAACTGAAGTCAAGAGAACATAAATAAAATTTCCTTTTTGCTATTATATTAGTTTTTCAGTAGAGCTAGGATTAAAACAGAGTTTAAAATTTTATAGCTGTATCTTGTTGCTTTGGAGAACTCTTTTAATAGTAAGAGACAGGAGGTTTGAAATTAGAATATTTTTAATTTAAAAAACTCATTGCCTTATTTTCATCCCACTGCAGCTGCTGATTTTCATATACATAATGTGCTGTTATTTTTTCTCCTGCCTCTCTTTGGAAGCCAAAACCACCTCTTAAGAAAAGAACATTAGTCTCCCATCTTTTTTTCTTTTAAGCATGTTATTGAAGTTACAGTTTGTGACAAATAGACTTCAAGAATACATGGGGCCAGTCATGCTTGGAAATAGCTTCTCCTACCTGTAACATCTCAGATTTGCTTTTTTACTGACCAAAAATTCTGGGGCTGTCTGCTCCACATGAGGGGATATCCCAGTTTGTTACTCTGATGCCTAATTAGTAAGTCTGTTCACCGCCTTTATTCTACGAAAAAAAAAGAAAAAAATAGGACTCGCTTTATTCTCACCCAGGCCCAAACAAAACTAGAACTTCTTTTCAAGAACTATCTGCTGGCATCATCCAGGTGATACTTGGGCCATGGCCTTTATTCTCTGTTCACACAGGTGTCCTTCCCTTTCTTAGCACCCTACCTCCCTAAAATGATACAAGTCTAGCTTCTGCAGCTTTTAGGCACTACTAGAAGCTATTTCACCATCCAATCATTCTTCCATTCAACAAATATTTTCTGGGCACCTATTATGTGTTATGTATTATTCTAGATCCTGGGAATTAAGCAATTAATGAAATAAAGACCCTGACCTAAGGGAGCTATAGCATGTCAGATGTTGATTAGGGCTAAAAATAAAATTAAGGAAGAGCTTCAAACTGGTTCATTCAGTTTCGAACTGTTGCTGAGAATTTGCATTTCTAACAAGCTCCCAGGCAATGCTAATACCGCTAAATAGGGACCAACTCTGAGAACCACTAGTAAAGCAGTGACTCTCAAAATTTATTATACACTAGAATCACTTGGGCTGGGGTCTTAAATGCTTAAGAGCAGCCACCTAAAATGCATCTATTGGTCCCATCATGTTTGGAGCAAAGGAGGATGGGGAAACCCAAAGACACAAGGAAAATATTAGTCCAAAGGACTAATGGACCACATGAACCACAGCCTCCAGCAGCCTGAACCTAGAAGAACTAGATAGTGCTCAGTTACCACCACCAACCACAATCAAGGGTCCTGATCAGAGTGGGAGAAAAGTGTAGACCAAAACTCAAATTCACAAAAAAGACCAGACTTACTGGTCTGACAGAAACTGGAGGAGCCCCCAAGACTATGGCCCCTAGACACCCTGCTAACTCAGAACTGAAGCTACTCCCAGAGTCCACTTTTCAGTCAAAGATTAGACAGGTTTATAAAACAAATATTAACACATGTAAGGAACGTGCTTCTTAGTTCAATCAAGTAATCGAGACCAAATGGGCAACACCTTCCCCAGTACAGATGAGAAGGTAGAAAGGGACAGGAAAACAGGAGAAATAGACACGGAGAACCTAAGGTGGAAGGGGAATGGGGAAGAGTGCTGACACATTGCGAGGATGGCAACCAATGTCACAAAACAATTTGTGTAAAATTTTTGAATGAAAAACTAATTTGTACTGTAAATTTTCACATAAACAGTAAATTTTTTAAAAAAATTTGTGGGGACTAAAAATCCCAGATTTGAAAAAAAGAATCACCTGGGGATCATGTTAAAATGTAGAATCTGATTCAGTATTTGTGGGATAGAAATGAATATTCTCAGCAGGTGTCAGAACTGGAACAAACCAGTTAGAAGCCCTGAACTAAGGCAAGGTCAGAGGGAGAAAGAGTTATGGGGAAGGCTTGCTCTTCTATACAGCCTTGCCAGGGAAGACCTTACTGAAAAAACCATTATTTGATCAATGTCTAAGGAAAAGTAAAAACAAGCTGTTTATATCAGGTTAAAGAGCTTCCTGATGCCACACTGGTTAAGCATTTGGCTGCTAACCAAAAGGTTGGCAGTTCAAATCCACCAGCTATTTCCTGGGTACCCTATGAGGCAGTTCTACTCTGTCCTGTAGGGTCGCTATGAGTCGGATTGACTCGACAGCAATGGGATTTTGTTCTTTGTTTTTTTTTTTTTTTTAAAGGGCTGCACAAGAAATTCTTGGCATAAAGACAACACTAAAAGCCATGAGACTGAAAAACACATCAGATGTTGTGCTCCAAACTTTAGGGACGAAGGCAGTAAGGAGAGACTAAGGAGGAAACCCTAGAGATGTAGGAGAACCAAGATGAAGTGTGTCCACCACACCAGGTGAAGAAAGGGTTTAAAAAATGAGGAAGTGTTGAGTGTGTAAAATGATATTGAAAGGTTGAATAAGACAAGGATTGAGAATTGGCTCTTCCATTTAGCCACAAAGAAATCAGGCATTCTTTATGAGAATTGTTTGGGAGTAGACTAATTGGGGGAAAGGGTCTACAACAAGTATAACAAAAAAACAGTTGCTGTCAAGTTGATTCTGACTCTTGATGACCGCATGTGTATCAGAGTAGAACTGTGCTCCACAGGATTTGCAATGGCTGATTTCTCTGGAAGTAGAACACCAGACCTTTTTCTGAGGTACCTCTAGGTGGACTCAAACCTCCAATCTTTCGGTTAGCAGCCAAGCACGTTAACCATTTGCACTACCCATGAACTCCACAGCAAACATAGCACAGCCCTTTCTCTAAAGAGCAGATAAATGGGGTAAGGGCAGTTTTTGTTTTATTGTTGTTTGTATATTATGATGAGAGAAAGCTTATATATTCTTCAGAATAATTTGGTAAAAAAGCAGGAAATGATGAAGCAAGAGAGAGAAGGGAGATTTGTGGAGCAATGTACTTGATACGGTCCTATCACATACAGGCAGATTAACCAGTAAATACAGTATGCGCCAGCTTGAACTGAGCAACGTATGCACAGGTTTAATTGTGTTTACTTGCTAATCTATGGTGAGCACTTTCGCACGGGCTTCATCACATCTTTGAGGTGGTGGGGGACAGGTGAAGTTGTGTACTGCAGATTGCTCAGAAGGCACAATTGGGCCCTGGGTAAATTGGAAAGTGAAGGGGCTTGGGTTGCCATAACTACCAAAAAAACCCACTACCGTTGAGTCGATTCCGACTCATAGCAACCCTATAGGACAGAGTAGAACTGCCCCATAGAGTTCCCAAGGAGCACCTGGTGGATTTGAACTGCTGCCCTTTTGGTTAGCAGCCATAGCACTTAACCACTACTCCGCCAGGGTTTCCATAACTAGAAACGCATATACTTCATTCGTAGTGAAGGAGGGAAGGCAGAGATGGTGTGTATAGTTGGGAGGGGTTGAATGACGTACTGATATGAACATATGGAAATTCTTTTTTGATTACTTCTGTTTTCTCAGGAAATAAGAAACAAGGTTACAGTTTAGGATAAGAGAAAGGCAGGAAACATCAAAGGCTTGAGGAGAAAGGAGACTCTTTTCTGTCCACTAAACCACCTGAACCAACTGCCACCCTAACCAGTGCTAACTGAAAAACACAGGGAACCACTGACTGCTCTGACAGGCATCACAATAGAAAGCCCCAGACAGAGCTGGAGAAAAATGTAGAGCAAAATTCTAACTCACAAAAAAAGACCAGACTCACTGGCCTGACAGAGACTGGAGAAACCCTGAGAGTATGGCCTCCGGACACCTTTTTAGCTCAGTAATGAAGTCACTCCTGAGGTTCACTCTTCAGCCAAAGATTAGACAGGTCCATAAAACAAAATGAGACTAAAGGGGTACACCAGCCAGGGGGCAAGGACTAGGAGGCAGGAGAGGACAGGAAAGCTGGTAATAGGGAACCCAGGGTTGAGAAGGGAGAGTGTTGACATGTTGTGGGTTGTTAACCAATGTCATAAAAGAATATGTGTACTAACAGTTTAATGAGAAGCTAGTTTGTTCTGTAAGCCCTCATGTAAAGCACAATTTTAAAAAAAAGCAGAAAGAACTATCTACTCTTTGATAATCATCCATACCACTGCCTCCTTATGTAATCAAGAACTGGCTGTATGTTCCAGAAAGACAGGCAAACTATTTGCTTATTACTTGCACCTTCAAGGTAGTTTTCAAAAATCACTCAGTTAACAAATATGTTGTCCTCTCTCCTTCCCCCACTACCACTCCTAATTAGAGCTCTATCATACTAGTCCTTCCTCTGACTTCACTCCTTCTAAACATCCTCCTAAAACAAGTACAAAGTTCTTCAAAAATACCCTTCCTTGAGAATCAAGAGGAGAGGAAAAATACTCACTGACATTTATGTCTTTAGGCCCTTAGGCCCTACTTATTTTAAGTCATAGTCTGATAACTACGCCATACAACTTGAAAGAGTGAGAAAAGGTAAGTTATATTATAAAAGAGGGAAGAGATATTATAAAATAAAACCTGCGTTAATAAAATTAGTGATTGTTATTTTCATGGTATCATATAAATGTAAAGCAGTTCACATCCATGGCTGTTTTGCTTTCCAACAGCCAAACTAAGCATTTCTCTCTTCATCTGGGAAAGAGGAGTGAGAGAACAAGGTGAATTGAGGGAGCTGTCATGGAAAAGTTTGTTGACTAGTCTACTTCAGGAATAAAAGCCTATTTGAGTGGCAAGCTCCACTTTTCTTAGGGAAAGACAGTCCCTTCAGGAGAGAATCAAAAAACAGTCCTGGTGCCTTGAGTTGCAGACTGAAGCTAGGACTGGACGAATGTTCCTAAGGGACCTAGAAGGTCCTCTTTCTCTACTCTTTCTTTGGATGAGTCTTACATATCTTGTATTGATTTAGCATTCATTACTGTGAATGGCTCATCAGCTCGATTGCCTAAAACTTAGTTGACAATTACTCTGGGAGTGGGAATTTTGATGGTCTGAGAGCATTCAGGGGATGGTGGGGGGAGAGCAAAGGTCACTACAGGGAGGAACTTGCAAGGATTGGGATCTGTGGTGGTGGGATTTGAAGAAACACAGAAATAAAAGTGCAAAGAGGAAAGAAATATATAAGTAGAAGCAAATAGAAAACGGCTAAGGGGAAACATAGGTGAAAATGAGAAAAGTGAAAAAAAGAAGGTAGTGTTTCAATATAGGAAAATAAATTATCTTAGATATTTCCCTCACATTAAATAACAAAATAAATATCAAATTGATTAGAGAATTAAACACAAATAAGGTAGAAAAATTAAAATGTTTATCATTATCACTATGAGGCATTTTCTAAACTAAAAAAAATATAATACACCACCAAAAAAGATTGACCAGTTTACTTAAAGAAAATGTGAAATTTCTAACATCAAAGAACAACACAAAATAAAAAGGCAAATGGTTTCTTTTCCTTATCCTCCTCTTCTTTCCTTCCCTCCCTATATAATTCAGTTCAAAAGCTGATGGAGAAGGTAGGTTCTGGTGATCTGTTGGGCCAGTGAGAAGTTGGAGCAGTCACTGGTGAGAAGGGGACCTCTCAGAAGCAGGAGGGAGATGGAGGGGGCAGAGTGAGGAGGCTAGCATAAGTGTTTGAGCCCAAGTGGGGAGAGGAGCTCATGGCCATGTGAGAGAGCAGCCAGGTGCAGGGTGTTGAAGCCTAAGCAGAGTTAGGAAGATTTTCGTGAGGGCAGAAGGAGGAAAGCGGCAAGTTGAGAGGTTAGCTAGAGAGGGATTGATCATATAAGTAAATATATTGAGGATAAAGGGAGCCAGGTTTCTCACTGTAGGCAAAGGTCTAACAATATAGAAAAGAAGAAAACTAAAATGAACTCTATTATGTTGCATTGGAATTGGAAGTATCAGTGTAAAGTCATTAATTTCATAATATATAGATATAGAAATTAATGTGAGTGTGTGTGCGTGCACGTGTGTATTCCCTACCTCTGTCCACTGAGAACAGGTAGGAGCAGGGACACCCCACCAGCAGTGAGTATACCCAGTACTCAGATCTTGTTTTCTAATCTGACTGAAAGAATGCACACCAAAATATGCATAGTGACTGTTCAGGTTGTTAGAATGAAGGGCAATTTTTTCTTCTTTGCTATTTTTCAAATAGTCTTCAAAGAACCTGTAATTTTGTTTTTGTTTTGTTTTGTTTTTTAATAGGAGTTCCTGGGTGGTGCAAATGGCAAAGAACTCAGCTAATAACACTGGCGTGGGGTTGCTATGAGTTGGAATCTATTAAACAGCTACAAGTGTTCAAAATTTTTATAATGAAAACAAATACTTTAAAGAAGATGTAAGAAATAAAGGAGGGAGGTGAAGGTACTGTGGCCCGTTTTGTAGTCTAGGCCCCTGAAGTCTTTCACAGCCCTCTTTGTCCTTTCTCTCCTGTAGCAGCTGGAAAGCATAAACACCCCATTTTCCAGCTTTCTTGGAGCTAGTTGTACCATATATCAGAGTTCGGGCCTAATGAAAGTCCCTAGTGACTTTCAATATAAATGCAAACCGTACTAGAAAAAAACCTTTTGCTCTTTTGTTCTCTTGCTTCCTCCTGTCTGGAAGGCATATGCTCTAACCCTGAGCCAATAAACACAAGGACAAAGGCCTACACACTAAAAAGAGCAGAGTGGAAAGATGGAAAGCAACTGAGACCCTAATGGTTTCCTTGAGCTGTTCCTTTAGCTGTGGACTCCTCGCCCCTGAATTTCTTGTTTGGTGAAACCAGTAAACACCCAACTGTTTAAACTGCTTTTTATAGCAGAATGCATTTTTTTTTTTACAAGTATTTAAATAAAAAAGTATGAGGGGCGGTAGTATATCTGTGCTTACACTGTGTGCATGGGGTCACCATGAGTCAGAATTGACGTGCAGGAAATAATGACAACAACATACTGTATACAGAGGTGTGTGCCAAGGTATGACATGACCTTCATGGCTAGGCCCAGCATAACATGTATGTTGTTATAACAGATTATAATCATGATTATGTCATGTGCCTACCAACAATAAGGGTACATTTTTCTAAAAACCATTTCCTTTTTTTTGAATGAGAACTACCTAACTCTCCTAAAATATAGCATTTGATTCAATTATACATACAACTTATCTCTTAGAAACAGCTGCTAGTATCTATTAAATATAACTCTTTATTCCAAATTTTGTAATTTTCCTGCACCTACTATGAACTGCAATAGCAAACATCATGTAATTAGGGTTGCTCCTCGCTTCCCCAATCATTCTCATTCTCACATCAAGGACAGGGAGCTGGAGGCCAGGACTGGGCTAGGGAATGTGGAACCTCTGTTCTGTAATGGTAACAGAGCAAATACGTAAATAAGCCTTCATCCTTTG
This sequence comes from Loxodonta africana, assembly GCF_030014295.1. Classification (NCBI taxonomy): domain Eukaryota; kingdom Metazoa; phylum Chordata; class Mammalia; order Proboscidea; family Elephantidae; genus Loxodonta; species Loxodonta africana. The sequence goes on along the minus strand of NC_087343.1, from coordinate 111,698,299 downwards.
GCTGGGGCATAACACAAAGTGACCTTTGTGAGCGGAATTCAATTCAACTCTTATGTATTAGCTAAAAACATGTATATATCAACACACAATCTGGAAGGTACTTGCAATATAGACATTGTATATATCAACACACAATCTGGAAGGTACTTGCAATATATCCAGAATATAATGAACTTCTACGTATCAACCAGAAAAAAGCAACAACAGAAAAACTCAGTAAAAAAAAAAAAAAAGAACACTTAATCAAAAAAATATCCAAATGACAAAAAACAAAAAATTATGAAAAAGTGTTCATTATTCATCAGGCAAGTACAAATTAAAATTACAATTAGGTATCACCAGGGCTTTGAACCAATTCCATCCCTTTCAAACCACTTATGAAAGTTTGCAGTCCTAATAAGTTTCCAGGTGATGTTAATGCTGCTGGTTAGGAACCAGGTCTGAGAACCACTAGTAGAGCAGTAGTTCTCAAAATTTATTACATATAAGAATCACGTCTTAGGTATCTAGTGCTGCTATAACAGAAATACCACAAGTGGATGGCTTCAGCAAACAGAAGTTTATTCTCTCACACCCTAGTAGGCTAGAAGTTCAAACTCAAGGCGTCAGCTCCAGTGGAAGGCTTTCTCTGTCAGCTCTGGAGGAAGATCCTTATCATCAATTTTCCCGTAGTCTAGGAGCTTCTCAGCACAGAAGCCCTGGGTCCAAAGGACATGCTCTGCTCCTGGCACTGCTTTCTTGGTGATATGAGGTCCCCCATGTCTCTAATTGCTTCTCTCTTTTATATCTCAAAAGAGATTGGCTTAAAACAAAATCTAATCTTGTAGATTGAGTTCTGCTTCATTAACATAATGGCCACTAATCCCATCTCATTAATTCCATAGAGATAGGATTTATAACACATGGGAAAATCACATCAGATGACAAAAGGGTGGACAATCACATAATACTGGGAATCATGGCCTAGCCAAATTGACACATATTATTGGGGACACAATTTACTTCATTACAAATCACCTGGGGATCCTGTTAAAATATAGAATCTGATTCATTATACCTGGGGTGGAAATGTAAATTCTCTGCAGGAGTTCGAACTGAAACGAACTGGTTTAAAGCCCTGGGTATCACCACATATTCACCAGAGTGACTAAAATTAAAAAGATGGAAAGTTTTTGCAATAATGTGAAACAACTGAAACTCATATTCTGCTAGTAGGCGTGTAAACTCTACAACAATTTTGGACAATTTTATCTTTAGAGCTGAACATATACATAACATATGACACAGAAACTTTGCTCATAGAAATGCATACATATGTTCATGAAAAGGCAGAGTCTTACATCACATCATGGCTATTTGTAATAACCAAACATGGTAAACATCCTAAATATCCATCAAGAGCAAAATGTATAAACAAACTGTGGTATATTCTCACAATGAACACTACACAGCAGTGAGAATGAATAGCCTACAATGATACAAAAAAAATATTGTTGACGCTCCCAAACATAATGTTGAGTGAAAGAAGCCAGACATAAGAGAATACATACACACTGTATGCTCTCAGGTCTATAAAGTTCAGAAAGAGGTGAAACTAACTAGTCTATGCTGATAGCTCTCAGGAGGGTGTTTACCCTTGGTAGAAAGGGGTAGAGCCTGGAAAGGAGCGCAAGGGGGCTCTTGGGATGCTGATCATGGTCATTCTTGATCCGGATATTGACTGTAATCCACCTAAAATTTCACTCAGCTTTACACTTGTATTTACTTTTCTCTATGTATATTATATATTAATAGATTTAAAATATGTATATATGGATTTTGCATTTTTGTTTATAATTTATCCATGTTTAGGAATTCTTAATTTAGGTTTTTTTTTTTTCCTCAGATGACACAACCCTGCTTGCTAAAAGTGAAGAGGACTTGAAGTATTTACTGACGAAGATCAAAGACCATAGCCTTCAGTATGGATTGCACATCAACATAAAGAAAACAAAAATTCTCACAACTGGACCAATAAGTGATATCATGATAAATGGAGAAAAGACTGAAGTTGTCAAGGGCTCCATTTTACTTGGATCCACAATCAACACCAATGGAAGCAGCAGTCAAGAAATCAAATGATGTATTGCATTGGGCAAATCTGCTGCAAAAGATCTCTTTAAAGTGTTAAAAAGCAAAGATGTCACTTTGAGAACTAAGGTGAAACTGACCCAAGCCATGGCATTTTAATCACCTCATATGCATTTGAAAACAGGACAATGAATAAGGAAGCCTGAAGAAGAATTGATGCCTTTAAATTACAGTATTGGCGAAAAATATTGAATATACAATTGACTGCCAGAAAAAGGAACAAATCTATTTTGGAAGAAGTTTTTACTGCCAGAATGCTCCTTAGAAACAAGGATGGTAAGACTTCATCTCACATACTTTGGACATGTTACCAGGAGGGACAAGTTCCTGGATAAGGACATTATGCTTGGTAAGTTGGAGGGTCAGTGAAAATGAGAAAGACCCTCGAGATGGATTGACACAGTGGCTGCAACAATGGGCTCAAACGTAGCAATGATTGTCAGGATGGCACAGGACCAGGCAGCGTTTCATTTTGTTGTACATAGGATCTCTGTGAGTCAGAATCTACTGGAGCGCACCTAACAACAATAGAATGCCCCTGGCCTTGTCCTTTTCCTGGAAAACTCCTAGACAGCCCTTATCATCCAGCCCAAACGTAACTTCCTCTATGAAGTTTTTCCTGATCTCCCCAGATACAAGGAAATTTTCCCTTATCTCTGTTCTCCTTAAAGTTTACATATGTACAAACACACATGTGTATAAAATACAAATATACCTATAAAAACCAAAGAAAAAGACCCTGTTGCCTTCAAATTGATTCTGATTCATAGTGACCCTATAAGACAGAGCAGAACTTTCCCACAGGGTTTCCAAGGAGTGGCTGTTAGATTCAAACTGGTGACTTTTTGGTTAGCAGCCAGGCTTTTAACCACCATGCCACTATACATATACATGTATGTATAAATACAAATAATTGCATTTCTCAATTAGTGTTATAATTATTTTTAAACTGATTTTTCCCACTAAACCTTGACTACCCAGTAGCCCAGTGCATAGGACAGAGTAGAACAAACCTTGACTACTTGGGGATAAATCTCTATCTTTATCATCTTTTATTTCTATTATTTAAAGTGTAAACATTAAAGTTGATTTTCAACGTTGGTAGCTACTCTGTACAGTGATCCATCACTCATCACAGAAGTTTCTGGTGGCCGCTCCCCTTAGGGTTAACCCCATATTCAAGATATCTTTGTGCATAAATCAGAAAAGCGGGGCCATTCCCTGCTGTATCATGCTCTCTGCCAGTAACCAGTGTGACATTTTGATAAACTAACGTGCACAGAAGTGTAATGTCATGCTTTGCAGCCATTGCCTACTTTACACACCTTTCAACAGTTCAATCTCATCAACTGTATTTCTTTTTTTTTCTTAAAAAAAAAAAAATTGACTTAGCAGATATTATAAAGCAGAATAACTTAATGTAAAGTGTATACTTTGGCACCAGACAAACCTGAAATCAAACACTGATTCTTTCTGTTTCCCAGAATATAACATGTTTTGAGGTCAGCAATTTTTGTCTTTTTAAATCACAGCTTTATTTCCAACGCCTAGAACAGGTCTTGGTACAAGCTGGGCACTTAATGACTGTTTTCGAATGGATATATCAGATTGGCAGCAACAAGAATTGACAGCTACACTTCTCTTTATACACCAAACCCTTGACAACTTGACATCTGCAGAACAGTCACACAAAAGTTGCTGTATAATGTGGACCCCTTATAAATAGAGAACAGATGGGAAAAAATACAGCTCTGTGCTACCAGTAAAGATGAATACAAAGAGTAGTCACAAATTTACATACATTTTGCCATTTCCAGACTATGGAAATGGAGAACTATTCAATAAATACACTGCCTGGTTTTTAGCCTTTCCTATTTTTTTTTTAATTTTACTAAAACTTACAACAAGGGTTACAGATTTCTTTGCCAAAATCCTTCTCATGCGGAGAGAATAACAAACACAGTGAACCTAATTAAAATATTTACATAGTCATACACCTGCAGAAAGGTGTTGAGAGCATTGGACTTGGAGTCAGGTGGACCTAAATTGTAACCCAGCTCTGGCACTTATTAGTAGTATGAATGACCTTGGGAAAATTTCCGCTGTCAAAAATAGCTAATTATATATACCTCATATGGTTTTCATGAGGAATAAAGGAGATAATGCATTTAAAGTTTCTATAGCCTGGCATAGAATCGGTACTTAATAAATGTTAAATCTTGTTATCAGAATGCTGTCCTGGTAAATATATTTGAGTCTTCACTTGATTTTAAGTTTTTAAAATATATTTAGAGGAAATTCAACAGCATCCACATTTCCAGGAATTTCTGAATCTGTTAGTATATATAAAAAAAAATCAGAAGCTTACTTCCTTCATGGGGTCAAACTTGCATATATGTTCGTTATTCAATCTTCATCTATTATGTTGAGTAAAATTATTTTCCCAAAGTGATCCCACCTTTAGTCCAGTCATAAAAAGTTAGCTGTTTCCAGTTTTAATTGACAAATCTAATTACTGTGATGAGTTTATTTATAGTCACTATTCAATATCTATTGATAGTTTCTTGACCTTGAAGAATATCATCCAATTAAAATGGCAATGTGTGTTAATGAATTTTTAAATTACTTCACACTGGATAAAAGGGAAAAGGAATAAGGGAAATTCATTTTCAGAGAGAAGAATCACAATTTATGAAAACAAGACTTCCGTATCTGTCACTAGATATGTAACAATAAGGGTTTCTTTTGCAGCCATTTAATATTATGGGATAGAGTTACTTTATTGATGTGGTGGTAGATTTGGGGAATTCTTTCAGGGAAACTGTCCCTACGTTCAGGTAACAAAATGTCTGCTCAGTTCCAAGAAGAGGTTTTGTTTTGTTTCATGCTTTTGAGAATTAGTTCAATTTTATCTCATTCTTTCAGAATGCAAAGCCAGTAGGTGATTAATCAAAATCACCAACTCCCTTAGGCATGCGGAAGGCAGAGAGCCATTTTTAGAAAATCGAACGGGAATGATCATAGTCATACTTATTAGTGACCCCTGAGGAAGGACCAGTTACTACTGAGTTGATACTTTCCCCTCTGCTCAACCATGGTCTCTTCCCATCCTCCATATTCATTTCACTTAGTGTTGCGGGCCTACTTTGAGACCTGGAGCTTGGAATCATAGACTATCAGAGTGGTAAGGAATCCTAGATATTATTTACCCCAATCCCTCATTTTATAGGGAAAAATGCTGAGAAAGTGAGAAACGAAGTGATTTATTCTTGATTCAGTGACTTTTATTTGCTTCTCTGTCTCCTTCAATTACACCATAAGCCTCTCCAGGACAAGGACAATGTCTTAGGATGTTTGTGTACCAGCTCCTGGTACAGTAACTGGTACATGGTAACTGCTCAATTTATATATTTCCTTTCTATATAAAGAAGGAAGGAAAAGAGGGAAGAAAGGAAGGATGGGGGGAGGAAGATAGTATCTTAGAGATTGTAATTAGTGGTTATAGGGAAAAAATTCAAGATGTCTAAGCCCTTTTCATTGCACCAAGTGCTACGATACTTCTCAATTCTAAAACCTGGCTAGCAAATTTCTTATGTGCCTTGCATACTTCCAACCCTTCATGCTTATTTATTATTATGCACCTGCAGGGCAGTAATTTTATCATCCGTGAGTCCCAAATCTACATGTTTGAGATCAGCAGTTATATCTGAAGAGAGAAAAATAGGCTTCACACCTGTGAAATTCCTATTTTACTTCAAGCAGTTTATTAGGAAATATTTTATGTGTTGAACGCAAGTACCTTAGCCAAGCTACATCTGAAGAATTTGCACAGTTACCACAAATTATTTTGCTCTGATATCTAATCTTTTAAAGATAGGGGTGGAAAGAAGTGAGGAGGAAGTTCAGGTATTTACTTTCTGTTTGGATATGGCACTTTCTTTGAAGACATGATACATAAGAAAGGAAATTGTGCCTCTGGAGTTTTAGAAATATTCATTTTCCTGGCCTAAGGTAAACTGGAATAGACTATTACATTGAGAACTGCCTACAGTACAGTGAAGTATAGCAAACAGATGCTCAGTGAGGCTCATTGTACGTAAAGATCCTGCAGTCAAATAAACACACTTAAGCAAAGTTCTGAAATTTGTCCTTATTATTCTGAAAGATGTCACTTCAATAGCTTATTTAAAATATCTATTTTTAATGCTTTATTTTTTCCATCTGGAACAAGGGTGAGGAGTGGATGCTGCACTCAGACCTAATGGAGATAGGATAACAACAGAAGACTTTGCCAGGGAATTCAGAAAGCCAGAACTTTAAATCACATGGATGTGGCCACTCTGTCCATTCTATCTTTAAGGCATCAGTGGCCCATCCCTGAGTCCTCACCGTATCTGTGACCCTGTGGATGCCATAAATGCCTGCTTGAAGGAAAATAATCTCTCACGTTGTTACTTGAATCTTTTGATACAATTATGGTCTAGTAACTAAGTTACTGTTGCAGTTGTACCAACCTCATGACTTATCCTGTGGCCTAAAGCCATAGAACAATTCAGAGTGTGTATATGCATGTGTGTGTGTGAATGTATATACGTGTACATGTTTATATTTGTGCCTGTGTGTGTATGTGTGGCTTGGAACAAGGGGCAGAGAAGGCATGATTAGCCCATCTATTAAAACATTCTCAGACTTGTTCAAGCCCTTCATTCATTCCAATCTCAGAAGCCACCAAAACCTTCAGAAATCACTCCACTGAAAAACTGAGTAATGTTCGTTTTGTTACTGAATCTATTTTTTACACAAATTAAAATTTGATTTTTTACCGATTTCAGCCACCAACCTTCCCTAACATACCTGGCTCTGCTTCAATCTGCCTACAAAACCCCTACCCTCTCTCTATGACCCAATTCAATTTCTTTTTTTTTTTTAAGGCAGAGTTTTCGTGTCCAAGTGAGCCTTTTGTTATACTTACAGCCTACATAGTTTACAAACTCAGGTTTGCAAAGCATGGCAGGTAAAATGAGTGAGTATAAGTAAAAGAATAAGTGTAAGCACCTGGTTTCTATGTAGTTCTCCTTTTGCTCATACATGATGTAGACATAAGTACAAGAAATATTTTCCCTCTTTACCACACACACACAAACACTACGCAAAGATAAACGGCAGCTGATACTTGACACCTGTGTTGGAATGTAAGCGGCAATAGTGGGGACTGTGGCAAATTGGAGAGGGATCCCACCTTTAAAGGGAACAACAGCCAATTTTCCCACATCAGAAAGTGGGCGGAGGATATTCAGATCTTTTGTATTATTGGGAGAAGCCCATATCTGAATGTTTATGTAAAATCCCTCGGTTTTTAAGTATGGCAACTAATTAAAATGTTTTAAAATGCACAGAAATATTTCTAAACAACAGACGGGTGAACAGAGTGTAGCCCAAATACCTAAAGGACCGAATTAGCTCAAGCCACCATGTTGTCATCTCTGAAATGCACATTCATTGAACATGTCCTGCCTATGCCATCTCTTAATTACTGTCTAAAATAGTAGTATCACGTAGCACGTAAGAATATAAGCTCTGCAGAGAAACTATTCGAGTGTTAATTTTGCTCTACCATTCACTCTCTGTGTGGCATTGGGCAAGTTACTTAACTGCTCTGTGCCTCAGTTTCTTTCTTTGCAAAATGCAGATAATAATGGGGTTGTTACGAAGACTAAAAGAGATCCTACAGTTAAGCAACTAGAATAGTTTAAGGCAGAGGGTAGTTACTCAATATAGGATGGTTATTTTTAAATCTTATACTGTATTATAATTTGATATATTTATTTGACACCTCTTCCCTACTAAACTGTAAATGCCTTGAGCGTATCTTTTTAAACATAACACTTAACATAGTTTCTTTTTCCGAGAAGCATCTCAGTATTTTTCTTTCTTTTTTCAAAAAAGCTTGAAATGTAGTAGAAACCTTAAAAGGATATATAAAGAAATTGACTGGAAATCAAAGTCAGCCTACTATGTGTCCTTGCCTTTGTTCTATACATTTAAATCTACTGTAAGGCTAGCACATTGCACCAGTCCTTGTCAATTTGTTCTGTGATCAGCTATAATGAATGTTTTCCAAATCCCAGATGTATAATTTCCTCTTTGATATATTCTATCCAGTCTGCAGTACAACAGACAGGAACTATTCATGTCCTTTTCTTTTCTCCTTTAAAGGCCTAGGAGAGAGTTAGGGTTAGATAGAACAGTAGGTACATGTAGGGCAGCCTTGTGTGGCTGGAGCCCCTGGGTCTTTCTCACCTGCCTTCACTTAAATTTACAAAGGTTACATCATAAAGACCTGACAGGGTGCTTGTAAAAATGGTGTCATTATTATCCTCATTCTTTTCTTCCCCTACAACCCTTGTTCTCTTTGAAAATAAAGAGTAGGTTCTAGAAAGGGAGTGTTACAAAATAGAACCCCCATACTTCACAGCATGAAATTCAGAATTCTGAGACTGATAACACACATAGAGTTTTACAATATAGACTAGGATAATGACTGTATCTCAGAACTTTGGTAGGTAGGCTCTAAGCATGTAAAGTAAAAGGCTTGTCTAAGTCCAATATAAACTCCCCTTTCTCAAAATTAAATTTAAAATGTTGGAGGTAACCAACACAAACCATTTGTCATTAAATAATCAAAAAACCTTCCCTCAATTCTTAATGGACTGAAACTATCCCCAACAAAGGAGGGACTGAGAAACTTAAAGTGCAAGGTTGTTTATAACGTGCTGATGTTAATACAAAAGTTTCTCAGAGGAGGTTTTGAGAGTTAAAGCTTTAGTTAGTCATGAATCCTGGCTGCCTTGTTACGTAGGGCACATGGGTTATATTTACGTTTCTGTGGTGAGGGTGCGTGGAAAGGATGGAGTTGAGGAAACTTGGGGCTTTGGAAGAAGTCAAGTAAATCGTGAAAGCTTAATGAGGGATTACATAAAGCCTTTATAGGAAACTTCTCTTGAAAATTTGTTTGGGGCAAAGGTGAAGTTTGGGGGAAATTCACCAAAACACAATTTACAGTATGCATTATTTCCTTCAAATAAAAATTCCGTGAGTGCCTACTCTGTGTCTGGGTGTCTGGGATTGTGCTTGGTTTTGGAGAGAACAATGCAAATGAGATACCGTACCTGCCCTTGAGGGAGTATTGAATCTAGTGTGTGTGTGTGTGTGTGTGTGTGTGTGTGTGTCGGGGGTGAGCCTAACAAAAAACCAAAGAGCTAGAAGAAAGTTATAAAGAAGAATGTAGAAGTAAAATCAAAGGAAAGACTTGTTAGTTGAGAAGACGGTGCGGAGTTAGGATTAGGAAATGCCATCAGGTGAGTTAACCCTTGAACGGAGCAGATGGTGATTGAAGGGCATCACCTCGTACAACTAATCACTTGAAATGCTTATTTTGTTTCTCTTTCACAAATTCCGAAGTCTGTGCCTGCTAAAGTTGTGAGAAAAACCATATTGCTCTTGAACATTGTTAAGTATGTTCCAGAGATCATGTTCAGCGCATCCTAAAAATCACACCGCATTTGTAAGGCAACAATGGGCAACCTTTCACAGAACATACCCAATTATAATACTACTTAGCCTATAATAAACTCTATAAATTCCAAACCCAGAAAACAATCAAAGAAAATAGACTTAAAACTGCCCATAAGGGTGTAGATTTGAACCTGCAAGAAAATGAAACCAATTCTGGCAAATTTAAACAGGAAGAGATTTATTAAGTTAAATATCTAAGAATATTAGATCTCAGACTTACTGGAAAAGATAGGGGAACAGAGGCATGACTCTGCAGCCAAGAATAATGCCCAAATCAGGTCACTGAACTGATTGATCAGGACACCAGGGATGTCATCTCAGAGCACTGGACTTTGTGGTCTTCACTACTGGTATTGCTAGTCCTGAACACTAGACACCGGCACTGGCAGCACCTGCTACTTCTGGGCTCTTGATACCCCTGAAATTCAGCCCTGTAGCAACTACTACTAACGACAGAGAGAACTACTCAAAGTACCCTCAATTTTGGGGTGAGTGCATCTGACTCAGCAGAGTTTAGGTCCTGCGTCCCAGTCCTAGCTGCAAGAGAGGCTGGGAAAGTGAGTATCTAATATTTTCACTTTCAGTAAGGGGAGATAGATATGTCGCTCTAACTATTCATAAGGCAAAGGAAATCCCCATACCTAAAATTACAATTGAGATGCTGGCCAACAAAAAAGAATGGCAGGTAAAGACATACCTCTCTCTAGCAGAAACAATGTAAAATTTGAAGTTAGCCAAAACTGAACTTAACATCTACTCTGCCTCTTATTAGCCACATGGCTTACTTCAGGTAAGGTAGATAAGTAACTTCTCTGAGACTCAGTTTCTGCATCAGTAAAATGAATAAAACAATGACTACATTTCTGGGTTGCAGGAAGGATTAGGTTTTATGTATATAAAATACATGGTATAATTCCTGGAATTTAGTACATATTTAAAAAAACAGTAGATATTATTTGGAATTCATTAGTCTGATCTTTTCCTCCCTTGACATTTTTTATAAAAATGTCACTTATCATGTAATATTTATGTATCCTACAAAAAAAAAAAAAAAAAATTTTTTTTTTTTTTTTTCAATGAAAGAGGGTGGATAAAAACTTCTCTTTAAACTCACTTCTAAATGTTCCGATCTGCTCAAGGATAATGTCAGGATGTGAGTAGAGAAGGACAGATGCCCCTTCCTGATTATCTGGTACTAGGAGTTTCCAATGAAACAAAACTCTTACCACCATAAAAATATAAAGAGCCTAGGTAAAAGAGATAAGGGGCTTCCAAGGAGAGAAAATCAAAGGAAAACATTTGTGGAGCACTAGCACTTTCTCCTTTCCCTTTTTGTTCCCTTTCTGGAGAAATAGGGATAGCTCACAGGTATATCACTACACAGCTTGTAATTTGCTGAGCTCCAAAATCTGCAAACAATTAGGAATAGGACAAAGATTGCTCTCTTCCATTTTTCTCTGAGCTGAGGCTCCATGGCAGGGGCTCTGAGATTTTATGTGGGTTTAAAACAGTCTGCAGAAATTATCTCAGGCAGGGTTAAGCAGTTACCCCAGAAGGCCACACAGTTATCACCTATCACCAAAAGGTCATGTAACATATTCATGAGTTGAACGAGAAAGAAGTTCCATGATCCCCATAGGGCAGTGAAGTTAGGGGGCTGTAGAGAGAATGCCCCTAGGCACCAAAGTCCGTCTCAAATAACCCACTAGGGAGCCAACTTTTAGAGAGCTGCATGGTGGCTACTAGGTAGCCAGGTAAGATGGAGAAGAGGAAATGACCAACCATGAAATTTCTCCAAATTTCCCAAAGAGCATGCAGTCCCTCACATGAGCAGCTATTCCTTACTCACACCACAGGCTCCAGCAATAACAGGTGAAAGAGAATGCAGGCCACTGCCTCTCCACTAAAAATAGAGATAGTAACCCTAATACCTTACAACATGTTTTCTCCTATTCAAAATGTGTGATTGAGAGCTTGACATAACTAACGCCATAACGATGCTCTAAGTAATCTATAAGCATTTTTTATTGCACCTGTTGCACTGGTCTCTTTCAAAGGGGTGCAGAGCCCTCTCCGCTCCTGTGGCCTTGGTCTCTCTCCTATTTTTGTTCTCTTGAAAATTGCCCTTCGGCCTGCAATACGGCAGCTAGGAAGGCTGCCTGGCACTTTTGCTCTGCAACTTTCTTTCCTGTTTTTCACCTCAGTCAGAGTGGACTTGGCAGGCCAGTTCCACTAGCCAAGAGATTCTTATATATGTTTTTTTCAGCCTCTAATACAGATTAGAGTCCAGATGTCCTACATGCATATCTTTGGTTTAATAAAGAGTTTCTTGCAGTTGTTTTGTGATGTATACGCCCATCTGTGGGCTACGTGCTTAAAAACATTAGGTAATCGTTGCCAAAATGGTATATAAGCTCTGATGTAAAAATTGCCTTTGGGGGACTCCGTAAAGGACAGCCTGCTTTGCTGTGCCCCCCTCCCATTGGTGTCACCTCCCAATATACTTCCCCTCTCTTTCTGACTTAGAGTATGTTTCATTGGCTCATCTGCTGCAGGGCATGGACCCCAATCAAGTAACAACATGGACCATAATAAGTACCAAATTTGACCAGAAAAAAAATTCAAAATGAATTGAGACACCTTTACTGTAAACATGAAGTTTCTCCACTCCCCAGCCTAATTAGTGAGTAGAGAAACAGAAAATGATGTTGAAATAAGATATTGGAAAAAAGGGGTTACATGTTTATATGTTGTTGAGTTGAAACTGTCTAATACACAGGTTTTAAATTATCTCACAGTTGTATGTGGAGGAGGCTAGAAGGAGGAAGGGTGTAGATAGGGATCAAAGCAGAAACCTGTAGCTAGTCAGCCATCATAGAATTGAGTGAGTCTCACCTAACCAAATAGATTTTATGTAGTACTTGAGTACATTCCAATTCCAATTTCAAACACAAAAAGTCTAAGACAATGTTCCTGTGGGTCCTAAATAAAACTATGGTTCAGTACCCTTTCTAGGAAAATAAATTTTTATTATACCTGAACCTTGTATCTACTATAGTAAAATTATCATAACATTTAAGCTGAACTCTTTGTTGATTTTTTAGCTACTCAAATTCTGACTGGCAGCATTGTTTATCCCAAAGTACTGCTAATAATAATCATTAACTTTAATAATAACAATAATTTCTGGTATACAATGTGTCTTTTCTCTGAGAAACTCAAAATCACTTCACATTTACTATGTTATTTCTTCACAGGCATCGCTGTTAGGACCAAAAAAGAACAGGAAGTGTATTGATTTTGTTAGAGAAAAAGACCCAGGGAGGTTAAGTATTGGACCAAGGTCACAGAGTTAGTCTGTGGCAGACCCATTATAGATATTGCTAAGGGTAACTGCATAAACTAGAGTTGAGCTAAACCCAGTTATAACAGATTTGACTAAGGGCCATGTCTCTGAGTCAGAAACACAGCAACTCCTCCCTGAAGTCATGAAGGCTTTGCCCTGAGTAGACCTCAATCTCTCTTTTTAAAGGAGCTTTAAATCATCTCATCTGCTCCTTCGTCATTTTACTTTCTCCAGGTTGTTAGGGTCCTGTGAAGTCCAGGTCTACATCAAGCCAGGAACAGCTTCTGGCCAAGAAAATGGGGCAGTATTTTTCCCCAAGAATTCTGACCACATGAAGTAGACTGACAGTGAAGCATTTCTTCAAAGGAACTATGTTTATATCATATTATTTGAAGACCAAAAAGCTCCCATAATGCATAATCATTGTAAAAGTACTGTAAACATCACTTTCATTAAAAACATATTATCAAGTTGGCATCTGATTGGCTAATGCACATTGATTTTTGCATATTTTTTTTTACACTATCTGACTCATACCTTTATGCACACTTTACATTGCAGATATTTGCTTTAGGGTAACATCGTTGGTTTCTTGGTGCTATTACCAAGATCTCCTTCAACACATCGTTACTTTCCGTTTTTACCCATTATTTACCAAAATCTACACTTTCAATCCAATTATTTTACCAGTCACCTTGTTCTTAGTTCTATAATTAAATCATAGAAAATTTTGGCCAACAGCTTGATTTTCAAAACATACCACAGGGGGTGGGGCCAAGATGGCGGACTAGGTGGACGCTACCGCAGATCCCTCTTGCAACAAAGACTCGGAAAAACAAGGGAATTGATCACATACATAACAATCTACGAACTCTGAACAACAAGCACAGACTTAGAGACGGAAAACGAACAAATACGGGCAGACAGTGACCGTTTTCAGAACTAGGAGCCACCGTACCAGGCAGGTGACCTTCGGAGCCCTATCTGGGGCAGAGCCCAGGGGGGCAGACGGCACAGACGGGGGGCCCAGCCCTTCCCCCCCGAACCCATCCCGGGAGGAAGTCTAGCTGGTTGGCGCGGGCGGCGTAGCGGCGCAGCCGGAGGGAGAAGCACCCGGGAGGCAGTGACTGATCTGGGAGAGGGGAGAACAGCATACCAGCCGGGAAGCCGTCCCGCCGGGAGTTTGGCGGGAAGCAGGCGGGGCGCGAGCAGGGGGAGGGGTCAGCTATATTTCCCGAAAGTGACCCCGGGGCGGGGCCCACACGTTCATGCGGGGGGACGCACACCCAGTCCGTGCGTGTGGCGCGGCACACAGGAGGGAGAAGTCCCTGGGAGAAAGTGACTGGTCTCAGAGCGGGGAAAGCAGCGTCCCACCCGGGGTGCTGTCCCGCTGGGATTTGGGCGCGCACGCAGGTGGGGCGTGAGCGCTGGGGCCAATTATATTCCCCTGAATTGACCCAGGGGGCGGGCCCACCTGGTCGTGAGGGTGACGCCCACCCAGTTCGCGCGAGAGGTGTGGTGCACCGGAAGGAGAAGTCCCCGGGAGGAAGTGACTGGTCTCGGAGCACGGAGAGCAGCATCCCAGCTGGGGTGCCGTCCCGCTGGGATTTGGGCACGCACGTGGGTGGGGCGTGGCCGCGGGGTCCAATTATATTCGCCTAAACAGACCCTGGGGGCGGGCCCACCCGTTCGTGCGGGAAACTCCCACCCAGTTCGCGCGAGCAGTGCCGCGCACCGCAGGGAGAAGGCCCCGGGAGGAAGTGACTGGTCTCAGAGCAGGGAAAGCAGCGTCCCAGCCGGGGACATCCCGCCCGGATTTTGGCGGACGGGGGCGGAGCGTGAACGCGGTGTTCAACTCTATATTCTGTGGTGCTACACTCCTAGCTCTCTGAACCCTCCCCCACCCTCCCCAGGCGGCTCCATTAACATCCGAATACCTGGAGCCAGAGGGAGAATTCAGATAGGGATCTGACTGCATTTTTTTTAGCTGATTACCTGGAAAATCCAGTTTCCCAGTGATGGCTCGGAGACAGCAGTCCATATCAAACCACATAAAGAAACAGACCATGACAGCTTCTCCAACCCCCCAAACAAAAGAATCAAAATCTTTCCCAAATGAAGATACAATCCTGGAATTATCAGATACACAATATAAAAAACTAATTTACAGAATGCTTAAAGATATCACAAATGAAATTAGGATAAATGCAGAAAAAGCCAAGGAACACACTGATAAAACTGTTGAAGAACTCAAAAAGATTATTCAAGAACATAGTGGAAAAATTAATAAGTTGCAAGAATCCATAGAGAGACAGCATGTAGAAATCCAAAAGATTAACAATAAAACTACAGAATTCGACAACCCAGTAGAAAGTCAGAGGAGTAGACTCGACCAATTAGAATGTAGACTGGGACTTCTGGAGGCCCAGGGAAACAACACCAACATAGCTGGAAAAAAATCAGATAAAAGAATTAAAAAAAATGAAGAAACCCTAAGAATCATGTGGGACTCTATCAAGAAGGATAACTTGTGAGTGATTGGAGTCCCAGAACAGGGAGGGGGGACAGAAAACACAGAGAAAATAGTTGAAGAACTCCTGACAGAAAACTTCCCTGACATCATTAAAGACGAAAGGATATCTATCAAAGATGCTCATCGAACCCCATTTAAGATTGATCCAAAAAGAAAAACACCAAGACATATTATCATCAAACTTGCCAAAACCAAAGACAAACAGAAAATTTTAAAAGCAGCCAGGGAGAAAAGAAAGGTTTCCTTCAAGGGAGAATCAATAAGAATAAGTTCAGACTACTCAGCAGAAACCATGCAGGCAAGAAGAGAATGGGACAACATATACAGAGCACTAAACGAGAAAAACTGCCAACCAAGGATCATATATCCAGCAAAACTCTCTCTGAAATATGAAGGAGAAATTAAGATATTTACAGATAAACACAAGTTTAGAGAATTTGCAAAAACTAAACCAAGCCTGCAAGAAATGCTAAAGGAGATTGTTTGGCCAGATGACCAATAAAATCAGGTACCAGCACAATACAAGATCACAAAACAGAACGTCCTGATATCAACGCAACTCAAATAGGGAAAGCACAAAAACAAACAAATTAAGACTAATTCTGAAAAAGAAATAAATAAACAAAATAATACACATAACAGGGAATCATGGAAATCAATAAACGATCACAGTAATCAAAAGGAGAGACTAAATATAGGAGGCATTGAACTGCCAGATGGAGAGTGATACAAGGCGATACAGAAGGATACAAGTTAGGTTTTTACTTAGAAAAATAGGGGTAAATAATAAGGTAACCACAAAAACGAATATCAATTCCATAACTCAAGAAAAAAGCCAAGAAAAACGTAACGACTCAACAAACACAAAGTTAAACATTATGAAAATGAAGATCTCACAAGCTACTAAGAAAAACGTCTCAGCACAAAAAAGCATGTGGAAAAATGAAATGGCCAACAACACACATGAAAAGGCATCAAAATGACAGCACTAAAAACTTATTTATCTATAATTACCCTGAATGTAAATGGACTAAATGCACCAGTAAAGAGACAGAGAGTCACAGACTGGATAAAGAAACACGATCCATCTATATGCTGCCTACAAGAGACACATCTTAGACTTAGAGACACAAACAAACTAAAACTCAAAGGATGGAAAAAAATATATCAAGCAAACAATAAGCAAAAAAGAAGAGGAGTAGCAATATTAATTTCTGACAAAATAGACTTTAGACTTAAATCCGTCACAAAGGATAAAGAAGGACACTATATAATGATAAAAGGGACAATTGATCAGGAAGACATAACCATATTAAATATTTACACACCTAATGACAGGGCTGCAAGATACATAAATCAAATTTTCACAGAATTGAAAAGTGAGATAGACACCTCCACATTTATAGTAGGAGACTTCAACACACCACTTTCGGAGAAGGACAGGACATCCACTAAAAAGCTCAGTAGAGACACGGAAGACCTACTTACAACAATCAACCAACTTGACCTCATTGACTTATACAGAACTCTCCACCCAACTGCTGCAAAATATACTTTCTTTTCTAGTGCACATGGAACATTCTCTAGAATAGACCACATATTAGGTCATAAAACAAATCTTTGCAGAATCCAAAACATCGAAATATTACAAAGCATCTTCTCAGACCACAAGGCAATGAAGCTAGAAATCAATAACAGAAAAACTAGGGAAAAGAAATCAAATACTTGGAAAATGAACAATACCCTCCTGAAAAAAGACTGGGTTATAGAAGACATCAAGGAGGGAATAAGGAAATTCTTAGAAAGCAACGAGAATGAAAATACTTCCTATCAAAACCTCTGGGACACAGCAAAAGCAGTGCTCAGAGGCCAATTTATATCAATAAATGCACACATACAAAAAGAAGAAAGAGCCAAAATCAGAGAACTGTCCCGACAACTTGAACAAATAGAAATTGAGCAACAAAAGAATCCATCAGGCACCCGAAGAAAACAAATAATAAAAATTAGAGCTGAACTAAATGAATTAGAGAACAGAAAAACAATTGAAAGAATTAACAAAGCCAAAAGCTGGTTCTTTGAAAAAATTAACAAAATTGATAAACCATTGGCTAGACTGACTAAAGAAAAACAGGAAAGGAAACAAATAACCCGAATAAGAAACGAGAAGGACCACATCACAACAGAACCAAATGAAATTAAAAGAATCATTTCAGCTTACTACGAAAAATTGTACTCTAACAAATTTGAAAACCTAGAAGAAATGGATAAATTCTTGGAACAACACTACCTACCTAAACTAACACATTCAGAAGTAGAACAACTAAATAGACCCATAACAAAAAAAGAGATTGAAACGGTAATCAAAAAACTTCCAACAAAAAAAAGTCCTGGCCCAGACGGCTTCACTGCAGAGTTCTACCAAACCTTTAGAGAAGACTTAACACCATTACTATTGAAGGTATTTTAAAGCATAGAAAAAGACAGAATACTACCCAACTCATTCTATGAAGCTACCATCTCCCTGATACCAAAACCAGGTAAAGACATTACAAAAAAAGAAATTTTTAGACCTATATCCCTCATGAACATAGATGCAAAAATCCTCAACAAAATTCTAGCCAATAGAATCCAACAACGCATCAAAAAAATAATTCACCCTGATCAAGTGGGATTTATACCAGGTATGCAAGGCTGGTTTAATATCAGAAAAACCATTAATGTAATCCATCACATAAATAAAACAAAAGACAAAAACCACATGATCTTATCAATTGATGCAGAAAAGGCATTTGACAAAGTTTAACACCCATTTATGATAAAAACTCTTACCAAAATAGGAATTGAAGGAAAATTCCTCAACATAATAAAGGGCATCTATGCAAAGCCAACAGCCAATATCACTCTAAAAGAAGAGAACCTGAAAACATTTCCCTTGAGAACAGGAACCAGACAAGGATGCCCTTTATCACCTCTCTTATTCAACATCGTACTTGAAGTCCTAGCCAGGGCAATTAGGCTAGGCAAAGAAATAAAGGGTATCCAGATTGGTAAGGAGGAAGTAAAGCTATCACTATTTGCAGATGACATGATCGTATACATGGAAAACCCTAAGGAATCCTCCAAAAAACTACTGAAACTAATAGAAGAGTTTGGAAGAGTCTCAGGTTATAAAATAAACATACAAAAATCACTTGGATTCCTCTACATCAACAAAAAGAACACCGAAGAGGAAATCACCAAATCAATACCATTCACAGTAGCCCCCAAGAAGATAAAATACTTAGGAATAAATCTTACCAAGGATGTAAAAGACCTATACAAAGAAAACTATAAAACTCTGCCACAAGAAATTCAAAAGGACATACTTAAGTGGAAAAACATACCCTGCTTATGGATAGGAAGACTTAACATAGTAAAAATGTCTATTCTACCAAAAGCCATTTATACATATAACGCACTTCCAATCCAAATACCAATGTCATACTTTAAGGGGATAGAGAAACAAATCACTAATTTCATATGGAAGGGAAAGAACCCCCGGATAAGCAAAACATTACTGAAAAAGAAGAAGAAAGTGGGAGGCCTCACCCTACCTGATTTCAGAACCTACTATATAGCTACAGTAGTCAAAACAGCCTGGTATTGGTACAACAACAGGCACATAGACCAATGGAACAGAATTGAGAACCCAAATATAAATCCATCCACGTATGAGCAGCTGATATTTGACAAAGGACCAGTGTCAGTCAATTGGGGAAATAATAGTCTTTTTAACAAATGGTGCTGGCATAACTGGATATCCATTTGCAAAAGAATGAAACAGGACCCATACCTCACACCATGCACAAAAACTAACTCCAAGTGGATCAAAGACCTAAACATAAAGACTAAAACGATGAAGATCATGGAAGAAAAAATAGGATCAACCCTAGGAGCCCTAATACAGGGCATAAACAGAATACAAAACATTACCAAAAACGATGAAGAGAAACCAGATAACTGGGAGCTCCTAAAAATCAAACACCTATGCTCATCTAAAGACTTCACCAAAAGACTAAAAAGACCACCTACAGACTGGGAAAGAATATTCAGCTATGACATCTCAGACCAGCGCCTGATCTCTAAAATCTTCTGTCAAAACTCAACCACAAAAAGACAAACAACCCAATCAAGAAGTGGGCAAAGGATATGAACACACATTTCACTAAAGAAGATATTCAGGCAGCCAACAGATACATGAGAAAATGCTCCCGATCATTAGCCGTTAGAGAAATGCAAATTAAAACTACGATGAGATTCCATCTGACACCAACTAGACTGGCATTAATTGAAAAAACACAAAATAATAAATGTTGGAGAGGCTGCGGAGAGATTGGAACTCTCATACACTGCTGGTGGGATTGTAAAATGGTACAACCACTTTGGAAATCCATCTGGCGTTATCTTAAACAGTTAGAAATAGAACTACCATACAACCCAGAAATCCCACTCCTTGGAATATACCCTAGAGATACAAGAGCCTTCACACAAACAGATATATGCATACCCATGTTTATCTCAGCTCTGTTTACAATAGCAAAAAGCTGGAAGCAACCAAGATGTCCGTCAACGGATGAATGGGTAAATAAATTGTGGTATATTCACACAATGGAATACTACGCATTGATAAAGAACAGTGACGAATCTCTGAAACATTTCATAACATGGAGGAATCTGGAAGGCATTATGCTGAGCAAAATGAGTCAGTTGCAAAAGGACAAATATTGTATAAGACCACTATTATAAGATCTTGAGAAATAGAAAAAACGGAGAAGAACACATAATTATGTGGTTACAAAGGGGGGAGGGAGGGAGGGAGGGAGAGGGCTTTTTATTGATCAATCAGTAGATAAGAACTGCTTTGGGTGAAGGGAAAGACAACACTCAATACAAGGAAGGTCAGCCTAATTGGACTGGATTAAAAGCAAAGAGGTTTCCGGGATAAAATGAAAGCTTCAAAGGTCAGCGGAGCAGGGGTTGGGGTCTGGGGAACTTGGTTTGAGGGGACTTCTAAGTCAATGGGCAAAATAATTCTATTATGAAAACACTCTGCATCCCACTTTGAATTGTGGCGCCTGGGGTCCTAAATGCCAACAAGCGGCCATCTAAGATACATCAATTGGTCTCAACCCACCTGGAGTAAAGGCAAAGGAAGAACACCAAGGTCACACGACAACTAAGAACCCAAGAGACAGAAAGGGCCACATGAACCAGAGACCTACATTATCCTGAGACCAGAAGAACTAGTTGGTGCCCGGCCACAATCGATGTCTCCCCTGTCAGGGAGCACAACAGACAACTCCTGAGGGAGCAGGAGACCAATGGGATACAGACCCCAAATTCTCATGAAAAGATTTTAATGGTATGATTGCGACTAGAGGAATCCCAGAGACAATGCTCCCCAGAACTTCTGATGGCACAGGACAGGAACCATCCCCGAAGACAAATCATCAGGCATGGAAAGGACTGGTCAGTGCGGGGGAGAGAGATGCTGATGAAGAATGAGCTAATTAAATCAGGTGGACACTGGAGAGTGCGTTGGCAACTCTTGACTGTAGGGGGGAAGGGAAGATAGAGAGAGAGGAAAGATGGCAAAATTGGCATGAAACGAGAGACTGTAAGGGCTGACTCAATAGGGGGAGAGCAAGTGGGAGAAGGGAGTAAGATGTATGTAAGCCTACATGTGACAGACTGATTGGAATGGTAAATGTTCACTTGAAGCTTAATAAAAATTAAAAAAAAAAAAGAAAACATAGCACAGATTCCTCGAATCCACATTTTAGCAAGAAGTTGAGTATGGTGGCAATTCAGTGGAATGGAGTTTTCTCCTAATTACAAAGGATTCTTAAAAATTTGCCTTAGCTTCATCGCTAAAACAACATGTTTTAAAATCCTTGCCAAGAAAGTCGATGGTTTTCTCTATTAAAGACTGAAGAAATCTCCCATGTTTTCCTGAGAGTTTATAAAACAACTCTCTACAAACATCTGTATCCCCAACAAACTATCTCTTTAAGTGGCGTCAGCATAGGGCTTAGGGGAGAACTGGAGTCTATAGAGCCCCAGCTTCCAATTCCACAGAATACAGGCCAGCGAAAAGGCCATGTATCACACTTATGGTTATGATAGCCAGGAGTTTCATTATCTGTGAGTTGTATTTGATAACGCTAAAGCAGATCAAGTGAAATTGTAGCTTATCCAATAGGAAGTTTGACTTTATCTCTTTACATATTATTCACGATGAAATTTCCTCAATCTTAATGTCTTCCAAATTGTATGTAGAAAAGATCACAGCATCTCATGCTGTAGTTCTGGTTCATCCTTTACTCACTAAGCATCAATTTCCTTACCATTAAAATGGGGACAATAACAGGCACACTGCCTCTCTTGGAGAGCTATAAGAATAAAACAAAAATCAGGCAAAAATGCTTGGCATACTGTAAAGAACTGCTCAGACACTTAGCAGGTATGGAATTGATTTTTTTTTTTCATTGTGCTCTAACTAGGAGTACATTTACTCTCTTTTCTAAAGAAGTGAACAGCACTTTTCAAACCCTAATAAATGTCAAGGTTATAAAGGTACAATACCATTTGTAAAGTTCAGCTTAAAGGTAAATAGGGCAGCTTATTAGCATCCACAAGAACTGCAAGTTAATTTTAACCTAATAAATATTCTGAAAACACCCAGAAGAAGATACTCCATCATGCCCAAGCAACTTATTCTTTAGATTAATGCCATACTACACTGGCTTCTTGGACTTGCTGCTAGTTTACTCTTTTACAGTCTTTTACGATGTTGTTATCTTCAGAGATAGTCTCTCTGGTACACGAGTGAGCTTTGAACTTAGACAGCATAGATTAAAACCCACCCCCTCCCCCACCAAATGTATTAGCTCTGTGACTTTGGGCAAATTGTGTAACCTCGCTATGCCTTTTTCTTTTTTTTTAACTGTAAGACAAAGAAATGATAATTCCTACTTCATAAGAATTTTATGCATATTAAATGAAATAATACACATGAAACAGCACATTATTTGATACATAGTAATATGAAAATAAATGTTAGCAACTAATATGGATAAGAATGATGATGCTTATGATTATTATGCATTATCAGAAGACTTGTGTGTGTTAAGAATCTTCCTAACCACTTTAATACTGTACTACCTAATATATAAATACCAGATGTTCCAGAAGGGAACAAGAAGTTTTAGTGCAGAGAAATGTGAATAGGACAATTTTCCATCACCAGTTTGCTTTGAATAAGCATACATGGATTACAATCATTTTCCAGGTGTCTTGTTCCTTTTTCTTCTAGTTTTTGAATATAATTTTCCAATATGCGGGACTTCTCAGAAACTACCAAGAATTTAAGTAGGGTTTTGAGATACTATACATAAACAACAAAAGTATAAAATGTATAAAATAAAATTTAGGAGAACCAGAATTTGGGAACACATTAACAATTGTATATGACAAGTTGCCCAGGCTTTTGAGCACAATGCCTGCATTCTAAGTTACAAGAGATAACAGTCACAATTTAGGCAACAGAAAGCATCCATTTTTCATGATATATAGACTTCAGGTTACCTAAAAGCATGGTATCTCCTCCCAGGGGCAACACTTCCACAAACAGTCACACACACCAGGTAGAGATAATAAATAGCCAATATGTTTGCAGATTATTATTCTGTCCCTTTTTGAGAAAATAAAAAGGGACCCAATTGTCTCCTGAACGTTCAGGTCTAAAAATATACCCATCCACTAAACAATGTGTACCCTGGGAAAAAACTAATCTCACACGTTTACCATTGAAATATCCACAGAAAATTTTATAGGAAGCAAACTTCAGCTATCCCAAAATCCAATTCCTGGAAATTTACTTCCTTTTTTACTTTGGAACCTTTCCACCGGCTGCTCCCTCTGCTTGCAACACTTGTCCATCCTTGTCCATCTCCTATTTTCACTGAGTTAACTTCTCTTCATCCTTGACTTCTCAGGTTAAATGTCACCTCTACTTGCAAAACTTCTCAGACTCCCCATGTCTAGATGAGGTGTCCTTGATCAGTACTCATACAACATATTGTAGTTTCCCTATGATGCCAAGTTTCATACTATCTTTCACTAATTTACTTACCTATATCCCCTACCAGACGGTAAGCCCAATGAAGGCAGGAAACATGTCCATCCTGTTATCATTGCATCCTCAACCCTTACCACAGTGCCTGGTACCTTGCATGTTCCTGTTTAATATTTGTTGGGAAGAAAAAAAAATTGATATCTCTCAAATTTTAGCATCCCTTTCGAATTATAACTAGACATATATAATTATTATATGCTTTATAAATAATTTCTTTTTTCAAATAAATATGTATCATCCCACATTTTGAGGTATGGTCTTCATTACAGTTTTATATTTTTCCATGCCCACAACCATGAACCAATTTAGTAAGTACTTGAAAATAAGTAACCTGAGCTAACTAAATTTTTCCCATTGCTCATGGAAGTAGGCTCCAAGGACTCCCAAGAGTGCCTTTGCCATTTCTCCTTTCTCAGGTACTAAGGGAGCTACATATTCTAAGTTTTGGTCAGAAAATGCATGATATAGAGGAAGGAACAATTGACTGAGTAGCAGACAAAAGCCCTGGCTTCTGGTGTGTCTCAGTCAAGACTTGGCTTCTGGTCTTAGCAGCCTATACAAACAGATAGCCACTTACCCCCTTTAGCTCCCTCATGTACAGAGTGAAAGCTTTGGGCCAGGTGATTTCTAAAGCCCCTTCCTTTTCTTCAGAGCATGAGGACTAAAGAGTTGTAAGAGTCTTGTCCCCATGTGGCACTGCCATTTGTCTCTGATGCCCCCACATCTCTGACCTCCCTTGGTAAAGGAAGCTTTAAAAGGTTGTGTTTACCCATGCAAGTACTGGTGGAGTTTATCACCAGTTAGTGAAAATTGTAGAGTAATAATGAGAAAACTTCGTAGCTTATAGACACATATTTGTATTCACAAGTTTATTTAATTAACTAACAAATTAGTTAACAGTATTGTTGCTTAGTGGGATACAATAACTCCTCAGGCCTCTAGGGTTCTCTTGGACTAATTACTTGTTTGACAACATTTAAATGGTAGTGGAAAGAAAAACATGTTTAGCCATTTCTAGCCATTAACATAGTAACATAAATGAATATATAAATTAAGATTAATTCATTTGGCAGACTCTAATAATTAGCACACCAAATAAGTAAGTTTGGAAGGAGAGAGGGAAGGATGGAGGAGAAAAGCTTTCAGAATAAAACTGTCTACTAAGAAAGGGAAGATCATGTTTTGAATATCAGAGAAGGAGGGAAAAAAAAAAAAAAAAACACCACCATCAAGTCAATTCCAACTAATAACAACCCTATAGAACAGGGTTTCCAAGGAGCACCTGGTGGATTCAAACTGCTGGCCTTTTGGTTAGTAGACAAGCACTTAACCACTACGCCACCAGGGTTTCCCTGAGAAGGAGAGTAAGAGCTAAAGCAGGTAATGGGTACTGAAGAGGGAAAATGTCTACTTTCCAATTTTGATGGTATTTGAAGAAATAGTCCTGGCCTTAAAGTAGTATTCAGTTAATTCACTTATTTAACAATTTACTAAGCTCCTAATACGTGCCAGACATTGTGCTAAACATTTGGGATGCCAGCACAAATGAAAAACTCCTAGTGGAGAAAAGGCAGAGGTAGGCCAGAGGAGGTTATGACCAAATCTACACAGAGCTTGAGTGAGGTGGTTGGGAAAGGTTATTTTTTAAAGAAGTAACATCTGAGATTGGTAATTAAAAAACAAACAAAAAAAGTATGTACAACGAAGAGCCTTTCAGAACTTGTTGTAGAAGGGGACCAGGCTGAAATAGATCTTCTACTGACCTCCATGTATGCTGCAGAAGCTTACTATCTATACAAGTAAGGGCAAGTGTATATGGGTAGGGAGCACAGAGAGATTTTGGAAAATCTCTGAGATCACCAAAGCCTTTAAAAGAGAGAAAGAGAAAATAAATGAAAAACAAAACCCAGCGAAGTTTTATGATTCAAGAGTTGCTGAAACTAGAGGCCTGAAGTCATCATTGAGGATTGTGACCCTTTTTTTTTGGTGAGCAAGAATTTTCATGGGCATTTGGTTATGTAAAGGTAGTATAAAAATTCTATTCTGGAATGCCCAAATTAATGAGAGTAAGGAGGTATGTAACAGTGTGATAATGAAGAAAGAAACCAAACCAGCTGTCTCCCAGTTGATTCTGACTTATGGCGACCCCATGTGTTTCAGTGTAGGCCTGCTCCATAGGATTTTTTTTTATGACCTGTAGCTCGCCAGGGCTTATCTTCTGAGGAGCCTCTGGATGGATTCAAACCACCAACTTTTCAGTTAGTAGCTGAGTGTTTAACCATTTGTGCTACCCAGGAACTCCATAGAGTTGTCGGCAGTTGTGCCTAAAAAAATGTACCTTTGAGTTCATGTTTTTTTTTTTTTTTTTTTACCTTT
Organism: Loxodonta africana; assembly: GCF_030014295.1. Taxonomy (NCBI): domain Eukaryota; kingdom Metazoa; phylum Chordata; class Mammalia; order Proboscidea; family Elephantidae; genus Loxodonta; species Loxodonta africana. Next base: position 111,672,160 of record NC_087343.1, on the reverse strand, counting down.
TTCTAAAACATTCTCCTTTAAATCAGTTAATGCATCATGTAGGCCCTAATTTATAAATAAGATAAAGCAAAATTCTAAGCACAAATGTTACATTTGATTTATTACAGTGTGAGTTTGTTAGTGATGTTATTTGGGAGGATTGGTCTGTTTTTTGCACATGAATCATCTAACCCATGAATGCCAAACCAATCTCAAAGAGAGTCCTAATTATGACTGGTTGGATCACAAAATGATACCTGTTCTCATCCACTGTCTCAAGGCAGCGTGAAATAATAAACCGTAGACTTACTTCTAGTCTATGGTTGTTGTTTCTCCTGAAACCTGCTGATGGAATTGCATTCTTCCTCAGAACCGATGAAGATACCCTGCTCTTTTGCCAGGGCAATGGTTGCTTCTGCCATCACCTACACATGGAGCTACAAAAATTTTACCCCTTTCGACAGCAGTGGGTTTTATTACCTCTGGTCCTGCCCCCCTTTAAGGCCTAAGGGCATATATGGCAGATAAACCTTGCTTTACTTTACTAGTTTAAGTTCTTTTTGAAAGGCCCAGTCATAAGAAGAGAATATGGTCTTGGTTTAACGTTCAGAACTGGGAAACAGATTTTTTTTTTGCCCAAAATAAACATTTGAGAAAAAAGTTATTATTATGTCAACTGATTTTTTTTTAGGTTTTTTTTTTTTTTTTCCTTTGTCTTGTCTGCCAACCAAGGTTCAAGGCCCTGGAACATGGTGGAGCAAGTGGGCAGAGAGGATATGAAACAGCCAACTCCATCTGGTACCACATGGCAGCACAACAGGCTAAAAAAGAGATAAGCAATGGGAACCCTCCGAAGGTAGTGGTTAATGGATCCAGTATAGTCCTAAAAAAAAAAAAATAGTCCTACCTGATGTTAAATTGTGAGTTATTCCTACTCCATGAAGTTTTAGGTGAGAATGTTCTTCACTCCTGATATTTCCTTCTGTGACATGGAAAATCAAGTGGTATGACATTCCTGACTTTTACAGTGTCTCTACTCACAGAGACACAGGGATGGAGTAGCTTCCCTGTAACTGGTAAATTTACAAAGAACATTCCAATATGCTTGGCACTGCTTCTCTTTACCCTCCACTTGGGACAGTCCTTTCATGACAAAAGTTTAACTTGATCAGGATCCTTAACAGAAAGGCCAGGGTTGATCCAATGTTACCTGTGACTGGGTGGGAAATGTTGCCTAACTCTTGTTCTGTTAACAGGCCCATGTCCTCCATCTTAGGCTTTATCCATTGCCTTAGGCTGGGTTTTCTAGAGAAGCAAAACCAGTGAAGCATATATAGGGAGAGAGAGACGGAGAGAGAGAGGCTTATCTCAAGGAAATAGGTCACACGGTTGCAGAGACTGGCAAGTCCCAAGTACATGGGTCAGGTGTCAGGCTGGAGGCTATTCCTGGCTCATGTAGCTGCAAGGTCTGACAAACCCAAAATCTGCAGGTCAGATGGCAGGATGCTGGCTCATGGGCTGCAGAGGCTAATGAATTCCAAGATCAGTAGGCAATGCCACAGGCCACTGACTCAAGTCCCAAGAACCGGTGGTAAGATGATAACAAGCTGGATGCAAGATCCAGAGCAATCAAAAGCCAGTGAGTTTTGCCAGAACATCTATACATATTGAATGCAGGTCACACCCCCAAGGAAACGCTCCTTACAACTGATTGGCTGATCACATCAGATCACATCATGAGGGTGATTACATTATTCACAAAATGGAGGATAACTAAATCATTACAAAGCTGCCAAATTACATCATTGCATAACTGCCAAGCTACATCACTACATAACTTCCAAACCACTAAGAATCATGGCCCAGGCAAGTTTACAAATAACTTTAACCATCACATCTGTTAAAGGGGATATTCTTGCTTCCATCTGCCACTACTTTGTCTTCTAATTTTGTTCAGAATCTCAGTGGGGGAAGAAGGTGCTATTTCTTAGGCCCAAGTTTCCAGTGAAGTCTGTTAAATACAATGGCCTTGGTGAAGTCCAATGTATTAATTTTGTCTTTTGATGTCATATCTAAGAACCCATGGTTGAAAACTAGACCTGAAGCATTACTCCTGTGTTAAATAAAACAGTCTTTGGTAAACTGTGCCTTAAGAAGAAAAGGTCTCTGTTAAGGAAGAGAAGTGTTCCAGAAAAAGCTGTAGAATTACAGACAAATGATATGAGATATCCTATGGAAATGCAAGGCAATAGTCTAATAGAAGAAACTTCTGGCAACAGGAGAAAAAATAAGCTCTCCACAGAGATTATCTGAAGAACTCAGGGAAGAAATAGGCATTGTTGTTATTACCTGCTGTAAAGATGGTGCCCAACTCATGGTGACTCCAGTCTGCCCAGTTCTATGCCATCCTCATGACTGGTTACAGATTGGACTGTTGTGGTCCATAGGTTGATTTTGGGAAGTAGATCACCAGTCCTTTTTTCCTAATTGTACAACACAAAGCTCAGCTATTAAACGGGAAGCTGACTCTATAAAACCGTAGAACTTGGAGCTGACCTACAACTAGGCTAAATATGTGCTCTATTTTCTCAGGCTTCAGTCTCTGGGACAGAAGAGTCCCTGCTAGTTATTAATATATTACCTCTCAGCTCCAAAATAACTCTTTTTTCCCTTACTTTGAAATACAGAAGCCAAGACTTTACAAACTGAACTTATTAACTTGTTACCATCAGGTCAATTCCGACTCATAGCGAGCTCGGCTGCTAATTGAAAGGTTGATGGTTCAAACTCACCAGCCACTCCTCGGGAGAAAGATATGTCAATTTGCTTCCATAAAGATTACAGCCTTAGAAGCCCTATGGCGCAGTTCTACTCTGTCTTATAGGGTCGCTATGAAATGACTCTACAATCTAGGGTTCTCTTTTATCAGCTAGCCAATAGGGGGTTGGAAGAGAAAGAAGCCACTTTCTCTGGTGCTTCTTTGTTTTCTGTTTACTGTTGGCAGGAAAGAAACTGAAATAAGGTGGAGGCACACCATTAGCCACAGTGTTCACCACAGCATTCTCTGCAGAATTCACTCACTCCAGGATGTTTCCTTCATCCAGTTGCTCTCAAGCTACTGTGAGGAGGCCCCAGGGTCTTCCTGACCCTAATGGTAGACAGTGTGTAATGGATGCAGCTATGCCCTCCCTCCATCATAGTAATATCAGTCTTATAGGGGACCTCTTCTAAGTTCCTAAATTACCTCCTTCTTCACTCGTTCTTCAACCACAGGGATGGTAGCCATCTTTTGTAATTGTTACCTCTGTTATATGTTAGAGTTCTCTTTTACCCTTTTAGTAGTTAACCACCTTTTACCTTCTTAACAGGTAAGCAGTTAAAAAAATACTAGCGTGGTTCCTGTCTTCTGACTGGACCTTGACTGTTATAAAGTCACTTTTATAGTAACAGCTCTAATTTCCCAGCATCTTTTCTCCCTCTACTAATTCAGAATGTCCAGCCCTTACCAAGCCCACCACCACAACCAGCTATTTCTGAGAGCCCCAAAAAATGTTTTATATGAACATATGAAAAAATATATTCCCAGTGGCACTCCTTTGGCATTAACAGACGTAGGAATGTCATGCCACAGGGAGCCACAATTCCCTCGGAGCTACCACTGATACGCCAGAGCCCCTGTATTATCTAAGCTCTGGGGAAATTAGCTCTCCTTTTTGTTGTGTTCCACTCAGGGAGAAGGTTCACAAAGCAATGTTTCCTGGGTACTATCATTTTACATAGATTTTGAGAAAACTGAGCTTTATAATTTTTTTTTTTTTTTTTTTTGCAGACTTTGATGTAGGTATTCAGACATGAGCCCAACAGAGAGCTGGACAAGTGACTGACAATGTGTTGGACTGGAGGTTGGTTCTGTCTTTCTCTGGCCCAGCTTTACTTATTACAACACACTCATTCTTCTTTTTGCCTCAGGATAAGTTCTTCTCAAAAATCTCTCAATGCACAAGCAAAGGGCCTATATCACCAGTTATCTAGACAAATCACACCATGTTTACATAAATCTTACTTAGCTTGAACTAGAACATCCTCCATATTTGTACAAATGTATGGAAATATGAAATAGCATGGCTCATATAATTCAGTAAAACTGGAATATAAAATGACTGAGGGCAGAGTAAGAGGATGGGGAAGAAAGTCAATAGCAAGAGATGGAGTCATTTAAATAAAAAGGGCTTGTTCATTAACTCTAAACTCCTTGGATTTAGCTTGTGTGCAATGAGAAGCAAATAATTTTTTTTTTTTTTAATAACTGTAATTGGGTACAGAGGAGGGATTGGGATGGGGCAAAAGGGGACCTAAATCTGAAAGAAATGACCCGCTTATCTCACACCTGTCTTGGTAATGGACAGAGGCTACCAAGGGAATCCAGACCAATACTGATAAATTCCAGCAAATTCCTCTTAGGAAAAAAAATGTCCTCTGTCACAACACAAGATAGAGAAAGCATTCCTTCTCACTGAATCTGATTTTTTTTAATGTAACATTAAACATAATCTCTATTCTCAAAAAGAATAATGAGTCTGATCTTTGATGCAATTCATGAGTTCCTCATCAATTTGTAAGAAAAAATGACTATACCATCCAAAGATGATATATGAGAATTCAGTATACAGAAACACTAGGAAGCCATTGTTAACCATAAATAGTTGAATTACTTTCATGGATGAAATTGAAATAATCTTTCTATGTATGTTAGTTCAGTATATTTCCTAAGATTCACTTAAATGACTGATGTTTTATTTTCTATCAGCCACCGCACTTTAGTTCCTAACTGTAGATTACTGCCCCTATTTATTGAAGAAAATTTGTTTACTTTTAAGCCTGAAATTATTTGCCGTTGTTTGGTGCCGTCCAGTCAGCTCTGATTCACAGCGACACTTGTACAATGAAATGAAATGCTTCTCGATCCTGCACCGTCCTCACAATTGTTGCTATGTTTGTGCCCATTGTTGCAGCCACTATGTCAATCCATCTCATTGAGGATCTTCCTTTTTTTCACTCACCGTCTACCTTACCAAGCATGATATCCTTTTCCAGGGACTGGTCCCTCCCAATAACATGTCCAAATTACATGAGACAAAGTCTCATCATCCTGGCTTCTAAGGAGCACTCTGGCTGTACTTCTTCCAAGACAGATTTGTTTGTTCTTCTGGAAATCCATGGTATATTTAGTATTCTTCACCTACACCATAATTGAAAGGCATCCATTCTTCTTCAGTCTTCCTTATTCATTGTCCAGCTTTCACATGCATATGAAGTGATTGAAAATATCATGGCTTGGGTCATGCTGACCTTAGTCCTCAAAGTGACATCTTTGCTTTCTAACACTTTAAAGAGGTCTTTTACAGAAGATTTGCAGCAGATTATTTACATTTAAAACAGCTATACAACTAAAGAAGTAAAATATACTTAAGTTTACTTAAGTGAGTATTTTGTCGAAAATAATGATAAAAGAACTTGACTTAGTCTGGGTTCTCTAGAGGAGCAAACCAGTGAAGCATATATAGCTATACAGAGAAAGACATTTACTTCAAGGAAACGGCTCATGCAATTGGGAGAAAATGGTTCATGCAATTTGGGGGGCTGGCAAGTCCCAAATCTGTGGGCCAGACAATAGGCTCTGCTGGCTCATGTGGTTGTAGGGGCTGATGAACTCCAAATCTGCAGGTCAGGCAGCAGGTCAGAGACTTCTGCAGGCTTATGTCCCAAGAACTGGAGGTCAGGCAACAAGAGGAGTAGAGGGTCAAGAAAGAGAGCGAGCTTTGCCAGAACGTCCATTTACATAGTGGCAGCAGGCCACACCCTCAAGAAAGCTCCCCTTTCTACCCCCTGGCTGCTCACATCAGATCACAAAATGGAAGATGATTACATAATGTCTGCCAAACCACTAAGAATCACAGTCTAGCCAAATTGACACATAATATTAACAATCACACATTACTTAAACAAGATTTTTATATACTCAAACAGTAGCATTAATAGTTTTCACCTAGGACATATAAGAATGTCACAATTCCCTGTTGTGAAAATATACACATTAAAGCCTGTACATAAGGAAGAGATGGATTTCAGATGGCTTTCCATGTGGCTAAAACACATTTTGCCTCGTGTGGAGTTGAAAAGTTTCAAAAGATTTGGAACCACCTCTTCTGGTCCCAGAACTGCCTTAATACCTTTCCTGCTTTCTAATTCGCCTCCAAAGGGTTAAGAAAGGGTCTAGTATTTAACTCTCACCTGCATGTTTTGTTAGCTGCCTTCGACTTTCTTCCTCCAATCTCCCAAACCAATTCATGGTGACCCTATGCACAATGGAACGAAACACTGCCCGGTCTTGTGACATCCTCATAATGGGTTGCACACAGGGCTGCTGTAATCCATAGGCTGATTTTTGGAAGTAGATGACCAGACCTTTCTTCCTAGTCCATCTTAGTCTGGAACCTCTGCTGAAACCTATTCAGCATCATAGTAACGTGCAAGCCTCCACTGTCAGACAGGTGATGGCTGCACAAAAGGTTCATTGACCAGGAATCGAACCCCAGTCCCTCACATGAGAGGTAAGAATTCTACCAGTGAACCACCACAGCCCCTACGCCTCCCTCATAAAATAGAAAAAAAGAATTGTAACACAAGTAATGTAGAATAGCAAGAGGAAACGTGTCTGAATTGTCTGTTTCATGAATACAAGTTTCTGATTTTGCTTTGTCTTCAAATTTTTTCATCTGTTTCTCCTTCTTAGGCTTAACTGCTGTTTTCTTTGTCTAAGTTCTGGGCCTTTGTTTTCTACAGTAAGATGTTTGTTAAAGATAATATTAGAAAATGTTCTTGATAAAACAAGTGATGCGTTAGTTCCCTGTGGCTGTGGTAGCAATTACCACAAACTACGAGGCTTAAAACAGTATAAATTTATTCTCTCACTGTTATTCTACTCCGTCCTATAGGGTCGTTATGAGTTGGAACCGACTCCATGGCACTGGGTCTCACTGTTCTAGAGGTCAGAAGTCTGAAATTAAGGTGTCAGCAGAGCCACATTCCTTCTAGAGACTCCAAGAGAATATAGTTCTTTGCCTCTTCCAGCTTCTGATGATTTTTGGCATTCTTTAACTTGTAACCACATCACTCCAATTTCTACCTTTATGGTCACGTTTCCTCTTCCTCTTCTATCTACCTCCTCTGAGTGGCTCTTACAAAAATGCTTGTCGTTGGATTTAGGGCCCATCTGGATAATTCAGGATGATCTTTTCATCACAAGATCCTTAACTACATTTGCCAAGGCTCTTTTTTTCCAAATAAGGTAACATTCACAGATTCTGGGATTTAGGATGTGGACATATCTTTTTGGGGGTGACCATTCAACCCCACTATATGTGGCATTTCAGAATGTAAGATACACAGTACAGTTCCTAAGATAAACAAGTAGCATAATCTGTTTTATGCTAAAAAAGAAAAAAAAAAAAGAAATGACATTCTCAGATACAGCTGCATAGACTATATGATGAATATTCAACATACGAGAATCAGAGAAATTTATCTTTACTCCATCATTAAGCATTTTTGTGAGAAGCTTGGTATTCATCCCATTAGAGGTCTTTCTGCGTGTGTTCTTTTTGTCTAATGCTTGCTCATGCCCTTTCCTGACATCCTGCAAGACAAGCCTTTTCTTTTCTTTTCCAAATTTCTGATTACCCATATTGTTAGAAACCCACACTCAGAGAATTCTTTTCAATGATAAGAAGACAAAACCTTTGTCAAAACATATTTTCTACCACCAAAGCTTAATCTAATAGCTTCTTCCTCAGCCCACCTAAAAACAGGTAAAAAAAATAAATGGAAATTTTTCATTGGCAAGTATATATTCTTAACTATTTTGTACATCAAGAATTCTTCCTCCTTTACACTTTCAGACTGCTCCTAAGTCAGGGACAAATGGCTCATTACGTACCAGAGCCTAACTTCCAATATTTAATTAATAAAACCCATAAACAGCAAACAAAAAGATTTCATCTTCTCAACATAAATTATTCTTTTCATACATCATTCACTGTTATGTATTAGACAAAACACTGAAAAAAAAATTTTTTTTTTCCTTTGGTTTCTGATCACGCACTGAAAGGGCATTCATTTAATAGCTCGTTGAAATCCATGTTCAAAATGGATTCGAGGAGTTAGGCTGAAAAATAACAAAGTAACAGATCTAAATTTTAATTTCTAGAATCCCTAGTATACTCACTGAAAAGCATATTATGAGTTTTTTTTGGTAAACTATTGAAGTTTGACAAACCTATGCAGTATAAGATTTCATAGTACCTTTCTAAAAACTGGACAGTAAAGAATCATTTCCATTCAGAAAAATCCATATGAAAATACATCAGCAATTTAATGGCATAGTCTTGGCTCATTCACTGAATATTTATTCAATGCCTACTTTCTGTATCTCCTGGCCCCTGAGTTCATGACCACACATTAGTACAAGTTAACATATTTTCAGTATTTATAAGCTAAGGGCTTAGATCCAAGGGTTATCAATAACTCTCCTGCTACTCCATCCATACTCACCAGCATCTCAGTTTTACTGCCTACCAAGAGGCACCCTCAGGAACTTATGCAGGCCAGAAATTAAAAAAAAAAAAAGAGTCTAATTTAAATCTGCTTTAGGGTTAGGATTGCCAAATATCTTTCTCATACCATTGCCTCTCTCCCTTGAAATACTTTCTGTAGAAAAGATTCTGTCTGCCACATGACAGAATGTGTAAACAGGTGATTGAGCTCAAAATTATACTTGTATAATGATGATACGAAAGTTAAATAGGAAACAACATTGCCTACTAATACAAATAGCAGTAACTGGTAAATAAGATAGATAAATGTCAGAAACGCATTTTTGTCAAAAGCAAAATTCTAAGCAAAAATGAGTGAGAAATGGCACATATTCAGCACAAATATCCAGCAACATAATTTAGCCGGTTTCACTTAACACCAAATAGAATCTACTTACTCAGCTAAAAAGCAATTTTTGATGATCTAAGTAGAATAGTTTTTCAAATGACATTGATTTCCCATTAATAATTCACATGCATAAAAAAGACTAATATAAAAATCTTTCTATTTATCTAGAAAAATGCATATCGGACATATTTTTGTAAGTGTGTCTAATCAGAATTTGATTTGTAAGATAATTCAAAAAAATGCAAACAGGCCTATTGGCCTGAAAGAGGCAAGATTTCTCCTTTAAAAATATTTTTGCAATAAAAATTCAATTAACAGTGCTATTCCAGGAATGGGAGGATCAACCCTGCCTACCTGAGAGTTTCCTAGAAAACATTTATTTTTTAAGTTTTAACTTGTTATTGAAAAAAGGAGCCCTGGTGGCACAGTGGTTAAGTGCTTGGCTGCTAACCAAAAGGTTGGTGGTTCAAACCTGCCAGCTGCTCCACGGGAGAAAGATGGGACAGTCTGCTTCTCTAACCATTACAGGCTGGCAGGCTCCTTTATTTTATTATCACAGAATGGAAATTTTCTTACATTTGATATCTATTTGAGTTATGCCCTAATGTATCAATTTCTGATTAATTAAGGTTTTATTGGCTGGAGTCTAATATGAGCAGTTGAATTCAAATATATGTTTATGCCCAAACTGCGAGAGTTAACCTTGTTTAAAACTGCGGTTTTAATCATTCAACAATAAGACCCTGCCATGATGACAGCTTATCATCCAAAAGCATCTGCCAACTTAGGATCTTTTTTGTGTGTGTGCATTCTAGAGATTCAATTGACTACAGGATCTCAAAGAATCACATCTCCAACTGCATGTTTTCATGCTTTATTCTACTTTGCATTCATCCATACACATCCTAGCTCATCCTCCAAACTAACTCTATTCTCTAAATAAATAGAACAGGGAATATGTCCTAACCAAATAAAGAGGTAGATAAGATTGTTGTTTACCCAGCAATGATGGTGACCTAGTGTAGAATATAATAGTACAGACAAGGATCTAAAGTGACCATGACGACTGGAGCTATAAGCTTTTCTACCTTCATGTTTCTGGGCCTGATGAGCTTCTGTTGAGCTACTAATGCCTATCGGGTAACTGCTGTAGCTGTTGTTGTTGTTAGCTGCCATCAAACCGATTCCAACTCACGGCAACTCCATGTGTGCAGAGCAGAACTGCCCCACATGGTTTTCAAGGCTGTGGTCTTTCAGAAGCAGATCACCAGGCCTGTCTTCCAAGGGACTTCTAGGTGGGCTGGAACTGCCACCCTTTCAGCTGGCAGTCAACCACGAGGAGCCAAATGCTTGCACATAGATACATTTATTCCTCATACCACTTTTATAGCTGAGGCTCAAAGGTTGAATAATTCTCCTCGGGTAAAATACCTGATAAAATATGAACCTGGAATTCAACTCTTGGTTTATCTGTCCCCAGAATTTTTCTCATTCTTCAAGAACCATGTAACTTAGACAAAGGTCACAATTCATTAGGACCAGAGACTATTTAATTGACTTAATTATTTTTTGAACGCTTAAGTCTACCTATTAACTGTGAGCATTGCTCAGAAATATTTCAGTGTCACACTAACTCAACAACTTCAATTCTCTACAATCCTGATAAAAATCAGGAAATAAAGTGCTTTATTAAAGACTTCAAGGAAGTAAAAATAGAGGTGTACTAAAGTTCATACTCTTACATAAAAAAAATTAAAATATTACCCAGTAACTACTTACCCTTACTTCAAACAGAATTCTGCTAAGTTTAAATATTATTTTTGTAGTCCGTAGTAGATTAAAAGCAAAAATTAGAGAAGGGGGAAGCCACACACTGAAGACAGTCGGAAATAATCAGCTGATTATAGAGGAAAGAGACAGAAAACATAAACAGCTTTCCTACAACGGGTTCGATTGGGTTCATTACATTGGTGTAGACAGGGAAATGAATGATTTTTTAGGAAAAAAAAATTTTCTGATTGAAAATAGTTTAAAAATACAAGCTGATAATAAAGCGAAGTTTCTATTCTCACAAAATTGATTTATGAAGGATGTTGCATTCACTAGTGATAAAAAAATAGTTATGCATTAATTGCTGTATGAAATTAAAGTTTTTGTATATCATACACTTAAATATGTGAGCATACACAACCTCATGCACTCTTTGCAGCATGGGCTATTCTGTAAAAATTAAGAAGGCAAAAGAATGTACTAATATATAATAGCTTCATGTCTACCTAGAATAACAGAATAAAGGGTCATGTTAAACAAATAACTGGTGTGATTATTGAAACCCAAACCAATAAGGCTGGGCAGTTTCTGAAATAAAAAATAGAGAATAAAGGAAAAACAAATGACAGGAGAAACAAAGAATGGGATACTGGCCTCAGGATATGGCAGGAAGCAATTACATTACAGAAAAAGGAGATCTATGTTACATGAAATTTATATTACATAAAGCAACAGAAGAGAGGGTGAGAAGATGGGAGTAAGGTTAATACCTTAGGATGGAAGGAAAGAACTAGGAATCAGCCTTTTCTTGAATGGAGAGATGCAGGGCTCTATTAAATCTGACCAATGAAGGATGGAATGTTATCACTGTGACCTGAAGATAAGCCTCAGACCTTCTCTGGGAAAAGGAAAGTTAAAACCAATGAATACTCTAGCCAACAAAGTAAAACTTTCAGTATTTCTGTTGAAAAGCACACAATTATAAGCCTGACCACTTTGGCTTCAAGGACAATTGAAAAATTTCAAATACTGTGAAATGATGGGCTCATAAATAGCTTTGTCCTAAATATTAGAAATTGGCCTGTAAAACTGGAAGATGATTCAAGTATTTTCCTTAATCTTCCCCCCAACTCTGACAGTTTCTTTCCTTTCTTTTTGTCCTTTGTGAGGAGGACAAAGCCCATCAAGATTCATGCCTGCAACACAAACACAACCATCTTTCCTCTAGGTCCCAACCCAACTGTTGATCCATCATTTCAAATGACAATTCCATAGGAAATCAATATCTTGAAAGGAAGATTGCTTCAGCTACTGCAGTGTGGACTGTGGGTGCAGCTGGTGAATTCAAGAAAGGAGACCCATTTGTAGCCGCGCCTCATGCTGGCAGGATTGATTGCAGGTAACTTCCTCAGAGAGGAGGTGGAGGAGCTATTCGTTTCTTCTCTTTTCAACTTGTTCCTCTATTCTGGATCAAATAACAATAGTCCTAAATTATAAATAGCAGCAGGAGATAAACAAACAACCCGATCCACTCAAAATGGTAAATAATAACTCTGCCTGTTCTTTAAAGATTGATGTTCTTCTTCCCATTCGACATCTTCTTTTTTCCTATTGCACATTACTAACAGTGGCTATGATTTCAGTGATGTTACATCACAGGGTACTCTTCCTGAAAAACCATATTAATGCCCCCGTTCATGAAGCTCCTTTGAACACTGTAATCAAACACAATCTAAAAATCTGAAAAGCTTAAAACCTAATATCTTTTTTTACTGTTTTCAACATTTGAAACCATTACTACATATTTTAAATGCTTCTTTTAAATGATTTACTTTATTTTTTTCTGAGTATATGTAATGCATGATAATTGATGAAAAAATTCATAAGGGAAGAAGACAAAGTACAACCACTGTAAGTCCAGCTACCAAAAACAATCACCATTATAGTTTGATATATTTCTTCCCAATCTTTTTCTATGCAATTGTTTTTACCAGCTTAATCTCATGCTGATGGTATAATTTTATATCTTCTTTATAAAAACTTTTAATACACAAACATTCCCCATAGTCATTGATGCTGATCATAAATTTCATATTTTAAGGTTGCATAATAATTTATTGTGTACAACTACCATAATCTATTTACATATCTCACTACTGCTGATATTTAAGTTGTATCCAATGTAGTATTTTGCCATTAGACATAACTCTGAGATAAATACTGTTATGTATTTTGAAAGTCCTTGACTCATATTAATAAATCACTTTCTAAAAGGGTTGGTAAAGTGCTTTGCCTTAGATACATTTTTTTTTTTTTTAAGTAAACCTCTTTTTGCTGATCCCTGATGTAGATCATCAGAACTGTCCAGAAAACTTTATGTCAGTGTATGAGATATGTTTGCTTTATAGAGCCTGGTTCTATGTTACTGAGTAAATCAGCCAAAGAGCAATGTGACAATCTGCCTAATCCCCAAATATTTGTCTTATGGTCCGTGAGTGGTCATATTTCCCAAGACCAAGGCTTAACAGTGACCCCAAAAAGTGTAGGCAAGATTCTCCACTCTTTCCTCAGCACCCCAAGTAGGAAGGCAAAAAAGACAGGAGACCAAGATGGAGAGAATAAGTATATAAAATTAGGTACTGCATCTGGCATATTGAATACTTCAACCTCAGACTCATTAAGGTCAGAAAGAAAAAAGAGTTAGCAGTTATTAAGTACATGGTATGAATCAGTCCCACCCCACCTGAATTGATACTTTATATGCACTTGCACTTTATCAATTTTCTAATTTTAAGAGGTTGAATAGTGCTAAGCAGAAAGCAAGGTGACATGACAGCCAAGAGTCAAGGGTTCAAGCTTTGGCTATATCAAACTCTCTGGCCTGGGGCCAGCCAGATAACCCATCTGAATATTAGTGTCCTCTTTGAAGTGCTCTCTTGGGAAAATTAATCTAAATTTCTGTGACATTTTAATATTCCTTTGTTCTCAGTCCTGATTCACATGTAGCAAGATAAAATTACAGATTTTTTCCTTCATTTTTCTGACTGTTCTCTGTCCATGTATACAGAGATAGTCATTGTTAAAGGTAGAAAGTGAGATACAGATCCAAACAAATAATTGAAATGGGTTTTTAAATGTATTTTTAACTACATATTATAGGCATTGGTCAGAAGGTTAAAGCTCTATTTCCAAGACCCAGCTACCTAATAGGGAAAGATGTCTACTACAATTTTAAAAACCTGGCTTTGCTAATCAGGAGCAAGGAGTATCTCAGAACAACGGTCTATACCATTGCTTTTCAAATTGTTGGTCAAGGCCTACAAGAAGGTCACAAAATCAATTTACTGGATTTAGACAAGCATTTGTTTCTAATAGAATAGAGTACATTGCAATTATTAAGAGTGAGTTCAACATGTGATTTATGGGGTTGATATGAAGACGTATTTCTCACAGATGGTTTCTATCAAAAACATTTGAAAAATACCAGCTCAGGGCATAAACCACAATGTGGGTGGAAAAATAGCTTATTTAAGTCCACACCTTTGTGTGTGCATATGTGGGGTGTGAGAGATGGCTTAGAGACGACTGTGGGAGGAAAGCTTTATATGCAACTGTGGGACCTGGCTCCTTCCTTCTCCCAATGAAGGCTGGAAACCCAGAAGAGTAAATAGAGAAATGAGCAAAATTATTTGCGAACACAAAGGCAGTAAAAGCTCCATTTCTTGTCAGAGTCCTATAAAGAAGGATCCTAGCAGCATGATGCTTGCCACCATGGAGCCATTATCTCTGGGTATCAATTACAGCAGGGCAATTCTAGGCAGAGAGATGTCTTTATATTCATGCCTACCCACCCCAACATTCTTCCACGAATCCTGTGGGATATGGAGAGAATCCGAAAAGGCTCTCCTGCCCAAAACTCCCCTGCCCAAGAGAGGCGCGGAGATTACGAAAGAATTAAGATACGGCATCCCTGAAAGGGAAGGGATGAGGACTGAGGGAACCTACTGCACAGTATGAACTTCCCAGAGGAATCAGTGCTCCTTGTCCACGCTGAGAGAATAGATGGCAAGAGATTGCAGCAGTGAGAAGATAGAAACCTCAGTCCATACTCCCTCTTCCAATGTCAGGAACAAATGGATGCACCCAAGAGCCTAGATCATCCCAGGGAGAGGAGCAGGAGAGGAACCTTGAAGTTGACTAATTTTGTCCAAAAGATGCAGCTTTAAAACCTTAATTTGGTAAGATTAAATTATCTAGCGGAATGGAAATGGGGGCTTAAAATACATGTTAATTTAAATGATAATTATAAATGTTAGATTTTTAGAAATCTGAATTTGCGATGTGTTTTTATTCATTCCATACATCTGTTACATTAGATTTTAATATCTTTTGAAGGCATAAAATTAATTTTCTTGTTTGTTTTTTAAACTTCTTTGGTTTTTAGGCCAGTATTTCTACATAATTGCTCTTCAATAAATTCTTCAAGTGTTTCCCCATTTTTTTTTGAAATGGCATATATAGAAATCAGAATATATATTGTATGCTGGGCAAAATGGGTGAGGCTTATCTGCCCAGAACCTCGGGCCATCCTATGCCCCAATGATGAATCTGAGGACAGAGGGAATAGATCTCTTAGCTCTCTGATAAACATTTCAAAGTATGTGGTCTATTGCATTACTAAACACAATTTGTGTAGTAGGTCAACCTCATTCGTCTGATACTTAGCATGGTACTACATTTATCATACCACATTTACTAAGGCACAGACAAACATTGTAAGGAAATGTCCGTGACTTCTTGTTTATTAAGGCAATCTTGGGGTGGGGGTGGATTTCAAATCTTTCAACATCTTGTAAACACTTAGAAGACTTTCATTCTTGAGTTTCTACAATGGTCTCTGATCCCCGTGAGTCATCAAATCAGGCCGATAATGCTATGTACCATACAAACATCAAGAGATTAATTCAGAATTTATGCCAGCTGTGAACTATTATTTCTCAAATGTTTTCTAAATAATCAGCAACACTTCCCTGCTTAGTAATGGCTCCATGAACAGGCCCTTCAGTACACAGAAATGTCAGAGGTCCTGCTATAATCCATTTAAAATAGGCTATGTATGATTTTTTTTCTATTGCTTCTAAATGCCATGATGATTTCTCCCTATTTGACAGTGTGCTTTTATGACATTCAGGATTGCTTTGTTACTCTAAAAAGCCATTTGAGTCATTTTTTAAGTCTAAAAGTGTATTTTACTGACTGACCACATGAATTCTTTTGATCTCTCCGAATAAATAATGTTCATTTTTAATGACCCATTATTTTCCTAAGAGATCATAAAAGTTTAAAAACAACCCTCTTGCTGGAATTCATGTGGAAAAAAAAAATGTGAATCAACTACAAATAAAGATATAAAATAGAATTTAGGCTAAACACAATAAAAATATTTCATTATGAATTAGATAATAGAATAATTTTGCTCTAGAAGTTGTATCTTCTGACCACTGTGGTAGGAGGTAGAATCAAACGGGGTATGATTTTTTTTAAAAAATATTAATCAAAAATTCAGGCATGTGGATTTACTGATTTTAACTGTGTGTTCAGAATACTATGAAAAAAGATTAATTACTTTTTTTGTAAAGGTGACTGTTTTGTCTGAACCCCAGTTTAGTACATCATGTACATAGGAATTAATAAAGTTATTCCCATTAGTGTCAATAATCCCTGAACACCAATAATTTACAAGGCCCAATTCCAGTGCCATCTTCTCTACAAAGTCTTCCCTGAGCCCTCCAGCCTAGACATTGAACTCCCTGTCTTGTCAACCCCAGCACCACATAGCTTCTGGGTCACTCCTATAGCACATCTGACACACATCCTTACAAACAAAACACCCCAAAGTGGAAGGGATATCAAAATATTTTAAATAATTTTTTAAAAACTTATGGCCATATTTAGGGGTCTTTAATATAATTTATATTTTAAAAGTCTGTTCCAAAGGAAACCAGGAAGCTGAAAATTCTTAGAACTAATGGAAATAGCAAAGTACTTTAGCCATTGTGGTGTTATAGCTCTCATTTTAAGACCTCAGTTCATGAATATTTTATTTACTAATATATATACCAAAGAAGTAATCTACATATGTATGTGTGAACTCATAGCAATCTCGCTTGCTCTTTTGTGCAAAGTAGACTCGTATCTTATTTGCCAACTTTAAAATGCCTGTACTAAACAATAAAGTCATTTGTAATGAAAAACGTATTTCTCGAAAACAAGAAGTGCATCAGTAATGTTCGACAGCATGTTCATAGCCCTTTAGTAAACACACCAGCTCCATATAAGGTATTTTCATTTTTTTTTCTCCTCTCTGTTTTTTATAATAATGACTTAAATTTTCATTGCAACCAATGGCCAAGCCTGGATAGCCCCAGTGCACAAGTTATAAAATGTGTGTGTTAAGGGCTTAGTACAGTGGCTAGTTGCCTGTAAGGGCTCAATAAAAGACTGGTATGATACATCCGTCAGCTTATCATACTGTGATAGCTTGCATGTTGCTGTGATGCTGGAAGCTATGCCACCAATATTCAAATACCAGCAGGGTCACGCTTGGTGGACAGGTTTCAGCTGAGCTTCCAGACTAAGACAGATTAGGAAGAAGGACCTGGAGGTCTGTTTCTGAAAAATGAAGTCAGTGAAAAACTTATGAATAAAAAGGGAATATTGTCTGATATAGCGCCTGAAAATGAACCCCTCAGGTTAGAAGGCACTCAAAATATGACTGAGGAAGAGTTGCCTCATCAAAGTAGAGTGTACCTTAATGACATGGATGGAGTCAAACATCTGGGACCTTCATTTGCTGATATGGCACGACTCAAAATTTGCAAACATCCGTTAATAATAGGAATGTGGAGTGTACAAAATATGAATCTAGGAAAATTGGAAATCAGGAAAAGTGAAACAGAATGGATAAAGTTCGATATCCTAGGCATTAGCGAGCTGAAATGGACTGATACTGGTCATTTTGAATCAAATAATTGTATGGCCTACTATGTTGGGCATGACAAATTGAAGAGGAAAGGCATTGCATTCATCCTCAAAAAGAACATTTCAAGACGTAGCCTGAAGTACAATGTGGTCGGTTATAGAATAATATTCATATGCCTACAAAGAAGACCAGCTAATACAAATATTACTCAAATTTATGCACCAACCACTAAGACCAAGATGAAGAAATTGAAAATTTTTACCAACTTCTGCGGTCTGAAATTGATCAAACATGCAATCAAGGTGCATTGATAATTACCGGTGATTGGAATGCAAAAGTTGGACACAAAGAAGAAGGATCGGTAATTGGGAAATATGGCCTTGGCGATACAAACAAAGCCAGAGATCACATGATAGAATTTTGCAAGACCAATGACTTCTTCATTGCAAATACCTTTTTTCAACAACATAAACATCGACTACACATGTGGATGCTGCTGGATGGAATACACAGGAATCAAATCGACTATATCTGTGGAAAGAGACTATGGAGAAGCTCAATATCGTCAGAACAAGGCCAGGAGCTGACTGTGGAACAGACCATCAATTGTTCATATGCAAGTTTAAACTGAAGAAAATCAGAACAAGTCCACGAGAGCCAAAGTAAGAAACAGCTTTGCGGACTAAGCTGCATCTGACCTAAGCCGTGTTATTTTCAATTGCCCCATATGTACGTGAAAGTTGGACAATGAATTAGGAAGACTGAAAAAGAATTGTGGTGTTGGGGAAGAATATTAAATGTACCACGGACTGCAGAACAAACACATTTCTCTTGGAAGAAGTACAGCCAAAATGCTCCTTAGAAGCAAGGATGGCAAGACTTTGTCTCACATATTTTAGGCATGTTATCAGCAGAGACCAGCCCCTGGAGGAGGACATCATGCTTGGTAAACAAGAAAGTCAACAAAAAAGAGGAAGACCCTGAAGAAGTATTGACAAGGTTGCTACAACAATGGACGCAAGCATAGAAACAATTGTGAGGATGATGCAGTGTTTTGTTCTATTCTACACAGAATCACTATGAGTCAGAATCCACTTGATGACACCTAAGAACAACAACTGAAATCGAACTGATTCAAAGGCATCAATTCTTCTTCGGTCTTCCTTATTCACTGTCCAGGTTTCACATCCATATAACGCAATTGAAAATACCACAGCTTGGGTCAGGTGCAACATAGTCCTCAAGGTGACATCTTTGCTTTTCAACAATTTAAAGAGGTCTTTTGCAACAGACTTGCCCAATGCAACGTGTCTTGATTTCTTGCTTGCTGCTTCCATAGGTGTTGATTGTGGATACAAGTAAAATGAAATCCTCAGTCTTTTCTCTGTTTATCATGATCTTGCTTATTGGTCCAGTTGTGAGGATTTTTGTTTTCTTTATGTTCAGGTGTAATCCATACTGAAGGCTATGGTCTTTGATCTTCATCAGTAAGTGCTTCAAGTCCTCTTCACTTTCAGCAAGCAAGGTTGTGTCATCTGTGTAACAAAGGCTGTTAATGAGTCTTCCTCCAATCCTAATGCCCTGTTCTTCTTCATATAGTCCAACTTTTCAGATTATTTGCTCAGCATACAGATTAAATAGGTATGGTGAAAGGATACAGCCCAGAAGTACACCTTTCCTGCCTTTAAACCACAGAGTATACTCTTGTTCTGTTTGAGCTGCTTCTTGATCCATGTACAGGTTCCTTATGAACACAATTAAGTGTTAAGGAATTCTCATTCTCCGCAATGTTATCCATAATTTGTTATGATCCACACAGTCAAATGCCTTAGCATAGTCAATAAAACGTGGGTAAACATTTTTCTGGTATTCTCTGCTTTCAGACATCACCAGTGACATCCCTGGATCCACATCCTCTTCTTAATCCGGCTCCAATTTCTGGCAGTTCCCTATTGATACACACTGCAGCTGCTTTTGAATGATCTTCAGGAAAATTTTGCTTGCGTGTGATATTAGTGATACTGTTCGATAATTTCTGCATTCCGTTGGATCACCTTTCTTGGGTTTAGGCATAAATATGGATCTCTTCCAGTCAGTTGGCCAAGTAACTGTCTTCCAAATTTCTTGGCACCGTCGAGTGAGTACTTCCAGTACTGCATCTGTTGGTTGAAACATTTCAACTCGTATTCCGTCAATTCCCAAAGCCTCGTTTTCCACCAATGCTTTCAGTGCAGCTTGAACTTCTTCCATCAGCACCATTGGTTCTCGATCATATGTTACCTCTTGAAATGTTTGAACGTCAACCAATTCTTTTTGGTGTAGTGACACTGTGTATTCCTTCCATCTTCTTTTTTTTTTTTTTTTTGTAATTTTTTGTAACAATTTTTATTGTGCTTTTAGTGAAAGTTTACAAATCAAGTCAGTCTCTCACACAAAAACCCATATACACCATGCTACACACTCCCAACTACTCTCCCCCTAACAAGACAGCCCATTCTTTCCCTCCACTCTCTCTTTTCATGTCCATTTCGCCAGCTTCTAACATCCTCTACCCTCTCATCTCCCCTCCAGGCAGGAGATGCCAACATAGTCTCAAGTGTCCACCTGATTCAAGAAGCTCACCCATCACCAGCATCCCTCTCCAACCCATTGTCCAGTCCAATCCATATCTGAAGAGGTGGCTTCAGGAATAGTTCCTGTCCTGGGCCAGCAGAAGGTCTGGGGGCCATGACCACCAGGGTCCTTCCAGTCTCAGTCAGACCATTAAGTCTGGTCTTATGAGAATTTGGGGTCTGCATCCCACTGCTGTCCGGCTCCCTCAGGGGTTTTCTGTTGTGTACCCTGTCAGGGAAGTCATCTGTTGTAGCCGGGCACCATCTAGTTTTTCTTGTTTCAGGATGATGTAGTCTCTGGTTCACGTAGCCCTTTCTGTCTCTTGGGCTCCTAATCGCCTTGTGTCCTTGGTGTTCTTCATTGTCCTTTGATTGAGGTGGTTTGAGACCAATTGATGCATCTTAGACGGCTGCTTGCTAGCATTTAAGACCCCAGATGCCACTCTTCAAAGTGGGATGCAGAATGTTTTCTTAATAGATTTTATTATGCCAGTTGACTTAGATGTCCCCTGAAACCATGGTCCCCAGACCCCTGCCCCTGCTACGCTGGCCTTCGAAGCATTCAGCTTATTCAGGAAACTTATTTCGTTTTGGTCTAGTCCAATTGTGCTGACCTCCCCTGTATTGTGTGCTGTCTTTCCTTTCACCTAAAGTAGTTCTTATCTACTATCTAATTAGTAAATGACCCTCTCCCACCCTCCCTCCCTTCCCCTTCTCGTAACCACAAAAGAATGTTTTCTTCTCAAACTATTTCTCAAGTTCTTATAATAATGGTCTTATACAATATTTTTCCTTTGCAACTGGCTAATTTCACTCAGCATAATGCCTTCCAGGTTCCTCCATGTTATGAAATGTTTCACAGATTCCTCACGTTCTTTATCGATGCGTAGTATTCCATTGTGTAAATATACCGTAATATTTCCATTTATCCGTTGATGGGCACCTTGGTTGCTTCCATCTTTTTGCTATTGTAAACAGTGCTTCAGTAAACATGGGTGGGCATGTATCTGTTCATGTAAAGGCTCTTATTTCTCTAGGATATATTCCAAGGAGTGGGGTTGCTGGATCATATGGTAGTTCTATTTCCAGCTTTTTCAGGAAGCACCAAATCAATTTCCAAAGTGGTTGTACCATTTGACATTCCCACCAGCAGTGTAGAAGTGTTCCAATCTCTCCACACACACAGCCTCTCCAACATTTATTACTTTGTGTTTTTTGGATTAATGCCAGCCTTGTTGGAGTGAGATGAAATCTCATTATAGTTTTGATCTGCATTTCTCTAATGGCTAATGATCGTGAACATTTCCTCATGAATCTGTTAGCTACCTGAATGTCTTCTTTAGTGAAGTGTCTATTCATATCTTTTGCCCATTTTTTAATTGGGTTATTTGTCTTTTTGCAGTTGAGTTTTTACAGTATCATGTAGATTTTAGAGATCAGGCACTGATCAGAAATGTTACAGCTAAAAACTTTTTCCTAGTCTGTAGGTAGTCTTTTTACTCTTTTGGTGAGGTCTTTCGATGAGCATAGGTGTTTGATTTTTAGGAGCTCCCAGTTATCTAGTTTTTCTGCTACATTCTTTATAATGTTTTGTATACTGTTTATGCCATGTATTAGGGCTCCTAATGTTGTCCCTATTTTTTCTTCCGTGATCTTTATCGTTTTAGATTTCATATTTAGGTCTTTAATCCATTTTGAATTAGTTTTTGTGCATGGAGTGAGGTATGGGTCTCGTTTCATTTTTTTGCTGACAGATATGCAGTTATGCCAGCACCATTTGTTTAAAAAGACTGTGTTTTCCCCATTTAACTGTTTTGGGGCCTTTGTCAAATATCAACTGCTCATATATGGATGGATTTATGTCTGGATTCTCAATTCTGTTCCACTGGTCCATGTATCTGTTGTCGTACCAGTACCAGGCTCTTTTGATTACTGTGGCCGTATAATAAATAGGTTCTAAAATCAGGTAAAGTAAGGCCTCCCACTTTGTTCTTCTTTTTCAGTAATGCCTTATTTATCCGGGACCTCTTTCCATTCCACATGAAGTTGGCAATTTGTTTCTCCATCTCATTAAAGAATGCCCTTGGGATTTGGATCAGAGTTACATTAACTGTATAGATTGCTTTTGGTAGAATAGACATTTTTATAATGTTAAGTCTTCCTATCCATAAGCAAGGTATGTTCTTCCACCTACGTAAGTCTCTTGGTTTCTTGCAGAAGTATACTGTAGTTTTCTTTGTTTAAGTCTTTTACATCTCTGGTAAGATTTATTTCTAAGTATTTTATCTTTTTGGGGGCTAATGTAAATGGCATTGATTTGGTAATTTCCTCTTCGATGGTCTTTTTGTTGGTGTAGAGGAATCCAACTGATTTTTGTATGTTTATCTTGTATCCTGATAATCTGCTGAACTCTTGTATTAGTTTCTGTAGTTTTCTGGAGGATTCCTTAGGGTTTTCTGAGTATAAGATCATGTCATCTGCAAAAAGAGATACTTTTACTTCTTCCTTGCCAATCCGGATGGCCTTTATTTCTTTATCTAGCCTAATTGCTCTGGCTAGGACTTCCAGCACAATGTTGAATAAGAGTGGTGATAAAGGGCATCCTTGTCTGGTTCCCGATCTCATTGGGAATGTTTCAGGCTCTCTCCATTTAGGGTGATGTTGGCTGTTGGCTTTGTATAAATTCCCTTTATTATGTTGAGAAATTTTCCTTCTATTCCTATTTTGCTGAGAGTTTTTATCATTAATGAGTGTTGAACTTTGTCAAATGCCTTTTCTGCATCAATTGGTAAAATCATGTGATTCTTATCTTTTGTTTTATTTATGTGGTGGATTACATTAATTGTTTTTCTAATGTTGAACCATCCCTGCATACCTGGTATGAATCCCACTTGGTCATGGTGAATTATTTTTTCAATATGTTGTTGAATTCTATTGGCTAGAATTTCGTTGAGGATTTTTGCATCTACATTCATGAGAGATATAGGGCTATAATTTTCTTTTCTTGTGGTGTCTTTACCTGGTTTTGGTATCAGCCATATGGTGGCTTCATAGAATGAATTTGGTTGTATTCCGTCCTTTTCTATGCTCTGAAATACCTTTAGTAGTGGTGGTGTTAACTCTTCTCTGAAAGCTTTGTAGAACTCTGCAGTGAAGCCATCCCGGCCAGGGCTTTTTTTTGTTGGGAGTTTTTGATTACCTTTTCAATCTCTTCTTTTGTTATGGGTCTATTTAGTTGTTCTACCTCTGTTTGTGTTAGTTTAGGTAGGTTGTGTGTTTCTAGGAATTCATCCATTTCTTCTACGTTTTCAAATTTGTTTGAGTATAGTTTTTCATAGTAATCTCATATGATTCTTTTAATTTCAGTGGGGTCATTGTAATATCGCACCTCTCATTTCTTATTCAGGTTATTTGCTTCCTCTCCTGTTTTTCTTTTATCAGTTTAGCCAGTGGCTTATCAATTTTGTTGATTTTTTCAAAAAAACCAGCTTTTGGTCTTGTTAATTCTTTCAAATATTTTTCTCTTTTCTATATTATTTAGTTCAGCTCTAATTTTCATTATTTGCTTTCTTTTGGTGCCTGTGGGTTTCTTTTGTTGCTCTCTTTCTATTTGCTCAAGTTGTGGGGATAAGTATTTGATTTTGGCCCTTTCTTCTTTTTGGATGTGTGCATTTATTGATATAAATTGGCCTCTGAGCACCGCTTTTGCTGTGTCCCAAAGGTTCTGATAGGAAGTGTTTTCATTCTCATTGGATTCTATAAATTTCTTTATTCCCTCCTTAATGTCTTCTATAATCCAGTCTTTTTTGAGCAGGGTATTGTTCAGTTTCCAAGTGTTTGATTTCTTTTTTCTGCTTTTCCTGTTATTGATTTCCACTTTTTTGGCCTTATGGTCAGAGAAGGCACTTTGTAATATTTCAGTGTTTTCGATTCTGCTAAGGCTTGCTTTATGACCTAATATGTGTTCTGTTCTAGAGAATGTTCCATGTGCACTAGAAAAGAAAGTATACTTGCTTGCTGTTGGGTGGAGTGTTCTGTATATGCCTACCAGGTCAAGTTGGTTGATTGTGGCATTTAGATCTTCCGTGTCTTTATTGAGCTTCTTTCTGGATGTCCTGTCCTTCACTGAAAGTGGTATGTTGAAGTCTCCTACTGTTATTGTGGAGCTGTCTATCTCACTTTTCAATGCTGACAGAGTTTGTTTTATGTATCTTGCAGCCCTGTCATTGGGTGCATAAATATTTAATATGGTTATATCTTCTTGGTGTATTGTCCCTTTAATCATTATATAGTGTCCTTCCTTATCGTTTCTGATGGATTTAACTTTAAAGTTTATTTTGTTGCAAATTAATATTGCCACTCCTGCTCTTTTTTGATTGTTGTTTGCTTGATATATTTTTTTCCATCCTTTGAGTTTTAGTTTGTTTGTGTCTCTAAGTCTAAGTCATGTCTCTTGTAGGCAGCATATAGATGGATCTTGTTTTTTAATCCATTCTGCCACTGTCTGTCTCTTTATTGGTGCATTTAGTCCATTTACATTCAGGGTAATTATGGATAGGTATGAATTTAGTGCTATCATTTTGATATCTTTTTTTGTGTGTCGACAGTTTCTTTTTCCCACTTAATTTTATGTGCTCAGTAGATTTTCTTTACATATTGTCCTTTCCTCATATTTGTTGTTGTTGATTTTGTTTCTGCTGAGTCAGTATTTTTCCCTTATATTTTATTTTGATGAGTAGGATAGTTTGTCTCCTTTGTGGTTACCTTATCATTTACCCCTATTTTTCTAAATTTAAAACTAACTTTTATTTCTTTGTGTCACCGTATCTTCCTCTCCATATGGAAGGTGTATGATTACATTTCTTAGTCCCTCTTCATTATTTTAATGTTGTCTTCTTTTATATAATAACATCGATGTTACCCTGTTTTGGGCTTTTTTTATTTATATATATATAATCTTGCTTTTTTTGGATTTCCCTGTCTGGGTTGACTTCTGGTTGCTCTGCCTGGTGTTCTAGTCTTGGGTTGATATCTGATATTATTGATTTTCTAACCAAAGAACTCCCTTTAGTATTTCTTGTAGTTTTGGCTTAGTTTTTACGATTTCCATAAACTTGTGTTTATCTGGAAAGGTCTTAATTTCACCTTCATATTTAAGAGACAGTTTTGATGGATATATGATTCTTGGCAGGCAATTTTTTCCTTCAATTTTTTAAATATGTCATCCCATTGCCTTCTTGCCTGCATGGTTTCTGCTTTGTAGTCCAAGCTTATTCTTATTGACTCTCCTTTTTAGGTGACTTTTCGTTTATCCCTCGCTGCTCTTATAATTCTCTCTTTATCTTTGGTTTTGGCAAGTTTGATTATAATATGTCTTGGTGACTTTCTTTTAACATCTACCTTATGTGGAGTTCGATGAGCATCTTGGATAGATATCTTCTCATCTTTCACGATATCAGGGAAGTTTTCTGCCAACAAATCTTCAACAATTTTCTCTGTATATTCTGTTATCCCTTCCTGTTCTGGTACTCCAATCACT
Source organism: Loxodonta africana (assembly GCF_030014295.1). Taxonomy (NCBI): domain Eukaryota; kingdom Metazoa; phylum Chordata; class Mammalia; order Proboscidea; family Elephantidae; genus Loxodonta; species Loxodonta africana. The sequence continues at coordinate 111,646,278 of NC_087343.1, read as the reverse complement.
GGTAGGTTATTTCTCTTGATAGAGTCCCACATCATTCTTAAGTTTTTTTTCTTTTTAATTCTTTTATCTGATTTTTCTTCAAATATATTACTGCCAAGTGATTTATCTTCAAGTTCAGAAATTCCAGCTTCTACTTGCTCATTTCTACTCCTCTTTCTATTGAGTTATCTAATTCTGTAATTTTATTGTTAATCTTCTGAATTTCTGACTGCTGTCTGTCTATGGATTTTTCCAGCTTGTTAAACTTTTCATTATGTTCCTGAATAATCTTTCTGATTTCTTCAGTTACTTTATCTGTATGTTCCTTGGCTTGTTCTGCATATTGTCTCATTTCCTTCCTGATGGCTGGAAGGGTTCTGTATATTAAACTTTTGTATTCTGCATCTGGTAATTCCAGGAATGCACTTTCATCTAGAAGATCCCTAGATTCTTTGTTTTGAGAGCCTGTTGAGTTGATCAGTGTCTGTTTCTTTACGTGACTTGATATTGACTGTTGTCTCCGAGCCATCTATAAGTTTTTGTATTAGTTTACGCTTTCTTACTGTGTCATAGCTTCTTGCTTTGTTTTGTTTTGGTATACCCCTATGGGTTGCTTGAGTGAGCTAGCTTGATTATTTTTGCCTTTGGAGCTCTGGTGTCCTGTCACCAGCAGGCTAGAGCTGTTATCAGGTATTTCAGTCTAGGAGTCCATTCACTTTTCTTGTATGAATTCAACTCAGGTTTCCAGGTAGCTGATATCAAGTGTGTGGTACAGGCTCTGTCCTACAGTCTTAGAGGGCCAGGGGTGATTGGTGTATATACCAGTATATAATTGCAGCAGGGAGTCATGCTCTGAACAAGGCAGGGGGTTGAGAACCGACCCCCAGGTGTCTCTGAGGAAAATGAGTCTCTGTTCCCTAGAGCATGCTGGTGGATGGGTTCTGCAGAGGGACCATGGGCACCCAAAGTTTTTGTTTGTAAGGACTGGGAGGTGCCAGTTATCCTTGGACCCCTGTTGCTGGTAGCTGGGTGGCCTGAATGGAGCTACTACTCCTTAGGTCCCTGATGTGGGTAGGTGAGGACCTTGTTTAATAGTCAAAGCAATGTCAAACATCAAACACCCACCTCTCCACCGCACAACTGAAATGGTTGGAGTTTGCCAACAAGGGCCTATTCTCCCGAAATAGGCCCACACAGGTCCATGCAGAAGGGAAAGGTGCTCAAGGTCCACGAACGGATTGTGCCTGGACAGGAGCCACTTCTGTCCTGAGCTCCCCTGGTTAATTGAGCTAGCAAATTTCCTTTCCCCCAGTTGCAAATTTTTTCCTTCCCCAAGGCTGGGAGGATGGCTCTAGGTGCTCACCAGGGTCTATCTCAGGCCCAAGGATCAGCAGCTGAATCTGGCTTGGAGGCAGGAGGCAGGGTGCAATAAATATACACAAGTACTTAGCTTTTGCCAAGAGCACCGTTCTTCTCAGGTTCCATAGGTGTGAGTAGGCTTTGCAGCTGGCTGCTTCTCCTTGAGGAAACTGTGGCCAAATGCTAGTACCAGCCTGTCACCTCTGCCACCACCGCTCTGGGAATCGTGCCTGAGGGCTCCCCGCAATTCAGGTCTGGTAACTTCTCTCTACTTCTGAATGGTCTCTTCCTACCCCTTCCCCTCAGTTCATTGTCTAAGCTTGCCTTTGTTGCTCAGGGCTCTCGGCTTGTCACAAAGATACTCATTTCACTTGTTTTTTTTCAGGTCTTTGTTGTAAAGAGGGCTCGCCGGAAGCGTCTCTCTATTCGGCCATCTTGGCTCCACCTCCTTCCACCTTCTTTTGATGCTTCCTGCATCGTTTAATATTTTTGCTGCAGAATCCTTTGCTATTGCAACTCAAGGCTTATATTTTTTCTTCAGTTCTTTCAGGTTGAGAAATCCTGAGTATGTTCTTCCCTTTCAGTTTTCTATCTCCAGCTCTTTGCACATGTCGTCATAACACCTTACTTTGTCTTCTCAAACTACCCTTTGAAATCTTCTGTTCAGATATTTTACTTCGTCATTTTTTCTTTTTGTTTTAGCTGCTCAACGTTCAAAAGCATGTTTCAGATTCTCTTCTGACATCCATTTATGTCTTTTCTTTCCCTCTTCTCTTTTTAATCTCCTCTTGCTTTCTTCATGTATGATGTCCTTGATGTCATTACACAACTCATCTGGTCTGTATTCATTAGTGTTCAACATGTCTAATCTATTCTGGAGATGGTCTCTAAATTCAGGTGGGATATACTCAAGGTTGTACTTTGGCTGTCGTGACCTTGTTCTAATTTTCTTCAGATTCAACTCGAACTTGCATATGAGTAATTCATGGTTTGATCTGCAGCCAGCCCCTGGCCTTGTTCTGACTTATAATATTGAGCTCTTCCACAGTCTCTTTACACAAATGTAGTCGATTTGACTCCTGTGTATTCCATCTGGCGAGGTCCATTAATATCCAAAAAAAAACCCAAAACCAGTGCTGCTGAGTCGATTCTGACTCATAGCAACCCTATAGGACGAGTGGAACTGCCCCATAGAGTTTCCAAGGAGCGCTTGGTAGATTCGAACTGCTGACCCTTTGGTTAGCAGCTGTAGCACTTAACCACTACACCGCTAGGGTTTATTCATTAGTATAGTCACCGTCTATGTTGATGAAAAAAAGTATTTTCAATGAAGAAGTCATTGGTCTTGCAAAATTCAGTCATGGGATATCTGGCATCGTTTGTATCACTGAGACCATATTTTCCAACTACCGATCTTTCTTCTTTGTTTCCAACTGTCTCATTCCTATCACCAGTAATTATCAATGCATCCTGATTGCATGTTCGATCAGACTGCAGACATTGGTAAAAATCTTCCATTTCTTCATCTTCAGCCTTAGTGGTTGGTGTGTAAATTTGAATAATAATATTAATTGGTCTTGTTGGTGTATGTATATTATCCTATCACTGACAGCTTTGTACTTTAGGATAGATCTTGAAATGTTCTTTTTGACAAAGAATGAAACAACATTCTTTGGTAGAGGTATAAAGTCTTAGTCCCATCAAGCTTCTTGATCCTGCTAACAATTTGCAGGAAATCACACAGCAGAGGAATATGTTGAGTAATAGCTCTATGACTATGAAATTACCAAAATCCAGGCAGGGAAACTCTTTGGGTCAAAATATCTAGGTTCTTCAACATATGAGTTGCAGATAAAAAAGTAAATAGAGAGAGTCTATATAGTAAAAGATATAAAAGACATACCCAATATGCAACCAATGTGCAATATGTTAGTTTCAGTATGCACACTGGGTGATAAAACTATTTAAAAAAAAAAAAAAAAACTAAAGAAATTGATTAGTATAAAAATCAAGATAGTGATTGCAATGAAGCACTAGTGTATAGAGTAGCCAAACTGACCCTTGTCTATCAGAGATTCTTCAGAATTTCTGTTCTCATGATCCCACTTTTTGTTTCTCAAACCTATTATGTATTTATTTCCTGCCATATCTAAGACTAGAAGGAGAAGACAGGGACTTACCATTTGCTGAATCCTCAAGCGTGTAATCCTACACAATATGGCAACTGACTAATGTCTCCATTTCACAAGTAAAGGGATGTACCATCCGGAAGCATCAGGTCTTATGTGATACTAAAATATCCTACTGAAGACTGAGCTGAAACATCAACTTGGAGGCAATACTCTGCAAGCAAAGAGTGCCATCCTTCAGGACTCTATAAAAGCAGAAGCCTCTATGTGACCTTCCTAATAGGAAGAATAAGGAGCCCTGGTGGTGCATCAGTTAAGCACTCGGCTGCTAACAAAAACATTGGTGGCTCAAATCCACCCATGAGCACCAAGGGAGAAAGACATAGTGATCTATTCCCATAAAGATTATAGCCTAGGAAGCTCTATGGGGCAGTTCTACTATGTCCCATGGGGTCACTATGAGCTGAAATTGACTCAAGGGCACCTGATAACAATAAAAACGATAGGAAAAATACATGGGGTTGGGAATCAATAATGGAATCAAGAGTAGTCCACTTACTGTCACTTCCAATGACTCACTGGAGAGCTTTGTGCTCCCCATCTTTTCAGCTCTGTGCTCTGCATGGTTAGAGCCCTGGTTCCCAAAAAGGGCACATTCTTGCAGGGGAAGACAGCAAAGTTCTCACTGAACTACAAGCTACCACTACCACTGGGGTATTTTGGGCTTTTGTATCCCTAGGTGGTGCAAATGGTTAACTTGCTCGGCTGCTAACCAAAAGTTTAGAAGTTTGAGTCCACACAGAGGTGCCTCTGAAGAGAAGCCTACTGATCTACTTCCAAAAAATCAGCAATTGAAAGCCACGTGGAATACAGTTCTTGTCTAACATTCATAGGTTTGCCATGAGTCAGAATCCACTTGACAGTAACTGACTTGGCTTGTATCCAAGAACCAATGGAAGAGAAAATGAGTCACCATGTTGGCAGGTATAATCAGCAAGAGATAGAGCTGCATTTATGCAATGGGAACAGAGAGGAATATGTATGGGAGCATAGTAATCCTCTTGGGTTCTCTCCTAACCTCTTGCAATTGTTAATGGACATGTGCAGCAACCCTGGTCTGAGAAGATTCAAATCAACAAGGTCTTAGACCCTCCAGAAAGAAAGTTTGGTTCACACCACCAGGTAGGTCATCAAGCGTGAAAACATGGTAGTTGAAGATGACGAAAACTTAAAATAGAGAGTAAGGGAATAATGAGTACTCATCACGGCTCCATGACCTGCAGTGACGAGTGGTGTAGTTCATTCTAAAAACCTTCTTCTATGTATTGTTTCCGGAAGAGAAGCCCACAGGAACCATGGATGAGCTGCTCCCTAAACATTCATGGAGAAATGGATCAGGGAAAAAAGGACAACTATGGTTGCCATGGAGGTGTGCCTATAGATCTGGCTTCAAGAAAATAGACTACAGGGAGCATAGTTGATAGACAACCTGCAGCTGCCACTCCTCCAGATCCACCCCAGGATCTATGCCAGAGCCACACTTCCCCTGGGCTATTCCCAGCCAAAGACTGAGTAATGATAAGGATATGAGAGCCAGACCATTTCTCCCCAAGACTCATTCAGCAGACAACATGTGTTTGGGGACTTCCCATACACCTCGCCAAGACTTTCTTAGAACTGTGCTGTGGGCTGGGGCTTTTCCTATTCAATCACTTCCTTTCCATCGCTCCTTTTATAGGTGTTAGATTTGCATCCTGCATGGTCTGATACCTTCCCCTGCCCCCATTTTCTCCTGGTCCTTCCTTCTTTATCACAGGCATTATCTCCTAATAAATCCCTTGCACATCAGAGAATCTGAATGGCTTAGTAGCTAACATTCATAATCATATATCTCTTCAATTTTCACACAGAAGTATTTATAAATGTATTTTTACATGTTTAGGGCTTTTTTAATTCTGTTTTAATAAAAACAAAATTATATCCATTTATATTTATTAGCAACTTGCTTTTTGACTATTTCCCTTAAAGGAAAGATATACACCTAAGTTATAGTTTTTAATACTTACATAATATGCTACACACTGAATAAGTTCCCATTTATTCATCCATTTCCTGTTGAGGGTCATTAAGGTTGTTTCCAATCTTTTGTTTATTCCTTCCTTGCTTGCCACAACAAAGAATGATGTGATAAATGTCATTACACATACAGTCTTGCACATTGATGCTTTCCACTTTGTGGGATGGATTTATAAAAGTGAGTGAAAGTATTTATGAATTTTAAATTTAATAGATAGTGTCAGATTATGTGACTAACATGTTGGAATTATTCACTTACCCACTGGTAACATGTTAACTAGCCTCATTTTCCCATATCATCGCCACTCTTGCTGATTTTTTCCGAGCTAGATTTTGGGTTTCTCTAAGTAGCCTGCTTAATTAGATGTGGTGATGGAAGCTAAAACCAAGGTTCATTGATCAGGATGTGTCATGGTCGCTTTTCTAGATGAGAAGAGAAGCTTCCTTTGTGGCTTGCCTCCTCTTGCAGGTTGGCTGCTGCCTGTGAGGCTTGTTTGACATCATTGTGCATGTGTCATAATACCTGTTATTTGTCTGTGTATTCATTCGTTTATTCATTCACTTGCATATCTTTATTGGCCACCAACAATGTGCCAGGCACTGTGCTACATTCAGAAATTATGACACAGTTCTTCCTTCAAGAACCTTATAACTATATGCCTTGAGTAGCGTGATCATTAAGGTTCTGTGTCAACTTGGCTGGGTTATGATTCTGAGTGATTTGGCAGTTTTGATGTAGTTTTGCAGTCCAATAATAATATGATCACCTCAGTGAGGGGGTCTGCTATGAGTAGCCATCAGTTGAAAGTGAGTTTCTGTCGGGGTGTGGCATGCTTCTGATATAGGTGGATTTTCTGGCAAGGCTCTGGGCTTTTGTTCCTGCAGCTGGCCCCTGTTCATCTGACCTCCAGTTCTTGAGACTTCGGCTAGCAGCTTACCTGGTTATTCTGGGATTTGTCACCTTCCAAAGTCTGTCAGCCAGCGGCCTGCCAGCTTACCTGCTGATCTTGCGATCTGTTGGCCTCCGTAGCCTGTGAGCCAGAGGCTTGTCATCTGAACTGTGGATCTTGGGTTTGCCAGCCTCTGCGGCTATGTGAGTCAGGAAAAATTTCCAGTCTGACCCACAGACTGGAGACTTTCCAGCCTCTACAGCCTCATGGACAATTACCTTGATACAAATCTCTCTGTATATAATAGACCTCACACTGGTTTTGCTTCTCTAGAAAACCCAGCCTAAGACGTTTGGTACTAACAGTGGTTCTAGACAAACAGAATTCTAAGGATGAGTTTTCTAAATTGATTCTCAAGTCTGGTTAGTGTTAACGATGTTGATGACTCTGCTTCCACTAGTAAAGATGGCACTGTTAATCCATGGCATAAAGTGGCAACATTGTTGTTGTTAGGTGCTGTCTAGTCAGTTCTGACTCACAGCGGCCCTATGCACAACAGAACAAAACACTGCCCAGTCCTGCACCATCCTTACAATCGTTGTTATGCTTGAGCTCATTGTTGCAGCTGCTGTGTCAATCCACCTTGTTGAGGGTCTTCCTCTTTTCCACTGACGCTGTACTTTGCCAAGCATGATGTCCTTCTCCGGGGACTGATCCATCCAAACAACATGTCCAAAGTATGTAAGATGCAGTCTCGCCATCCTTTCTTCTAAGGAGCATTCTGGTTGTACTTCTTTTAAGACAGATTTGTTTGTTCTTTTGGCAGTCCGTGGTACGTATATTCAATATTCTTCACCGACACCACAATTCAAAGGCATCAATTCTTCTTTGGTCTTCCTTATTCATTGTTCAGCTTTCACATACATACGATGTGACTGAAAATACCACGGCTTGGGCCGGGCGCACCTTAGTCTTCAAGGTGACATCTTTCTTTTCAACACTTTAAAGATGTCCTTTGCAGCAGGTTTACCCAATGCAACGTGTCTTTTGATTTCTTGACTGCTGCTTCTATGGCAGTTGATTGTGGATCCAAGTAAAATGAAATCCTTAACAACTTCAATCTTTTCTCCATTTAGCATGATGTTGCTCACTGGTCCTGTTGTAAGGATTTTTGTTTTCTTTATGTTGAGGTGCAATCCATATTGAAGGCCGTGGTCTTTGATCTTCATTAGTAAGCGCTTCAAGTCCTTTTCACTTTCGGCAAGCAAGGTTGTGTCATCAGCATAACGCAGGTTGTTAATGAGCCTTCCTCCAATCCTGATGCCCCGTCCTTCTTCATATAGTCCAGCTTCTCATATCATTTGTTCAGCATACAGATTGAATAGGTATGGTGAAAGAATACAACCCTGACACACACCTTTCCTGACTTTAAACCAATCAGTATCCCCTGTTCTGTCCGAACAACTGTCTCTTGATTTGCATAAAGATTCCTCATAAGCACAATTAAGTGTTCCGGAATTCCCATTCTTTGCAACGTTATCCATAATTTATTATGATCCACACAGTCTAATGCCTTTGCATAGTCATTAAAGCACAGGTAAACATCCTTCTGGTACTCTCTGCTTTCAGCCAGGATCCATCTGACATCAGCAAATCATATCCCTGGTTCCATGTCCTCTTCTGAAACTGGCCTGAATTTCTGGCAGTTCCCTGTCGATGTACTGCTGCAGCTGTTTTTGAATGATCTTCAGCAAAATTTTGCTTGCGTGTGATATTAATGATATTGTTCTATAATTTCAACATTCGGTTGGATTATGTTTCTTGGGAATAGGCATAAATATGGATCTCCTCCAGTCAGTTGGCCAGGAAGCTGTCTTCCCTATTTCTTGGCATAGATGAGTGATCGCCTCCACCGTTGCATCTGTTTGTTTAAATAGTGTTGCATTCATTGTCAAAAAGAACATTTCAAGATCTATCCTGAAGAGCAACGCTGTCAGTGATAGGATAATATCCATACGTCTACAAGGAAGACCAGTTAATACGACTATTATTCAAATTTACACACCAACCACTAGGGTGAAAGATGAAGAAATAAAAGATTTTTATCATGTGCTGCAGTCTGAAATTGATTGAACATGCAATCAAGATGCATTGATAATTACTGGTAATTGGAATGCAAAAGTTGGAAACAAAGAAGAAGGATCAGTAGTTGGAAAATATGCCCTTGGTGATAGAAACAATGCCAGGGATCAAATGATAGAATTTTGCAAGACCAATGAAATGGCAATAGAAATATGCAAAATATCACTACCAGTAGATCAGGTATTGGTGGGAGGTAAGGCTCTGGATGATTGCATGTGTGATCTCATTGTTGTTGGTAGGTACTGTCAAGTTAGTTACGACTCATAGCTACCCTATGTACATTGGAACGAAGCAATGCTACTACATTCCTGGCTTTGAAAATGGAAGAAGGGGTCACAAGGAATGTAGTTGGTCTCTCTTATTGTTGTTGGGTATACTTGAGTTGATCCCACTGCCCTCGAGTTGATTCCTCTAGAGTCTCCAGAAGAAATTAGACCTACTGACACCTTAACTTTAGCCCCATGAGGCATTTTTTGGACTTCTGATCTCCAGAACTTCAAGATAATAAATTTGCATTGCTTAAACCACCAAAATTGTGGCAATTTGTTATAACAAAAAGAAACCAATATAGTCTCCCCTGTGATAGCTGGAATTTTATTTATTTGGTTTATTGTTGTAAACCAAGAGCTTAGAAGGTCATCTGGTGATAGTCAACTTTCAGTATATGTTTGATTAATGATTGAATGAAGTGGTCAGGCAAAAAGCCGGGCAATTTGGTATGTCTAGAATAATTTTGTTTTTTGTGTAATGTGGTTCATCCAAGATCATGGTGGCCTCACCGGTGTTGGCACCAAGGTTAACCTGACTGGCACTAAGTCCCTAAAGGCCCATTCTGATACTACTAAATATATTTTAGTTCCAAACCTGGTTCAACAATAGAGATACAGTAAAATCTGCAAAAGCTGGAAGCTGTGTAAGGTGGAAACTTGTCAGAGAAGTTAAAACTCAAATATTTTCCACCAAATAATGATAGAAAAGTGGTTACTGCACCTGTCAGAGGTAGAAAACTTGTGAGGCCCAGAAAAGACAATTTTGTTGAGTTCCAGCTTTCACAAGTTTCACTGTAATACGAAAATTTTGAGGGTGGAAATCATATTTTCATGAATATTTAGGGAATCTCTCCAGGACCCTGGTAGCAGGTCCAAATGCCTCACTGTTTATAGGCACCATCAAAGACCTAGACTAATAAAGTTCTGAAACAATAGCTGACACAGTGATCTATACACACACACATGGTCAAGTTATTACCACACCAAGATAAGAATCTTAATCAAATCTGGGGATAACTTAGGAACCAAGATTTGTTCTTCTAGGGAGAACAAAAACCTGACCGAAAGCATTATCTGTGAGAATCTAGATTTGCCATTCGTTCCAATATTATTTGTAACTCAGGTGTGGTATGAATTAGATATCACCTTGTTTGTAGCTGTACTTAATAAATACTCATTAATCAGATAAATGAAAAAGTAAATGCAGCCTCCTCTGGATTCCTGTTACCCTGCTCTACTTTATCCCCATAGCAATTAAGCATACTATATGATATTTGCATTTACTATATTTATTGTTTAATGTCTGTCTCTCCCTCACTGAAACACCAGCTCACCAAGAGCTGGGATTTCTATCTCTTTTGTTTGTTGATATTACCAAATGTCTAGAACACTGGCACATAACAGGCCTCCAATACATATTTGCTGAATGAATAAATGATCATATGAAATTTTCATTTAATACCACTAGTTAGGACTTTTGCAGAATTTATCCTCAAAAAACCTTTGCAAAGTACTTCTTATGAAGTTATTCTGCTTTCCCTAACATATATTACTAATTCCTATAATCATATATACATTCCAGGCTAGCTATACAACAACTGCTATGGAGAGGAAATCAATATAGCATGATTCTTTCTTGTAATTCATTCAGGAAGCATTAACCACCAGCAGAAACAAGAGAATATGTTCTCATCTATAATTGGCTTTTGAGCATGGACCCTGAGGACATTGTATTAGATGCAGACTCTGGTTTAGTCATCACCGGTTTATCAAGCATATTAATTTTTCTGGAAATAACAATAACAAAGTAACATTAACTTGCATAAATTTAATATTGTCATTTTAATACACCAGAGTGGAAATAATACCATTTTAAAAGAAGTTGATTTAGTTTAAACTAATAGGATGGACTCCTATTTTCATAGTGACCTTAAAAAAAGTACTTCTCTTAGCACTTTGTAGTTTTTATTTGGGCCTTACAACAACCCTCGGAGCTAGATAGAGCAAATATCATTATATCCATTTTAAAGATAAGAAGACTGAGTCCAAAGAAAGCAAAGTGACAAATAGTAAGTAAGGAAATCAGCACTTGAATACATGTCTTTGGACACATTTCTTTCTGAAGCAAGAAATCAAACAAAAAGCAAATGTTTGGAGTCACAAGTAGATTCTATTCTGACTCCATACTTACTGGCTATGGAAATTTCAACCACTGACTTATCTACTTTAAGCCTCAATTCAACATCTTCTTATTTGCCATTCGACAGAAAAGGACAAGGAAATAGCTATGCATCAAATGAAATCTATTATCCAATTTGGTGTATGTTGAGAATACACTAAGTTTTGTTCTTTAAATTGTTTATTCATGGGATTTCTCTGGAACTTGATGTTGCACTCTATTTTCCCTCAGTTACCAAGATGATTCTAGGTCTCCTGACAATCCCCTGTTGTGTAATTCATTCTTCTATTACTATCCAACAGGATTGCTAAAGCTGGGCCAGGCACATGGCACTGTACTGTGAAACTGCTAAGAAAATAAAGGCCCTGTCTTTCTACCTCTACTGTCTTTCCACCCTTCAAATGCATCCATCCAATTGTAGAACTGCCATGTTAATCCTACTACACCCCCACAGCCCACCCCTCCATCCATGCTATAGATTGAATTGTGTCCCCCAAAAATACTTCTTGTAAATCCTAACCTCTATGCCTGTAGTTATACTCCCATTTGGGAATGAGTTGTCTTTGTTATGTTACTGAGACAGGATTAGTGTAGGATGTGTCTTAAATCAACCTCTTTGGAGATATAAAAGAGATTAAACAAGCAAACAAAAGCAGCAGAGATGAGGGAAGAGAGATGCCACACCACGCGAAGGTTGCTCAGAGGCAAAAGTTCAGAAGATACAAGGACCTTCCTCCAGAGCCAACAGAGAGAGAAAGCCATCACCTAGAGCCAGCACCCTGAATTGGGACTTCTAGCCTCCTAAACTGTGAGAAAATAAATCTCTGTTTGTTAAAGCCATTCATTTATGGTATTTTTTTTTTTTTTTTTTTTTTGTTACAGTAGCACTAGATAACTAAGACAACCCACAAACCCTCAATCTTTTTGAGTTGTACAAAGATTAATCTTGGTAAAGAGGCTACATCGTGAACTTCCTGTCTTCCTATTTATCCTCTCCTCTCTTTTTTTTTTTTTTTTCTTTTTGGTTTCTTTCCTCTTCAGCAACTAGGTTTCTCAACATCCTGTCATTCCCTAAGGAAGATTGGTTTAACAAATACGCCTTCAAGTGCCTTTTGTGCTGGTAGTATTAAGGTGCTCTGATAGAAAGTTATGTAGAGCACAGTCTATATCCTTAAGGAGATTATAGTTTATTAGAGAAGAAAGGTAATTAAAGGGATCGTATTACCATAATTCAATACATAGAGTGGTTAGAGATAAGTTCAAGGTGTTATGGAAACAGAGAGAAAGAACAATTAACCACTCTGAAGTTGAGAACCATGTTAATAAAAGGTTACAAGAGGAAATGAAATCTGATCTTGCAGAATGAGTATGAATTAGCAGGCAAAGATAATATGGGCAAAGATAAGAAGGGCAAAAATAATATGAGTAATTCCACAGAAGTGTAAAGTAGCAGGTTTTGTTCAGGTGACAAACAGTTGTGTATTGCCAAGGCATAAAACGCCCTTTAGTTTTGGGCACACGCATTTAAGGTGCCTATTTGGGAAACCTGGTGGTGCAGTGGTTAAGAGTTTGGTTGCTAACCAAAAGGTCAGCAGTTGGAATCCAACAGGCTCTCCTTGGAAGCTCTGTGGGGCAGTTCTACTCTGTCCTATAGGGTCGCTATGAGTTGGAATCAACTCGACGGCAGTGGGTTTGTTTTTTGGTTTTGGTGGAACAATTGGGAGCCCTGGTGGTACAGTGGTTAAGTACTTGGCTGCTAAATAAAGGTCAGCGTTTTAAAACCCACCCAGCAGCTCTGCAAGAGAAAGATGTGGCAGTCTGCTTCTGTAACGATAAAACCAAAAAAAAAAAAAAAAAAAAAACCCCAAACCCGGTGACATCGAGTAGATTCCTACTCATAGCGACCCTAAAGGATAGAGTAGAACTGCCCTGTAGGGTTTCTAAGGAGCAGCTCATGGATTCAAACTGCTGACCTTTATGGTTAGCAATCAAGTTCTTAACCACTGTGCCACCAGGGCTCCAAAAACCATTTCCACCAAGTCCAACTCATAATGACCCTATAGGACACAGTAGAACTACCCCATAGGGTTTTGAAGGAGCAGCTGGTGGATTCAAACTGCAAACTTTTTGTTTAGCTGCCAAGCTCTTAACCACTGCACCACCAGTCTAGGAAACCCTACGAAGAATTCTGTCCTGTTCTATAGGGTAGTTATGGGTCAGAATTGACTTGAAAGCAATGAGTTTTGGTGGGACAATTAAATGGAAATCCTTATCAGGAAGCTTAAAAGTCAAAACTAAATATTCGGCAGATGAACACTATGGAAAAAAAGGAAAAAGGTAGCAAGGAGGGGGACAGTTGTTGTTTTATATGGAGTGGTCGGGAAATGCCTCACTCTCAAGGTGACTTTTGAGGAGAGATCCTAAATAAATAAAAAGATGAATCATGTGAATATCACAGGGAAGAGCTTTCCAGGAAAAAAAGGATGGCAAATGCAAAAGCTCTGAGGTGAGAGCACACGTGGAATGTTTGAAGAACTGTAAGGACAGCCCTAGTAGTGCAAACTGTTAAGCGCTCAGCTGCTTCAGCTGCTAACAAAAACGTCAGAGGTTCCACCTCACCCAGCAGCTTCACAGAAGAAAGACCTAGTGATCTGCTTCTTTAAAGATTGCTGTGTGCTGTCGAGCTAATTCTGACTCATAGCAACGCCACGCTACAGAGTAGAATTTCCCCATAGGGTTTCCTACGCTCTAATCTTTACACAAGCAGATTGCTAAGTCTTTTCTTCCATGTATTCGAACCACCAACCTTTCAGTCAGTAGCTGAGAGCCCAACCATTGAACCACCATGGCTCCTTTCCTTAAAGATCACAGCCAAGAAAACTCTATAGGGAAGTTCTACTCTATCACACGGGGTCACCAGGAGTCAAAATTGACTCCATGACACCTAACAGCAATGGAATAAAAATAAGGATAAAAATATCAGTTGAATTTAACAGTTTAGAAGTTGTCGTTATCCTTCACCAAAGCAGTTTCAATGAAGTAGCAAGGGGGAAATCAGATTGCAATGGGTTGAAGAGTGAATGGGAGGGAGGGAATGAGAGATAGCAATAATTAACACTACCACGCCAAAACTTGACAGAGGGAGAAAGAAGACAGTCATAGTTGTGGGTATTTAGAATAAAAAGAAGATTTAATCAGTCACTTGATGTGATTCAGAACTAGGAGGGAGACAGGGTTATCTCTTCTAATGCAAGATTTCAAACAAAATCCAGTGACGAGTCATTCCAACATTCCAGTCAACAGATTTAAATGTTAGTTTTCCTTGGAACCTGGGTCAAGGACAGAGCTGCAGAAGAACCACTCAAATATTTCAGTCACCCAGAGAGAGGTAGAATGGATCCAAAGCAGTCACCAAACCATTAAGTACAATTTCCCTGAGAAAATGACATACCCATTAAATTTGTGCGGCCTTTTATTGAGTTATACTACTATCTGGTTTAATAACTTTACTTGATTAACTTATCTGTTCCCAGGTGCCATATTTTAAGCTTCAACTTTTGCTAAACAGATAAAAAAAAAATTAAATTCTGTGAAATAAGCACACATCTTACTATCACTTATTTAAATGATATTTGCACAGATTAAAAGATTATTTAAGTATAGTGGTCTCAATCAGACTTTAATATTTTTCTGCTCTTAACTAAGTACAATCTACCATCTACAGGTTATTCAATCTCCCCCTAAACATACATAGGTTAACTTGTATTTTAAAATGCCCTTCCCTTGAGAGCAAACAGTAATAGCCATAGAACTTTTGAACTGGAAGGAGCTTTAGAGACATCAAGTCTAACTAACTTCATTTATAAATGAGGAAACTGAAACTCAGGAAAGCTTAATCATCAGGCTAAATGGATACAAATATAGGAAGAGTCAGGTGAATATTTAGAATTCTGGATTTCGGTAAACTTTTCTTTCTACTATTGCAATCTATAATTATTTTAAGTATTTTCTGAAAAGAGTACTAGAGTATCACCACTAAAAATTAAATATCTAAAATTTATTGACCCCCTTACAATATACAGCTCTAAGACATGAATACTATTATTGTTCCGTCTTACAGGTGAAGAAACTAAGACTTGTTAAAAACCTAAATGCACAGGGAAACACCAGAAATTAGTGTAACAGAATGTAAAAATGGCTTGGCAGAGGAGTCTGATCATCTCTAACTTCACAAGAGGGAAGGAGAATCAAGATTAACAGCTCGAGGCTGGTTCCTATGAGGCAGAGGTCAGATATACCCTCACCTTCCAGAGTTTTTGCCAATTCGAACACCAACCATCCCTCCGACGGCACTCTGTACTTCTCTGCTGAGTTCAATAACTTATTTCAATGGCCACACAGAACTCACAGACAATATTCACAATTATGGGGTTTGTTAGGGAAGTAATAGGTTACAATTCAGATTCAGGAATGCTCAGGGTAAAGTTCTTTGATCAAGACAGCATCTCCTTAGCTGTACCCACAGGCATGCCTCTCTCTGGTCCTTCAGCCTCTGCACCATTCAGGCAAGTGTTACAAAGCTCTTTTAACTCTGCCGAGAAGTTCCCAGAGGCACCCCACTCCACCGGTAAGCTTTGGCCTGAAAGTGCTCATCTCTTTCACTCATTGGGTAGGTGAGCTTATCTCTACCATCAAGTGCACTCTGCCAGGAAGCCTCCTGAACAAAGGTACTCAGCTTTCTCGCTCTGTGGACCAGGAAGCCCACTATGATGTCTCCTTCCAGTATCTCCTGCCACTGTTTTTCTGCCACAGCTTCTTGCTGTCTTCAGCATTACGGCTGTCTTTCTCCCTTGGTCTCCTGGTTCCAAAGGAGCTTCTCAGCACAGTGATCCTTGTTCCAAAGGACAAAATCCACTTCTTTCTTAGTGGTAGTGAGAAAATCTCTTCCTCTCTCTGGGATGGCTCATTTAAGCCTAGTCTGGTGGCAAAACTGACCACCCCCTTTGTTAGGGTTCCATATACTTTATTTGCATGGTTCCACCCAATCTTTGGGTGTGAGTCACAAAGACCATGGCTAGAAGGTCCATTTTAAGTATTTCATTACACCACATGGGATTTATTTATTGTGAGTACAATTTGAATTAAGCAGCATCAACCCAAATGTATCTGAAAGGTGTTCCTAAGAGGGGATAGTGAAAACAGATTATATAGGTTGGGTGCAGGCAGGATGTTCTCCTAAAGATCCCACTGCCTAAGGCAAAATGGTCTCAGCTAAGCTGCTTACTAGGCTATTGTTTGGCTTGAAAGTGACCCCAGGAAAACCAGTTCCTTTAAAGCTCAAGATCCAAAAGGATGTCACCTAGGGGCAAATGGCCTGGGTGGGTCACCTCAAGTCCATGGATTCAGAAATCTAGATTCAAGGAGAATTAAAACTGTTTCTCATTTCTTCCCTTTTGATCATGATTCTGCTATAGAATCTTTGATCACAAAGGTTAAATAATGGTAGCCAGGCACCATTCAGTTCTTCTGGCCTCTTGGCAAAGAAAGAGTTGTTAAAAGAGGCAATCAGATATGGAGTCTAGTTCCTCCTGCACCTGGTTCTCTTTCCTCTGCTGCTCCAAATGAACAGGGACCTATTGTTGCACCTTGAATGGCTGCTTGCCAGCTTTTAAGACCCAAATGATACACAATGAAATAGGAGGTAGAAACAGAAATATTAAGAACAATATTAGGCCAATTGATTGAAATGACCCACAAAACCATAACCCTTGGTGTTTGAACCAAGGAAACAAATCACATGAGGTGTTTGTTTCTACATCAGCAGCATCAGTAACTGCATTTCATGTGCTCAGCAGCAGCCATATTTTGCAAACCTCAGATTGTGTTTTATTAACATGAACACAGGAACATTTATCTATTAAGGCACAAACTCCTCCTTGGGAGACTAACAGGAAATTTAATGCTATTCTATTTTCTGAAGTCATAACTCAAACATCAGATACTTCTCTAGTTACAGTCTTTACAACTTTGTTAAGTTTATCAACAGAAACTTCTAATTCAAGAGTTACAATATCTTAATCCATTTGAAGTCTTATTATTTTCTTTAATAAGAATATCAGCTATTTCAGTAGCGGCACTCTTATAAAGTATTCTACGGTAAGAAAAATTCTCATCTCCTATTTCTTCTATTTAATATTTTCAAAGTTCTTTTTCTGATCGCAATTTTAAGTTCTTCTTTTGTTTCTTATCTTTCCCTTGGCTAATTGATTATATATAATCACAACAAGATTGTATATAAGCATAACAAGAACTGGCCCAAATATGAAGGTAAAAACAACCCCATTAGTTAAATAATTTGGGAGAAAGGAGAAATGGTTTCTTATATTCAGAAAATAGAATATTAAAATGTCAGAAATATTTCCCATATAGAATTCATAATAATCCTTTAGTTCACTTAGTCCTATGTACTTATTCTCAGTTCCAAGTGATTCTGGATTAGCCTCAGTCTGCGAACCCATTAACTTCTACATAAGAGTTCTGGAAACTACTGTGGAAAGTACTGTGATATCATTTGAACATGGATTCAGTCTAGTTGTATCCATGTTCAAATGATATCACAGTACTTTTCATAAGCCTGATATAGCCCATTTTTTGCTGAAATATTTTGGTTAAGCATTTTCAGTGAGTCAGCAAAGTAAAAACTTATCTGCAAATGGCAAAACCTAAAAATGGCTATGGTTACTTTACAAAATTCTTAATAATAATTATTAATAGTGAAAGAACTGACAGGAATTAATTCTAAAAGTAAAGCAAAGCCAAATAAAGTCAGTTAAAAACAAAAACAAAAGAAACTTTAGATGAAATGTCTCTAAACATAATGACTAACTCCATTTCAAAGAACTTCAGATGTAACATATAATAGCCTTGAGACATAATATCATCTAGTCAGGATATACCAAGAATTTATACCAAGATTATCAAATGTGTGTCAGGGTAGTATATTTCACTATTCTTATTCAATCTATATGTTGAGCAGACAATACAAGAAGCTGTACTATATGAACAGGAATGCAGCATCTGCATTGGAGGAAGACTCATTAACAACCTGCAATATGCAGATGACACAACCTTGCCTGATGAAAGTGAAGAGGACTTGAAGCACTTACTGATAAAGATTAAAGACTACAGCATTCAGTATGGATTGCACTTCAACATAAAGACAAAAATCCTCACAACTGAAACAATAAGCAACATCATGATAAACAGAAAATATTGAAGTTGTCAAGGATTTCATTTTACTTGGATCCACAATGTCCATGGAAGTATCAGTCAAGAAATTAAATGACAGATTTCATTTGCCAAATCTTTTGCAAAAGACCTCTTTAAAATGTTAAAAAAAAAAAAAAGTGCCTGACCCAAGACATGGTATTTTCAGTCATCTCATATGCATGAGAAAGCAGAGCAATGAATAAGGAAGACCAAAAAAGAATTGGCTCATCTGAATTATTATGGTGTTGGTGAAAAATATTGACTATACCATGAACCGCCAGAAAAACCAACCAAAATCTGTCTGAAGAAGTGCAGCCAGAATGCACCTTAGAAGAAAGAATGGCGAGACTTCGTTTCAGGTACTTTGGACATGTTATCATGAGGGACCAGTTTCTGGAGGATATCATGCTTGGTAAAGTAGAAGGTCAGTAAAAAAGAGCAAGACCCTTAGTGAGATAGATTAACACAGAGGCTGTTACAAAGGGCCAAACATAGCAACAATCGTAAGCTGGCACAGAACTGGGCATCCTTTCATTCTGTTGTAGATAGGGTCACTAGGAGTCAGAGCCAACATGACAGTACCTAACAGCAAACATCTGAATAGTAATAAAAACTCCATGGGTAAACAAGCCAATTACCCAGTTAAAAAGACTGGCGTTGATGACAGTAGATTCAAAAGAAACAAAGGTATAACTAAGGTAATAATTTTTTAAAAAATCATGACTGATAATATTATACTCTTTTTAATATCAGGCAAAAAATAAGAGAAACTGACCCTTTTTTTTCTATTTATTTATTATTGTGCTTTAAGGTTTACAATTCAAGTCAGTTTCTCATACAAAATCTTATACATACTTTGTTATGTGACCTTAGCTGTTCTCCCTATAACGGGACAGCACACTCCTTTCCACCCTGCATTTCCCATGTCCACTCAACAACCTCCTGTCCCCCTCTACCTTCTCATCTCACCTCCGGACAGGAGCTGTCAACTTAGTCTCATGTATCTACTTAAGAAGCACACTCCTCACCAGTATCATTTTGTGTCTTCTGGTTCAGTCTAATCTTTGTCTAAAGAGTTGGCTTCAGGTATGGTTTTAGTTTTGGGTTAACATAGAGTCCAGGGGTCATGTCTTCTAGGGTCCCTTAAGTCTCAGTCAGAATATTAAGTCTGGTCTTTTTACAAGAATTTAAGTTCTGCACCCCACTTTTCTCCTGCTCCATCAGGGACTCTGTGCTGTATCCCCTGTCAGGGAGGTCATTGGTGGTAGCCAGGTACCATCTAGTTCTTCTGGTCCAGGGCTGATGGAGTCTCTGGTTTATGTGGCCCTTTCTTTCTCTTGGGCTCATATTTTCCTTGTGTCTTTGGTGTTCTTTATTCTCTTTTGCTGCAGGTGGGTCAGGACAAAGGATGCATCTTTGATGGCCACTTGCTGGCTTATAAGACCCCAGATGCCACTCACCAGAGTGGAATGCGGAACATTTTCTTAATAAACTGTGTTATGTCAATTGACCTAGATGTCCCCTCAAACTACAGTCCCCAGACTCCTGGCCCTGATACTCTGTCCCTCAAAGTGTTTGGTTGTATTCGAGAAACTTCTTAGCTTTTGGTTTAGTCCAGCTCTGAGGATTTCCCCTATACTGTGTGTTGTCTTTCCCTTCACCTGAAATAATTCTTATCTACTAGTGAATAAGCCTCTCCCTCCTTTCCCACCCTGGAAATCACCAAAGAATGATTTCTTCTGTGTTTAAACCTTTTCTTGAGTTCTTATAATTGTGGTCTCATACAATATTTGTCCTTTTGTGACTGACAAATTTCACTCAGCATAATGCCTTCCTGATACCTCCATGTTATGAGATGTTTCACAGATTCATCATTGTTCTTTATCATTGCATAATATTCCATTGTGTGAATATACCATAAATTGTCCGTCCATTGTTGGGCACTTAGTTGTTTCCATCTTTTCGCTGTTGTGAACAGTGCTACAGTGAACATGGGCATGCATACATCTACTCATGTGAGGGCTCTTATTTCCCTAGGATATATTCCAAGGAGTGGGATTGCCGGATCATATGATACTTCTATTTCTGGCTTTTTAAAGAAGCGCCAAATCGATTTCCAAAGTGGTTGTACCATTTTACATTCCCACCAGAGATGTATAAGAGTTCCTCTCCATCCTTTATTATTTTGTGTTTTTTGGACTCATACTAGCCTTGTTGTGGTGAGATGGTATCTCATTGTAGTTTTGATTTGCATTTCTCTAATAGCTAATGGTCGTGAGCATTTCCTCATGTGTCGGTTAGCCACCTGAATGTCTTCTTTGGTGAAGTGTCTGTTCATATCTTTGCCCATTTTTTAATTGGGTTATTTGTTTTTTTGCTGTTGAGGTTTTGTAGTATCTTGTGGGTTTTAGAGATTAGATGCTGATTAGGTTTGTTGTAGCCCAAAATTTTTTCCCAGTCTGTAGGTTGTCTTTTTACTATTTTGGTGAAGTCTTTGGAGGAGCATAAGTGTTTGATTTTTACGAGCTCCCAGTCATCTAGTTTCTCTTCCGGTGTTTGTGCATTGTTAGTAATGTTTTCTATACTGTTTATGCCATGTATTAGGGTGCCTAGCATTGTCCCTATATTTTCTTCCATGATCTTTGTTTTAGATTTTATATTTAGGTCTTTGACCCATTTTGAGTTAGTTTTTATGCATGGTGTGAGGTATGGGTCTTGTTTCATTTTTTTTCAGATGGATATCTAGTTATGCCAGCACCATTTGTTAAAGAGACTGTCTTTTCCCTGTTTAACTGACTTTGGGCCTTTGTCAAATATTAGCTGCTAATAAGTGGATGAATTTAGATCTGGGTTCTTAATTCTGTTCATTGGTCAATGTATCTGTTGTTCTACCGCTACTAGGCTGTTTTGACTACCATAGCAGTATTATAGGTTCTAAAATCAGGTAGTGTGAGACCTCCCACTTTGTTCTTATTTTTCAGTAATGCTTTACTTACCCAGGGCCTCTTCCCTTTCCATATGAAGTTGGTGATTTTTTTATTCATCTCATTAAAAAATGCCATTGGAATTTGGATCAGGAATGCCTTGTATCTATAGATCATTTTGAGTAGAATAGACATTTTCACAATGTTGAGTCTTCCTATCCATGAGCAAGGTATGTTTTCCCACTTATATAGGTCTCTTTTGGTTTCTTGCAGTAGCGTCTTGTAGTTTTCTTTGTATAGGTCTTTTATGTCTCAGGTTAGGCTTATTCTTAAGTATTTTTTCTTCTTGGGGGTTATTGTAAATGGTATTGATTTGGTGATTTCCTCTTCGATGTTCTCTTTGTTGCCATAGAGGAATCCAACTGATTTTTGTATGCTTATCTTGTATCCTGATATTCTCCTGAACTCTTCTATTGGTTCCAGTAGCTTTTTGTGTGGATTCTTTAGGGTTTTCTGTGTATATCTTGTATCTTGATATTCTCCTGATCTCTTCTATTAGTTCCAGTAGCTTTTTTGTGGATTCTTTAGGGTTTTCTGTGTATAAGACCATATCATCTGCAAATAGAGATACTTTTACTTCTTTCTTACCAGTTTGGATGCCCTTTTTTTCTTTTTCTAGCCTAAGTGCTCTGCTTAGGATCTCCAGCACAATGTTGAATAACAGTAATGATAAAGGGCATCCTTGTCTGGTTCCCATTCTCAAGTGGAATGCTTTTAGATTCTCTCAATTTAGGACGATGTTGGCTATTGGCTTTGTATAAATGCCCTTTATTATGTTGAGGAATTTTCCATCTATTCCTATTTTGTTGATGGTTTTATCATGAATGAGTGTTGGACTTTTGCAAATGCCTTTTCTGCAACAATTGATAAGATCTTGTGGTTCTTGTCTTTTGTTTTATTTATGTGATGGATTATATTGCCTGTTTTTCTAAAGCTGAACCATCCCTACTGTCATGGATTGAATTATGTCCCCCCAAAAATGTGTGTATTAGCTTGGTTAGGTCGTGATTCCCAGTATTGTGTGGATGTCCTCCATTTTGTGATTGTAATTTTATGTTAAAAGGATTAGGATGGGATTGTAACACCACCTTTATTAAGGTCACTTCCCTGATCCAGTGTAAATGGAGTTCCCAAGGGGTGTGACCTGAACCACCTTTTATCTCTCAAGAGATAAAAGGAAAGGGAAGCAAACAGAGAGTTGGGGACCTCATACCACCAAGAAAGCAGCACCAGGAGCACAGTCCGTCCTTTGGACACAGGTTCCTTGTGCCTGAGAAGCTCCTTGGCCAGGGGAAGATTGAGGATGAGGAACTTCCTCCAGAGCCAACAGAGAGAGAATGAGTTTGGGAGTATTTCTTCTTTTTCTATGCTCTGAAATACCTTTAGTAGTAGTGGTGTTAACTCTTCTCTGAAAGTCTGATAGAATTCTCCAGTGAAGCCATCAGGGCCAGGGCTTTTTGGGGGGAAATTTTTTAATTATTTTTTCAATCTTTTCTTTGTTATGGGTTTATTTAGTTGATCTACCTCAGTTTGTGTTAGTTTAGGTAGGTAGTGCATTTCTAGGGATTTGTTCATTTCCCCTAGGTTTTCATATTTATTAGAGTACTATTTTTCATAACATTTTGTTATGATTCTTTTAATTTCAATTAGGTCTGTTGTGATATCACCCATGTCATTTCTTATTTGGGTTATTTGCTTCCTCTCCTGTTTTTCTTTTGTCAGTTTGGCCCATGGTTTATCAACTTTGTTAATCTTTTCAAAGAATCAGCTTTTGGTCTTGTTAACTCTTTCAATTGTTTTTCTATTCTCCATTTCATTTAATTCTGATCTAATTTTTATTACTTGCTTTCTTCCTGAACCTGCAGACTTCTTTCAGTGCTCTTTTTCTATTTGTTAGAGTTGTGGGGTTATTACTCTGATTTTGGCTCTTTCTTCTTTTGGATGTGTACATGTATTGCTATAAATTGACCTCTGAGCACTGTTTTTTGCTGTATCGCAAAGGTTCTGGTAGGATGTGTTTTAATTCTCATTTGATTCTATGAATTGCTTTATTCCATCTTTAATTTCTTCTATAACCTAGTAGTTACCTAGTAGTTTTTGAGGAAGGTGTTGTTCAGTTTCCATGTGTTTAAATTTATTTCCTTGCTTTTTCTGTTATTGATTTCTGTTTTTACGGCTTTATGGTCAGAAAAGCTGCTTTGTAATATTTTGATTTTTCAATTCTGTTAAGGCTTGCTTTATGGCCTAATATGTGCTCTATTCTGGAGAATGTTCCATGTGTACTGGAAAAGAAAGTATACTTGTCTGCTGTTGGGTGGAGTGTTCTGTATATGTTTATGAAGTCAAGTTGGTTGATTGTGGCATTTAGATCTTCCGTGTCTTTATTGAGCTTCTTTCTGGATGTTCTGTCTCCTACTATTATTGTGGAGCTGTCTGTTCTTACTTTTCAGCGTCGTTAGAGTTTGTGTTATGTATTTTGGAGCCCTGCTGTCCGGTGTGTAAATATTTATTATGTTTCTGTCTTCCTGGTGTAGTGACCCTTTAATCATTATATAGTGCTCCTCCTTATCCTTTGTGGTGGATTTAACTTTAAAGTCTATTTTGTCAGAAATTAATATTTGCTTGATATATTTTTTTCCGTCTTTCGAGTTTTAGTTTAGTTTAAGTCTAAGGTGTGTCTCTTATAAGCAGCATATAGATGGATTTTGCATTTTTATACATTCTGCCACTCTCTGTCCCTTTACTGGTGCATTTAGTCCATTTACATTCAGGGTAATTATAGTTTAGTGCTGTCATTTTGATGTCTTTTTGTGTGTGTTGTTGACAGTTTCTTTGTTTTACTTAATTTTCTATGCTGAGTCATTTTTCTTTATGTGTCTTCTTTTCATCTTTTTCATTGTTGCTGACTTTGTATTTGCTGAGTCTTTATGTTTTATTTGCTTTTTATGTTGTTGTGTAGAATTGTTAGTCTACTTTGTGGTTACCTTAATATTTACCACTATTTTTCTAAGTTTAAGCCAATTTTTTTTATTTCTTTATATCACCTTTACTTCCTCTCTATATGAAAGATCTATGACTACATTTTTTAGTTCCTCTTTTTTGTTTTAATGTTGTCACCTTATACATATTGAAGTCTCTGTTTCCCTATTTTGAGTGTTTTAGCTTTGATTTATTTTTGTGATTTCCCTATCTGGGTTGATACCTGGTTGCTCTGTCCTGTGTTCTAGACTGGTGTTGTTGTCTGATATTATTGATTTTCTAACTAAAGGAGGACTCCCTTTAGCATTTCTTTTAATTTTCATTTGGTTTTTGCAAATTCTCTAGACTTCTGTTTATCTGGAAATGTCATTATTTTTCCTTTATATTTGAGAGACAATTTTACTGGATATATAATTTTTGGCTAGCAATTTTTTTCCTTCAAGACTTTATATATGTCATCCCACTGCCTTCTTGCCTCCATGGTTTCTGCTGAGTAGTCCTGGCTTATTCTTATTGACTCTCCTTTGTAGGTGATGTTACTTTTTTTATCCCTAGCTGCTCTTAAAATTCTGTCTTTATCTTTAGTTTTGGCAAGTTTGATTATGTCTTGGTGACTTTCTTTTGGGATCTGCCTTGTGTGGGTTTCAATGAGCATCTTGGATAGATATCTTCTCATCTTTCACAATATCAGGGAAGTTTTCTGCCAACAAATCTTCAACTATTCTCTCTGTATTTTCTGTTATTCCCCCCTT
This sequence comes from Loxodonta africana, assembly GCF_030014295.1. NCBI lineage: Eukaryota > Metazoa > Chordata > Mammalia > Proboscidea > Elephantidae > Loxodonta > Loxodonta africana. The sequence goes on along the minus strand of NC_087343.1, from coordinate 111,621,271 downwards.
TTCTGGTACTCCAATCACTCGTAGGTTATTCTTCTTGATAGAGTTCCATATAATTCTTAGGGTTTCTGTATTTTTTTATTTCTTTTACCTGATTTTTCCTCAAATACGTCAGTGTCAAGTGCATTATCTTCAGTCTCACTAACTATGACTTCCATTGCCTCAGTTCTGCTCCTGTGACTTTCTATTGTCTAATTCTGAAATTTTATTGTTAATCTTCTGGATTTCTGTTTGCTGTCTCCCCATGGATTCTTGAAGCCTATTAAATTTGTCATTATGCTCTTCTCTAATCTTCTTGAGTTCCTCTATTGCACTGTCTCTGTGCTTCCTGGCTTGTTTTGCATTTTGTCTTATCTCCTTCCTGATCTCTTGAAGAGTTCTGTATATTAATCTTTTGTATTCTACCTCTGATAATTCCAGGAAATTCTCTTCACTCAGAAGATTTCTTTATTCTTTGTTTTGGGAGCTTACTGAAGCCATCATGATCTGCCTCTTTATGTGATTTGATATTGACTATTGTCTCCAAGCCATCAATAAGTTATTGTATTTATTTATTTTCTGTTTGCTTACTTTGTCCTAGCTTCTTGTTTTGTTTTGATATGCCTAAATAGGCTGCTTGTGTGAACTAGTTTGATTATTGGCACCTTTGAAGCTCTAATGTCCTGTCACCAGGAGGTCAGCACTGTTACTAGGTATGTCAGCCCAGGAGTCTGTTTACTTTTCTTGTATGGATTCAGCTCAGGTGTCTAGGTAGCCAGTCACCACGTGTGCGGTGCAGGCTGTCACCTACAGTCCTAGACAGGCAGAAGTGATTGATGTAGGCACAGGTATCTGTCTGAAGTAGGAGGTCAAGCTCTGAGCAAGGCAGTGGGCTGACAGCTAGCCCTAGTGTCTGTGGAGAAAATCATGTCCGTGTTCCCTAGAGTGCATGTGTGGGTGGGTTTTGCTGCCAGACTATGGGCACCCAATGTGGTTGGATGTAGGGACTGGGAGGTACCACTTATTCTTGGACCCCTGCCACTGGCAGCTAGGTGGTGTGGGTGGATCTAGCAGTCCTCAAGCCCCTGATGTGGGTGAGTGAAGACCCTGCTTAATTAGCAGAGTGGTGTCAAATATCATGAATATTTGCCTCTCCACCATATATTTGAAACAGTTGAAGTTGGTCTGTGCTATGATGTTGAAATGGGCTCACACGGCTCTATGCAGGGTGAAAGGCATTCAAAGTCCTTGGACCCCTTATGCCTGTGCCAAGACAAAGGAGCTGTTTCTGTCCTGAGTTCCCAGCTTAGGGGAGCCAGCAGATTATTTTTTCCCTGTTTGTTAATTTGTTCCCTCTCCAAGGCAGGGAGAATGGCTCAGGGTGAGTAATGGGTCCTACTTCTGGCCCAGGGATTGCGGCACTCTCTGAAGCTGGCTTGGATCCAGTGCAAAGCAGGATGGGACAGGTAAATGGGAGAGATGTTTTTCCCAAATGGGGTGTTTTTTGATCCACGTGGTAGGTTAGACATGCATACTTATCTTTTGCCAATTGAGCTCCACTTTTCATGGATTCTGGAGGTGTGAATAGACTTTCCCTATGTGAAAAATGCATCCCAAAAGCCACTGCTTGCCTCGCTTTGCTCTCACCAGTGAAATGCAACCTGCAGTGTGCTGGTTCCTGCTGGGTCAGCTTCAGCAACTCCTCACTGCTTCTGAACTCTCTGTTCCTCCCCCTGCCACTCAGTTGAATTCCTCAACTTTGCCTTTGATATTCATGGCTCCTAGATTGTCATATGTAATTGATTCACATTTGGGGGAAGTTCTTTGTTCTAAAAGGGACTACAGGAAGCATCTGACTACTTTGCCATCTTGGCCCCACCTAATGACTCATATTTTTAACTCAAAGACAATTTGGTACTTCTCCTGGTTGCAGCTACTGTGTCAGTCCATCTCACTAAGGGTCTTCCTCTTTTTCAATGACCCTCAACTCTACCAAGCATGATGTCCTTCTCCAGGGACTGATCCCTCCTGATAACACGTCCAAAGTATGTAAGACTTAGTGTTCATTTCCTTGCTTCTAAGAAGCATTATTGTCATACGTCTTCCAGGACAGATTTGTTCATCCTTTTGGCAGTCCATGGTACATTCAACATTTTCACCAACACCACAATTCCTTATTCATCATCCAGCTCTCACGTGCATATGAGGCTATTGAAAACACCGTGGCTTGGGTCAGGTGCAGCTTAGTTTTCAAGGTGACATCTTTGCTTTTCAATCCTTTAAGTTGGTTTTTTGCAGCAGATTTGCCCAATGCAATGCACCTTTAATTTCTTGATTGGTGCTTCCATGGGTGTTGATAGTGGATCCAAGTAAAATTAAATCCTTGACAACCTCAATCTTTTCTCCATTTATTATGATGTTGCTTATTGGTCCAGCTGTAAGGATTTTTGTTTTCTCTATGTTGAGGTGTAATCCATACTGAAGGCTGTGGTCTTTGATCTTCATCAGTAAGTGCTTCAAGCTCTCTTCACTTTCAGCAAGCAAGGTTGTGTGATCTGCATAACAAGACTGTTAATGTGTCTTCCGCCAGTCCTGATGCCCCCTTCTTCTTCATATAGTCCAGCCCTCTCAGATTATTTGCTCAGCATACAGACTGAATAAGTATGGTAAAAGGATACTAAAATGAATGCCTCTTGATTGATGTACAGGTTCCTTATCAGCACAATTAAGTGTTCTGCAATTCCCATTCTTCACAGTGTTATCCATAATTTGTGATGATCCACACAGTTGAATGACCTTGCATAGTCAATAAACACAGGGAAACATCTTTCTTGTATTCTCTACCTTCAACCAGGATCTATCTGACATCAGCAGTGATATCCCTCATTCTTCATCCTCTTCTGAATCCTGCCTGAATTTCTGGTAGATCCCTGTGGATGTACTGCTGCAACCACTTTTGGATGATATTCAGCAAAGTTTTACTTGCATGTGATATTAATGATACTGTTTGATAATTTCCGTATTCAGTGGATTCACCTTTCTTTGGAATTAGCACAAATATAAACCTCTTCCAGTTGGTCAGCCAGGTAGCTCTCTTCCAAATATGTTGGCATAGTTGAGTGAGCATTTCCAGCACTGCACAGCTTGTTGAAACATCTCAATTGGTATTATGTCAATTTCTTTTCATTTTCTTTAATTCCTGGGAATATTAGGACTAGTTAATTTGTATAAACACTTATTTATTACTAAACCAATCAGAATGAAGTTTTTTGAAGGAATATTGTAATATAGTTCAATAACACCATACAGAAGTTGGAAATTATTACACTGTCATAAGCCTACCTTCTATGTGCTTTAAATAATCTTTTAGAGAAGTGATGTAGAATATGTTGTCCTCTTTGGCTTTGTTATGCCAATCAAAATAAATAATGCATCCTTTTTCAGCACTTTTCAAATAGACCAATTTATATCAAAGTTTCTGAAAGTACCTACTGAAAGCCAAATCAGAGAGTTGTTGAACAAGAAGCAGTTTTTTCTTGGAAAAGAAAAGAACTGGTAATTAAGATGGCCTCATGTAAAAGCTGGAAACTGTCAACCGTGACCTCCAATGTGAGGCAAGACACAAAACAGGCAGAAGGCTCTCTCTAGATCAGAGTCAAGCTCTCAGAACAAAATGAGACAGAAAAACAACATAAGCTTAACTGTCTGTGAGGCCAGCTCACAAAATCTGGGTTATACTCTGAAACACAAAACAGAGCAAAGAAGATAAGGTACCCATTTTCTTAAAACGTCTGCAACAATTCTTTGGTAATTTGACCAAATTCAATAGAAAAAAAATAGGTTTTAGATAAAACTTATTAACTTCCCAGAGTCTTAGATGGAGGGATCTCAGATCCTTTGACAAAGCTTGAGCCCAAACAGTCCCTGGTGGTATAGTGGTTAAGTGCTATGGCTGCTAACCAAAAGGTTGGCAGTTTGAATCCACCAGGTGCTCCTTGGAAACTCTATGGGGCAGTTTTACTCTGTCCTATAGGGTTGCTATGAGTCAAAATCAACTTGATCGCAACAGGTTTAGAGGTTAAGCAGAAGTACCCCAACAGGAAAGAAAAACAATGCAAATGGGGACTCATTTTCCCAAAGTGATCCCTGAAATTCCAAATTACTTCTAGCATATTTAGCATGAAGCATTTTTGAGCATGAACCCCAGACCAACATCCCCATAGAAGACAGCTCCAAAGTTACACCTCTTAGGTTTCAAGGGTCCTATTTTTTTTTTTATTCCCTTAGGTTGAAACTTTGGTTTCACAGAGCCAAATAAAATTCCTAACAGAGAGTCTGCTAGGGATTGGGTCAATGCTTTGTTTTACAGTGTACCTCAGTTGCTTAAGAGTTTTCTTGTGGCTGGTAGGAAGCCTAATGCTCTCACCAATCTCATGCCCCGGCTTATTCTTACACAAGCATCTTTCAATTGATGGTGATGACCCTAGGGCTCCTTAAAGTGCTCGGACTCATGCACAAAAATTTCTGCAGCTTAAAAAATCTGGGATTCCTTTGAAACAACTATAAGAAACTTAGTTTTGTTCTTTCTCAATATAGTTAATTCTTCCTGAACTTAGTTCATTCTGCCAGCTATAGACCTAGTCTGTCACAACTTCCAATCAATTTCAATTAACCATCCAAGCTACAACACAAACGCAGAGTATAAGACCTGAGAATTCTTACCTGAGGAGACTAGAGAAAAGCAGGAAGCAAAAAAGAATACTCTATGGTATGGGCTCAGTTTCTGATTTCCTCCAAGGATTCACGGACATGGGAAGATGTCTCCAGGGACTCTTTTTTGTAAAACAAAAGTTTCATTAAAGATCTTAAGGTTATTTTGGTCAGTTTTGAAACTATGTCATTCAGAGAGGCTATTTTAGTATCCTGAATACATTTGGAAGCCACAAAATAACAATAAAAATAAGCAATCCATTACTGTTATTTTGTTTTGTCACTTTGCTTTTCTAATTCTGACCTTAAACATACTAGTTTCTCCAACTGGTACTAGTTAAATACACTAGTACTCCATTTGACAGGCTGTCATTAGTGAGTTCAAACCATAAACCTAAATACAAACAAGAACTAGACCATAGTTCTTGGCCATATAGAAGCCAGAGTTCCACTAGGAAAATATGCCATTTTATTGGATTTGAGAGACCCCATTTTGAAACAGTCCTAAGTGCTACAAAATAACAAATTCACCAAATTCACAATAAATATTGGATCTAAGCTCAAAACATAAAAGGAGCAGAACTAGAGAATCAAAGAGGGCTTACCAAGACAACCTCCAGGTGCTCCGTGGAGACAGTAAGCCAAAAGGGCTTTTGCAGGCACCACACTTGTATCCAACGAGAGCCTCTTCGGAGCCCACTTCTGACACTGTGGTTGTTAAAAACCTAAATGCACAGAGAAAAGCCAGAAATTAATGTAGCAGAATATATGTATTCTGAGTAGACACAATTCAAATTGGGCAATGTCTTACTCAAGGGTATTGGGAAGACGCTCCAAAGCGTGGATAGTGAAAACAGGTTAAATAAGTGGGGTTCAGGCAGGGTAGTCTCCTGAAGGTCATTGTAATCCTTAGAAAGAGGCCAGTGGTCTCCCTTAAGCTGCTTACTAGGTTATTGTTTGGCTTAAAGGTGACCCCAGAAAAACTAGCTCCTTAAAAATTCAAGGCTCAAATGGACACCTAAGGTCAAACGGCCTGGATGGGTCAACCCAACTCAATGAACCTAGAAATCTGGATTCCAGGAGAATTAAAATGGTTTCTTAGACTTAGAGAGGTTGAGTAACTTTCCCGAGGCCAATCAGCTGCAAGTGACTGAACTAGAATGGAAACTAGGTTCAAGATAGGTCTGTTCATTTTTGATGCAGTATAAATAGTTCCCAAGATTCAATTCAATTTAAAAACCTTTGATTGAACATCAACTATGGGAGATATTGACTTGAGAGGTAAATAAGATATATGATACAAAGCTTCAAAATCTATCAAAAAAGCAGGTATATACCCACTAATTATAATACAAAGCAAAATGGGTAGAGAGTTAACAGTGAAGTACAATGCTCAGGCAGTGTCTTAGTTATCTAGTGCTGCTATAACAGAAATACCGTAAGTGGATAGTTTTAACAAAGAGAAATTTATATCTTCACAGTAAAGCAGGCCAAAAGTCCAAATTCAGGGTGTCAGCTCCAGTGGAAGGCTTTCTCTCTCTGTCGGCCTTCTCATCAATCTTCCTCCAGACTAGGAGCTTCTCTGTGCAGGGACTCTGGGTCCAAAGGATGCATGGTGCTACAGGCACTGCTTTCTTGGTGGTATGAGGTCCTCTGTCTCTCTGCTCACTCACTTCTTTCTTTCATATTTCAACAGATTGCCTCAAGACACAATCCGGTCTCCTAGATTGAGTCCTGCCTCACTAACAGAACTGCCACTCATCCTCCCTCATTAACATCATAGAGGCAGGATTTACAACATGTAGGAAAGTCACACAACACCAGGAATCATGGCCCAGCCAAATTGATACACATATTTTGGGGGGAACATAAGTCAATCCATGACAGGCAGAAAAGAAATTTCAGGGCTGAGAGTGAGGAAGGGCATGAAAGTGATCAGTTTTCCTTATAATCTATTAAGATCTGCTTTGGACAAATCTACTACCTGCAGAGCTCAAAGGATATAGAAATTTTTCTTTTCATCTTTTTATATACCTGTCATCCAACTCAGCCTATTTTCCATATTATACTCAACACTGCCATTTCTAGATTTAGTTAATACTCAAGTAATTTTTTTTTTAATGTCCATGGTGCAGAGAGTAAAGAGCATGCAGTATATAAATCAGCTATGCAAAAGCTCACTTAAGACATCAAAAGGTCTTTAGAGAAAGTTATTAGGGGTCTCAAAGTCTCCATAAAATAATCAATTTACAGTCACTGTCCACTTAAGCAACAACCGCCAAATTTATGAGTTATCTATTTGCTGAAAAGTCATATAATTTGTTGGGTGTTAATTTCTCAGATGATCCTAGTCTGTTAAGAAAATTGCAAATGAGAATAAAAGTAAGGAAACTAACTCCTGCCAAATATATCCCATTTCTGGATCCCTATATTCCAACCAAGACCACTGAAGAATCACTGCTTCCATGCAATATTTTTAACAAAGGCTTATGTTATGATTTATTGAAGATCAGAGACTATGTCTATGATTTTTTTAAGGTCTTAAATTTTAGCTATTTTTTTCTTTAACAGATTGTAATCAAATATAACTTAATGTTAAGTAGTCCACCTGTGCAATAAGCTGCATATTAAGAAAGTCAATGGAAAAGCCATTGTTTTCTCCAGTTTTTTCACTATAAACACCACTATTGCAAGCTAATTTGCACAAACATGAAGTATGAGTGTCTGGGAGTGAACACAGTATTAAACTTCTTCATTTCTGGAGTAGTTCATTTGTATTCATCTCTCCCTAATCTACTCAAGCTTTCACTTTAACTATTTTATTGTTCTCCCTTGTGTTGGACAACGGGGTTGTGCATCGCTTCTGAGTGGATAGAGCTCTTATTACTGAGAAAACAAAGGTACCCTGGAGAGGTTTAATATATCCTCCTTGGTCAAACTTCTCTAGAATCTCTCATAAATAAAAGAGGATTTGAAGCCTCTTTCTGGAGCAGAATTGGCCAAACCACTTTCATTCACATACCAAAGTCATGACTTGTGTCTTGTCTGCATAACGCCTATACTACCATGTACTTGATATTTTAGTTAAACTAACTCATTATTTTTACTTAGATAAATATACTTTAAAATAAAATTTTCTATCAGTACTGTAAATTAAATGTCAATATCGTATGTCACAAAGAAGTCATAAACATCTAGCTAAATACAGTTGTTTGCCAAGGCTTAGAGCCTGCCAGCTGCTCTCTAATTATTAAATAGGGAGAGCAGCAAGTTTTAGAGTAATATTAAGAATATATTCACACCAAATTGTGTTTTCTTTTTTTTCCTCCTTACTGAAATTAAAAAAAAAAAGAAAGGTGTCAAATGGTATTACTCAGTGTTATTTAACACTGTGCACCATGTCCCTATACCATCTAAAATCATCTCGAATACCTCTTGGGAATATCAAAGAGAAAAATTATTAACAGACGTTTTACTTTAATTTTAGATTTTAGAGTTTCTCTAAAAAAAAAAAAAAAATTTTTTTTTTCTTACCCAGGAAACCAAATATTAACCATAAAAATTTCTGACCAAATCCTGCCAGCAGCGTTTTTCACTCCAGATTGCTAATCTTTTCTTTCCTATTAGAAGCCAGGCTTAAACCCATTGTCTTGGAGTCTATTCCAATTCTTAGATTTACTTAATTTAAATTTCAAATGTATCTAGGCTGCAGGTGGGTAGAGGGCAAGAGACCACCTTGTGACCAGCTATCAGTTGATCTCAGTAAAAGGGGGAAGGCATTGTTCAATCATTCATAGTAAGATTAGCCAGTCGTTGATCTTCTATTCTTCTTCCTTCTCTTCTCTTTATACGCCTCATTGTAACCAGCCTACTTCAAGTCATTTGTCTTTTTTTTTTGTAATCAGAATAGTCCCCCTATGTGCATATAAAATAACTGCTTGGAAAAACCGTATGCTTTAATTTATTTAAGTTTTGATTATTTTTAACAGGAGTCAAGTATCAACTTTGAGAAACACTGTTCTCAATTACCTGGAATTTCATAAGCCCAAATCTCACCGTTTCTAACTGATCCAAAACAAACATTCAGTATTACTATATATGTTGTCATCTGTAATCTTACAGAAACCCCTTCCATACTAAATCTACATTATACCAGAAGGACTGGAGACCTTCCCACGTGGCTCCACAATAGGCTAGCAGTCACCATTACCTAGCAAGTTTATGGCTCAATTCCCGTATCAGGAAAATAACGGTTGGCTCCATTTCCCCTCATAACTTCTAGATTTCTCTTTTCACTTCAGTGCTCTACTTTCAAAGGTTTAGTCATTTCTCACAAATAATGAGATGCCTAAAAAAATGGGCTGCTGTTTTTATTTTCTATTTTAACCAAAGAAAACATCCTTTAATTTCTGGTGTCCTTAACTTTAGCAGTGACTTTAACAAGAATTATTTTCCTTCATTTTTCATGGTAATTACTCTACTTTCTACTTGGAGACAAGGTTCATGTTCTCAGCTCTAGAATAACTACATCACTCATTCTAGTTTCCACAAGTTCTAACTTTGGACATTTTTTTTTATCCACAGTATTCTTAAAACGTCAGCTTCCCACATGGTATATTTTCTCTACTAAAAGATGATCAAACAATGCCAACATAATACACACTTTCTCTCTGAAACCACAGAAAGAAATGTGGAACCTCATAAAGTAGTACTAGCAGTCAAATGGAGATATTGTATACTATCTTTATTGTAATCCACATCCTAATTATCCTATTTTTTTAAAAAAAATCAAATTTAGCATTGTACATAAATGTAAAATATGAGTCAGTGGCCAAGGTTATGCCGTAGTATAAGCACTTTTCATTTTGCTTTCAACCAAACTTCTGCCAGGGTATTTCCTAAACATTACATGTGATCAGATGACCTTCACCATTTCATGGACTTTTAATGGCTCACCATGATTTTACTTAGAGCTGCCATGTCTAATACAGTTAGGCATTATCTTGATAACCCACCAAGTTATCCAGGGTATGAAAAAAAGGACACATACTGGTCAACTACTGCCTGGCAAGTCTCTGAGTGACCAGGTCGTGAATAATCTAAAGGGGCCCTCAGCAAATGTACAGGAAAGGATTAATAGAGAGAGAAAGAAAATCTGCAGCCAATGCCACAATAAAACTACCTGTTCCATATTGACATTAAACACAAAACTCAGCCACATTGTCACAGAGCTCTATACTGGGGTATTAACCACTTTCAGACAACTTCAGTATTCTTTCTGTAATTAATAAATGGTCCCTACACTCAAAAGCCATTTATTTGAATTTAAAATAAAATATGCATTGTATTGAAATGACCTAAATAGCAATAATTCATTAAAATGATCTCGAACCAAGATTTTTTTTTTTTTTTAACATAGGAGGAAAAACAATTGTGAGAAAGAAGCAATTAGATTATAGATATGGTATTCCTGTGGTGGGCTACTACAGCAGCTCATCATATGTAGCCAGGTATCTCTTTAAGGTCTTATTTGTGAAAGGTTGTGATAAAACTGAAAAGAACTTTAAATTCATTTGGCTTTTGAGATTATCACTCTATTTAACCTTGAAAGCTTTTTGCATTTTCTCATGCCTTTGTTTGCTTTCAGGAATTTATCTTCATTTTAACTTTAATCCGTTTTATACCTCTTGTCTCATCTTTGATCTGCAAGGTTCAACCTTTTTTTTTTTAATCTGCAGTGTCTACAGTGTGACAGGGTGGGAGTAGAGAGACCTTCTGTCCCTGTTTATAAAAAGGATAGAAGCTCTGGTGGCTCTGTGGTTAAGAGTTCAGCTGCTAACGGAAAGGTTGCCAGTTCAAACCCACCAGCTGCTCCTTGGAAACCCTATGGAGCAGTTCTACTCCGTCCTATAGGGCTGCTATAAGTTAGAATCTACTCGATGGCAAGGAGTTGGTTTTTGGTTGTATATGACATTGTGATCATTTTACCTGTTAGATTGAAAAACTAGTATCTAAGGAGTACTTGTTCAATGTTAAGTAGCAATTTCACCTGGGATTTTCAACACTGATTCTATCAGTTACACTATCCTCAAGGTGATAACATTTTGTCTGAAGAAGTCCAAGCATTTCAACATTAATTTTTACAAAAGTGGAAGCAAACACTTATCAAATTTGCCACAAGCACCATAAAATCAGCTTTGTAATGGCTGTCCAGGTCCTCTGTGTAGAATAGGAGTAGTTTAGACCACCTTCGCACAATCGGGGGAATTTTTTTACATTAAACATTGCAAGTGCAGGATCTAGGATCTATGAGCTCTCCAGTATCTTCACCAAAAAAAAAAAAAAATTCAAATAATGTCTACAAAATATAAGGTTATGTAAACTGAAACTCAGCACATATACAAATATAATAAAATTTAAATCTCAGGCACTAGAAATAATTTATTCCTTTGGGACTAAAATTATCTTAAAATTTTATATCAAAAAATAAAGTTAATGTGATATGTTCAAATGGGTGCATTAGAATTTGTTTGCTATAACAAAGGGTGAGGTCTGCCAAAGTAAGCATGTCTAGGGCATATTCCATGATTGTTATCAATCATCATTCACATGTCAGCAAGACAATAATTAGAAGCTGTACAGTATTGAAAATTTTGAAGAGCAACAGCAACAAAAATAAAACTGTAGTGTAACTAACTATAGGCTGAAAATTTCTCTCACAGGCATTACATCAAATAAAATGGGATTTATCCCGAAATCTTTTCCAGTGGAAAAAAACCCAAGAGCCTCGGGGCTTCTTATTATAATTGGTCTTATTCCTATCTCATTTCTGAAAACAATATGAATAGAACAGCTTGACTCTAAGATAATTACAGATATTTTATACTGTCCCGAAGTTATCACAGGTATCAGCATTTCAACGGCAGTTTTGTTTTGGTTTGGTTTTTTCTTTTTTCACTGGCAGCTTAAATTTACCAAATATATATCATAGCAGAGACATTCAGGAAATGTGCCCGTATGGTCCTAATTTTTTTCTATTTGTTTAACAGCTTGGAGTGTATAACAATGGACCCTATATTTTTCTTACCTGAGAAAAATCAGAGCAGAAAATTCTCTGCAGAATGCTATGGGCTTGTAAGGATCAGCCCTATAAACTACCTAATATCAAACCACCACATCCTATTACAGTTCCACACCTTGTTGAAGGCCCAATATAAACTTGGGCTTGAAATCAAGCATCCCAGTGTTACAAGCTAGCCTGTTTTTTCTCAGTAACAATTCTGTGGAGAGAAACTGCTCTCACTTCCTAACAGGTTTGAGACACTGAAATGTGACTGCTTCTCTTCAGTAATTTTCCATCAAATGTGCAAGACACATCTTGACAGTGAAACACCATTTCTCATTTACCTCTTCAACAAGATTGAAAATATTCCTTCTATATAAAGGGACATTCATTTTACTTGAATAACAGGAGCTGATCTCTCCGGCTTCGTTTCCTTTTCCAAAAATTTCCTCACAAATAAAAAAAAATATATATATATTGATTTCTTACCTCATAAGACTTGATGGGGAAATTTCTTTTTAACATGCTACCTGTATCAGAAAATGGTACGCTGACCTACCATTGCTTCCATATGCCATTTGACTTATACTGAGATATCTACATTTGGTGCCTAGCTTTCCTGATGTCCACTGATCAGTCATTGAGAATACAGGCTGCAATAATGGGCACAACTTAAAGCAATGAATTGAATGAATATATGTACTAATGAATCAAAGCATATGAGGCCCCCTCGGGACAGACAGTTTTTAATTACAGTGAAACAATTCCAGTAGTAGAAATGGAAATGAGTCATTTTGAAGAAGCTTCAAACTCAGAAGCACATCACCAGGTTTTACAACTGCAGCCATCACGGTCCCCACTAGAGGAGGTATTCTGCTGCATTGTGAGTGAGAAGGCCAGCCTACTTATGAATCAATCAGAAGTGGTGTTTGCAATGAAGTTCATTCTGACTTGCAAGTCATTGTACAGGAATTTGTCTTTGTCAAACAGCCGGTGGATCTATTTTCCTCAAGTGCTAATACCTTGCTTCAATATAATACTAGGTTGGATGATAAATAATAAGAAAGGCACTTAATCTTTAAGACTTCCACATAATAAGCTTCAGTTGACTATAAATAATCCTAATGGCCTGAAATCTTTAAAGAAAAAAAAAATCCTGGAAAAAGGTTATATAAGGTTTATCAAAGTTTACAAATGCATATCCAGGAAAAATCTTACTACTTAAAACCATGTAAAAAGTTCCATCTGAAAGAGTGAAAGATCATTATTATTTTATTTATTTATAAAGGAGTTTAAATGTTTCAAACTGCAGTGGAGCAGGGAATTGAGAGCAGCATTGTAGGGCGGCGCTATAGGATCAGGATAGCCCAGCTCTTCCTCCTATGTAAGTTACTTAAAATTCTCTGCACCCCAGATGGAAACCCTGGTGACGTAGTGGCTTAGTGCTATGGCTGCTAACCAAAGAGTGGGCAGTTGAAATCCATCAGGAGCTCCTTGGAAACTCTATGGGGCAGTTCTACTTTGTCCTATAGGGTCTCTATGAGTCGGAATCAACTGGATGGCACTGGGTGGGGCACCTCAGATTCCTTGTCTGGGAAACAGAGCAGGATTAAAAAAGACAAAAGTTACGAAGTGTTTTGTGCAGTGCATCCTGAATCATTTTGGGTACCCACAAACATTCAGTAACTTTATGTCCCGCAGTAATTATATGCGATTCACAAAGTATTTCCAATAAGTGTTTGGGAATTCTGCTTCAGTAAATTAGGTAACATAAAATGTGTTTTCTTTTGGGTGTCAATTTCATGAGACTAGACACTTGCAGAGGTTTTAAAAATGGTTTGTTGTCCAAGCAGCCTAAGTAAATTTTCTCCCCTGCTAAATTATTTATACTTTCACCACCCACTTGTTTTTGTTTTGGTTAGCAAAGACAACCAACAAATCAACAAAAAGCCTTCATTTTTATCAAAAATTCCAAATTCAGCATGGCATAGTGAAAAGAGGATGGCTCTGGAGTAAGAAATTTTTTTTTTTTTTCTGGAGTAAGAAATAGCTGAGTACAAATCCCAATTTTGCAGCATAAACATGTTTAAGTCATTTGAGCCTCAGTTTTCTCCAACTGGACTAATAGCAATTTGCATGGTGCAAAGAACTATGCGTGCATGTGTATGTAAAATCGCATATATGATATGCTTATATTTATATATATATATATATATATACATATATGGAAAGTTGGTTAAGTTGTCTCACAGATATTAACTCAATAATTGCATGTATTTTTAAAGTCAAGAATTTACGACTAATGATGGCTGGATCAATAAAATATGTGTATATTGTACTTAAATTCTTGGTTAGTTCCCAGTGCCCTAAATTTCATATACGTAAGTTATGAATTCTAGATCTGGGCCATATTGGACCTTAAGGCTGCTCATCTGTAAGAGTGTGCTCAGAATCTGCATGGGAAAAGATGATAATTCTACTCCTCACCTGTATTCCAAACAGTGCAAAGAGAGAATTGTAAATATAGCAACTGCTACTAGGATTCTAAATTTTCATCCAACTCCTAGAAAGTGCCAAATTAGCAGTGGTCTTTATTCCTTCCTTGGGGTACTGCATAGATTAGAGCTTTAAAGATCTATGCAGTGTCCTCACTTGCCAGACAAGCTATTTTTCTCCTAGCAAATAGAAAGGGCATACATGGGGAAGAATATTAATTACTTGTTTGGGTTTTTACAGTTGAGAAGTTGTCTTTATTTTGTTTTAGTGTTAAAGATCACGTTTTAGAGAGATAGTGGTAGGACTGCCAAGTAATTAAACTTGCTTAAAGGCTCATGGACCTTTGTTAAAGTTTGTTTACGTGGATGTTCTACAGAGTCAATGTTAGGAAATAGCCAACAAGTTTCCTCCCCCTCACATAGCGTTTTCCCTCTACCCAGTGGTCAATTTGCTGTAGTAGTTCAGTTCCCTCTGTTTGGGACATTTGAGCCCCCAAATCTTCCTGGCACTCTCCTTGTTATTCAGTTCTTAAATGCCTCTTCCTCAGAATGGCTTTCCCTGGCCCCCTTCTCTAACTTACCACCTACTTCTGACTATGTCACATTTTATCCCATCACTTTATTTTGCCTTTATTTATTTAGTTTAGCAGTTATCATTATCTTGTTCATGTAATTGTTTACACTCAATGATTTATTTATTGAATGAAAGAATCCTAATATTGTGGGAAGTCTAATCATTTTCAAGATCACACTGCCTATGTAGACCTTTTTCATCAAGGTATGATTTCACCTTTCTTGAAAAACTATACTTTCCTTAAAAGAACACAAATCTAATGTGATACTATCTTTGGCCCAATACACTTCAAGTCATAAGTGAAAGTAAAGAGAGACACTTACCCAGAAAGGTAGTAACAAAATTGGTCCCTGTTAGGATCAAAAACACTTGTAGTCTCATAAATTGAAAAGCTGAAAGAACAATGCCAGAGAGTAAATCTATGTTTTAGCAAGGCAGACAGAAGTGTCTTAGCTTTGAAGAAAAAAATCACATGGCAAGCTTTTGTTTAATGGTAAAAGTAAACCATATCATGGTGTAGTTCTAAATTATTCAGCATGATGCACGGCTATAAAGTACCCGCCAAAACCAACTGCCATGGAGTTGATTCCAACTCACAGCAACCCTGCAGAACAGAGTGGAACTGCCCCATAGGGTTTACAAGGCTGTAATCTTTATGGAAGCAGATTGCCACATCTTTCTCCCCTGGAATGGCTGGTGCGTTCAAACCCCTGACCTTCTGGTTAACACCCAAGCGCTTAACCACTGCACCACCAGGGCTCCTTGTAAAGCATTCAATCCTCCTAAATTAATTACCCCCCAAAAAAGGCATTGACGTGTGATTCACACTCCAAGTTTTGCACTCCAAATATATATATATACCCTATATATATATATATATATATATGCAATTTATTATGCATCCAAACAAGCAGACAACCAGAACACCCCTCCAGATTTTTATAATACCTGTCACAGGCCCTTTATATGCCCCTGCACCACCACCTGAAAGTATCCCTGAGAATACACACACTCCTGGGTAAGGACACAGATCTTAACATCAAGAATTAGTCTAGATTTTCTTCCATTTTCTATCATGAATGCTGTTTTTCTAGTTTCCTAGCCCCCAACTGGCTACTTAAACTTGCCTCAGACTTTCCCTTCATTTGCAATCTGATTTTAATATAATTTTCCAACATCTTCTCTGCATTTTCCTTAGACGCCATTTTATTTTTCCATTTTTAGTACTTCTGTTTCTTTTCCACAGAAGACAGACCCTCTTGCCTTCTAACACGTTAAGGGACAGGAAAAACTCATACATCTTCAATAGGCGTCAAAAGAACCCTGGATTTCATGCAGTGGGTTTGGCTACTGGGTGTTTTCTGCTACATTCTTATTTCTTTGGCCATTGATTGTCTCTTTATGGTAACTATAAAATTATCAGGCAATCTGGTAATTACCTTTTACCAGTAATGATTTTCTGCTTTGTTTTATCTCACCTTCTACACCGCAAGCTCCTTGAAGGTAGTGGCCAGGTTTAACTCAGTTTGGAAACCTTTGCAACACCTAACTCCTGCTTCCTACACAGTACTTTTAGAAGAGTTGTTAAATTAGCTGAATTTAATTAAATTCTGGACAAATTAGAATTTGCTGTAAAATTTAATGGCAAGTTTTAATTTCTAACAGATATATTTCTTTATGTATAAAAGACTCTTATAGCTCTGTTTTGCTTTAGATGACTTTCTAAACTGTTTAACAATTGCCACTTGCTGTAAAAATAAAATTTAAACACAAATATATGCAAGGCAGCATATAAAGTTTTCATACAAGTTGAGCCCGGTGGTGCATCTTAGAATCACTTCAGAAGACTAAGAATGGGGGAAGACTTATCCCAGACCTACTTCCTGAATTGGAATCTCAGGTGACTTGGATATGCACCCCTGGTTAAGAACCACTGGTAGAAGTATTAAAAAGAAAATAACAATTGCCACTAAATCAATTCTGACTTATAGTGACCCCATGTATGTCAGAGTGAAACTATGCTCCATAGGGTTTTCAGTGGCTGATTTTTCAGAAGTAGATCACCAGGCCTTTCTTCCAAGGTGCCTCTGGGTGGACTCAAACTTCCATTCTTTCAGTTAGCTACTCAGCAAGTTACCTGTTTTACACCACCCAGGGGCTCTGATAGAAGTATAGGTAATTATAAATAAAAGAGTTCAAGAAATGAACATACTTACCTCACAGAGGCATTATGAAAATCAAAAGAGCTACATTTTTAGAAAGGGCATCATAGACTGGAAAGTGCTATGAAAATGTTAAGAGCCACCGTATCATCGCCAGTATCATCACGTCAGTGGGGATTCTGAGAAAACTGTTTGGGGAGGTAGATAGCTTTTGAGCTCAGATTTCAGGCATGTACAGTATCTGAGGCAGATCATAGATGTTGAGCAACTCATGAATTTTCACTTCTGGACTCTGATTTATCTTCCATTGTTTACCCAAATTTTTTTCAAATTAGTCCCACCCTTAAAAATCACCACTGTTTACCTGATTTGTAAAATCCTACCTTAATCTTAAATCTAGCAAACTTCCTAATTTAGTGAATTTTTCTTGTTAGTTTTTAAGAATTTATTAAAAAGGGACATATTTCATCTGTTAGACAATCCAGATCATAGAATAATGTGTGATGTTGGTGTGACTCAAGCCCTGAGAATAGATTAAACAGCATCACCATTTGATTTGAAAATATGTAACTGTTTCTTATATTCAAAATAATTTGATAGCCGGTTGTTTTGTTGCAATATGAAACTTCACCAGATTCTATTTGGCTAAATGCTGTAATTCTTAACTAATACTCTTAGGTTCCATAGCATGGTTCAAAAACAATGATAAATCATTACACTACAGACAGTGATTTCTGAATTAATTTCTGAGCACCAGCAGCAATTCTGCTATTACAAGCTGCATTTAGATCATAAATTATTCTGTGGGCCCTGTTGTCTGTGCCAAAAAAAAAAAAAAATGGGAAGTTACTAATATATGTGAAGATGGCAACTTGGCAAAATGATATTGAGAGACCAAAGTGCAAAATTATTATATCCTCTTGGTCAGGACCCTCTCGTGGCTGAAAATGTTGATAAAAAAACTAGTCAAACAGTCCCTGAAACACATTTGTTAAAAACCTGCTTCATCTCTAGCAGACACCTGAGAAGAAACTAGTTAACAGCTTGACAGATTCAAGACAGGGACAGGCATCTTTCCTTGGCACCATTTTAAATTGCTTCAAAGGAGGGTGAATCGGTGAGACTGGGGTCAAGAAAAAAAAGGCAATAATTGCTTGTTAGAAAAGAACAGTTGTGCAATAAAGAATGCTGAAACAAAATGATATACTTCCAAAATGTATATTAAAAATGAACCTTTATTGTATTCATGTGCTTAATGAAATAGCTTCATTTTTTTTTTTTTAACTTTTAGTAAATAAATGATATGGGCCTAGAAATCAAAATAAAGTTGATTTTAAAATATGACATTAAGCTTCAGGAGTCTGTTCAAGAATTGGCTTAATCCACAACCCTTAAAACAGTGCAAGAGTTTTAACAGGGTCAGAGGAAATGGAAAATGTTTTCCGAATTTCAGCTTGATGTTAAAATAGCCATTCCTAAAGAAGGTATGATGACACTACCACCATAGTACAGGGACTGGCAGAAACTTTTTATAAAGAGCCAGGTGGTAAATATTTCAGGCTCTGAAGGCCATACTCCGTCATAATTACTCAACTCTGCCATTGCAGTGCAAAACAAACCATTGACAATATGTAAACAAATGGACATGGCTGTATTCCAATAAAATTTATTTATGAAAACAGGCAGTGGATTGGACTCGGCCCTTAGGCCATAGTTGTCAACCTTGCCGTAGTATATTAATCCTTGCCATAGTATATTAGGAAACCCTGGTAGCATAGTAGTTAAGTGTTACGGCTGCTAACCAAAGGGTCAGCAGTTCAAATCCGCCAGGCGCTCCTTGGAAACTCTATGGGGCAGTTCTACTCTGTCCTATAGGGTCGCTGTGAGTCGGATTCTACTCGACAGCACTGGGTTTTTTTTTTTTTTTTTTTTTTTTGTAGTATATTAATTAAGGAAGCAGAGGACAAGTTCCTGATGCTCCTGAAATCCACAGATGTCCCTTTCCTTCCCAGTCTAGGGAATATCATTTTAGTCACAGGAAAACTCTCCTCTGTTTTGTTGTTTTTCTCTTGCAGACATTTCCTCACTTCTATATTTCCAGAACACCAATTTTAATCTTTGCAAGAGTGTTTGGTTTTGGAAACCTTCCCTAAGAAGGAAAGTGGCATGCAGGAATTGGAAGATACGGTTGTAATGTAGCCACAGCAGCTCTGTATTCTCATCTGAACAATGGCAATAACAATGGTATCCACCTCATGGGGTGCTGTGAAAAGTGGTTTCTATCCGTGAAATGCTGAGTAAAGTCTGGCATAGAGATTAAGTGCTGAATAAATTTAGCTCTTTTTTTTTATTTTTATGTTGTTTCATAAAATTTTTCTGAGAAAAGGAAGCACTAAACATTTTACCTGCATAAAATAAAAAGGAGAAAATATAGGGAAATATTTTAATAAATCTCTTAAATGATTACACAGGCACAGAGAGTTGAAGCCAACGTGGCATTTCCACGGTAACCAGAGTGTGATCCCCATAATTTACTTGTTTTCATACAGAATCTCTTGGCCAGTTCATCAAAATGCTCACATTCTGCCTGTGGACTAAGAGAATATGATATGGAAACAATACCAAAAAACTTGATGATGGGGTAATAACACCAGACACAGAATCTCCAGGGAGCAGGCTGAGGGTCAACAAAAACTTTTGGGTCAGTACCAGGAGAACACAGTTGCATCCAATAGAGCAAAGCCAAGTGAGTATAATTTTGACCACTAACCACTCCTGCCAATAAAGGGCCATACAGCTGGGTATTGAATCCCTTTCAAATAGGCTGTGGGTCCTTCTAGAAACAAATGTCTATTTCAACACAAAATGAGCAGGTATATAATTCTGGCTTTTCCTAACTATTCCATTGAAAGACAAACCCTAATTTCCTATCCTGGGAAATCAAGAATATGGAATTGCATATTAAAGTCCAGGTTTTCTGTATTTTGGAAAAATATACTCATCCCATGGATTTTGAAAATATTGATACCCTTAGCCACTTTTATGCACACTGTGCATTGGTAGTTCTGGACTCAAAAGGACAATTCCTGTTATGCCTCAAAGTAGTGCTATACTATCCTTTTTTTTGTTGTTATTGATTATTTTTTAAGTTACCGTTAAGTGGTTTTATCACAAATAATATATTTACTTGTTATTCCAAGATGTCCTTATAAGTACTACATATTTATACCTAAATATTGGCCCACATAAACTTAAGAGTAATTTCAAATTATGAAAATAAAATTTCTGTTCAGATTATTACCAAGATACAGATAATCATATATATTTTAAGACATTAAACAACTAAAGATTGTTTTAGTTAACCAACTTTTAAATTCCTAAATTAAACCTTTCTGCCTATTCTTCCCTTTATTTTATTAACAAAGCTTTTTGTTGTTGTTGTGTTGTTTTTTAATATTCACTGCGTAGCAATCGGTGAAAAGATCTGCTCTCTTCTGCCCACTATCACTCGACCCTTCAGTATTTGGGACAGTAAATTTTCAACTGCAATCTCAGTCTTTTATCAGAAGCTGATACTACTTTTGTACCATAAACCCATAGCCCCCAAATTTAGCATCAAGTCAGCCCTGTAGATGGGCTCTACCCTTTTTTCCCTGAACATATGCTTGGTTTCTTGTACCCCAAATATAATAATTGGCTCCTACCTTGGGTTTGGAGCCCTGGTGGTACAGTGGTTAAGAGCTTGACTGCTAACCAAAAGGTTGGCAGTTTGAATCCATCAGCTGCTCCTTGGAAACCCTATAGGGCAGTTCTACCCTGTCCTACACGGTTGCTATGAATCACAATCGACTCAATGGCAACGGGTTTGGATTTTTGATTTTTGGTACCTTGGCTCAGAAGTATAAAGTAGGATCTTGACTCCTTGCCAGAAATGTTTTTGTCCTGTCCTATCCACCGTACTAAGATTCCTGCCTTGCCTGGAACTTGGTTTTGTGTCTGAAGCTTAAGTCTACTTCTCCGCCTTCCATATTGTTCAGCCTCCTCTTCTCCTGCCTCTGCTACAGCCTGTCTGACACATTCTGCTCCCAACTAAGCCTTGGTTCTAATGATAATTTGCAGGATATAAGTTACACACTAGCACCCATGTTATGGCTATGAAAATTGCCATGGTTAGGAAAATAACACATACTAAAGTTCTATTTAAACTTATGTTGACAACAATAAATTTTTAAGTAAAATGTTCTGCTTATGAACACCTGTAATATTGAAAACAAATGAAAATGTCTTTGAATTTCCTCAAATTTAAAAGTTAAGATATAAACTCTCACAAACTATCCCAAAATATATAGCCAATTCTTGATTACCTTCAATGCATATGGTCTTAATCGAAATCATCTAGGCAATTGTCAAAATTATTGAACATATCCACAGCATCCATATTTTATATGTTGTCATTTTCCTCCATTAACAGCTATCACTTAGCCCAATCTGTTTCAAGAGATTGCACTGATCCATGTATGAGTCCAAGAGTGATATTTAAAGTGTTACACAACAGCATGGATATTAGCAATCAGAATGGAGACTGGACATAACTCTGTGACACAATTAAGATTTTTCCTCTTCACATCGCTATACAATTGGGTGTTCTATGGACATCCTTTCCCACTGTGATTCACAAAGTCAGGTTTCTTCCTTCCAGTGGTTCCCTATACCCTAAAGTCTTAGAGTCCTCCTCTTGATCATCTGCATCTAGACAGAAGATGAAGAAAGAGAGCAAGAGCCTGGAGAAGGAACACTTGTTTTTAATCATCTTGGTCTGTAAGTGATACACACCACTTAAACACACAATCCATTGTCAAAAATGTTACATCCTATACCGAGATACAGTAGGCCTAAGTATAGCTTAGGAGTGCGCTCAGTGAGTATTGTCTCCAGCACATATAAAATATTAGAAGGTACTAAGTGTTTTTTTTTTTTTTTTTACTAAGTGTTGTGGGGAAAAATGAGCAAGAGTAAGGGGCCTTGGGAGTACTACTAGGTTAAAAAAAAAACAAAAAAACCCAGTGCCGTTGAGTCGATTCCGACTAGCTTAGAGGTTGAAAATTTAGTTGACAGTCTTATTGTAGGCCTCATTGAAAAGGTGACGATTGAGCCGAGGCTTGCTTGAGGGGAGAGTTTTCCAGGAAGAGAAAACAGTTCAAAGGCCATGAAGTGGAAAACTACCTGGTAGTTTCAAGGAAAAGTGAGGAGGCTGTCACAGTTAGAGAAGAATTTTGCAAGGGAGGCCTGAGAAGTAAAGGGGCCAGTAGAGCTTTATAAGCTATTGTAAGGCCTTTTCTTTTGACTCTGAAGAAAACGAGAGGTTTTTGATGTGTTTTAAACTGGGGAGTGACATGAGCTTGCTTGCTTTTTAACAACATCACTTAAACTGCTATTTGAAAACTCACTGGAAGGAGGCAGGTATGGAACATGAGAGAACAGTTAGGAGACTATTTCCATAGTCCACGTGAGGGGTGTCAGTAGGTTGGACCCAGGTAGCAGAGGGGATGGTGAACAGTGGCCAAATTCTGGATGCATTTGAAAGGCAGTGTCAATAGTATATTCTAACAGATTGTAAAAGAATGTAAAAGAATAAGAGGAGTCGAATAGGACGCCATGGTTTTTAGCCTGAGCAATTATAAAGCTGAGTTAAAGTGGCCACTAACTGATATAGGGGAAGACATTGAGTCGAGCAAATTTAGGGGGAGAGGAAGAATAGGAATTCATTTCTGGATATGTTAATTTTGGAATATCTATCATGCATATAAATGGAGTTGTCAAATAGTCAGCAGGATATATGATTCTAGAATTGGGAAGAAGTCTGACCAAAGATATAAATTTGGCAGTTCTCAACTATTGGATGATATTTAAGCCATGAGGCCGGATGAGATCATCAAGATAGTAAGGATAAAGGGAGAAAAGGTCCAGGGTCTGAGCTCTGGGCCAAAACAACGTTAAGAGGTCAGGATAAATAAGACAAACCAAAAAAGAGGAGAGAAAGAAGACACAGTAGTAAGGAGAGTGTGTAGTGTCCTGGGAACTAAGTGAAGAAAGAGATTTCAGGAGAAAGGAATTATCGACTGTGTAAAAGGCTGTTAATAGGCCAAGATGGGGGCTGAGAATTGAATTCGGCAGCCTCAGGGTTTTGTTGACCTTGATGAGAGCAATTTTGGTGGAATGTGGAGTAGCAAAAGCCTGAGAGGAGTGGGTGTAAGAGAGATGTGAAGAGAGGAATTGGAGACTGGAAGTGCAGATAATTCTTTTGAGGAATTTTGCTGTAAAAAGAAGCAGCAAAATTGAGCTGGAGGCAAAGTTTTGGCAAGAGATAGATTTTCTTTTTTTTTTTTTTAAGATGAGATAATTCCGGGTTGTTTCCAATACTGTCAGAAGAGCAAACAAATCTGTCTTGGAAGAAGTACAGACAGGACGCTCCTGGGAAGCGAAGATGGTGGGACTTTGTCTCACACACTTTGGACACATTATCAGGAGGGACCAGTCCCTGGAGAAGCACATCATGTTTAGTAAAGTAGGGTGTCAGCAAAAAAGAGGAAGACCCTCAATGAGATAGATTGTCACAATGGCTGCAACAATGGGCTCAAACATAGCAACGACTGTGAGGATGGTGCACAACCAGGCAGTGTTCTATTCCGTTGTGCAAAGGATTGCTATGAGTCAGAACCTACTCGACGGCACCTAACAACAACTCCAATTTACACATTTCTTTAGATGCTAGTGATAGTGGCAAAATTCTCAGTTCTATTCTTGGTCAAAAATAATTAGTTTGGTTTCCCTTCAATGGTTACCACAGAAAAATGCTTATTTGGCCCTGTTAACAATTCGTTATGTTTTAAACATATTCTAACAACTAATGCCTTGTCCCAGTTCACCTTAAAGCTCACACAATTATCGCTTTGGGAAAATGTGAAAGGTGCATGTATCACTCTGTCCATTCTTGCCAAAATAAAACACAAAGTTTATTTATTCCTGTCTCCATTCCTGCCAAAATATGTCCCATTCTCTTTGTAATTTCAAACATCAAATTAGTTCACTTTTCCAATTCTTTTGCTTAAAAGCATGAAAAGTCAGACCTTCCAAAACTAGAAAAAATGCACAAGTCTTCAGGGGGTGAATCTGTACCTAAAAATCTCAGATCTCCCTACATAACCTGGTATCACTGTCAAAATCAGCATCTTCATCTGCGGACTTAAGGCAACAGAGAGCGAATCGATTTTTAGAAGCAAGATGCTCCATGAAAAAAGCCTGGCTGCTCCATGAAAAATGCCTGGCTGCTCCACAGGCTTCTACCCTTAAGAAGAGTTCATGTGGCAACATTTCAATGAATTGTTGACAAGTTTCCATTGTGCAACATAGGGCTGAATCTTTCCAGCACTATTATTATTGTCCAAGAGAAAAAACTGAAGGTCAATTTTCATTACTTAAAGTTTCTCTTCCATAAGTAAATAAAGTGTCTGAGCCATTTGCATGTTTGTCTTAGGCTGGGTTCTCTAGAGAAGCAAAACTAGTAATGCGTAGAAATATATAGAGAGAAATTTATATTAAGGAAACAGCTCACACGATTGTAGGGGTTGGAACATCCCAAGTCCTTGGATCAGGATAGAGTACTTTCCCAGCTCATGGAGCCACAGAAGCCGGTGAACCTAAGATGAGCAGGTTGGAGAGAAGGGATCCCGCTCACAGGTTGTGAGGGTCCAGAAATCCCCAAGGTTGACAGGCAAGACCGCAAGGTTTCTCCTGAGTCACTTAGCTGCAGGGGCTGGCGAACCCAAGATAGGCACGTTGGAGAGCAGGACTTTTGCTCGCAGGCCGTGAAGATCTGCGAATCCCAAGATGGACAGGTAAGCTGCTAGCTCAAGTCCCAAGAACCAGAAGTCAGAAAATAGACAGCTGCTGGATCCAGAACAAGCCAACAACCTTTCCAAGGCAGCAGGAAGGAAGTAGGTGGCAGAAGGTGGAGAGATGAAGGCTGAGGGAGCAATGAGCTGACATAGGCTCCACGCGCTCCAGTACCACTCAACAGGTTCCATCATGGGCGTGATCACGTATCAGATTTCAACAGGGAAGTGATTACGACATTATACATCTGTCAAAACACTGGGAGTCATGGCCCAGCCAAGCTGACACAATCTTAACCATCACAATGTTCTAGTAAAGCAAAAAAAAAAATTTAGAGACTGTAAAAATATAACACAAAATTTTTAAACATCCATTTAAATTAATGCTAAACATATAAAATAATTTTTAATAAGAAATGGCATTTAGGTGCTATTTGATAATATTTTTGATTATTTAAGTTATTACTGAATAAAACTAATCAAAAAAAAAAAAAAAAAAACAGGAAGTAATTCAATACCTGTAACGAAACAAACCTTTGGTCAGTGCCTATAATGTGCCAGGCTCTGTGTTTGGTGCTAGGAATACAAGAATGAAAAAAGAAATTTTCTAAACCTTTGAAGAGCTCACAATCCAACAGGGGAGGCAACAATTGAAACAATGAAGATATAATGTGAAAAGTGATATAATAAAATATTAGAGATAGGTACAAAAACTGTGAAAGCATGGTGTGATTAACTTCACTGGTGACAGTGAGGAAAGCTAGAGAGAGGAGTTAATATTTGAAAGATAAGTGTATTTCTAGAGGTGGAGGGAGGGAGGTAAGATCAATAAGACAGGTAGAACAATTTAAGGCAGAAGTAATGGCAAGAACATAGTAGGTAAATATAACCTGGTGTAATCAAGATGGAGATGTTCAACAGAATTCTGGTTTGCTGCTTTTCAAAAACAAGGCAGCGGGAGCAAAAGTTGGACTTTACTTCTTAGAGTGTGTCTCTGAAGAGAGCAAATGGAGGGGCGTCATTAGTAAGCATGGCACGGGGCAGACCTGAAGAAGGCAAAGGAAGAACAGTCCCTTATGATGGGACCGCTTGGAGAAAAGGAGAGAAAAGATGTTTATCACCCTTGGTTCCTCTCTTTTCCCCACTACCACCTTCCCTACCATTACCCCAATCATCAGCAAGACTTGTGGTTGTATCTCCAAAATATATCTTAATTCTACCACTTCTCACCATCTTCTCTAATAACCCACTAGTCCAAGTCAACCTCTGTCCTGGATTACCACAATAGCTAACCTGTTTCCTTGCCAATTTTCTTGCTCCCCAAATCTTAGTTCCCAAAAATCCGGGGTGATAATCTTTAAAAAGAAATCCATTTGCATTGTTCCTTTACTTAAAATCTTCCGTTGACATCCTATTGCCATCAAAATAGAAGTCAAAGTTTCTTATTATAGTCCATAACGCCATATATGATTAGTTTCTTATCTACCCTTCTGCCCTCATCTCCTAGTTTTTCCTTTGCCTGGAATCTGCCTCCCATCTGTATTTAGCCAACTCTCTTCATTTGTTCAGTTTTCATCTCAAATTTAACCCCACTGAAGCCTTTTCTAATCATGCTATCTAAAGTGTCTATGTCCACTTTCTATGCCTTACCCTGCTTTATTTTCTACACAGCTCTCCAACTATTTAAAATTATTTTCTTTATTTATATTATTTACTTGTTGAATGTCTCCTCTCCTACTACCAGACCCAGTGCCCTCGAGTTGATTAAGCTCCAAATACTAAGGGAAGTTTTCTGTCATTTTT
Organism: Loxodonta africana; assembly: GCF_030014295.1. NCBI lineage: Eukaryota > Metazoa > Chordata > Mammalia > Proboscidea > Elephantidae > Loxodonta > Loxodonta africana. The sequence continues at coordinate 111,594,596 of NC_087343.1, read as the reverse complement.
CTCTGCTTTCTCAGCACCTAGAAAAGTGTCTGGAACTGAATAGCCACACAATAAGTAGTACTACATGTATGAGACAGTTTGCGTGTACAAGAAATTTGCTCTGTGGTGCACTGTGTAAAATTCCTGTACGTGTCCTTCAGAAATCTATTATAAGGCCAGATATTCCTCTTCAAGACTTTCAGAGGCAGATGGAAGTGTCTTGGTATCTGACGCCATGCAGAGTTGGGCTTCAAGGCAAATGAATACAGGCCTCAATTTGTATGGGATACAAGTCCAACATCTACTTGGAGACACTATTCCACAATCTAATTCCTGTGCAATGAATAAGTGGAGTGTGTTTGTGTTCTAATAAATTTTTATTTCTGGACGCTGAAATTTTAATTTCATATTTTTGTCACAAAATATTTTCTTTCTTTCCCATCTATTTAAATATGCCAAAGCCATTCTTAGCTCTAGGGTAGTACGAAAACAGGCAGTGGTTTGGAATTGGTATGTAGGTTATAGTTTGCCACCTTCTGGTCTATGGGACAACACCCCTTGCAGTTAAATTTGGGCCAGCTGCCCAAAAATGCCTAATTTGCAAATAAGAAATACCTTTCACTGTATTAAACTGAGATTTTGGAACTTATGTTAATTAAAAAAAAAAAAAAACGGTTGCCATCGAATCGATTCTGACTCATAGCGACCCTAAATTCCACCACCTGGTCTGTCACCTAGAAACCCTGGTGGCTAGTGGTTAAGAGCTACAGCTGCTAACCAAAAAGGTGGCCGTATGGATCCACTGGGCACTCCTTGGAAACCCTATGGGGCAGTTCTACTCTGTCCTATAGGGTCACTATGAGTCGGAATTGATTCAACAGCAATGGGTTTGTTTTGTTTTGTTTTGTTTTTGTCTGTCACCTTGTTGTACTGTGGTTTGCATGCTGCTATGATACTGGAAGCTATGCTTCCAGGATTTCAAATATCGCTCATGGTAGAGAGGTTTCAGTGAAACTTCCAGATGCAGAAAGACTGTGAAGAAAGGCCTGGTGATCTACTTCCAAAAATTAAGCCAATGAAAACCTTATGAGTCACAACAGAACACTCACTGACCTGCTTGCTTTTGACGCATCATCAGGAAAGACTAGTTGCTGTAGGGGGATATCGTGTCTGTAGAGAAAATGATTTGGAGAGATAAAACATACCAAACTTATGTCTGTATGTGGATATGCTCATTCAATGGTTTCTCATAAGGAAAAACCAAAGGGACATCCATACTCACAAAGTTTAGAGATGGTTCAGAAAGGGAGGTAGTTCTGTTACCCGTACATTCAATGAACACACATTGAACATTTATAGGGTCATTTTTATTTGTAAAAGAAAATAAGTTTAATTGTAATAGTCAAAGGCAAGAGCTACATGAAATCTATAAATCTTGGGGGTTCTAGTGAGGACTTTCTAGAAGAACTAGAAAAATAAAGGAAATTAATTTTGTTATGAAATAGGTCATGGCGAATATGAAACTGGAAATACTAGAATTTCAGAGCTAAAACTGTCACTGGGATTCTGTCTAATATGTTCTGTGAGAGAATGCTTCTACGTCTAGGAGACGTGGACAGTCACTAGAGAGAAGTCCTCCACTGTGCATGATCCGTAAGGCCTCACCAGGGTCTGAATACAGCTCTACCTCCCTTGGTTCTCATTCCATGTTTCCCAAGCAACCCTCTGGTTAATTCAGTCTCCCTGGTACTTAATGCTAGGAAAAGAGTTGAGCTAGATCAAAGCATGCCAGACACCAGAAAGGTGTATTCTCCACTATGGATTCACAAATTTCCTTTTTGATACACACATTAATAGCTTATGAATGCTGTTACAGAGCATGAATTAGACAGAAACACCACAAGTGTGATCATCTCTGGGTACATTAAAAAAAAAAAAAAAATCTCTATTCTGGCCCTGTTATAATAAGACCCAGGCCCTACATCATGGAAGGCTCAGACTCCGGGGCCACTTGGAAACCAGTATCCATTTACTGCTTTTCCTGATGTAGCAGACACTATGTTTTTGCCCATTTTACACCCTTACCCAAACCCCTATACCTTGCCTTCTCTACTATTGAGTCTGAAAGCCACATATACTACCACATCCAGAATGGTAGTGATGCAGTTTTGGGCACAGTCACTTAGGGAAAATAAGTCTCCCACGAGAGTAACTTGAAAAGCTTTTATTTTCCTGCTAAAAGATAACAGATGAAGCCAGTATCAACCTTTCTCCTCTCCATACCTCTTCTTGCCTTGAATACAGACATGATGCCCAAAGCTACAGCAGCCATCTGGGACTTCAAAGCAACACGAATGAGGGAAAGGTTAAGAGAATCCCAGAGATGCAGACCCATGGCCTGACATCGCTAAGTCATTGAGCCCACATTGGCAACTTCCTATGCAGAATATTTATAACAGAGGAAAAATACCCCATACCTTTAAGCCACTTATAGTGGAATGTCTTATTATTAGAAACCTTGATAAGTTTCACGGTTGACAAGTGAATTTCTTCTTTCTATCATCGACAGAATAATTTTTTAAAATGGGAGCATGCCATTTTCACAGTGAAACTGATCTCTGTGGCAGCACAGAGTGTCCAAGATGGAAAATAGCAGTTATATTACACCCCCTAACCATAAACTCGCCTTAATCAAAATTCTATTATATGCTCATGTACTTTCCAATATTTTTCATAAAATATCAAGGATATAGCTTGTTGAGCAAAATAAAATGGGGTCATTTCTGCTGGGGATAATTTACAAAAGAGGGAACTAGATGTTGGAAACAGAAAAAATGAGATATGAAAAAGAAGATAGGGCCAGGTCAGAGGGTTTCAGTAGCATACTCTGATGCCACTGAAAGGAAGATATCATGGATGGAGCAAAAGAACTGTGAACAGGATACTGTGAACTGGAGAAACAGTTTATATATATATATACACATATATATACTGCTTATTTAGAGTGGGAGATTGCCTCACCTATACAGAGTTTTTTTTTTTTTTTATACAGAGTTACGGCACAGTGGTTAAAAGCTATGGTGAGCTACATCTGCTAACTAAATGTTGACAGTTCGAATCTACCAGTCACTTCTTGGAAACTCTATGGGGGCAGTTCTACTCCATCCTATAGAGTCGCTGTGAGTCAGAATCGACTCGATGGCAACGGGTTTTTTTTTTTTTTTTGGAATACAGAGTTGTGTTAGTTAAATAAATGCCATTCCAGGGTTGTTGTTTCTTTTTTTTTAATCTTAATCATGGAATTTTATGGTCCTTTGGGATCAAATTAGAACTACAGAGTCTGGAGTAAATAACTCTGAATCTTGGTATAAAAAAAATTGGACACTTGTATGGAGATCTAGGATTTTAAAAAATACAGTCAACTACCGATTATTAGGGGACAATGGGAGAATGGCACAGGAAATCACAGATGATGGACAAATACAATTAATATTAAGATGGACAAAATGTGCAATAAAAGGAAATGAGCTATTAAGGCATGAAAAGACACTGAGGAACATTAAATGAGTATTACTAAGTGAAAAAAGTCAGTCTAAAAAAGCTATATACTGTATGATTCCAGTTATTAGACATTCTGGAGAGGCAGAATGATAGAGACAGTGAAAAGCTCAGTGGTTGCCCAGGGTCCAGGGGGAAGGATGAGGAAATAGATGGAGCATAGAGGGTTATGAGGGCATGATACTGCATGATACTGTAACGGTAGATGCATGACATTTTGCACCTCTCAAAACCCGTAGCATTGATACCACAAAAAGTGAAACCTAATGTAAACAATGGACTTTAGTTAATAATAATGAATCAATATTGGTTCATCAGTTGTTACAAATGTGCCACACTAATGCAAGATGTTAGTAATAGGGCAAACTGGGGGGTAGAGAGTTTTAACGTGGGAACCATCTTATTTTCTGCTCAATCTTCCTATAAACTTAAAAATTCTCTTAAAAATAAAGCCTATTAATTAAAAGTGGATAAAATGTTTTAAAAAATGAATTTACTTAGAATTTTATACAATATTTAGACAGTCTAGGTAATTAAGTCTAAGATCACAATAGTAATAATGTTATTGTTACTAGTTCCCCAATCCCTCATCATCACTACCATTCTTCTCACTCAACCATATGACCTCATCATGCCTTGAGTCTTGTACATCTCAGACTCAAGGTTACAACCACTGGTATCACAGTTAAGAAAAGCAATAATTTCATCAACCCATCCATTTCGGGAGATGCAGCCAAATTACCTTCTGAAATTACCCTCCTATGTACAAATGAAAAAGTCTCAACTCATACTAATTCATATACAAAAGAGATTGTACTTGATACTAAAAAAAGCTGGGTAATTCAGGTAGATAGACTACAATGGATGCTGTAATGTGTAATCCAGATTCTCCTACAGGGATGAAGGATTTATCCTGCCAGTTGCTAGAAATGATGTCATCAGCTAGGCCTCAACTGGTAGCCCTCTTCAGGAATTCTCTCTGCCTTACCCAAGGATATGCCTCTCCCCTGTACAGCCCACATCCAATGACTGACTGATGTGGAGATTTAGGCCTGGTCCTTTCACTCCAATGTCTGGCAACTCTGAGGACCATCTCAGTGTCAGAGCTCCTGTGGGGATGTCTAAGGTATTTGCTGAGACTGCATCACAGTCCAACTGCTCCCTCTGCCCAATCCTGCTTCTTTCACTTCCTTTCCCTTTCACTTTCCCTTCCTTCCCTTCCACAGGTGTTAATCCCAGGAGTATTCCCCAAAGTACTTCCTATATGCTAATCTCCATCACACAGTTTGTATCCCTGGGAACACAATCTGCAACCTCTATCTTTAAGCACAGCAGGATCCAGGTGTTCAAAAGATGTTGTCAGCAATCTGTCTCTCTCACCTCTGCCTTAAATTCATTCTTAGCAAGGCTCTCCTCTTGAAGTAGAAAGAGGATTTTAGGTCATCTCACTAAAAATCTTTTTTGCAAAGTCAATTCCATGAAAATAAATTAGTCTAGTGACAATTTTTTTTGCAGAAATATTTGTAAAACATGTGATAGAAATAAACTGATATACCACTTGAAGAACTGCTAACAACAACAACAAAAAAAAATGCCTAAAGATTAAGAAAAAAGGAAATGACATAAAAAATTATTGAAAAGAAATTAAAAGTTATTCTGGTTCTCACAATAAACAAATGAGTATATCAATTTGGAATCGATTTAATATGAAAGGGTAAAATTATTTAAAGCAGTGGTAGGAAAATTAGGGTGGCCAGAAGCATTTACTCTCATTACTTTCATGCACTATATGATAACTACCTCAGATTTGACATATATGAAACAAAAATATGAAAATTAGAAGGATCAAAATAGAAATTTTCTAAAAATGCTAAAAGATTGCTAAAGCAAAAAATTAGCTATAAAGGAAGAGAAAAATTCACATTGCATATTAAATTTTGCTAGGATTTAAAATAAAGTTTTAACATCATATGGAAAATTAGCAGAGGAACTTTAACAATGTCAAAATGCTGATGATACAAAAAGTGATTGGAAGTAAACAGACATTGATCTTTTTTCTATGAAATGCCACTGGTTATTGATGATGAAATAATTTTTCTAAATATTAATAAGAATTTTTAAAATAAATATAGTGAATATATATATAAATAGTCACTTATAAATCACTATATAGTCCTTGGAGTCTTGGTGGTGCAGTGGTTAAGAGCTCATCTGCTAACCTAAAGGCCTGCGGTTGGAATTCACCAGCTGCTCTTTAGAAACGCTGCGGGCAATTCCACTCCATCCTGTAGGGTTGCTGTATGAGTCGGAATCGACTCGACCCCAGTGAGTTTTTGGTTTTAGTATCTAGTCTTTAGAATTCACCAACTAGAATATTATTTAAAATGTTGATATAAAGAAAAATAAATTCTAGGAATTTTCAAAAAGCTTTTAACATCACTTACCCAGTACAAATTGTGGTAATCTTTATAATTGTTAAAAGAAATAAAATTTTTGGTAAATTAGTAGATTTGTCATACAGCAAATCTTCATTTGGAAAAATTAATTTCAGAAAATTAATATTTTGAGAATTAATTTTCAGTGAGTTGGCCTGACTTCATCAAGATAAGCTTATATTCCACCAACCAGATCAACCCCAGTTAAAATATAAGCTTTGTTCCCAAGAGTTCCAATAAAAGCCCTGGCTTCAACATTGATCAGGACAGCTTAGTCATGAGCTCATCCTTGTACCAGTGACTACAGCAAGTGTCATGGAATATGGTGATCAGTCAAGGCTGTTCCTAGTGACACCGTCTGGAGTCAAGAGAGCAACCAGACCTTATCTGAATTATATGGACTAAAAAAGGGAAAGAAATAACTCCCACAAGGAAAACCTAGGTCTATTACCAGAAAAAAGGGACAGTGTATATATGTTATGTATTTCATTCTGAGACTTCAAATAAACTTTTATCCTTTTTAGCAGCATTTTCTCTAACCATTGCTAATGGATCCATTTAAAAAAGAACATCTTATAATATTTTCACTTCTTCACCCACTTGAAAAACTAAGAGAAGATGAAAAAGAAAATTTTGAAACCAAAAAATTGTCTGTTTCCCTACACCATGCTGCAAAGAATCCAATATTTCTTTACCTTTTCTCAAGTTTAATATTTCTTTAAACATTAACCACTATGGTTTTTGCTTAGAGTCTAACATTAAAATCATTATTCTATGCTTCTGATTCAGAAGGGGGGCAAATGGAAGTACACATAATTTAATATATGGTAGTTATTGCATACTTTCATAGAAAATAGACACTTTCAGGTATGCAGAATTTTTCCTGATTTGTAGTTAAATTTTTTAATGCGTGCACTATTATTAGTTCCTACCATGTTTAATCATCAAGTCAATTAACTCTACCTTGAATAATCAAGAGTTGACATATGTGCAATAAAGCAAAATAAAATTACAAGCATCTAAATTAAACCTTAAGGGGATGCTGGAAATGTTCTCATATTCTTTTCATCAACATCCATTCAATGATTGTTCATTGAGAACCTACTATGAGCCCACCTCTTAATGCCATTGTTAAAGGCATTAGGGACACCTAGTTAAAATGAACAAATGGCCTGCCCTAATGAAGCTTACATTTAGCAGAGGAAATATACAGCAAAGAAATGAATATATAAGGTAAAGCTAAATATTGTGAAGAAAAATAAAGCAGGGCAAAGGAATAGAGGAAAAAATGGGACTTTTTTAGGTAGAGTGGTCAGAGTTTGAGGGAACCCAATAAATAATACCCTCAAGTTCTGTTTCAATTGAGATAAAAAAAGACAAGAAGGAAACCAAATGTCTCCATTATTGTTGATAAAACTGATTTTGGAAAATGTGTCTGCTATCCACAAATTGACTTCTTAATAATGAACTCCAAAATTAGGTAGACATGTCACCCTAGTTACAGTCAGTGCTGGAAAACTGGAAGCTTCTCAATAATGCCAGACCCCTCTCACAACAAGCACAGAGCAGAGGGTCAGTCATGCTTCCTGCAGACTTGGGATCAGCCAGATCCCAGGGAGGAAGAGGAGATAGAGATAAGCCCAATTCTTCCTTTCAATCTCCCAAGAAGATAAAGTCTCAGTTCTTCCTGTAGTACAGGGTAAAAGTGGCAATAGAGTTAGGCTGGAATGTTTTTAAAGCCTCTCAACACAGAAAAAAACAGGAGAGGTATTAGAAAGACTTCTCCTGAACATGTGTTTTTCTCCAGCCATATTCTGTGGCTCAGGTTTAGGCACAAAGCAGGCAGACAAAGAGGTGGGTGAGTTTTACCCAGGGACACAGCTTGATGAGCTCATCCTTACCAGGTGAGCTGATGAGAGTGCAAGGATGCAATATTGGAGAGGGAGGGTCTGGCAAAGATGTGTTGAACATATCTACAAGGGAGTAATTGCAGTAAAGGACCACAGAATATGAACTGGATAAGGAGGAAAGTGAGTCCACGGTGGCAGTAACAGACAATGAATAAGTGGCACAATAAAAGATCTAGATCCCAATGAAATCAAGTAGTTTTTGGAGATAGTGACCCAAAAAGATAAGATAGTTAATGTGATAGACCAAATTGTGGCCTACCAAAGATGTCCACAACAAATCTCCAGAACCTTAGAGTGTATTACCTTACATGGCAAAATAGACTTTGCAGATGTGGTTAAGGATCTTGAGAAGGAAAAATTATTTTGGATTATCCAACTGGCTTAATATAATCATAATATTCCTTATAAAAGGAAGGCAGGAAGGTCAGAGACAGAGAAAAGAAAGATTTGAAGATGCTACACTACTGGTTTGAAGAAGAAGAAAGGGCCATGACCCAAGCAAAGGAAGTATTCTCTTGAAGCTGGAAAAGGCAGAGAATAGACTCTACCTTAGAGCCCTATGGATACCTTGGTTAGCTCAGTGAGATCTACTTCAGTCTTCTGACCTCTGCAACTGTAAGATAACAAATTTGTATCATTTAAGCCACTAAGTTCATGGTAATTTGTTACACCAGCAACAGGAAAGTAATACAGCTGGTTAAAGAGTAGAATGCTTGAAGTCATGATTTTGGAGATCACGCAACTATTGGTAGGGATAAAGTCTAGGTTGCTACGTGAACTAACGTGTTGCAGTGCCGTGAATTACTTAATATGGCCTTCTAGCCATAGTCTTTGTAACTCCCACCAAATGACTGAGTGGGACTATGCAAAAGATGTGTTGGTGGCCCACCAAGGAGATTGGATAGCTTGCTAATAATGTAAATAAGGTACATGGCACCCTTGTGGAGGTGGGGCCATGCAAATAAAGTGTATGAAATCCTAATGAGGGAATTGGTCAGTTTTGCTATCCTGGTAGGCTTAAAATGAGCCATCCCAGAGGCAAGAATTGAGTATCTCACCACTACCAAGAGAGAAGAGCCAGGAGTGGAATGTGTCCTTTGGACCTGGGATCCCGGTACTGAGAATCTCCTAGATCCAGGGGACAGAGAGGGAGAGCTGTAACACTGGAGACGGCAATCGACAACAAAAAGCAGTGGCAGGAATGGCAGCAGCAGAGCCAGCAGAGCCAGGAAACTAGCAGGAGACAGCAAGGTAAGAAAACTGAGTGTCTTCATGCACACTTCCTGGTACAGTGTGGTGCCTCAGGGCACTTGGCGGCACAGCTAGGCTCACTGATCCACAGAGTGCAAGAGCTGAATGCCTTCGGGCTAAGACTTACATGCAGAGTGGTGTGCTCCGGGCATTTATCAGGCAGAGCTAAAAAAGCTTTGTAACACTTGCCCAAGCAGGACAGAGGCCAAGGAGCCAGAGAGAGGTGTGCCTGCAGGCCGGGCTGAGAAGAGACTGTCATGACCAAAGAACTGTGTCCTGAGAATTTCTGAACCTAAATTGCAACCTGTTACTTCCTTAATAAACCTCATAATAGTGAGTATTGTCTGTGAGTTCTGTGTGGCCATTGCAACACATTATCGAACCCAGCAGAGAAGTAGAAAATGCCTTGGGAGAGACCATTGGTGTCAGAATTGGGCTGAAGGGTGGAGGCTTGTCTGACCTCTGCCTCATGGGAATCAGCCTTGGGCTGTTGATCTTGATTCTCCTTCCCCTTGTGAAGTAGAAGAGGTCAGATGCTGTTGACATCTTAGTTTTACAAGTGTGGTCAAGAAAAGAGAAGTCAAGGAGCTCAGAGGTTATCGATAGATAAAACACATGAATATTGAAATCACCAAGAAAGATGACAGTGATCCAGGTGCTCAGATCTTTAATGAATTAAGGGGGAGCCTGATAGATTACCAAGAAGGTATGTACTTAAAAGGAGCTTGGGTTTTTGAGCTCAGAGGAAGATACGATGGTCTGGAAGAAACAATGAGAGAGAAAGAAGATGCCAGTCTCCTTCCAGGCCCCATTACACAGAGGTAAAAATAGCTTCCACCAGAAAGAACTGGAAAAGAATCAATGTCCTCAAGGGATAGCCAAGTTTCAATTTAAAACTAAGGATGAAGAGAATGATCAGAAGAGAGCTGAAAATATCAGGGACTTGGGATTTAGATAATAAACTGTAAGAGTACATTGAAAAGGTCTGGAGTATGAAATAGAAGTGAAAATTGTGGTCACATTAGGAGACTTTCAAGTCTTTTGGGGCACAAGCCCAGGTGATAATAATGTGTGAATGGAGATTGCTGGTCTTCTGATGACTGAGATAAACAGGGGTAAGAAGCCTGGTGCAATTTGTCTGAATGCTCTTTTAGGAGAAGAAGACAAAACACTTTTAATGATAGCATCCTTTGGGGCATTATTCTCTTGGTTAATTTGTAGTGATGAGGTGAATGAATAGTGATTGTCTTACCAGCAGGGAGCAAAAGGGGAGGAAAGAAAAGAGGGATGCTTCATCAGGAAGACACAGAGCTGGGAGGACTCACTAAAATCCAGATTTCCATGGGTCTCTCAGGTCTCCTTTTTCAATTCCAAAGGGTGGGCCATGGTTGTAGGAGGGGGTAGTTCCATCAGGAAGACTGGGAACTGTGGGCCTCTCACAAACCTGCAGGGGGACCTGATGATACTGTGGTGGAGAAAAGGCAAGCAAAGGAAATTAAGATTATCCTAGAGTTTTCTTATGTTACCAGCCCTGTTATGTCCATAAACTCAAGTTTCTTAACCATAAATATTATTATTTTTTTTAGAAATATAATCTCGTATTTGGAAAGAAATAATTTGCAAGAAAAACTGAATAGGTTGAAGGAATTGAAACAGTGAAAGTGAAGAAGAGAAAAAACTGCAAATGAGAAACGGGACAAATCGAAATGGCTTTCGCTGACACATTATAAGAACTATTTTTTACAACCTATGAGTGTTTGCAGCATAGTGGTTAAGAGCTACAGATGCTAACCAAAAGGTCAACAGTTCGAACCTACCAGGTGCCCCTTGGAAACTCTATGGGGCAGTTCTACTTTCCTATAGGGTCACTGTGAGTCAGAATCAACTAGATGGCAATGGGTTTTGGTTTTGGTATGTGTGTTTGGGAAATCTTAAAAATTCAAACCTCTGGCACACACACACACACACACAAAAAAGCTCCCAAGATACAAGGAAAAAAATATGCTCATCAAATTTGTTCTAAAAGTTAATTCTGCTTTTTACAACCGATAGAGTTTTGTTTTTTGCTATATTTTGTTTTCCCCAGACAGTTTTTGGGTGGTCATTTTAGTTAATATTGAAAATAATTTAGTCCCTTCTTTATTCCATATAGTTCAAACAACTGTATAGAAATTGTTCTCTCTTTAGGATTTTTAGCATGACCTCAGAGTACCATGAACTCAGTGAAATTATATATGAAACCTCGTGATAGGATGGATGCCAGTTGTTAGCTTCCTTCAAATTTTCAAAATGATTTAACATCAAAAAAACCTGCTTCTCTTGGTGTTTGTAATATAAAACAGTTTATCTCTGATATTGTTAATAGTATAAATATAATATATAAATACATTTGAAAAAATATGAAACTGGCATGAAAGACAGAAAGAATTCATATGGCATCCACATCATGAGTAAGCAAATTTAGATAGCAAATAAAAGAGAGGAAATCATAACTGGAACAAGGACTATTCATTCAACATTTATTGAATACCAACTTTATGCCAAGTGCTGTGAATACATAGAAAAATAAGCCACAGTCTCTCTGTTTTTTAGTAGTTTACAATCTTGATGTACATCCAGATAAATTACAAGTAATGTACTATAGTATTATATTTCCAAATCCAGATTAGTGAATAGAGATGGGTATGAGCTCAGTCTGGGGTCCCAGAAGCCAGCGACTGCTATGGATGGGCAGGACTAGTCTGGGGTTGTAGATCACAGTGAAAAGGAAAAGGGATATGCTAATTATCAGGATCATGAGACCAAATACTGAGCAGAATGGTTTCCAAAGACAACTGAAAGCGATTCTTTCAAAAGCATGCTCTCATCAAGTATTTATTGAACGTTTGCTATGTGCTATGCTAGAGTTTCCCAACTGGGATTACAGAAAATGGATAATAGGTATGCCATAAAAGTATCATCATTTTCTATGTATGCCTTCATGTGAAAAAAGTTGGAAACCACTATCAGACACCACACTAGACCCTGAGGATAGGAAGTGCAGTGAACAAGGGAGAAAAGGAGTGGAGCAGACAAGAAAATACAGTAAGTGCTATAAAGGGGCTACATCCATAGGCAGTTCCTGGAAAGGAGAGGGTTAAAATTTAGATGGATATTCAAAAATTTTTCTCATTAGAATTTGACATTTGAGCCAAGTGAGAATTGAATCAAAGGAGACAGTAAGTATAAAGGTCCTAAGATGCGAATAAAATTGACCTGTTTGAGCACGTTCAAGAGGAAGGTGTGGCTGGTGTAGACTTAAAAAAAGGAAAAAATAGGTTGAAATGGAGTTGGAGAGGTAGGCAGGGACTAAACTGTGAAGTACTTGTAGGCCAGGGTAAAAAACTGCGGCTTAAGTCTAAAAACAATGGGAAAATCATTGCAGAGTCTTAAGCAGAGAGGTGGTGCAATCTGAAATAAGATTTTAAGAGCTAATACTGGCCACAGTGAATAAAATAAATTGGAGTAGAGCAAGCATAGAAGTGTGTGTCCAATTAGGAGATTTTTGTAATCAAGGCAAGAGGTGATAAACAAAAGTGATAGTGGAATGGAATGGGGTAGATTTGAAGAAAAATAGCCAGTCAAATATATTTTAAAGTTAATATGAGGATTAATTACTGACGGATTGGATATCACTTTCGAGGGAGAAGGAAGTATCAATAAATGACTTCTAAATTTTTGGCTATGTAATGGGAAACAGGCAAAACTCCAAAGAACAGATCCTAAGGGAGATATCCTTCTTGAGTCACCAAGACAAGTTCATGGCAGAAAGAGATTTATTAAAGTATTAAATGTGCTGAGAAGTTAGAACAATACATACCATAAAATAAGACAATGGAGTAATGTTTTATATTTTAGAATCATTTCTATATTCCTGCCCCATCCCTAAACCAGAACTGGGTTATTTTTCAACATAAACTTAACTCCACACAACATTAGTACAAGGTAACACATGCAAAGCAATATTTGAAATTTAAAAGCAAACAGTTATTTTAAATAATTTAAATATGTAATATTTTGAATATTAAGGAAGCTCAATGTAAATATACGCCATTTACACCATTTTTAAGTTCATTAACCTATTGCCTTATCCCTCTCTTCTTCCCCCTACTCCCAAAAAAGCTAGGTAGCATTTCCTAAGCAAGGATGCATGCATCTAAAGCAAGTCTTATTCTCCAAACCTCATTACTGTAATTTAGGAACAAGCAGTAAGAATGTCCCAGAAGTCTAAATTTATAATGTATCACATTAGGAGAGAATAAAGTAACCAAAATCTGGATAATTTTGAATTTTATAGTCTGTAGTTAACACCTTAAATTTCATCTGGAATCATAGCAGGTCATGGAACACTGACGTAATATCCAAAGGAAACATTATCACAGCTTGATTGTATAATAATATGATGCATTTCTCAAGCTGGTTTCATTAAAATAACATCATATACACAAAGCACACTTTTGAATAGACCATCTCCAGAGAGAGAAGTCCAAAACTGCCATCTTATTAAAACATAACTCCTGTTTTGGTTGCTTTTTAAATCTTGCTTTCTTTGAAATTCCAATTAAGGTGTGTGTGGTGGTTGGTAGGGAGAAAGGAGGAGAGGGAAGGGAAGGCAGGGAGAAAAAGGTTAGGGAATAAGACTTTAATGTTACAGAGAGCCAGGAGGCAATTTTCACGCTGCTTCTTGTAGATACATTTCCCTCACCCATCACCTGTCCACCCCACCCCTGAAGCATCTGCTTCTGAGTTAGGGTTGAGATGAACATTCCAGATTTTAGGCCTGGCTCGGCTTTTGTGCCAGCCTCATTCACTTTTTCAGTGAGTTCTGCTTCTGTGTGTCATGACTCATCATGGCCAAACCCTGTGTTCACTGACAGGAGCTAGGGGGAAAATGAGCTGGGAGAAACAGATGTGACCAAAAGAAAGGCAGGAAAAAAAAAACAAAAAACTATGAATTAAAAGAAAAATGAAAAAAAATGCAAGAAGAGGAGGATATTCAGAAGTTTCCCTCAACCTTTCATTTTCCTAAAAGGGTATATACATTGCCTGACAGCTGTTCTTGATCTCCTTTCATTTAGCATTCACAAGATCACGATTATTTCAGGCAGAACACAAGGGGAAAGTTAAGGCTGTAAGAGGTCATTCATCTTGTCCGTGAGGGAATAAGAAATGTGTAGTCGTCCCTCATTCTCAGAGTGACCCATCGTAAATGATGATTTTTATGTCAAACTGGAATTTTCTTCATTCTTTGTTGTATAAATGTATGAGGGTTGTTTCACACTAAGATGGGTCACCAAGGTAGCTTATAGATTTTCCTTCCCTTGAGACTTTTAAAAAAGATAAATATCAATCTGTCTTTGAAAGATGGCATGGAGTCCTGGCTACAGGTTGAGGATGAATTAAATAACCTTTGGCAGTCCCTGCTGCTTTATCAGCACGGGGAAAAAACAATTAGGTATATTTGCTATATAAAACAATTCCCTTTTCACAGTAGAGTCTTTGTATCTAAAGTGGCAATTTTTAATTTTATAAATGTAACTCTTTGTCCCTGTGACATTAGATATCAAAACAGCACCAATTCTGTCCAGTTGAGCTACAAAATAGACTACTGTGGAAAAAAGCAGTATGGCAAAATGAGCCAAAAAAAGGCCCATGTTAACACTAAATGAGAGGATACAACTGCCTTTCGTAACTCAGTTATACCCATCTACAGCATCCACAAATTACTGAAGGATGACTGGAATGTTTATTGAAAGCAGTAGGTTATCTGATGACTTCTGAATAGACATAGAATCTAAAGGTAAGAGTTTCATTTCTTAAGAACTCCAATTGCTAAGAATTGATTAGTCTTAAAATAGGAACTGGTTGACCAATTCCTGGAATACAGTTACTGAATGTTGAATGAATGGACTAGAGTTAAAATATTTCTTTCTTTCTTTTGGTTTTAAACCATGGTGGCATAGTGGTTAAGAGCTATGGCTGCTAACCAAAAGGTCGGCAGTTCGAATCCACCAGATGCTCCTTGGAAACCCTACAGGACAGTTCTACTCTGTCCTATACGGTCGCTATGAGTCGGAACCAACTCGACGGCAATGGTTTTTGTTTGTTTGTTTTGGTTTAGTTACTACCCCTCCCAATATGCCCTAATCTCTATCACCCACAAAGGAGAAGGCAAAAATTTTGGATTGAAATATCTTTGTTTTCTTTTTTATTTCAAAACAGAATTGTCTACAGCTAGAATCTTGTATCGGCTTATTTTATGAAACTGAGATTTATGTTATTTTTTGTTAATGCTTGAAATCAGTATGAATCTTAGTAGATCTTCCCAATCATTGCCAAAACACATGTTTGAGAGTTCACCAAGAGCATTAATTTTCTTTTCTAATTTTATCATCCTTCTCCATCACAAGTAGAAACTGGCAGATTGGATTATGAACTATGGAATCCCTTTAAACTTAATCTGTATTAGCCCCAGACTTCACTGCTAATTTCTAGCACTCATACATACCAAAAAGCCAAAAATCAAACCCATTGCCGTCGAGTCCGTTCTGACTCATAGTAACCCTGTAAGACAGAATAAAACTGTCCCATAGAGTTTCCAGGGATGGTTGGTGGATTTGAACTGCCAACCTTTTGGTTAGCAGCTTAGCTTTTAACCACTGCACCAACAGGGCTCTGTTTCATACGTAAGTCTGTGGTATTCAATGATAACTTTTTATCAACCAAAAATATTTTATAAAAACTTACCTGTAATGAAAATTTTCAGAAATGTAAATGTATTGTTACTATTAGATATCTAGGGCTTTAACCTAAGTATCTACCTAGATATACAAATTCTAAGAATTTGATTCCCACATACCCACCAATGTATACAGCCCTGTTACCAGATCTTCCCTTGACTCAACCATTGTAGAGTATGGTCACCAAAAATAACAAAAGATGGTGATTTTTAGGGGCTTCCTGTGGTGCTGAGATCCTAATGGTAAAACAAACGAGTTATGCTGTGAGCATTGGGCATCTCTTAATAGTTGACAACCTGTAACATAAAATCGCCCCACTAACTTAACATCTCCTGTGAGATTGATTTTACTTTATAAAGCTAAGATAAAAATCACCAAAGAGATTATTTCTAAAGTAGCTTTTTTAGTCTTAAAACTAAATTTTCAAGAATCATTTATTTTTACTTCCTCTCACCTAAAACTTACATAAGGTTCATTTCTCAATTTCTTTTTACACCATCGCAAAACAAAGAAAAAAGGTATTATTTTGAAAAAAATATATATATCTCTCCTAATTGTTCAACAAAGGCTATGCACTGAAGTATTGCCAAAACAACTGCCCTATCAGTGACTCCTTGCAAGTTTCTTCTGCAAATTAACCTATTAATATTTACACTGAATTTTAGGCTATTTTGTTTAAGTTGCATTTGTTTCTTAAAATTTGCAAAGGGCCATATAAGCCATTAGAGTCAGCCTATAGGTATGTTCCACAAAATTCTATCTTCTAAAATAGAAAATAATTTTAAGACCCAAATTAGCAAACAAATAGAAACTTTGCATTTTGTATTACATTAGAAGATATTTTATAGCATTTTTGTCCCTATTTCTCAACATTTTCCAAAGCTTCTTTTTCTAAGAATCAATCCCCTCTTTACCGATAAAGTACAAGGTTAACAATCTAGATTTCTCTAAAATGGTAATTTGTGACTTAAAAATTTCTAGATTCAGTTGTTTCAATAGCAGCAACCACAATGACACCCCCCTTCTTAAACTGCTTTCCTGACCTGGTCCTATTTAAACCTTTTAAGAAGCAACATATGACAACTTTTTTCTTCAGAAGAATCTAGAAAGAAAAGTAGGGTTATACTCAGGTGAGCACATACTCATCTCATGTTCAATGAAATGCTCTGGAAGGTTTGAATGTTTTCTGAGATGTTAAGTATTCCTTCATCATACAGATACACTTCTCCCAATTACTTCTCATTCTAGGAATTGTGTCTGTTCATTTATGCAATGCCTCTGCACCCTCTTATGGTCATTTCAGGATTGACATTATTGGAAGCAATTTATTCAAGGCTATTCAAAGGTTTCATCTTGTAAGTTTGAATTTTTATTAGAATAATGACATTTACATACTTTACACCTTTAAATCAGTGATTTCATAATCCTAAATATTAATTGAAGCTCACACATCTCCACAGTGTTGAGAAAACAGAAGTACATAGAGCTGAGGTTACTAGAATAATAACTAGGGAACAAGCCATACTTTCCAATTATGTCTGACATATTAACAAGCTAATAAGAATTTAAGAATCTGCCTCCTAGGCACAAAACGATTCAACAGCAAGACCATTGTTAGGTACCATCGTTCCTATTTCCTGATACTGGTGTGTTGAAATCAACTTAGAATCTGTTTAGGCCTGTTTACACAAAACCTGAAAAGGAATTCTAACCTAGCACAATATCTGAAAAAGAACAGCAGAAATGTGGCTCTCCTTCTTTAAGAAGTAGCAAGATAAAATGTACACATATACACTCATACTTTATAGCTCAATTGATTCATATTTTGTCAGATAAACATTAAAATACTTTAACCCAAAGACAGTGAAGAAGGTTAATGATCAATTGTCACCTTTTTTATTATATTGATTTGACACACACAGTAAAAAAAAAAAGTAGACTGCCTTATTCTTTACCTGACTCAAAATCTCCTTTTTTCTTTTAGTAACAGGTTCATGTGTACAAAGCATGCATGAAAACATGAAAAGCTTTAACAGTAAGCTTTATTTCTGTGTTCATGCTGCTGACAGTGATAAGGACACCTGCTTTGTGGTGAAGAGAAACAACTGTTCAAACTGTACATATGGCAGAGGAACTACTCTTTAAGGTGTTTACGAGGCGGATTGTTGCATTTCCATACAATTTTCTTTCCAGGGTAACTGCTACACATTTTAAGATATTTTTAGCTTGAAGAGAAGTATAACTTGAACCCTCTATGGGTTTTAAATTCCTAACATATTCATTTATATTTTTTTTATCAGAAAAGTACTTTGGAACCTAAGCATAAATCTATAAATCAACCACTTTACTTTCAGAATACAACTGCTATTATTAAAATCACAAAAGAGCCCTAACTGTGTAAGAACTGCCATAACTGAATAATATTTTAGGGAATAAAAAATATAACTTCATCAAGCAGAAGTCAGATGTTATACAGAATGATATTCCAAATTTTTAAGGTTTTCCTCAGCTTCCAAATTATAAATGAAATTAAAAAATAAAATTTTAGTTGGTCCATCTGAAAATGTAATTATCTCTAAGAGCACATAATAGCACTTAGAAAGATCACCAGTCCCTGCAAGGTATCAATCCATACAGTGCTTCTGTGTAATTCAGTTCAGTGTGTCAGGTGTGGTGACAGCAAATTTATGCTTCAGAACATTAAGGCTTTTTCCAGTTCCAAAAAATATTCTTTATCTCCCATTATACTTTCAAATAATCTCAAAATCCTACAAGTCATCTCTCTTATAATGCAGCCATGTATTTTATCTAAAAATCCTTGTTCACATTTCATAACCACTGACAAATCTGATACGAAGTTGCCAAATGATTGCTACCAGTAGCTCTACTCAAAGGCATTCTTTCACAAAAACACCCGTTGACAAATAGTGCAATCCACTTTGCAAGTATGAGTATCTATCAAAAAGAAGAATATGCTTCGTTACTGGGCATTGCAAATACTCATGTGAAATTGTATTCTGTTCTACGAATGTCTGGTGTGCAAGTATTTGAGCAGAACTTACAGAGTTACTAATTTTTAATACCGTTCTGTCAAATAGTTTAAATATATGTTCAAGTATATAAAAATACCAAACGCACCAACAACCATTTAGGAAACCAATCATGAGGGTTGTTTTAAAGCAGAATAACCCAAGAGTCCTAAACTACTCAGCATAAAATTTCAGGCCTTTCAGAATCAGCACATCTCGTTGATTTCCACAGTTAGCTCTCTTTAGCAGGAAAAATTCCCTCCCTTCCTGTGGTATATCATTAGAGATTGGAACACAGCACATGGTATTGCATAATATTTGTTTGAATGTCTGTCTCCCCTAGTAGATCACATTATGAATTCTTTGAAGGCAGAAAGTGAGTGGATTCATTTTTGTATCCCCAGCACCTGGCAAAAAGAAGGTGGAGAAACAACATAATGTTTTGGAGATCCTACTGACCTACCTGTATTTTAGTCCTAGGCTCAATAACTCAGGCTTCCAGTTTCCTATCTGTGAATAAGGAATAAAACACCTAGGAGGATTGTTGTGAGGGGGGAAAAAAGTGCCCGTAAAATAACTAACCCAGTGCCATAGAAGGCACCATTATATGTGCTCAATAAATGTTAATTGAACTGATCTATCTCTGTCATTCACGGACCTCATGTACAGACACAATCCATCTGTCGGTGGAGGCTTGCATGTTGCTATGAGGCTGAGCAGATTTTAAAGGAGCTTCCACATTAAGACAGACTAGAAAGAAAGGCTTGTAGATCTACTTCCTAAAATAAGCCAATGAAAACCCTGTGGATCACAAGGTCAACACCACAACTGATCATGGAGATGGTGCAGGACCAGGCAGCGTTTGGTTCTGTTGCACATGGGGTCACCATTAGTGGGGGTCTATCCCAACGTCACTAACAACAAAAATGACAAATCACTGTAGCTCTTTTCACTTATACATTAACTCAAAACCATTCCAGAATTCTCAAAATATAAATCACAATTTTGTTCATTTTTACTTTTTTTTAATACTCTGTAATTTAAACAGAACCATAGCTATAAAAATAAAGACTGTGACTATGTGTTCAAGCAATTTAGGCATTTGAGGTCCGTCAGTTCAATTTCTTCCAGAACTGAAATAGTAAGAAATGAGAACTAAAGTTCAGGGCATTCAGCTTTATTTCTTCTTCTATTTCTCACCAAAAGGGGGGAAAAAAAAGCCTCAGTATTTAAGAAACTAAGGATAATGGATGTGCATAATTTTGCTTTAACATACATTTCTGCCTCTTAAACCCAGTTTAAACTCAGTGAAAGGCCAAGAGCATAGACTTAATTATGCAGAAGAAAAGATGCTTTAACTGCAATGCACATTCAACAGACAAATCCAAAGAAAGCAGTCCTGCCTGAGACGTTTACAGATCAATTCATTACATCGATTTGGAACGAGTTGTGCTGTAATTTAAAACATAGATTACCACAGGCCAAACTTCATAAAGTACTATTTTTAAGGCACTTCGACTTGGCTATGCACGTGATTGGAGCATTTTCAAGAAACAGTGATTTACCTAACCTTTTAAAAAAGCTACTCTATGTAAGTAGTAGGTGCTAATAGGGATAACGATTAAGTATTTCAACATAACTAAAATTCAAAAGTACACAAAAAACTGTGTACTTGAGGTAACCAATAACTTCAATAAATCATTGATATATTACTGAGAACCATGTGTTTCTATTTCAAAATGATATCCCACATACAATGAATAGAATGTTTCCATCTCATTTCCTAGTTCTGATTTAATTCTCTAAGCAAAAATTTAGGTTTGATTCTGTTTTGCTTATTTTTCTTAGAATAAGCTGTTCCTTGTCCTCTGCAAACCTCCTGATAACTTGCTATTTTGTCTTAATGCAACTTAAATATTTCATCATTTTTTTCCCCTTACCAGTCTCAAAATGTAAAGATAGTAATAGTTGCCCCTACATAGAGTCTTTATCAAAAAGTGCTGAGTCTTGGGCTCAAAAAAGACCTGTCTAACTTTAATCACACATCAAGCAAATGGTACATGAGGACAACTATCCAGTTAAATTAGAGAAGTGGCAAAAATGTGTGCTTCATAGATAAGATATGAGTATTTGTCAAGGTCATTTTTTTTTTCATAATAAAATACAGGATGTGGTGCATACTACCCTCCAAAAAATTCAGGAGTCCCCAGAATGTAAGTAAATAAAATAACAATTTGTAATTGAGTCATTCCTGAATCTTCCTGAAAATCAAGACTGAATGTAACAAGGTCTTTTCATACTAATAATTAAATTTCCTTCAATGAAATTTCTCTTGGGCCTCAGTTTATTCATCTGAGTAATGGTGGCATTAAACCACATAATTTGAAAATTTTTTTCCTAATGTTAAGTGTTTTGAGTGCTTAATAAATTAAACAGATGAACAACAGGAATCAATGACTTTGTTAATTAGCTGAAGTCTAGATGATAAATGGACATATAAACATACAAATATTTTTAAATAAGTAATATATGTAAGTTATTCAAACTCACATATAGAGCTATTAAAATTCAAGACTCATTAAACAGTTTCTGATATTTAGCCTCAAAATTCCTCATTGTTTTTAGTAATATGACACAAAATTTGTGAAAAATCAGACTACCTCAATGAAAATAAAAATTCTTCTTTTCCTCCTTAGGTTCCTTTTTAAAAAAATAAAAGAAGAAAATGCTACAAAATTATGGCCTCTGAAACAAATCATAACTAAAGAGGATTTTTAAAATTATTCCCACAAATGTCAAGAGTGCTTTAAGCTTTCTCAAATAGGTTACCCTGTTGAACCACCGTAGCTTAGTTTTATAAGAGCTTTCTTGAAGTTGGCCACAATTTTCAAAATAATTGTATTTTCAACAACAGAAATAAGTGATGTCGCTGTGACATTTTTCCTGCAAATCTTAAAAGGACTCAAACTGTATAATCCTTCTAATTGGAAGTATTCAGATTGTTTTTCTTGTTATAAAACAAGCAAAAAACAAGGATCAGACAAGCTGGCTTTTCTCAGTTATTTGATCCCATAAATACAACAAAATCTAACCTCTAAACAAATAGTTTTAAATACATTCATCTTGGCATTTTTCAACTTATTCTTAAAATAATTATTAAAGCTAAATAAATTTGAGGTAAATGTTGATTTTATTTAAAGATTCCTTATGGACTATTTTTATTACTCGCACTGGTTTGAAAGCGTCATCCCTGTTTCCAAGATGACTGCATACCCAGAGTCACAACCTTTGCTAGCACTGCCATCTGCTGTTGACTGTAATTCATTTTCCAGTGCATAGAAATAAAATAAAACAGAATAGCATGAATTAGCTGGCCTGGAAAACAAGCATCCGTACAGATTTTAAAGACAATTTGTATGCAAGCCAATAATATAGCTTCTCCTAACAAAAGGTAAAGTTATATCTCTGCTGTAATCAAGCTCTTATTATAAAAGAGGAACATAACAGGTGACTGAAAAGGCCCCAGAACTTTTTGGTTATTTTCAATTGATGGAGGATTTTTTTTTTTTACAAGAGCAAGCTTTACATGACAAAAAAAAATAGGTGGATATATCTCAAAAAAAAAAAAATGAAAGCAATAAAGTTCTTCTGGGAGAAACTCACCCATTTCCTTTTAATTGAGTAAACTATGTCTTACAAATATAGGCTCACAAGCACATATGTAGGCCGTTATAAGCAAATGTGACAAATATCCACAAATCCAGGCGAAGCATATATCGGTAATTACTGTTCTATCTTTTCCACCTGTCTTAGGTTTGCGAAATTTCTAAATAAGAAGTTGGCAATAAAAATATAATGCAGTGATATTTTTCATCTGCTTTTTACCAGTGCAACTACACTTCAGAGAATTTTAGAGAACATGGAATTCATGTAAGATAAATTTAATATGTATTTAAAAATCTGAGAGAGATTGCAATCCTTTTTTTTTTTTTAGAATATTGAGAGCTGTTGTTCATTCCCCCACTCTCCACACCCCCCTCCCACCTTCATTCCAGAGAAAACAGGATTTGCACAAGCTCTGGGTCTTAGTGGAGATGGCTAGCCGCGTAGCTGGAGCATTGACCTAACACTGCCTCTGGGGTAAGGCAGGAACAAAGTATATGAAAGAACACAATACTTTTTTTCTCTTACGAAAAACAGCTTCAACACTGACCTGTTAGTTGACTTTAAAGCTTTATCAGTGCTTCCATTTCCCTGTCCATCAAATAACAAAAATCCATAACTGAGAACTTCTTTAAAACATGTTTGTGGGAATATCTACTATTATTATTAAAAATAAAGGCAATCCATTTTAAAGCTGCTTATTTTTTTAATAAGGAGTCTAACATTTGCATAGTAGACAGCTTTTGAATTGTCTGTCCAACCCTCCTTCTATAAATTTCCCCTTCCACCTGACACTTTCCATAGAGGTTTAAATTATAAACCATTGAAAATACCATGGCTTTCGTCAAGTGCAACTTAGTCCTCAAAGTGGGTCAAAAATCTTTGCTTTTTAACCCTTTAAAGAGGGCTTTTGCAATACATTTGCCCAATATAATATGTCATTTGATTTCCTGACTGCTGCTTCTATGGATGTTGATTGTGGATCCAAGTAAAATGAAATCCTTGATAACTTCAATCTTTTCTCCATTTATCATGCTGTTGCTTATTGATTCAGTTGTCAGAACTTTCGTTTTCTTTATGTTGAGGTGCAATTCATACTGAAGGCTGTACTCTTTGATCTTCATCAGTAAATGCTTCAAGTCCTCTTCACTTTCAGCAAGCGTGGTGTATCATCTGCATAATGCAGGTTGTTAATGAGTCTTCCTCCAATCCTGATGCCACATTCTTCTCCATATAGTCCAGCTTCTCAGATTATTTGCTCAACATACAGATTGAATAAGTATGGTGAAAGGATACAGCCCTGACACACACTTTCCCTGACTTTAAACCATACAGTATCCCCTTGTTCTGTTCGAACAACTGCCTCTTGGTCTATGTACAGGTTCCTCGTGGGCACGATTAAATGTTCAGGAATTCCCATTCTTTGCAATGTTATCCATAATTTTTTATGATCCACACAGTCAAATACCTTTGCATAGTCAATAAAAAACAGGTAAACATCTTCCTGGTATTCTCTGCTTTCAGTCAAGATCCACCTGACATCAGCAACGATGCTTGTTTTCCAGACCAATTAACTTACTCTACATCCTCTTCTGAGTCCAACCTGAATTTCTGGCAGTTCCCTGTTGACGTAACCATTTTTTTAATTATCTTGGGAAAAATTTTACTTGCATGTGATATTAATGATATTGTTCGATAATTTCCACGTTCTGTTGGAACACCTTTCTTTGGAATGGGTGTAAACATGAATCTCTTCCAATCGGTTGATCAGGTAGCTGTATAATCCTAACTGGTCATAAGGAGCTCTGGTGGTGAATCTACTCTGTCCTATAGAGTTACTAAGAGTCAGAATCAACTTGATGTCACACAACACCAGCTGGTTATTTTTGGAATTGACTTGACTGCAACAGGTTTTATTTTGTTTCTTTTTTTGTGTGTTTGTTTTTAAGCTGGTCATAGCCAACTGGTTACTGTTTCTCTCTTCTGAGAGTTCAGAATGGAGATTCAGAAAAGATAGTTCTGTCTCTGTTGTATATTGAAGATAGGTCAGATAAACTCAGGAGCTGCCACTGAGGACCAGATGTATGGAAAAGCAGGGAGGAAACACTCATATGAAGAGAGAAAAGAAGGAAACGGATGTGTAGAGAAAAGTAGAGAAGAAAACCCAGAAAGAGAGAACAGGAGTAATGTCTAAAAGCTTTCAAGGCCCTCATGACACTCAGCAATACTTCCTGCCATGGAATCCATGACACTCCCCCGTATCCACATAACCACCCTCCTCCATTGTAGTTACACTTGTTTGCCATGGAATTCAGTTTCTTGAAGCCAAAAGCTTATTCTCCAATAATTGTTGACCCAGGAAACGTGGGGCAATTTTCTATACAACAACAACAAAATAATTAGAACCCTAGACAATAACAAAAATCCCAAAGATTTAGATATTGTGCATGAGATAAAATCTTAGAGATAACCACTCTCCATAGAAGATTGCGATATTTATTTTGAGCAGAGTCTATACCTAAGAATTACAATGGCACCTGTGGTAGATTGTACAATTTGTTGAAAATCTTCACTGCACCTCCTTATAAGGTCCCTTTCTAGTGACCCTCCCTATGAAAAGAATATAATTCCCACCCCCACTGACCTCAAGGTGGCCATGACTTGCTTTGGTCAATCCACCGTAAGTCCAAGTGTCTTGTGCTATTCCCATGCAGAAATATTAAATACCATCTTGCAGTTTGCATCACGGCTTTTTTTTCTCTCTGACTACATAAGAACAACACTGTGAAATTTTGGAGCAGAGCCCTTTATGTGAATATCTAAGGAAAATAATGTAAAAAAAAAAAATGGAATGACCTACCTATGTACATGTATAACAACTCTGTACAAGTATTAATGAAAGAAACACGTCTTAGATTAAGACTTGAATGATGTTGACAATTTCTTGCAAGCTATTACTTGTATAAAGATATGCCATTTACACAGACATTTCAACTGGTGATTGGAGAAATCGTTCACTAGCTAGAAAACTTATATTATTTCCAAATTTGAATTATTTTTGAAACCTTCAAGATAGAATCTCAAGATTCAGTTTAATTTGAATAATTTAAATTTGACATATTCAAATAATTCAGAGCTCTTAACATTAAAGAAATAAAAAGAAAATATCTAGCCCCAAGATCAGATAAAAGTGACAAAAATCCATTACTTTCAGGAGAAAAGAAGCCAACCATTTCCAGGGAGACTGGCTTTTTACAAGAACAAATTTGCCTAAATGAGCCAGAACTCTATGATTAATCCATTATAAGAAAGCAGATCTTATGGATTTTATTCCAATTTGTCAAATGAGAAAAATTCAGACAGATTAAATCTAAAGAAAGAGCCCTAGATTTTTATATCTAAATTTGCTCAAAAACAAGTTACCCATAGAATGGAATTTTGGTATATAAGTAATACATCACAGAAAAAAAGATTACTGCAATGAGTCAAATGGTTAAATATAAGTTTCTGTAAAATGTCAAAACAACTTTCTTTGATACTGTAAACTGTAAAAACCTAAAACAATAATTGAGAAATGCCTACATCTTAACATTTTAGAGGTTTGGTGAGGATCAAATACTTTTTTTTTCCAGAATATAGCTATTGCTTTTCTAACAACATCAATAACCCCAAGGGGACATCTATACACATTTCTAAGTTTGAATAATAGCCAAAGTGTTATATAACTAATCCAGTATAATGCACTCTTCCAAAATAGAGTGTTTGGCCAATATACCTCTTCAGAGAGAGACTGTAATTGCTTCACTCCACTTTCAATGAATGATCCATAATGAAAGTTGCTTTTTAGGCTTAACCTAGAGCTGTGCCCTGTGGGAAAAGATTGAGTCTTTGTAAAATGTGTTACAGTTTACTAATAAGAATGCAGAAGCACAACTGATGAACCAGCAAATCTGCTCTGACTTCTTTGGTCTTTGCTGAATGAATTTGAATATCATCAAAATACATTATCCTTATCCATAACCTGATTCCTATGATTTACTCTATCCTCACACTCATTTCAAAAGGAACTTTAAGCACTTTGATATTCTGCATGCTTATGCTGGTCCTACTGCATTACTTAAAACAGAAGAAAATATTTTTTTCTAAAGGACAAGTATGAAGCTTTCAACAGGAAAAGGTTGTTGTTGTTAGGTACCATCAAGTCAGTTCCAACTCATCGCTATCCTATGCACAACAGAACAAAACACTGCCCGGTCCTGAGCCATCCTCACAATTGTTGCTATGCTTGAGCCCATCGTTGCAGCTACTGTGTCAATCCATAAGAGGGTCTTCCTCTTTTTCGCTGACCCTCTACTTTTACAAGCATGGTGTCCTTCTCCAGAGACTGATTCCCCCCGACGACATTTCCAAAGCATGTGAGACTCAGTCTTGCCATCCTTGCTTCCAAGAAGCATTCTGGTTGCTAGGTGAATATTTTAGGACCTGGTGAAAAATAGAAAGCCTTTATATAGCAAGATTTACATTTGATACTATATATAAGAAACAGACTTTTTCATGTATGAATAATGCAAAATTATCTTCCTCGAATGTTTACCAGTTGGCCATCAGAGACCATGAAGTCATTGATTAAAACCCTCTCTCTACCAGTGACTAGCTGTCATATCTTGGAACAAAACTGTTAACTCCTTCCTCCCTACCACCTTCCCTGCCTGCCTTCCTTCTTTCCTTCCATCCTTCCTGATTCACTCATGCATTCACTTAACTTCTATTGAGGGTATAAAGAGTGTTATGACTGGTTCTTGGAATACAAAGATGAACAAGATAGTTGTTCCTCAAAGGAGCTCCTAATATTTTGGGTGAGAGAAAAATAAATAAGCATCTACCCTATGAAATATTATGAGAAAGTTTAATTTAGAATGCTTTGGAAGCAGAGGAGAGGATAAAACTTGGTTTCCCAGAGATGGTGATGCATAAACTTAGTCTTGAAGATAAAGTAGGAATTACACAAGAAAAGGGTGTATGGATGAGGGAGTGAAATGTCTGAGGAGGTGGGGTACAGGAAGTATTTCTGACAAGAAATTGCAGAAGCGGACATGCCATAATCTATGGTTCTACGGTAGGAAGCAAATAGGAGAATGACAGGGTTCTCCAAAACGGAGTACATATACCCAAGGATGCAAAGGACAAATATATGAGTACAGGAAGAAGATAATAGAACTTGTTTTTATATGTATCCTTACCACCTCCTTTTAAAAAATTCTATTTCTGTACATAGGACATATAACGTATGTAATATTTTATTATTTAAGTGTTATGTATAAACAAATGTACAACTTAAAAATACACAAATTCGGTGTATGTCCTCAAAATGTTTTAATTAATGCTACTTCCAATTAAAGAAAAAATAAATTACTTCATATTCTATATTATCCTGAAGGTAGTGCACAGTAATAAAGGATTTAAAGCAAAGGAAGAACAGCTGGATTTTAAAAGTTCTCTCTGGCTCTATTCTGGGAGATAAATTAGAAGATGAGACTTGAGACAAACAAAGCAGTTATGAAGCCACTGTAGCCATCTCAGTGAGAAGACCCTAAATGATGGTGATGGCACCATGGCGATGCCAAGGAGGTGGCAGAGACTGCTTGTAAGAAAAAAAAGATTATAAACTATAAATCAGATTGACTGACATCATTTATTATATTTTGGTCCTATACAATTCCATAAAGATAACTTATATATCCTTCCAAAAGTAGGCTTATAAATCAAGTTGTAATGTACTATTACCCCATTAGAGATAATTAAAACTCAAAGATGAAATTACAGTCCGATTTCATGACTAGAACCAATATTTGAAAAGCAATGTAATAACTGTCCTCGCTATGTTGCTCCAGTTCTTCTCATGTAGGTTAGACCAAAATCTTGATTATGTAAGATGAAAGAGAGGGAGGGAAGGGGAGGTAAAGGTGAGGGTGAAAGGTATTGGCTAGTATCATACTAGCATCAGTATCCAATTATCCCATGTCATCATATTAGTGACGAGACAGAGATATACTATTATGTTTCTGTTTTCCCACTCTATTTCACCAAATTCCATAGGCCAGGGACTTTTAAACAAATCTGCATCCAGCTATATATCACACATTCCATCTGCTAAGAAAATGAGAAACCAGGCAAAAGAGAATGGTAAGATATAACTTAGGTAATGTATGACTTTTCCACTGGAGTTTGAATAGTTGGATTAAACAAAATTATATGAATTTTGAATAAGTCTTAAGTCTACAAAAAAAAAAAAAAAAAAGCCATTCCCATCAAGTCGATTCCAACTCATAGCAATCCTATAGGACAGAGTAGAACTGCCTGCCTCAAAGGGTTTCTAAGGAGTGCCTGGTGGATTTGAACAGCCGATCTTTTTGTTAGCAGCTGAGTTCTTAGCCACTGGAAAAGAGAAAGATCTGATAATAAAATTTGATAAAGTTGTACCTTGAAGTACTATTCATCATCAACATTTTAAGAACATACCTATTTTTGATTGCATGAATGAATGGGTGAATGAATGAATCACTGTTCAGTTTTATTTCACATCAAAGTGTCTGGTCTTGCATAAGAAATATCACATTGATGATCTTGTTGCCAGGAAAGCTCCATATGATTTAAATTGGAAATGTTTTCACCCAAGCAGATAACTTCATAACTAGAAAAAAACGGGATACCATATGAGATATCCCTATATCCCTAGTGCCACTTGTTACATACGAATAGTTCCTCATCCTTATTTTTCAAGTACAGGTTGTTCCCTACTTTCCTCCGTCATAAGTTGGTCTGACATGTCGAATATTTTTTTCTTTTCTTTTTTTTTTTAGTTTTCTTTATTATTACCTTTTATTATCAGTAACTTTAAAGTCCGATTTATTTGTCTCTAGGGGTTGGAAACATTACATATAAGCTAACACATTTTAACATTGTATGCAGTACATATTACTAATGATAAAATGTACAAAAAGAAAAAAAGACAGTGGTAAGTGCAGTTGTCCTAAAGAATGCTTTGTAAGTCGTGGGTATGTACTTCACATGGCCTTTAGTGACATTGCTCCTCCCTTAAATTACTCTAGCTTTCCCACAATTCTGTTATATTGGAACTGGCATTAACCGGTGTAGAGGCATTAAGTGGGTCCTCAAGTATTTTTCACAACAACTTAAAATATGTCAAGTATTTTTTAAGCATGAGTGTTAAAAATCAAACACCTGTATAATGTTAAAATCAGTTTTTTATCTTAAAAATACATAATTGCTTTTTGAAGTGAATATATAAGAAAATGAAAAAGATGGAATATTCGTGTAATTTTTCAAAACATTAGAAATGTACTGGGTTCAGATTGACAGTTTGGTTCAGAGAGTAAGAACCAAATGCCATCCTGTAGAGTTAAAAGTGTTTATTAATCATTCTAAATTTCATTCCTCTTTTTAATGTATGCTGAGAATATCATAGGAATCAGCATTATGTTATTGTTGTAATGATAGTTTAGGAGGCAATAGAAACCCTCTCTGGGATACTAAAATCAGACAAGTTGGGTACTGCTGACAGAGCACTGTCAGGGCACTTTGTTTAGAAGTAACAGGTAAGGTGCCCTCTAATCACTGTAAAGTCATCCCAGTTTTTCAGTCCAAAATCCCAGATTTACTTCTGAATTTACCCGATAAGGGGCTCAAAACCGGAATACATTTACCTCCAACAGTAAATTAACTGACATATGAGCACATAACATGCGGCTTTAAATATAGCACTAAATTACCCGTCCTCCATAGAGAAAAGAATGGACTCTGATTCATAGACCAGGTAACAAACCTAAGGCTTTCAATCACAACTGAAGGAATTTACGTGCACTGCAGACATTCACTCTCGGTAGAAGGTCATTGCTTCACAGCCTGGGAAATAATCCCTGCCAGCCAACTTGCAAAGTGCCTGAGGCATCGCTCCTGAGAGGCATAACTTGTCTTCTTTCAAGGCTAGAGGTCAGAGCCATGATCACAGCTCAGTCAAATTTAAAGGAGAAACTGTCTGGGGTCAAAAATATCCTAAGGAAAAAATAGGAGACTAAAACTAACAAAAAATATCTATATAGTGTTCCTCTGGGCTTTAGTGTGGTGGTAGAAAAAACCTGTTGCAGAATATTAAATTTAGATTTTTTTTTTTTATTTGAAAGCTTCAAAATAATGAAACTAAAACTGAATACAGAATCTGATAGATGTCACGCTGCAATCAGGTTTGAGGACATTTTTAAATGCTACAAATCCATTTATATGCTCATCAGCCTAGACAGTCTAAAGCAGATAAAAAAAAAAAATCAAGTTAAGTGACTTAAACATGAAATGTGAACAGCGGTTCAATGATTAAATTACTGCATCAATTAACGTGAGTTCACAAAAAGAACGCTGCTCTTTCAAGCAATGTTAATTCTGCCTCTGATCAGACAGACTTCTCCTCATATCATGGCTGTTGCTTCAGGAAACACAACTCATACAGCAAAAGGCAAGAGATGATTTGTAAATAAGAATAAACTGCTGTTTGGGAATTCTTTATAAAATACATAAACCAAATTGATGTTTGTGTGAAAACGATAGTCATTTCCATATACTTAACAAGAGTGAAAAATTCTGAAAATTGTTTTTGAAAATCGTAAGACAGATGAAATTACCATTAAATTCAGCAAAAGTGGCTTGGTACCCATAAAAATTACAAATGAGAGCATTTAAAGAATACAGGCATTTCAGGAAGTACACATCGCAAAGGGTAAAGTGTTTTATATTGGTCATCTCTGCCAACCGCTATTACATGCTGTCATTTTTAGTAAGGGGAAATGTATTTGCAAAAGCAGAGCAAACACAACAGGCCTTAAATCAGACAAGTTGGGGACCGCTGACAGAAAGCTGTCAGCACTTGGCCTACCAGGGCCCTTGAATATCACAATTTCATGGTGTGTGTTTCTGACATAAGGGAGCCCTGGCGGGGCAGTGGTTAAAGCGCTCTGCTGCTAACTGAAAGGTCAGCAGGTCAAACCCACCAGCTGCTCTGTGGGAGAAAGATGTCTGCTTCCATAAAGCTTACAGCCTTGGAAACCCTATGGGGCACTTTCACTCTGTTCTATAGCGTCACTATGAGTTGGAATCAAATCAACAGCAATGGGTTTGGCTTTTCTGGTTTGTTTCTGACACTTCTGCCACTTAGTGGATTCTACTACCTCCTTAGCATCTGGAGTATTAATCTATTTCTATCTTCAGGCTTGCTCCTACTCTTTCAAAGGATCAGGTTCTACCCCAGCAGGAAGGAAAGGAAGAGCCCCTGACACAGATCCCCCCATTGTTTCTGACTCTTTAAAACTCATATTAGAAGGGCCCCTCTTCGCTGTTTTCTGCATAACTCAGAATAGGTTATGATGAGGTAGCAACCTAACCTCAAAATCTGAGTGACTTACATTGACATTTTTTTTTTTTTTTCTTACTCATGCAGAGTCCCGTTTAGGCCTGGTATCTCTCCAGGGGAGATCCCTGCAAGAGTGACTGCCAGCCCTATCGGTCTGTGACACTCTCATCTTAACATGGGCTTCCATATTGCCATAGCAAGGAAGTAAAGATCTGTAGGATAATGCACTGTCTTTTAAAAACCTTGGCCCAGAAGTCTATCACTTCTGTCCACAGAGCATTGGCTAGGCCTAGTCACATAGCCATGCCTAGCTGCAAGGGGCTTGGGTCCTATCATCTTCCCAGAGGCTCTGGAAGGAAAGAAAAATCAGACATGAATGAGCACTTTAAGTCTCTACCATATCGTTCCAGGCCCTGCCCCATAAATCTAGACTGGATGTCCACCACGAGCCGCCCCCTTTGTCTTCACTCTGTCATATTGTTGTTAGTTGCAACTGAGACAGCATCAGTTCTTGGTGACCCTATTTATAACAGAATGAAACATAACCCAATCCTCTATCATCTTCACAATTATTGGAAATCAGACAATGTTCTATTATAATCCGTAGGGTTTTCATTGACTGATTTTCAGAAGTAGATTGCCAGGCCTTTCTTCCTAGTCTATGTTAGTCTGACAGCCCCCTCCACTATAATCTGTCTACCATGGGGTCAACAGTAATAATATTTGAAATACCAATAGTACAGCTTCCATCCTCATAGCAACACACAAGCCACCATAGTATGACAAACTGACAGAGGGGTAATGGGACTCTATCACAGTACATGTAATTACTTATCTCTTTTACTTCATTAGGCAATGAGTTCCTTGAGGACAGTGATCAGATCTTATTCATCTGCCTAAATTCCATAAGTGCACAAATAAACATAACCACAGAAAGTCAGATGCATTCCTGGTTAATGTTATTTGAGACATTCTAATTGCTAAGGTATTTGAGACATTCTAATTGCTAAAAATATATTTAACTGTCTTTAATTAATATGAAAACAATCATTTGTTCAATGTTCCACAAATATTTACTTAATGCTTCCTATATACCAAGCAAAATCCCAGTCTCTGGGAAAGCAACAGTAAATGAGACAAACAAGGACCTTCTTGTGTAATTTATATTCTAAAGAAGAAACACAGGGCAAACTTGGTGTATTCAAAAATGCAGAATATGTAGATGATGTACATAAATTAGAAATTGTCCTATCTGCAGTTACATGTGAAAGTATCTTATATCAAGGACATTATGTGGAGTTCAAGATAACTCTCATCTTTATTGAACTCTCCTCCAAACTGTAAAGTGTTAAAGTACAGTTATCAGCATGTTTTATCATTCTCAACCAACTTTACTAAGTGTCTTCTATGTGAAAGAAAAACAGTTAATTTTTAGAATATTAAAAAAAAGACTCTCTGTACTTAAGAAAACTATAACCTATTAGAAAAAAGGAAAAGATATATAGAGTGTTAATTAATACAAAAATTTAAAAAGCAATGTGTGGGAACAGTAAGACATATCTCCAGACAGTAAACTACTAATTACCAAATAAAATTATCTGCATAAGCTTTAACCTATATATTGTCCACAAAATCAAGTTTCTATCTTGTCGAGAAAAAAATTACTAGATTGATTTTCACTAAATTTGCAGATATGATTTGTATATTTCTGTCTTAAGAAATGGGTATATGCTATACACAATATCCATTTGCAGGGCACCCAGAAAAAATACGGAGTCACTTTCCAAAGTAGCTAAAATTAAACAAGAAGCCCATATGATCTCAAAGGGCTGGAAATAGTGAGGGACAAGCCATTTTGTAAAAAGATGCTATGGGCAGAGAAAATGAACAGTGGTTTCAAATTTGAACTCCAAAGTATTGTCTCAAAGACAATCAGCTCAAATTCCTTGCATTGATTTGTAATCATACCGATTCTCAAATTAAAAAAAAAAAAAAAATCCAACTCAAAGCAAGCCTATAGGACAGAGTAGAACTGCCCCATAAGGTTTCCAAGGAGTGGCTAGTGGATTCAAACTGCCGAGTTCTCGTTTTGCAGCCCAGCTCTTAACCACTGAGTCACCAGGGCTCAAAAAAAAAAAAAATATATATATATATATATTTTTTATATACACATACATATTTAGTGTTCCAGAATGAGTGACAATAGGGACTTATTTATTTAATGATGGTTAAATTTTTTTTTTTAATGATGCCATAAATGGTTAAGTGCTTGGCTGCTAACCAAAAAGTTGGCAGTTGAACCCACCCAGCTGCTCCATGGGAGAAAGACCTGGCGACCTGCTTCTATAAAGTTTACAGCATAGAAAATTATATGGGGCAGTTCTACTGTCTTATGGGGTCGCTGCAAGTCAGAATTGACTAGATGGCACCTAAGAACAAAAACAGCAGCAAGAATTCTCCCAGAAGTCTCTAGGGGGCACAAATGTTAAAGAGCTCAACTACTCACTGAAAGATTGGTGGTTCCAACCCACTCAGAGGCATCTCAGAAGACAGGCCTGGCAATCTGCTTCCAAAAGGTTACAGCCTTGAAAATCCTATGGAACAGTTCTATTCTGTACACACTGGGTGCAAAACTAGGAAATAAAAGAGAAAATCACATATTTACCCTACCTTGCCCCTTTGGAAACCCTGGCGGCATAGTGATTAAGAGCTACAGCTGCTAACCAAGATGTCAGCAGCTGGAATCCACCAGGCACTCCTTGAAAACTCTATGGGGCAGTTCTACTCTGCTGAACTAGAAATAGGGTCGCTATCAGTTGGAATCGACTTGATGGCAATGAGTTTGGGTTTTTTTGGCTTGCCTATATAAAGTGTACAGATAGGTAATGAGGTGAAAAAAAATATTGTAAAAGAACTGCAGTTAATAAATGTAGAATCAATGACCAAATTAGAATATCACCATGTTACATCTCTTAATGAAATAACAGTTCTAGGCAATAATCATCAACGGCTGCTAAAACTATTACATGAAAAGTTGATGGGAGAATTTACGCTGTTTATTGCAAACTTTATCAGGTTAACCTCTGAGCCCAATGATCAACTATAATATGACAAAAAGAGAGACAGTTGGACATACTATCCCTCTTGATGCAATATAATAGGAAGTAACCTCATAACACCTATGAAGTCTTCTTGCTCCCCCCCTAAAAAAGTCAAGCCTTAATCTGAATAATCCTTTAGACTTAAGTACGAGTTTATGAGAAATACAGGGAGAAAGGACCCCACAGAGAAGCAATCAGCAAAATTCAGAATATGGGAAATTCTACAGGACAAATTATCTCTATTCTTTAAGAAATAAACTGCAAGAAAATTAAAAAAAAAAAAAGGAGGGGGAATCTACAGATCAAAAGAGATCAAGCAGAATGTGGAGAACTGTTTAAGTATGGATTAAATTGTGCTCCCAAAAATATGTGTTGGGATCCTAATCCCTGTACCTGTGGATGTGATTTCATGCAATTACCTTACAAAAGAGACCAAGACCTTCAATATGGGTTAAGCATGAATGGGAAGAAAAGGAAAATCCTCACAACTGGACCAATAAACAACATCATGATAAACTGAGAAAAAATTGAAGCTGTTAACGTTTTCATTCTACTTGGATCAACAATAACTGTCCATGTAAGCATCAGTCAAGAAATCAAACAACATATTGCACTGGGTAAATCTGCTTAAAAAAAAACTCTTTAAAGTTTTAAAAAGCAAAGATATCATTTTGATGACTAAGGAACAGCTGACTCAAGACATGGTCTTTTCAATTATCTCATACACAAGCCAAAAATGCTGGACAATAAAAAAAGGAAGACAGAAGAATTAATGCAATCAAATCGTGGTGTTGGCAAATAATAATGAATGTACCCTGGACTGTCAAAAAGTAAATCAGCCTTGGATGAAATACAACAAGAATGCTCCTTAGAAGCAAGGATGGTGAGACTTCAGTTCATTTCTATTGGACATGTCATCAGCATAGGCCAATTGCTAGAAAAGCACATCATGTTTTGTAAAGTACAGGTAGTCCCTGAGTTACGACATATTCAAATTACAACAAACCACACTTATGACTGTTTTTTTTTTTTTTTTGTACATCTTATTGGTAACATGTATTACATACAATGTTGCAGTACATAATTTCCTGATATTATCATTCTCAGATGGTCACTTGCAGATATTCAAAGGGGTCATTATATTGACGTATTTAACATATGTTTGAATACCAAGATTGGGTATTCAATCTTGGTATTGTCACTATAAAAAGTGAGTTAATTAAAACAATATTTTTGACCTCCTATCTAATCACTGAAATAATTAAAAACTGAAGACAGCTACTCACAGAAAGAAGCATTAAGCAAGTTTAGCAATCGAGTGGTTTCTATAACTTCACTATGAGGAGTTGCCAATGTGTAAATTCCAGGTAGGAAGCAACGATCAACCTTAAGACTTCTGTAGCTGTTGCTGATTGTCAAGGAGGCAGCTGGGAGTTAGAAGACTGCCAACACCTAGTTTTCTAATCTTGAACTCACATAACTTCGGTAGGTGTTGGAGCATGAGGGAGCGGGAAACGAAACGATAAATAACAATAATAATTATTATGTTTTGAGTGCTAGCTCTGCGTTTAGCACTGTCCTTAGAGCTTTGGATGCATTTTCCTTTTTAAACTTCATAACAACTCAAAGAAGTATCGTTTTCCACATCTGGAGATTGGAGTTTATGGAGGTCAATAACTTGTTTAATGCCACGTAAATAAGCAACTTGGTCCAACGAACATTCCAGGTTTATTTAACATGGAAGAATGCTCTGAACACTCCATTACATTGGACTATGTTGCAGAAAAATTTGGGGAGTTCAGTGCGTAATACTGGAAAACTTAAAACTGTTTCCACAGACCAACAGTTCCCCATTGTCTGCACCACTCTCTCTACACATCTCGGTCACTGACAATGGAAAACTAGAGTCAGGACCCATTCTGCGCCTCCTGGACCTCCCGCCGGGTCCCACCCATAGTAACTCCACCCTAAGGCCTGCCCCTCCGCAGATCCCTAGAGTCCGTAACCCTCAAACTACATCTCCCACAAAGCCATGCGAGGACACCAAAACTCCACCGGAAGTTAGGAAGACTCCTTTCGGCGCCGGGAAAACGGAGAGTGGGATTTTCCCAGTCCTTCGATTACATCCTGGTTTCTTCTGCTCTGGCCACCTCTGGGTTAGTAGTGGTAGCGGCGAGTTAGTGTGCTCCAGTGTCCTCTCAGGGACCGATGACTAGTTCTTTGAGCTCTTTAGTCTCCGCACTAACCGGCCGAGCCCTTCTGGGTCTCTTTGCGCAGCCTAGCTCTGGAGCGGAGGGCGCAAGCGTGGGAGCCGCCGCAGGGGCGCCCTGGCGGGGCAGGGGACGGGGGTGCAGCCGGTCCTGCCGCTGGTGGAGTTTCGTCCAAGCTTTGAGATGGGGCAAAGAAGTCCTTCGGGTTGATTTCACATTAAAAGAAGGAATCTTACAGTAGTTGCAAGAAAATAACATATCGCAAGGAGTTTGATGGTTTGAATAGAGCTTGCACGGGTGGCGCTTGATTGGTTAAATGAACTGTTTGAGTGTCCAGGAATTGAAATTAGCTAAATGATAGCTGGTGACTTAAGTGGCAGAGCCGGATTTGAGGTCGCGGCCTGTCCCTCTTGGACCATGTGACCTTAGGCAAGTCATGGGCCTCGTGGGTGTTGGTTCGGTTAAAGTCTAAAACCGAACCAAACCCATTGCCCATTGAATAGATTCTGACTCATAGCGACCTAAATAGGACAGAGAACGGCCTCATAGGGTTTCCAAAGAGCTCCTGGTGGATTCGAACTGCGTACATTTTGGTTAGCAGTCCTACCTCTTAACCACTACACTACCAGGGTTTCCAGTTAAAGTCTAAAGTTCCTTTAAATCTAAGATTATTTAAAAGGACCGCTCAGAATATTCCATGCTCTTCTTGGAAAGCAAGGGCAGTATTAACCCAAAGGGCAGTATTAAACTGACAGAATCACTTCAACTTACCTTGAAATTCTTAACTTCTTGAGGATCTGTCAATGAGAAGTGAAAAAGTAAACAGTCAGCTGGATCTCAGACTTTCTGTGCTTCTCTTTGGAATGAGCAATAGTTACTATGTATAGGTGGCTTTTCAGCTGAGAAAGCTGAGTGTGAAAGTGTACATTTTCCACGTCCTTTCTCGTGAGAATACTATGAGTAAGCAGCATTTTACCGAGGCAGTGAATGGCACTGTATTTTTTGAGGACAATTTTGCAATCACTTGGGATGGAGTGTGGGGAGGGTGAGGATGCGACTGTGACCTCAGAATATGGGACAGTGAAATAATGTTCAAAGTAAACTTAACTGAAGAAACTGTATAATATGATTTTATGGAAAAAAATAAATTTAAGGGAAAGGTTACTTGGAAAGAGACCAAACGAGTCCGTGCTTCAGAATAAAGTCCTGAAAAGTTGTAGCTTTTGTTATTCATAATATTTTTAAAGTGAAGTAAATTTGGAGTAAGTCAAAATAAATTTAAGAAATTACTCCCTAGTATTATAGAAATCACTCTGAATTTTAGTTGTAAACAAATTTTCACTGTTAAGTTTTATCTAAATGTTTGCATACCTGTGAGCAGCTTTGACCCTTTTCTTTGTAGCAGAAACACACAAACAGGAAAGGTGAACAGAAACAAAATAAGAAAGTTAATCTTTTGGGTCCATTCTCCCCCCTCCGAACTTTGTTCATATCATTCCTACTACAAAATTGATCAGCCAATTTTGTGTTTCAGAACCCAAGAGACAATAACTGTCAAAAATTATGAGTTAGAACCTTTTCTTCTTTTTAGCCTAAATAACTTATTACTTAGAGTAGTAGAAGCCTAATTACAATCCCAGATATTTTCTTAATAGGTGAATGTTTTCATTTCATAGGAAAAAAAAGTGATACTTTACCAAAAAATACTTTGAGGAGTTTCATAGACAACTGATAGGTGAACCATTTCCATAAAAAAATATCTCAGTTTGTGCCGTACCACATTCAATCCATGATTACTAAAAAAAGCAAGATTTATTAAGAGGTATTGGACAGTTATTTTCTTTCTTTTTTTTCTTAACTGAATAAACAGAGTGACAAAATAAATAGAAAGTCAATGATTAAAAAAGCTGTGATTCAAGAATAGACAAAGTGACTAACAGAACGGTGTCCAGTAATCTAAAATGTATCATCACCCGATTTATGACAAGTATAATTCTGTAGTACAGTGAGACAAAGATCGAGATATCAAGAATGATGCTGAGTCATATGGATTGTCCATTGCATGAACATGTACCCATACCCCTACTTCAAGAAGCCCTGGTGGCACAGTGGTTAAGAGCTCAGTTGACTGCTAACCGAAAGGTTGGTGGTTTGACCCCACTAGCTGCTCTGTGGGAGAAAGATGTAGCAGTCTGTTTCCATAAAGATTGCAGCCTTGGAAACCCTATGGGACAGTTGTACTCTGTCCTATGAGGTTGCTGTGAGTCAGAATGGACTCAAAGGCACACAACCACAACAACCCCTATTCCACACTGTACACAAAACTCAATCTTAGATGGATTGCAGAATTAATTGTGCAAGGTAAAGTAATAAATTGTTTTCATGTGAAACTGAGAAAGCTTTTGAATAATTACATTTAGGATCATAATTTCCCTGAGGGCAGGGATCTGTGCTTGATACCACACAATCTAAGAATGCTGTTTGTCAGCTTAAAACCACTGTCTCTACTATTCTCTGCTGCTTTTAGTCTTCTGCCTGTGCTCCATTATGAAATCCCTCTGGTCTACCTCAAATACTCCTTCTCCCTGTAATACCTTACCTGACAGTTCCTTCCCCAAGGATATTGGTTCATCAGCTGTGTTATCAAAGCCTCTTTTCTATTATTTTGTGTAACCCTATGTTGAATTATAGTTCTCTATACGGTGGAATCGATTCAATGACAACGGGTTTGGTAACAATTTTGAAATGTCTGCTGTGATGACAGTTGACTGCTAATTACCTTTGAAGAGTATATTGCTTTGGAAAACCATTAATATTCTAAATATGGCAGCAGTCAGGTAATATTTATCCATTGATACAAAAAAGGAATTTCAAAATGAGTAAATTTTTTTTTTCTCTTTTCCTTTTTTTAAGGAAGAAATGTCTTCTATAAAGGCAAATCCAAAGAAGGAAGTAATTTCCCAGTTTCACTGTTCAGCTGCTGAAGGGGACATTACCAAGTTAACAGCAATACTCAGTCATTCTCCATCTCTTCTCAATGAAACTTCTGAAAATGGCTGGACTGCCTTAATGTATGCTGCAAGGAACGGGCACCCAGATGTTGTTCAGCTTCTGCTTGAGAAAGGGTAAACATTTTAGGCTGGACCACTTGGAAGAGCATGTAGTTTAATTTCTGTAGTTTAATTTATGTATTACATATTCCTTTTTGAACATTTTTTAACATTTTAAATATTTTTAGTAGCCATACTTTTAACCTTGAGCTAGTAAATTACCATTGACCAGATTGTTACATAAAAATGTAGCATAGTTTCTAACTAAAAACGTTTAACTTCTTTTCTTGAGAACTTATCCCTTCATACTTAATAACAAAGCAAATTTATGAGTTAGTCTAATCTTTTTCCCCCCAAATAGTACACAACTCTCAAGGACCCCTTGTAGAATTTGGTAACTCCTTATAACGCAGTAGTGGTTAAGAGCTTGGCTGCTAACCAAAAGGTCGGTAATTCGAGTCCACCAGCCACTCTTTGGAAACCCCATGGGGCAGTGGTACTCTGCCCTGTAGGGTCACCATAGGGTTGCTTTGAGTCAGAATTGACTTGACAGCAACAAGTTTGGTTTTTTTGGTATAACACATAAAACTTACTGCTTTTTTTATCTTATAAGTAATTCTCCAGAAAATTTATTTCTTTTAATCTTTCCAGTAGTAAATATATACCCCTAATCTTGCCAGTAGTAAGTATCCCATTTTTTCCCCATATATACTTATTATTTTTAATAGTAAGTATATACCCCTAAAAAATTGATTGATTGTTCTTAGTTGCTATTGAGTTGATTCCATCTCATGGCAGTCCCATGTGTTTCAGAGTAGAACTGTGCTCCACAGGATTTTCAATGGCTGTGATCTTTCAGAAGTAGGTCACCAGTCCTTTCTTCCAACAATCGTTAAATAGAGGGGCTATAACGTGCATCTGGAAATATTTTATTGAAATATTTACTAGGGAAAATGTTTACTGCCTATTTTATTTTTATTCCCCAATTTTTCCTTTCATCTGTAGGTGTGACAGGTCCATTGTCAATAAATCAAGGCAGACTGCACTGGATATTGCTAAATTTTGGGGCTATAAGCATATAGCTAATTTATTAGCTAATGCTAAAGGTGGGAAGAAGCCTTGGTTCCTAACCAATGAAGTGGAAGAATGTGAAAATTATTTTAGCAGGACACTACTGGATCGAAAGAGTGAAAAAAGAAATAATTCTGACTGGCTACTAACTAAAGAAAGCCATCCAGCCACAGTTTATATCCTTTTCTCAGATTTAAGTCCCTTGGTTACTCTAGGTGGCAATAAAGAAAGTTTCCAACAGCCTGAAGTCAGGCTTTGTCAGCTGAACCACACAGATATAAAGGATTATTTGGCCCAGCCTGAGAAGATCACCTTGATTTTCCTTGGAGTAGAACTTGAAATAAAAAAAGAGTTACTGAATTATGCTGGGGAAGTCCCAAAAGATGAGGAAGATGGGTTGGTGGCCTGGTTTGCTCTAGGTATTGA
Organism: Loxodonta africana; assembly: GCF_030014295.1. Lineage (NCBI taxonomy): Eukaryota > Metazoa > Chordata > Mammalia > Proboscidea > Elephantidae > Loxodonta > Loxodonta africana. Next base: position 111,552,716 of record NC_087343.1, on the reverse strand, counting down.
TCCAGTTGCTGCTGAAGAATTTAAGCAAAGACATGAAAATTGTTATTTCCTTCATCCTCCAATGCCGGCACTTCTACAACTAAAAGAAAAAGAAGCTGGTAAGAAGTGAACACTACTTCCATGTATTGATAATAATCTGGTTTTTGGAACTGGGTTGGAGTTGTGCATATCTGCAGTTTCCAGGAGGCACATTTTTTTCACTAAGCAGTGAAATGCGGCCATCTTCCTTAGAGACTTCTTAGAGTCTAATGCATGCAAGTTTCATTCAATTATTGAATAGATAATTGTTGACTACTTACTATACACTGAGCATGATGGCAAAGGCCTTGACTTCTATTTTCTGTTGCTGACTCTTCCAGTTCATGCAGGAACTTTAGACCATGGAAGAAGTAAGAGTTTTATTCTAAATGTCATTAAATGTTGAAATATGATCTGGTTTATGTTAAATAAGCAAAAAACCTCACATTGACTATCCCATAAAGCACGAATTGTAGGTAATTAAGTGTGGAAGCCAGGAGTCTTGTTAAGAGGGAATTGGGGATTACAATAGCCCAGATAAGAGATCACAGTGGCTAGGATTGGAATAGTGGCAGTGGCGATGGAGAAAGGGGGAGAGTTTGAGATAGTCTTGAGTAAAACTGAAAATTGATCTGTAAGTTGACACAGTTTTAAGAGAGAGATGATGGTAACCTGGACTAAGGCCTAAATTAAAGTGGTAACAATAGAGATGGAGAAAAGGGGGCACAGCTAAGATATATTTTGGAGATAAAATCAGTAGTACTTGCCGATGGCTTGGGTATGAGATATCCAGGAATGATGGAAAAGATCAAGGACAACTACTAGGTTTGAGAATTTAGTAATTTGGTAGATATTTATACAATTTCTTGGTAAAAAAAAAAATAATAATAAGAGTGATGAGTGGAGCAAGGGAAGCTGGACAAACCTGGAGTCAATAAACCAGGAGTTCAGTTTTGGACATGAGTTTTGGAGAAGGGTATTAGAACCTGGAACTCAGAGGAGAGGTCTGAATTGGAGAAACCCAGATGGGAGTCACCAACACAAGGTGGTATTTAAATCCCAGGAAACTACTGAGATTAGAGAGTTGAGAGAAAGAGGGAAAGAAAGCCTCAGAATCAGGCCCAAATACTCCTAAATTTAGAAGTCAGGTAGAAGCAGAGGAGCCAACAAAGGTGATGGAGACTGTGACCGTAGGTAGGAGGAAACCAGGAGAAGGAACTTAAGGAAACCACAAGAGCAGAGTGTTTTAAGGAGGGAGTGGTCAAGTGTGTTGAATGCTGCTGAGAATTTGAGTAGGATGAAGGCAAAGATTTCTTTTAAAAGGCTCTTTGGTTCAGCTGATGTGAAGTTGTGAATATGACAAGAAGAGTATCAGTGGGGTATAAGGAACAGAGGCTAGAATAGGATAGATTGAAGAGTTAATGGGAGATGAGGAAGGAAGGGGTCACTTGTCAGGGGCCACCATCCCCTAGGTGATGTGGAGGCCCTTGCAGAAACTGCTTGGACACCTGCTCCCTGAAGGCTGGAGTGGTATGTTTTATTCTCCACACCTGGGGAGAAAACATTGGACTTTTAAAAGAAAACATCTTTTCTTTGGAGAAGTATATAAAATTTTACATTTCAAAAAGATTTTAGAAATGAGCTAATCTAGATTTCTTTCTTTTTGTTAACTAGTAAGAAACCAAAGTTCTTTTGCCAACGTGCTGTATAACCTTAACACAGTTACTTAACCTCTCTGTGCGTCAGTTTCCTCCTCTATAAAATGAGGATACTGACAGTACCTGCCTCATCGGGTTGTTGTAAATGTTAAATAACCATACGTATGTCTTTGCATTGTGCTTGGCACACAGTAAGTACTCCTATAAATGTTAGCTTTTCTTATTGTGATGACGCTAAAATGATGCAGACATTCTAGTATAAAGTACGTATCACAAAGTAATGTAGCAGGCAGATAGTTGGTGTTGCCTGTGGATCACTGGATTCCTGCATTACGTTTGTTCTTACTTCTGGATTGCTAGTTTACGTTTTTTCCCAATTTAAAACTGTTGTTGTTGCTGTTTATTTTCTTTCAAAAATCCTTAGGCCAAATAAAAAAAAAAAAAAAAAAACAAACCCAATGCCGTCGAGTCAATTCCGACTCACAGCGACCCTATAGGACAGGGTAGAACTGCCCCACAGAGTTTCCAAGGAGCGCCTGGCAGATTCAAACTGCTGACCCTCTGGTTAGCAGCCGTAGCACTTAACCACTACGCCACCAGGGTTTCCTTAGACCAAATAGGAGTCAAATAAGAGTCCCTGGGTAGTGCAGATGGTTAGTGTGCACAGCTGCTAACTGAAAACCTGGAGGTTTGAGTCCACCCAGAGGTGGCTCAGAAGAAAGGCCTGGGGATCTGCTTCTAAAAAATCAGCCACGGAAAACCCTGCGGAGCACAATTCTGTTTAGAAACACATGGGGTCGCCATGAGTTGGAACTGACTTGATGGCAACTAGTTTATGCCAAATAATGTATTTTAGGGAGAAGAAGTTTCTGTCAGGCATTTAAAATGTAGCATTTCTAGTCATATTGCCACCAATGCAATACTTATGATCGGATCATATTCTTTTTGGAAGCACCAAGGTAAGGGTCATAGCCAAAGGATATATGTATTCTAATATTTACCTTCTGAGGCATTTTTTGATAAACATAGTTAACTACGCATCTTTTAGACGCAGTATTTATTATAGAGATGCCTTCTCCAGTTTTTTTCTCCAGAGGTAAACAGGGTGTGTTCCACAGTGACACGGATCAGCAGTGGGTTAGTCACCGAGGAGAAGAATGGAGTGGGGTTCCTGCAGTTCCTTAGTCAGGTTTTCTTTGGAGGGAGATACAGAAGTCTTCAGTCAAGAGCTGCCTTTGTAGTATGTTTTTATAAAAGTGACTATTAGCTAGAACCATGTATACCTGAAATATAAAAATCATTAATAGTGAAAGCCTGATCTAATAGAGTATGTAAGATGGATATTAATACACCAGTGTTACGTGAGAGATATGTTTTATTTGTTCAGAAAAAAAGTTTAATTTTCATTTGCCATCTGGAAAATTAAACCTTTTTCTTTAAAATAAAAATACACGTGACACAATAGGAGTACTAAATTGATCACACAGGTACTCAGAAAACGCATGTATAGCCTAAGAACAATTTGCCTACTTTTTTTTTTTTTTTTTTTTACAATTGTTACAGAATTAAAATTTTTTGTGTCATCTCTTAAAGGGGTTGTTGCTCAAGCAAGATCTGTTCTTGCCTGGCACAGTCGATATAAGTTCTGCCCAACCTGTGGAAGTGCAACTAGAATTGAAGAAGGCGGCTATAAAAGAGTATGTTTGAAGGAAGACTGTCCTAGCCTCCATGGCGTTCACAACACATCATATCCAAGAGTTGGTAAGCCTTCTCTTTTGCAGTGAAATCTCAGCCATCTGGAATCTTAGGGAATATTCTGGAAAGACAGGTTTTTGAGGAACTACAGAGTTTATCATTTTTTAAAAACCATGTTTAAGTTAACCATTAAGGTTATAAATATTAAAGCATTACTTTCATGGCTTCTGAAATAAAAGACATACATAATTAGCCATTCCTTAGCCCTGGGTTAATCAATATGAATTTGATATATTGGGATATGTGATTTCAAAAACCTGGATCCCACCAATCTGGATCCACTTAGGGGAGAGGCAAAAAAGCCTCAACAATTCAGTGTCTGTTTTAGGCATCACCAAAGCATCACAGTCTGGAGCTGGCTTCACACTACTTCACACTACTGCTGTGAAGGTGCTGGTGTCTGCCCGCACCTTCTCTCCTCCTCCTGATTGCTGCTTTTGAGTCGCCTCTGGGTTTGGAAATTTGATAACACAGCATCGCCTGAGGAGGTCTCCTGGTAGTAAAGGGCAAGGCTTAGTAACATCTGTTTTTGCTGCTGAAAAGTGTTTTACATTTAATTTCTGATTATCAAGCGTGATCCACTGAGGAGAATTTGCTGGACTTCTAGGGGGATGAACTGTCACTTATTTATTTATTTTTACTTGTAATGGCTAAAACAAAATTATTGACCCACATACATAAGCGTTTAAAAACATTTTGTTAGGGATTGACAGGGAAGGGAGGTGGAAATTTATTTTATTTACTATGGTAAAATTTGAATTTTTCTATGTCCCATATATTGCTTACTCAGTTTCTTTTTTAATTAAAAAAAAAAGTGTGCTTAGCAATCCATGAGTATAATAAATGTTGCTGTTAAGGTGGAGAGAAGGGCCAAACTGTCCTTCCTTTAGCTTATTGACAGTATTCCCTGCAATTTCCCTCAGATACTTTGTCATCACCTACATCATGGCGGAAAGAAAAAATCTTGTACCAAGACGAGTATCTTGTTCCCACAGGAGATACCTTTATATTATCTTACAAGATGGAGACTTTGCAAAATGAGTCTAAATTATTTTTTTCCTGTAATTTAGATATCTGATTTTTTTTTTTTTTTTTAAACAGATCCGGTAGTAATCATGCAAGTTATTCATCCAGATGGGACCAAGTGTCTTTTAGGCAGGCAGAAAAGATTTCCCCCAGACATGTTTACTTGCCTTGCTGGATTTATTGAACCTGGTAAGCTTTTTATTAGTAATTTTAATTAATAGCTTTCATTTGACTTATATTTTCCGAACAAATTTAGACAGCATTTGAGAAATAATCTCACATAAATTACTGCATTATAAAGTTGTGATATTTTAAAATAGTTTCTATGTATTTCAAATGATATAATTTTTATGTTTTTACCAGTGGAATAATTTTATTGTTTTATGAAAGATTCAGTATTTGTATTATTAAAATTTTTTCTATTTATATAGATATATATCTATCTTTCATATATTGCTTTTGCCCAGGCATCTGCATGGTTTATATCTCACTTTTGTGCTAGGCTCAACCATCACTGTTTTCAAACAGGCCCTCCCTGACTGCCCTAAATATACTAAAAAAAAAAAACTAGTTGGCCCCTATATACCTGCCACTTCAAACCCCTTTCACCCTGCGTTATTTTTCCCTACAGCACTAATCACCACCTGACATATATTTATTTGTTTATTATCTGATCTTACTAGAGTAGAAGTTTCCTAAGAACAGGGACTTTATTTTATACGTTGCTGTATCCCAAACCCTTGGAGCAGTGCTTGTTATGTAGTAGGACCTCAATAAATATTTTTAAAATAAATGAATGAATATATCAAATTAACAAAGGAGAGCTTAATCTCACTTTCCAATATTGTGAGGTAATAGTAGTAGTAGTAAACATATGTAGTTCCAGGCTCTGTTCTGATCGCTTTACATGTATTAAATTATGATCCTCATAAACCAAAAACTCTTTGCTGTCGAGCCGATTCTGACTCATAATGACCCTATAGGACAGAGTAGAACTGCCCCATAGGGTTTCCAAGGAGCAGCTGGTGGATTCAAACTGCCGACCTTTCGATTAGCAGCCAAGCTCTTAGCCAGTGCACCACCAGGTCTCCATGATCCTTGTACAACCTTGTAAAATAGGTACTAATGCAGAGATTTTACCGGAACTAAATAACTTGCCCAGGATCACGCAGCTAGTAAGTGATACGACAGGGATTCAGGCCTAGGTCATCTGGCTGCTAAATCTGTGCTCTCAATCACTGTGCTGCTTCTAGTGGCTCTAAGTCCTTCGTTTTAACTTCTGTGTAGTATTCCATTTTATGAATAGTCTACAATTCATTTATCCATTCTGCTGATTGGCATTTAGTTTATCTTAAGGTTCTTGCTATCACAAACCATACTGTAGTGAATAGTCTTATACTTCTTGTGCACATTTGCAAGAGTTATCTAGGGTATGTATAAAAGAGTAGAATTGCTAGCTTATAGGACGTGAGCATCTTAACCTTTTCTAGATATTGCCAACTTGCTCTCTGAGGTATTCCTGCCAATTTACACTCCCATCAGCAATATATGCAGTGTTGTATTATTCTACGTCTTAACCAAGTTAGGGATTTCAGGCTTTTTAAATTGCCAATCTGGTGGGTATGAAATAATATGTCGTTGTGGTTTTCATTTGATAATAGTAGAGCTGCTGATGGAGCATCTTTTTCAGAAATATATTAGGCATCAGGTTTCTTCTTTTCTGAATTTTACCTGTTTCTGTCCTTTGCCTATTTTCCTATTGGCTGTTCACCATTTTTTTCGTTGATTTTAGAAGTTCTTTATATGTGTTTTGTGCTAATTTTGTGTTACCTATAATCTTGCCAATATCTTTTGCTAGTTCATGGCTTACCTTTCCATTATGTATTTTATTTTGATGACCATAAGTTCTTAATCTTAATGTAAGAAATTTATCACTCTATTAAAAACAGAAAGTTATATTTAAATAATAAAATATTTCTAAACTTCCAGATACACTTAACTTAGAAACTGTTCCTTCTCTTTTAATTTTCAAGTCCAATGAATCAGAAATATAAAATACATATTTATAGGCACCATTTTTTCATGGTTAAGTCAATAGTCATCCAGAGGACAATAATTGTTTAGAAAGAAAAAGGATCGAGTTTTGTTTTATGCAATTTTTAAACTTTCAGTGACTTGAAAAGAGTTATCTCCAAGAATTGTTTTACAACATAATAAAAAAAAGTTTTAAGATTTTTATGAGAGGATTAGCTGTTTGTGAAAATTATGCAATGAAAATTTATAACTGCTTAGTGATGATACATGAATGAGATAATATATAAAGTGTTTACATAGTGCTTTGGCAGTAGTAGGTGCTGGAGTGTTGGAGACATTACTATGATTTTATTTAGTTTTTTTTAATATAACTGATACATATGAACCTTTTAGAAATGGAAAGTTTCTGGTTGACATTATGATATTCTCTATGTGATCATACACTTTAAAAAAAAATAGTGTTTTCTTGAATTCCAGTCTAGTTTTAGGCTCTGCTTTCTGATTCTTTGAATTGGGTTCCTGTCCAGATTGGTTTTCAGACATTTGAACCACCCAGAGGACAAAATGTCCAGGGCATGTTTATCAGCTACTTGTTCTTTTGCCCCTTTTGATTAGGGGAAACAATAGAAGATGCTGTTCGAAGAGAAGTAGAAGAGGAAAGTGGAGTCAAAGTTGGCCACGTTCAGTATGTCTCTTGTCAACCATGGCCAATGCCCTCCTCCTTAATGATTGGTTGCTTAGCTGTGGCAGTGTCTACAGAAATTAAAGTTGACAAGAATGAAATAGAGGACGCCCGCTGGTTCACTAGAGAACAGGTAAAGTTCAATTTAATTTCCTTCTTCAATTGATTGTTCTCTGACTGTATCAGTTGGGGCATGCGGCAAGGATGCATATTTTCAGTAAATTGAATGAATGGCCATGATCCTCTCATCGTGCATGGATTACCATGTTTGTTATTTTTGTTGAGAAAGAGAACGTGTTCACTAATGTGTCCTCTGTTAACTCCTTTTGTGAGATTCATCCGGTAATGATGATTCTGTGCTGTTTGCTAATTCCAAATGCCATTCCTTTGGATCGACGATCATGCCTTTCAGTGTACCTAATGAAGGTAAACATTATTTCAGAGATGAGAAACAGGAATGGTAGACATTTTATATTTTTGTTTATAGCATTAAAACAAGTAGCTCTCAAAAAAAGTCATTAAAACTGCTTAAAATTTTTTTGAAGTTCTTACTCATTTTAAAATGTACTTAAGGACAAGAGTGATATAACTGTATAACCAGGATACACTCACAAACTTTTGAAAATATCCTCCTTAATAATATAATGAAAAATAAAACACTTGTCTCTGTTTGGCATGACCCAAAGCATTTGTGTAAAAAAAAAAAAAAAGGATAGATTTTGTAATAATGAAAGCCTGAAATCCTTTCTGACTTTGCCTAGATAAAATTAACTTTATATCCAGCCCCAAAAAGTAGAAATTAGATTTTTATTTTAATTTTATAAAAGAAAATACCCCAAATTAATTTTTGCCTTGAAATTAAGTATGGAGTATATATTTTGCTTTTTCTTTATCTCATTTTCCTAAGGGAATATACCTTTCTGGATCATTTTAAAAATTGGATCACTAATTCATTGAAGCAATTAAAAATACTGTAGAAAATTTTGCATTGTGAATGTGGATGTTGTCACTTTCTACTGTTGTTACTTGCTATAAAAGTATTCATATTTGACTTGCATAAGTGTGGAAATAGTATTTAAATATGATAGTGATGAAATCCTAATATATTTTCTTATGGTTCATTTTAGGTCATAGATGTTCTGACCAAAGGGAAGCAACAGGCATTCTTTGTGCCACCAAGCCGAGCTATTGCACATCAGTTAATCAAACACTGGATAGGAATGAACGCTAATCTTTAAATTAAAGAATCAGGCTTTGTTTAAGTATTATTTGATGTTTAACTATCACTTATTCCTCAAGTGAGGTAAAAATAACAGGGCTTTTAGAATGGCACAACACAAAATACTATGTTGGGTCTATAAAATAGTTTCTTTCCATCTTAAATACAAAGTTCATATTTATATAAATTCACCCTCATGTCAGGTTTTGTTAAATTTGAGTCAGCCTTCTCAAAAAAAAAAAAAATTTTTTTTTGTCTTTTTGGTTGTGCTTCACACTTTTGTCTCATAAAACCATATTTCTAATAAGAGAAATCATGTTTGAAGAAGTATGTTCTAAAAATGTGAATAAGTCTAAATTTCAGTCAGTTTTCCTAGTGTCACTTGTAAGCATTAGACCAGTCATTCAAGTTCTTTAGTTGAGAAATGAACCAAAATAATTTCAATGAATTTAGAGCTTGCATTGATTTTAAATCTTTTCATTACCATGGAAGTCCTTTAAGTTGCCACTAGCTGATTTTTGCTCATCTTCCCATCACAGCCCCACTTACCCTTTCCTCCTGGTTCCTTTGTTCTAGTAATGGTGTTGTTACAGTGTTGCTAGTAGTATAATTTGACCAGTATTAAGAATATTGTTTTAACAAATAAGTCTAATGAGCTCAGAATACTGCACCCTCATGCAGGAAGAGCTTAAGTGAGAGTATGCCATTGTGTCTGAGGCTGCCTCCTTAAGGCTAAAATTAATTAGCTTATCTGTTTACTTGTAAATTATATTCAAAGCTGTTCTGAAAACAAATTAAGAGTCTCTGTTTTTTCACTGAAATGAAACCTATTTGAAAGGACTTCTCAAAGGTCAGATACTAAATAAATTCCAGATAGATTTACATATTTAATAAGAACACTGGTTTTTGGTCATTTTGTAGAAAGAATGTATCTACATTAGCAAAAGTTATATAGTCATTACAAACGCTAGTTATTATTCTGAAATACAGTGTCTTGGTTTTGATCTTATTTCAGCACATTCTAAGAAGCTTTTATAAAATAAGCATATTTTAGAACTCAATCACTAAGACTCTAAAATTCGCAATTTTGCAACATAGAAACTGTCACATTTTCCAAAGCTTTTTTTGAAATTATTTTAAAAGGTACCTTGCAAATGTACAAATTTTATAGTTTGACTCTATACTGTTGTATGTTAGAACTGGAAGAGACCTTAAGAATAATACATGTAGTTCGTGGTCCTCATTTTATAGATGAGGAAAGGAAGTCTGAAAAGTGAATTTTGTTAATTGGCAAATGTAACACAGCTAACTAATTACAATAGTCTGTACTGTATAAGCCAGTCCAAGAGACTCCCTGTAATAGGAACTAGAAACTATTACTGAGAACATATGTAAAATAAAAGGGAATAAGAAGAATAAATTTAACTTACCAAATTTTATTAATTAAAATTTAGGTTAAAATTTATGTAATTTAAGATAACTTTCTAAGATAAACTTTATATTACTAATGAACAGTGATTGTTGATATCAGGACTTTAAACCAAACTAAGACTTAACACAGGACATTTAGATGCTCAGTGTAGTTTGAACTACTTAAGTATATAGAAGAAACCCTGGTGGCATAGTGAGTAAGTACTACGGCTGCTGACCAATAGGTCAGTAGCTTGAATCCGCCAGGTGATCTTTGGAAACTCTATGGGGCAGTTTTACTCTGTTTTATAGGGTCGCTATGAGTCAGAATCGACTCGACGGCAGTGGGTTTGGTTTTTTTGGGTTTAAGTATATAGAAAATGACGTGACTTTAATTACTATAAAGTATAATGAGTTGTTGCTGTGAGTCAGAATTGACTCTATGGCAATGGGCTATGATGACTTGAGGCTCAGTTTCACTCCAAATGTATTTTTAATACTTACAGATTCTAAGATTACATCATAAAAGTCCAGGTTTCCATGATATTAGGAGTACCTGATGGATTCGAACTGCCGACCTTTGACTAGCAACCGTAGTAGCCATTAACCACTGCACCACCAGGGCTCCCAGTGTTATATAGGAAAGTAAGATATAAAGTATCAACAAATGCAGTTATAAATTTAGTTTTGCATGTGTAATTCTGTGCTCAGGGAAGATCAGTATCTAAATAAATTATCGTTAAAATAATTATTCTTAAATTGCTAACCTCAGAGAGGTGAGTAGCTATGTATCAGTAGAAGGAATAGCCAGTTCAAGAAATGGTAGGGGTTTAACAGCCATGAATGTATTTTAATGGATATGAATATAACAATAATTAAAATATTTAACAGTTTTCTCTTTTGTGTGTTGTGTGTGTGTTTTAATATGCATTATGTTACATGTTATATCTTTTTTAATATGTATCGATTTTTTTTTTTGAAAAATGGAAATAGCCAATTTTGGGCTTATTCCTTATTTAGAATTAATAAGGTATGGATAAAAATACAATTTTTTGTAATTGTACTTTAGGTGACAGTTTACAGCTCAAGTTAATTTCTCATACAAAAATTTATACATGTATTGTTATGTGATATTACTTGCAGTGCCTACAATGTGACAATGCACCCCTCCTTTCCATCCCGGGTTTCTTGTTTCCATTGAACCAGTCCTGCCCTTTCCTTCCTTCTCATCCTGCCTCCGCACAGGAGCCGCCCATTTGGTCTCTTGTATCTGGTTGAACTAAGAGGCACTCTTCATGAGTAGTATTTTATGTTTTATACTCCAGGCTACTCTTTGTCTGAAAACGGCTTCAGGAATGATTTTAGTTCTGGGTTAACAGAGCGTCCTTCAGTCACTGTCAGACCAGTAAGTCTGGTTTATTTACGTGACTTTCAGTTCTGTTTCATACTTTTCCCCCACTCCGTCTGGGATACTCTGTTGTGTTCCTGGTCAGGGAAAAGTACAAAATTTTTGAAAAATAATTTTTATTTTTGGAAAACTTAAAATTTTTATTTGAATCTAAAAAATTTTATAGTTTTGGGCCAAATATGTCAAATATATACACAAAGATATGTACGTATACATACGCATACATATATACACACATTAAAACCGTTTGCCATTGAGTCAAATTCCAATTCATAGTTACCCTATAGGACAGGGTAGAACTGCCCCATAGGGTTTCCAAGAGTGTAAATCTTTACAGAAGCAGACTGCTGCGTCTTTCTCCTGTGGAGCAGCTGATGGGTTTCAACCACCGACCTTTCGGTTAGCAGCTCAGTGCAACCACTGTGCCCCCAGGGCATGTACATATATATTATCAATAACTTTTTATCTTCAGTTTTTTTTTTTTAATTATACATATGCTAAAATTTTTTTTTTAATAAGGCTAGTATAATGTCTGTTTATATATCTAATATTGCCAATATTTGCATTTTAAAATTTTCACTTCTTTACTGTTCAGGGAAGGATTAGAAGCCTACATATTTCATTTCATTGGGAAAATGATTAGGCCTTTCAAAGATCCGCTTAGGGATTTGAATGAAGAGAGGAAAGAATGGAACAGTGGGTTAGAACATAAGGTGGAAGGAGGAAGTATAAGTTTGTTAATAAACCAATAAACTAAATCAAATCCTGCATAACAACAGTAGAGAGCCAGTCCTCAGATTGTGTTACTGATGTAGATTCAGCGAAATATTGGGTGAAAATATTCTGTAAAACAAATCCCTTAGTAATTTATTTAGAATAAAATTTCCACAATGTAAATTTTATTGGGGCTTGTTAGAACCAGGGCAGTGCAGTGAATTGCCTATATGGCCCTTCTAGCCATGGTTTTGTAACTCCCACAAAGTGATTGGGTGGGACATTGCAAGTAAGTTTCTTGTGACTCAACCAAGGGGATTAGACAACCTGCTAATGCAAATAAGGTACATGGAACATTGGAGTGGGGGGTGTAGAACTATGCAAATAAGGTGCATGAAACGCAAGAGATTGGTCAGTTTTACCATCCCATTAGGCTTAAAAGGAACCAATCCCAGAAGCTGGAGCATCAAGAAGAAGAGCCAGAGCAAAGCACATCCTTTGGACCCATGATCCCTGAGCTCAGAACCTCCTAGACCCAGGCCAAGAGTGAGGGCCAGGCTGAGAACCAGGGCCCATGCCTAGAGCAAGAGACCAGGCAGGCTGAGAGCAAGGGCCAGGGCCAAGGCCAAGAACAAGAGGCAGGGCCTGGCAGCAGAGGTCTGCCTACAGGAACAGCCAAAGAAGCTGTCCTGAATGAAGAACTGTAACCTGAGTTGTTCCTGTTACCTCCAAGTTGATCCTCATCCTGAATTGTAACCTGTTCGTGGTGGCGTTATGTGCCATCAAGTAGGTTCTGAACTCACAGCGACCCTATGTACAACAGAACGAAACACTGCCCTGTCCTGTGCTGTCTTCACAATTGTTGTTAAGCTTGAGCCTATTGTTATAGTCACTGTGTCAGTCCCTCTCATCGAGGGCCTTCCTATTTTTCGCTGACTCTTAACCACACATGATGTCCTCCTCCAGGGACTGATCCCTCTTGACAACATTTCCAAAGCATGTGAAACATAGTCTCACCATCTTTGCTTCTAAGGTGCATTCCGGTTATACTTCTTCCAAGACAGATTTGTTCGTTCTTTTGGCAGTCCATGGTATATTCAATATTCCTCACCAACACCACAATTCAAAGGCATCAGTTCTTCTTTAGTCTTCTTTATTCATCATCCAGCTTTCCAGGCATATGAGGTGATTGAAAACACCATGGCTTGGATCAGATGCACTTTAGTCTTCAAGGTGATGTCTTTGCTTTTCAATACTTTAAAGAAGTCTTTTGCAGCAGATTTGCCCAATGCAATGCTTCTTTTGATTTCTCGACTGCTGCTTCCATGGGTGTTGATTGTGGATCCAAGTAAAATGAAATCCTTGGCAACTTCAATCTTTTCTCCATTTATCATGATGTTGCTTATTGGTCCAGTTATGAGGATTTTTGTTTTCTTTATGTGAAGGTTATTCCATACTGAAGGCTGTGGTCTTTGATCTTCACCAGTAAGTGTTTCGAGTCCTCCTCACTTTCAGCAAGCAAGGTTGTGTCATCTGCATATTGCAGGTTGTTAATAAGTCTTGCTTCAATTCTGATAACCTGTTCTTCATACAGTCCTGCTTCTTGGATTATTTGCCTGTTACTTAGTAACCTGTTATTTCCCTGATAAAGCCTATAGTCAAAAGTGTGGTCTGTGAGTTCTGTGTGGCCTTTGCAATGAATTATCAAACCCAGCAGAGAAGTAGAGAGTGCCGTGGGAGGGACAGCTGATGTCAGAATTGGTTAAAGGCTAGAGAGTGGAGGTATGTCTGACCTCTACCTCCTATGAATCAACTTTGGGCTGATGTTGGTTTTCTCTCCTCCCCCTGAAGTTAGACGAGGTCTGACACCACCATTTTACAACCGGTTATTAAGTTCTGAGTGTATGTGTGTGGGGTGGGAGTGATCTTGAGGCAAACCAGAAGCACTAGCAAAGGGGTTTGAAAAGGAGGGCGGGCAAGTTTGACATTCCATGCAGTTGGAGGAGGGACTCAGAGTTTTGTTCTGTCTTATAGGGTTGCTATGAGTAGGAACTGACTCGATGTCAAAGAGTTTGATTTTGGTTTAATTCAGCTTATTTGCCTGAAGTCTAAATGGTCAAAAGGAAAGTTATTGCAGTAATAAAGTTGCATGGAAAAATTGGCAATTGGCAGCTTGATAGCCTGAATTCTTTTGGGGAAGAAAATGTTAAACTATAAAACGAACATTTGGGTATGTTAATTGGACAAACAGGCTAATTCTTCAATCTATTTTTCCTGAAGAATATCCAAATAGTACTTATTGGTGGAAGTAGCACTTTTTACTTTATTCCTTCAAGAATACTACATTTCTCTTGTATCACTAAGCGGGCAAAGCCATAGTACCAGACAGTAGCTATTTCTTTATTTCATAATTCCCATTATAATGATGCTCTCCAGAATAGTGGGGGCTGCTGTGAAGTCTTAAAACAGACTTTAAGTTTAAAAAAAAAAAAGTCTTTCTGATAATGGAAACATTTTTCATTCTAACTAGAAGGCTAATAAGCAGTGGACAAATGGCAGAATAAAGATGAAAAAATGGCCCATCTTTCCCTTCCCAAGCTGGTGCTACTATACCTGACCAACTCCTTGTCATACCCTGATGGATTACGAATATTCTTTTAACCACTTAACTTGTGAGGTGTTATTATTTTTAGTAATGTGAAAGTTCCACCCAGGAGTAGAAATTGAGAATGGTTCTCTTCTCTGATTACTTTAGAACAGAGTAAGTGGATAAATGATCTAGTCTGAAGTTTATTTTTGCTTACTTTTTATCCTGCCCATTTTACTGCAGCCTAAAATTATACTCTATTGGAACAGCGTGATGTTCTGAACATCTTGGTGGTGTAGAGTACTTTATAAATATTTATTAATGCTTTCAGACAGCAGTGAGCTGAAGTCATCTCTATCAGTGGGGGTGAAAACGATTTAAAATACCATTTAACCAACAGCTTTACTGCCAAGAGTTATTTTGCTTTTTTGCCAGGTTTACTTGTATTTATGAAACAACTTTGAATAGTCTAGTGCCAAACAGTTTGTTTGGAGGATTAGGAACACTGAAGAAGAGGTGTCCCAATGATGTGTGCAGATTCAAAACTCAGGGGCTTCGTTGGTCCTGACCATCATCTGCCGAGCATCACAGTGAGAGCTACCCTGGGAATGTACGTCTGGGTGGGAAGCTGGTGGGAACTCGCTGTGATCTTGGATAGACTGTCATGGATGACAGGAGGAAATATGCACACATCTGTGTGGATTTCAGTTTTCATGGTTGTAAAGGGCTGTGATATCTAATATGATTACTGTAGGAAAATACCCTTTATTTTGTACAAGTTACACAGGTTTGTCATACCAGTATTTTTCTTTAGTTCCCAGCCACTGCATAACTCTCCTGAAAAATAAATTTACCTTTCGTTCTATTATGATGGTGTACTTATCACATAAATAGCTTTGTTTTGTTTGTTGTTGTTGTAGTTAGGTGTCATCGAGTTGGTTCCAACTCACAGGAACCCTATGTACAAGAGAACAAATCACTGCCCAGTCCTGCACCATCTTCACAATCTTTGTTATGCCTGAGCTCATTGTTGCAGCCACTGTGTCAATCCATCCTGTTGAGGATCTTCCTCTTTTTCACCAGCTCTCTACTTTACCAAGCATGGTGTCCTTCTCCAGGGACTGACCCCTTCTGATAAACATGTCCAAAGTATGTGAGACATAGTCTTGCCATCCTTGCTTCTAAGGAGCATTCAGGTTGTACATCTTCCAAGACAGATTTGTTTGTTCTTTTGGCAGTCCATGGTATATTCAATATCCTTTACCAACACCACAGTTCAAAGGCATCAATTCTTCTTCGGTCTTCCTTATTCATTGTCCGGCTTTCATACACTTATGAGACAATTGAAAACACCATGGCTTGGGCCAGGCGCACCTTAGTCTTCAAGGTGACGTCTTTGCTTTTCAACACTTTAAAGAGGTCTTTTACAGCAGATTTGCCCAGTGCAATGTGTCTTTTGGTTTCTTTACGGCTGCTTCCATGTGTGTTGATTATGAATCCAAATAAAATGAAATCCTTGACAACTTCAATCTTTTCTCCATTTATCATGATGTTGCTTATTGGTCCAGTTGTGAGGATTTTTGTTTTGTTTATGTGGAGGCGTATTCCATACTGAAGGCTGTGGTTTTTGATCTTCATCAGTAAGTGTTTCAAGCCCTCTTTACTTTGAGCAAGCAAGGCTGTGTCATCTGCATATCGCAGGTTGTTAATGAGTCTTCCTCCAATTCTGATACCGTTTCTTCTTCATATAGTCCAGATTCTCAGATTATTTGCTTAGCATACAAATTGAATAGGTATGGTGAAAGTGTACAACCCTGACAGACACCTTCCTGACTTTAAGCCACGCAGTATCCCATTGTTCTGTTTGAACAACTGCCTCTTGGTCTATATGTACAGGTTCCTCAGGAGCACAATTAAGTGTTCTGGAATCCCCATTCTTCACAACGTTATCCATAATTTTTTATGATCCACGCAGTCGAATGCCTTTGCATAGTCAATAAAACACAGGTAAACATCTTTCTTGTATTTTCTGCTTTCAGCTTGGATCCATCTGACATCATCAATGATATCCCAGTTCCATGGCCTCTTCTGAATCCAGCTTGAATTTCTGGCAGTTCCCTGTTGATATACTGCTGCAGCTGCTTTTGAATTATCTTCACCAAAAATTTACTTGTATCTGTGATCTTATTCGATAATTTCTGCATTCAGTTGGATCACCTTTCTTGGGAATAGGCATAAATAAGGATCTCTTCCAGTCAGTTGGCCAGGTAGCTGTCTTCCAAATTTCTTGGCATAGACGAGTGAGCACTTCCAGTGCTGCATCCATTCATTGAAACATCTCAGTTGGTATTCCGTCAATTCCTGGAGCCTTGTTTTTCACCAATGCCTTCAGTGCAGTTTGGACTTCTTCCTTCAGTTCCATAAGTTCCTGATCATATGTCACCTCCTGAAATGGTTGAACATTGACCCATTCTTTCTGGTATAGTGACTCTGTGTATGCCTTTCATCTTTTAATGCTTCCTGCATCGTTTAATATATTTTCCCTGTAGAATCCTTCAATATTGCAACTCAAGGCTTGAATTTCTTCAGTTCTTCCAGCTTGAGAAATGTTGAGTGTGTTCTTGCCTTTTGGTTTTCTACCTCCAGTTCTTTGCACATGTCATTATAATACTTTATCTTCTCAAGCTGCACTTATTTTTGTTTAACACTATGAAAACATTATAAATATATAAAATGTATTCCTTGTCCAATATAATTAATATCATTACTAATAAATTATCAATTTTTTAATTCTTTGAATTCAGATTTTCAGACTTTGTAAAAGTCATTTTTTCCTTATTCTTTCCAATATGTTCCAAAGAACTACTTATGGATATCAGTTTGCAACAAACTCCTAAGAAAACATAACAATTTGGTTAGTTTGTTTTCATAATATGAATAATATTTACACCTATTCATAAGGTTCTCAGCTTCACTGAGGTGTTCAATACATCACATAGCTCCTATATATATATGTGTGTGTGTATGTGTGTATATACACACACATATATACACACACATATATATGTTAGCAATTACTTTTTTTATTTTATCCTTGACACCCTATGAAATGTGTATTAATATCAGTATCCCCACTTTGTAGATGACTAAGAGGGGGTAAATCACTTTCTCAAAGCAGCATTATTAATAAATACAAAATCCAAGTATTGAGTCCAAGTATTTCACTCAGACTTCATCTTTCCATTTACCAGAACTATCTTTAACAGTTTCCTAATAACGCTGCACTGAGGAAGCACTTCAAGTTTCAATTTCCTCAGTTGATTCCTTAAATGTTGATAGTTTTTCAAGTTGGACCTTCTCCCTTTGTTATTCTACATATTTCTACAGGATATTCACTATTTATTTGTTTCCCAAATCTCTATCTCCAGCTGCCTACTAGACATACCTACTTGGATGTCCAGAGCCTCTCAAAGACTAAACAAATCAACAAAGAAAACAGTTGCCATCAGGTCTATTTCAACCCATGTTGACTTCATATGTGTCAGAGTAGAACTGTGTTTTATAGAATTTTCAGTGGCTGATTTTTATGAAGTAGATTGACAGGCTTTTCTTCCAAGGCACCTCTGGGTGGACTCGAACCTAACCTCCAACCTTTCAGTTAGCAACCGAGAGCATTAACCTTTTGCACCAGCCAGGGACTCCCTCTCAAATACTACATGTCTAAAATTAAATTATCTTTTCTCCCAAGCATGTTTCTGCTTCTAATATGCTTATTTCAATAGTCTTGCAATTGCACAGCATGGAACTCTAGGTGTTGTTATCCTTAACTTGTTTACTTTATCCCTCACCTTCCCACCCTTACCTCTAAACAATATCTAAAAACAATATCCAAATCCTATCCTATCATTTTTACTTCTTAATACTTCTTGAATCTTAATCAACCTCAGTGTCTCTCTCTCTCTCTCTCTCTCTCCTTCTCTCTTTTCTGCCACCATTTTACTTCAGGTCACTCACCCAGGTTTCTACATCAGCTACCTAATTGGTTTCTGTACTTCCAGTTTTACTCTCAATTCTCTCTTTACACTGCAGCCAAAAAGATCTTGCTAAGGGGCAAATCTTATCTAGTCTTTCTTGAAACTCTTCAAAAAGACCCCCTTTGGGCAAAGGATGAAGTCCAGTTTCCTTAGTACAACAATTTACCTCCCCGGCTACACCTCTTATTGCTCCCTTCACCTCCATTTCCTTATATATACCTTAATCTACGTTCTTGAAAAAAGCCACACGCAATGTATTTTTATTGTATGTTAGTAACATTCATTAAGGATTGCCTGAATAATTTTGATCACTATCATACACTATTAGTTTAAATAGAAATAACATGTTGTTCATTTATTTACAAATTCTAAACTGTACTTCTAAATTATATTTTTATTTACATATTTCATGGAATTTCAAATATTCTAGGTCAGAGCCAATATTACTTAATCCCAGTTTATAAATGAGCACATTGAGTCCAAGAGAAATCAAATAACTTCCCCAAGGTCAACATAAACCAAAAAAAACCTGTTGCCGTCGAGTCGATTCTGACTCATAGGGACCCTATAGGACAGAGTAGAACTGCCCCATAGAGTTTCCAAGGAGCGCCTGGTGGATTTAAACTACCAACCTTTAGGTTAGCAGCTGTAGCATTTAACTGCAACGCCACCAGGGTTTCCAAGGTCAGCATAGGATATGGAAATGAGACTCATATTTAAATCTGAACTGATTTAATCTACAACTTGCCATCACACCTTATACCACACTGCTTCTGCACTACCTACCACACAAAGATAAATTACTTAATGATTAACTCACCAGTAAACTAGGCCATTTAAGTTTTTGTCTGGTTTCTTCCACTTCATCTGTATCAGGTGAACATCATGCCTGTGTTTCACATATGCTCCCATCAAAGATCCTAAACCACAGAAGGACCCAGTGCATTACCGTTCAGTAAATGTCTATTTGAAAATTAGCAGACTGTTCCAAATGGTAAAGACAGATAATAATAAACTGATTAAAGGATGATAGATCATTCCTGACACTGCTTAAGATTAATAAGACAAGGCACTCAAATCTTTACTTCATTTTCCTGCCTTTCAAAATATGTATTTGCCTTTTATCTATGTCTCCTAAAAAGCTGAGCAATTTATGAGCAGGTAAGCTGGTTATTTTCTTTTTGTGCCATTTTGAATTAAGTATTCTTTAATTCTTGCTGTCCTAAATTAATTGTTTGAGGATAATAGCACAGGGAAAATTATCTAAATGTTAATATATAAAGACAATTTAACCACATATTTCTTTAGAGTCAAAAAAAAAAAAAAACAGCCGTTTATATATCTTACTCTGTTACCAAATAGAGGTGAATACATCCCAAAAAAATTCTAAAAAAATCAATGTGTTTAGGCCTCTTCTATTTATGCTAAGAAAGACATCATACATGCATTTGAATAGGCACCCTCTATGTCCTAATTTGGTTATTTAGAATAAATTGTGCATTTGGAAAGCAAGGAAAATGCAATTGACAAGCTAGCTTCTAAGCATAATTGAAATTCATTCTGCATTCAAGGAGGGTCAGTTTCAATTCAAAGTAGTAGTCCTTGTTTTGAAACCCTATATTGCATTTTGTTTCCATCCCAGAATTAAATTTACTAATCACCAAAATGCTTTTCTTATCTGGTTAAGTAACAGAATTATTACTTCATTACATTTGTATTTAATTTTACTTATATGCATTTTTATATTTAAATTTTGAAATGTATTAATTATCTAAAACATTATGATCTGATCTCAAGGAAGGAGACGTTAAGTACGTTATGGTTTTTTCTACACAACAATTGCAATTATTCTGAGATTTAAGCCAATTTCATAGGCAAAAGATTTTGGTTGGTATTTTTCTGTAAATAATCCCAAATCAAATTTTGCAAAATAACCATTTATTTACTCCTGTCTCTTTACTCTTTAAGTGATGGGTCTGAAGATTTCAATGGCTGTATATATTCACAAAGATTCCTTTCAGCATTAAAGATTTAGCCCTTCTTTTTTTCATACCTGTCTTCATTCTCACTTAGATTTTAAATACTAGATAGTCTTTAATTCGATTTCTTCTAAAATTTAAACCTTTTATTCTAATATCAGGTTTCCATAATTGTAAATTTAAAAAAAAAAAATTGCCATTGAGTCAATTCGACCCATAGTGACCCTATAGAACAGAGTAGAGCTGCCCCATAGAGTTTCCAAGGAGTGCCTGGTGGATTTTAACTGCCGACCTTTTGGTTAGCAGCTGAACTCTTAACCACTACACCACCAGGGTTTCCTAATTGTGAATAAGTGTCCTTAACTCTTTGATTCATAAAATAAACTGAAAAAATAAGTCTCCATTGTTTGTTCGTTTGGATATTCCCTCAGTTGCTAGCAATTTACGTTAATTTTTTTTTTTTTAAGTTTTGTGAAGTTACTTAACTTCTCAAAAAAATCTATAGTAGTGACATAATAAAATTACAATTAGGATGCTCATAAAATATTCTTGGTATCTTCTCTCCAGAGAAGAAAACATCTAAAGGCCAAGCTTTCAAACAGACCTTTAAAATGACACACCAGGAATTTAACTGTGATGGGGCAGTCTCAGCTCTCATAAGCTATGATGCCTCTTTCACAGACTTGTTCCTGATTTTTGCAAGAAACAGAATAAAAATTCTGCATGGGATCTGATTTGTGAAAGGTGTACACATACAAAACGCACCAATGATGTGTCGTTCTGAGACAGCCCAGACCTCAGTGAATCTGAGAGATGGCATGGAATATCAGCACTGATTGTCTGCCCAGTAGAAGCCCAATCATAAAATGATTAAATTAACCTTGCAGATTAATTCTGAGCCTTTCCCATGCCCTTATCATTGACCAGGCAGCAATTTAAACAAGTTTTATGACAGTGGGCAAAAATACAGCACAGTCTACGTGAAAGCTAAGCTATTTGAAAAGAAGGTCAGCAAAAATTATCAAGCATAGAACATTTTAAAATAAATTACTTTTTATTTCTTTCAAAAACATTCATTAATTTTGCCTTAAGCTACAGAACTTTATTTACTTTAGTGAATATGCAAAATGAGCATAGAAAGTGTTTTAAAATGGACATTCTGAAATACTTGGCAAAGATATACCCTCTAAATCTTTTGATTTGAAAACTTGTTGAAGCCCTTGTATTTGTTTCCATTAATATTTTTATCACATTACTTTTTCAGAGGTAACAAGTAATTTTAATATAATTCAAGTTACCTTGAATTGTGTGTTCTAAACAAGTAATGAGGTTAAGCACTGCCAAAAGTACCCTATGTATAACTAAGAATAAAAAGTTAAAAAAAAAAACCCAGTGCCGTTGAGTCGATTCCGACTCCTAGTGACCCTATAGGACAGAGTAGAACTGCCCCATAGAGTTTCCAAGGAGCGCCTGGCGGATTTGAACTGCCCACCCTTTGATTAGCAGCCGTAGCACTTAACCGCTACGCCACCAGGGTTTCCAATAAAAAAAAAAAAAAAGCTTCTAGTTTTTTTTTAGTAAATAGCTGATGATGGTAACATTTCCTTTTAAAACTCATGTTCACCACTTTCTTCTGAATGATTTGAAGAAGTAGAATTAGAGCATAGGTTTGTTTATGGAGTAAAAAGAAGTATTTTGAGTGTTTTTAAATATTTACTTGTGATTTTTCTTCCTCTTTACAATTTAGCAGTTCAGTTATACATCAGTTTTCTGTGGTTCTAAGCTAGAATTCAATGAAGCTATTACATGGGCTTCTGCTTGGATCAATCCAAAACTCTCTGGGATCAGCAGAATTGATGAGGTCTTCCCCTAGGGAATAAGACATGAACTGCATTGAAAGAGTCACAGGAATTTCATATTTTGGGAGAATTACACACAGAGGTTTCTGTAGGAATATAGAGACACAGTATATTCAAACCCTACTTCAAACTGAGGTTTAAGGTTGAAAGCTTCAAAATTAAGAGGATGCCATTTAAACTCACTAAGAGCTGGCAATTCAAGGATTATTAAGTCTTCAGAGAAGCATAGCTCTTGTGTAACAAAAAGTGAAAAAGGAGACAGCATTCCTCTTTAAAGAACTCAAAAGTATTCTTTATTTAATTAATACGTACGGAAAGCCCTAAGCAGAAAAAAAAAAAAATCTTGAGATCTATTCAGTTAGACTTTTGTGCCTGTTCTTTTGCTAACTTTTACAAGGTATCTAATGACATATTTAAATGTACGTACATGCTTTATTTTTCCTGGTAATAGAAATACATCTTTTTAGTAAATTTCTGTTATTTGAAATATATAAGTATTGAAGTTATCACCTCTTGTCTTGTTTCAGGCAGTGTAATTAATCAAACAGGAATAAAGTAAAATGTCACATGGGGTTGAGCTGAATGGAAACAGGTTTTTCAAGACAGATTTTGAAAGTCCCTGAGCTGGTAAGGTGGCATAGTGGTTAAGTGCTATGGCTCCTAACTAAAAGGTTGGTAGTTCGAATCCACCAGGCATTCCTTGAAAACCCTGTGGGGCAGTTCTACTCTGTCCTGTAGAGAGTCGCTATGAGTCAGAATTGACTCGACAGCAATGGGTTCGGTTTGGGTTTTTGTGCTGGTAAAGGTCAGAGTAGTGGAAAACCATAATTGCAGATTTCTCAGACCTAGCAACTGAAAAAAAAATTTAGAGTGCCTAGGATTCTAATTGTAATTGTATAGAGTGATTCCTCTTCATACAAAAACTTCATACAGTGATATTTAATTCATGCAGCATTCTGCAAGTGGGATTAGCTAAACTTATACTCTAATAGTCATTCTAAAGCCAGAGAGGAAATACAGCAAAGCAAAATGTACTTCTTCAGGGATTTCTAGTCTGATGATGTAATGTTAATAGCATATGGAGTAAAACTGTACCTTCCAAAGCAAGGCACACATTTAACTACTGGTATATACAATTGTCATGAGTGATAAAGGATGAGGATATTTTCTTTTTATTAGTTATTTGTTTTTGTTTTAATGTGTGTTATATATAATCCAAGATTTCACATATATCATTGTTTAATAGGAAGATAAAGTAAATTTTATAATGAGTTGATTAAAAAACTATTACTCAAATAACAGCACAGCTGTTTTGTAGATGTAGTAAAAATTATGAAGATGCTGTGCAGATGACTTAAGTGGGCACGACAGAGCAAGTTGTATTCATTCATTCATTCAGTCAGTCAGTCAGCAAATAGTCATTAACCATTACGTTCTACATATGGAAGAGGAACATATCCAAGTATAAGACAGGCAAGGTCTTTGCCTTTGTGGAGCCTACATTTTGGCCTATACCTCTAGTGGTTCCTTAAAAGACTGGAATAATCTAAGGCTGTATGCACTGGGATGTTTGTCTCACTGTGCTTGACCCAAGAAGTAAATTTCCTCTGTAGCTCAAATGGCTCAAGTCAGGTTAAGCGTGGCGCTGCCAGGGATCTGATTCAATCCCAGGAAGAAAATTCTTAGTAGAGGGGCTACATAAAGAACCAGGCCTGTGCAAATGCTAGAGCACTAAAGAGATGAGCCAATGAATACTCCATCACAAATATGGAGATTAAATCTCTATGTGCCCCACTGCCTCTTTCTCCCTACCAAACACCCTTCTTCCAAACACTCCACTATACTGTAATCCCTCCTATGCTATTTCAGCTCTTACAGGCAAAGTCAAACCCAAAATATAAGAACACTTTGACTCTGAGAAACCAACTGTAAACATACAGGAGACAAGAAACCAAAAAGACAACCTGAGTTGTCTTCTGACTCCATCCACCATATCCTTCTAATCTAACTTGCTAGATTTTTACCAGAAGTCCTAATTAGCATAAGATGAAAGAAAGATATTGGGCAGTTAACACCTAAGACTGCTTTAGGACACAAAAGGTGGAGTGTTTTTTACACCAGCTGAGAAACTCATTGAGTTTTTGATTTTCTTTTTCCCTTGGAAGCTTGTTGATACCGAAAGAATCTGTTCTTAAACTAAAACAGTGAAATGCAAAATTCAAGCTTTACTGTGTGCAAATTGGAAGAGGAGAGAAATGAGGTGAAGTGAAATGAATTCATAGCAAGTTTCCTACAGGCTGCTGTAGCCTAAAGTCGTAAGGCTTCTTAAGTTTCTCTGAATTCGGTCCCATTCTACCTACTAGTTGTACCCGTTCCGTCATCAGCTCTTCTGAATCAGAATCACTTGGTGTGTATGTAATGGGGAGGAGAATTGGTGCTTATCGAAATGTGTATCCTGGGTCCCACCCCGGAATCTGAATCCCAAAGTGAGGACCAGAAATCTACATTTTTAGTAAAGTTGTCCTTCGCAAGTACACTGATCTTTGATAAACCCTGTGCTAAACTTAAACTTATTGACAGTGGTTCATCTACGACCTAGATAGCACTGTGCTTGGCACATGGCAGTGTTTAATAAATGTTTGTGGAATGACTAAATAAGCAAACCAATTACCAAAATAAGATAATTTAGTTGCCTAAGGTAAATTGTCACAATGTAAATATGTAATCCTCCAAATAAAAGTCTTTTAGAGTTTTTAAAATAATTTGTGTTTACCTTGTGCAACCATTTTCAATTATAACAACACATGCCCATTGTGGAAAAATATATAAGGATGCAGAAAATAACACTCAATTCCATGCCCAAATTCTACCACTACTAACATATTTAGAATATTTTCTTTTGATGTACTTGTCTAATGTGGAGATCATGGGGTACACATAGTCTTACATTTATCTTGTTGTACTTAACATTATAGCATAAGCATTTCCCACAGTTTTCATGTTTTGAAAGTTTAGAACTAAAGTATGGGGACATTTTCCCCCCTAAGGCTTATGGAGCAATGTAGCATAAAGTAATTTTGTATCACTTTTGAGAGGCTGTAATTATATTTTTGACAGAATTTTTATAGTAGAGAATAAAAGCATTGGCCTATTTTTATAATTTGGCATTGTTATGATAACTGACCAAAGTCCAGCTTGGTTCCAGATGTCCTGAGAGGTGACAGGAACTGCGAGTCCCTATCAAAGATAACTAGACCTGAATGTATTCTATGAAGGGCAAATGGTACTAACCTAGTTTACACATGGCTTATGTGACCAACAAGTCAGTTTGGTTTCATGGTGCCCAAGGAATTACTTTTGTCTTTTTTTTACATTGAGTCTAGCTCAGAAACTTGAGCCCATAATGCAGAGCACCAAATTCTTCAGGCTACCTCTTTTGTAAGTTCACGGTATTTTCCAAACTATACGAGCCTCTAAGTTTAACACAATAAAGATACAAGATCTTTCAAAAAATCTTAAAACAGTTCTTCACTTTCAGAGTCTTACCATGGTGGAGAGCAAAGTGAAGCATCATCTCAGCTCTGTGATTGCTTGGGCAATCCACTGCATCTCTCTCAGTTTTCTCCAATGAGAAATAACAGAATTGGCAGACGATTTCTGGGGTACCTGTTAGCACATACCCAAACAAAGGATAGACACTTTAGGACTGAGATCCTCATCTTTACTTCATCCTTTCCCTTCTTTACTGGTATTCCTTAATGTACAAACTTTATTAAAATACTGAGCTTCTTTTTCCTTGGTTCAGTAATATAAATTTTTTCTTAACCAATTTCCTAAAACATTAATGATAATAATAATAATAAATTCCACACTATATGATTCTTCTTTTTTCTGTACTTTATTTCCTCTTTTAAGCCTTCTAGCATCTTCTTTAAAGAAAATTTCTCTTTTCTATCCTTGTAAATGTGAACCTAATACTTTCAAGTGAAGTCATTTATCTTCATTGATGCCGTTTTTAGCAAAATTCCAAAGCAGAGCTTCTCAACTCTGCCTGCCTGTTAGAATCATCTGGGGAGCTTTAACAAAATGCCCTTGGCCAGGCCCCATCAACAATTCTGATTTAATTTGTATAGAGTGGGCTCCTTGTCTCTCTAAGGAATAGCCTCACCCACTAAGTTACGTTTGATCAATTATGGATCAAATAGGGTGTACACTTTAAACACAGTACATTCAAAAGGAAACACAATTTAGGATGTTTTTTCTTTAAATATTTTAAAAACTAAAACTTTGCAGAACTTGTTTAATATGAATAAATTTCCTTTAAAAATTTAGTACAGAGAACGTGTTTTGTGATAAAATCAAGAACAGTGAAGTCATAAGAAAAGCATTAAGAGTTCTTTCAGAATATAAACTAACCTCAGTGGGAATTACAAATTGTACTAGATGATTGCTACCCTGGAAGTTGAGAACTTAACCTTCTGAAAAATGTTTTTTTCATATTTGGTCTCCTTCTAGAATCTTAATAGTGGTTATTATCTACCATTCTATGAATCTTTCCCCTTTTATTGGTAATAGAATATTCTTTTTCAATGTTCTAAGGAAAATGTTTCAGGTTAGCAGTACAATAGAGAATTTTAAGTAATTTGCCAGAAAACTGACACCAGTAGAATTTTCCAACAATATTTTTCAAAAAAACATCTTAACCATTCAACAGTTTTCTCAGAATAACTGCATCACTACTTAATTCTGCAGTAGAAAAATATTATTCATGTTTCCTGTTTAGATTTTTCCTCAGTCTTCTCTGAATTAATGAGTCAATATCCAGTTTGAAAATAGACCTATAAAATCCAATATAAAGGCATCAAATATTATAGGTTTGGACTGATATATAATAGCAATCATGGTAACTATCCTGAAGTCTATTACCTATTTTGCACAGAGCAAATAAACATTTATAGAAAATATATATAAATACAGAAAATCTATAGTGTAATGGATTTCTTATTGTATATCCAAAGGTCTAAATGGTGACATACTTTACCTGTGGATAAAAGTATATTTCATGCAAATGTGTAAAAAAGTAAGGTGCTTACAATTTTTTCAAAGTGAAATGAAAAGAAATTTGAGACTTTTAAGCAGGGGATTATAAGATGTATGTTTTTAAACAATCAGATTGACTACTGGATAAATAATAGACTGAATGATGTAAATGTAGAAGCAAGAAAATCAGTTAGAAAGCAGTAGTCTAGATAAAAGCAAATAAGTCAAAACAAAATACAATAAAACAAAACAAACAAAAAAGATGATGGCTTGGGTTAGCATGGTAGAAATGGAGAAGTAAATACATGGACATATTAGGGATAAGTTATTTTAGAAATAGACTATGGCTAACTTGTTGATAGATTGGATGAGGAATGTTGTAAGCTAAAGAAAAGAGTAGAGCATGGTATCTATGTACTTGATTTCAGCTAGATGAGTGGTGATGATGTTGCCTAAGACTGGAAAGAGGAGGATGAATTGGAGAAGGCAGGACAAGTCAAGAGTTCAGTTTGAGCCATGAAACGTTTGAGTTTTTACTTAGGCATCTAAGCAGTAATGTCAGTTTTGCAATTGGATATTTAAGCTTGGACTTCATAGATGAGGTTAGGATTGAAAATACAAATTTTAGAATCATCTCTACGGTTTCAAGGTCATGGGAATAATTGAGATTTTCTTAGGAGAGAGTTGGTGAGTAAATGAATAAGACTCCGAAAATGTCATTAGAGACTAAAGCAAGGGAAAAGGCAGAAAAAGGGTCTAAGAGGGAACAGACAGTGGGGCAGGACAAGGACCAGAAGAGTGTGGCACTATGGAATCTAAAAGAATAGGCTCGAGAGGAATGGAGTGATCATCCGTGTCCTGAAGGTGTGAATAAGATGACAAGACTCTTTGTCAATATGGATGTCACTCGTGACATGGACAAGGGCGGCCTCAGTGGGGTGGTAAAAATAAAGGCTGCTTGGAGTGAGTTGGGAAAAGAATGCAAGGAGAGAAAGTGAAGTCAGAAATTACAGACAACTCCTTCAAGACATTTTGCTGTAAAGGTGAACAGAGGCATATGGCAATAGAGGAAATGGTCAAGGAATATCTGCATGCTGAAATGAGAACAATACAGCGCAAGACAGACATTGATGTTGCAGGAGGCGAAGAGAATAATTGCAAGAAAATCTCAGGGACTTACTTCAGCTGTAAAATGTATGACACAAATGCAAAAAAGCTGATGGATTTAGTATTGGAGGGCTGGGAGAGTTTCAGTCAGCTTTCATTTCCTATGATATTTCTGTCAAGATCATAACTGGGAGTGCGGAAGAGGAGGCGAGATGGGAGGTTGGAGAAGAAAGTATGAAATACTTGTTTTAGAGGTAAGAAATACATAAATATTGTGAAAACAGGCAGAAAAGTTTTGAAATAATTATGGCATTGCCCATGTAAGCTTCAAAATTCTAAAGTATAAAATGAGTATGAGGAAGTCCATAATATTCTCCTTTTTTTTGAATGATGCCTACTTTGATTTTTTTTGAAATACCAAATGATTTTAGGTTTAAACTTTTCTTCGGTGTCTCCATTTTGCTGATGTTTTAAGCACTCCCTTTATGAATAAGTTTATTATGCTTAGTAAGGAAGGCTTAAATGCTTTTAAGAAGGCTTAAAATAAGGGAGAGAGACTGGAGAGAATATAAAGTGACGAACCATCTTAAAGGAAGAAGGTCCCACATAAAGGGCAAGAGAGGGCACAAAATGGAAAACTGGGATACTAAACTCTTCATTTTGCTCAGGATCTGTGTAGACTATACGCCAAGTTTAACAGGAAAATTGGGGAGAAAAATGTTTGTTGTCATTCAGTTAAAGTAGATTTAATAGTTTCTTTACCCCTAGAGGTTGCTTATGGGCTTTAAGCCAATGATTCCAGGCATTTTGGGCTTTAAGCTTATGGCCTTTAAGCCAGTGATTCCAGCTGATTTTGTTGCCTCTTATGGAAGCACAGAGCAAGACAGATAACTAATAGGGAAAAATATGAGCAATGTATTTGTTAGAAAGCACAACTCTTTATTAACTCTCTACAAATTAATTAAACACACGGTAAAAGTAAAGAATACATTTAGAAACACAAGAGGGCACATTATTAAAAGCATAAATAGGTTCAGATTGGTGCTGCTGATCTAATTCAATTATTTATTTATGCATATTTGTTAGATGTCTATTATGTGTCAGGCACTGTACCCAACACTGGATATATATATTCAACAGTACATTCAGTTTCCTCTTTGGAGCCAAAGTGGAAACTTACTGTAAACTTTGCTCTGTATGATTAGAAACAATCCCAGGGCCTCTGCACTGGGCATATCTGAAACTGCTCAAGGAAAGCTTGTCTGAACCCTATAGCTTGAGTTCTAGTCCTATTAGCCAGATTAGCATATTACAGGAAGCAAGGATTGCCTGGGCCTTGGCTTTTCACCTATAAACTGAGAACTCTGGACAAGATGATCTAGAAAACTTCTAGTTCAAAGATAGTTTATGATTTGGCCAGCTTTATCTAAGCACTACCCTGCAGCTCTGATACAATGAACAGTCTCCCAAAGTCAGCCACAGCTCAACTGTAATTACATGTGTAGTCTAATAGATACATATGTATGTGTTTTAATAGAAGGTTAAGAAGAATAAATACCATTTGACTGAACCATTTATAATGTATTTTCGGTTGGGTTTTCTCGTTTGAGCCTCAACACAACTCCATGAGGTAGCATTAGTTATCATTTCCATCTTAGAAGTAAAGGAAACTCAGCCTCAAGAGGCTACATGATTTTCGTAATAAGATCAGAGTCAGGCAGTAACAGATCTTCCAAGTCAAAGCCCAGAGAACTCTCTGATAAACATAGGGCAGTAGGCTACATTTTGCTGGTCCATCTATATGAGGCCACAGAGAAGTAATTGATAATGTAGTCAAGTACTTCTGAAGCATTTTTAAAATTAGAAAACTCAAGATGTATAAGACAGGGATAAAAAGAAAGATGATAAATCACATGTTTGTAATCCTGTCCCCAGTATAACCCCAACATTGGCTTCCCAAAAAGAAAGGATTATTTGCTGGCTTAGTCAGTCATAGGAACTTAGCTGGGTCTACTGGGGGAGAGTAGAAAGGATAATTGATAGATGCCAAATACTCTACTAAGAAAAACAAACCAAACCCACTGCCATTGAGTCTATTCTGACTCATAGTGACCCCATAGGGTTTCCCAGGCTATAAATCTCTAAGGAAGCAGACTGCCACATCTCCTCCATGGAGCTTCTGGTAGTTGCAAACTGTCAACCTTTCTATTAGCAGTTGACCACTTTAACCATTGCGCCATCAGGGCTCCTTCCACTAAGAAAGGCCTACTGAAAAAGAATTTTCAGATTTTGAAACTTGAAGAGTTTATAGAGGAAGAAGGATATTAAATCAATACATATTATAATGTGGGGGATTTTGAGCAGAGAGATTAATAAAGAAAAAATTAAGTAAATTTTTGCCAAAACTGGCCATGAAGTAGTCCCACTATATTTTAGGTATACAGATAAAAGCAAATCTTCTCTGGATATCAGACAGCGCTCCAAAGACACAGCCTGCCCATGGGAAGCTGTTTCTCTTTACATCTTTTCAGGCAGCTTAATCTTTAAAAGTAAAGCAATTAGGATCAGGCTTAGTTCTAGGCATAAACAGGTGCCTAATTGAGGTGATACCTAGGAATTTGGGCATCTGCCTTCCCCTAAAATACTACCCTAATTCCTTCTATTAGTTAAGATACCATCAACATGGAAAATAACTTTTTATTTCACAAAGAAGGTAAAAAGTTGATTTGATCTTCTGCAAGAAATTTCCAAATTTTCTGCTTTGTGTTGTGTGTGCATGTCCACACTAGAAAAAAAAAAGAGTTCAATCTTATATTTAAATATAATTCTTATGATAGTGTAATGAAGGAAAACACCTCCCAACTCCACTTAATTTAGTAGGGCGACAAACTTGATGACGTTGAAATTAGATCAACTTCACAAAAAAAAAATTGGATGTTTTTATTAGGCTAAGAAAAAGTAGAATATAAAATAATCAAAATGAACAGAACATGGTTTTCCAAATGCATCCTAAAATGTCTACAAATTTGTAAAAATGAGGGTATGTTTGAATGTTCACATGGCATTAACAATGCACTAAATAGTTGGACAGAAATTAAACAGATAAGGAAAATTATGATGGCAATAATAAAATCTCTTCAGAGGAGAAAGCTATGGGGATACCAGAGAAAGATACTATGCTATCACGTTGGCAAATGAATCGAGTTAGTCAGTAATCTGATTAAATCTAAATTTAGAGTTAAAAATAACTTCAAATAAAACGCTTTTAAAGGACAGTAAAAGCTGAAGACCTTCTGCTCCCTAAAATGAGGAGGAAAAGAAGAAAAGCCTATAAAAAATAGAAAACCTTGAATACCACAGTATGTAAGTCCAATTCAATGATTTTTGTAAGTATGTTTAATATGAACTACCCAGTTCATATACTTTGTTTTTTATCACAAGAATGTCTATAAAAGTGAGAAGATAAATGCATATAAATATCATAAAGTGATTTAGAAGTTTGATCTATTGTTATTATGTATACATTTCTGCATTAATTAGCAATGATATGTGTTATGAATAACAAAAACTTAAATATAAATATTGTTCAAAAATAGGCTATTGAGACTTCTATCCTTAGAATCCGCTGCCAATGCATTATTGCAAAACTATTTCAGTTCTATCTTTCTACTTACAGAAATTGAAGTGTAAACAATTAAAATGGACTATAGGATCGCTATGAGTCGGAATCGACTCAACGGTAATGGGCTTGGTTTTTTTGATTTTATAGGATCGCTATGAGTCAGAATTGACTCAACAGCAGTGGGCTTATAAACTGTAAAATTATAAAATTAAAAGGGGCTGTAAACCAAACTGTTACTGGCATGAAGGTATTATTTTAAGAATAAACTGTAATCTACAGTTCTGGAAGGCAATCTCTCAGTCTATAAATGGTAACCCTGAACTTGCTCTATTGTACATGGGCTTTGCAGAGATGCATTTCTATGCCTTTTCTACCACAACTTCCGCATTACAGTCCTCAGATTTTCACCAGGCCCACTGGACACTGATTCAGTATGTGCCAAGGCAGAAACTCATTCCTTCGGGCTGGAAGAGAGGCAAATGGGAATGGCTAAACTCTCCGAGTAACTTCAGTGTGCTTAAAAACCTGTGTGTCAGGAGACAAGTTTACGTACTTCTCCTCAAGTTGGACAGCAATAATTCCTAAACCCATTATTCTTTACTTGATTCTTAAACTGTAGCTGTTCTTTATTTTTCTGTACCCCATCCCTCTATCCCACCTCTTGCCAAATTTTGGTGGGGTGTTTATATTCTTCTTATTGAAGAAAATTTATTTATTTACCTTTGTAAGTACAGGAAGTCCCCAGGTTACAAACGTTCAACTTACAGACACCTGGAACTTACACTTTAATGTTGTATAACTTTGCTCTCACTTTGAAACAATTGAACCAACCGCTACTTACAACAAATTCTTCATCAGGATCACCTTCGCTTTTTGAGTGTGCAGTTTTTTAATTCTTAAAAAGACTTTGAGCCTTTTCTTCCACTAATAAAAAAAATGTAAGGCTAAATAAGATTCGTATGCATCTGGTCTGACCTACTTAGAAATTCAACTTAAAGGCACAGTTAGGAGTGGATCTCATTCATAACCCAGTGTCCAGGCATGGACTAGTAACTTGAAATTTGCCTTTAAAATTGGAGGGTGCCAAGAGACCAAAGAAAGAGGTGGGCAACTCCAGTGTGGCAGCGAAGGAGTTTTTATTATTTTGGAGCCTTACCTACTGAAGCAGTGGTCCTTGGTAGCAGGAGGATCAGGCCAGATCTCCACACCCAGCAGTAGAAGGGCCAAGGCTTTATAGTGGTAAAGGACAAAGGTGGCTCTGAACCACAGAGTT
Source organism: Loxodonta africana (assembly GCF_030014295.1). NCBI lineage: Eukaryota > Metazoa > Chordata > Mammalia > Proboscidea > Elephantidae > Loxodonta > Loxodonta africana. The sequence goes on along the minus strand of NC_087343.1, from coordinate 111,519,291 downwards.
ATAAAAAACTGCCCCAGCAAGTTCACATAACATGGGTTTGGAAAACAGCAGTGAACCTACAGAAACAGCAGTGAACTAATGGGAAGCATGAGAGCAGCAATGTTCGGCCTCAAAAAGCCTGTTTTCCCCTTCACCCGAGAACTGACTCTGTTTAGAAAAACCTGTTACTGTCAAGTCGATTCTGACTCATGGCAATCCCATGCGTTACAGAGTAGAACAGTTCCAAACCGTTTTGTTATAATCTTTACAGAAGCATATCCCCAAGCCTCTCTTCCACGGCACTTCTAAGTGGGTTCGAACCACCAACCTTTAGGTTAGAAGTGGAGTGCGAAGTGTTTGCCCTACCCAGGGACCTTAAGTATACATAAAAGTCATGTTTAAATTAGGAACATTTAAAATAAGTTTACAAATAATGCTTTCCAATTTTTAGCATAATCAACTTATTAAGAATATCCTCGTGAATACCTGGTTCATAGGTTTCCATGATGTAATTATTTACTTTTTGCCCATTTTTCTATCTTTTCTTTCATAAATAATCTCTTTCAAATATGGTTTAAAATATAATTCGCCATCTTCATATTTTGTACACTGTTTTTTACACAAGATCGGTGCCTCATGTTTATGCTCAAAAATTTCTCGAAGTAAAATATTCCAAAGAATAAAGCAGAGATTGCAAGCTGGCAGTGTCCTTGGGCCAAAACTGGCCCCTAAACATATTAGCCTACAACTGTAGAGAGTTTTTTTAAAATTTGAGTCAATCCTTGGAAATTAGGGGACTACATTATAAGAAATCCAGACTATTTCTCATCTGGAAAATCGAAGGCTCTGCCAACACTAGACTCACATGCCAACAATAGGCTAGAGATGAGTAGCAGAGAGTGTGTATCCAACATGCTTCACTCACTTACCTGCCTGGATGCCACAGGCACTTGAGTTTGTGAAACCATCCTATCAAAAGCCCTGGTGGCATAGTGGATAGGCATTCGACTGCTAACCAAAAGGTCAGCAGTCCAAATCTACCAGCTGCTCCTTGGAAACCCTATTGGGAAGTTCTATTCTGTCCTATTGGTTTGCTATGAGTTGGAATAGACTCAATAGCAATGGGTTTTGATGTCTTAGTTATCTTGTTCTACTATAACAGAAATACCACAAATGGGTGGCTTTAACAAACAGATGTTTATTTTCTCACAGTTTAGGAGGCTAGAAGTCTGAATTCAGGGTGTCAGCCCTAGGAAAAGGCTTTCTCTGTTGGCTCTGGAGAAAGATCCTTCTCTCTGAGCTTCTACTCCTGAGTGATTTTCCTGTGGCTTGGCATCTCTCCTCCTCCATCTCTGCTGCTTTCACTTGCTTGTTTAATCTCTTTTATATTTCAAAAGAGATTGGTTTAAGACACACCCGACACTAATCCTGTCTCATTAACATAACAAAGACAACTCATTCCCAAATGGGATTATAACCACAGGCATAGAAGGTAAGGTTTAACACACATATTTTTAGGAGACACTTCAATCCATAATACTTGGGCAAAGGGAACTATTGGCCCCTGTTTAAAAGGCTGCCTGGAAGTCATCCCTAGGTCTTTTCCATTCTGGTTGGTTTTTGGTTTTACCCACATGTTTATTTTTTGCTTCATCTCAAATCAGACTGAACTTGATTTAACCTGGAGTATTATAATGCTGGAGCTCTGGTGGCACAGTACTTAAGAGCTTGACTGCTAACCAAAAGGACAGCAGTTCAAATCCACCAGCCGCTCCTTGGCAGCCCTATGAGGCAGTTCTGCTCTGTCCTCTAGGATTGCTATGAGTCAGAATTGACTTGATGGCAACGGTTTTCGTTTTATTATGATGCTATGTTCAAATACCTGTTCTTTATCAAGGAGTTGCATTTAAAACTTATTTGCATAAATTTGCTCTGAAATTTTCATTTCACCCACCTTTGGAAGTTGCTGTTTTAGAGGAAGGCTAAATTAAATTCTTACCTCCTAAAATTACCAGGCAATATTCTACATTCTAAGAGGATTGATTTAAAATAAGATATTTATTAGAAGTAAATTTTTGTGGAAAATACCTTGACATAGGAGAAATGAATGAAAAATGTTACCTAAAATGTCTGCAAAGAGTATACATTGCAACTGGAATTTGGAACATCTGCTTTCTAAATGGACACAGAGACCATTTTTTGTTTCCTTTTTAGGTGAACCTCAGCCTACAGGTCAAGCATGCCAAAAAAATATATGAAAAATCTTAAGAAGGAAGACAAAGGAGACACCTCAGAGGCTGTGTTTCATCAGACTGGGGAATTGGGGAAATCTAAGGAAAATGGAACTAAGCACTTATCTGCTTCTATGAATGAAAAAGCAAAATTCCTCTTTTCTCCCTAAAGATAAGAAACAACTTCCATCTGACAAGAAAATAAGAAGGAGTAAGGAAAATGATGATCCTCTTTCTGCCATCTCTCACCAGGTGGAGGATGTCTAACCAGTGGTCATGTTTAATGACTCTGAAGGATTGTTTTCAAGAAAAATGACACTGTGGGATTCCCCAAATACAGAAGAAGCCTTTAAAGGAGTAAAAGGCAAAATTACTACAGAAGTGAAGTGTGGGGCTTTCAGTGTGCAGGTAGAAATCAAGAAAAGATTTTTCTGTAAAACAGGAATGCATCAGTCACCAACAAAAAAAGAGATGTACAAAATGTCACCAACGTTACTCTGTCAAACACATTCAGAGATGCTACACTTCTAGAATCTGCTTTCCTAAATAACAAAAATACAGTGGTAGAAAACTAAAGTCTGTGGCACCAACTAAATACCAAACAGAAAGTGCCAAAACTGAGAGCCACTCCCTGAAACTAAGCATTGTAGGAAAAGAAATTCAAGTTAAATACATGAGCGAGAAACAAAATATATTAATTAATACAATTTATCCAAAAGGAGGAGGAAAACAGCAAAATACAGAACCATTTCCTCCACTCTCACCACTAAAGAACATTCCAGATCTCCTTCACATTCTGGTATTAAGCACCCTGAAAAGTAGCAGCTTGAAAACAAGGAGAGTTTAGATGATTTGCATGTCTCTTCTCCCATTTAAAAAAAAAAAAAAAAAGTTTTTTTTTTTTTTTTCTCCCATTGCATTTACTGTCCAGGAGGAGGAGAATTTTGATATAGTTCCATCTCTATCCTTAGCCCCCGTGAGAAAGAATAAGCCTGACACCCTATCTTCAGTCTTAGATGACTGTGAGGTAGTATCTGCCATCTCTCAGCAGAAAAAAAAAAGAAGGACTTTAAAATTTGTCACAACATCTTGGAAGAAACATTTCTCTGAGATTGAGTGTCTTCTCAAAAACCTTCTTCCTACTTCACGTGATATCCTGAAGACCACAAATTTAACTGAGACAGACCTAAGTAAAATGCCTTTTAATGGTTCTAAGATTGTGAATAAAGAGAGAAAAATCAACTTCATTATCTTAGAAAATATCACATCAGATCCACATCTACAACAAAGCACAGAAAGAATAAACTATTTGCCAGACACTGTTATCATCATTTCAGTTCAAGATGGTAAAGGCTCTGATGTTCATTCTTTGTCTTAGCATTCAGCTGGTGGGAGAAAAGGCAGCCAACACCTACTGCAAAGGCAACAGAACTCCACCTGCAGAACGCTGTGAGAACTCAGGTTCCATATATTTCCCTTTCAGTCAAAATGATCTAAAGACTTCCACCTCAGTCAGCCCATTCCACTGGGCCACCTGTCATTCAATACTTAAAGAAACCCCTGGGGATACATTTTTATTTAATCACTGTGCAATTGACTATGAGGAAGACCCTGTTGATGTGATTGACAGAGATGTTAACAAAGCCACTTTAGATACTGACTCTGATATATAAAAGTAGAGCAACTATTGGAAATGAAGAGTAAACAATGTCCAACTCTCAACCCTGCCTCCTCCAGCAGGCAAGCTGCTGGGAGCCCACTCAAAAGTATTAGCAGCACCTCTATGGAATGGGACCAAATAGTTCCAGGCAAGCCACCCAGAGGCAGCAGCCCCCGGCAAAACAAACGTGTCAGTCATGACCTTAATACAAGGATGAAGAAGGCATGGCTGATTCTAATCGTCCCATGGAAATGAAAAACCCACAAGGGTCACCCAGCTCTCTAGGAAACGTTGCAAAAGACAAATTTCAGATAATGCCAGTGGGAAAGAATGCATGTCACAGAGATTTTGGAGACCTATCAAATAAGAATCAAATGGATTTTCCACAGAACACTGCTGAATCCAACTGTTCAGTGTGTGCTACAGAAAATCTTTTTCTTATTCGGACAATATTGCCCAACAATGCAGACCAATATGGAATAAACCTTGGACTAACTGGTTCTAAACAGGACCCCACAGAATGCCAAAAGATTGCATCAACAAGGCCATATTCTGAAGAAGATGAGCACAAACATGACCCAAAGGAAAATAGGTATCACAAAATAGACATATTGCTGTCACCTCAGAAGAAGAAGGCTTTGAAAGGTACGGTGGGCTATAAAGAATCTTTAACTTTCATTATTTTTCATGTTTGAGCTTTGGAAAGTCTTAAGGTGATGGCTTTTTTTTATTGCTTAGAAAATTTTCTTTATCGCTTAAGACATATCGAGAATTTTAAATGAATATGGACAAGCATATATCAGCTTGCTTCTTTACTTCATCACCCACTCCACCCACAAATAGCAAAATCACCAAGGCTGCAGTTTGATATAAAGTAAAAAAAAAAAAAAAAAAAATTTCTTTAAAAGGTTGATGTATTGCCAAATCAATTTTGTAGGAAATGTTAGCCTTTTGCCACTCTTAAATAATCCACCATTTTTTTGCTTCTTGCAAACTAAGTATGTTTAGAAGAATAGGAAGAATATGCTTGTAATGTTTTTGAAACCTTGCTGTGGTATCGTAGAAACATAGTATGTGTGCCTCAGGAGGCCATGTGGAATAGTAATTAAAGCAAAGGACAAAAACAGAAACAGCTGTGGCTAATCCTGACTGAGCCATCCACGAGGCCTCTGGCCTCAAGCAGACCTCTGACCTCCCTTGTGCATTGGAACAGCCCTGCTCAAACCATTGATAGAACCCAGAAGCTCCACAGACCTCAAGAAGGTCTAAGATGGAAGTCCTTACCTAAGTATATAGCACTGCCTATGTGTTTTCAATCTTGGACTAGCACTGTATTATTTTGGTCATTTCCATGGAAGGCCCTTTTGTTTTTTTTCAATGAGTTCAAACTATTCTATTTAATTTTAATTTTATTCCACATTATAAATTAAAATACATCTTGAATAAGTAAAAATTTTCTTCCAACATGTCTGTTAACATCCTTAACATGCCCAGAAATGAGATTTGGAAGGATGAAACTTAATCCAGATGGTATCTTTTCTTTGTTGTGCTATCCCTAAATTTTTTAGTGGAATTAATACAATTAAGAGTAGAAATAAAATACAAAAAGCATAATCGGTTACACAAATATTGGCATAAAATGTGAAATTTACTCTATAAAGAATAAATGTCCTGAAATAACACAAAAGCTACGTGATCACCTGACTGACAAGAATATCCTAAAGCAAAAATATATCAGTCACAGTGACTGCTTCCCAGTGCCAACATTTATAATTTTTACACCTTCTGATATCAGGGCCAATGTCATTCATCCTAATATGTTCTTGAGTTCAGAATTATTTAGTATTGCCAGAGGCTGACTTGCAATAAGAGCACTTGTGTCTTCCTAGAGCAGACACAGACTTACCTGACAAAACATTCCTCCCAGCCTGGCTCTCCTACCCCCGCGGGCATGCTCCTTCCTGTGCTGCCTTTCCCAACAAAGATTTCCTTGAGAAAATCAATAGTTCACATCGGGATCCTCCCAAAGCTGACATTGCACTTCGATAGACTTTGACACTGCCCATTTGGGGAACCATTCCAGCTATTGGTTTTCTGTGTTACTGTGGTGAATCGATGGATTGGACTACTTGAAATTTTGTCTCAAATTTTGTCTCGCTTTCATACCGAATGTGGTTTAGTCTGCATTGGAATTTTGAAATAAATAACGTCTGCAAGTTATCTCAGAAACTGGCTCCAAGAGGTGCAAGGGCCAGTGATGGCTCCCAGGAAGAAGCAATAGGCCAGTGGGCCAGAAGAGAGCAGCAATTCAAAAACAGCACAAGGTGCACCTCAGCCAGGGCAAGTTCATTTGCCAGCAACCTCATGGAAGGCTTCAGTGAGTATACAACCACTTCCTTTTCCAAAACCACAGCAAACGTAACAACTCACTGAATCTTAACCAGGTTCCCTCCCCTTTTTCTCCAGAACATAAACACTGTTGTTTGAAATGGCAATGTGCTGATTATATGCTTTTATATGTAAGATATTTTTTATAATAATCAGCTCTTTATTAAACTCTAAGGAAACCATACTTGGTAAATTACTTCCTTCAAAACACATAACTACATCCTAAGGCTGCTTCTCTCTTCAGATCCTGAAATAACTAACTATGGGGTTCTTTATTATTATTTATAATTATTATTATTATGACCCACATCAAAGAATATGAGATGGCTAACAAAAAAAAAAAAATGTCTAATGTGAAAAGGTAAGATAAACGTCTTTGATTATAAGAATTTTTTTTCTTCTCATTTCAAAATTTCTGAAATGAGAAATTAGTATACTCTTAGTGAGGCAGTGCTTCTCTTGCTATTGAAAGGCTGTTTAAGCCAGCATTATAACCCAGTGAACCGAGACTTGCCATCACTGAGGAAATCTAACTGAAGGTTAGAGCTAAACATATAGAAGGTGGGGGGGATTAGTACCTTTAGTACATACCACCACTTAGCTGACTCTAAGTTTCTAACAGTGACTCTAAGATTCTAAAGCTGTTAAAAACACACTTACCCAATTAATATACATTTATTATTTGCATATTATTTAGGAAAACAAACTAGTTTTCCAACACTGATAGTGAAACCTGAACAAACTTCACTTAAAAACCAACAACAACAAAACAGTGTTATAATGCAGAGTATGATGTCTTTACAAAAGAGATGATAGTATCCTCGGTTGAGCCCTATACAAAAGCTGAAGGAACGACACAAGCACAATTTGTGAAGACAATGGTGTAATTTACCCAGAGTGAGTGAGAGACCTGGCACAGGTTAGGGATTGACTATAACAGTAAATGAGCGGATAAAAACTGTAAGTGATTTTAATAATTAAATGCAATACTTTGCTATCCCCACCACTATTTTCTTGTATTCACATCAACAGTAAAAAAAATCCAATGGAATTGCTCCATTTTGTCCTAATAGATTTTTTTTGTTTGTTTGTTCTCATGTCCCCTGACCAATGTATTTCCTCAGGTGCTTCTTCCTATTGATCAGAGAAGGCCCAGGATCTAGAATCTTAGATTTTATATTTATATATGCTACTGTATATGGTTATATTATCTTCCCTTTGTTGTTCATAGAACTTGAAATGCCTCCCAGGGAATGTTTCTATTATTGTTGTTGTTAGGTGCCATTGAGTTGGTTCCAACTTATAGGCACCCCACGTACAACAGAACGAAACACTCCCTGGCCCTGGGCCATCCCCACAATCGTTGCTATGTTGGAGCCCATTGCTAAAGCCACTGTGTCAATCCATCTCTTTGAAGGTCGGCCGCTTTTTCACTGACTCTCTATTTTGACAAGCATGATGACCTCTCCACGGATTGATCCCTTCTGATAACATGTCCAACATATGTGAGACTAAGCTTGCCATCCTTGCTTCTAATGAGCATTCTGGTTGTACTTCCAAGGCAACTTTGTTCATTCTTCTGGTAGTCTATGATATATTTGATATTCTTCTCCAACACTGTAATTCAAAAGATTCAAAAGCATCAATTCTTCTTTGGTCTTCCTTATTCATTGTCCAGCTTTCACATGCATATGAAGCAATTGAAAATACCATGGCTTGGGTCAGGTGCAACTTAGCCCTTAAAGTGACATCTTTGCTTTTCAACACCTTAAGAGGTCTTTTGCAGCAGATTTGTCCAATGCAATATGTTGCTTGATTTTTTGACTGCTGATTCCATGGCCACTGATTGTGGATCCAAGTAAAATGAAATTATTAACACCTTCAATCTTTTCTCTGTTCACCATGATGTTGCTTATTGGTCCAGTTGTGAGTATTTTTGTCTTCTTTATGTTGAGGTGTAATCCATACTGAACACTGTGGTCTTTGAGCTTCGTCAATAAGTGCTTCAAGTCCTCTTCACTTTCAGCAAGCAAGGTTGTGTCATTTGCATATCACAGGTTGGTAAGGAACCTTCCTCTAATGCTGATGCCCTGTTTTTCTTTATATAGTCCAGCTTCTGGTGTTATTTGCTCAGCCTGCAGATTGAATAAGTATGGTAAAACACAGGTAAACATCTTTCTGGTATTCTCTGCTTTCAACCATGATCCATCTGACGTCAGCAATGATATCCCTTGTTCCATGTCCTCTTCTGAATACGGCTTGAACTTCTGGCAGTCCCCTGTCGATGAACTGCAGCAGCTGCTTTTGAATGATCTTCAGCAAAATTTTACTTGTGTGTGATATTAATGATATTGTTCAATAATTTCTGCATTCTGTTGGATCACCTTTCTTTGCAATGGATACAAATATGGAACTCTTACAGTCAGTCGGCCCCGTAGCTGTCTTCTAAATTTCTTGGCTTAGGCAAGTGAGCACGTCAGTGCATATCAGTTTGTTGAATCATCTCAACTAGTATTCCGTCAATTCCTGAAGCCTTGTTTTTCAACAATGCCTTCAGTCAGCTTGGATCTCCTCTGTCAATACCCTTGATTCTTGATCATATGCTACCTCCTGGAATGGTTGAACGACCGACTCTTTTTGGTACAGTGACTCTGTGTATTCCTTCCATTCTCTTTTGATGCTTCCAGCGTCATTCAATATTTTGCTAGTAGAATCCTTCAATATTTCAACTTGAGGCTTGAATTTTTTCCTCAGTTCTTTAAGCTTGAGAAATGCTGAGCATGTTCTTCTCTTTTGGTTTTCTATCTCCAGGTCTTTGTCCATTTCATTCTAATACTTTGTCTTCTCAAGCTACCCTTTGAAATGTTTGGTCAGCTCTTTCACTTCATCATTTCTTCCATTTGCTTTAGCTATGCTATGTTCAAGAGCAAGTTGCAGAGTCTCTTCTGGCATCCATTTTCGTATTTTCTTTCTTTCCTGTCTTTTTAACGACGTTTTGCTTTCTTCATGTATGATGATGTCCTTGATATTATTCCACAACTTGTCTGGTCTTCAGTCATTAGTGTTCAACACATCAAATTTATTCTTGAGATGGTCTCTAAATTCAGGTGGGTTATACTCAAGGTCATACTTTAGCTCTCATGGACTTGTTCTAATTTTCTTCAGCTTCAACTTACATATGAGCAACCAATAGTCTGTTCTGCAGCCAACCCCTGTCCTCGTTCTGACTGATAATATTGAGTTCTTCCATTGTGTCTTTCCACATATGTAGCCGATTTGATTCCTGTGTATTCTATCTGGTGTGATCCATGTGTATAGTCACCATTTAATTCTATCATGCATTTCTAGAATCATTTCTATCACCAAGGCCTTATTTTCTAACTACTGATCCTTTTGTGTTTCCAATTTTTGCATTTCAATCACCAGTAATTGTCAATGCATCGATTTCAGAGTGTAGGAGTTGGTAAAAATCTTCAGTTTCTTCATTTTTGGCCTCAGTGTTTAATGCACAAATTTGGATAATAGTCTTCCTTGTAGGCATATGGATATTATCCTCTCACTGACAGTGTTGTACTTCAGGATAGATCTTGAAATGTTCTTTTTGAAGATGAACGTGATATCATTCCTCTCCAGTTTGTCATTCCTGGCAGACCCTATGATTGTCTAATTCAAAATGGCCAGTAACAGTCCATTTAAGCTCTCTAATTACCTAGGATTTGGTGTTTATGCATTCCATTTCTTTTTTGATGACTTCCAATTTTCCTAGATTCATACTTCATACATTCCAAGTTCCTATTAGTAATGGATGTTTGTAGCTGTTTTTTCTCATTCTGAGTCATGCCACATCAGCAAAGGAAGGTCCCAAAAGCTTTACTCAATCTACGTCATTAAGGTCGACTCTACTTTGAGGAGGCAGCTCTTCCCCAATCATCTTTTGAGTGCCTTCCAACCTGAGGGGCTCATCTTCTAGCACTATGTCAGACAAAGTTCTGCTGCTATTCATAAGGTTTTAACTGGCCAATTTTTTCAGAAATAAACTGCCAGGTCTTTCTTCCTAGTCTGTCTTAGTCTGGAAGCTCAGTTGAAAACTGTCCACCAATGGTGACCCTGCTGATATTTTAAATACTGGTGGCAAAGCTTCCAGTTTCACAGTAACATACAAGCCACCACAGTACGACAAACTGACAGACACGTGGTGGGTTTCTTATATTAGACTTCCAATAAAATACTCCCCACTACTTTACATTTTTGCTTTAACATTCATTTTCTTCTACTCCTATTCTTACTTCCCCCACTCCACAGCCACCTTGATACATTCTAATATTTCTATTCAAATTTTTAAAATATTTTAATAATACTTAATGTTTCGTTAATTTTTTCTCATCATTGCTTTTTGCACCAATTTCTTCCAATAGGATTTTTTCTTTCTTTTTGCTATAGCAATTCTCTATTAATTTGAAAGGGAGAGTCTGTAAAAGGTAAACCTTAAGAGCCTTTGAATACTAAAATTGTATTTACATACCTTTTAATTCTGAGTGATAACATAGTTTAAAATTCTATGTTCAAATTACTGAAGAAACTGGTCTATTAGCTTCTTGTAAAAAATGTTGCTAATAAGCCTGAATTCAATCTGATTTTCACAACTTTTATAGGTACTTCAACTTTTGTCTCTGGTTGCTTTTAGGATTTTCTTTTTATCCTTTATTTTCTAAAATTTTCCTGGTTTGTGTCTCAGTATGTGTATTTTAATTTTTTTTTTTTTCCTGTTTGGCTATTTCATGCTAATGACTAATATCTTTCTCACACATCTTCTGCTATGATTTCACTCTGTAGCTCCCAAGTTGATTTTGGATTTCAGGTATTTCCCTGTTTCTGGCGTACTGCAAATTCTTTTTTTATTTTCCAACACACCTACAGATCTTTAGACAAACACCACACTAAACACACAGACACACACATACACCCCTCCTATCTTCTTCGTGATTTTCCTTTGGACTTTGAAATTCCTTTGTCCTCTATTATGCATAAAAATCCAGTTACAATCCCTGCCTCTAAATGTGTGCAGATGAATTTATCACATTGTTCATAAAATAAGAGACTGCAGAAATCAGGACCTACCTATATATATGTTTTCTATCAATAGGGGAAACTGCGGTTTGTGCTAACTCATTATCTTGAAACCATCTCTGCTGAATAGCTTCCATTTGTCCCTCTATATTTCTTTTCTGCCCTTCTCCACCTTACTTTCTGTCCCCAAAAAGCTGACCCCTGTGGATTATAACATGGGGCTAATTTGTTCCCTGGCTTCCTGTTGAGTTTGACCAGTGGGGAAGACAGCAGAGTTTTGGAGGGAGAAGAAAGACAGGCCCTGGCATTATTGCACCAGATTCCTCCCTGTGGCATACAAAGGTTTGTCCCTAAAGTCACAGTCCTGGAAGGTGACTTTCTCCATACTGTCTTCTATGGCTCTGGGTTCTGGTAACTGGAACTTGCTTCCTGCTCTCACACCTTTAGTCTTAGATGGACTAGAGTCTTAGTTCCACTCAATCATACCTGATTTCCCTAAACTCTTTCCACACTTTAAAAAAAAAAGCTTTTTTTTTTTTTTTAAGCTCTCCACAAAGTACTCATTTCCATGTACCTTCTGTTTCATGCCACAACCTTGTGACACTAGCCCTCTGTTGTTAGATCAATGGTACTGTTGCATGCTGGCTCATCAAGTATTACCAACACAGCCTGTTGATAAAACAGAAGTATTTACTGTTTATAGAGATAAAGAAGAACATCCCTCAACAGAGCTTTGGTAGTGCCCTACAGGGGTAAGGGCAAAGTCAAATTTAATTGAGAATTAGAAATTTGGTTTAAGGAAGGTTTTTTTCAATGTGATAGCTTGACTGGGAATGAGTAAGGATCATGATATAATAGTTTAAGATAGATGGAAATGGCAAGGTGAGAATTTTGAGGAATTCAAAGAGTATAGGGGCATAAGCTACCTGTTGGTGCTTTCTGTTGAAGTGAGTCGTTGGGGTGGAAATGCCTAGAATGAACAATTAAGTTATTGACTGGTAAGGAACCTCCTGCAAGAGTAAACCTATATTAATATAATGGAATCATAAGGCCATATTAATGTAGAAAGTAAGCTGTGTGAGGTAGGTAGTTTTGGTCCTCAGTGTCCAAGCCATAAGAGTGTAGAGGTTTTGTTCTCAGTGTACTCTAAATGTCTCTAGATGTGAGGTAAATAAATAGTTGAAGCTTCACTCAGATGGATTCCCCTAACTGGACTTCCTAGACAGCAGTGTTCTTGACTGCCATTCGTGTTTTTCTTGGTCACTATGAGTCAGGATCTACTGGACAGCAATGGGTTTGGTTTGGTTTTTGGGTTTGGTTGATAGGCTTGAAGTCTTTGGAAAAAAAAAAAAATTTTTTAACCCAAGAATATAAATTTTACCAGATATGTAAATCAGATATCAATTACTACTGGCCCTACCTTTCTAGGAGCTCTGGTAGCATGGTAGTTAAGAGCTATGACTGCAAACCAAAAGGTCAGCAGTTCAAATTCACCAGCTGCTCCTTGGAAACCCTGTGGGACAGTTGTACTCTGTCCAATAGGTTCGCTATGAGTCGAAATTGACTCAACAGCAATGGGTTTGGTTTGGTTATTCTACCTATCTAGCACCCCCAAAGGATATACTCACACCAAAGCAATAGTGAGAAATACAGACTTTCCTGAAGATATCAAAGGACAGACAGAGTGGAAGGTTTATATCACTTTGGTAAATAATTTAGAATCCCCTTTAGATATTATTCTGTTTCAAAGATCCCTTCCCTGCCTTGTAGTCAGCAAAGGAAGCCCTTATATACCACTGTTTCCCTCATGTAATACTCATATTCACTGGTTTCTATCTTCTTCTTCCTGGGTTTTTCCTTGGGCCCTTGAAATTGTTTTATATTGCAGACAAATTCAACTGCAGTTCATACCTCTAAATCTGTATAATCAAAATTATCAAAGTGTTCAGCAATGAACAGACCCTGAGCTAATTAGGATCTACTCATCTTAAAAATTAAGGAGGAGCCTGAGGGCAGAAAAACAATCCAGCTATAAATAAAACAGAAACAAAATTTTACATATATTAATAAAAATTTATTACATACAGTAAGAGCTTCCACTAATACCTAGAACAATTTACGACTGATCTAAACCAAGAAATTAGATTGAATAAAAGCTTTGTTTAGTTTGATTAACTACAAATGACCTTCATGTGTCATAAACAATGGGACTACTTCCTCAGCTTTTCACTGTGTCTTTTAGTTCCATGGACTCTTTCAGTCCGACTCTGCTCCATTTAATATTTTATGGATAAATTCTCTACTACTAGTGATTTTACACATACATGTCTGCTCTACATTTCTTGAGTAAAAGAAACAATCATCAATGTGTTGGAGCCTGAAAAGCTGATTATGTGCATTTTTTTCTAATACCACAGTTCAGTGACGTCTGGTTGGTAGGTTGAAATTGGCCACGGTGGGAGTATTTACACAATGGAAATTGGCAAACACTACAAACCAGGCTCTTTTTTTTTTTTTTTAAGAGTCACTTGTTAAATATTAACCAGTACTTTACTTGAAACAACACTTGAAATCATTCTATAACTTAAATTCAAAATTCATGCCAAAATAACATAATCATTTTAATTAAAACAATGATTGTGGGTGTGTGTGTGTGAATTCTATTTTGACTGAAAACTTACACTAACAATTCACTTCACATTAGACATGAGAGAGTTGAAATGTCTGCCATTTCTACTTTCCCATTTACTGAAACCACAGACATTCGGAAGGCAGGTTGTATTTCTTTGGAAACTTTTCAATAGAGACTGCAATTCACTAAGAGGTGCTGGGGCTAGTATTGTTTAATGTGTGGTTTAAATTTTATCTCATTTATAGAGTCAGGGTATGCTACTAATCCATGACTTAAAACCTGACAGCTTTATCGAGCATCATTACAGCTGGTGTTTTTCACTCTGTTAATCTCACTCATCTCTGACTTCCTACATAATAACTGGAAAAGACATTAGGAATGACATATTTATGTATGTGGACACAGTTGATCAATCCATCTAGGCTGTGGGGAATGCTGACTAAGGCACACCAGGTAAATAACTTGAAGGCTGTAAACTGAAATCGAAAGGGCCTACAAAATGGAACCCTGATTTTTATAATCTCAAATAGCTCCTATATCACAAACAGATGTGGCAAGAATTTGGATTTAATTGCATGAGGACACTCGATAGTGTTTTCCTTATTTCCGTCAGCTGTAAAAATTATTATGGAAATGTATTTTCCAAATATCCGTTTGCATGGCAATTTTTTTTTTTATGGCAATAAGAAAGAAAAGAGAGAGGGAAATAGACAAAAGGATTCTGTGTGTTAATAATGAGAACTGACAATTACATTGTGCCTATTATGTGCTGGAAACCCTGGTGGCACAGTGGTTGAGAGCTACAGCTGTTAACCAAAAGGTCTGCAGTTTGAATTCACCAGGTGCTCTTTGGAAACCTTATGGGGCAGTTCTACCCTGTCCTGTAGAGTCCTACAAGTCGGAATCAACTCGACAGCAACGGGTTTGGCTTTTTATTACGTGCCAGGCACTATTCTAAGCGCTTTACAATGTATTAGCTTATTAATTCTCCCAACAACGCTATGTGTTAAGTATTATATTTTCATCTTCATTTTATGAAACGAGGAATCTGACTTATGGAGAGGATAAATGACTTGCCCGAGGTAATGTGGCTATAATTAGTGGTAGAACTGGCTTTCAAACCCAGATAGCCTGGCCTGGAGTCTACGCTCTTGATCAGTATACCTTACTGCTTCTGTTGGGCCATTCAAGTCTAATCCTAGTCTCTCTCTGGGAAATTGCAAACAGGGCCTCACTTCATTACATACCGTTTTTTATTATTATTATTTCTGTTATACTCAAGTAATACAGGGGGATGAAAAAGGTAGTAGAATGTCTAAAGATACCTGGAATTTTATCTTTTTTTATTCTAAAGACAAAAAAAAAGGAAGCCATTAATTTGTAAAGGACAAAGCAGTGTGATCTCTCTAATACCAAGTATATTTAAGAGCTCCTTTTGTTTTAATGTTTCATTTATTAAAAGACTTTTTTAGCAAACCAAATTTGGAGGCAGGCAAAGTGAAAGACACATTTGGATTTGTTTTTTCTTTGGCTCAAAGTTCCACAGGGGCAGTTGTTGAGAAATGTAGCAGATCGAAGTTGTAGCAGGTGTGTGGCTTGCTGCTTCATTGGATTTTAACACAAATTTTATGTCTCAGTTTATGTAAGAGGATGTTGATTAGCTCTGTCTTTGTAACTGAATGAACAGAGAACTGCTCATCCACGTAATCAAATCTGTTCGTAAATAAGCGAGCTGTTTTAACCATCTCATGCACGCTGATAAAAACAAAAATCGCTAAAATTTAAAGGCCCATCCTTAGACCTTTACATGATAGGAGGATGATTACATACTCAACAAGGACAGCCGTTACTCAGGAAAAAATAAATAAAAAAGATAAATCAGTGGGGCCAGGAATCTGTGTAAATTATATTCACAAACATTAAAATGTAACTAAATTTATAAGGCAAACGATGTAGGAAGTAAATCAAACAAGGGAAGACCCCTAAATACATCGAAGTCCTTTAGGGCTTCTGTAACTTTAGCAAATGCTTTTTTTTTTTTTTTTTTTATGTAGCAAGCAGCTTTGATTTAAGCTTAAAGCTCAGAAAAATAAGTCGATAAAGTATCATAATTTTTTTTGTTGTTGTTTACTTCTCTTACCCTTTAAAGTAAAATATCACATTCGGCTTGTTCAACAAATGAAAGAAAAATTCTTAAGGGGTTTTGAAATATGATGTGTGGAAGAAGGCATCCTATATCCTGATTTAAAGCACTCCATTCTAAAGTTTTCATAATTTTTACTCGAATAAACAAGAGGACCCATAAAATTTTCACATCACTTACATTCCAACTCTATCACTATATAATATTCCCATATGTCATCCCTCTTTATTTTCACACATACAAAATTTATTTTTTCAATCAACATGGTCCATCTTTTCAGTACCTGCTTCCCCATTATAAGCTACTTGTCCACTCCGTGTTTATCCACCTCTTCCCGGTCCCATCTTTTTGTAGAAATTTTACCCACATCTCAAGGTCCAGCCTAATGATAGCCCCTCCTTTAACCCTACTCTTTCCTACTTTTTTTTTTCCTACAGCCAGAGCACTTCTCTGCTTCTCTGAACTCTAATTTGGCCATGCATCCACATGTCTTATTCATCTTTCTATCCCCGTTGTTTCTAAAAGTGCACCTTTCTCATCACAGAAGAACAGCCATTTAAAATTAATTCAGTTCAATAAATGAGTCATGAACGTATGAATGTACCTGAAACCTCTTAAACTGCGGATTAGTACCAAGTGAGGAAGGCAATCACATTTGGTACACAAAATAAAAACATAAAAACAAGGTTTAAGGTTACTTGAGGTTTGTTCTTGACTGTCAGCAAGAGCCTAGGCTGTTCCATGCTTTGTGTACATACTGTCCCTGACCATTTCTATCCAAGTTAGATATGTGTATGAGTTGGAAACCTATTGTTGCATTTATTTATGTGTTCAGACCATGGCTAACATTTACTGTCTTCAGTCCAATACTGGGAAAACAGATGGGAATGTAGGGCAAGAAGAACTATTAGGAATGACTCTCTGGAGAAAATGGTGAGAACAGAAAGATCATTCTTCCCAGGGATTTTACGTAACTGATCTGTAGCAGAAGTCCACTTGGCCACTGCCAGCTGGACTTCTGCTCTAGTATGGAAAGGGAGGTTTTTCCTGCAATTTTTAAGTGAAAGGAATGGGAGCAACTGTAGTGTGCGAGAAGGAATTGAAAGAAAGGGGGAAAAAAAGGGTTTTGTTGTTGCTCTTGCTATTGTTGTTGTCTTCATGGTGGCTGAGAAATGCAAATAAAAGATTTTTAATTTTTTTTAATTATGGCCTGGTTGCAAAATAGTGCTTCTTGACTCTGCCCCCTTGAAAGACAAACACACAGGGCATGACTTCACTCAGGTTCCACCTACCTAAACAGGGCCACAAAGAAACACTTGCAAGCTAATATAAAAATGCAATCTCCTTTTCTTCACTGGCATAATTTTCCAATTTACCCAAGAGGCTCTCAAATGTGCATAGAATGTTAAATTACTATGAAAGAAAGTGTCAGATGAAACCTCACATGCCCCCTGTATGTTTTATTCTGTGTGTAAGACAACAGTGAATTTTCTAGGAAATGTATGTTTTTACAGTTCTTCTCTGATTTTTTTGCAGTTGACAATCCTTTTCTTGTAATTTTGGAAGAGACTCCGAAGCTAATTCCTTGTTTTATGAAGCTCCCTCTTGACCCCTACTACTAAAATTGGGCCTCAAAAAAAAAAAAAAAAAGATTTTTCCATAATTTTCCTTGACAAAAAGACTCAATAGTGCTGCCTCTGATGAATAGGCTCACATATTGAGGGCTTCAAGCCATAGCTGTATCGATTTATGACATTTTAGGATTATATAAGTTTTGCCAAGAAGAACTGTCTAATAAACTTAGCTACTTGTTTCCAGGTTGTTACTTTCCATTTGGAGACCCTGGTGGCCTAGTGGT
This sequence comes from Loxodonta africana, assembly GCF_030014295.1. NCBI lineage: Eukaryota > Metazoa > Chordata > Mammalia > Proboscidea > Elephantidae > Loxodonta > Loxodonta africana. The sequence goes on along the minus strand of NC_087343.1, from coordinate 111,501,333 downwards.
TAAGTCCTACAGCCGCTAACCAAAGGGTCAGCAGTTCAAATCAGCCTAGGCGCTCCTTGGGAACTCTATGGCGCAATTCTGCCCTATCCTATAGGGTTGCTATGAGTCCGACTCGATGGCACTGGGTTTGGTTTGGGTTTGGTACTCTTCATTTGGTGAAATTTCACCTGGCATACATTAGTGCTTTCCCGCCTTGCCCATCATTGTGTGTGCGTCCTCTTTCTTCCTACAGTATAATTCATGTCAGTCCTTTTCGGCTCCTCGGTTACCTCAGAAGATGGCCATTCTGTCGATCTTGGCTTTCGAGTTGATATTGAGGAAAAAAGAGTTGACACGGAGAATTTTCATTCAGCAGCATGGGTTTTCCGAGGGGATGTCGGGAATCCTGAGGACAGGCTCAGACGTCTTAATAAAAAACCCCGGCCAGTAGCTGATAAGGACTCCACAGCTGTGGTGAAACGAGTATGTCTTAGAGAACTTGTAATCAGGATCCAGGGAAGTCCATGAAGTCAGCAAATTTGCACGCTGGGTGCAGTGGTCGGGGGGTAGTGCCCAGCTGTGGAAAGTCAGTCTTACTTCCTGTTTTCCAACCTCCACCCACTGCAAGTTCCTTTAACGCTTCTGCTCTGCTCGTCTCTCCTTAATCCTGCTCTTCATTACAGGATTTTTAGACGCGGGACTTTCTGGCACCTATGAAATTCCACATCTTCAGCGAAGCTGCTGACTCAGAGCCATAAGAGGTGCCAAATGGTCTTGTAACAATGCCAAGTCACCCTCAGAATAAAAAACTAATTTGTGAAATATTTTATTGAAAATTTCTTTTTCTGTTTTTCTAATATTCTAATATCTATTCAAAGTATATTGTCTTGTGGTGCAAATGGTTAACATGCTTGGCTGCTAACAGAAAGGTTGGAGGTTTGAGTTCTCCTAAAAATGCCTTAGAAGAAAAGCCTGGCGATCTACTTCCAAAAAATCAGCCATTGAAAACTCTGTGGAGTACAGTTCTACTCTGACATACATGAGGTCACCATGAGCTGAAATAGACTCTCTGGCAACTGTTTTTTTCTTTTGGTTTGTACAAAGTACATTCTGTTGTATTTTGTATTCAGCCATATGTTAAAAAAATTTTTTTTTAATAAAGTACAATGCAACCGGTCACTGTATTTTGGAAAAATGTATTTCTTAATACTGTGAGATAAATTAATCAAAGTATACTAAAATTAAAACTGTCTTAAAAGCTCTTCCAAACATAAATAGTAATTCTAAAGACTGAATAAAGATTACTGTAAACAGACTCAAGATTTTTGTTTATTTTTTCATTCTAAGAATTAAAAATGCTCGTTAATCTTTTAAAAATGTACAGGAGAGTATAAAGAAGTAACGAAGTATTGTATATATTTTGATAGATATTACAACCTGCTTTTTACATTTAATAATATACGTATTTTCCATGTGTTTTGATATGTGTGTGTGTTAAAATTTTGCAAGTAAATTTCATGATACTATTTCTTGGACTGAGCCCTGGTCCAAGAATGTGTTAGTTATTCTTTACTATTGTTGCCAAGGCTTGAAGAGTTACATATACCAGAAGTTAATTGCATTTCTTAGCTATGTGATATTGAGAGAAGTGAGAATTGGGAAGGAAGGTGAGTTAGAGGACACAAACAGTTTTTAAACCAAAAAATATTTTTATTAATCAAATGACATTTTAAAGATTTTGCAATGAAAACTTATACCTGTTGTTGTTGTTAGGTGCCATCGAGTCAGTTCCAACTCATAGCAAGCCTGTGTACAACAAAACAAAACACCTCCTCTTCCTGCACCATCCCCACAATTGTTATACCTGAACGAAATGATGGTTGAAGCCACTGGGTCAATCCACCTCATTGAGGGTCTTTCCATTTTTCGCTGATTCTCTACTTTAACAAGCATGATGTCCTTCTCCAGGAACTGGCCCTCCTGATAATGTGTCCAAAGTATGTGAGATGAAGTCTCACCATCCTTGCTTCTAAGGAGCGTTCTGGCTATGCTTCTTCTAAGACAGATTTGTTGATTGTTCTGAAAGTCTCCATGGTATATTCAGTATTCTTTGCCAACACCATAATCCAAAGGCATCAATTCTTCTTCCTTCTTCCTTATTCATTGCCCAACTTTCGCAAGCCTATGAGGCAATTGAAAACACCATGGCTTGGGTCAGGTGCACCTTAGTCTTTAAAATATCTTTGGTTTTTCACACTTTAAAGAGGCCTTTTGCAACAGATTTGCCCAATGCAATATGTCATTTGATTTCTTAACTGCTGCTTCCGTAGATTGTGGATCCAAGTAAAATGAAATCTTTGGCAACATCAGTCTTTTCTCTATTTATCATGATGTTGCTTATTGGTCCAGTTGTGAAGATTTCTGTCCAGTTGTGTGCATATATTTTGTGAGAATAAACTTTACACTTTGAAAATCCTCAATCTCCTAAAAGAGATGTCCCATAAGTTAAAGAAGTAAGTAAATAAGGATTTTTTTCACTACAACAGTTTATTGCTGAAGCCAAAGGAAAACTTTTGGATATTTTCAGTACATGAGTTGTGTTATATTTATGGAAATATTTATCCTTCGTTTGAATTTTTACATCTAGCAAGATGATTCCAAGGAAGTGTTATTTGAGGGGATAAATTACTTGAAGATGTGCCTACACAGTCTCTGAGAAGACAATGACATTTATTTGTGGCTTTTCAGCAGCTGTGTGGCACTCATAGATTATCCATCAGACAGTGCCAAGGGAAACTAGGACTATAAATCTTAAAATATGAGAAAATTGTCGTCAGAATAGGAGGAGAATATGTTGCAAAACATTTTGATTGTCTCTTCTCCCACAGGAGAGCTCTACAGCTGAGCTCACCATTTAAAGACTTTATTGAATTGTTTTTACTTTCACATACACAGTTGACATTCAATTTGCCTGACTGAAAAAGAAAAAAAAAAAACTTTGAAAGCAATAGCTATCTTAACTGTCTTATGCAATAGCAAAATAACACAATAAACATGATTTGATTTGAATCAATACCGTAAAAATACTTCATTAAACAAATACCTGTTGGGTAATCAATCTGTCAAAAGCAGGGGCTGGTATCAAGAGGTAACCTAGAGGGAGAAAGAAGTTTTGACAAGTGGGGATGTTAGAGATGATTTCTATAGAGGTCAGAATTAAGGATTTCTGAGTTTCTTGTTGCTCTGATTAGCTATTAGCCTGTTGCAAACCACTAAAATGCTTATGTATAAAAAAAATGTTTATGTATATGTCCTTGAATTTCCCAATTCTGTCCCTTAAATCATACTGAGATCCAATAAGCAAAAGTTCAAACTATCATGTAAAATGACTGCCACAGGGAATTGTATTAAAAAAAAAAAAAAAGTGACCCTTTCAGAATCATAGAATAGAGCACAGAATTTCAAGGTCAAATACACTAATACATTCTCAGCAACTTTGGTGTGATTGTCCTGGTATGATTTCAACAGCAGAAATGATGCTTTTCCTTCAGACATTTTGGAAAGACAAATATTCCTTCGGGAATTTACTTACATGAAAAGACCTTATCCTTTCACTCTGATATTTTCCAATTTGGCCAGCCATTGTCTAGTACACACTCTCCCTGAGAAAAAGTACCTTGTCTGTCTTCACCACTGCATTCCCAGTACCTAAGAAAAGGCCTGGGCATATAGTAGATGTTCAGTAAATGTGTGTGACTGAACGACTTCTGCTATTAGACTACAATGGATCTTTAAAGACAGAGATGCAAGTCCCCTCATTTTTATCAGATGCTTTTATTCCCTAGCTATCTAAGGAGATTTATGGAACTTAGATGCCCTGTTTCCTTGACCAAGGCTCCTAATCCAGCACGCTGGGATAGATTACTTTATCCTTTACTATCTCTGTCACTGCTCATATGAAACTTATAAAAAATATTGATTTACCTTATAATATCTGGAAGAAATTTTAATAAAATAATGGCAAATCACCTTAAACACCTGAAAAGTATAGTAAATCTTATCTCACTAAGTATCAGGGATTCACCCACTAAGACCAGATGTAAAGGAAGAGATTCCTTATCATGTGGAACGGAAGCTGGACTAAGGTCCTTTCCTACTCTCACTACATCTGTTAAATAAAGTATTTTAAATACTCAAGAATTTGTTTGACCTCTTGATTGCTTCTAGTTCTGTCCCTGTTTTTGCCTACATTAGGCATTCTGTAACAACTTTTGGATATGAAGGGAGACAAATGAACCTAAAGAGGATGTAGCCCTGCAAAGAAGAAATGCCCTTACACTACAACCTGAAGGAAGATCTAAACTCTGAGAAATAAGAAGTAAAATTTAAGAATATAAAAGAGGGGTTGAAAAGATACAAAACATATTACCCGCAAATTCTAATGTATTCCTATTTTTTAATGGAAGGGAATTCTATTAAACTATAATTATTAAGGTGTTAATTTGCCACGCCCATAATAATAGAACAGTATTCTTATTTCTGAGTCTCTGAGTAGTACAAATGATTAACGTGTTTGGCTGCTAATCAAAAGGTTGGCAATTCAAGTCCATCCAGAGTCACCTCAGAATAAAGGCCTAGCAACCTACTTCTGAAAAAATCAGCCATTGGAAATACTGGGGAGCACAGTTCTACTCTGATATGCATGGGATTGCCATGAATTGGAATTGATTCAATGTCAATCAATTACTCTTATTTAATAATTAATTACTGTCATGGATTGAATAATGTCCCCCAAAATGTGTGTATCAACTTGATTAGGCCACGACTCCCAGTGTTCTGTGGTTGTTCTCCATTTTGTGATTGTAATTTTCTGTTAAAGAGGACTAGGGTGGGCTTGCAACACCCTTACCAGGTCACATCCCTGATCCAATGTACTGGCAGTTTCGTTGGGGTGTGGCCTACACCACCTTTTATCTCTCAAGAGATAAAAGGAAAGGGAAGCTAGCAGAGACGGGAGAACTCATACCACCAAGAAAGCAGCGTCAGGAGCAAAGCGCATCCTTTTGGACCTGGGGTCCCTGAGCCTGAGAAGCTCCTGGACCTGGGGGAGGATTGATGACAAGGAATTTTCCTCCAAAGCCGACAGAGAGAGAAAGCCATCCCCTGGAGCTAACGCTCTGAATTTTGACTTGTAACCTACTAGACTGTGAGAGAATAAATTTGTCTTTGTTAAAGCCATCCACTTGTGGTATTTCTGTTATAGCAGCACTAGATGACTAAGACAATTACCTTGATTTTTCCCATAGGCCAGAGAATAAGCCTATTACTAATAATTTACTTCTGGGCCTGGAATAATTTATTCTTTAATATTTTTAGATATTCATTAACATCTAGAAGAAAAATTTGACCAATAAAATATGTCCATCTAATTGCTAGAGCAGATTTATTCCCCCAGTATTGCTATTAGTACAACCAAATAATCAGTGTTTTGAAGTCTTTTGTTATGATTCACTGGAGACCTTTGTCAGCCTTAAAACATGAGTCCTTTTCAGATCACTAATGCCCTTCAGGGCATTTATTTCAGTTTCGTACTCTATGATGCAGATTTTTTTCTTCTACCAAAAAAGAAAATTGTAATTTCATTGTAAAAGACAAAATGCCTACCACATTCACAGCCCTCTGTACAGGAGATTTTTCTTCCAGGAAAGGAATAGTCCCACATAAAAAAAAAAAAAAAAAATGCCATAGAGTTAATTCTGACTCATAACAACCCTATAGGACATGGTAGAACTGCCTCATAGAGTTTCCAAGGAGCACCTGGTAGACTCAAACTGCTACCATAGCCCCTAACCTCTACGCCACCAGGGTTTCTAGTCTGACATAGACATGCTTTATACCTTGTGCATTCCTCACCTCTGAAGAGCATGAGTTTCCTTCAGGAATTAATACTGTGAAAATGTCCTTAGTAGCAAGTGCAGAGGAGCGCTGGTGGCACAGTGATTAAGAACTATGCTGCCAGTCACTCCTACAGGGAAGTTCTACTCTGTCCTATAGAGTTGCTGTAAGTTGGAATAGACTCGATGGCAATGGGTTTGGTTTGGAATAAGCGCAGAAGTTAAAATGTCTTGAGGTAAAGAAAAGTTAAGAAGGTTCATGAATGAACTGAAGTTATGAATAAGTCAAACTCATGAGCAAGTAGAAGCTGTGAAGAAGAAATATGCATATGCACAGAGATGTACACACACAGACATGCACATACATACACACAGAAAAGAGCGTAAGAAGGTAGTTGGCAGCAGTAGGAGAAAAGGGAGAAGACACATGGAAAAGCAGACTGAGAGATAATTTAGGCACATTAATTACAAGTCCCTAGTGTAAAAAACCCATGAATTGTCATTGTGAAGTGCCTAGAATGCTCCACATCAAATCCAGTTCCAATCTCTCCAGAGTCCAGCTGTCGCTGCTCTGGGTGAGTTCCGGAATAGATCATAATTTTTTATACTCTCTCTTAGATGGCACCGGGTGGGTCTCTTAGACAATAAAGGTATTGGCCTTTGATTCATAATGAAAAAGTCCAATGTGATCTAATCATCATTGGACTACAGATCAGTTTGGTATAATAATCAAATTTCTAAATTCTCACCCAATATAAAATTTCTCTCCTTCCCCAGCTTGAACCTGACTCAGGCTTGGAAGCCTGGATTATCTTCTTCACTATTTCCTATCCATCAGAAAAGACTTCCTATCCACCTCTATTTTTTCAAATGTACTTGAATTTGTACCTGTTTTTCCTTTTCTTCTACTCCTATTGAAGTCCAATCCTTTCTCCTGTGTTCTTGGTCCCTTTTGCCCTCATTTTCTCATGAAATATAAAAAATATTAGCAAATTAGGAATGGGTGGAAACTTCTTTAAACTGATAAAACCAAACCCAACCCATTGCCATTGAGATGATTCTAATTCATAGCGACCCTATAGGACAGAGTAGAACTGCCCCACAGGGTTTCCAAGGAGCACCTGGTGGATTCAAACTGCCAACCTTTCAGCTAGCAGCCACAGCACTTAACCATTATATCACCAGGGTTGCCTTAAACTGATAAGGGAGTGTCATTTCTGCACCTCTGAGAATCAGACTCTAAAGAGGTAAATAGACATGCAAGAGATTTATTGGGGAAAATCACTGTGACATACAAAGAGGTAAGAGAGCACAATTAGACAGAAGAGCCTTCACACCACAATGTTGGTCTGGCACCTGTAAAAGAAGAGAGGAAAGGAAGCCGGAGTGGATAGGAAGAGCCTCAAGCTAGATTGTAGCTCTAAGAAACTCTCAGACAGGCTCATAGGAAATCCCAGAGCAAAGATTTCTCGTCAGAGGAGTTTTACTTTGGTTAACTGTCGTACCTCCATCAAGCTCAGTCACTGGTTAGGAGCAACCTAGGATGAATATACCCTCAGTATTTTATTAAGTGAAGCTGATCAGAAAATACGGCATTCAAAGGCTTTCAGTCAGTTACAATTCTCATGGCATTTCCCCTTCAAGGTAGATATAGGCAGTGAACATCCAAGACCACCACAAAGGGTATGGACTATAAAGCCACAGGAAGAAAAAAAAATCTTGATAAGAATAATTTGAATAAAAGATGTGAAGAATTCTACTTTGCAAATAACAAAACTAATTGAGAAAAATTTGAAAAGATGAAAAATTAATGCAAGAAAAGCATGCTTGTAGTTTGTAAATCTTAATATTTAGAGACTTCAGTTCTCCCCAAAACTGATCTATAGATGTAATCCCAGTTAAAATTATAGCCAGGTATTTGTTTTGGTTTGGATTCTGGGTTTTGGTTTGTTTGTTTGTTTGTTTTTTTGGGGGGGTAAAAAATTCTCAACTAGATTCTAATATATATATTGAAAAGCAAAGGATCTAGTTACTAAGCTGAAAACTCTTTCATCCAGGGAAAAAGTCTTTTATTATATAATAAAATATTAAATATAAATTCCTGGATATACTATTACTTTGAGAAAATATTTATTTTGGTACTTGGAGAAGGGAGGGAGTCTTCCCCAAGTGTTGGTGGGAGTTGAGGGTGGAAGGGTAGACCACAAACGAGCGGGAAAAGACAACAGAAAAGAACATAGTGGCAGAAAAAGATGACAAAAGATGAAGATTGAAAATTTTATACAAGGTCAACTTTAATTGCCCCTAATGCCCTTCAGGAGACTTGGTGGCACAGTGGTTAAGAGCTCGACTACTAACCCTTCAGGAGACTTGGTGGCACAGTGGTTAAGAGCTCGACTACTAACCAAAAGGTCGGCAATTTGAATCCATCAGTCGTTTCTTAGAAACCCTATGGGGCGGTTGTACTCTGTCCTGTAGGGTTGCTATGAGTTGAAATGGACTAGATAACACAATGAATTTGTTTTTAGTAATGCTCTTCAAATGAGTAGGAACAAAAAAAGAATTGTTTGCTTTACTATTTCTGTTTTGTAGACACTAAGACAGGCAACTTTTTTATCAGAAAGATGCTTCTGATTTTTTACTGTTTCTAAAGAAATCAGGCTTTAACAAATAAATCTTTTATCATGGGAATTCATTAATGGACATTCCCCACCTACTCATTCCTCTTTCTCCTCTCCCCCATATTCTTCCCATTTTCTCTTTTCCCTCTTCCCCTTCCCTTTTCCCTACATTTCTCCCTTCTCTTCTTTCCTCTCTGTACCTCCGACTACACAAGATTAGTCTTAAACAAATAAAAGAATTCACAAGGAAAATAAAAATGAAAACCCTTTAAAAATAGGACAGATTTGACTGTATAAGTTCAGCAGATTTCGCAAAATATCCAAAGCCCTGGCACACTTTTCTTGCCTCTGTCTTTCTAGACAAAAATAACTACAAGCAGTTTAATAAACTTTTATGATTTATTTAATTTCTGTTGCAACTGTTCAACTGAGAGAGTTAGCTGTAGCGCATCCATTCAAATGTGAAATAAATCAAAATATTTGCCTTGCAAATGACTTTGTATTTTGGTGGCTTTGAGGTTTTGTAATAGGAAAAGCTAAGGCGCCTTTACTGTAGCAGGATGGTATAATTGTTAACCTAGGATTTTATTCAACATTTGAAAAAAAAGTGCTGCCCTGGCAAGGATTCATGTAGCTGCTGAGTCTACTTCTCTTTTTAAAAATGTATTCCTCCGTGCTGAAGAGCAACTTCTGAAATCCATTGTCTAGTCAATTCTGCTAAATGAGGGGTTGAGGGACTTTAAAATTATACATATTTTCAGCACTTCTGAGAATCTCATTCATACCACAAAACATTGTTCTGGATGCACTAAAAAAAAAAAAAAAAGAGAGAGAGGCTTAATTACACACTGAAGATAAAAAGATAAAGCCGGGAGACCTGTAGGTGGGGTGGAAATGACTATCTGTAAGTACACAGAGACAGCGCTTGCTTGGAGCTTATATAACTAATTGCCCACACCCGGCTGGCATTTGCATGAACATTTTCTATGAAAGCCTAAATGCTTGTGAGATCTGTTGGCGTAAACAAAAGAAACAGATGTTCCAACTTTGATACCAAGCAAACTTGAAAAGAAAACTATACATTTAAACCCACTGCCATCAAGTCAATTCCTACTCATGGCGACCCCATAGGACTTGGTAGAACTGCCTCACTGAGTTTCCAAGGCTATAAATCTTTACGGAAGCAGACTGCCACGTCTTTCTCCACTGGAGTGGCTGGCTGGTGGGTTCAAACCGCCAACCTTCCAGTTAGCTGTTCGTCACTGTGCCGACAAGGCTCCAGTATCTATTTAAGGACCGGCAAACCGTGGAGGAAACGATGGACAGACCATCTTTCTGGAAGCTCTAGAATTTAAAATGCTACAGTGACAGTACAGTTTTTAAGATGAAAAAAATAGAAGGCTTCTTTTTAATCATAAGGTTTTTAAGATTCTGTATTATATAAATATGCATGCAAAGATGGAGTAACTGAAGATCTAGCTCTTTGTAATAAACAGGGGACTCTGTATTCAAGTAATCTTTTTAGGAGGAGGGACTTAAACTTAGCAAAGTATGATCTTGTTTTTTCACAGCCTCATTCCTTCCTGCGCAATGAGGGCTGTATGCTTACATCTGCTCCCAAGATCAGCCTCAAGCAGGGCAACCATCTGTGTGATATGATTACAGGATCACCTTGAAATATCTCCCTCCTCCAAGAAGTCCCAAGGCTTCAAACTGCCACCATGATTAGTAGATAAAGGGAAAAACTGTAAGCTGTATTACAAGATAGAAGAATATACACATCACACCCTATAATTAAAGTTAAAAACAACCAAATGAACTATCAGGAAGGAGTACACTCTCAAAATGATTCCTTTACAAATAAGGATCATTTCCACTCTTATAACTCAATAATACCAAGATAAATAAAACAATTAAATATCTGGAATGGACAAATATATAGAGACCAAAGTTCATAAGTGGTTACTGGAAGCAGGTGGGAGATGGAAATGAGAGGGTTTCCTTAAAGGGCACTGAATTTCTGTTAAAAGGGATGAAAAAATTGGAAACAGACAGCAGTGATGTTTACACGACATTGTAAATGTAATCAACGTCACTGAATCGTACATGTAAAAATGGTTGAATTGCTAATGTTTTGTTATATATGTTGCTGTTCAGTGCCATCCAGTCAGTTCTGACTCACAGCGACCCCATGTGCAACAGAATGAAACACTGCCCAGTCCTGCTCTATCTTCACAATCATTCCCATATTCGAGCCCATTGTAACAGCCACTGTGTCAATCATCTTTTTGAGGGTCTTTGTCTTTTTTGATGACTCTCTACATTACCAAGCATGATGTTCTTCTCCAGGGACTGGTCCCACCTATAACATGTCCAAAGTACATAAGATGAAGTCTCACCCTCTTCGCTGTCAAGGAGAACGTGCTTCTTCCAAGACAGACTTGTTCCTTCTTCTGGCAGTCCATGGCACATTCAGTATTCTTTGACAACACCATAATTCAAAGGCATCAATTCTTCTTTGGTCTTCCTTATTCATTGTTCAGCTTTTCCATGCATAGGAAGCAATTGAAAATAGCATGGCTTGGGTCAGGCACACCTTAGTCCTTAAAGAGATGTCTTTGCTTTTTAACACTTTAAAGAGGTCTTTTGCAGCAGACTTGCTATATTTATTTTTTATATAGATATATATATTTTCTTCATAATTAATTTTTTTAATTAATTTTTATTAAGCTTCAAGTGAACATTTACCATTCCAGTCTGTCACATGTAGGTTTACATACATCTTACTCCCTTCTCCCACTTGCTCTCCCCCTATTGAGTCAGCCCTTTCAGTCTCTCATTTCGTGCCAATTTTGCCATCTTCCCTCTCTCTCTATCTTCCCATCCCCCCTCCAGTCAAGAGTTGCCTACACACTCTCCAGTGTCCACCTGATTTAATTAGCTCATTCTTCATCAGCATCTCTCTCCCCTCCACTGACCAGTCCTTTTCATGCCTGATGATTTGTCTTCGGGGATGGTTCCTGTCCTGTGCCATCAGAAGTTCTGGGGAACATTGTCTCTGGGATTCCTCTAGTCACAGTCATACCATTAGGTATGGTCTTTTCATGAGAATTTGGGGTCTGTATCCCATTGGTCTCCTGCTCCCTCAGGAGTTGTCTGTTGTGCTCCCTGACAGGGCAGACATCGATTGTGGCCGGGCACCAACTAGTTTTTCTGGTCTCAGGATAATGTAGGTCTCTGGTTCATGTGGCCCTTTCTGTCTCTTGGGTTCTTAGTTGTCGTGTGACCTTGGTGTTCTTCCTTTGCCTTTGCTCCAGGTGGGTTGAGACCAATTGATGTATCTTAGATGGCCGCTTGTTGGCATTTAGAACCCCAGGCGCCACAATTCAAAGTGGGATGCAGAGTGTTTTCATAATAGAATTATTTTGCCCGTTGACTTAGAAGTCTCCTCAAACCAAGTTCCCCAGACCCCAGCCCCTGCTCCGCTGACCTTTGAAGCTTTCATTTTATCCCGGAAACCTCTTTGCTTTTAGTCCAGTCCAATTAGGCTGACCTTCCTTGTATTGAGTGTTGTCTTTCCCTTCACCCAAAGCAGTTCTTATCTACTGATTGATCAATAAAAAACCCTCTCCCTCCCTCCCTCCCCCCCTCGTAACCACAAAAGTATGTGTTCTTCTCCGTTTTTTCTATTTCTCCAGATCTTATCTTATACAATATTTGTCCTTTTGCCTCTGACTGATTTCGCTCAGCATAATGCCTTCCAGATTCCTCCATGTTATGAAATGTTTCAGAGATTCGTCACTGTTCTTTGTCGATGCGTAGTATTCCATTGTGTGAATATACCACAATTTATTTACCCATTCATCCGTTGACAGACATCTTGTTTGCATCCAGCTTTTTGCTATTGTAAACAGAGCTGCAATAAACATGGGTGTGCATATATCTGTTTGTGTGAAGGCTCTTGTATCTCTAGGGTATATTCTGAGGAGTGGGATTTCTGGGTTGTATGGTAGTTCTATTTCTAACTGTTTAAGATAACGCCAGATGGATTTCCAAAGTGGTTGTACCATATTACAATCCCACCAGCAGTGTATGAGAGTTCCAATCTCTCCGCAGCCTCCCCAACATTTATTATTTTGTGTTTTTTGGATTAATGCCAGTCTAGTTGGTGTGAGATGGAATCTCATCGTAGTTTTAATTTGCATTTCTCTAATGGCTAAAGATCGGGAGCATTTTCTCATGTATCTGTTGGCTGCCTGAATATGTTCTTTAGTGAAATGTGTGTTCATCTCCTTTGCCCACTTCTTGATTGGGTTGTTTGTCTTTTTGTGGTTGAGTTTTGACAGAATCATGTAGATTTTAGAGATCAGGCGCTGGTCGGAGATGTCATAGCTGAAAATTCTTTCCCAGTCTGTAGGTGGTCTTTTTAGTCTTTTGGTGAAGTCTTTAGATGAGCATAGGTGTTTGATTTTTAGGAGTTCCCAGTTATCTGGTTTCTCTTCATCGTTTTTGGTAATGTTTTGTATTCTGTTTATGCCCTGTATTAGGGCTCCTAGGGTTGATCCTATTTTTTCTTCCATGATCTTTATCGTTTTAGTCTTTATGTTTAGGTCTTTGATCCACTTGGAGTTAGTTTTTGTGCATGGGTGAGGTATGGGTCCTGTTTCATTCTTTTGCAAATGGATATCCAGTTATGCCAGCACCATTTGTTAAAAAGACTATCATTTCCCCAATTGACTGACACTGGTCCTTTGTCAAATATCAGCTGCTCATACGTGGATGGATTTATATCTGGGTTCTCAATTCTGTTCCATTGGTCTATGTGCCTGTTGTTGTACCAGTACCAGGCTGTTTTGACTACTGTAGCTGTATAATAGGTTCTGAAATCAAGTAGAGTGAGGCCTCCCACTTTCTTCTTCTTTTTCAGTAATGCTTTGCTTATCCGGGGGTTCTTTCCCTTCCGTATGAAATTAGTGATTTGTTTCTCTATCCCCTTAAAATATGACATTGCTATTTGGATTGGAAGTGCGTTATATGTATAGATGGCTTTTGGTAGAATAGACATTTTTACTATGTTAAGTCTTCCTATCCATGAGCAGGGTATGTTTTTCCACTTAAGTATGTCCTTTTGAATTTCTTGTAGCAGAGTTTTATAATTTTCTTTGTATAGGTCTTTTACATCCTTGGTAAGATTTATTCCTAAGTATTTTATCTTCTTGGGGGCTACTGTGAATGGTATTGATTTGGTGATTTCCTCTTCGGTGTTCTTTTTGTTGATGTAGAGGAATCCAAGTGATTTTTGTATGTTTATTGTATAACCTGAGACTCTTCCAAACTCTTCTATTAGTTTCAGTAGTTTTCTGGAGGATTCCTTAGGGTTTTCCATGTATACGATCATGTCATCTGCAAATAGTGATAGCTTTACTTCCTCCTTACCAATCTGGATACCCTTTATTTCTTTGTCTAGCCTAATTGCCCTGGATAGGACTTCAAGTATGATGTTGAATAAGAGTGGTGATAAAGGGCATCCTTGTCTGTTTCCCGTTCTCAAGGGAAATGCTTTCAGGTTCTCTCCATTTAGAGTGATATTGGCTGTTGGCTTTGCATAGATGCCCTTTATTATGTTGAGGAATTTTCCTTCAATTCCTATTTTGGTAAGAATTTTTATCATAAATGGGTGTTGAACTTTGTCAAATGCCTTTTCTGCATCTATTGATAAGATCATGTGGTTTTTATCTTTTGTTTAATTTATGTGATGGATTACATTAATGGTTTTTCTGATATTAAACCAGCCTTGCATACCTGGTATAAATCCCACTTGATCAGGGTGAATTATTTTTTTGATGTGTTGTTGGATTCTATTGGCTAGAATTTTGTGGAGGATTTTTGCGTCTATGTTCATGAGAGATATAGGTCTAAAATTTTCTTTTTTTGTAATGTCTTTACCTGGTATTGGTATCAGGGAGATGGTAGCTTCATAGAATGAGTTGGGTAGTATTCCGTCTTTTTCTGTGCTTTGAAATACCTTCAATAGTAATGGTGTTAAGTCTTCTCTGAAGGTTTGGTAGAACTCTGCAGTGAAGCCGTCTGGGCCAGGACTTTTTTTTGTTGGAAGTTTTTTGATTACCGTTTCAATCTCTTTTTTTGTTATGGGTCTATTTAGTTGTTCTACTTCTGAATGTGTTAGTTTAGGTAGGTAGTATTGTTCCAAGAATTTATCCATTTCTTCTAGGTTTTCAAATTTGTTAGAGTACAATTTTACGTAGTAATCTGAAATGATTCTTTTAATTTCATTTGGCTCTGTTGTGATGTGGTCCTTCTCGTTTCTTATTCGGGTTATTTGTTTCCTTTCCTGTTTTTCTTTAGTCAGTCTAGCCAATGGTTTATCAATTTTGTTAATTTTTTCAAAGAACCAGCTTTCGGCTTTGTTAATTCTTTCAATTGTTTTTCTGTTCTCTGATTCATTTAGTTCAGCTCTAATTTTTATTATTTGTTTTCTTCTGGTGCCTGATGGGTTCTTCTGTTGCTCACTTTCTATTTGTTCAAGTTGTCGGGACAGTTCTCTGATTTTGGCTCTTTCTTCTTTTTGTATGTGTGCACTTATCGATATAAATTGGCCTCTGAGCACTGCTTTTGCTGTGTCCCAGAGGTTTTGATAGGAAGTATTTTTATTCTCGTTGCATTCTACGAATTTCCTTATTCCCTCCTTGATGTCTTCTATAACCCAGTCTTTTTTCAGGAGGGTATTGTTCATTTTCCAAGTATTTGATTTCTTTTCCCTAGTTTTTCTCTTATTGATTTCTAGCTTCATTGCCTTGTGGTCTGAGAAGATGCTTTGTAATATTTTGATATTTTGGATTCTGCAAAGATTTGTTTTATGACCTAATATGTGGTCTATTCTAGAGAATGTTCCATGTGCACTAGAAAAGAAAGTATATTTTGCAGCAGTTGGGTGGAGAGTTCTGTATAAGTCAATGAGGTCAAGTTGGTTGATTGTTGTAAGTAGGTCTTCCGTGTCTCTATTGAGCTTCTTACTGGATGTCCTGTCCTTCTCCGAAAGTGGTGTGTTGAAGTCTCCTACTATAAATGTGGAGGTGTCTATCTCACTTTTCAATTCTGTGAAAATTTGATTTATGTATCTTGCAGCCCTGTCATTGGGTGCATAAATATTTAATATGGTTATGTCTTCCTGATCAATTGTCCCTTTTATCATTATATAATGTCCTTCTTTATCCTTTGTGGTGGATTTAAGTCTAAAGTCTATTTTGTCAGAAATTAATATTGCTACTCCTCTTCTTTTTTGCTTATTGTTTGCTTGATATATTTTTTTCCATCCTTTGAGTTTTAGTTTGTTTGTGTCTCTAAGTCTAAGGTGTGTCTCTTGTAGGCAGCATATAGATGGATCGTGTTTCTTTATCCAGTCCGTGACTCTCTGTCTCTTTATTGGTGCATTTAGTCCATTTACATTCAGCGAAATTATAGATAAATAAGTTTTTAGTGCTATCATTTTGATGCCTTTTCATGTGTGTTGTTGGCCATTTCATTTTTCCACATGCTTTTTTGTGCTGAGACTTTTTTCTTAGTAGCTTGTGAGATCTTCATTTTCATAATGTTTAACTTTGTGTTTGTTGAGTCATTACATTTTTCTTGGCTTTTTTCTTGAGTTATGGAATTGATATTCCTTTTTGTGGTTACCTTATTATTTACCCCTATTTTTCTAAGTAAAAACCTAACTTGTATCATTCTATATCGCCTTGTATCACTCTCCATCTGGCAGTTCAATGCCTCCTATATTTAGTCCCTCTTTTTGATTATTGTGATCGTTTATCTATTGATTTCCATGATTCCCTGTTAGGTGTATTATTTTGTTTATTTATTTATTTTTTAGAATTAGTCTTAATTTGTTTGTTTTTGTGCTTTCCCTATTTGAGTTGAGTTGATATCAGGACGTTCTGTTTTGTGACCTTGTATTGTGCTGGTACCTGATTTTATTGGTCATCAGGCCAAACAATCTCCTTTAGCATTTCTTGCAGTCTTGGTTTAGTTTTTGCAAATTCTCTAAACTTGTGTTTATCTGTAAATATCTTAATATCGCCTTCATATTTCAGAGAGAGTTTTGCTGGATATATGATCCTTGGTTGGCAGCTTTTCTCCTTCAGTGCTCTGTATACGTCGTCTCATTCCCTTCTTGCCTGCATGGTTTCTGCTGAGTAGTCTGAACTTATTCTTATTGATTCTCCCTTGAAGGAAACCTTTCTTTTCTCCCTGGCTGCTTTTAAAATTTTCTGTTTGTCTTTGGTTTTGGCAAGTTTGATGATAATATGTCTTGGTGTTTTTCTTTTTGGATCAATCTTAAATGGGGTTCGATGAGCATCTTGGATAGATATCCTTTCGTCTTTCATGATGTCAGGGAAGTTTTGTGTCAGGAGTTCTTCAACTATTTTCTCTGTGTTTTCTGTCCCCCCTCCCTGTTCTGGGACTTCAATCACTCGCAAGTTATCCTTCTTGATAGAGTCCCACATAATTCTTAGGGTTTCTTCATTTTTTTTAATTCTTTTATCTGATTTTTTTTCAGCTATGTTGGTGTTGTTTCCCTGGTCCTCCAGAAGTCCCAGTCTACATTCTAATTGCTCGAGTCTGCTCCTCTGACTTTCTATTGGGTTGTCAAATTCTGTAATTTTATTGTTAATCTTTTGGATTTCTACATGCTGTCTCTCTATGGATTCTTGCAACTTATTAATTTTTCCACTATGTTCTTGAATAATCTTTTTGAGTTCTTCAACAGTTTTATCAGTGTGTTCCTTGGCTTTTTCTGCATTTATCCTAATTTCATTTGTGATATCTTTAAGCATTCTATAAATTAGTTTTTTATATTCTGTATCTGATAATTCCAGGATTGTATCTTCATTTGGGAAAGATTTTGATTCTTTTGTTTGGGGGGTTGGAGAAGCTGTCATGGTCTGTTTCTTTATGTGGTTTGATATGGACTGCTGTCTCCGAGCCATCACTGGGAAACTGGATTTTCCAGGTAATCAGCTAAAAAAAAAATGCAGTCAGATCCCTATCTGAATTCTCCCTCTGGCGCCGGGTATTCGGGTGTTAATGGAGCCGCCTGGGGAGGGTGGGGGAGGGATCAGAGAGCTAGGAGTGTAGCACCACAGAATATAGAGCTGATCACCACGTTCACGCTCCGCCCCCGTCCGCCAAAATCCGGGCGGGATGGCTCCCCGGTTGGGATGCTACTCTTCCCGCTCCGAGACCCGTCACTTCCTCCTAGGGACTTCTCCCTCCGGTGCGAGGCACCGCTCGCGCGAACTGGGTGGGCGTCTCCCGCACGAACGGGTGGGCCCGCCCCCAGAGTCTATTCAGGATAATATAATTGGACCCCGCGCTCACGCCCCCCCCCCCCGCTTTCGCCAAAATCCCAGCGGGACAGCTCCCCGGCTGGGACACTGCTCTCCCCGCTCCAAGACCAGTCACTTCCTCCCGGGGACTTCTCCCTCCGGTGCGCCGCACCACACTCGAGAACTGGGTGGGCGTCCCCCCACACGAACGTGTGGGCCCCACCCGGGGGTCGCTTTAGGGAAATATAGCTGAACCCCCCCAGCTCGCGCCCCGCCCGCTTCCCGCCAAACTCCCGGCGGGATGGCTCCCCAGCTGGGACGCTGCTCTCCCTGCTCCAAGATCAGTCACTGCCTCCCGGGTGCTTCTCCCTCCGGCTGCGCCGCTACGCCGCCCGCGCCAACCAGCTAGACCCTCTCCCGGGATGGATTGGGGGGGTAGGGCTGGGCCCCTTGTCTGTGCCATCTGCCCCCCTGGGCTCTCCCCCAGATCGGGCTCCGAAGGTCACCTGCCTGGTACGCTGGCTCCTAGTTCTGAAAACGGTCGCTGTCTGCCCGTATTTGTTCATTTTCCGTCTCTAAGTCTGTGCTTGTTGTTCAGAGTTCGTAGATTGTTATGTATGTGATCGATTCACTTGTTTTTCCGAGTCTTTGTTGCAAGAGGGATCTGCGGTAGCGTCCACCTAGTCCGCCATCTTGGCCCCGCCCTGATAATTAATTTTTTAAGTAAATAAAATCAAGCAAAGGATTTAAAGAGATATTTCTCCAAAGAAGGTACACAAATTGCCAATAAGCACATGAAAAGATGCTCAATGTCTTTAGTCATCAGGGAATGCAAATGAAAACCATAATGAAATACCACTTCACACCAACTAGTGTGCCTATAATCAAGATAGACAAATAATAACAACCATTGGTGGGAATGCAGAGAAATCAGAACTCTTGTACAATGACAGTTGGAATGTGAAGTGATACAGTGACTTTGAAGACAGTTTGGCAATTCCTCAAATAGCTAAGCATAGAGTTACAATTTGACTCAGAAATTCTACTCCTAGGTATATGATCAGGAAAAATGAAACATATGTCTGCATCAAAACTTGTACACAAATTTTCATAGCAGCATTATTTATAATAGCAAAAAAGTGGTAACAACTGAAATATCCATCAACATTTTTTTTTTTTTTGATGAATGGATAAACAAAATGTGCTACGCTCATACCCAAACCCCCTACCAACCCACTGTCATCGAGTTTATTCCAATGGAGTATTATTCAATAATAAAAAAGGAATAGATAAATCTTGAAAACATTGTGTTAAGTTAATGAAGGCAAACAGGCACACAAAAGCATATATTTTATGATTTGCTTATATAAAATGTCAAGAATAGGCAAGGCCATAAAGACAGAAAATAGGTAAGTGGTTCCTAGAGCTAGGGGGGTTGGAGAAAAGGGGGAGTGACTGGTATTGGTTACAGCAGTTCTTTCTGGGGCGACAAAAATGCTCTAAAATTAAATCGTGGTCATGGTTGCACAACCCCATGAATATACTAAAAATATACATTAAACTGTATGCTTTAAATTGATGAAAGTATATGGTATCTATGGTAAGTAAATGGGTAAAGTTATATCTTAACAAAGGGTTTTAAAAAAAAATTCTACATTGATAGTTTCTTTAAATCTAAAGTTGTTGCTCAAAAAGCCTGAGAGAGAATCAATCTCACTATTATCAGACATCCATACCTTCAGTTATAAAAAAAAAAATCAGTTATAGCAGTTTATAATTTTAGACAATCATTTGGTACTTATTGCTCAGCACAAATGACTCAAACATTTGTTTTCCACTTCCATCATCCTCAAAATTCTCCAGTTATCATTTACATTCCCACCTCTAGATTTTATCATCTTTCCTCCATCTCCCATTCTTGAGTTCTTAAAGGGCCTAGGATTACCATTACTACTATTATTACTATTTTTATGGTTATTTTTATAGTGCCACTATAGAGCTGTTGACTATTCTCTCCTTCTTGAAGTTCTTCTCTTGCCTTCTCTCATTATATAGCCTTGTTTCATTGTTCTCTAGCTTCTAACTGCTCCTTCTTTGACTTACCTGTAGCTTCTCTTTTCCTAGAGGTAATTATGCTTCAAGATTTTGACTTCAATGTTACGCATTTCTTTACATTTGTCTCTTTGGTTATGAATTCTAAGTCTATCTCTCAAGTTCATCTTACCTCCTTGGTTTCAAACATATTTTCTATCAACCGTATGGGTATTTCAGTTTTCTATTCCATGATTATCACAGTGTATCTAAAAACAAACATATATTCAACCAATTTTTAAGCCTCTATTTATGCCAGCTATTATTGCAGGCCTGGGAAATAGCAAAATAAATAGGCAAATAAGTTAATAAATAAGAAATTTTACCTACTTTCTATGTGCTCATATTACATTAAGTGTAGAGAAACATGTATGCAAATGAGTGCAATAAAGTGTTTCAGGTCCTATGACGGAATTTTATACCTTCCTTTTATTTCCCATTTCCAGAGCCATAATGCAGGCCTGTATTAATTCTAGTTTATACTATTGTAATATATCCATGCTGATTTGCTTACTTTATTCTTTCCCCATCCTAGGCTGATCTTCTTAAAACCACTAAGCACTTCCAGTGGTGGTGAGAATTCCCTTTTCAGAATTGTCTTTGTTGCTCAGTTGACATTTCTCTTTCACTGTACTGTAAAATTACTTTTCTTTTTGATTATACATATCTTTTCTTCACAAACCAAATTCTAAACTTCTTGAAGATAGGACATTTAAATTTTGTGTCATTCATTCATTAATTCAATATGTATGTATTAGAAGAGTACTAACTATAAGTCATAATATTTGGTATCATAGGGAATCCAAATACTAATAAGAAACTGTTCTTGGACATAGCTATCACTTAGGAATTTGGTTTAGAAGCATTGTCATAATCAAGTCCTTTAAGATTATGGCTCAAATGTTTAACCATGCCATAATATTTTAATTACTATGAGACTTCTATTCATTTCAAGAATATCATGTAAAGGAATGGAAACAGCAAATACTACTTTTTACTTGCCTTCCTACATTGATGGACCATTGCTTAACCAAGCAAAAGCGAGGGTCCTTATGAACAGACTTACACAAATTATAATCATCATATTCTAAGTCATGTTACCTTACCGTTGAGTCATTCTTGAAAGATTAAAATTCTCTGAGGAAGTTTATGACATTATAGATAATGACAGCCTGAGATTGCTGCATAATATTCTGCAAGCCCATGAGCAGTACACAGAGCAGGCAATGAGATCTGAGAAAGAGGTAATGGGTTTAAACTGAAGTGAGAAAGAAAAAAATAGATTTAAACTGCTGCAGAAAGAATTTTGGTCAAATACATGGGAGACCTTATTAAAAATGAATTAACCTTGAAATGACTTATTACATCCATTTTTACCCCTATAAGATGTTAGGTATATTACAGTAAATACAAAAGGCAGAAAACCAGAGGATAAAATAAATAGCCTCTGGAGAGGTTTTCCCCGCCTTCCAAACCCTGAATCCGAAGGCTTAGGCTATTTTTGGCTTTCTTTCTCGGATGGTTCAGAAAGGAGCCTATACAATGAAAGTTAAAGCAGCCCTTTATTTCCTTTTTCAGTGACTACTCCAAGATCTGTTTCTGCCACTACTTCATAAGTATTTCAATTACTTGTTCCCTCAACAATCCTGCAGAGAAGCTCTGCCCCCACCTCCCTTTTTATAGATGAAGATGTTGAGGTTAAGTGATTTTCTCAGGGTTACAAAGAAACCTAGCAGCAATGAGGGGATGAGAACTAGCAGTTCAACCTTCTGGTGGATGAATAGATTGGGTTTCTGAGCAGCCTTGCTATTATATTGCAAAGAGGCCATGCAGAGGCCTGACTGAATGTGCAAGGAAACCGCCCTCTGAAAATGAAAGAGAAGCTGCCAGGACAGCATTTTCCTTCTTATTAATGACATAGGCAATTGTCTAAAGTTGGAAAGAAAAGACCTTACAGAAAGAGCCTTTTTAAAAGAGGACAAACAGCAGGGCCCTCAGTTTGGAACCCTCCCTCAATGAGACCCTTGTTTTCTGTCTGCTCGGATAGACAGTGCCACTGAGGAAGCCGGGCTCCAGATTGGAGATTTTGTGCTGGCTGTCAACGGCACAGAGGTCACCAGCGTCGGGCAGGCAGAAGCTGGGCGTCTCACAAGAGGTAGATGGGTTAGACACAAGGTGCAATCTGAAGAAGCAAAGAGCGGCAACACACCAGGGAGTTCAAATGTGAGGAGGCGGCAACTGCAGAATGGGTACAAATGCACTTCTGTCCCAGGGCGCTCCTTTAAAGCCTTGTCATCAACATGATTTTCACAGGAATTAAATCGCATTGCTGCCCCAAGTTCCTTCGGTATCAACAGTCAGCCAAAAAAGTGAAACCGGAAAATGCCATAATCAAAACATGCTCTAATTATTACCAAAATATTTCCTTAAACTCCTCCCCACAAAAAATGACACTTAATTACAAGAATCCATTTCCTATTTCCCTCCCTCCCTTCCTTCTTTTTTTCCTTCCTTACTTCCTTCTTTCCCATCTTCCTTTATTTTTGCCAGTTTTTAGAGTTAAGCACCTTGGAGATTTAATGGGGAAAAAAAGAGAGAGAAAGAGAAAGAAAGAAATCATATATCTAAAGCTTCTACAGATTCTCCTAGGGCCACTTGAGGCCTGCCCTTAAAGCAATTTTGATTTCTGACATGGATGAAACCACCAGAGAACAATAATAATACATGCCCCTTGTACTCTTCTCTCCCCTCACATTAAACTTTGTGAAAAGGTTAATACTATCTTCCCCCTCTCTGCAAAACAAGTTACTTTCTTTGGCACCATGTTACAAATCCTTATCTCCCCACAGACCTAAAAATAAAAAAAAATATACAGCTGCTAAATGCTGTGTTCTGTCATGGGATTATTTCATGTCATTTTTCTGGCTTCCCCAAGGCTGCATGCATACCTCAGTGGTTCTGAAGCATATTATCAGGCAATAAGATATCAAAAAATGCGTGCACTTCGGACATCCCTCATGAGCAGTAAATATAACTTGTTGTGTTGTTATTGTGAGGTGCCTTCTCAGGTGGGATCCAACTCATAGTGACCTTATGAACAACAGAAATGAAACACTGCCTGGTCTTGTACCATCCTCACAATCATTGCTAAGTTTGAACCCATTGTTGCAGCCACTGTGTCAATCCATGTTGTTGAGGTTCTTCCTCTTTTTTGCTGACCCTCTACCTTACCAAGCATGATGTCCTTCTCCAGGGACTGGACCATCCTGATAACATGTCCAAATATGTGAGACAAAGCAATAATTATCACTTGTCCTTCCTCATGATGCCATGATACTCAGAGGTTAGCAACAGCAAGAGACTCCTTGTGCAGACTGGGATAAGTAAATCACTAATAAATTGTTGTACCCTGATAAGCTATTCTAGAACTTTCTGAGGCAAATTTAGCTTATTATTTTGCTACCCCGTAGGACTTTTCAGGTACTGGATACACCAGAAATCCACAGACACTGTCAGTTAGCATGTGTAGCGAATACTTATAAGTCCAAATATTTATCCTGTGTAGAGTGCAGATGAAAAATCAAGATAATAAGGAAATGATTATAGTAAGAAATTGGTAGTATCCCATACAATAAGGGGATTTTTAACTTACTTTGGATTTATTTGTTCCGAGGTTCTTCCTCACAGATGGTAATATTTCCAATTAAATCTGATTTTAGTACTATTAATGTTCTTAATATTTCTTACATTTTTTCCCCAAGAAATTTAATATTCATCATAATATTGAACCATTCAGTGATTGAAGGTAGAAAACACCACTAAAACTTGAATGGAGGGCTTTCTTGTTTCTGACAAGATGGTGAATTAACATTGCTACTAGAAGAAGAGCTAAATTCAACACCCTAGCTTGTGTTATTCCTGGGGTCTATTTGGTTGTATGGGTTTATCTGCTATTATAATTTTTACTCAACCCCTCCTTGCTTGCCACCTCCCCCAAGAATACTCTGACCCTCAGGGGACCTTCCTGTGTCTTCCCTCCTTTTATTCAACATTGGAGATGCCTTAGAAGCAGAAGGATGCATTGTAGATTTGAGATGCCAAAATAAGAACAGTAAGGGATTTTGGGGGAAAAGAAGGTTGTTAGGTACCTGTGTATATTCAAAAGAATGGGCACTACAGCTAGCTGCAGAAGAGGATGGGGCACCTCATCTAGGAAATATGCCGAGGGACTGCCTGTTAGTGTTTTTTTTTACTAATCAATATGGCCACAGGTGGCCAATTCTCCACCCTAATATCACTGAAAGCTAGGAAAATGGTAGTGCCTATTGTGGACAGTCAGTGGGATAACATCAGTAGCCCTTGAGCCTAGCTGAATTAGGGAGTTGATTATTCCTTCTTTAGGTACATCTCTTACACATACGTAAGGCTAATCAATTGCAATACAGCTTTTAATTGAGAAAGAGCAGAGTCCACGGCAGAAGCACAGGAAGATTCCCTGAAATGGAGTAAAGGAGGAAAATATAGAGTGGTTGGGCACAGGTAGCAAATGGAGAGGCTTATTTCCCTGAGGAGTGCTGCTCACCAAACCACCAAACATATCACCAGGAAATCTAAACTTTAGACTTTCTCTCAGTAAACAGTTTCAGCCAAAGTATTTAATAATTCTAGAACAAATGGAGCTATCTAGTAAAAATGACAATACATCTGAAGAATACAATTGCTATAAAAGAAAGACAATATATGGAACCTTTTATATTACACAAAGTAAAATAAACAAATCAGAGAGAACAAACATTTAAATTAAGATTGATAAATATCATAAAAATGGTGAGGGAGGACATTTGTAGGATATTGAATATGAAGCAGACAAAGTAGATACAAAGAAAAACCAACTGTAAATACTAGGTATAAAGAAGATAATTGTTGAAATAAAAAATGCAGTCGACGAGCTAAAAAACAGAAGGAATACAGTGGAGAAGTTTAAGAAATGAGCCACATAAAGCATCAAAAATGAGTAAAAACAAAAAAGTATATAAGGAAAGTTAATAAATATGGAAGATACAATTAGAAGAGTCAAGATAATAACGTCTCCATTAAGAGTCCTTGGAGAAAAAATAAATAAATAAATAAGTCTTTTCCAGAATTAAAGAAAAAAGAGCTCAGAACAGGTTCATAGGTTGCCCGACAAACAAATAGGAAGAAAATCCCGTATGTAGGCATGTTATAGTAAAATTTAGGAGTACCGGTGATAAAGAGAAAAGTTTTAAAGTTTCAAGGGAGAAAAACCATATCACCTCTAAAAAAACAAGAGTCTGATTAACATCGGATTTTTAACGGTAATGCTGGATACTAGGATACAATGGATTAATACCTTCACAGCACTAAAGGAAATTAATATGAACACTCAAATTTTATATTCAGCTAAACTATTACTTAAAAGTAAGTGCACGATAGAGACATTCCTGGACACTCAGCTTCAGAAGTAATGCCACAAAAGATTGTCTTCAAAATACTATCAGGAGAAGCACTGTAGCAAGAACATATATAAATCCAAAAGAATTTTATGTTAATCATGGGAAATAAAGTTGAATAAACAGCTTAATAAAGTTTCCTTCTGTGTATATCAAACTTTCCTCAGGCAAAACAATCTTACCTAACTCAGAATTTATCAATCTCAAAAAGTGGTAAACAAATAATAATAACAAAAATTTAAACGAAAAAAAAAATCAATATTTAAAATTTAGAAATTATTAGTAAGTTTGAACTCAGGTGACAGATTTAGAGAGATAAAGAAAATTCTGTTTCCCCCCGAGAATATGCAGTCTTTTCTGAGTACAGTGGAACATTTCATAAAAGTTGATAATATTTCAGACCAATAACTTCCAAAGACTCAACATCATACAGATTATGTTCTCTGTCCATAAGGCAATAGGGTTAAAAATAAATAATAAAAGAATAGCTTTTAAAAAAAGTTTTTTTTAGCTAAAAACTTAAAAATTGCTATTAAATAATTATTAGACTTCAGAACTGAGTGACAATGAAAACACTACACATTAAATTCATGGGGTACAGTTTAACAGGACTTAGATGAAAATTTGTAGCTTAAATACATTTATCAAAAAGCAAGAAAAATTTAAATCAAACGAGTAAAATTTTATCTCAAGGAGTTAGAAAAATAGAAACACAATAAAAGTAAATAAATTAAAAGAAAGAATGAAGTTTAGGGTAGAAATCATTGAAATAGAAATAAAAAGAAAAAATAGAAAATATTAATAAAATTAAGAACTGTCTTTTTGAAAAGATCTGCAAGACAGACAAACCTCTGGCAACTCTGATAAATAATAAAATTTAAAAAGATGCGAATAGACAAAATGTAGACTAAAAAAGGTAATTATTTTAAAAGGTAAAAATATAAAGGGCTTTAAAAATAATAACATACTACTTGGAATACTATATAACAATTAAATTAAAAGTTAGATAAATTAGAAAAATTCATAGAAAAATTTAAAGTGCCAAAATTGGTGCAAGGACACAGAAAATTTGTACAGATTGCATCCATTAAAGATATTGATAAGTCATCAATGATACCAACTCACCTCTCTCCCATTTCCATCTCTACTCCAACCCAGGGCAAAGGGAGGAGCTAGTAAAAATAATCCCAGGGCAAAGGGAGCTATCCAAAGCCCAAGGTATCAGTCACTTTTATAAGTAAAATCTATCCAACTTTCAAAGAACAGATAATCCTCATTCTATATAGTTGTTCCAGAAAATAGAAAAGAATAAACTCTTCACAGCTCATTTTATGAGGCTACTTTAACCTTGATCCTAGAACCAAATAAGTGTAACAAAAAATGAAAGAATGTGTCCAAACACACAATACAGGAGAGGTAAGCACAACTGGACTAAACCAAAAGCAAAGAAGTTTCCTGACTAAACTGAATGCAGGGGAGGGGTTTGGGGACCAGGGGACATCTAAGTCAATTGGCATAACATCTATTACGAAAACATTCTGCATCCCACTTTGGAGGGTGGCGTCTGGGGTCTTAAATGCTAGCAAGTGGTCATCGAAGATGCATCAAGGGGTCTCAACCCGCCTGGAGCAAAGGAAAAGGAAGAACACCAAAGACACAAGGTAATTAATTATGAGCCCAAGATGAGCCCAAGAAACAGAAGGGACCACATAAATCAGAGACAACATCAGCCTGAGACCAGAAGTAATAGACGGTGGCTGGCTACAATCGATGACTGCCCTGATGGGGAACACAACAGAGAACCCCTGAGGGAGCAGGAGAGCAGTGGGATGCAAACCTCAAATTTTTGTAAAATCCTCAGACTTAATGGTCTGACTGAGACTAGAAGGACCCCGGAGGTCATGGTCCCCAGACCCTCTGTTAGCCCAAGACAGGAACCATTTCCAAAGCCAACTCTTCAGACAGGGATTGGACTGGACGATGGGATAGAAAATGATACTGGTGAGGAGTGAGCTTCTTGGATCAGGTAGACGCATGAGACTATGTGGGCAGCTCCTGTCTGGAGAGGAGATGAGAGGGCAGAGGGGGTCAGAAGCTGGCCAAACGGACACAAAAATAGAGAGTGGAGGGAAGGTAGGTGCTGCCTCATTAGGGGGAGAGCAGCTATGAGTATATAGCAAGGTGTGTATAAATTTTTGTAAGAGAGTCTGACTTGATTTGTAAACTTTCACTTACAGTACAATAAAAATTAAAAAAAAGAACGTGTCCATTTCACTTATGAGTGTACAGATGCACAGATCCTATAAAAATAGTAGATACTTGAACCAAACTGTTTATTAAAATACATATAATACATCATAATCATGTAGAGTCCATCTTAGAACATGGAAGACTTATCATAAGAAAATATTTTAATGAATTCATCACACTAAAGGACTGTTGTTGTTAGATGCCATCGAGTCAGTTCCAACTCATACCAACCCTATCTACAACAGAATGAAACACTGCCCAGACCTGCATTATCCTCACAATCATTGCTATGGTTATTAATAGACTAAAGAAAATAACTGTACAATTATCTCAATAGACAGCAAAAAAATCATTTAATAAAATAATATATATGTAAGATTTTGTAAAATTCCCTATATATTAGGAATAGAGGTTTCCTTTCTTAACTTGACAAAGTCTATCTGCCAAAATCCTGCTCATAAAAAGTGAAAAGCATATGCACAACCACAAAAATATTTAATAAAAAAACTTTGGACACATTTCTTTTGAGACTGAGAAAAACAATGCCAATTATGGTAACCTCTGTTTATCATATTACCAAAGGTTCTGACTAATCCAATAACACAAAAAGAGAAATAAATGTATACCATCTGGAAGGGAGGAGACAAAACCATGATTATTTGCAAATTATGTGATTATAACAGAATCAATAGGCCAGTGCTTAGAACTAAGTAGAGAATAATTGACCATACAATATCTCCTTATAAAAATCAGTAGTGTTTCCTACACCAGTAATGACCTACAAGGAAAACGATACGTGAACAACAACGGTAACAAAACTATCTGGTAATTAAAAGTTAATTTACAAAGAACACACAAGATCTTCACAGAAAAATATTTGCAACTCTATCAAAGTTCATAAAAGAAGACCTAAAAAACAGGGTATGTAGTATCTTTATGGGTGCAAAAGCTTTGCAAAGATCTTAATTTTCCCAAAGTTAACATAAAATTTCCATAACAATTTTACAAATTTTTTTGAAAAGCTCATCAAAGTTACCCTCAAGTATATGTAGAAGAATGTCCACAAAAAGCTAAGTCATTTGTGACTAGAGCAAGCAATAACAGGAACTTTTCATAACAGATATTAAGGTATATTACAAAATCATAATCATAATATATAAAAAGTATGGTACTGTGACAGGAAGAGACCAATAGACCGGTGTAACAGATTAGAGAGCTCAGAAACACACTCAAATATTTATTAAAACTTGATAGATGACAATGGTAGTAAATGTGGCACCAAAAAACAATGGGGAAAGCACAAATTTTTTAGCACATGGTTTTTATACAGAAATATATATGGATTCATACCTTATACATTATGCCTTATACCTTTTACCATACATGAAAGTGGATTTCAGATTTATTAAAGACCACGATTTTAAAGGTAAAGGCATAATGTCAATAGCATAAATTATAGGATAATAACCTTGTTAGTAATCAGGGAAGTGAAATTAACAACAAGGTGAAGTCACTTTAGATCCACTGGATTAGGAAAACAAACAAACACACTCTGAAGTCAGATAATATCCGACTTTGGCAAGAATGTGAGGAGATAAGAACCTTCATGTACTGTTGTTGGAGTATAGACACAAAGTCATAGAAGCTTCCTAGAGACATCCAAACACCTTGAGGGACTGAGTTACTAGGGCTGAGGGCTGGGGATCATGGTCTCGGGGGACATCTAGGTCAAGTGGCATAACATAGTTCATAAAGAAAATGTTCTACATCCTACTTTGGTGAGTAGTGTCTAGGGTCCTAAAAGCCTGCAAGCAGCCATCTCAGATACATCTATTGGTCCCATCCCATCAGGAACAAAGGAGAATGAAGAAAATCAAAGACACAAAGAAAATATTAATCCAAGGACTGATAGACCACATGAACCACAGCCTACACTAGCCTGAATGCAGAAGAACTAGATGGTGCCCAACTGCCACCACCGATTGCTCTGACAGGGATCACAATACAGGGTTCCAGACAGAGCAGGATAAAAATGTAAAACAAAATTCAAATTCACAAAGAAAGACCAGACTTCTGATCTGACAGAGACTAGAGGAACCCCTGAGACCGGGGCCCCCAAACAGCCTACTAACTCAGAACTGAAGCCACTCCTGAAGTCCAGCTTTCAGCCAAAGATTAGACAGGCTTATAAAACAAACAATAACACATGTGAGGAATGTGCTTCTTAGTTCAATCAAGTATACAACACCAAATGGGCAACACCTGCCCAAAAGCAAAGGCGGGACAGTAAACCTAGGAGAATGGAGTCAGGGATCCCGAGGTGAAAGGGAAAAGGGGAGAGTGCTGACACATTGCAGGGATTGCAACCAATGTCACAAAAAATCTGTGTACAAATTTTTGAATGAGAAACTAATTTGTGCTGCACACTTTCACCTAAAGCTCAATAAAATTAAAAAACAATATATACCACAATGATGTACTATTTTACTCCCACTAGAATGGGTTTGGTTTTTTTGGTTTTGGTTTAGAATGGCTAAGAGAGAACAGAAGATAACAAATGTTGGTGAGGATGTGGGGAAATTGGGAGCCTTTTTCATTGCTGATGGGAATCCAAAATGGTACAGTTATTGTGGAAAACAGCGTGGTGTTTCCTCAAGATACTAAAGATAGAACTGCATATGACCCAACAATCCACCGCAAGAAATTTGCCCACGGGACATGAAAGCAGGATCCACGCCTCACGCCATACACAAAAACGAACATATGTACACCAATATTCACTGCAGAATTATTCACAGTAACCAAAAGCTGGAAACAACCTAATAGCACATCAACAGATGAATGGATAAACACAATTTGGTGTATGCATACAATGGAATACTACTTAGCAGGAAAGAGAAATGAAGTCTTGATACATGCTACAATATGAATGGAGCTTGAAAACATTATGCTGAGTGAAATAAGCCAGTCACAAAATGTCAAATATTATATGATCTCACTTAATATAAAAAGACAAGAACAGGCAAATACATATAGGCCAAAATTTATTGGTGGTTGCCAGGGGCTGGAGGGAGGGGGAAGCAAGGGGGCATTGTGGCTTATAGAGCATGGAGTTTAAATTTACAATGATGGAAAAAATCACATTTATTAAGGGTAGGGTTGCTGATTAATGTAATTACTATCAATAAGTTGCACACCTCTAAAATGTTGAATTGGTAAATATTGTGTGATAGATACATTTAAACAACAACATAAAAAAGAGCACTGCCAAAGCTCCTTTTTGGGATTTGGCTTCTTGGTTTGGAAGTTTAGGGTCATGGTTTCATGGGATAGTCTAGTTAATTTGCCTAATATTGTGTTTAGTATTTCTATTCTGTCTCCTAGTTCAATGTGTAGTGCCTGAGATCTTAAAAGCTTGCAAGCAGCCATTCAAGGTATAATTAATCTCCATTTGCCTGGAGCAACACAGGAAGAAGGAGAGTCAGGAATAGAAGGAAGAAATCACCTCCATGAACAACTGTCTCCTTTGCCATGAGATCAAAAGAACTGGTTGGTACCCGGCTACCATTACTGAACATTTTGATCAAAGATTCTATAGAAGAATCCTAATCAAAAGGGGGAAAATGCAGAATAGAATTTCAAATTCTCATGGACTCTAGACTTTCTGGATCCATGGAGGGTAGATGAATCCCTGAAACTATGGCCCTGAGATAATCTTTAAACCTTAAATCAAAAGTATCTCCTGAAGTCTTTTTAAAGCCAAATAACAGTTTAGCTTAACTAGTAAAGAATGTCTGCCTTCCATATAATGCTCTTTTAAGAACTATCTATAGGGGATCAAATTGACAACAGCAACTTGAAAGATTAGATAGAAAGCTTAGGTGAAGTGAGTTTACATTAATGGAGAAGAAATATTTCGGAAAAGGAGGGTGAGAATGATTTCACATTGAAGAATGTAAATCAATGTTACTTAATAGTGCAGGGAGAAATTATTGAATTGGTGTATAATCTGCTGTGTATATTCTCAACAACAATGAAGAAGAAAACAAATTATACAAAAAAAAGTATGAGAAATAAAATGAGATCTTAATATAATACCACTTATGTATAATAAAAAGACATACACAAAGTAGCGAGCCCACAGCCCTATATCACACATCTTGTGGATGCCTATTGTGGTGAGCAGAATGTGTTAGAAGAATCAGGAATGGAGGGAAAAAATAAAGTAAAACAAAATAAAAGGGGCCCTTGCACTCCAAAGATAATCTTGTGCCAGGACCTTAATGCTATAATGGGCTCGACACCCAAGTTCAACAGCAACAAGTGAAAGCCTCCTAAATGAGGGCTCATCCATACACAATTTTAGCTCCTTCCATGTTCTAAAATTTATAGGTGATAATGGTGAAGGGAGACAAAGAGTCAGGATTACTGAGAGGCAGTGGGCCTATGAGAAGAATATGCTGTTGTTTTTAGTATATGCCTGGCCAAAAAACTAAATAAGAGGAGGAGGTAGGGAAAGAAATGAGAGTAACCATTAGATTATAACACATAAAGCACATTTGATCTTCTTTACAGTCCTATAAATTGGTCAATGTACATTACAGATTGAACTGTGTTGCCCAAAAATACCTATCAACCTGGCTAGGCCGTGATTTCCAGTATTGTGTGATTTTCCACTATTTTGTCACCTGATGTCATATTCCTGTGTTGTAAATCCTATCTCTATGATGTTAATGAGATGGGGTTAGTAGCAGTTATGTTAAAGAGGCAGGACTCAATCTACAAGATTTTATTGTGTCTTAAAACTATCTCTTTTGAGATATAAAAGAGACAAGTGAGCAAAGAAACATGGGGATCTCATACCACCAAGAAGGAAGTACTGGGGAGCATAGCGTGTCGTTTGGACCCGGGGTCCCCATGCTGAGAAGCTCCTCAACCAGGGGAAGATTGATGACAAGGACCTTCCTCTACAGCCTACAGAGAGAGAAAGGCTACCCGTGCAGCTGGCACCCTGAGTTCAGACTTTTAGCCTCCTTAGCTATGAGAGAATAAATTTCTCTTTGCTAAAGCCATCCACTTGTGGTATTTCTGTTACAGCAGCCCTAGTTAACTAAGGCAGGGTCTTTTCTGGAAATATATAGAATTAGGAACAAGCTATAGAGGGTTCTCTTTGGGAAAGGAAGTCACCAACTTGTCTGAAGAAATCAATGATACTGGTACAACTGATAGAGTTTTTGTTAAATTCGTATGATACATAAATGTCTTAGAATATACATTTATGAAGTATTTATTAAGAACTTGTTTAAAAATCAAGATGTTTCTACTTTCCTCTTCTGTTTGCATAAGCTTCCTGAAAGTCTAGCTCATAAAGTCTAATGTATAGTTTTGACCACTATATATTTCTGTACATTTTCATTCCCAAGTATTTTAAACTTTGGTAAAATCCTAATATAATACTGGTTGCCACTTTACAGATGTATATTTATAAATGTCAAATCACTTTTCTCAAAATACTGAATCCTAAATCTGAACTGTATGTCAGACTCACCTGAGAAACTCTTTTAAGAACAGAGTTTCTGGTGGCAGCCTGGACTTTTGCAATTTTAGTCAATATTCCCTGGTGATTTCTTCACAGCCAGCCCAACACCAGTACACATCCCAGCATCTTGGAGACATAGCCAAAAGCTTACGGCTATAAAATGGCACAGGACCTGGCAACGTTTTGTTCTGCTATACATGAGGTCCTTGTGAGTCGGAGCCAACGAAACCTAACAACATCTTAAGACTGGAAGTTCATTTTATTATCCTCCCTAGACAATCACTAGATTATGTTAAAATATGTTACACAGTCAAATTTTACCATTAGAATTACTAGTAAATACTACTAATCATACACACCTGTACAAATTACCTTTATTTTGCTGTTGGGAAACCAAAAACAGGAGATGTAAGGAAGCGTTCAGTATCCACTGTGAATGACAACAGCTCCATGTGGATCTTTCTTTAATTAGGGCCTCCTATAGTGTCTGATTTGAGTTTTTCCAGGGCTAGTCATTTGCAGACTCAA
Source organism: Loxodonta africana (assembly GCF_030014295.1). Taxonomy (NCBI): domain Eukaryota; kingdom Metazoa; phylum Chordata; class Mammalia; order Proboscidea; family Elephantidae; genus Loxodonta; species Loxodonta africana. The sequence continues at coordinate 111,467,616 of NC_087343.1, read as the reverse complement.
ATAGACGATTTAATCATTACGGGAAACAATACCAAAAAAAAAGGGAGTAAAGGAAAACACTGAGGCCTAATCAACCTGGGAAGTCCTTTGGTCCAGATGGGGCAACTTTGTCTTGCTAAGTGCTGGCTTTAACAAAAAAACAACTCCAGAATGTGCCTCTGGAGTCAGCGTCTGCAGCTGCCAAGCACGGTGCAAGCCCGCTGCGCAGCCTTCATGGATGGTGCATGTCTTGCACATTTCTCTTCCCCGCCTGCACGGGTGGTGGAGTTTGTCTGACAGCAGAGGTGCGACTCCAACACAGTTTAAGATTGGTGGCATAATAAGAAGACAGTGATGCAAGGAGAAAGTGTGAATTAGAAAAAGAAATCATTTTTCTCTTCCCTATAACTGTAAATAACCTCACCCACAGCTCCTTACTTCCAAAACTGTAGGTCAAAGTGCCAGGGAAAAAGAGTTCTTTGGATAGCTTTTATTTTTAAGGACATCATCACCAAAAAACTCCTATTTGCTAAAGTCCTTGGTTTTGAAACACTTTTGTCTCATGAAGCCGATAGTTCTCTTGACACTTTCACCTTCCCACATCTCTCATTCCACTCACCTCCAAAAAGGAAGTAGGATTTCTAGGATGTTCAGAACAAGAAGGCAATGGTTTCCTTTCTCTAGGGTGGAGAGACACTTAGAGAAAGAAACAAGTGAAGGAAAACTCATAAATTATGTGGCTGAGAAATACTGGAGATGAAAATGAAAACAAACAGGAAAAATTAGATCATAGTTAAGAAAAGGAAGAAACATGTTGGTTGAGAGACTCTAGATGCCTGGGGACTTGTTACTTAAAGTGGTCCCTGGACCAGCAGGAACATTACCTGAGAGCTTGTTTTTGTTGTAGCTGTTGTCAGGTGCCATTGAGTCAGTTCCAACTCATAACAACCCTATGTACAAAAGAACAAAACACTGCCCAGTCCTGTGCCATCCTCATGATCATTGTTATGCTTGAGCCCATCGTTGCAGCCACTGTGTCAATCCAGCTCATTGAGGGTCTTCCGCTTTTTTGAAAATCCTCCAGGGACTGGTCCCTCCTGACTACATGTCCAAAGTATGTGAGACAAAGTCTCACCGTCCTTCTTCCAAGGAGCATTCTGGCTGTACTTCTTTTGAGACAGATTTGTTTGTTCTTTTGGCAGTCTGTGGTATATTCAATATTCTTCACCAACACCACATTCAAAGGCATCAATTCTTTGGTCTTCTTAATTCATTGTCCAGCTTTTGTCATTAGCTTGTTACAAACATAGACTCTTAGACCTCATCCCAGGCCTACTGAATGAGAATGTGCAATTTTTACGAACCCACTGAGTGATTTATATTTACATTTAGTTTGAAATGCACTGACCTAGGACACTTCCATATTTTTGCTGTTGTTAGTTGCCATCTAATCAGCTCCGATTCATGGTGACCCCATATACAACAGAACAAAACATTCCTGCCCCATCTTCACAATCTTTTGTATGCTGGAGTCTACTATTGCAGCCACTTTGTATCTGAGTGCCTTCCAAGCTAGTGTGTTCATCTTCCACCACTGTATCGGACAATATTCTGTTTGATTCATAAGACATTCATTGGCTAGTTTTCACAAGAAGATCACCAGGGCTTTTTTTCTAGTTTGTCTTAGCCTGGAAGCTCCACTCACACCTGTGACCCTACCGGTATTTGAAATACCAGTGGTGTAGCTTTCAATGTCATAGTGGCATGGAAGCCACCATAGCACGACAAACTGACGGATGGTAGTCCATGTCTCTAGAGCCTTGGTGAATTAAGAAATAAGTAACAACAAAACCGGGAGATTTTAAATGTTTGCGTTTTACAATTTAGTTCTTTTAACACACACAATTACAATGACTATACAAATAACCTCAGTTGGAAACAGTATCAAAAGTCTAACACCTCAAATCAAGGTCCTCTGTGAATGTCAGGCCCAGGTCCTCCTGGTCCCTGTTAACAACAACAACAAAAAACCAAATCCATTGCCACTGAGTCGATTCCAACTCATAGCGACCGTGACCATGACCCTTTAGGACAGAGTAGAACTGCCCTATAGGGTTTCCAAGGCTGTAAATCTTTAAAGAAGCTGCCACATCTTTCTCCATGAAGCAGCTGGTAGGTTCAAACCACCAGCCTTTTGGTTAGCAGCTGAGCCCGTGATAGAACCTGCAAGAGAGTATAAAACTACCAAGGCCTGACAGCTGTTTGGAACTTACCAGTCCCCATGCATCAGGACCACGTCCTAACTCTGAGCTTGAAAAACTTTCTTCTAATATGATGACACCGTGCTGCAGCATGGCCATCTGTATCCCTACCCTAGAGAGAATTTTTTTGGTGCACCAAGTTATGTTTATGGCCAGCGTGAAATCCAAGCTGCTCCTGATCAGTATCAGAGAAACTCATATGCAGATTGTGTAAGCAAGAGGAGAGTGACCTCAAGGGGCAGCCCACTGCAGCAGTACATAAATAAATTGGCAGAAGTGTCAACTATGCATATTAGTCCAGGAGTTCAGTTCTTTGGGGACCGAAGTCCAAACACAAAGACATTTGTGGGTTGCCGGTCAATCTGGAGCATTTCTTCTAATTTTTCTGGAGGTGTTTTTGACAGGAGCTTAAGGGCAGTTCAATAAATTAAAATGTATTTACATGGCAATGAAGAATTATCTTGACACATGGAGAGTTATTTAATTACCAAGGTGCTTTGCGTGCTGCTAAAGTTAAGGCTGTGTCAGCCTTTCTGGGACAAATCTTTATTTTCAGGGCCATGTGGCTCAGCCAGCAATGATCCCCTGGGTTGGAACTTGTCATTTATATAAGAGGAGTCTCCTCACTGACCCCCATTTCCATAGACAGCTCTAAACAGATCGGTAATCTCAATGTCAGACATCATGATGAAGTCAGGGCTGCCAAGGCCAAATGTCCCTCTTCAGGGATGTGGCCTCCCTCTCAGAGGAATTGTAAATGAAGTCATGCCCCATTTGCAGTCTTCAAAGCATGTCAGGGTTGCTGTCTGTCTGAGTGACATTCAGAGGATTTTCTTGAGGCATCAAGATGTAGGCTTACAATGAAAGTCTGTGTCCATGCTGGCAACATCACAGCACAGTCTATAAACAGTGACCTCATATTAACATGGGGCTTGAAAGTGACAGGAAACATTTTCCCCAAGCTATACACCATAACCGATCCTATAGGAAAGTAGGTGCCACTGATGCTTAGCCACCAAAGGCAGCACTAAGAAAAAGAGGACAGAAGCAGGGACACAGGGAGTCAAATCCTCAGCACTAAGTTGGGTATGCAGGAAAACCACAAACACACACATACATTTATGCCCCAGCTATCCTAGGCTTTCTTTCTACTTGCAAATTCAAGGGCTTGTGATTGATTTTGATCAGAGATCATATTGGCCACAGGTTTTTTTTTTTTTTTTTTTTTTTTATATTAGCTGTGACTTAGATTCTCCCTTTAGTTAACTTGGGTCAAGGAGGCTAATTATCTGGAATAAATGTGCAATGGAAAAACCAACTACCACATATTTTCCTTCTTAGGAAGTAAATCAAAATGTCTTTTAAAGATTTAGCTTGATATTATCATCAACAGTGAGAATGAACAGACTCGAGTCCGTGATCAGACCTAACAAGACTGTGTGGCTGGCCGAATGGGAAGAGTTCCACAGTGGAAGTCAGAAACCTGGGTCCCACGCTTGATTCTACCCTTTATGAGCTCTGGGTCCTCGGGGAAATCACTTTACCTCTCTAGTTTTCATTTCCCTCATACTTTATGAGGGGTTGCGTTCTGGTTCATTCCAAATCTAGGAGGAAACTATTTCATTTATGAAAAATAGAACCCATTCCTTCTGAGAAGTTAACAGCCCCTCCAGTTGATTGTAAGATATTCAGCCACTGAAATATCCAAATTTGTCTCTCCAGGTCCAGACAACTTGACTCTGGTGATGGGATCTACATCAGCTGCTGCCCCAATACTCCTTGGACCACCTGCCATGACAACCTGCATAAGAGGACTCACTCCAGGTTTGTGAAGGGCTAGAGGAAGAGGTGGTTCATCAGGGGCAGATTATCCAATAGGCAAGGTAAAGCACAGTGTTTACATTGCTTACCAGATCATCTATAGTGAACAGTTTCACATGAGTTTCACCATATCAAACATGTGTTCACTAGAGATTAGTAAATAAGTACAAGTAAGCTCATGCTTACCTTGCTCACTGGGTCATCCACCCCTGTCAGGGATTATAAATTTGAAAAGAGGCTTTGATTCTGTAGGAAGGTGCTGTGGGGTTGGGACAGAGAGAGGTGTCACCATAATTAGAAGCAGAATCTTTGATGTGGTAAAAAAAAAAAAAAAAATGGAAAATTGTTTACTCAGATGATCTGGTAAGCAAGGTAAGCACTGTGCTTACCTTGCCTACTGGATAATCAGCCCCTGTGGTTCCTGCTGAAACATGATGGCTGCCTCCACTATTACAAATAGAAAAAGGTAAACTGAGGGGGTGGGTAAAAGTTGGAGTGGGTAAGAACAAGAAAACTCAGAACAGTCAGGTGGACTATTCTATTACCAAATACTATCTTGTAAGATACCACATTGTAGGGTTCTGGAAACAGTGTTCTCTTCCGTGACTTTTAAAGAACTTTTCCTTCTTCAGAAGTTCAGAGAATTGTAATTTATTTTCTCTGCTTCTGCATAAATCAAGGCTGACATAAGTTTCTATCTCATTTATTTCTATTTTCAGGTCCTCTGTGAAAACTTCCGCATCAAGGCCAAGAAAATATGAACTCAACTGTATACCTAGTACCCAAGAGAAATCAAGGTGAGCCTAAGGCAAAACGTAGCTAACATCTCACCAAGACTTCAGTGCCTGGGCACTGTTCTCTAGGTTACAAGGATTGGATGTTATTAAGCCTTCTGAAGCAGAGCATCTGAGAAGTGGCCTGGAATACCTTGTTTCATTTCCCAGATTTCCATTAGAGCAGTGATTTCTAACTATAGGAGGAGGTTGGAATCTCCTGGGGAATAGTCTCAAATACACAGTCAGTCCTTATGCCAGGTGTTTCTCATTCTGTGAGTCTGGGGTGGGACCCAGGCCTGTGTCTTTGGAGAAAGCTCTTTAGGTGATTCTAACATGCAGTTCAAACAATCAACCTTCAGGATATGTCTTGTCAGCAGAGTTTTTTTCTTAGCCCCATACAATAAGGTGGTTAATTTGAAAGATCATATGCATACACTGTACGATTTAGAGATTTCACATAGAAATCCTGATATCCAGCTTCTCTGGAGAAGTCCTCCATCTTCTTTGTAGGAGTTGCTATTCAGCTTCCACAGTTGGTGGGAGCTGAATACCAACTCTGTTAGGGGGTGTCTGAGATCTCCAGGTCAACAAAGGGCCCACTACTCCTTATCATCTTACATTCTGTTGGCTTCACTCCAAACCACAGTTGTGCCCTGCTTCTAATAAGCGTTCCGAACAAGCATTTTGATTGTTCACCTGATTCATGGCACTGTCTTATTTTTTCTGCCTTTGTTTTACATTACCTTGATCTCTTAACTTAATTTTAAGCTTTTTTTTTTTTTGTATTTTATATCTTTGCTAAAGACCAACTTCATTCCTTTCTAGAACCAGGGAAAGAATACATCAATCAAACAATATATTTTTTTAAAAGCTGGGAGGTAGAATTTTGCGTATTGAGTGATTGTGAAGACTCTTTATTCCTAGATCATGAATCACTTATTTGTGACGTAGACCAGAAGGTGTCCCTGTCTTTCATGGCAATGTGAACCATACAGCTACTTTGAAAAAACTTTGTCTTTCTCCACTGAAGGAAAATAGGATTCTCTGTAATCAAAATGAGATTAACTGCCTATCCTTGTTCCAGCAGTATTCAGAGTATTTAGCAGATCTGACATTTCAAACCTGGGTATGCATAAGACGTTGCTGACGAGTTTTCCAAAGCACACAGGCAATGAGGCAAATCCCCTCTCCTTCCCCCTTACTTCCTGGCTCTCGAAAAGTGAGTCAAGAAGTTTTGTATGTTTTTTAAGCTGTCAAGGTAATTCTAACAGAACTGAGTTGTAACCCGGGCCAGTCCACAACAAAGTTATAGAGCCACTATGAGTCCGAATAGACTCAATGGCAATGGGTTTTTGGTGTGGTCGAGAGACAAAAATAAGAACAAAAATGCTAAGTTTGTCAATTGTTCTTTCTTGGAATGGACTATTCTTTTTCCTGAGATTATGTCTTTCCTACCTTCTGGTGATAATTTTTGTTTCATCTTGTAAAATATTGATCACAGTAGATGGTAGCATTTCTTTAATGCCTTTCCTCAGCAACATTAATAACTTGGAACCTAATGCCAGTCACCTCATGTTTTAAGATTCCTGGTTGTGGAAATTCAGCATGGCTCTTTGTTTGCCACGTGACAGCCCTGGGACCAGTGCTGCCTGCAAATGTTGTATTTGGCTTGCACAAGGTTTTTCTAAAATTTTTAATTAAATGCATTCAGGTGAAGTATGTGCTGTCCAGTTTGCCATAATCCCTACTACTCCTCATTTCCTTACTCTGAACCCACTTATTTAAATTACCCACTTGGCCCTGAAGGGATTTGAGAGTACGAACCTTGGGGTACAATTTATGTGCAAAATTAGAAATGTGGTGATAATAGTGCTTGGAATTGAAATAGATTTTTAAAAACTGTTTCTAGTCCTTTTTGGAAAAGAAATGCACATCACACGGATGTTGGATGCAGCTGGAAAACTGCAGATAGAACACTGTCCTGAGAATCTGCATTTATAACCATGATTGCCGCAATAGGTTTTAGCATAGAGATTGTAGAATATAAAAAGACAGCTTTATTTTTTTTATAAAGGGCCAAAATCAGATCCTTTGTAGTGCTACAAATTCCAGAATACATTCTGTCTGATCTTTAGGATTGATAGCAACGACTAAGAAGAGTTAATGGGGCATAAGAAGAACATAACAGAATAAATTAGCAGAAAATGAACTCAGCCATACAGCACTCATTCGTGCAACAAATATTTATTGACTGCTTTCTATGAACAAGGCATTATGCCAAGCACTGTGAACACAACAAAATAGACATGGTGCCTGCCTTTTTGAGCCTATAGTTTGGTAGAAGAGAGACATATTTAAGAAATAGATTCACAAACAAATATGCAATTGTGATTCATACTCTAAGAGAAAAGTACAGGGCGTAAGAAGGGAACTGTAGCAGTGGAGATCCAATGAAGAGACAGGCCCAAACAGTGACTAAAACGTGAAACTTTATGAAAAGAAATTTAAAACTATGATTAAAAAGTAGCAATGGAATTTTTGGTAAGAAAACTGTATCTAGTATCTAGGGAGCATACCCAAGGAAGAACAAACTTGGAAGTGAGCCTCAATCCAAGGGTAGAGTTAAGATTGCATTGGAGAGATATGGTTGAGCCTGCTGGTTGGTAGAGCAGTTCTCTGGTTTGCTGAGACAGAGCTGGTGTACAGTCAAGGGGCAAACAGGAAGCAACCCTCAGGAGCAGAGCTGGAGCAGGTGAACCGCACCTGGTGGCAGGTGCATGAGTGTGCAAAGGGAGTGGGAGTGCTGATGTGGCAGGAGGCCTGAAACAAGAGATGTCCTTGTCAGGACAGCCCCATCTGGAGGCCAATTGCATTGGGAGAATTGTACAAGACAAATCTTGGGGAGGGAGGAAGTGAGCAGAAAGAATCAGTGTGCCAGGGTGGGCAAAAGGCCTAGAGTGCCGGAAGTTCCTATGGAAGAGGTCACAGGAAGGTCACGCTCAGGCTGCTAGGTCTCTGAGGGACAGCATGTGCTGGGTGGCGGACTAGGGCAGAGAGCCTCAAAATGTTGACACACCCACAACACTGACCCACTCTGCAGCAGCTAAAAGCAGCTGGAGTGCCCTTTTCTCTTGCAATGTTCTTCTAGCACCCTCTACTGAGGAAGCGTAATACCATGCTTGCTATAAAGGAGACTGCCTAAAGGAATTTCAACCATTATTGCAGAGCATATCCTGAGGGATGAATTTGAATCTGGGAGGCAACCCATGGACAATTAGCACAAGAGTAAAATGGTGCTTTGACTATAAATTAAATGCAGGCGTATGTAATAAATTCCTTCTCAAGGATATATTTTAGCTGAGGACTGAGGGCTGAATAAAAGTTAGTCTGGTCAGGTGGCAGAAACTGTACATGTGAAGCGCTTGTGCTTGAAAAAAAGTTTAGTCCGAGAAATTTGGAGAAAGCTCAGTGTGGCTAGAGATAGAGTGCAAGAGGAAAGACAGGGAAGGAAGGACCTAGGCTTAAAATGTGTCAGGCAGAAGGCAGACTATGCAAGACCTTAAGGTTGTAAGGACTGTTGGATGTTATTCTACCTACAATAGAAAGTCACTGAAATGTGTTAGACAAGGAAATTTTCAAAATATCATACTGATGGTCATGTGGAAAATGAATTAGAGTGGGTCGAGAGGGCAATACAAATTTAGGAAGTTTTAGTGCCGTAGTCAAGGAGTCCTGGTGGCACAGTGGTTAAGTGCTCAGCCGCTAAACAAAAGGTGGGTGGTTGGAACTGACCAGCCACTCCATAGGAGAAAGATGTGGCAATCTGCTTCCGATTACAGCCTTGGAAACTTTATGGGACAGTTCTACTGTGTCCCATAGGGTTGCGATGAGTCAGAATCAACTCAACAGCAATCAGTTTGTTTTTTTTTTCCTTCGGTTTTAGTGCCATAGTCTAGGCAACTCGACGGCAGTGGGTTTAGTCTAGGCAAGACGTGATAGTGTTCTTGACAAGAGTAACAGTAATAAAGCTAAGTAGACAAATCTCAAGATATATTTATGAGCTAGAGTCAATGGGATTTCATGATGAATCAAATGTGCTAGGGGACGAGGGGGTAAGGGAAAATCAAGGATGACTCTGAAGTTTCTGGCAAAAATAACTTGTTGAATAAGTTATCATTTATGTAAATAGAGTCCGGTTACATGGGTATAGAGTGATGCAAAGATCAGTAGTTCACTCTGAACTACTACGATACAGTGATTGTAAAGTGACTGGCTTCTTGGGTTGTTGTTTATGGGTGCCACTGAGTCCATTCTGACTCACAGAAACACCCCCGTGACAGCATAAAACTGTTCCACAGGGTTTTCTTGCCTGTAATCTTACGGAAGCAGAGCACCCTGGTGGAGCAACAATTAATTGCTTGACTGTTAACCAAAAGGTTAGCGGTTATAATCTACTCAATGGCTCTACAGGAGAAAGATTCTTGTGTAGGCACCTAGATATTCAAGGTTGGAGCTCAGGGGAAAAATTCAGGAAATATATACATATATATTTATAAAACCTATTGCCCTTGAGTCAATTCTTACTCATAGTGACTGTTTTGGTCATCTACTGCTGCTGTAACAGAAATGCCACAAGTGGTTGACTTTAACAAAGAGAAATTTATTTTCTTACAGTCTGGTAGGATAGAAGTCCAAATTCAGGCCGTCAGCTCCAGAGGAAGGTTTTCTGTCTCTGTTGGCTCTGAAGGAAGGTCCTTGTCATCCCTCTTCTCTTGGTCTGGGAGCATCTCAGTGCAGGAACCTCAGATCCAAAGGACTTGCTCTGCTCCTGGCATTGCTTTCTTGGTGGTATGAGGTCCCCAACTCTCCTCTTGCTTCCCTTTCCTTTTATCTCTTGAGAGATAACAGGTGGTGCAGGCCACACCCCAGGGAAAAACTCCCTCCACATTGGATCAGGGAGGTGACCTGAGTAAGGGTGGTGTTACAATCCCACCCGAATCCTCTTAACATAAAACTAAAATCACAAAATGGAGGACAACCACACAATACTGGGAATCGTAGCCTAATCAAATTGATACACACTTTTTGGGGGGGCATAATTCAGTCCATGACAGTGACCATAGGCAGAGTAGAACTGCCCCAGAGGATTTCCAAGGAGTAGCTGGTGAATTCAAACCACCAACCTTTTGGTTAACAGCCAAGCTCTTAACCATTGTGTCATTTATAGTATAGTATATGTATGCTGTATCAGAAACCCTGGTGACTTAGTGGTTAAGAGTTCTGCTGCTAACCAAAAGGCCTACAGTCTGAATCTACCAGGGCTTCCTGGACACCCTATGGGGGCAGTTCTACTCTGTCCTATAGGGTCATTATGAATTGGAATCAACTCGATGGCAATGGGTGTATGCTGTATCTATACACACACACATATATACAGGTATGTGTCACTTGACTTCCATTTGGGCAACATCCCACACATATAGGTCTGTGGTCCCGTTTGGAGAAGGGGAGGTAGCAGACACACTTTGTTAAATAGGGAGACCTAATGTGTCTCTCACCAGCTCTCTGGGGTCCCTCATCAGCCTGGGCACTGGGGCGGCAGGGTGAGGCGGTCCTGTCGCCCATCAGAGTGCCCAGGCAAAGGACAGTGCAGACGCTGTAAAGCCTCGGAGGGGTATGCTCTACCGAAGTTGCAGCCCCATTGCCTAGGTGCCCTGTGCTTGATGCCTGGTCCTTCCACGTGTGGCAGCTGCCAGTGTTCCAGGTTGCTGCGTGGTCCGAAGGAGGGGCAGGAAAGGTAGTTAGGGGAGGAAGCAGAATAGGCGTGGGCGAGGCTGGAAGAGTTTAAAGCCCATTGGGGTAAGGATGGAGAAGGCAGGCAGGGAGGAAGGAAGTGAAGGGACTCAGCAGCACAGTGAAGCCAGGAGGTGGCCACGCGGGCCCCAGCGGTGAGCCGGCAGGGGCAGGGTACAGCTCTTGGTAACAGGGCGGCAACCATGCAGGACCTACAGTGGTGGAGCCAAAGTTTTCAAACAGTCCCTGGTGATGCCACAGAGTGGGTTCTGGTCCAACTGGTGACCACCTTGCTCCCCTATGTATATAATATGGTGTTCGAGCAATGTCCAAATCACATAATATGCTATTTCACAGAACATATCATTGGATGTTAAGTAATACATACCTGTATGTCATAGTATAGCATATGTAGAGCATATATAATATTTAAAGCCACAGAAATTGATGAGATTGCTAAAGGAAAGAGTATAAAGTGAGATAAAAAGAGTCCTTAATTTAAGCCCTGAGAGTGAAGAGAGGAGGAGGATATAGGAAAGGTGATTGAGAAGGGTAGCCAGAGAGGTCTGAGCAAAACTCAAACAAATGTGTCATTAAGCCAAATAAAAACAAAAGTTTCAAGAATTGATCGGTGTTTCTCAGTGTTTCTGAGAGGTCATTGGGTTTGGCATCATGAAAGTCATAGGTAACTTTGGCAAGCACAATCTGGGTTATACAGAGTGACTCTGTGGCTAGTTGCTGTTAGTTGCAGTTGAGTCAATTCTGACTCATGATGACTCCATGTGTGCAGAGTAGAACTGCTCCATAGAGTTTTCAAGGCTGTGAACTTTCAGAAGCAGATTGCCAGGCCTGTCTTCCTAGGCACCCCCAGATAGGTTTGAACTGCCAACGTTTTGGTTAGGAGTGGAGCACTTAACCATCTGTGCCGCCCAGGGACTTCCCAGAGTTTAGAAAGAACCAATTCATTACTATGAGTTGAAAGAGTGTAAGCAGCATTTGTAGACCTGTTTTTTTGTTTGTTTTGTTTCTGTGTGTGCTTCAGGTGAAAGTTTACAGCACAAATTAGTCTCTTTTAGGGTCGCTATGAGTCAGAATCAAATCAACTGCAATGGGTTTGGTTTTTTTGGTTTGGGAACAGCGCTCAACTGCTAACTGAAAGGTCGGTGGTTCTGAACCACCAGCGGCTCCACAGGAGAAAGATGTGGCAGTCTGCTTTCATAGAGATTTACGGCCTTGGAAATCCAATGGAGTCACTAGGAGTTCAAATCAACTCAACAGCAGCGAGTCTTTTAATATAAATTAATACTTACACTGTATTACGGGCACTGCGGCATCGAATTTAGCCAAATCCCAAGTAATATGTTAAAATGTCATGATATTAATTTTACGTTGTTGCTCTTAGATGCTATTGAGTCAGCTCCAACTCATAGTGACCCTATGTACAACGGAAGGAAACACTGCCTGGTCCTGTGCCATCCTCACAATTATTATGCTTGAGCCCATTGCTTCAGCCACTGTGTCAATCTTCTCTCCACTGACTGTGCACTTTACCAAACAATGATGTCCTTCTCCAGGGACTGGTCCCCCCTGATAACATGCCCAAATTATGTGACAACGAAATCTTGCCGTCCTTGCTTCTAAGGAGCATTTTGGCTGTACTTCTTCCAAGTTTAATTGTATACGAACTTCAAATCCTACAAAATATTATTAGTATTGTTTCATGCAATAAATATTCTTTCATATTTACCCACATGATTACCCTTTCTATTAATATTCATTTATTCCTACATCTTCAAATATTTAACCTGATATTATTTTCCTTTTTTCTGAAGAACACTATTTTTAATGGAGGCTCTGCTGGTGATGGATTTTTCAGTTATTGTTTGCAAATATCTTTGTCTATCCTTCATATTGTTGTTGTCAGGTGCCCTCAAGTCAATGCCAACTCATAGCAATCCTATAAACAACAGAATGAAACATTGTCTGGTCCTGTGCCATCCTCACAATCGTTGCTATGTTTGAGCCCATTGTTGTAGTCACTGTGTCAATCCATCTCGTGGAGGGTCTTCCTCTTTTTCACTGACCTTCTACTTTACCAAGCATGATGTCCTTCTCCAGGGACTGGTCCCTCCTGATAACATGTCCAAAGTACCTGAGACAAACTCTCACCATCCTTGCTTCTAAGGAGCATTCTGGCTGTACTTTTTTGTTGGTTCTTCTGGCAGTACATGGTATATTCAATATTTTTCACCAACAATTTTTTTTTAAAACTGGATATATAATTCTAGGTTTGGTAGTTGTTTCTTTAAGCACTTTGACTATGTCTTCCCTTTTTTTTTTTTTTCACTTTTGCTATAATGATATGACTGTCAGCCGATCTCTTAAGAGAACAATGAAAACCAAAAGACTCCTCTTCTTGTTGCTCTGTGCTTTATTTAGCACATATTTTTCTTAAATATTTCCAACTGTCTAGTTTATTAATAAATTAGCTCCACAAAGTTCTTAATTTCAATTATTATGCTTTCAGTTGCTTCTTTTTTTATATAGTTTCTGTTTCAGGCTGAAATTTCAAACTTGTGTTTTATTTATTTGATCATATTAACTTAAGTCTTGTTAAACTCCATGGCTAATAGCTCCTTTATAGGTTTGTTTCTATTATCTTTGGTCTCTGCAAGTTTGCTTCTTTTAGAAGGATGGGAATACTAATAATTACAAATCATAAGTGATTGAATAAGTGCTAAAATAATTATAAATTGACCTTCAGTCTCTGTGAAGGTTGATCTTTCCCCATCACCTTAGTTTTCAGGATTTTAATTCAAAGCCTGATTTACCAAGACCCCCTTCTCGATGGGGTCTGATCTCCATGAGTCTATTGAAAAGTTCTGTGTAGCTTCTCCGCCTCTTCAGCTGGAAGTGGCCCCAATGTGGGTTTCTCTTTTGCAGGATTTTGCCCCATTATTCTTCGCTGTCTTGGTAGCTCTTGAATGCATTCAAAAAGACATTTATATATAGTTTAGCTTTTCTATTTTTCCCAGCAATAGAGTTGGCACTAATTAACTAGTCTCCTAAAGGAGGAGGAAGGTGCTACGAGAGAAAAGTTGTTTTCATTATAGGTAAACATCACTTCAAGCAGAGTCAAGCAGAGAAAAAAAAGAGGTAACTGATGGATTAATTTACCTTTTGGTCACCTTGCTGTAAATCAGGTTTATCTAGCCCACAGATACCAGCAGTAGAGTTGGACTTTATGAAGGATAAAACTGGATGTTCAACAGCTTAAAAACAAAAGGAAACATTCCCTGTACCTTGCAGCAGAACAAGCCAGCCTCTGTTCTGTTCTGTGAATCTATGTATGCAGAACCCAGATGTGGGCGTGTTTGTGGGACTGGGAGACACTTTGCACACTGGGCTTTATAGATGCTGAAAGAATAATGCAGTGTGATGCCTTAAATAGCGGTCTCTATTTCAAGAGTTCTGATTGTCACGGCATATTTACTCTGCTATGTTGAAGGAGGAGTCCAAGGGGAGTCAGGGCACACAATAGTTTGAGGAGACTTCATTTTGAAAGAGGAGTAAAATTTGGAGCATGAGATAAAATTGTTTTAGTCATGTGCCTTGAACCTCTTTTTGAAGCTGAGGCCTGTTAATCTTTGATTTCTTTTTATGAAAGGAAAATAAATATTTCTTTCCAAAACTTCTAAGAAGGTAATAATTCACTTTTAAAATGTTTAAAGATCTAAAACCAAACAGAGGCAGAGTGGAACAGTTGAATAGAGTTTGGGCTTTGAAGGTCAATCTAGCTTTACAGCCTATAATCTTAGAGTCATGATTTTATACTAAAACTTTTAATTAACTGAACACTATCAGAAAATAAGCAACTTGGGATTTTCTCTAGAATTGATCCAAGAGTCAGAGAAAAAGCAGGCCCACAGAATGGGTGTGAATGGGCAGTGGAGGAAAAATAAAGTTAATTTCTGTTGGTGTTCTATGGACCTCCTGGTTACTGTAACAGTTGTATGCTCATTAGATATCCAGGGATCGTGGACAGGAAACAGAATGCTGGAGCCCTGAGGAAAGATCTAAGAAAAGATTTAGCTCGGTTAATCATTTATATAGAAATGAAATCACACAGCCTAAGGAAACCCTGGTGGTATAGTGGTTAAGACCTGCAGCTGCTAACCAAAAGGTCAGCAGTTTGAATCCACCAGGCGCTCCTTGGAAGCTATACAGGGCAGTTCTACTCTGTCCTATAGGGTCACTATGCTTTGGAATTGGCACAAGAGGTTTTTTTTTTTTTTAAGGGTCACCTAAGGACAAAAAAAAAAAAAAAATTTTTTTTTTTTTTTAAGGACAATGTAGATTACAAGAGAAGAGAGCTGAGGACAAAGTCCTTCAGCCAAGAACAAAGCCAGTCAGAAGTCTGGCACTGAGAGATCAACCCAGCAATGGAGGCTGAGCAGTAACGGAAGTGGGGCAAGAGGAAAACCAAGGGAGTCTGATGTTCCCATCCGAGAAGAATGTGTTTCAAGAAGGTGGGAGTCGTCAACGCAGTTACGTGTTGCTGTGAGGTCACTGTCTGGTAGATAAAGGCCTTTTAATGGGAGAGTGGACCTATCTTGCTATAACCAGCCTTTTCTGGTCCTTGCCTTGCCTATTTTTTTGAACTCACTTTATCTCAATCCAAAAACAAGTTCATTTGCTGTTTTGAAGCCACACTTGAACACATACTACTTGTAACTAACTTTTGCCCTCTATTCTCTCCTTCTTGTGCAAACTTTCAGAAAGAGTTGTCTAACACGATCTTTCTCCACTTTCTTTCCTAACCCACTGAAATCTTCTGGTGTCTGCTTCTGCTCTGCAGGTAGTTGTTGAAACTATGAACATGCCTACATTATCTAAGCACACTGTGTAAGATGAGAAAAGCAATGGGAAATGATAATGCCCAACCTTTAATGGGAAATGGTAATGCCCAGCTGATAGCTTTTATGTGTGTATTAAATAACATGTATAAACCAGTTGCTACAGAGTCTGGTACATAGTGGAAAATAACAGATTTGACCCATTTCATTCCATTCCATTCTGAGTTACCTGACTGTGGCCATGTAGCTAATAAGTGAGCATAGATTCAAACTCAGACCTGCTTAGCTAAAAGGCCTGCTCTTTCCACTACTCCAAGCTTCTTTTCCAGTACTTTTACCTGTGGACTAGTCTCCCAGTTTTGTACCTACCTTCAGACTACCGGGATACAGCAGCCCCTGTCCTGGCTCCCAGGTACATCTCTGGACTTCACCTTATCCTGCCAATTGGCTTGTACTCCAGGTCTCAGCCTTCTCTGGTTGTCCATCCCACCTGTCCCCATGCCCTAATTGTGTCAATCCCTAGAGAAAAGTGTGGGACAAAAGCAAGGCAAATGTAAAAACTACCAAATAAAATTTGTGACCATCATTTGCTGAATTCACAGGAATGCAGCAGAGAAAACCGAACAACAGAAGAATGCTTGTAGCATTCTGAAAGCAGGGAATGAGTCAATATATACACGAGGTCAATATAATACAAAAAAATCCATTGCCGTTGAGTCAAGTCCAACTCATGGCAGCCCTATAGGGCAGAGTAGAACTGCCCCATGAAGTTTCCAAGGAGCCCTGGTTGGATTCGAACTGCCGACTTTTTGGTTAGCAGCCGTAGCTCTTAACCAGGGTCTTTAATGTCATCTCCTAGTTTCTCTATCTCACTGAAACTTTACTTTGTAATTTAACAGATGCCCAGTAGATGGAGTAGCTTACTCACAAATGATTTTTCAGACATCCCTGTAGATAGTTTGAATGGTAAAATTCTTAATGTCAGAAAAGACTTGAGAGATAATTTAGACTAATCTTTTCCTTTTCAAAATAAAAAAGAAGGAGGAGAAGGAAGCAAATACAACTTTCAATAGAAATTAAAAAAAAAAAAAAACTAGTGCCAAATTAGGTTCACCTAAAATTCCTCTATTTATACTCATTATCAGCTTCTAGGAGTCCCTGGGTGGTACAAATGGTTAATATGTTCGGCTGCTAATCGCAAGTTTGGAAGTTAGAGCCCATGCAGAGGTACCTCAGAAGAAAGGACTGGCACTCTACTTCTGAAAAACCAGCCAATGAAAACTCTGTGGAGCACAGTTCTACTCTGCCACACATGGGGCCACTCGCCATGAATCAGAGTCCAATCAACAGAAATTGTTTGGAGGCACTGGTGATTCCGCTGTAGAAGTCTCACCCTCCAGGTGGGAGACCTGGGTTTAACTCCCTGAGGCCAATGCACCTCAGGTACAGCCACCAGCCATGTGTCAGTGGAGGTTTGCTCGTTGTTATAATGCTGAACAGGTTTCAGTGGAGCTTCCAGACTGAGAAACACTAGGAAGAATGGGCTGGTGATCTACTTCTGAAAATCAGCCAATGAAAATCCTGGGAATCACAAGAGGCTGATCCCCAACCAACCGCAGGGATGGCACAGGACTGGAGAGTATTTTGTTAGGTTGTACATGAGGTCAAGTTAGGTCAAGTTAGGTCAAGTTCTCGGAGAATGATTCAGGCAGAGGAAGCAGCTAGTACAAAGGGCCTGAGGAGGGAGTATTAGGCTATTTTTAATCATCAGATTTTTAATAAGCATTCGGTAGTTCATTGGGTTGCTTCTCAAGTGCTGTTACCTGGTATAAAGAAAGATACGAAGGAATTAAAGTTTAAATAAGGAAGAGGGATCGTTCTGGAACATATTACGTGTGGCTTGTCTTTTGTGGAGGTGATAGACAATTGAGTCCAGAACTGTGGCACTGGTACATGAGGGGAGGGGGAATGCTGAGGGACATTACAGAAAAGCAGAAGGGACTCACTAAAGGGACAGTCTAAGGATGCCAAAAATAATGGAAGCTACTTAAAACTAGCCCTTAAAAGACCATTTAAAATAGTATATTTCTACCTTTCTATCTCAGTGTTTCTCAAAATGTGGTCTGAGAACCACAAATTAGATTTACCAAGCCACATGTCAGATACCTAAGCATAACATTAGGTATGCCATATCTGAATTTATGGGATGGAGCTCAGGAATACAGATTTTAATAAGCATCCCCGTCACACCATAAATGGGATGTATACTAAGGCTAAGAACTGATGCTCTGTAGAATTTTTACCCTTGTACTTTTATTTTTACCTCTTCAAGTCATATGGCCTTCTGCTTTCTCCTTGCACAGAATTAGTAAGAGACTAAAACACCTTTTAGAGAAAAAGTGCAGATTAATTCATGACAAAAAAACCTGCAAAACATTAAGGAGTTTTTAAAAGAACTTTAGTTTTTCCATTTATAAAAAAAGAGCATAGGCCTTCAGTAATTTGTGATCTTTTCATCTATAACACGTAAGAGAGCAGTTTTCTTTCTTATTTTGAATAAAGAAAGAATATTAGGCTCCCTTCAAGGGTACAATGTTGTCTTTCCTATGGATGGTGTAATTATGCGGGCAGTAATGTACTCTCCCTAAATCTCAAAAGCATTGAACCCTCACCTCATCCTGTTCTAGGGGACAAAATAGGGAGGATTGCATTAGTGCAATTGTGGGTTGGCAGGATGTGATCTCAACTCCTGCAGCAGACAAGAAGGACGATGTGGCAAGCACATTTGGGAACAGTGAAGAAAATGAGTATGTTCTTAGCATACACTGGTATCTTCTTATTCCATTTAGAAAACAGGGCCCAAAAAAGCCAGGGTACATTAGAACTCTTTCTAACACCCCCTTCCTTATTTACATATTGAGTTTTTTACTAACAGTTCCACTAACACAACCCCAATAAACAAAGGGGAGGATTCTTCAGTTTCCTGATGCATCGTAGGCTTATATATCTAATGCTTGATTCTGTTTCTATTATTTTTACCCTCAAAATTTTGAAGAGAAAGCAGATGACTTCTTTCCTCCACAGATTTTTCTAGTAGGCTATAATGCCTAAAAGTAGCAACACCAACAGCTGTAGCAGCAAGGCCTTTGGGAGAAATGCTCTAGAGGCCTGTTAACCTTTGCTCTAAGACTGCGAAACTACTAGTCATACTTCTTCAAATGCTCTAACCAAAAGGTCAGAGGCTTCATCAGGTGGAAATTTTTTTTGCCTCCAAAAGATGTTATTGTCCCCCTGGAATAGCCTTATTTCCTTATTTCAGTAAAATATCTGCTAAATCAGCAAAAAGATAGCTAAATAAAAAGAAAATTTCATATGGAAGCAATGGCCTGAGGAAAGACTGGACAGGGATGTGTTGAGACACAACCAGGGAACCATAAGTGGTCCAATTTGGCCATATCATGGAGTACGTGGACAAGATAATTTGTCAATTAAAGTTTGAATTTTTGTTCTTTACAAGAAATTCTCGGGGTACAGATTTTGTGAAAATTAAGAATGGAAAAGTCTAAAGCCATTTATTCACAAAGAGCACATGCCATTTGCATTTTTCCCCTTTGGGATAAGTTTGTCATCATTGACATGAGAGCATTCGCTTACACATCTTCTCTTTTACCTCAGAACTAAGATAATGTTTCCATTTGAACTGAGTCATCCTTATCCTAAATGCTGCAGAGTGGCATGAATTGCTGTCTACTGTTTCCCTGGGCCAAACAGAATGACAAGGCAAACTAAGCCATGGTGCCTGCATCTCTCTGTGCTCATGGCCATTGTATGTTGGGGTCGTATGTGTTTGTTATATTGCAAGGAATTACACTGAATGAGTTACATAAAATTCTGCCCAAGAGATCTGAAAATAAAAAAGCCTGCAAATGAAGTACCTTTTCTAGCTATGAAAAATGTGTTCTGAAAGCAAAGAAGGAACATTTGCAACTTGAAACTTCTCATCAGAAATTGAGAGAGCTCAAGGTCAGTTTAATATTAATTCTCCCCCAGCTCTTTCATCTAACAGATATAAAATTGCATTTGAATCTGGTAAAGGGATATGAATTTGGGTCAGTTTAGCCTTCAAAGGACAAATTTCTTGAGAAATATTCTCTATCCCATTTATTTAGCCTTGAGTAGCATTAGGTTATTTTAAGGTGAAAATGACCAAAACTTGCCTTTTTCATAGGAAGGGAAATTCATTTCTGGTAAGTTGAAACTGCTTTTGAATAATTTATAGGGAAGAGAGAATTCATCAGATCTAACATCACTGGCTGCCATGAGATTGCATTGTTCTGCAATGGGTGCTATGAGGACTAAAAGACTAGAGTTGGTTAGCAATCTGAATTTCTATCCAGAATCCCATGTAAGTTCAAGGCAGGCAACATTTAAGAGAGGGAAAGCCTGGGTTAAAGCTAAATCTGTAGGAAGTAACCTTAAAATAATGCCCTCACTGAAAAAGATATTCCCTAGACCTCCCGCTCCAGTGATGACATTCATTCCTCCATAGTTCCCAGCTAATATGCCAGCCTTTTACTCTTCATAATATCATACTGTCCTCCTTTTCTTTAGGTGGGAGATAATGAGAATAGGAACAAGACAAAGCAATAAATCAAATAAAATGAAAGCCCACGAACCCAAACAAAGCAAAAAAAAAAAGGCCCCCAATTCATTAGGGATAAACTTCTTATTTCTCCTACTTAAACATTAGAATCCCTTCTCTCACTCTTTTAAACCTAATATACTGAAGTACATGACCTCGAATCATCCTAAATTCACCAATTTATAATCTGGGGACTTTCCCAATAGCCCACCTTCTATCTTCTTGTTCACTGATTTAAAATGCTCTTACTGGCCATCTTTTCTGTGCAAGGCACACAGTTAATCATTATTCTAGAAACCAAGCTGAATAAGGCACAGTTTCTACTCTCATAACAGGTGGTGACTGAACTTAAACTTTTAACTCGAATAGGACTTCTGCATACATAAATGTGGGAAAGGAAATTTCGTATTGGAAGCAACGGCCTGAGGAAAGGCTGGACAGGAATATGTTGAGGCACAGCCAGGGAACCATAAGTGGTCCAATTTGGTCATACCGTGGAGTACATGGATAACACCAAAAGAGACTAAAAATAGAACGAAGCCAAAGACTAAAGGGCCTTGAATTGTATACTGAGTTGTGTACTGTTTGGGTGTCAGTGATGAGCTGCTGAGTGGTTTTGAGTCCCAAAGATGCTTGTGTAAATGGTACTGGGAGGTTGGGCTGGAGGGCCTATTAGAAAGCCTTGCATTATTTTAAGCAAAAGTTAAGAGATTGAATTTGGGTGATGGCACTAAGACTTTAGAGAAAATCTATCTCAGAAATATCTCAGATACCCTTCTGCTAAACCGAATTTCTTTCTGTTATTCTACACTGCTTTTACCAGTCTTGTACTCTCTATCCCTCTCTAGAGACACTCTTTTACTTGATGAACCTCTTCTATCCATAGATAATGAGGTTCTTAACCTAGATTCCAAAGATTCCTTAACTAGTTGCTGTTGAGTTGATCCCTTGTATGTCAGAGTAGAACTGTGCTTCATAGGGTTTTCAGTGGCTGATATTTAGGAAGATTGCCAGGCCTTTCTTCTGAGGCAACTCTGGGTGCTTGAATTTCCAACGCTTTGGTTAGAGTTGAGCACAATAACCACTGCACTACCCAGAGACTCATAGGGCATAAATCAAATGATTCTTGAAATTGGATCAGGGAAAAAATTACATCTACATCTTCACTTATCTCAACTGAAATTTAAAATTTCCTTTTTGTTTTTCAGTTAGAAAGATAGACAACAAATCGCCATAGGATTAGCTATTCTATTTTTCGATAATAGAAATTGCAGATATTTTTATATCATATTACGGTTATTATTAATATAGTAAGATATAATTTATATTCAACACTATTTCCAAATTTAGCTAGTGATAAGGAAACATGTATTACCACATCACACATTCTTCTTATTTTATTTTTAATTATAATATTTTATTGTGTTTTTGGAGAAAGTTTACACAGACGATTATGTTCCCATTTAAGTTTCCATACATATTGTTCTGTGACATTGTTTACACTTTTTACAATGTATCAACATTCTCATTACTTCCATTCTGATTGTTCTGTTTCCATTAATCTAGCTTCCCTGCCTGCCCCCTCCCCGCCTTACCTTCTCATCTTTGCTTTAGGGTAAATATTGACCGTTTGGTCTCATACAGATGACTTTTTAAAGGAGCACAGTACTCACAGGTGACATTGTTTATTTTATGTGCTGATCTGTTTTATTTAGCTGGGAGTAGTTTCAGTACAAAATTTAAAGGTTATCTCAGGACAATATTTCCAAGGGTTCCTCTAGTCTCTACTGGTCTAGTAAGTCTGGCCTTTTTTAGTAATTTAATTTTTGTTCTACCTTTTTCTCCAGGACTGTCTATTGTGTCCCTGGTCAGAATGTCGGTAGTGGTACCCGGGCACCCTCTAGTTCTTCTGGTCTCAGGATAGATGAGGTCGTGGTTTGTGTAGTCTATTAGTCCTATAGATTAGTTTCTTCTTTGAGTCTTGGTTTCCTTCTTTCTGTTTTGCTCCAGAAGAGTAGAGACCAATAGTTGTATCTTAGATGGCTACTCACAAGCTTCTATGACCCCAGATGCTACTCACCAAAATAGGATGCAGAACATAAAGTTTATGAACTATGTTATGTCAATTAATTGAGCTGTCCCTCGAGACTATTGTCCTAAGCTTTCAAATCCAGTGGACCCATCTCACGAGGTGTTTGGTTATGTCTAGGAAGTATCCATCATATCGCACATTAAAAAAAAATTTTAATAATGGTATCTCAGTATAATTGTTTGTATTTGTAATCCTATGTATTTTGTTTTATACAATTAAAAATGTTATTCTGGGGGGGAGAAAAAAGGTCCACATATTTCTGCAGACTGCCCAGGATTAAGAAGACTTGAAGATATCCATATCATCATTTGAGATTTTGGCCTCACTCACAATTTCCTGACCATTTCTAAGGCCTAGCTCTATACACATTGGACAAAATATCCCCATCTTTCACCCCTAAAGACCCCTCTCTTACCACCTTATTACTGGTTTTACCTCTTCTCTCTTTTTCTTTCTCACTTTTCCTATTTTACGAGTCTTTAATACACCCTCAGAATGCCAATGCTTCTGTAACTATGTACAATCTTAATCTCCATTTTGTCTCTAGTCTTTTGTTTTGTTTCTGAAAAGCTTTTTCTATACTAAGTAAAACACTACACTCTTCCTGAATCTAAGTCCATTTGTTGTTGCTGCACACCAGAAGCCAAGAACTTTTGAAGGTGAATGCCAAATCTCCATTGATTCACTTCCTTATAGATGGGAGCAGAATGTAACAGAAGAACTTCCTGCTGAGAAATTAATGCTGCATAAGGCAACCTTGACAAAGGGAGCAGGAAGAAAATTGTTGACTAAAGAATGGAAAGAGGATGCTTCTAGGGGGCAGGGAATACACCAAACATGAGCTTTGTCTAGAGTTGGCCTTGACTACTGCCACAGAATTATCCTGTGTGTTAAGAATCTTGGCACATGGGCATAAATTGATAACCTCTTACACAACTTTCAAAGGACACAGTCTTACGCAGTGCACTGAACTTGAAAGAGCAATAAATTTTCCCTTTGTTAACATTGTAATGAAAAATAGAACAATTTTAACAGATTTTGTTTTTGTGAAAGTTCCTTTAGATTTACCCAATTTCCTGTGACTAAGAGATGGTATTGTAGATACAGAGAAAATACTATGCATACTGTAGAACTTTGTGGAGATTTCCATGTGGTTTTTTTAGGTTATTTTTTCTTTTAACATAGGTATCAATTGACTAATGAACAAATAATTGGCCAGAAAATTACAGAATTTTCACCAATATTCTCTCATAACATTGGAAATAAATAAGGTTTTAGGTGTTATTCTGAAAGCCTGTAACTTGGCATTTCATACATAAAAAAAATGGGAACATGAAGTTTGATCATTAAGACTGGGGCCACAAATGCAAGCTTGTCTAGTGTCGCAAAAGATAAGTTTAGAATTCAAAATGACTTCTCTACTTTGAAGTAGCTGGTGAGTTGAGACAAATATATACTGAGGAAAGAAGAGGCAGGTGGATATTGTGTGAGACCAAAAATGTCAAGGAGTTAGAGTGGACCATAAACTTTTGGAAAGTTAAACTAGAAGGAGAAATGCAAAAATGTTCACTCTCTGGCAACTGTGAAATCACTGCTTCAGTGAGGACAGCACCATAGAGGCCTTTACCTGAGCCCTGTGCCCAGAGAGACATGAGGAATGAGGACAACTGTCACAGAAAAGGTCAAAAATCATATGTTATTAGGAGTGAATTACAAATAAATAAATAAACACAGTAAAAGGAACATGACATATTTCATCTACAAAAGAGAAGATAGTAAGAATTAAGGTTTGCAGACCAGCACTGCTCCCATGATGAGGTATTCAAGAGTCCAGAGCAAAAATACAATAAAATAAAATTAAGGACAATATATTAAGTTGATCATAAATTAATTATTTTTAATTTAAAGATTTATTCTTTCTTCTGCAAGTATGTCCTTCTAATTTTCTGTTTTTCAAATGTCTTTTCTTTTTTAATTACAAGTAATGAATGATAGCTTTTTTTGTTGTTGTTCCTTGGGAAAAATTTTTTTAAAATAATTGAAAATATATCTAATATGTAGAAGTCATGTTGAATTCCAACATCCCCAATTTAATTTTCTAATGGGTAGTCCAGTTCTGTGATCCCTGATTTTGGTTATTACATAAACTTATCAGAAAATTTTTAGCCCACATCCCCCAATATATGTCTGTATTTACAAATTACATTCATATGGCTACTCTGTTATTATATATTGATATTATTAAACCTATAAAAAATAAATTTAAAAGGATGAAATAAAAGATATCAAAACTTAAGTTTTCAAAAACATTTTATGTTCTCTCTTGTCCTAAAAATATTATCAAGAGCAACTGATTGAATAGATCTAATTTTTTTAAATCTTGGTTTAATATTTTGTGAGATAACAATTCAAAGGCCTAGTTCAGAATTCAGTTTATTTTCATACATAGTTTTAATGGCTGTCATAACAAAATGGACCCTTTACAAAGATAGCAGAGATGCAAATGGGAGAAATGCTTCATTGATTGTGTTTCCTAATTCATGGTAGATATTTTTCAATCCATTCTCCAGTTACGCAAATGATTTTCCTTTAAATTTGCCCAGTAAATTTCCATCTTCTCTGATGTCAGTCAGTCATCCATGCAAACTAACTGGGCAGTGTTGCATTTGCTATTTTTAACAAATGGATTCAAAACTTTATTTTGAAGGATTTTTAAATTTCAAGTTGGTTAAATGTGCAGATATGAGTTTTTATAGGTGAAAACCACAAGTTATGACAACAAAAACACTAACGATAGAAATGTTCCCAAAATATTTTTGTCCTAACGTGAGCTCCTTTCAAAAGCAGGTCCTTTCTCATCCATTATTAAAATGTGACCTTTACCTTGAAAGTACATATCAAGTCTGCTTATTTTTCAAATATCTGCTAGGTAGCGCACTACTAATAGCTACTTGTCATGAGAAAAAAAGGTCAGGAAATTTCGCAACTGAATTTTTCTAATAAAGAAAACAATATATGATTCATCTTTATTTTTGACACGTTATCTTGCTATAACATTACCAGCGAGCTTCTATATTGTGCAAAAAATATGGTCATTGCCTCATATCATTATAACGTATTAATTTTTTCTTTAATCTAAGTAATATAATGCCTCAATCCACTTAATGCATGAATTTAGCATTGCAATGTACTATTGGAACTCGCACCTTGCCCTTCAGGGATGGAGCCTGCAGGTGTTGTTGTTAGTCACCATCCAGACAGTTCCAACTCATGACAACTCCATGTGTGCAGAGTAGAACTGCTCCATAGGGTTTTCAAGGCTGTGAGTGTTCAGAAGCAGAATGCCAGGCCTGTCTTCCAAAGTGTCCCTAGATGGGTTTGAACTGCCAACCTTTAGGTTAGTAGTCTAGCACTTAACGGTTTGTACCACCCAGGGGTCTCAGGTTCCTCAGAGTGATTGCATG
This sequence comes from Loxodonta africana, assembly GCF_030014295.1. NCBI lineage: Eukaryota > Metazoa > Chordata > Mammalia > Proboscidea > Elephantidae > Loxodonta > Loxodonta africana. The sequence continues at coordinate 111,441,932 of NC_087343.1, read as the reverse complement.
AAATACAAACTACATGAGGGTGTCAAGGACAAGCCATACATTAAATATTACAAAAAAAAAAAAAAAAACCAGTGCCGTAGAGTCGATCCGAACTCATAGTGTTAGTAAAGCTTAATTTATTACCATATTTTTAGATAGACAAATAAAAATAGAATTTCTAATATTTTCTTCTTGCATCTCAGCATATGGGGTGCACATACTATGGGAACTAATGACTTAGTCAATTTGGATCGATGTGATTTTTTTCCTAATTGACTGTCAAAATCCAATATTTAAATGGCAAATATTATTAATTAAAATTTTCAACTGTCTTTACGAATACTTTGTTGTTGTCATTAGGTGCCATCCAGTCGGTTACAACTTACAGCAGCCCTACGTACTACAGAATGAAACACTGCTGGGTCCTGTGCCATCTTCACAATTGTTGTTATGCTTGAGCCCATTGTTACAACCCACTGTGTCAATCCACTTCACTGAGGGTCTTCCTCTTTTTTCACTGACCCTGTACTTTACCAACCATGATGTCCTCCTCTAGGGACCGATCCCTCATGATAATATGATCAAAGTGTATAAGACATAGCCTTATCATCGTTGCTTCCAAGGAGCATTCTGGTTGTACTCCTTCCAAGACAGATTTGCTCGGTGGCAGTCCATAGTGAATTCGGTATCCTTTGTCAACACCGCAGTTCAAAGGTATCAATTCTTCTTCAGTCTTCCTTATTCATTGTCCAGCTTTCCCATGCATATGATGCGATTGAAAATACCATGGCTTGGGTCAGGTGTACATTAGTCTTCAAGGTGACATCTCTGCTTTTCAACACTTTAAAGAGGTCTTTTGCAGCAGATTTGCCCAATGCAATGTGTCTTGATTTCTTGACTGCTGGTTCCATGGTGTTGATTGTGGAAACATCCTGATGCCCTGTTCTTCTTCATGTAGTCCATCTTCTCAGATTATTTGCTCAGCATACAGATTGAATAGGTATAGTGAAAGTGTACAACCCTGACGCACACCTTTCTTGACTTTAAACCACTCAACCGCTCAGTATCCCCTCGTTCTGTAGTACAGGGTCCTCACAAGCACAATTAAGTGTTCTGGAATTCCCATTCTTCGCAATGTTATCCACTATTTGTTATGATCCACACAGTTGAATGCCTTAGCTTAGTCAATAAAACACAAGTAAACATCTTTCTGGTATTCTCTGCTTTCAGCCAGGATCCATCTGACATCAGCAGTGATATCCCTGGCTCCACATCCTCTTCTGAATCCAGCTTGAATTTCTTGCAGTTCCCTGTTGATATACCGTTGCAGCTGTTTCTGAATGATCTTCAGCAAAATTTTACTTGTGTGTGATATTAATGATATTGTTCAATAGTTTCTGCATTCAGTTGAATCACCTTTCTTGGGAATAGGTATAAATAAGGATCTCTTCCAGTCGGTTGGCCAGGTAGAAGTCTTCCAAATTTCTTGGCATAGTAAAGTGAGCACTTCCAGCACCGAATCATTTGTTGAAACATCTCAATTGATAGTCCATCAATTCCTGGAGCCTTGTTTTTCACTATTGCCTTCAGTGCTGCTTGAATCCTTCCTTTGGTACCATCAGTTCCCGATCATGTGCTACCTCTTGAAATGGTTGAACGTTGACCAATTCCTTTTGATATAACGACTCTGCGTATTCCTTCCATCTTCCTTTGATGCTTCCTGTGTCATTTACTATTTTTCCTATAGAATCCTTCACTATTGCAACGCTAGGCTTGCATTTTTTATTCGGTTCTTTCAGCCTGAGAAATACTGTGTCCTTCCCTGTTGGTTTTCTATCTCCAGCTCCTTCCACATGTCATTATAATACTTAACTTTGTCTTCTCAGGCTGCGTTTTGAAATCTTCTGTTCAGTTCTTTTAGTTTATCATTTCTTCTTTTTGCCTTAGCTGCTCCACATTCAAGGGCAAGTTTCAGAGTCTCTTCTGACATCCATTTCGGTCTTTTCTTTCTTCCCTGTCTTTTTGATGACCCCTTACTTTCTTTATGTATGATGTTCTTGATATCATTCTACAACTCATCTGGTCTTTGGTCACGAGGGTTCAATGCATCCACTCTATTTTTGAGATGGTCTCTAAATAAAGGTGGAATATACTCAAGGTCATACTTTGGCTCTAGTCAACTTCTTCTAATTTTCTTCAGTTTCAAGTTGAACTTGCCTATGAGCAATTTATGGTCTGTTCCAAAGTTGGCCCCTGGTCTTGTTCTGACTGATGATATTGAGCTTTTCCATCATCTCTTTCCCCAGTTGTAGTAGATTTGATTCCTGTGTATTCCATCTGGTGAGGTCCATGTGTACAGTCACCGTTTATGTTGGTGAAAAAAGGTATTTGCAATGAAGAAGTCATTGGTCTTGCAAAATTCTATCATGCAATCTCTGGCATCATTTCTATCGCCAAGGCCATATTTTCCAACTATCAATCCTTCTTCTTTGCTTCCAACTTTCACATTCCAATCACCAGTAATTATCAATGCATAGTGATTGCATGTTGATCAATTTCAGACTGCAGAAGCTGGTAAAAGTCTTCAATTTCTTCATCTTTGGCTTTAGTGATTGGTGTGTAAATTTAAATAATAGTCATATTGAGTGGCCTCCTTTGTAGGCATATGGATATTATCCTCAATAACAGTGTTGTACTTCAGGATATGTCTTGAAATGTTCTTTTTTGATGATGAATGCAACACCATTCCTTTTCAAGTTGTCATTCCTGGCATACTAGATGAAATGATTTTCCAATTCAAAATGGCCAGTACCAGTCCATTTCAGCTCACTAATGCTTAGGATATCAATGTTTATGCATTCCATTTCATTTTTGATGATTTCCAATTTTCCTAGATTCATGCGTTGTACATCCCATGTTGCAATTATTAATGGATGTTTGCCGATGTTTCTTCTCATTTTGAGTCGTGCCACATCAACAAGTGAAGATCCTGAAACCTTGATTCCATCCATATCTTTAAAGCTAATGCTACTTTGAGGAGGCAGCTCTTCCCCAATCATCTTTTGAGTGCCTTCCAACCTGGAGGGCTCATCTTCTGGTACTATATCAATGTTCTGCTGCTATCCATAAGGTTTTCACTGGTTAATTCTTTTCAGAATTAGACTGCCGGGTCCTTCTTCCTACTCTGTCTTAGTCTGGAAGTTCAGCTGAAACTGTCCACCATGGGTGACCCTGCTGGTATCTGAATACCAGTGGCATAGCTTCCAGAATCACAGCAACACACAAGTCTCCACAGTACGACAAACTGACAGACATGTGGGGGTTATGAACATAGTGAGCTATTATTTACACTGTGGTGCTCCTAAATCCAATTTTTCCAAAAACAAATTAAAAGTAAAAGGATGTAAAGTGTAGTCAAGAACTATGGATAAAGTAAAATAAAAAAATATATACTTTTTTTTAAATAAATAGCACTACTAAAATAAAAAATTCTGAAAAATATTTCTCTAGAGACCTTTTTCTAAAATATTAAGCTGCCTGAAATGAAAAGAAGTCTATATTACAACATGTCGTTAGAGCCAGAGTTTCCTGCTGACTTATAGAACACACAACTCTCCAGCTTTTGTGTCTGAGTTTTCACAAGAAGAACCTCACACACCAGCTTTCCTGGTTCACTAAGAAAGTGCTGAGTGGTATCCTCCCTCCAATTTAGAAAGATGTATTTGGTGGCTGTTAATACCATTATCAGAATGTTGTGATCTTTGCTAGTATTAATTACTCAAAAAGTTTAACCTATTGAGATTAGATAAAAATAAAAATTTGAGGGAGCCAACATGGCACCCTAGAGAGAGACATCATTCAATCCCTCTGTAGCAAAGACCCCAGAAAACTGAGTAAAACAGACACAAACATTAATGCTGGAACCCTAAGCATCAAATGAAGAGATAAAGAAATAGGTCAAACACCAAATGGAAGAAGAAACTGAAGGAAAACAGAGAACGTGGAGACAGTGGAGGTCCACTGCCAACTAACACATTGCCATCTTGGAGCACCCCCATCAACGACCCCAGACAGGGAATACAGGAAGGCAACTTCACAGAGCTCCCAATAGGAGTCAGAACACCCAGTAACCAGAGAAACATGCTTTCCTATCCCTCACCCTTCTGCCCTGTAAACCACCACCACCCCTCCCAACAGGCCACAATGAGTTGCCTTACCTAGAGAGTTACTGCCCACCACCTGCTCAGGTCTGCCCCACCCCATCTGTCAGCCCCTGCCATGACATTTTTTTTTCTTTTTCCTCTTTTTCTTTCTCCCCCATACCTAGCTTATACCACATCTCTACCCCTTCTCACCAGGCCACACAGCACTGCCTTGGCTAGACAAGGCTACAGAGACAGCAGCTCACCAGCAGCCCAGGTCTGCCCTGCCCTCATCCACCAACTCCTGCCACACAATTTTTTAAATTAATTTTCCCCCTTTCTTCCTCCCACATAGCCTGTACCTCACCTCCACCCCTTCCCATTGGGTCACACAATGCTGCCTTGGCTAGAGAGGCACTAGCCTGGTTCTACCCCACCCCCACCGACTGGCTCCTGTCACTCCATTTTTCCCCCTCTCTCTTTTTCTTTCTCCCTCCAATCTAGCCCTGTACACCACCTCTACCTAAATGGATGCCAGAAGAGACTCTGAAACTTGCTTTTGAACACTGAGTAGCTAAAGCAAAAGGAAAAAATGATGAAGTAAAAGAGCTAAACAGTAGATTTCAAAGGGTGGTTCGAGAAAACAAAGTAAAGTATTATGATGACATAAGCAAAGATCTGGAGATAGGAAACCAAAAGAGAAGAATACACTCCACATTTCTCAAGCTGAAAGAACTGAAGAAAACATTCAAGCCTCAAGTTGCAATAGTGAAGGATTCTATGGGGAAAATATTAGATGACGCAGGAAGCATCAAAAGAAGGTGGAAGGAAGACACAGAGTCACCATGCCAAAAAGAATTGGTTGACGTTCAACCATTTCAGGAGTGTAACATGATCAGGAACCAATGATACTGAAGGAAGAAGTCCAAGCTGCACTGAAGGTATTGGCGTAAAACAAGGCTCTGGGAATTGATGGAATACCAATTGAGATGTTTTAACAAATGGATGCAGCTCTGAAAGTGTTCACTCATCTATGCCAAGAAATTTGGAAGAAGGTTACCTGGCCAACGGACTGGAAGAGATCCATATTTATACCTATTCCCAAGAAAAGTGATCATTGCAAATTATTGAACAATATCATTAATGTTTGGAATATTTGAAATATTAGGAAACTCTGGTGGTGTAGTGGTTAAGTGCTACAGCTGCTAACCAAAGGGTAGGCAGTTTGAATCTACCAGGCACTCCTTGGAAACTCTATGGGGCAGTTCTACTCTGTCCTATTGCGTCGCTATGAGTCAGAATCGACTAGACGGCACTGAGTTTGGATCATTAATACCACATGCAAGCAAAATTTTGCTGAAGATCATTCAAAAGCGGCTGCAGAGTATATCGACAGGGAACTTCCAGAAATTCAACCCAGATATAGAAGAGGACACGGAGCAAGGGATATCACTGCTGATGTCAGATGGATCCTGACCAAAAGCAGAGAATACCAGAAAGATGTTTACGTGTGTTTTATTGACTATGCTAAAGCATTCGATTGTGTGGAACATAACAAATTATGGATAACATTGCAGAGAATGAGAATTCAGGAACACTGAATTGTGCTCATGAGGAATCTGTACTTAGATCAAGAAGCAGTCATTCAAACAGAACAAGGGGATACTGCATGATTTAAAGTCAGGAAAGGTGTGCATCAGGGTTTTGTACTTTCACCATACTTATTCATTCTGTATGCTGAGCAAATAATCAGAGAAGCTGGATTATCTGAAGAAGAACGGGGCATCAGGATTGGAGGAAGACTCATTAACAACCTGCACTATGCAGATGAGACAACCTTGCTTGCTGAAAGTGAAGAGGATTTGAAGCACTTACTAATGAAGATCAAAGACCATAGTCTTAGTATGGATTACACCTCAACATAAAGAAAACAAAAATCCTCGCAGCTGGATCTATAAGCAACATTATGATAAACAGAGAAAATATTGAGGTTGTCAAGGATTTTATTTTACTTGGATCCACAATCAACACCCATGGAAGCAGTAGTCAAGAAATCAAAAGACACATTGCATTGGGCAAATCAGCTGCAAGAGATCTCTTAAAAGTGTTCAAAAGCAAAGATGTCACCTTGAGAACTAAGGTGCTCCTGGTGTTTTCAGTAGTCTCATATGCATGCGAAAGCTGGACAATGAATAAGGAAGAGAAGAAGAATTGACACCTTTGAATTGCAGTGTTGGAGAAGAATATTGAATATACCACGGACTGCCAAAAGAACAATAAAATCTGTCTTGGAAGAAGTACAACCAGAATGCTCCTTAGAAGCAAGGATGGCAAGACTTCATCTTACATACTTTGGACATGTTATCAGAAGGAATCAGTCCCTGGAGAAGGACTTCATGCTTGATAAAGTAGAGGGTCAGCGAAAAATAGGAAGACCCTCAATGAGATGGATTGACACAGTGGCCGCAACAATGGGCTCAAGCGTACCAAAAATTGTGAGGATGGTGCAGGACTGGGTAGTGTTTCATTCTGTTGTGCACAGGGTCACTATGAGTTGGAACCAACTCGATGGCACCTAACAACAACAGTCATATCTCCAGGTACCCTGGTGATGCAGTGCTTAAGCGTTTGGCTGCTCACTGAAAGGTCAATTGTTCAAACCCACCAGTCGCAGTCTGCAGGAGAAAGATATGGTGGTCTGCATCTGAAAGGATTTACAGCCTTGGAAATTCTATGGGGGCAATTCTACTCTGTTCTACAGGGTCACTATGAGTCAGAATCGACTCCATGGCAACGGATGTTTTCAATGGGTTAAACATATTTCTTAGGACTGCTGTGCAGGAGAACTGAGTTGGCATTGCTGATTCTTTGAAAATGGACTGAACTTTGCACTGTGATACACTAGATCTGGGTGTCTGGTAATCAACTCGTAAATTGATGCTTTTAAAAGCATGTTTCAAAGACCTTTGTTTTTGCTTACACTCTCTAGACCATTCTAACTGCCACAAAGATATTTACTGCCCACAGGTTTCGTCCATCCAAGTCCTAATGAAATCTAAACTACAAATTAACAACTCTCTTCTCATTCGTAAGGGACCGTCCAGTTGATTCCAACTCATAGTGGATATGCAGGACGGAGCAGAATTGCCCCATAAGGTTTCCAAGAAGCCGCTGGTGGAGTCAAACTGCCAATTTTTTGGTAGCAGCTGAATACATAAGCAGGAGTGAATCTTAATCATTGGAGCTCTTGTGAACATGAAGGTGCCCACACCCGTACAGTTAACTCCCAGTGTGAGTACGAAGGGCGATTAACACATCTTCTTCCTGAATACTTGCTGGCAGAATAGAGGCTCAGGGGAGAGCAGGGAGTGGAATCAATGTGACCCTCTCACTTTGTTCTATTTTCTGAACTTTGTACTGATGCTAGCTTATTAAATCCCGCCTTGAGATTTCAATAGCTCTAGGAATTAGGATCTCAAAGTAGGCTTTGTTCCTTCTTTCATATGTTCTGTATTTCATTTGTATTGGCGATAGGTGAAATTTAGAGGTAGAATGGTGTAGTGATGAGTATGCACTTAGAATCAAGGGACCAGATGTTCCATTCTCCCCTGCTATTGCTTAGGTGTGAGATCTTAGGCAAGGCGCTGTGAGTCTCAGTTTTTTCATATGTAAAGAAAAGGGATTTGATTAGATAATGGGTCTAAAATTCAGATGTCTCCAGGACTTAATCACATAATGTAAGGAGTGAAGTGGGAGAGGGACTTGAGATAATGGAGTGATCACAGGCACTGCCTGAAGGTGACAGCTACTGCTCAGCTCTAAGTTGTTGCCATTCAAGAATGCGTATCCAGTGGTGTCAACTCACCTTTTCAAGAGAAACAAGTTATCCACATATTTATGTCTACTCTCCTGATTTTACAAGTCAGCTACTAATTCATCTTTTTTTTTTTTTTAATTTCTGTTCATGCCCAAGTTCTCTGGGTGAAATACAACAGATTTATGATTAAATTTTGCTACATAAGCCTTCATTTTGTGGCCTCTGGATTTTTCTGAGGCTCTTTAAAGCTCTAATATTCTATACGATTGGCATTCTAAGTGATAAATATATGCACATGCTTCCTTACACTATTTTCATTTCAGTTTCCCTCATTCTATTCTCATATCATTCAAAGGGCTGGGATCATTCTTCTATAGCTTCTTCATATACTATTTCCTATATTCATGCTCAAAGCTGTTTTCTCCTCTTTAGTCCTCAATCCTAACTTCCTGGTCTCAACTTTCTCTCTTACTCTTTGGTTATTCTTACTTCATTCACTGTCTTAGTTATATTAATCTTTGGTTAAAATGGTCTTATAACCACAGTGATGTTTCTTTGGACCAAGTGAATTGAGAAGTGTGACTTATAGCAGTAAATCAGTACATATTGAGGTTATCTAATGGAGCTATAAAGTAGAGAGCATGTTTTGCTGGCAAAGATGAGCACGGAAACAAACCCAAAAGGATGTGATAAGGGCTCCAATAGTGCCATGAGACCACAGAGGAAGAGGACATGACATGTGTAAAGTCACCAAGGTGATAGACGATATCATTTTGGGAGAATGGTGAATAGATCCATGAAGTGGAGGGTGTATTGAGACAGTAATGATGGAATCAGGGTCAGAAGAAATGGAGTTGAGAAGGTAGATTGGAATAAAATGGTGACGAGACTTCTAAAACAGTGAAAAGTGTTAGGAGGGTGTGTTGGAGGCTTTAAAGAAGAAAATGACACACTTATATTTGCATTTTAAAAAAGATTTGTCTTTTAAACATGGCAGTTGAAAGGGTTAGTTGGGAAAGACACTGTTATCAGAGGAGTTTGAGACACACACTTTATTCATCCTCTTGGTTAGACAGGAAAAGTGTAGCTTTGGGGAAACATTCCACTAGGGGTAAAGTCCCATGAGGAAGCGCAGCTGCTGGGTCACATGATATAGTCTTTCACTGCTTGGAAGACTTCTCATTCTATCACTTCTAATGTTCTAAATGTAGCTGTTGCCCCAAAAAACAGCATCTCAGCACTGCTAAATGTTGACTCTTTCTTGTAGGTTTGAGTGAGTTACAAAAGCACCTATCATTGATGGGGAAACCTCTTTCAGTAAGTTTGAGCTTAAGAACATTTGTGGCAGGAAGAAGCAATGATGAAAGCATAGCAGACTATTGACCAAGAGCATTTATTTCAAGTTTTCTCACCTAAGCTTCTTTCAAATTAGAAGAAAGTGAAAAAGAGAAAATGCCTCACTTCTTGAGTACCAGGTTTCTATTAATAGTATTTTATACCTACCATTTTTTTATGTGTTAAGTATTTAGCACCAGGCATGGTGCTAGGCATTTATATACCTTATTTCATTTACTCTTCATAACAATGATATGGAATATGGAAGTTGAGGTTCATTAAGACTGAGATGCATACTTGAGATCATAAAACTATCAAGTGGCATGGTCAGGATTGAAATCCATGCTAACTTAATTCCACAGCCCAAGCTCTTTCCTCTTGGCAACACTCTCTAATAAGCAGGTATGTACAGTCCTTGGAGTCAGACAACCTGCATTCAAATTCTACTCTATTACTTAGTCATCTAGTGCTGCTGTAATAGAAATACCACAAGTGGATGGCTTTAGCAAAGAGAAATTTATTCTCTCACAGTCTAGTAGGTTACAAGTCCATATTCAGAGTGTCAGGTCCAGGGGAAGGTTTTCTCTCTTTGTTGGCTCCAGAGGAAGGTCCTTGTCCTCAGTTTTCCCATGGTTGAGGAGTTTTTAAGGCATAGGGACCCCAGGTCCAAAGGACACACTCTGCTTCCAGCACTGCTTTCTTGGTGGTATGTGGTCTCCGGCTATCTGCTTGCTTCCTTTCCCTTTTACCTCTTGAGAGATAAAATGTGGTGCAGGCCACAACCCAGGGAAACTCCCTTTACTTTGGATCAGGGAGGTGACATGAGTAAGGGTGGTGTTACAATCCCGCCCCAGTCCTCTTTACATAAAATTATAATTACAAAACAGAGGACAACACAGAATACTGGGAATCATGCCCTAACCAAGTTAAACTAAAACCAGTCTTTGCCATGGTGTCAATTCTGGATCATAGTGACCCTATAGGACAGAGTACAATTGCCCCATAGAGTTTCCAAGAAGCACCTGGTGGATTTGAACTGCCGACCTTTTGATTAGCAGCTGTAGCACTTAACCACTACACCACCAGGGTTTCCAACCAAGTTAATACACACTTTTTTGGAGGGACATAATTCAATACATGACACTAGTCTTGTAAATTTAGGCAAGTAACTTAACATGGGCCTCAGTGTCTTCTGCTAACAGGAACCATGAATGCTTGACTCAAAAGATCATTTGAGGACTACGAAATGGAAGATTCTAGCCCAATTTCCTGCGGCCACATAGTTAATATTAGATCCCTTCCTTCAAATAAACAGTGGATTCCACAGCTGGAAACAACTCTGCTGTAATTTGAATGGCGAAGTCAATGGCATAGAAAGGGGAAAGAGATGTTTTATGCTGACCTTCTCCCTGAGATCCTCATGCTATCTTCTTCAAAGAACATATAATAGATTTAAAATATTTGCCAAGCATCATGATAAGCACTGGGGATACCGTTGTTAAACAAAACAAAATGATGATTGCCATCATTGAGTTTACATTATAACGAGAATGATAACAAAGACATAAACGACCTTACCACAGAGTATGTTACGTGCTATGAAGTGATAGAATAAATATACGTGACCAGGGTGGGGGCTTCTTCAGGCAGAGCCTCCCATGAAAAGTCTCCCAGAGGATGTGACATTTGGCCAAAGACCCAAAGGAAGAGAACAACTAGCCATGTTTGGAGATAGGATAATCCAACCAAAGGGAGCAGCAATCATCGAGGCCCCCAAAAGAAAATGTCTGAGGATTTAAGAAGAGCAGGCACAGACGAGTGTGACAAGAGAATAATGAGCCAGAGGAAAACTGGTTTAAGAGGTGGCTGAGAAGTGGACAGGGTCTGGCAGGCCATGTGATGGAATGCAGATTATATTTTGCATGCAATAAGAAGTCATTGATGGATCTTAACAAGCTGAGTGGCAGGATGCCTATGGCAGGTAAAATAATTCTTCCCTTCTCCCCCCTCCCCCCTCCCAAAAAAACATGTTCAGGCTCTTATCCCCAGAACTTGTGAATATACTACCTTACATGTCAAAAGGGACTTTGTGGACATGTGATGGGGACAGTATCCTGGGTTATCCACTTGGCCCCAAGGTTATCACAAGGGTTCTTATAAGAGAAGGAGGTAGGCAGGAGAGTCAGAGCCAGATGTGACAAGGGAAATAGAGGTCACAGTGATGCAGGGCCATGAGCCAAGGAACGTAGGAAGCCTTTAGAAGCTAGAAAGGCAAGGACATAGATTCTCTCCTAGAGCCTCCAGAAAGAATGTAATCCTGTTGACTTCTTGATTTTAGCCCAGTGAAACCAATTTCAGACTTCTGACCTCTGGAACTGTAAAAGAATAAATTTGTGTTATTTTAAGTCACTAAATTTGTTTGTTAAAGCAGTAGTAAGAAACCAATACAATGTCTATGGCTGTTGAGAGGAGAACGGCTTGGAGGGAGATCAAGGGTGGAACGGGAAGGCCAATCAAGGTGCTAGTAAAGCAATCTAGACAAAGCAGGCCTGTGATAAGGAGCCACACTCGAGATACATTTTGGAAGTAGGACTGATACAACTTGCTGGATTTCCTTAACTCCTCAGCCATTCTTTGTTCTGGCAGCAGCTGGAACCCCTGGGTATTATTTGGCACACTGAAGCCATCAGTCTTAGAAAGCAAGCACTGCTTTACCAGGTGACTGATTTGACAAAGAAATAATTCACTCAGTAGCTGGAAACATCTAGCCAATGGAAAAACCAAACTCAGAGTCTAGGTTGAACCAGTCTAAAGGCAAATTCTTCAGTTCTGTGCTGCTATAAAGAGTGGAAAAGCAATGACAAAGATGGCATGGCAGCAAGCACAAAAAAGAATGCCTTTGTGGGGAAAAATGAGTTTAGGAACAAATTCCAGGCTGTACAGAATTTCTCCTTTACAAGAAATAAGAATAATTTTTCCCAAAGTGGGAAAGAGAAGAAAAGCAATACATTGCTCACTCTAGTGCCATTTGTCATGCCCCTCTGATTACCATTTCTTCTTCTTCATGCCCTGTCCAGGTCTGGGCCACAGCTGGCTGGTAACAGTAAACCATTCCTATATGCAGAGATTCAGGCTGTGGCTTCTACCCACAGTCCTCTCACCACAGCCCAGAGCTGTCTAAAACACCAGCTGAAAGACTGATAAGGAGCCAGGAGCAGGGAAATGGGAGGAAACCCCACAGGAGACCAACAATGCCGCATACACCTGTCGCACAATGGACATTCCCTTCCCAAGAAGACTATAAATAAGCCTTCACCCCCACCAAGCCTTCCAGAACCTTGTTCACAGGATTGCCCTAAAACCAGTTTCCCCCTACCCCCAACCCCTCACTGCATGAGTTGTGTGTACCTACATGAGGTATCTGTCTCCAGCAGGCAAGCCTCAGGGCCACCAGCCATTGTTCTCTCCTACAGTTTTGGAGAGTTATGTTATTCTCTGCGTGTGCCACACACTGTCCCTGCCCTCAAAGAAACCCTCTAAGTCTCCCCAGGAATGGAGGTTTTGCCTGGTTGAGGGAGGAGGGAAGCCATCAGCATTTTCAGCACTAGCCATTGGAGTACCCAAGAGAAGCCAGGAGGCTCAGGATCTACATATGAGAAGCTGTTCTGGAGGGTAAGGGAAGAGGGAATTGTGTAAATGTTTCAGAACACTGCAGTTCCTCTCACTCTGTTGCTGCTGTTATTGCTGATAGCTGCTGCTGAGTCAGCCCCTGACTGCTGGTGACCCCATGCACAAGGCTATAAAATGCTCCCCTATCCTGTACCATCCCCATGATCAGTTGTGGATCTGGCCTTTGTAATCCATAGGGTTTTCATTGGCTGATTTTCAGAAGCAGATCACCAGGCTTTTCTTCCAGCATCATAGCAACACCCAAGCCTCCACAGACAGTTGGTAGCTGTACATGAAGTACATTGATTGGGAATTGGACTTAGGCCTCCTTCATGGAAGGTGAGAATTCGGCCACTGACTATCACTACCCCCTTCTTCTCTATGTACCACCCTCCAATTGCCTCAGCCTTTTACAAACTTGCTGTATTCATCAGCTCCTGGGAAACCATCTATGGCTCTGACTCTATCATAGCTCCAAAGAAGCCTCATCTGAACCCAGCTAGCCTTGTGTTCTCCCTACCCAGAACATCCAGATCTCTATTCTGTTTTGATGTTTACCATCTCAGTCTAATGAACCCATTTCTGACCCAAACCTGTCACTCTCTAGATTAGTGCTTCATCTTACCTTCTTCACAGCCCACAGGTCCTCAAAGTGATTTGTAGGAGAATACCTCCATTTTTATGGACAATGAAAAACAAAGTACTTTACTAAAAACACATGCATACACACAGAGACACAAATGTCCAATGCACATAAAGAAGGTGTCCTCTCACTTTGATCACTCCCATCAGAGCTAAGCCTTGGCCTTGGTCTCTATTTTAGGAAGCTTTTTATCCCATGGGCCAGGAAGGCAACCAATTGCCTGAGGAGAATGGCACTGAGATGAATATAGAGGTCACTCTGGACACCGCATGTTGTTAGTTGATTACACACTTTTCTAAGGCCGTCCTTGGTACAGAGGCAGTGAATGCTAAATGGCATGTGCTTCTCGTTCCAGCAATTAGTTTTGATCTCTCTGGCTTAATGCTGTGTCCAGTTGTTCTGAAAGAGAAAAGAAATTCTGTGTCCCTGCACCATTTATTTTTATATATTCATTCTTTGAAGAATGAATGAAGCCTAGTTCTCTCCTAGGCATTGTTGAGGATAAGAATGAATCATTCCCCACCTTCAAGAAGTTAATAGCATAGAAGAGGAGAGAAAACATGTACACAAAACATGACATACAACATTTTCCAGTGTTCAGTGGAGGGAAAGGACCCTTTTTCTATTCAACAAATATATGCGAGGCAGAGTTCAAGGCCTTGAGGATACAGAAGTGAGCAAGGCAAAAAAAAAAAGACCCCTACTCTCATGAGGAAAGAATCATTACACCAGTAAAAAAAAAAAAAGAAATTAAACATACAAAGTAAAGTTTAAAAGTGATAAATAGAATTAATAGAAGAGCAATGGGATGGAACGGGAGTGAGTCTCTGAAGAGGTGACCTTCTCTGTGAATGGCAAGAAGGCTCTAGCCAAACAAGGTCTAAGGAAGAGCATTATGGGAAGAGGAAACAAGCACAAAGGCTACGAGGTAGGCACAGGCTGAGAACTTTAGGAGAAAAGTGATAGCTCAGTTTCAAAGGAAATTTGCATTTGCAAAAAATAAAATGGCATAAGCAAAAGCACAGAGCTGGGGAAGCATGGACTGTGTTTAGTTGGAAGCAAGCCTGGATTTGAAGCAAGGTCTGGTGAGATCTGAAATTCAGAAGACAAAATGAACGTAAATAATTTATGGAGAGCCCTGGGGGCCAGACTACGGCTGTGGAGTGTATTCTATAACCAGGGAGCACTGCAGGCTTTAGAACCATCCGTGATTGATAAGAACAGTGCCTAAGGAAGATTTCTCTGGCATTAGTGGAAACTATCTGAGCCTTTGACAAACAAGTATTCCTCTGCGCTTCCATCAAAGCTTCTATTTCCTAATAAATATTCATCTTCATGCCTAAGTTTCTTGTAAGAGGCTTGACTGTAAAATAGTTTTAGGTAGAGCCGGCTACATAATTTGTGGGGCACAGCGGAAAAGAAAACGTTGAGCCCCTTGTTCGAAAGGTAGTTTCCTTTCTTTGCCTTCTCTCTCAACTTACCATGATCTTTGTATTCGTTATTTTATGCTGTGCTGCTTTGGGCACAAGGAGACTTGTTGGGCAAGAGCAGGCCTCACAGGGACCTGGTGTCTCCTCTCAACCCCAGCCCTCCCCTCGCACAGGATGGGAGTGGAGGGGGGTGGAAGACAGGAGTGGTCGCAGGAGGGAGACCGGTGGCAGGAGGTGGAAGCACACATGAACTGAGGCTCTAAGTGAAGCTCCGCCACATGCTCCATTGTCCCATCGCACTTCACTTACACAACGCAAATATAAACATAAAATTATTTAAGAATTTCAAGATGATGATTACAGACTATTAAACTCCAAGTGTGGCATCCCCTTCTGAGGGTGGGGACTTGCGCAACTACATTGGTGGCAGGCCCATGAACCCTGCCCTGGTTTCAGGCCTGAGGAGGTGGTTACTGTATCTCAATATAGTTGTGTCTTTTTTTTCCCCTGGGAACCTAAACTTAGTTAGGTACTCCACTTTAAAGGCACCTGCGCTACTACAGTTAAATAAGATGTTATCATTGGTGGGAATTGAGTGAAGTATACATGAGACCTCTCTGTATTCCATTTTGCAACTTCTTGAGGATCTATAATTATTTGAAAATAAAATGTTAAGTACTAAAAACCCCACACATGTGGTATTTTTTGGAAGGAAGGCAAGGAGGAAGAAAGAAAGGAAAGCAGTAAGGGAGGGAGGGGAGAAATGAGAGAGAGAAAGAAAGAAGTCCAAGGGTAAGACTGAGAGGATAAAAATGAAAGCCACTTAGTGGTACTCATTCTGGTTGTAGAATGTTCTTTAGAAGCAAGAATGGAAAGACTTTGACTTGCTTACTTTGGATATACCAAAAAGGCAAACCCATTGCCATCAAATCAATTATGACTCATAGTGACTGTATACGACAGAGCAGAACGAAACCATAGGGTTTCCAAGGCTGTAATCTTTATGTTCGGAAACGAACTGCCACATCTTTCTCCCCTGGAACAGCTGGTGGGTTTGAACTGGCGACCTTTAGTTAGCAGCCAAGCGCTTTAACCACTGGGCCACCAGGGTTCTTAAAGACACATCATCAGGAAAGACCAATTGCTAGAAAAAGACATAATCTTTGGTAGAGTGCCAACAAAAACAAGAGAAACCTTCAGTGAGATAGACTAACACAATAGCTCTAACAATGGACTGAAACATACCTACAATCATAAAGATGGTCCAGGACCAGGCAAAGCCCATTCTGTTATATATAAAGTCACCAGGAATCTGAGCTGTCTTGGCAGCAGCTAAAAACAATGGTACTCATCTCGACATCACAACCTCAGCATGCAACCTCAGCTGGAAATATAAACCTTGGCCATGAGCTAGGAGGGGATGAAAGGAGAATAGTTAAGCTCACATTCTGGCCACATTTTCTTCTTCAGCCTATTCAAATACACTAGATGATCATTTACTGACTGCTTACTCTGTACAAGGAATGCAGTACCCTATGCTCCCTGGGGTTATAATACCAGGCAACTGCATTTCAAGTAAGGAATGCATTCCCAGACCTGATGGAATTCAAGACTAATCTTGACAAAGAATAGCAGGTACTTCTAGTTACCAGCTAAAGAAGTGCTGCCTTGTGGCAAAAGAGTGAACCGAGTTCCCTTGGCCCCTGTGTTTTGAAATCCTCGCTGATTTTTTATTTAATTAGAGCATTCACCTTATTTCTGATTTTGTGCCTGATATTTACATAATAGTATTTAATATTTGCATAAATTACATTGGCATAAAAGGTAACTATACAGATTCTAAATGAATACTATTGGGGTTAAATAAATTAACGAACGTAAAATACCTAGTACAGTCCTTGGAACAAAACAGGCACAAAATTAAAGGCAGTCATTCTTATTGCTGTTATATTTAATATTATTACTAAAAAGTTACGAACTCCAATTCCAAAGAATAGCATCTCTAAGCTAAAAATCTGGGGCAGAATCCTTTTATCCATATGAGTAGAATAAAGGTAGAGCTCAAAGAGTTAAAATATTGTAGAAAAAAATATCATTTAGCTTTGAGATTCTAAGTATTTTTCCACTGAAAGGAAAATTAATACCTAGTCAATTATTCTGCTTCTATGCAAATGTGGAGCCAAGAAACAAATTAAACCTACACATCATCCCAAAGCTTTGGTCTAGTCAGTGATTACGATACCTCCTCCATTATGTTATTTTACTTTGCCTACATCCTGGAGGAAGGACTGATATTCAATGAGATCCCTGAATTAAAGTCTAGCAGTGGTAGAAGCACTCTGAATAGTCATTCCCTGTTCAGGATGAGTAGCCTATAGTGTTCTTCAAATTCTAGGTAACAGCTAGAGAGTCAGGGACCCCCCTAAGCATCAGGGCCCAGGCTGGGGCTCCAGAGTTTAGAGAACCCAGCACATCTTCATTCAGTGTAAAGCCAGGCCTCCCTCTGGCTCTGTCCACTGTCAGTACATCTGTCCTGAGCAGCACATCCTTCAGGGGCTGTCCTGTATCTTGATGGGACCTCAGGGAATGAAAGAAGACCAAAGCCATCAGAGAAGTGCCTTTACCCAGTTCCAGAGAGAAAGACAGGGGGAGAAATTACTGAAAGGAGAGCTACGGGGATTTACCTCTGCAGAAGTATTGCCACAGCTGTAAGAAACATAGCAAAACACCAGAAATTTGTTCCAGAAAAAAAATCTCATTGCTGTATACCAGGATTGTGGTTTCCCTAACAGTTGCCCACCTTGATCAGTGTGTTTTATTGAGCATTTCCTTTGGACTCAGGGCAGTCCTAGATACTATTTGGGGAAAAACACATAACCCCTGCTCAGATGGAGTTTCTATCTACCCGGATCCATAAAACCCAGAAGAAATAACTCATCTAATTTTTTTTTTTAAGATTAAATTCAGGTTGCTGTTTTTTGTTTTGTTTGTGTGTGTGTGTTTTAGGTGAAGATTTACAGAGCAAATTCATCTCTATTCAATAACTTATACACAAATTGTTCCATGACATTGGCTGAAATCCCCACAATGTGTCAGCATCTCCCATTATCACCCTGAGTTCCCCATATCCATTCCTCTGGTTTTCCTGCCCCTTCCTTCCTCCTCATCTTTGCTTTTGAACAGATATTGCTCTTTTGGTCTCATATAGATGATTGTTCTGAGGAGCACTTTCCTCACGGGTGTTAGTGTATATTATTTTGTAGGCCTGTCTATTATTTGGCTGAAAGGTGATCTCTGAGAACAGCTTCAGTTTCAAGTTAGAAGGATATGAAAAGGCCTAAGTCTTGGAGGTTTCTCCAGCCTCTCTCAGACCATTAAATCTGGTCCTTTTTATTGATTTGAATTTTGTTCTATTTTTTTTTTTTTTTTTTTTCACACTGTAACCAGGATCCACTATTGTGATCCTGGTCAGAGTGGTCAGTAGTGGTAGCCAGGCACCATCTAGTTTTTCTGGTCTCAGGCTAGTGGTGGCAGTGGCTCCTGTGGCCCATTAGTCCTTTGGACTAATTGTTTCCCTGAGTCCTTGGTTTTCTTTGCTCTCCTTTGCTCCAAACAGAAAGAGACCACTAGTTGTATAATAATTCATGTATTAAGAGATCAGAGGAGTCCTGGGTAGTGCAAATGGTTAAGTGCTCAACTATTAACTGAAAGGTTGGTGGTTTGAACCCACCCAGAAGCCCTACAGAAGAAAGTCTTGGCAATCTGCTCTGAAAGGTCATAGCCTTGAAAACCCCATGGAGCGAAATTCTACTCTGCAACACATATGGTCACCATGTGTCAAAACTGACTTGACAGCTACTGTTTTTTATTTGTTTGTTTGTTTGTTTTTGATTAGCAAGAAATTAAGAGATCAGTTCTTAGTCTCACGGACTGGAGTCCAGGCCCCAATCTTGCTACTTGCTACTTGGGTGGACCCAGGCAATTCAATGGGCTTCTCCAAATCTTTCTTCTGACCTATAAGATGGTGATAATAGCAGCCCTGGCGCCACCGGGAAATGTGAGCATGACATGGGGTGAATCTAGCCTTTATTGATATACATTTCATGTGGAGACAGTATAATATTGTAGTTAGGTAAGCCTGGGTTCACATCCTGGCTTTACCACCTATTAGCTGCATATCTTTCTTCAAATAATCCCTCTTGCCTCTATTTCCTCATCTAGAATGCAGATAATATGCTCCTCATACTGAGATTATTTTATAACCTTTCTAAAATCAGTAAGGAGAAGTAAGATGGCTTTCCAGACATGAAGAGTCAGAGCCAGCCAGTGAAAGAGTTGTTCTGATGCCCTTTTATTCTTCACTCAATACAAGGCTAAACCACATTCAGGACTCACTTGTGCTATTTTTAGCACTATGCTGGTTAGATTGCTTTTCCTGTTTTCAAATGTCTAAGCCATTCAGAACATTTCTTGGGATTGGACAGAAAGGGGTTTCCTATAAACTCCCAGTCAACTTAATGGGCATGGAAAAAGACGTACTGCAAAAAGGGAGTATTTTTATTACCACCCCAAGGCTCCATGGTGGATCATAGAATGAGTTATCTTATTTGAGGCAGGTTCAATGGGAAGACTGCTCTCTATTATTTACTAGAAATACTAAACCAGCAGGCTACCATAATTTTCAGACACAGAGAGATTTCTTACCAAAATGTGGCACATATAACATGTTTTCTTCCCTTTTCTATACCTCTGTTTATCTTCTGAAAAAGAGGCACCCTGATTTTATGATGTCTTACTTAAGAACAATAGACCTTAGTCCCAATTTGCTAATCTCATTTGTTTCCCAAGAGAAAGAAGAAAATCTTTAATTATAAGGTAACTGTTAGGGGAGCTCACAGGCTCGTAAAAAGTGTATTAGATGGAGAATCTGCCAGAAGCGATGACTAAAGATTAAAAGCATATGGTGCAAAATAAGAGTTCAATAAATGTTAGCCAAAAAAAGAACCACATGAGGCACTGTACAGCTCAGTGCTCAGTTGTATAGTACAGGTATGTTTTGTAGGAAGAGAGAAAGTGGTGAAGGATACAAGAGGTAAAAAAGACTTTATGGAGGAAGAGGAATTTAAGCTGCACTTTGAAGGATGCCTAGAATGTGAAGGAGGAGAATAGACGAGAGGAGGAAATGGTAAAGGGAACTTGAGCACAAACAGAGAAAGGAATAAATGTAGTGTGTTCTGGCCCCTCTCCCGTGGGTATTAAAAGGTGAAATTCGATAGGTGTGGTGGAGCCAGGTTATGGAGGAGATTGGGAATCTGCAGAAGAGCCTTGATGGGATATTTTTGATGTGTTCATGAGTCTGTCAGACTGGGTTTGTGCAGGAAATAGAATTTAACACAGTAATTTAAACAGAGGAAGTTTCATATTAAGAATTATTAACCAATGATAGCAGAATAATTATAAAGATGGAAAGAGAACTCTAAGTGTGTCTTAAGTTGGACAGAAATTATCCAAGGAAGGACAAATTTGGAAGTGGGGGTTCAGACTTCATTGGGTAAAGTATGGTTACAGCTCACTGGATGATGGGAAATTTCACTGGGTTGTCCAGGCCAGAGCTGGCCCACAGTCTCCAGACAAGCAGGAACAACCCACAGTGGCTCAGGTGACCCAAGGCTGCTAGGCAGGTGTGCAGAGTCAGGACTACAGAGGTAGTCAGGGCACCGTTGCAGTGTGAGGCCCAGAGAGCATGGTATCTGTATTGGGACAGCCACAGAAACAAAGTCTGGAACATAGGCAAGCTGAGGCTGATGCTTGAGCATGCAGAGGGTGTCAGATGTTGGGGTGCTTCTGCAGATGCTGCTAGACTGGGAGCTGGAGAGGCCTCTCTCTATAGGAACCTAGTGCACTTCTGGGTACTACTTAGGCCAAAGTGACCAGCTTTCTAGATGCCCAGCCTCACAGCACCCTCAGTGTGTGTGTAAGGGGCCGAGGCAAAGGTGTGGGGAGCAGCTACTGTGCCAGAGAGCACTGTATAGGGCTCCCCACTATGCCACCACTGCCCAAATTGAAAACTGGGGAAAACACACAGCAGACAAACCCTGGAGGAAACTGCATCCTACAAGCACATACCCCAGAGAAAACCTTGAAGGCCAAGGAGTGGAGGAAAAAATGCAGCACTGTCTGGGATCCTGGTGAACTATCATCGGGAACTAGGAAGAAGAGCCCCTTCTCCTTACAATGCCTCTCCAGTGCTCTCTACTAACATTTAACTTTAATCCAGAAGGCAAAGAAAAAATATTTAAAAGGCCTAGATCCATTTTCACAAATCAGGAAACAAAGGATGAATATGCAGCCCAGAGGCAACAAATTATGAACAGTCCTCCTCCAGGTAATAACCACCACTAGTTCTGGAGCAGAATATTTTCTTAAATATCCTTAAAACAATACTATTTTAAGAATGAGGAAACTGAGGCACAGAGAGGTCAAGTAACTTGTCCAAGGTCACATAGCGACCTAATAAGTGGTGCTGGGAAGATTCAACCCAGCTAGTATGACGCTAAGGAGCCCTGGTGGTACAATGATTAAGTGCTAGGCAGCTAACCAAATGGTTGGCGGTTTAAAGCCACCAGCTGCTCCACAGGAGAAAAGACCTGGTGATCTGCCCCATAAAGTTTACAGCCTAGGAAATCCCAGGAGGCAGTTCTACTCTGTCATATAAGGTCGCGATGCATTGGCATGGACTCGACGGCACACAACAGCAGTCTGATTGTACAGTCCACCTACAAATGAACAGTACACTGAATACAATGGGAAATCTTCTAGGAGAAACTTTCAGATGCTTAGCTTAAGATGTAGAATGTCTTGATTTTACAGTTAATCTAGTAACATTTTTGACAAATTTTAACAGGGTCCTGTTTCACTACATTACAGTGTTTCTGTTGTGATGTTAGTATTGGGTTACACTCTATTGAAACACTCAGGAGCCAAAGAAAATTATGACACATGAGCCGTGACTACGGTCAGAAATGTTCCTTCAAAGCTGTAGAGCCAGACCCCAATATCATTAGCATCGGAGGGCTAACTATCCAGCAGGGAGACTGTCTGCTGGGGCGCAGTGTAATGCGTTGGTCCATACATAGATAAACTCTTTCAGTTCCAAGAGCTGTCTGTATTTCCTGGAACCTTGAAGCTCTCAGGTGCCAAGAAAAGGAATTGGTGCTGCCAGCATGTATTTATCACTCCTAAAAAATGGCTCCCTGCTCCAGGCAAACTGAAAAGAGAAACAAAAAATTCTGAGTTTCCAGCCAGTTACCTCTGCTGACGTCACAACTGCAGCCAGGTGTCTTTATAAAGTGGAGAAAGAGACACAACCATGTTTTAGGCTCAAGTATCTTATTCATGTACTTCTATTCAGACTTAGAGATTTACTACAGCTTTGAGGGCAATGAAATTGTCTTCATCTCAATTTCGTGGTAAAACCAAAAGAAGTGTCATGGATTAAATTATAAAAAAAAAAAAAAAATTATGTCCCCCCAAAAATATGTGTATCAACTTGGTTAGGCCATGATTCCCAGTATTGTGTGGCTGTCCTCCATTTTGATATTGTAATTTATGTTAAGAGGATTAGGGTAGGATTATACCACCACCCTTACTCAGGTCACCTCCCTGATCCAATTTAAAGGGAGTTTCCCTGGGATGTGGCCTGCACCACCTTTTATCTCTTAAGAGGTAAAAGGCAAGAGAGGCAAGCAGAGAGTTGGGGATATCATTCCACCAAGAAAGAAGCACTGGGAGGAGAGAGTGGCCTTTGGACCCGGAGTCCCTGCATGAAGAGGCTTCTAGTCCAGGGGAACATTGATGAGAAGGCCAACAGAGAAAGAATGTCTTGCCCTGGAGCTGATGCCCTGAATTTGGACTTTAAGCCTATGCAACTGTGAGGAAATAAATTTCGCTTAGTTAAAGCCATCCACTTGTGGTATCTCTGTTACAACAGCACTAGATGACTAAGACAAGAGGAAATATTAAATTCATGAAGGCTTCAACAGGGAAGGAAACCCTGGTGGTGTAGTGGTTAAGAACTTGGCTGCTAACCAAAGGTCTCCAGTTTAAATCCACCAGGTGTTCCTTGGAAACTCTACGGGGCAGTTCTACTCTGTCCTACAGGGTCGCTATGTATCAGAATCGACTTGAAGGCATTGGGTTTGGTTTCTTTTGTTTTTTTCTTAGGGAAACCAAGGACTGACCATGAACAAGAGTCAGTCTCACGTGCTTCTTCTATTTTCTGTTCTCTCTCGAGCTTTCTGTTCATCTTTTCTTGCCTACCCAGTAGAAGAAAAAGGAAAGTATACATACCTACCTACATACATACATACAATCATAATCTTGAGTAGGATGGTGAAGGGATCAAGTCCTTGGAGAGTCAAGACTTCTATTTATTCACAGGACAAAGATAGCAAAGGTCACTATAGCAAACGCCTGCCTGTATCTTTCCTTCCTTCTTGAACATTCAGGGTTTGCAGCTCTCCTGATCCTATCAGCTACGACATAGACAGAGGCTGTCATCTTATAGCTACTAAGGAGTGATGGTCTTCAGTCACTGATGAAAAGAGATGTGTCCACACTGCTGCCTAGAGATAAATGGCTTTCTGCACTATTAATAAGATTCTGAGAGATGCTCTTTCCTCAATTTTGCTTTAACCTTCTAGCTTTAAATATAGTGCTCTAGATGTGTGTTTCATATACCCTTTCAGGTAGTGTTCTTCTTGAGGGCATGCTTTCTCTCCTGCTAAATGTGTCTTGGCTTTGTTTTCCCACTCCATCTCACCCTCAAGAATCAGCTGTTTTTTTTTTTTTTTTTTTTTTTATGGCTGAAGATGTTCTTTCTCCCCTTTTAGTTTGTGGCATTTTCCTGGCTGAGTCTTCAGATAAAGGAAGCGTATTGGAACGCTGCCCAACCTTTTCCATTTTCTTGGACAAAGAGGCCTAGCAACAAGAAAAAATTCGAATATGTTCAAACCAAATTTTTGACCAAAGCAAACCATTCAAAAACATCTGTAGGCAATTTTATTTTATCAGGGGGCCCACGTTGCTGATAGACGCAAATGTCCTGCCTATGTTTTTCTTTGTAGAAATCATTTAATTTAGAATGGATTCACTATGGGTTGGGTTTTTTTTAATTATTATTATTGTCTACCATTTGCCTTTTCTGAGCAGTCTGACCTTTGGGATTCTTTCCATAGAAATCTTATTCCTGTGATAGACAATGTCAACATTATCCAAGGTCATCTGTAATAAACAACGCAAGTTCTTTTATTCTCAGTCTATAGCTTCTGGACCTCACTAAATAATTCCCTGGTAAATCCCTTCAGTATCCCTGCTATTTTAATCAGTCCTGCATACATGAAACAGCTGGGTCTCTGACTGGGCTTAGGCATGGAAATATGGAGCTGAAGCATTTCTATGCCTTGGAAAGAAGAATATAAAGGATTAAGCAAGCAAAGTCTTAAAGAAATCTTATTATTTCCAGAACAGGCATAAGAGAGACTTTTGTCAGAGGCAGAGGGCAGGAATCAAACAGAATCCATTTAAGTATTAATGCCAAACTGAGGGATGGAGTTTCACTTACGGGATGAGTTGAAAACCCCAAAGACATAGCGGTAAAATAGAAGAGGGTTTCTAGCTACCCTTTATCTGTAGAAAGCTTTTGATTGGGGAATACGGCACCACAAACCAAGCAGCATTAGGATTAGACTAAATGGAGAATCTTTTCCAACTCCTGTAACTCCACAAGAGTGGGGCTTATAGGTGTCTAGGATGATGAAATAGAGAGGAAAGAGGAAGATGAGTAGGCACCCACCCTTGCAGCACAGGCCCTGCATCCATGGTGTTATTGCAGCTAATCCCAGGGCCACAGCAGCCTCATAATCATAAGCAATTAGGCAGCAGCTGAGATTAGTAAAAATGGAATCTGGCCCATGATTGAGACCATGTAAGAGACAGTAGCCCTTATTTTTTAATCCAGTCCATTCATCAATCATTCATTCTTCTCACCCTGGAGCAATGCAAGCAGATGGAAAAGGGCCTCATAAATAACTTGTAGGTACTATCTTGGTTGTGTGTCATTCATATGTCATATTATTATATTCCTTTGAATTCTCCTATCGCAAAGGATGTGGGGAAACACTGGTATTTCAAAAGGGCACCACAGTGCTGATGCTGAGATTCCAAAATATTATACCATCGTATCTGGATGATGGGTCCAAAGGAAAGCAGACGGAGTGAGCAGTTGCTCTAGGCAAAGGAGCACATCCGCCATTTACCAACAGAATAAAATCTTCAGGCTATACTTATGTCTCCCCATTTCTTTTTACAGTTTAAGGTGCTCTGTGAAAATGATATAGATAATTATCCACTCTGTATATGCATGCAAAGACTTTATCCTTACTAAAGCAAATGAAAATATATTCTCTTGGTTTCTAATGCCATGTGATTGGCCATATATAATTATTATAAGATGTGCTACCATCTTGGTGTTTACTAGAACAGATCGAAATTCTAGGTCTCTGTCTTGATTCCAGGAAAGCTGGTGGCCTCAGGAGATACTATGTCTTCTGAAATGTTGATAACCATAATCTTTAACTGCTGACACCAAAAGCCAGTAGCTCCCTAAATTCCAGTTGCTCAAGAAGTAAGGCATTTGAGAAAAGTCATTTGGGAAGGCAGAATCAGAACACCAGAGATTAAGTTCTGTCTCTATTTCTGTCTGTGTAACCTTGGGGTATCTCATTGTACCTCATTTTCTTCCTCTAGAAAATGGAGATATTAACTTCCTGCTTCATAGTGAAGTTAAACAAGACAGAGTCCATGAAAATTACTTGTGAGCTAAAGTGCCACAAAACTATGAGATCTTACTTTTAATCAAAGAATATGTTGAATCTGTCCACCCATAAATTATAAGAAATTCTTTATATATGTGTAGCTCTCTATATGCACACGTACACCTATAAGTTATTTTGAGGAGTGGGTCCACAGCTTTCATCAGCATCTCGAATAAATCATTACCTAATATTGGTTGAGAACCTCTGGACTACAGGCACACCTCTCAGTTATACACACAGGCACAGGTGTACACAATACATGATCTAAGACATGTAGTCTAAGACAGATTCAAAGGCACACACTCAACAAGCCCTTATTAAGTGGCTAACCATATGCATGGCACTACTAAGTAACCCACAAAGCTAATTTATGTCAATTTGTGTCCCTTAATTTTCATTTCTGACTTTATTGCTCAGACAATTACTTTTACTTGTAGAATAAATATTTGAAAGTCTTAGACCTAACATTTCAAACAGGGAAGGACAACACTGGATAGAGATCAGACCATCACATGAAACAAGAAGTTTTTCAGGGTATCTGTGTGGGAGGAAGAGAGGAAGAGTAAAAGAATGGGGTGGGTAAAGTTAAAGAAAGAACTTATTGCCTCTCTTTTGGGATAGCCATAGAGATGATTTATGGATATTTTAGTAAAACACAGAAGATGGGCAATAATCAACAAATTTCTAATCAATGGACAGTGAGGGCACTTAAAGTCAGCTGCTCGTTGAAAGATTGGATTGAATGTCTAGGACTAGAAAGCTTCCTAGAGCCTCAGTTTTCCTGGAATAACATTTTCTTCCTGTCAACTAACCAGCTGATTAGGAAAGAGTTGAACCAGGAGAGGAAGGAGGTTGATAGAACACATGATGTTCAGGTCATGATCCTGATACCGCTAAGTTCCTTTCTAAGGGACTGTGATGGCTAACGTTATGTGTCAACTTGGCTAGGCTATAATTCTCAGTGGTTTGGCAGACGCTATGTATCACCTCCCATTTTGTGATCTGATGTGAGCAACCAATCAGTTGGAACAGAAGCTTCCTTAGGGGTGAGGCCTGCATTCATGATATAAATCAATGTTCTGGCAAAGCTCTCTCTCTCTGGAATCTGTATTCATCTAATCATCTTCTGACCTTTGATTCTTGGGACATGAGAAGCCTTCAGCCTGCTGCCTGGCCTGCAGTTTTGGATTTGCCAGCTTTTGCTATTCTTTTAGCCAGCAGCCTGCCACCCCACCTGTAGATTTTGGATTCGTCAGCCCCTGTAACTGCTGACCCATGGGTTTGTGACTTGCTATCCTCCACAACTGTGTGAGCCATTTCCTTGAAATAAATCTCTATACATATATTTATACATACATATGCTTCACCAGTTTTACTTCTCTAGAGAACCCAGCCTAAGACAGAGATTAAAAAAACCATGGAATCAAGTCCCAAGATTTTTTCTCACAGTAGGGGTCAGGGTGGTAACAAACCAGATTCTACAGAGCTAGTTGCTAAGTGGAGTGATCCTAAAATCTGGGGTGAAACAGAAGAGAGGTCAAGCTCTATTTCATCTTCTAGTCCAAGAATTTTTCTCTCCAGACTCCTGAACTCCAAAGCTAATCCACAAACGAGTTTCAGAGATGTCTTTGAACCTCCTGAAGTGGTGTTCAATATTAATAAGTAAATCCTGGGCTGAGGGTCGATAGCTTTCCCCACATTCTCAAAAAAACTCCATGACCCTCAAAAAGTTAAGACCTAAGTATTCCTAGCCTACCAGGCAGATTCTTCAGATCATATTTGTACCCACTGCAAAGGCAATCAAACAGAATGCAGAAATTATCAAACAATATCATTGAAGTCACATGCTAGCAAAATTTTGCTGAAGAGCATTCAAAAAAGGCTGCAGCTGTACATAAAAAGGGAAAATTCAAGCCTCAAGTTGCAATAGTGAAGGATTCTATGGGAAAAATACTGAATGACGCAGAAAGCTTTAAAAGAAAATGGAAGGAATACAGAGTCACCGTACCAAAAAGAATTGGTCGACATCCAACCATTTCAGGAGGTAGCATACGATCAAAAACCGATGATACTGAAAGAAAAGTCTAAGCTGCCCTGAAGGCATTGGTGAAAAATAAGGCTCCAGGAATTGAAGGAATACCCACTGAAATGTTTCAACAAACAGATGCAGCAGTGGAAGCACTCATTCATCTGTGCCAAGAAATTTGAAAGACAGCTACCTGGCCAACCAACTGAAAGAGATTTCTATTTATGCCTATTCCCAAGAAAGGTGATCCCACCAAATGCGGAAATTATCCAACAATATCATTAATATCACATGCAAGTAAAATTTTGTTGAAGATCATTCAAAAGCAGCTACAGCCATATATTGACAGGGAACTGCCAGAAATTCAAGCCAGATTCAGAAGAGGACGTGGAAGCAGGGATATCATTGCTGATGTCAGATGGATCCTGGCTGAAAGCAAAGAATGCCAGAAAGAAATTTGCCTGTGTTTTATAAGCTATGCAAAGGCATTCCACTGTGAGGATCATAATAAATTATGGATAACATTGCAAAGAGTGGGAACTCCAGAACACTTAATTGTGCTCCTGAAGAACCTGTACATGGACCAAGAGCAGTCATTCAAACAGAACAAGGGGATACTGCATGGCTTAAAGTTAGGAAAGGTGTGCATCAGGGTTGTATCCTTCCACCATAACTATTCAATCTGTATGCTGAGCAAATAATCTAGAAGCTGGACTATATGAAGAAGAATGGAGCATTGGGATTAGAGGAAGGCTTATTAATAACCTGCCTTATGCAGATGACACAACCTTGCTTGCTGAAAGTGAAGAGGACTTGAAGCACTTACTGATGATCAAAGACTAAAGCCTTCAGTACGGATTACACCTTAACATAAAGAAAGCAAATATTCTCACAACTGGACCAATAAGCAACATCATGATAAATGGAGAAAAGACTGAAGTTGTCAAGGATTTCTTTTTACTTGAATCCACAATCAACACGTATGGAAGCAGCAGTCAAGAAATCAAAAGACACATTGTATTGTGCAAATCTGCTGCAAAATACCTCTTTAAACTTTTCAAAAGCAAAGATGTCACCTTGAAGACTAGGGTGCACCTGATCCAAGCCATGGTGTTTTCAATTGCCTCATATGCATGCAAAAGCTGGGCAATGAATAAGAAAAACCGAAGAAGAATCAATGCCTTTGAATTACGGTGTTGGAAAACAATATCGAATATACCATGGGCTGCCAAAAGAAAGAACAAATTTGTCTTGGAAGAAGTACAGCCAGAATGCCCCTTAGAAACAAGTATGGCGAGCTTTCTTCTCATATACTTTGAACATGTTATCAGGAGGGATTAGGCCCTGAAGAAGGACACGATGATTGATAAGTAGCAGGTCATCAAAAACCAGAAAGACCCTCAATCAGATGGACTGGCGAACCAGCTGCAACAATGGGCTCAAGCATAACAAGGATCATGAGGATGGCACAGGACTGGTGGTGTTTGGTTCTGTTGTACCTAGGGTCACTATGATAGCACCTAACAACAAAACAACTTTTGATTGGTTTTCAGCTATTAAGTCAAAGCCCATGGAATAAACATAATGTGATTCATTCTAGGTCTTAAATTTCTCATATTTTTATAGTGGACATCTTTTGCTCTTGACAATCCAGCATCTCCCCAACCATTGCGAAATTAGTACATACCCCTTATTCTTGAGAAACTGTTCCTACCCCAAGTCATTTGATTATTATAGGGCTACTAATCACAATATATGATATTCACCAAACTCTCTTCAAGCACTTTAGAGGGCATGTACCTTGGGCCAATCATAACACTGGATCCCCCTGGCCCAAGAATTGATCCACAAGGTAACCACACAAACTAAATTAGGCCAGTCAGATTCACTCTCCAGAATATTCTGAATTAGGAGTGGACAAGTAGCTCTCTCTGACACCTCTGTGATTATAAGCTATAAGAATATTTCTCCAGAGAATCCATCTGCCATGTATTCTGTATGTGAAGGAAGGAATTAAACCAATATATAGGCTACAACCTAGGGTTGAAGTGTGTAGGAGTAATAAACCTAATAAAATCAAGTTCCTACTTTTAGTTTCTAATTTCCCCAGAACTGTCTTGGTTCTTGAAACTTTTCCTCCAATTCTATGATTTACTTCAATTTTTTTTCTAGTAACCTCCCCCTCTTCTGTTAAATTAGCTCAAGTTGTGCTTCTTTCATTTGCTACCAAGTAGTCTTGAGTGATAACGGTAACCGTATAATTTAGCTTCCAAATCAGAATATTTTGAGAGACGACACCATTAATGATTATGCTAGGACAACAGATGTAAGCAGGGAATGTCCCAGGCAAACTGGAACATATGTCATCTGGTGAATAATGCATAAACGGGTATTCTCTGCTTTCTCATTCACATGGAGGAACATGGTTTTAACTGACAATTTCAAGCTTATATATTCTGTGTTGCAGCTCGCTGTGAAAGAATAAGTTTTCTATTTCAAGTCCAATTCAACAAATTGGAAGAGACCAATCAATTGTGACTAAGATGGTGGAGTTACAGTATAAGAATTAGCCCTCCAGCTCTAACTCTACGTGTGTTTGTAGTGTGGTGGGGGGAGGAAGGGCTACCTTTCACAAAAATGAAGTCTTTTTGAAGTGAAATACTGGGATTTTCCTCTACTTAAATAGCTTAGAAGAGTATTAGAAGCCAAAGAATTCCCATCAAAATGACTGATTGATCTAATGAATTAGCCTACTACAGTTCCATGGATATTTGCAGAAGACATGAGATTCCTGGGTCATGGACAAAGGACTTTATTACTCACTGCAAAAGCAGCCACTGTCCACCACTGCTAAGCTGTAGGTCGTGATACCGGTTTACCTCTGTTACCAACAGGCTGCATTGCCTGCCATTCGACTTTTCAGGTACTTAGTCTCTTCCACTTTAAAATCTGGGGGTAATTCTAAATAATTTCTGAGGTACTTCCTATTTCCTAGTTTGGAAATTATTGAATGCCTTTTAAAAGTTCTTAAAACACCTCTCAGAGTAATCAAAATGAAAACTAGAAGTTATTTGCGCATGAGCCGCTTTTCTTCCTTGATGTTGCTGCCAACAACTAGAGGCTATAGCAATGACCTCCCTTTCGAAGCTGTAGAAAAACTCCAGAAAATTTCTCCCACAGCATCTGTGGCTTTACTTCCCTGTGATGTTTAAGCAGCAAACTCACACAAATATTGGCTCCAATTCTTTCACTGTTGTAGTAAGACGCCTATGTCCAAAGGTAATTTTTATGCTACGCAGACCCAACTCAAAAATGTATTTCAAAGTTAGTTTACTAGAACAATTCTTGAAAAATTGTTGTCCTGATCTCATAAGAGAATGGTGGAATCAAATCACCACATATTTTTTAAAGTGTGACTGTTACACAATAAACTGCTAAGTAGTTTGAGAGTAGGATGAAAATATAATTACTTTTAAAATAATAAATAATAAAAGAGAATCTTTTTGTTAGACTTTGTTCAAATAACACTGGACTCAAAACTTGACCTTTTATACAACTCCACTATTGTGTTAATTTGCCTGCAAAGCAATGAACTGTTAAATTGTGAATGTGAGTTTGAAACTGAAAACTTCTTGGGTGAATGCCATTGAACCACGCCAAATCCTTGATTTTTGTAAAATTCCCCTCTCAGATTTTCCAACTGACTATACATGTTTGCCCTTTATGCTTCATTAGTTTCTCAATTTGCAAA
This sequence comes from Loxodonta africana, assembly GCF_030014295.1. Classification (NCBI taxonomy): domain Eukaryota; kingdom Metazoa; phylum Chordata; class Mammalia; order Proboscidea; family Elephantidae; genus Loxodonta; species Loxodonta africana. The sequence goes on along the minus strand of NC_087343.1, from coordinate 111,410,266 downwards.
TATAAATAAAATATTTTACACAGTGAGTCTGTTCAATCGTAGTCCCTGTAATTATGACTTTATTTTTAAATGATCCATATCTTTTTCAATGCTGTAAAATAAATTAGAGTTTTGTTCCTGGGAATTTGACTGTATCTTTACAGCAACATCAGGTAATGTGACTTAACCATTTTTCTCTACTCTCATGGATTTTCTATTCTAGCTTTTCTCACCTTTCTCAGGGGTGTTAATTATATGTGCAATCTGATCCTAATTAAACCACTATAGTTATATATAGCCCTAGTTCTTTGAACATCATTATATTTACTGTGAATTAGTTAATTATAAATTTCTACAAAAATATCGTATGTTTAGGTTTTTATCCCTTGCTCTCAAGAGAATATCTTTCTGATAATTTGAAAGGAAGTACTAATGCATGCGTGTGGGAATGCATCTGTGTGGGTGTGTGCGTAGGTGTGTTTGTCATTAGTTGTTTTTTGTTTTTAGGGAGTTCCAAGCACTGAAACAATCTAGACTTTTTTATTCCATGGCAGGATTTTATTGAACAAGAAGTCCCTTGAAATAAAGTGGCACTAAGGCTCCCCTTCCACTGTAGACTAAAAAGAAGGAAAAGTATCATTAAAAAGTAAGGGCTCCTCTTTTCCTCCAATACATTTCTTACAGTGTCCAACCTCTTTCTCGGTAAAGGATGTTCGTAACTGTGGGGGTTTTACTTCAGAAATTACTTATATCTAGTTCCACATCGGTATTCTTAGACTCATGTGTCAAATAAGATCATTGCTCTATCACGTCCTGCTGCAAAGTCTAAATGCATCAGAAACCAAGTAGAATAAATAAAGTCTCCTGACAAACCTATGTGGAATTTAGTTTTTTATATTGGTAAAAACAGCAATACACCATCATCCAACTGATGAACACTAATTTTACCAAGTAAAAAGATTATGATCACAGTATCAACATACTTAATCAAAAGATGAAATTAGTTTTTAAAATGTATTCAAATATTTAGCATGCATGATGCCTGATTCATTCATTCATTCATACATGTTCAATATTTGCCAAGCCTTGGAGAACTGACACCTAACAAACAAGACACATGATGTCTCTGCCTTCACTGAGGAGTTGGCCTTCTAGTGGGGAAGTGCAGCGGTAAACTAGTAATTAAATAAATCAGTAAGTACAAATGTGATAAGTACAAGGAAGAAAATAACCAGCTTATTCTGAGAAAGCATAAATGGTCAGTCAGATAGGATTTGCAGGGATGGTTTCTCTGATAAATTGAGACCCAGAAGATGAGAAGAAGCTACTTCAGTAATAGCTGGATTTCTGTTGGGGGAAAAAAAAAGTGAACAATCAGAAAAGGTGTTGCAGATACAAAAGAGCTTGTTGATCACGGAGCAGGATTTCAGGGGGCACCAAGCACCAGGGGAGACAGAGTCACATTAGCAAATAAACTAAACCCAGTAAAAGAAAGATGTCCAGGTAATAAGGGACACCTGGGAAACTTGGGCTTCATGCCATCACTGAGGTTAACTGGGAAGAGAGGCAAGATTGGGTTAATGGTGATAGATTCTTAGTTGAAGGTAAGCATTATTTTAGTATTGGAGTCCCAAATATTTTGCTAAGTGCTGTGGTAATTTCTAAACTAACTAGAATTGGACTAGCAATTAAAGCATCAGTGTACAAATTTGCAATGACAGAAAGGCTTGAATTCTTCATCATTGTTTTAATTACTTTACTAGTATAATAATGAAATGTGATCAATTTGTTTGACACATCTCTGGCAGTACCTACCCCTACAACTATTGGTAGTCTTAGTATTCAGTGAGAGTAGAAGTGGTTGCTAATGGATTCTGATTCCCTCGTACTCTTGGAGCTTTTACTACTGATAAAGCATAGCAATATATTTCCATGAAATGTATGCTCTATTAGTTTCCTAGAGCTGCTGTAACAAAGTAGTACAAACTATGAGGCTTAAAACAACAAAAATTTATTCTCTCACTGTTCTGGAGGCTAGAATTCTGATATCAAGGTGTCAGCAGGTCTGTGTTCCCTCTGAAGGCTCTAGGGAAGAATGCCTCCCTGCCTCTTCCTAGCTTCTGGTGGTTGCTGGTGATCTTTGGCATTCCTTGGCTTGTAGCTGCATCACTGCAATTTCTGCCTCCGTCTTCACGTGGCTACCCTTCCTCCGTGTGTGTCTGTGTCTTCCTGTCTCCAAATCTCCCTTTCCTTAATAAAAAGATAGAAGTTATTGGGTCAAGGGTCCACTGTAATCCAGTGTTAAAAAACAAGTTGCCTTCAAGTGAATTTCAACTCATGGCAACCCCACGTGTGTCAGGGTAGAACTGTGTCCACAGGGTTTTCAAGTGCTGAACTTCCTAAAGTATATCACCAGGCCTTTCTTCTGAGGTGACTCTGGATAGACTTCAACTGCCAACCTTTTGGTTAGCAGCTGAGAGCTCACATGCTTGTGCCACCCAGGGATGCTCAGTTCAGCATTAAGTTACCTCAACTTAAATTGATTAAATCTATGAAGACTCTATTTCCAAATAAGGTCACATTCATTGGTATTGGAGATTAGGGCTTGGGTGACACAATTCAACCCAAAACAGTCCACCCTCCTGCCCTTAAAAAGTCATGTGCTTGCCACATGCAAAATGTAGTCACTCATCCCAACATCCCCAAAAGCCTTAGCCTATGCCAGAATCAACTCTAAGTCCTAAATCTCATCTAAAAATCATCAACTCAAAAAGTCCCAAATCTCATCATCTAAATCACCTAAATCAGGTATGGGTAACACTCTGGGTGTGATCCACCCTGGGATAAAAATTTTCTCCATTATGCGGATCTATGAACTTACAAAACAAATTATGTGCTTCCAAAATATAATGGTGGTACAGGCATAGGATAGACAGCCCATTCCAAAAGTGAGAAAATGGAAGGAATAAAGGAGACACTAGTCCATAACAGGAGTCCTGGTGGTGCAGTGGTTAAGAGCTATGGCTGCTAACCAAAAGGTTGGCAGTTCAAATCCACCAGGCATTCCTTGGAAACTCTGTGGGGCAGTTCTACTCCGTTCTATAGGGTTGCTATGAGTTGGAATTGACTCGACAGCAATGGGTTTGGTTTTGGTTAGTCTAAACAGGACCCCTGGTGTCCCAGTGGTTAAAAGCTCAGCTGCTAACCAAAAGGTTGGCAGTTTGAATACACCAACCACTCCTTGGAAACCCTGTGGGGCAGTTCTACTCTGTCCTGTTGGGTCATTATGAGTCTAAATCAACTCAATGGCAACAGGTTTTTTTTTTTTTTTTTTTGATTAGTCCGTAACAAGTTCGCAACCTGGTACAGCAAATTCCATTAGGCTTCAAGGCCTGAATATAATTTTCTGTGGCTTGATGTTCTCTCCTCTGGCCTCACTGGTACAGCACCACCATCTTGACCCATCTCCTGCCTATAGAATCCCATAAATTCAACAGTCTTCCTTCATTTTGTTCTATCTCTGTTCCCTTCAAACCAAGTCGGCAGTGCTGGTTTTTGCTTGTGTGTGATAAAATATTCTGAAAATTCTTGGGGGTGTCTCATGCATGTCAAGGGATCCACTCCCTAGGACATGACTCTCCGCAGATCCCTCCTGGATAATCCCACATCTATTCTTGGCTTCTGATGAGACAGTTGATTGGGCCAAGAGTCAAACACCTAATCTCTCAAGGAGGTTGCACAACCACACTCTTAATGTTCTCTCCAGAGCATGCTTTAGCATTTCTGTAATACGGATGGGCTGAGAATTCTCCAAATCGCCAATTTCTGGTTCCGTTTCTTAACAATTCTTTCTTCATTTTATCTCTTTCTTCTCAAATTGTTCTGTTTACTCTGCAACTATTTGGCTCTGTTAATGGTGTGCAATAAATCTTGTAACAGGTTAAACCCCTTCATGTTTGAATTAGCTTTGCTCTCTTCCATGGCCTCAGATCACACCTGTATAACTTTTCCAGTTTTCTCAGAAATCCGTGTTGTTGGCTTTTTAGAAATATTTTTTGCTATTGCAAAACTAACTCAAAGCACAATCCTAAAATCATAGGTCAATTGTGTCATACGCAAAGGATGCTCAGTGCATTCTTTTATCATATAGTAAAATCCTCAGTCTGTACTAAAGCAGAGACAAAAGGAAGGTAAAGTGATTGCTGAGATCACTCACCAAAAAAAAACCTATAACATATAGGAGAAATGAATACCCAACCCTGGGAGTAAAGGGCAAAGAGGCTCCAATTATCCTGGGGATGTTAAAGCAGCTAGAAGAAATGATCACCAACATGACCCAAAAGAAACTGCCTGGCCATTTTCAGTTGGATGTGATGAGACAAGAAGGAAAAAGCGCAAGGTAACCAATTCATTTCAAGTTTTCATCCTTCTTTTAAAAAATAGTGAAAAGAGTGGGGTTTTATCCACATTTTCGAGATAAACAAACTGAAATATATTGGAAGCTAAAAGATCTACTTATATGGAGGTTAACTGAGAATAATGGAATTAGACAACCTAAGTCTTACAATTGTCTGTGCCAAGAAATTTGGAAGACAGCTACCTGGCCAACCAACTGGAAGGGATCCATATTTGTGCCCATTCCAAAGAAAGGTTACCCAGTGAAATGTGGAAACTATCAAACAATATCATTAACATTGCAGCAAGTAAAATTATGCTGAAGATAATTCAAAAACGGTTGCAGCAGTACAGTGACCAGAAATTCAAGCCAGATTCTGAAGAGGATTTGGAATGGAGGATATCATCGCTGATCTCAGATGGTTCTTGGCTGAAAGCAGAGAATACCAGAAGGATCTTTACTTGTGTTTTATTGACTATGCAAAGGCATTCAGCTGTGTGGATTATAACAAATAACGGATAACATTGCGAAGGGTGCTGTCATGGATTGAACTGTGTCCCCAAAAAATATGTGTCATCTTGGCTAGGCCATGATTCTCAGTATTGTGTAATTGTCTGCCATTTTGTCATCTGTGTGATTATCCTATGTTTTGTAAATTCTACCTCTATGTTGTTAATGAGACAGGATTAGAGGCAGTTGTGTTAATGAGGCAGGCTCAATCTACAACATTAGGTTTTGTCTTAAACCAATGTTTCGAGACATAAAAGAGAGAAGCAAGCAGAGATACAAAGGGACCTCGTACCATGAAGAAACAACAGCCAGGAGAGTAGCTCATCTTTGGACCCAGGGTCCCTGTGCTAAGGAGTTCCTCTACCAGGGAAGATGGACAAGGACCTTCCCCTAGGACCAACAGAAAGAGAAAGTTGTCCCCTGGAACTGGCACCCTGAGTTCAGACTTCTAGCCTCCCAGACTATGAGAGAATAAATTTCTCTTTGTTAAACCCATCCACTTGTGGTATTTCTGTTATAGCAGCACTAGACAACCAAGACGGGTAGGAATTCCAGAACACTTAATTGTGCTCATGAGGAACCTGTCCCCAGACCAAGAGGCAGTCAGAACAGAACAAGAGGATACTGCGTGGTTTAAAATCAGGAAAGGTGTGTGTCAGGGTCATATCCTTTCACCGTACTTACTCAATCTGTATGCTGAGCAAATAATCCAATAATCTGGACTATGTGAAGAAGAACACAGCATTAGGTTTGGAGGAAGACTCATTAACAACCCGCAATACGCAGATAACATACCTTTGCTTGCTGAAAGCGAAGAGGATTTGAAATGCTCAAAGACTGTAGCCTTCAGTGTAGATTATACCTCAATATAAGGAAAACAAAAATCCTCACAATTGGAACAAAAAGCAACATCATGAGAAACAAAGAAAAGATTGAAGTTGTCAAAACTTTCATTTTACTAGGATCCACAACAACGCCCATGAAAGCGGCAGTCAAGAAATCAAATGACATATTTCATTTGGGATATCTGCTGCAAAAGACCTCTTTAAAGTGTTAAAAAGCAAAGATGCCACTTTGAGGACTAAAGTGCACCTGACTCAAGCCATGGTATTTTCAATCACCTCATATGCATGCGAAAGCTGGACAATGAACAAGGAAGAATGAAGAAATATTGATGGCTTTGAATTGCGATGTTGACGAAAAATAGGAAATATACCATGGAGACTGCCAGAAGAATGAACAAATCTGCCTTGGAAGAAGTACAGCCGGAATGCTCCTTAGAAGTGAGGATGGCAAGTCTTCGTCTCACATAATTTGGACATGTTATTAGGAAGGACCAGTCCCTAGAGAAGGACATCATGCTTGATAAAGTAGAGGATCAGCGAAAAAGAGGAAGAACCTCAATGCGATGGATTGACACAGTGGCTGCAACAATGGGCTCAAACCTAGCAGCAATTGTGAGGATGGCACAGGACCAGGCAGTGTTTTGTTCTGTTGTACACAGGGTCGCTGCAAGTAGCAACCAACTTGATGGCACCTAAGAACTAACAACAACAAAACCTATTAAGTTTTCTTCCCATGAAGAACCAAGAAAAGTCCATTAACCTGAGCTATATGCTGAATAGCATTTAAACAAGCGTCTTAATCCATAAATTTCTGAGAGGCAGCAACTGCAGCAGGTAAGATGGCCTGGGATAGGAGAACTTACTGCACAACGATATTCCAGGAAGCTAATTGCCTGGGGCTGTTCAAGAAAATGTGTGCAGATGGAAGGACCACAAATAGAAACAGCTCATTAAAAATAACAGAGACTGCAAAACAAACAAAAAAATTCTTTTGCTGCTTAATTCTCACACTAGTGGAGCAAGTTAAATAAAGATTGAACTAAGTTATTTTCTAAGACTTCATGGCTGACTTAATTTCCAGAGGGAGCAGTTTTGATTAATTCTTTAAGTGGCTATTGAGCCTCCCATGTGCCAGACACTGGACCAGGCACCGGGTATAAAACGTCAGAAAGCAAATCAGTGGCCTATAGTTGCAACGGTGAGTGTTGATAGGAGCCAGAATGCCTAAGGAGTAGAGTCTGGGTGGGAAAATAATCAGTCTTGGGACAGTTCTCAGGGTGAGTGGGAGTCAATGGAATAATTTCCTCCATAAATATTTATTCCCTCACTTTGCAATTTACTTCAGCCTTCTCCCACACTTTTCTTTGCCCAGGAAAGGATCAACAATCCATCTGGAAGCAATACTACCAGCAGCCTGGCAAGAGTCAGGGCTTTCAATTTACAGAAAAGTTACAAGTACTGTGCAAAGAAATTTATTTCCAAATCACCTGAGAATGAGTTGCCAGCATGATGTCCCCATCTTACTCAAATACTTTAATGTGTTTTTCCTACAAACAAGGACATGCTCCTATACAACTACGATGCAGCCATCAAAATCAAGAAGCTAATCTTCAGATCCCATTTGCATTTCACCAGTTGTCCCAATAATGTCCTTTATAAAATCCCCTTTGGAATCATATATTACATTTAGCTGTTATGTCTCTTTAGTCTCCTTTAGTGTGGCACGGTCATTGGATTTCATAAACTTGGCACTCTTGAAGATTACAGGTCTGTTATTTTATAACAGTGTCCTAATTTTGGTTACTCTGATGTTTTCTCATAATCAGATAAAAAATATCACAGAGTGAAGCTGTATTCTTCTCACTACATCCTATCAGGAAGCACACAGTCTCTGTTTGTACCATTACTAATCATGCTCACTTTGCTTAAGGTGGTATCTGCCAGCCTTCTCTGCTGTAAAGTTACTCTTTATCACTCTGTAATTAATACGCAGTTTGTGGAGAGGCACTTTTAAACTACATAAATATCCCTTTCCTCATCAAATTTTCAATGCATTCATTTGTTTATAATCAGTATAGATTTGTGGTTTCTGGTTTTATTTAAGGAATTACAAGCCATAATTATCATTACTTATTGTGATGCTCAAATTATATCAGATTTGGTAGTGGGAGTTCCTTCATACTGTCTTCTGCGTCCGTTTGATATGCCCACATCAATCTTTGAGCATTTCTTTACTTTCTGGTATGAAAAGATATTCCAGCCTCACTTTGTACTATCTTTGCCCCAGCTCTGGAATTAGCTGTTGCTCCAAGAAGCACTGATTCCTTTTAGTAGACAATGGTACTTAAAAGCTATGATGTGCCACTCAGTTCCCCCTTCAGGGAAAGACTTCTTGGCCAGAAAGTAATAGAACTGTCACTGGTCAGCCATTCAGAGAGTGCCTTAGCTACAGACAGCTGTCTTGACTAAGGCACACCCTACAATGGGCAGCCCATATCCAATACCAAACCAAAAAACCAAGCCCACTGCCATCGAGTTGGTTCCGACTCATAGCGACCCTATAGGACAGAGTAGAACTGCCCCATAGAGTTTCCAAGGAGTGCCTGGTGGATTTGAACTGCCAACTTCTTTGTTAGCAGCCATAGCACTTAACCACTATGCCACTAGGATATCCAATATGGGCAGGTATAAAAGTCTGGCCATTTTTTACTAATGTGAAACAACTTTGATGGGCCATTTTAGCTCCAGAGTCCCCCATGATGTTGGCTGAAGCTGTCAGGACTGTTTTGCAGATTGATCGCTTCCTCTACCCATTTCTGCTTCTCCTCACTCTCCTTTCCACAGGTGTTAATCCAAAAGTGTTCTCTAATAAAAATCTTAAAAAATAAACTCTTTCTTATACTACAATTGAACCTTATAAGTCAACAAGTATCACGTAGGCACACAATTTCTAATTAGAGTCTTAGTGCACGACATTTGAATGACTGGACAGCAAAATGTCACCAGATCGTTCAGGGAAACCTTAAAAATGGCATTATATTCTCAGAGAGATAAAAGAAAAATAGAATTCTATAAAAGATAAAAAGACAATGAGAAAGAACTCTTAGAAATTAAAATAGAATGGACTAACCTTTACAATTCAGTAGAAGAGTTGGAAGATATTTCTTCCACAAGGTAGGAAAAAAAGACAAAGGAAATACAAAATAGGAGAGAAAATGTAAGAATTAAAGAAGATAATTCCAGACTTCATAACAACTAATAGGAATTATAAAAAATAGGAATTATAGAGAGAGAAAATAAGGAAAACTATCAAAGATGTAATAAAAGTATTATCAGAAATGAAGAGCACAGGGGCAAGGCCAAGATGGTGGAGTGGTCAGATGCTTCTGGTGATCCCTCTTACAACAAAGACCCGAAAAAACAACTGAATCAATTATATATATGACAAGCCAGGAGCCCTGAACATCAAAGGCAAACTTAGGAAATCGGACTGAGCAGCAGACAGAGGGAGAGACAGTTCAGAAGCAGCGAGGAGTTGTTGGACCTGACTCAGCAGGAACTGGTGCCCCTCAGGCACGATCCCCTGGTGCAACCTCGGCAGGGCTGGCAGTACCATTCGGGACACGGTTTCCTCAGGGAGAGATAGCGAACTACACAGAGTCTACTAGCGCACCTGGAATCAGTGAAGAACAGTGCTCTCAGCAAAAGATAAGTACTTGCGTCTAATTTACCTTGCCCCCAGCCCCTAAGCCAGCTTCTTTGGCTGTTGATTTCCCTGAGATAGGTCCTGCTGTGGGTCCTGAGCCATTCTCCCAGCCTCAGAGAAGGAATAAATTAACAATTAGGGGAAAAAAATAATCTGCCCTCTCCCCTAAGCTGGGAACTCAGGGCAGAAGCAGCTCCTGTCCAGGCACAAATGGTCCAAGGACTTTGAATGCCTTTCACCCCTGCATGGACTTGTGTGGGCCCATTTAAGGAGCTTAGGCCCTTGTTGGCAGACTGCATTGGTGTCTGTGCCTGAGATCTGATTTCAACTGTTTCAGTTGTGTGGTGGAGAGATGGGGCGGGGGCAGGGGGGTTGATGTTTGATACCACTCTGCCTATTAAACAGAGTCTTCACCTACCCACATCAGGGGCCTGAGGACTGGTGGCTCCACCCACACCACCTAGCTACCCAAGACAGGGGTCCAAGGATAAGTGGTGCCTCTCAGTCCTTACAACCAAAAGCATTGGGTGCCCATGGTCCGACTGCAGAACCCACGCACCTGTGTGCTTTACGGAACAGGGGCACACCTTCCTCACAGACACTTGGGGACAGTTGTCAGCCCCCTACCTTGCTCAGAGCATGACCCCCTGGTGCAACGAGGTACCTGTGCCTACACCAATCACCCCTGGCCCTCTAAGACTGTAGGACAGAGCCTGTACCACACACTTGGTGACTGACTACATGAACACCTGGCTGAATCCATACAACAAAAGTGAAGGGACTCCTAGGCTCATATACCTGGTAACAGCTCTAGCCATCTGGTGACAGGGCATTAGAGCTTCAAGGGCACAGAAATGAAGATCATAAATCTCCAGGTTGACACTCATTTTGCCCAACACAAATTTAAAAGGGGGGGGGAGGGGAAAGTGGCATACCAAGACACGTTGTGGTGAATTTTCTAAATACAAGGCATAAGAAGAAGACCCCAAAAGTTTCCAGAGAGAAAAGCTAGGTTGCATACAAAGGAATAATAATTAGAATAACATCCAGTCTTTCAATAATTTAGAATTTCATACCCAGCCAGGCTATTAATCAAATTAAGGACAGAAAAACAGCATTTTCAGAATACAAGGACTCAACAATGTGTTTCCCAGGAAACATTTTTGCATCAGTGAGGTGTGATTGATTACCAATTCATTACTTTTGTATGGCCTTTCTAGCTGTGGTGTTGTAACTCTCACCCAGGTGATTGGGTGGGACTGTGTGATAGCATAATCCAAGGGGATTGGTCAGTTTTGCCTTAAAAGAGAACCAATTCCAGAACAGAGGAGAGGAGCCCACCCCCACCAAGGCAGGAGGAGATGGCACAGTGGCTTCCCCGCCCATTCAGAGAGAAAGTTAAATGCCTTTTCTGCAGAGACTGAGCGCCAGGGACAGGCATGCCTTCAAGCACAGCTGGGAAGAGGCTAATCTGATGGAAGAACTGTATTCTCAGTGTTCCTGAGCCTGAATTGTAGCTGTTTTTTTCCCTAATAAACCCCATAATTGTGAGTATGGTCTGTGAGTTCTGTGCAGCCATTGCAATGAATTATCGAACCCAATAGACAGTGCTATGGCACGGACAGTTGGTATCAGAATTGGCAAAGGGGGCAGAGAGAGGAGGCATGTCTGGCCTCCACCTTATAGGAATCAACCTTGGGGTGTTGATCTTGGTTCTCCTTCCCTTTTGTGAAGTTAGAGGAGGTCAGACACCGCCCTCAAGCCATTTTTACAATCAGTCAGGAGAGGCTTGATTACAAACAATGCCAAAATCTCAGTTACTTCACACACAAAAAGTTTATATCTTGCATACTTGGAATTTGTGTGAGCCCAGGAGACTCTCAAGGGCGACTGTCTTCCACAGTATCTTAGCAATTTCCATGCAAGAAAAAAGTGCTTTGGCCCAGAACTGGTACATGTCACCACCACTCACAGCCCATTGGCCACAACTGGTCACATGATCTTACCTTATTTCAAGGACATAGTAAAGGGTCACGCTCCATTTGTCCTGGAGGAGAGGAACACTGATTTTGGATATGGTACTACAAGTGTCCACATTTATCTTAGGAGGCCACACTACAATCAAGCAAAACAAAGGAGTTAACCAAGAAAGACAAAAACATGACATTCAAAAAGGAGAGATTCCAAATAATGAAAGCAGGAAAGGAAAGTCCCAGGATGACACCTATTCATCATGTCTAGAAAGCAATCATCCAGATTAAAGCAGAGGATCCAGAGCTCTGGGAAAGAAATCTAGAAGAGGAAAAATTGAATTGATAGGCTTTTGATATGTGTGAGGATTTAGGAAAAAAAAAAAAAAAGATAATTGTCAGCTATAATGGAAAACATTAGAACAAGTACTTAGAAAACAACACAAGTGTAATTAGAGAGTAAGCAAAAAAAAAGGAAGATCCTCAATGAGATGAATTGACACAGTGGCTACAACAATGAATGGGCTCAACCACAGCAACTATTGTGAAGAAGGCACAGGACAAGGCAACATTTCACTTTCATTCTGTTACGCTTAAGGTTGCTATGAGTCAGAGCTGATTCAACAGCACCTGAGAACAATAACATAAGAAACTGTAATTATATTCATTTTTTGGCTTAACAATGAACATAGTTTACCCAGTCATAATGATGCAAACATTGACTATTACTTGGAACAATAATTGTTATGTAATTATATTAGACTAGGAATGAAGAGAAATTGGGTATGGAGAGTTGAATACTCATTGACCCATTTCTGAAAGTCAATATTTGATGTCTGAAATTGGCAAACCAGAGAATAAAACCTAGTATGAATATTGTACAACTCTTCACATTACTCTTATTCTCTCCTTTCTGAAAGTTGCGGAGACTTCCCAGGCTGAGCAACCACCCTTACCTCTACCAATTTTGCCAAGCTCCCCAAGCTGTCTGGAGTAAGAGGAAGTCTAGAATCTGTATGGCCCACATACACACATGCTGAGCCTATCCAAGCGTGGTAAAATTAGTTTCTTTATGTGGCTTTTTGCCTTGGTTCTTTAGAAAAACAGCTTGAGAGATATTTCCCTTAAGTCCTGAAGACTTATCTTTCCCCTAGTTTTCTACTCCAGAGGGTTTGTTCCTTTTGTCCAGATTGATTGACATTTCCTGGGTACATGGTAATCAACTTGGTTCGATACTTTTTTACCTGATCCTGGGCTGCAGCCTGCTCTGTGATTGCTGTTCCTTGCAAGAACTGGTCAATAGACTATGCAAATGAAGTATCTGGGGCCCACCAAGAGGGGATCGATCAGTTTGTGGCCCTGCTGGGAGGCGTCATGCCTTGAAATTGACAAGGAGTATTGTATATAAGAAGCCAACCCCACAGAGTTTTCTTAAAACAGAAAGAAGCAGGAAGAGAAGCAGAAGGGAAAAAGAAGAGAGAAGAAAGAAATAGAGAGAGAGCAGGCAAGGAACCTTCTAAAAGAGCTGTAACATGGGTCAAGGGCTGTTTAACACGAAGACAGCGAGAGGCCTGGAAGGGACCCAGCAGCATAGCCAGCGGCAACAGGCCCAGAGGGGGCCCTGCAGCAGAGCTGGCAGCAACAGACGGCAGGACTGAGAAAAGTCTGCCCTGAGGGGGCAGGGAGGAGGCCTGGATGGCCCAGAAGGGGCATGCGTGGCAGAGAGAAGGGCCTGCTTGCTTACACAGCCAAGACGAGCTGAAAGGGCTGTCTTGCACTGAAGAAGGGACACTTTGCCTACTTGCTTCCTGATCCTGATCCTGAGTTGTAGCCTGTTGATCAGATCCTGAGTTGTATTGTCACTTCCTTAATAAACTACTTAACTGTAAGTATGGTCTGTGAGTTCTGTGTGGCATTTGCAATGGATTATCAAAATCAGAAGAGAAGTAGACAGTGCCACGGCAAAGACAGCTGGTTTCAGAATTGGTACAAAGTTTAGAGAGTGGAGGTATGTCTGACCTCCACCTCATAGAAATCAACTTTGGGTTGATCATGGTCATTATACCCTCTGACATTAGGCAAGGTCCGACGCTGCTATTATTACTCCCACCATTTCACACCAAGTCATCAATCCACTCTTGGACTCCAACAGAATGCAAAACCACAGAGCATAGGATAAGGCTGCCTAAGAGGCTATTTGTAATCAGTTGCTGTCGACTTGATTCCGACTCATATTGACCCCATGTGTGCACAGTAGAACTGTTCCATAGTTAGGCTATGGCCTTTTGGAATCAGATTGCCAGGCCTGTCTTCCAAGGCATTTATGAATGGGTTCTAACTGCCAACCTTTAGGCTAGTATTTAAGCACTTAAGCATTTGCTGTACTGGCCAAATAACATGAAATCGAAGTGCAGAAAAGTTAGTTCCCCATGGAGTAAATTTGACCAAAGGGAAAAGAAAGGAGGAGACAAAGCAGATAAATTCTGCTTTCTTTTTCCCATCCACAGAGTATTGGGGGGGTATTCATTACAGCCCATGTGGGGAAGTCCCCAAGCCAAGAGAACATGCTTGCTGAGTGTCCAGCATGGTAATGAATTATAGGGTATGGCTTTGCATTTTCCCTTGCCTCACTTCCATTTTTCCTCACCCTTCCCTCTCTGGGCTTATACTCCCCAAATAAAGTATTACATTAATCCTTGAGTTAAACTGCTTTTAGAAGGTCTAAGCCAAGAGAGCCTATTATTTTAAAATAAGAAAATAAAGAAATTACTGCCTCTGAGTGGGACTAGGGCATAGGGATGGTGAGACAGATTATTCGTTTTATTTATAAGCCTTCTGAAATTACTGTTTTTTAAAACTGTCTCTGTGTATTACTTTTACAAAAATAAGTTAATTTTTAAAGAAGACAGATGATAACCACCATTATATGCACTTAAAATTGTGTACACTCTTTCAGAGGTTTTCCCCACAGAGTGGAGAAACAAACCAACATTTTAAAGATAATTTTACAATTATTTTGTGGCATAAATCTTTGCATTTATGCATTTTATAGATTTTTTGAAAAAAACCATCATTTATGAAAAGTGAAGGAAGATATCACCTTAAGATCAATACCTCCTTATATCCTGCTTAAAGCGCTATATTCTTGAAATGGCAGCAAGTGCTTTATGGCAGAACAGCAATAAGTCAATCTATAGACTCATCTTAATGAATTATAGAAGAAAGAAGATGCTAAAAAAAGAAACCACTTCATTTTTACATTGAATGTCTTTTGAAAAATGGAACCGAGGGTGGAATTAATGATTTAATTAAACCACTTATGTTTTATTAAAGTCAATATGGCCTAGAGTTCCTGAGCAATCATCAAATTATCAATAAAACCTCATATTTGTTTTTGCCAAAGAATTCATATTTATTATGAGCTGTGCCTGTATTACAGGGCCTCTAATTGTTTTCAGGAAATCATATATTACCCTTATATCCCAAAACCTTTCCATTAGGGGAGCACAAAATTGTACTAAAAAAAAAAACAAGGTCAGATTCTGAAAGCATGATTTATTCAGCTTGGTTACTACTCTCCACGAGGAGCTCTGTTTCTACTTTATTCAGCACAATATCCGCTCAGCTTTTACAGCAAAGGAGGGATTCAAGGTCACCAGTGCAAAACACACTTGAGGTTTATGTTTTCAGCAGGAAGCGCGAAGCAGCAAAGATAATTTTCTCATTAGAACTTGTTAGCACCTTCGCTTTCTTTGGAGCGTCTTTTCTCATCCCTACCTCCTCTTACCCTCTCCATTATGACCCATCGGAAATTTGTTGATTATTCACTGAAAGCAAATGGCCAGCTGAGGGAAGAAGAAAGTGGAAGAGGAAGGGCCTTCAAGATAACTTACAGATTTGAACCTGTGTTTTTTTTTATTTTTTATTTTTTATTTGAAGCCCTGAAATTGGATGGGAACAGTGCCAGCAGAAAGAGGAAGAGCATGGAAGTTCAAAACCAAAAAATAAAATTTGGTCCAACATGTATGCCTGACACCCTCACTTTCCCCTCATGTGGGCTCTCTTATATAGCTTCATTTAAAAGACCTAGGACAGCCCGAGATAATAGACCAATAATCAGTTACAAGGACGATGTCCTCATGCCCACGCCAGTCCTATTAATATTTTTGCTTTGGTCTATGTATTACTAGAGAGGAGCTTTCAAGACCAAAGCTATCTTTTAACCAAAAAGGAATCTCTGTCCTTATAATGCCGATGTCTACGCTCATAAATCAGATCCTCTGTCGACAGGTCATGTTCTCACACTTGATGAGTCAGTGTCTTCTCTAGCCCTTCATTTACAGAAAACACAGACACACAGACAATGTTGTAGCCAAGTTTATGGCACACAGGCTTCAGGTTGACCCAGTGTTCCAGACCCTTGTTTTCTCCATTTCCTAGGTGTCGTGGAGTCGGTTCCAACTCATAGCAATCACATATATAACACAATGAAACACTGCCTAGTCCTGCTCCATCCTCACAACCATTGCTATGTTTGAGCCCATTGTTGTAGTTACTGTATCAATTCATCTCTTTTTTGCTGACCAAGCATGATATCCTTCTCCAGGGACTGGTCCCTCCTTATAATATGTCCAAAGTGCATGAGACTGTCTTGCCATCCTTGCTTCGAAGGAGCATCTTGGCTGTACTTCTTCCAAGACAGATTTGTTTATTCTTCTGGTAAAAAAAAAAAAACTACTGTCATCATGTGGATCCCAACTCACAGTAACCTATAGGACAGAGTAGAGCCTATAGGGTTTCCAAGGAGTGGCTGGTAGATTTGAACTGCCAGCCTTTTGGTTAGTAGCCAAGCTCTTAAACACTGTGCCACCAGGGCTCCATTACTCAATATTCTTCATCAACACCGTAATTCAAAAGCATCAATTCCTCCTCAGTCTTCCTTATTCATTGCCCAGTTTTCCTGTGTATATGAGGCAATTGAAAATATCATGGTTTGGGTCAGGCACACCTTAGGCCTCAAAGTGGCATCTTTGCTTTTTAATGCTTTAAAGAGGTATTTTGCAGCACATATGCCCAGTGCAATACATCTTTTGATTTCTTGACTGCTGCTTCCATAGGTGTTGATTGTGGATCAAAGTAAAAGGAAATTCTTGACAGCTTCAATCTTTTCTCCATTTATCATGATGTGGCTTATTGGTCCAGTTGTGAGGATTTTTTTCTTTACACTGAAGTGTAATCCATACCGAAGGCTATGATTTTGATCTTCATCAGTAAGTGCTTCAAGTCCTCTTTGCTTTCAGCAAGCAAGGTTGTGCCATGTGCATATTGCAGGTTGTTAATGAGTCTTCCTCCAATCTTGATGTCCCGTTCTTCTTCATATGGTCTGGCTTCTCAGATTATTTGCTCAGCATACAGGATGAATAAGTATGGTGAAAGGATATAACCCTGATGCACACAACCACAAAATGTCTACTCGTTCTGTTTGAACGACTGCCTCTTGGTCTATGTACAGGTTCCATATGAGCACGATTAAATGTTCTGGAATTCCCATTCTTCACAGTGTTATCTACGATTTGTTATGATCCACACAGTCAAATGTCTTTGCATAGTCAATAAAACACAGATAAACATCTTTCTGGTATTCTCTGCTTTCAGTCAAGATCCATCTGACATCAGCAATGACAGCCCTTGTTCCATGTCCTCTTCTGAATCCGGCTTTAATTTCTGGCAGTTCCTTGTTGATGTACTGCTACAACTCTTTTTGAATTCTCTGTAGCAAAATTCTCTCCCTACCTTGTCTTAGGGAATTGCTATGAAAATTATTTGCTTCAAATTTTTAAAAAATTCAAATTATTTAAAAAGTCTTCAAATTAGCTTTTTTTTTTTTTTTCAAGATTCTGGTCAAATGACTTGACCTAGTTTATAATGTAATTAACTTGCATTGTAATAGTCAATATGTGCATTTGACTGTTTCCCATTCATCTCTTTGCTTATATTCTCTTCATTCAGTCTTCTCCTATACCATTTGACCCTGTGTGTTTTTCTAAGCTTTTATTCTCCACTCCAAGTGTTTCCATTTCCTCAGTCCTGCCCTGATCACTAGAATATGGGCTGGATTCTTTCTCTCATTATTTTCTTTGCCTGTTTGCTTCTAAGACATACCTGGTAGGGAGATAGCAGATCAATGTGTCATCTCAGAATTGTCAAAATACTGGCATTTTTCAATACACTCAACATCAAGCATAATTTATATATATTTTATATATGTGTGTATATAATTTTAGGAGTGCATAGGTGGCTCAAACTGTTAAGCACTCGGCTACTAACTGAAAGATTGGTAGTTGGAACTCACCCAAAGGAACCTTGGAAGAAAGGTCTGTCAATCTTCTTCTGAAAGGTCACAGCCATGAAAATCCTATAGAGTGCAGTTCTATGCTGACACACATGGGGTCATCATGAATCAGAATCTAGTTGACAGCAACTGGTTTGGGTTTTTTTGAGGGGAAGGGGTTGGAATATAATTTTAAATAAAACTGCACAAGCGATCTATGCATGCATTCTGTTAAGGAACAAGGAAGGGACATGAGATGGAGGATGGATGGACTAAAATTCTCTTTGACAGCCATCAGCCTCATTTCTCATTTCTCATATTTATTCTCTATGCCACACCCCACTCTCCTACATCGAGCAGTCAGTAGCACAATATACATATTTTTCAAATTTTTACATACTTATATATGTTTCCAGAAATAGCACACTGCTCGTATCCTTCTGCCACTTGCTTTTTTGCTCAAGATTATGCTTTTGAGCTATATCCCTGATGATTTCTATAGATCTAGTGCACTGTCATTCATATTTTTGTCAAAAATTTCCCCTCAACTTGATAAGTAGCAGGACTTCTGCTAAGTATTTAGGTACAAGCTCACCACCACCCCCCACGATAAATTCCTCCATAAATATATACCCCATTGCTAAAAAAATGGAAGTTATTTTGCCAAATTAATAAAAGGATAAGCTTACAGTAAATTCCAGATTTAAAGCCAAAATCAAAAAGCTTTCCTTGAGAAAGTTTAAGCAATTTTATACTTAAAAAAAGCATTTCTCCAGCTGGCTAAATTAAGGCACTAGGAAAGTTCAATCCAAGAATACTCCTTGGCTTTGAAACCGTTGTCTTTTCTTGTGGTTGAGAATTGGATTTATTTTCTCCCCAAAAGTTCTTGCCAATGTGTACTTTTCTTTTCAAAGAGTTAAGCAAATGTCAGGAGGCTGAACGGCTCCCCGAATAATATTTTCTTCACTCAGATGATCTATTTTGGTTAAGTTTTGCATATAGAGATGCACTCACTCTTCTTAACACATTTCCAGAAAATATGCAAATCAGGCTCTCATATTCTTCTCAAGCCTTGTGCTTCACCGATGGTTAATATCTAATGCTCTTTCTCCCCACCGCCCTGAAGCCTCAATGTCTCTTTATTTTGATTCTGTCAGCAAAGGGAAGATGCTTCTAAGAAGTTCTTCTCTTACATCCCTTGCCCTTTTCTACCACTGATTGCTTTAGGAATTCTTTTCGGATACTACTTACCTAGTTTTCCATTCATTCTGCCTTTTTAATGTCTCCTTTATCCCACTGGTCCTTAACACTTAGAATTTTAATGAAAGCTCCCAGGAAAGGCACATGACTATCACAACACTGCATTTGTGCATAGGAAGGATGCTGGATCTCTTGATACCCACCTAAAGACCCCAGGTTCAGGGCCCTGTATTACACTCAGCCTTTGGCAAACCACCCTTTCCTTCTGCCTCTGACTCAAAGACCTCTCACCTGGCACACTTGCCACTGCCATTACTCTCTTTCCTCCCACTTTCCCAAGCTCTTGCAGTCTTAGTCACAGAACAAGCTACTTCTGCCCATGAGTGCAGGCAATGTTGCTAGATGGTGCCATTTCAAAAAAAAAGGGGGGGGGACATAAAATCTGACCTGTACACACTCATGGAAAGCAATGATGCCTTAAGCAATACCCCTGGCCTTCGAGTCAATTCTGACTCCTAGCGACCCTATCGGGCAGAGTAGAATGGCCCCATGGGGCTTCCAAGGAGCAGCTGGTGGATTTGAACTGACAACCTTTTGGTTAGCAGCTGTAGCTCTTAACTACTATGCCACCCCAGAGCTCCACCTTTAAGCTATAAATTAAAAGAAAAAAAAAAAAAGAAAGGCACTTGCTGATTAGAAACAGAAGCACAGAGAATAAAAACAGAGAAAATCCATCAAATAATTGAAAAGCACACCATTTTTGTACAGTCAGACACTCCGGTTGGTCCATTTCTCCCCAAATGTTTCCTGCCCTTTTGCCATCTGTTCTGTACTTCAAAATACTTCTCTCCCTTCTACAACATGAACTTGAGTGACCTGGAGGTTAAAGCCTGCAGGTGTTAGAAGAAGAACTGCTGGCCATACAAGCTGCCAAAAGGACAGCTCACCCCAGATACTCTGGAGAATTCAGTACTGGCAACAAAGACATGACCTTTTTGTTTTGGGACATCACATGTTCTGTGTATTTCTTCTAATTCTGCCAGGAATTCATTGGTGAAAGCAGGGGACACCTGAGGTAATACCTGGGCAGGTTCACCTTAAACTCTTGGATAATTCATCTTTATTTCTCCCATCTATACCATAAAAATACATATATCAATTTCTCAATTATCTGTATTATGTTATTCTCCTGAAAAAGTATTATTTAAGCTAATTTCCCAACATACTTCTGAAGGAAGTTCCCCAGTTGCCGGTTGGCTCATACTGAGAAAATACAAACTTACTTCAAAATCAGCCTAAACAAAACACACTGTAGAAGATGAGAGTGTGTGGCCTAGAATTATAGATTGTATTCTCTAATCAAAGGTACATAATTTAAGGCTTAGAAATTTATTTTGGATGATCTTACGTTACTTTCTATCTTCATAGATAATTGAGATCTCATTGCTTGTCCCTGAAACTGTTTCTAGACTGAGCGTTTTAGTGTCAAAAACGAAAACAGATGTATGTATCTAGAGTCTTGTTTCATGTAACACTCTCTTTATGTCAGAGACAGTAAGTTGTGGTGAATCTTTGGTGGACTAGATAGAGCAACTTCACACCAGGGTGAGAATACTGAATCTAACCTGCTCAACACCAAACCTGTCACCTTTCGAATTATCTAACTTCACTTCCTGTTCCCTATAACTCTTCCAATAAATTGGGTCAAATATTAGTCAACATGTTAATTGAAGACCACCTCCTTCTTATTTTTACTGTCATTGCCTTCATCCAAACTTTCATTGTTTTACTTTTTACTAGATCAGCAGCCTCCCGCACCCAATCCATTCTCCACATAACTCCTGAGAAATCCTCCTAAGATGCCACTTTTGTCATTGGAAACTTCTCCTGAAATCTCAGCTCCTCAGGCATGGTAGGCATAAAAGTGGCCCTCAAGTCCACATCATATTATGTGGTATGGCAAAAGGGACTTTCCATATGTTAAGACTAAAACCAGTTAAACTAGTTGCTGTCAAGTGGATTCCAACTCATGGAGATTCCACTTATGTCAGAGTAGCACTGTGCTCTACTACAGATCTTAAAATAGGAGGAGTATCCTGGTAGGCCCAATCTAATCACATGAGCCCTTAAAAAAGAAGAACTTTATTGGGCTGGAAGGAAAAGAAATGCAGCAGGAGGAAAAATGAGAGCGATTCAAAGTATGAGAAGGACTAGACACAGGGCAGCTGGTTCAAAGATGAAGGGGCAAGGTGACAGGGAATGCAGGCCACCTTAAGGAGCTGAAAGAGACTACTGGCTACCAGCCAGCAAGAAAACAGAGATCCCAACCCTATGGCTGCTAGGGACTGAATTCTCGCAATAGTCTCACAAGCTTGGAAGCAGATTCTTCCCCAGAGCCCCCAGAGAAAAGTCCAGCCAGCTGACACTTTGATTTTAGCTTTGTGAGGCCTGGAGCAGAAAAAACAGCTGAGTCCCTTAGACTTCTGACATACAGAAATGTAAAATAATAAATTCGTGGTGTTTTAAGTGGCTAAGAGTGTGGCAATTTGTTATGACAGCAATAGAAAACGAATACACCACTTAATCCAAACTCTCATCCTATTCTTCATCAAGACTCATCCAAATCTAGGCTGGCTCAGCTAATCTCACCTAACTCCCCTCTGCTTACAGACACAGGCTTTCAATGTCTGCCAGGCCAGGCTCAGCTTGGCGCACAGAGAAGAAAAAAAAATGAGCGGAAAATGTACTAAATAGTATAAATTCAGAGTGTATGGTGGACAAATTCCTGTGCCACTATATCTTCCTTCTAGAGCTCCAGCTGTGGGGAGTACAGTCAGCAGACTGCCCCAGCTGTCAGTTTTTTCAGGATCCACCTTGACTGCAGAGAGCCACCTTTCTCAAGGTTATGCCCTTCCCAAGGAAGCCTGCATCTAGTAGCTCAGTGGGAGAGAGGTGATATCAAGGCCCAGCCATTCGGGTAAACATGGGACACTTTCACAGGCAGCCTTCACTCCAGTGCTCCCCATAGGTTTGGCCAAGGCTTTATCAGACTCACAGTGAGTTTGACTTCTGTCTCTGGCAAATTCTACTCCCCCTTTTCTCTCACAGGTTAATCTTTAACAAACAACTTGTACCCCAAATATCATCTCAGCAACTGCTCTGGAGAACTCACCCTGTGATAGTGATAAATACTAATAAGAAAGATGTTAAAGACATAGTGTCTGTGGCAGCAACCCAGAGAAGTGAGATTACATAAAAATCCTCATACTAAAAAGACTCAGAAAAGTCACGTAAAAAATAATGGTTTAAAAAACTTAAGAAGTTTTATAGCTAAGCTTTAAAGATAAGCTTTAAAGCCAAGCTAAGCCTGTATGAAAGTAAGAGCTATCCAAAAATGCAAGAAACAAAGAGGAAATTGAAAACCTGAACAGTAAACATCTAAGGTGATAAGGGATGAGGTATGGGAAGTAATTGGACCCAGAAATAGTACCTGGTGACTAGGGGCTTCTATTTTAATGCACATTCAGGAGCAAGAGAAAAGAACTTAGACTGATGTGAGGCAGAAATTGGAACTGAGACCCCTGCATAAACCTAGGACCCTACAAGAGCTGCAGCCTCAGTACAAGAAAGAGTAAAAAAACTCAACCCATATACTAATGGAACTGTGAGACAGCTTGGTTCTGTCATGGTTCTCAGTAGGAAAAAGAAATATCCTATTAGAAGCCAAAAGCTCGAGCATGTACCACACATGAATTTGGAGTTCCAATTCACACCACTTGGTTGGTGTTATGGATTAAATTGTGTCCCCCTCAAAAAATGTGTGTCAATTTGGCTAGTCCGTGATTGCCAGTATTGTGTGATTGTCCACCACTTTGTCATCTAAAGTGATTTTCCTATGTGTTATAAATCCTGCCTCTATGATGTTAATGAGGTGGGAATAGTGCCAGTTATGTTAATGAGGCAGGACTCAATCTACAAGATTAAATTGTACCTTGAGTCAATCTCTTTTGAAATATAAAAGACAGAAGCAAGCAGAGAGACAAGTGGACCTCATACTACCAAAAAACAAGAGTCAGGAGACTAGTTTGTCCTTTGGACCAGGGGTCCCTGCACTGAAAAGCTCCTAGACCAGAGGAGGATTGATGACAAGGACCTTTCTCCAGAGCTGACAGAGAAAGAAAGTCTTCCCCTGGAGCTGGCACCCTGAATTTGGACTTTTAGCTTACTCAGCTGTGAGAGAATAAACCCCTGTTTGTTAAAGCCGTCCTCTTGTGGTATTTCTGTGCTAGTTAGCTAAGACTGTTGGTATGCAAATTTCCAAGCGAAGAATGAATATAAGTATATCCTGAGCTCAAATTAACTCTGGAAAATCAGGCAGCATCAAATAAGGCTGCCCCGATTTCCCTCAGGGAGAAAAAAATACCAGCAGAAAATGAGCTCAGAACTAAAAGTTACAGAACATGTTATGGAATTATCCAGGAGAGCGAGAGGCAGACATAACAGATTATAAAATAAACATAATTAAAATGATTTAAGAGATAGGAGATGTATAAAAACTATAAGAAGATTCAAAGACACTGAAAAAAGGAAGAAAAATAAGCATATTTGGAAAAGGAAAAAAAAAGGATGCCTAGAAACAGAAAATGTAATCATTGAAAGCAAAAATTCAGTAATTAGGTTTAACAGCAGATCAGACAGAGGTAAGGGCACTAATGCCCCCACCTATGTGGAGTGTCACCTGCTAACAGCTCAGAGCTGAGTCCAACATCAGGAATTCACCTGATTGCAGCTGAAGTGCAATGTCACTATATTCACAAGTTCTTAGGGAAGACTGTAGCAGAGCACAGACCAGAAACTGTACTAATGGTGAGGTCACAGACATTTCTTACTCACAGAATGAACAGGACAGGGATGAATAGAACACCATACATCATCATCAGCCTAGGTTCCCTGAGTTAGGCTCCCATTCACTGGGTATTGTTAAATCGCATCCAAGTACAGCCTAATTCGCATCTTGGGAGGAGAATGTCTAAATTCTTCTTTCCCAGGATTAAATACTAATTGGACAGCCATGTCTATGTGCCAGACAGCACATACAGAGAACAAGTAGGGGGAGGGGTAATAAAAGGTAGTAATAAAATGTAAAAGGGGGGTAATAAAAGTAGGAGGCCCCCTTTAGGCAACTGACATCATTACTGTCCCTATTCCAGCTATTCTAGATTTACTGGCACCAGCAAACAGCCCTTCCTCTTTTACTCCACCATGACAGCTTAACAGAGCCCTAGATTTCTTCAGAGGGCAATCATCTCCCCCTAAGGCACATACAGTGCTTAACTTTATGTCCTTTAGTAGCAATTACTATTAGCAGCTAGGTAGATGGTGTGAGAGATACAGCATAACGGCGCACCCAGAGTGAAAGGAGCTAGGTTATGGCCCTTCCCCCTCCTAGGAACCCCGAACTAAAGCCTGGTCAGTGGGGGAATAAAAAGGCCTGAATCAAAGACATGTCTTAATGTCTATCCCATGGTGTCAGCTGAGGCCTCTGTTACACTGCATCACAATTCAACTCCTCCACTGGCCCTATCTTCCTTCCCTCACTTTCCCATATTGTTCCTTAGAGCACTTGTCAATAAACCTGTAATCTCTGCCTTGGAAACAATTTCCTAGCAAGCCCCTTTTACTACAAAACAGCCAGAGACATAAAACGGAGGGTCTAATCAATGTCTCTCAGGAGATCCACAGTGAGAGAACAAGGGAGAGGCAGTATGCAAAATAAAATGGCTAGGAATTTTCCAGTATTTCCAAGAGAAATTATTTTCAGTTTTAAGAAGTACATGGAATCCCAAGCAGGGTAATTCCACACCTAGACATAACAGAAATTTCAGACTATTGCACTAAAGTGAAAAATCTTAAAAGCAACCATGGCAGGAAGATATATTAGTTACAAACGACCAAGAAATATCTGAAGGCAGGCTTCTCAGCACTGACAAAAGAGGCTAAAAGAAAATTATTTAATGTTCTTTAAAGTGTTAAAATAGCTGTCAGCCTAAAATTCTAAATCCAGCCATAATCCAAGAATAAGAGCGAAGTAAGGTATTTCAGGCAAGTAAAGACTTGAGACTTGACCTCTCACAGAGTGACAATGAAAAGGTTACAAAAGATATGCTTCTTTAAGGAGCAAGTTATCAAACAAGAAAGGAATGAGATTGAAGAAGCAACAGTGAGCAAAGACCTTTTGGTAAACATACTGATAAATCTAAGGGAGCACTGACTGGAAGAAAAAAACAAAGAGAGAAACTTTGTAGAGGCCAAGGCTGTAGAGGCCATGGAATTGTGCCACTTAAGTCTCTTGTCAAGAGAAACTGCTGAGAAGAGAATAGTTGACTGACAGCCCCAGCTACTGAACATCAGGGCTCATCACTTCTTTCACTCAGAGGCCTCGTCTCAGGGTTACTAGAGCCAGGCCATTCCTGTCCTACAAGGGATTTTCCTAATAGGTATCTTGATAACTCCCTGCCATCCTGACCAAAACCTTCTCAGAACTTCATTGCACTCTGAAGTCCTTTCTACTCCATCCTTCCTTTTCTCTCTCCTTTCCCAGATGTCAGCTGTGAATAGTGGTTGGAAGACTGTCCCTACCTATTCCTGCTCCCTTCCCCTTTATCTTTAATTTCTCCCAATTAGTCTTTTGCACATGTAACCTGCTTCTTCGAGAAGCCAAATTTACACAAAAGTAGAACCAGGGTAACCGAGCAACATCAGCATTGAATATAGGAGGGAAAAAAAAATCAGGATTAGGACTTTTAATAGTTCTTTTTATTGTATGGGGGATAGAAGACAGTTTGATTAATTTTAGATTTTGTTAAAAATGCATATTAAAATTTTAAGAATAAATACCAAAAGATTATAGAGTATATTGTTGCAAATCCAATATGGAGGAATAGAGAAAACGTTATTAACCTAATAGAAGTAAAAAAGAAGAAAAAGCAAAGCTAGGAAAAGTAAAAAGATTTTTACTTAGAAAAATCTAAGTAAAGCAGTAAGCACAATAAAATTACCATGTAAACTAGGATGATTACATGAGTTTATTAAAAATTAAGCTACAGTAGATTCTTATTATTCACAGTTGTTATGATTTATAAAGTCTCTGTGAAGACTGAATTAGTGAATACTGAACCATCGTTCCTAGGGAAAATACAGGATTAGGTTCCTGTGAACTTCTGGTCACATTTTTGTCAACCAATGGATACATAACCTTAGTTTATGTGTGTTTCTCTTTGAAGACGCCTTAGTTAATGTACATTGTTGATTCATGAACATTGAACTCACAGCCAACAGCATTAAAACTAGTGTCTGAATGAAGCTTACCTAACACACGTATTTTTTTCATAAGGCACATCACAGCCTTCTTGGCCTTAGGAACAGCACTGAGCTTGGGAGCCATTAAACAGTGAACTCACCAACAAAAAGCACAAAAATGTGAAAAACGTGGCACTAAATAGACGTGAGAAGGACACTTGTTTACAGTATGAGAGCTGAAACAAGAATGCAGAGAATAGCTTTTATCGCCCCAGCTAGGAACGTGTCCATCAGGTGACTCAAATTTTTGCTGCTGTGTGCATGCCCACGAATGACTGTGAAAGTGCCATGAGTATTGATTTGGGGATTACAAATAGATTTTAGTGAGCAGACAAATTTGCAAATAATAAGGATTAAACACTTCACATGGTAACAAGAGAAACACTTAAACTTAAGGTTCCCAACACATAGAAACTAAAATTATATAGAAAGATATTATATGACAAGACTTCTTAAAAGTGGGGTTGCATTTTTAATATCAGGGAGAAAAAGAGCTTTAATATGAACAATAATAATAATAAAGCATTACCAGGGAAAAGAAATGGAGGGGCATTTCCTAATGATAAAAGGAATAATTCACTCAAAATATAGTAATAGCCCTGAGCCTGTAAACACCTAAAAACATTGCTTGAAAATATATAAACAAAAACACAAAGAGAAAAATTTTCCAAAAGAAATGAAAAAATAGATTATACATATGTGCGTATATATGTGTGAGTGTATATGTATAGATGTTGGTGGGGGGGGCCTTGGCAGCACAGTGGTTAAGTGCTACAGTTGCTAACCAAAAAGTCAGTAGTTCGAATCCACCAGGTGTTCCTTATAGCACTAGAAATTAGAGAAATGTATTCTTTTTAAGTACACATGAAACATTTACAAAAATTGATCAAATTAAATACCACTGAACAAAGCTCGGAAACCCTGATGGCGTAGTGGTTAAGTGCTATGGCTGCTAGCCAAAGGGTTGGCAGTTTGAATCCGCAAGGCGCTCCTTGGAAACTCTATGGGGCATTTCTACTCTGTCCTATAGGGTAGCTATGAATCGGAATCGACTCGACAGCACTGGGTTTGGTTTTGGTTTTGAACAAAGCTCAACGAATATCAAAGCATTTGGCATAATACAGACCTTACTCTCTGATCATATGCAATAAAATTAGAAATCGGTAATAAAACAACAACCCCTAAATCCCATTATATTTGGAAATCTGAAAACAAAAGTGTTAAATAATTTGTGGTTCAGAGATTAAATCATGGAAATTTGAAAAATTTAGAATTGAACAATAATTTTTAAGAACACTGTGTATGAGAACTAGTGGGATATAGTTGATGTCATGGTTGAGAGGAAATCACAACCTTAAATTCATCTATTAGAGGAACGAAAAATAGTGAGCTAAGCATCTAATTCAAGGAGTCAAGAAGAAATAAGCCCAAAGAAAGTAGAAGTAAATAATAAATAAAAGAGAGCTATTAGGGTGATATGAAAGTGGGTATTTGAAACAAGATGGTAAGAAATGCCTTCTCTAAGGATATGACATTTTAACATAAATATGCAAAAAGGAAAATTTTAAGATATTAATACATATTTTTTAAAAAACCAATAGTATGTACATTTTTCTTTCTGTTCTGCCATTGAAGGTAACAGAAAATTTGCTTACAGTCTGCAGTTTACAGCAGGTTAGAGTGGAAAAACCACGAATCTCTTGGCTCATACACCTTCCCTAAGGGATAAGACCACAGATGCAAAAAGTGCTATGAGAATAGATCCTTGGGGAGAGGATGATGACAGAGTATGTGAAGTGAGTTCATTCTTTTGAAAATTGGAGAGCCTCTCAGTTCTGGCACCCAGCTGCCCAGTGAGAGTCAGCATCTGCACCTTGTGTCCCAGCCCACACAACACTGCACCTCTTACGGGTGGTGTGTAGAGGTGGTGTGTTGAGGCTCATCCCGGCCTCCACTAACAAGCAGGACCACCTCTCCCAGCTACAACACCGCTGGGCCCCAGGGGTGCATTATCCAGCAAGCAAGATAAGCGTGGGCTTACTTGTGTGTACTTACTGATCTGTAGTGAACAATTTCACATGTTTTCCAGGGACTGTAAATTTGAAAAGAGGCTTTGATTCTGTAGGAAGGTGCTGTGGGTCTGGGAAAGAGAGAGAAAGACCAGCCATAGAGGAAGAATCTTTGATGTGGTGAAAACATGTGAAATTGCTCACTTCAGATGATCTGGTAAGCAAGGTAAGCATTGTGCTTACCTTGCCTATTGGATAATCTGCCCCTGCTGGGGACTCGGAGAAAAGCACCACTCAGAGGCTTGTGCTCTCAGCCCTAAAATACCCACTTTCATATCACCCTAATCACTCTCTTTTATTTATTACTTACTTCTACTTTCTTTGGGCTTATTTCTTCTTGACTTCTTGAATTAGATGCTTAGCTCACTATTTTTCATTCCTCTAATACATGAATTTAAGGTTGTGATTTCCTCTTAATCTGGATGGGGTGATCAACAGGTTATGAAGGGCAAAGAGGATAAGCAAAAGCTTCCTTAGGGCTGAGAGCACAAGCCTCTGAGTGGTGCTTTTCTCCGAGTTCCCAGCAGGCGCAGATTATCCGATAAGCAAGGTAAGCAAACTCACATCACTGTCACCAGTGCAGCTCATCTATCATCACAGACTTTCACCCCCTATCAAGGGGATCCAACTGTCCACCCCTGCTGGCCTTCAAAACAGCCACCCCTCTCGCATCACCAAGGAGCCTAGGTGGTGCAAGCAGTTTATGATCTTCTGGTAACCGAAAGGTTGGCAGTTTGAACCCACCCAGCAGAAGAAAAGCCTGACTAAATGCTTCTATAAGGGTTACCACCAAGAAAACCCTATGGAACTCAGTTCTACTCTGATACGTGGGTGGCCATAAGTCAGGGTCAACTTGACTGCAGCTAACAACAACAATGGCATCACACTATTTTACTTTTCTACTTAGAATCTGATCTTATTGATTTACTTTACGGTTGCTTTTCCGTGTCCTCCCATGAGAATGTAATCTCCATGAGAGCAAGGACCTTCTTTATCTTGTTTACTACCATGTACTCAGCTCCCAGCTGTTGTGGGAACTTAATAAATGCTTTTGAAATAAGAAGCCCTGGTGATAGAGTGGTCAAGTGCTCAGATGCTAGCTGAAAGGTCAGCAGTTCGAACCTACCAACTGCTCCACGAGAGTAAGATGTGGCAGTCTGCTTCTGTACAGGAAGCCTTATGAAGCAGCTCTACTCTTCCCTAAAGGGTCACTCTGAGTCGGAATTGACTCAAGGGCAATGAGTTTGGGGTTTTTTTTGGGGGGGGGGTCTAATTAATAAATTTTTTGAAATAATGAATTAGTAATTAATGAATTTCTCCATATATCCAGGGAATCTTACCTCTGTATGAGAGAGAGAGGAAAATCATTAGCACTAATGTCTATTCTTTCATATAACCCTGCCATTTTAGAGTTTGTAAGTGACTGTGGAGATAAACTGTGCAGCCCCCTCTTGTCCATCTTCCTCTGCCACATGAGAATCATGCTCCTGCTATGCTGGCCGCACGCCCAGATTCAAAGGACTCTACTATGTCGATTTCAGCTGGGGCAAGATGCCAGCCAAGGACCATTTGGGAAGAATTTCCCACAGTAGGCAGAAAGTGACACCTCGGATGTGAGCTGAAGGTGCTGTCAGCAGCAAGTGATGCTAAACAGGCTCCATCTGAGACTGCGCCGTGGGAGCGCACACCTGGGAATTCTGGAACATGACATCAACAGCTGATGTGTTTCTTACTTAAAGCCCAACCCAGGTAGACCTAAGAAATCCAGTCACACAGCAAATCACCTCTGGAACCTTGTTAATCACATACAATTTGCAGCTTCTAATTAATCTCTGCCTCCTAGAAGAGTTTTCTCCTTGGCATTTGCTTACATAAAAGTTGCCCAAAAAAGTTCAACAATTAAGAACACTCAGGTCATCTTATTTACATTACGTTTGGTTTTTCAGCAGAGATGTGTGTGTAAAGTCAAAAAATAAAATGGCAATTGTGAAAAGATGGTCACAGCATGCAGATATCATCTTAACCAACTCATAATATCCCAGCCATATATTCACACTATGGCAGAAAACTAATTCCAACACTTAACAAGTAATTCGGCAGAATTGCTAAAGGCTAAATTTTAATAGGTAAAACCGTCAGAATTCCAACAAATTCGACTAACTTTTATTGAGATTCTAAGTCCAGTCACAGTAAGGCCTAATGGTCTGTCTATCTTGCCAAGTTTTCAGATCCACCTTATATTTTGTTTCTTCCAGAAAAATCTTCTCTAGCCCTTCCAAGTCTAAATTAAATGTTCCTGCTACTTATCTCCTTATTGATGACATCAGACTTCTCAGGAAAGCTTCTCCAGGTATTAGATCTCAACTACTTTTCCCCCCACCCCTTAAGCCGGAATCAGTGGCCATGGAGTCGATTCTGACTCATGACAACCCTGTGTGTTTCAGAGTAGGACTGCAGTCCATAGCGTTTTCACGGCTGTGACCTTTCAGAAGCAGATTCCCAGGACTTTCTTCTAAGGCACTTCTGGGTGGGCTCAAACCACCAACCTTTCTGTTAGGAGCCCAGCGCTTAACCATTTGTATCACCAAGGGACTCCTCCTTAAGCTGGAGAGGTAATAAAGTTCAGACAGCTCACAGGGACCTGGGAAAATGTCTGAATGCACTGTTAAGTATCTATCTAAACAAGAGAGATACCAATGTAGATTTAATATCCTGTTATTGTTTCCACTGCAGTTCCAGCTGTGCCTACATTAAGCCATCTCAGTCATACTGCTAAACAAATAATTATATTTATTTCTATACCCATCCTACTTCCAAAAGGAACTTGAATTAACTAATAACATAAGCATTCTTAATACCATTTAATCAAGGATAAAAGCACAAGAGCCATGGAATGGAAAAAAACAAGCCAAGAAGACCTACAACAATTGAAAAAAAACTGAAGCTATGAGTTTTCTGGAAGGCAAAGCCAAGAAGAGACATGATGGGTTATATGGCCTTTGTTATCAAATTTTAAAATCCTTAACAAATAACCTGTAATAAAAACCATTTTTGTGTTTCTGAAGTACAAAATGGACTGTCTTCAAAATTTTACATTTCTCATAAAGGTGGTCATCATGTCGTCTTTTAATATCAACCTTCAAAAAGGCTTACAGCATAGAATTGAATTATTACTCCACAGACACGTTCCAAAGTGAAGCTCCTGCTCACTTAAAGAAAAACTATTGTTTTTGTTTTCTAAGTGACAATAAATTTAATCCCACGTGAATAAACTTTACAGATTGTCTTTTCATTTTTCAGGATAATGGAACCTAATCAGAATGAGTAATGTTGTAGACTATTGTTTCTTTTCTTAAGCTGTCCAGCATAACTCCCTTTTATGACTTGCCTTTCCCAACTCCATGTGATATTGATATGATCGTCAGCAAATGGACCCTAAATTCTCTGACTATAGAGGTAGTCCGTTGAACTAAACTAGGCCAATGAGGCTCAAACTTGCAAGAATTTGAACTTTGAACAGAACCACACAGAATTAAAGGAAGTCATGGATCAGTTATTCAGATGGCCATGGCAGGCATACAGAGATGGCTGGCCACGTGCCCCTGCTGCCAAGACTCCGCCAAGATCTGTACTGCTTTCTGCACATCCCAAGGCGGGGGTGAGGTCACCCTCTTCAGGTCCACGAGCCACCCATCCAGGATGCATTTTTTAAATCCCCCCTTCTATTTCCTTAAGCTACTGAATCAGTTTTCCTTTCCTGGTTATTAAAATTGTTCACTGATAAAATTTCATTACTAGAAATCATGTTCTCATGCCAGTAAAAGTGTGAAGAACTTCCCTAGAGTAACACTCCTACTCTCTCTCCTTCCCCTCAAAGAGTTACTAGCAGGATTGGTGAGTCTGGGGGAAGGAACCCAGCATGCCCAGTTCCATCGCTGACCTTCTTGACCTCTCTTTCCTTCAAAGCCAGACTGTCTGCAAAAAGAGCTGCTGAAAAGAGACCTGGGTTTTTCCCACTCTACCAAGGACCGTTTCTTCATCTGTCCAGTTCAGCACGCTCGTGCAGATGCCACATGAATCTAGTGTTCCACTTTGTATCTGCATAATAAATCTGACTCTTTGATCTTCGTCTACATGACTCCTGGGACTCTGACTCTCTCTGTCTCTCTCTCTCTCTTTGGATTCTGATTACAATTGGAAGAAGTTTTTTAGGCTTCATCAAACCGTAACAGAGACTAGTGGCCATTTTTAAAAATTAGAATGATTTTTGCAATGAGCTGAAATGAATAAAAATGGATCGAGAAATATACTTAAAATATTCATATACAGATCTTGAATTCAGTGGTTAGAGATCAGAGATCTTGGCGGGAAAAATATGACACAGGATATTTTCCTACTGTTAGTAAACATACCTGTTTTGTGGCTGTGAGCACGTTATGGTCATAATATCTCATTTCTTCCCCTGGCCTATGCTTACCATAAGGAAGAGTGAATATAAGAACCCTTACAAGAATGAATATAAGACTTGATAGAATGCATTCTTGGAAGAATTGTACCTACTACTGCTGAAAGGATGAACATTGAGCCAATAAATTGCCTGGGAGATTGATTAACAGATTTGGTGAATTCTAAATTGTGATACCTTTCTGTGTAAATGTCCTAGAAGTTTTCTTAATTCTAAAAACTCAGGCTCTTGGTGAATAACTATATTTACTCTTAAATCAAGAAGTAATGATCAACAAAACCTGTGATGGCTGAAGTTTAGTATAGAAAACACAAGGTATTCTCTAGTATTGGTATCTATTAGATCTTTCACGTTTACAAAGACTACTAAGTGATTAATTAATATTGTTGGCTAGCTAAATAAAAAGAATCGAGAACCATATTACAAGTACTGGGTGTAGTCTCTGCTCTCAGGCGTCTTGGCCTCTTCAAAGCTTAGTTGCCTGGTCCATAAAGTTAAACGTAGACATAGTTCCTAGGATATTCACATATAGACAAGACTTAGAAGTCTGAATCTGCAAAATTACTGCAGACATTACAACTTCTCCCAGATTACATTTTCATTTGAACAATTTCACCCAAAGATGTGAGTTTTCTTAGGGTGTCAGTCATTGTGGGAAGGTTTCCAGGACAGAACGGCCCAAGTCAAACCACATAGGTATTCTATCTACGTGCAAGATCTTATTCCCTGCCCAGTGAAATGTCAACATCACTGCCCCTGTGAAATGTCAACAGTGCCTTTTATAAGAACCTAAATTAAAAAAACTATAATTTTACTATCTCTTCAACAGAGTTAGAAAACCCTTGGATTATCCAAGCAACCGAACTTAAAGTGAGCAAACATCACAGATCCTTTCAACATATTGTGTCTTAGAGAAGAAATCACAGCACGTGCAAAACTCTGACATTGCATTTGCAATTCTCAACTACTTTTTCAAACACCTTGCTTCTGCAAAGAGAAAAATCATTCCAAGTCTAGAAATTAGTGGTGAGCGAAATTGGCAGCACTTGAATTTTTCACATGTCTAATCTTAACACTATATTTTAAGTAAATTCAACTTAAAACAGAAGCCCTACGTAGATTTTGGACAGAATTTATCTGTTCATCAACCCAATCAAAGTCCCCAGTAAACACACAAGTAATAATAATGAGCTTGCTATGCAAATGCAGCTTTAAGCCACATATTTTCATCAGCATCAAAGTTATCTCTGGTAAGAATGCAATCTAGATAAAAACAAGGACTTTCTATGGAAACATAACATCAAAGCCAACTCTAGTTCTTCCTTCCAATCAGAGTGCTATCCTAAGACTGCTTACATAGACACTCTGGGGCCACCACTCTATCATTTTATTATAAAACTTCCTAAGTAAGCCAGAAAGTATAAATAACGATACTTAGCCAATGATATATTTTCTGGTATTATTTTTAGTACTGTATGACATTCTCCAAGAAGCTTTTTGAATCCTTCAGAACATTTGTTTTAATTAAAATATGAAGGAATTCTATTGTCAAAAGTTACAATTTAATACCAACAGATTTGATACACGATTCAAACTGATTTTGTCAAGTGGACTTTCCAGACAGTCAAAAATATGCTGTGATCAATTCCAGGATGCATATTTTTGCAATTTTGGCATTGCTTTTTCTACTTCTGCAAGGATAGAAAAGAGAAAATATACTGAAGGTTTTTATATGTGTTTGGTGCTCTGCAGAACCAAAGATCCAGTGAGGACTAAGCTTATTTCTGTACCTCTGTTTACAAATAAGGAGGCTAAGGTTTAATTGAAGTTTAACAGCTTGCTCAATATCACATAGTGACAGAAGCAGAATTCCAAAAAGAACTGAAAACTGTTTGCTAATATTTGCCAATGATGATACAGAAGAGATTTAATTGCATCAAACTATAGATCTCTCTTTCTCTTTCTCTCTCAACTCTCGGGAATTCGGAATTCAAGCGTGTAATACACAGTGGCTGCAACAATGGGCTCAAGCATAGCAACGATTGTGAGGATGGCACAGGATCGGGCAGTGTTTTGTTCTGCTGTCCACAGGATCACTATGAGTCAGAACCGACTCGACGACACCTAACAACAACAGCAACAACACACGTTGTTAGAAGACGGTCTGGGAATCGACTACAGAACTTCCTTTGAAACCAGGAGCTGAAGGTTATTAAAGTTAATAAGAAATAAGATAATTGCCTAAGTGAGAAACAGCAAAATTGAGGGGGGAAACAGACATGCAGAATTTATATTACTAGAACCTTTGGTAGAAGATAGTAGAACATTCATTTAAGGGCCGAAATAGGGGGTCTACGTGTGGACAACAGTAAAGTGAAGTTAAGGAGCCATGTGCTTCCAGATGATTGTTTACTCAATACCTGTCAATGATTTCAAACAATCAGTTATAGAAAAAGAGAAGTAAAACCAAAGTGCCCTCTAAATTCTTCAGTAATGCACCTTTGGCACAACTCATAATGAAGAGGCTTAAGTGAAGTCGGGATCTGAAAAATAACAATTAGTTTAGTTACCTTGATAATATGCGTCTTACATACTTGGGACATGTTGTCAGGAGGGATCAGTCCCTGGAGAAGGACATCATGCTTGGCAGAGTACAGGGTCAGCGGAAAAGAGGAAGACTCTCAAGGAGGTGGATTGACACAGTGGCTGCAACAATGAGCTCAAACATAACAACGATTGTAAGGATGGTGCAGGACCGGGCAGTGCTTTGTTCTGTTGTGCATAGGGTCGTTATGAGTCAGAACCGACTGGACGGCACCTAACAACAACAACCTTGAACAACAACAACAACAACAACCTTGATAATGGCTTTCAAGGAACAGCTGCCCCAGGAATCAAACTTCCATTAACAATCAAAGGCAACAGTTGTGACCAGTGGTTGCCTCTCTTCAAGATCAAAAGGAAAGTGAAGGGCAGTACACGCAAGAGTCCAGAAGTCCTCCAGGTCACGTACATTCCTGTCAAAAGTCAGGGTGAACAGGGAGCAGAAGAACGAAGGCACCAGGAAAGTAGTGATGTTTATGTCCTGTTCTGCCTACTTTGTGAGTCTCTCCGCTTGAGAGTAATTATGTTAAAAAGCCAAAGTACTTAAGTGGCCTGAGGACAAGATTAAATGAAACAAAGGTTTCTTTGAGGGTGGGGAGGGACACTGAAAAATTCTCATTCCTAGAAGCTGAAACACTAACAAGAAAAGGGTATCACACACACACACACACACACACACACACAGACACACATTGAAACTAAGAGCACTGCCGTCCTAGAGGTGCTGTAAACAAGCCGCATCTCAGAGCTTAATATTCCTCAGGCTCTTCAGCCTGCCAGTCTCTTTTCGCCAGAGTTTAATTTTAGCCCTGTATTAATTATACATTACAATTACACGTCGACATGAGCACGCATACACACGGTAATGATTATGCTGCTATCGTGGACTCCTTCTGAAACTTATTCAGGTCACCTCAGACCCTGTGGGATACGATGCTGTTTACCGTCTGGTAGCTCAGACTCGATTTTCTCTGGAGATGGCTGCCCAGAAACAAGGTTTCTCCAAAATCTAAACTCTTTGCCAAGGTTTTCCAGAAAGAAAGATTACAAATCTCTATGTCAGGTGCCATGCAATGACAAAAATGTGTATATGGTGACGAAATCAAAATGTTCTGACCATCCATCTGAGGCAAGTGTGGGCTGATATGTTTGGAGGACCACATGTGTAGCAATATCTCACTAAAGCAATCTGATTCAGGAACATGGTTTATAGGTTGCACAGGAAATGGATTTTGAAGGCTTTTCCTGTCGTCTCTGCAGTTTTGGTGATTGCAAGATGAGCTGGGGAACAAAGGCTCAGCAAAAATATCTCTTGCACTTCCCCCAATCCCAGCTGCTTGCCCTTGACATCTTGAAACTGGTGCTTCAATAAGCTCTCAGCCTCAGAGAGCAATGCATAAAATGTGAGACCAGAAGCATCTATTTATTAAGTTTGGTCACTAAATTAATCTTTCCCTCTGGCCAGCTATGAAGTGGAGTTAATGAGGATGAAGCAGAACTGGGACATATTTAACCACGGGCTGCACCTCAGTCCTCACTCCCTGCCAAAAGAATCAGGACAGCTCCCTCCTGACATCAAAAGGGCATAAAGAAGACCTACAGGCAGAGAATTCAGGCACCATTTCCTCACTCCCACCTCCTTTTAAAAGCCTAGTATGTGATTGCTCCAACACAACACTCGCCTCACAGAAGATGAACTCCCTTATTTGTTCATGGTCACATTTATTAAGCTGCTCCCATGGCCAAGCACCGTGCCATATGCTGATGGGACAGCAGTGAACAAAGCGAAGTCCCTTCTCTCAGGAACCTCACCATGCTGTGGGGTAAATGGGCAAGAAGCCAAACAAATACATATGTAATTTCAGGTCATGATAAATGCAGTGATGGGGGCTGCGATATGGTTAAATACCAACCCTAGATACGGAGGTGGGGAAAAGCTTCTTCAAAGAAGTGTCGTTTGAGCTGAGCCCTGCCAAGCCCAGGGTGTGGCACCAGGCACACCCTTCAAAGAACACAAGAGGAAAGATAAACATTCAAAAAGTTAAATAAATGCCCTGCTTTTATAAATGCTCTTTCAACTGAATTGCATTTCATCTCCCCCATATCTTAAGGTAAGGTATTTCTTTTTGAGAACACAGCTGTGGAATGAAATTTGGGCACTGAAACCCCAGGGAAGCCACATGACATAATAGAAAGAGGCAGATAGATACTGGTTCAAACTCCCAGCATCCCAATGGCTAGGTAACATTGAGCATATCATGAACCTCAGTTTTGTCATTGGGAAAATGGGTTAATGTAAGGGTTAATTTACAGAGCACATGAAAGTTACCTGTCATGGTTCTGAGCTCACATAGGTGCTCAGAGAGTGCTAATCAGTCACAGTAACTGTGATTTTAATTAAGCACTCAGTATGTGCCAGGTACTAAGTACTTTGCAGATTTTTTTTTATTTAGTTCTCCTAGTGAAATAGATACTATTGTTACCACCATTTTATAGATGAGGAAGCAGAAGCTGAGGGAGCTAAGTAAATTGTTCATGTTCATAAAGCTGAGAGTGAGTCAGCCAGATTTAACTCCAAAGCCATGCGATTCACTGGCTCCCCTAGCACAATACAGACACACAGAGCATCTAACTCCAAGCCAAATTCCAGCTCCTCAGGTGAAATAAAAAACCATCTACCTTAATACTCCACAAAGGAAATATATATAGTATACCACAAAGGAAAAGGGCTTCCTTTCAATCTCCACCCTTTCTCTCTGGCTTCTCAACTAATATGGCACAAAGCTGAAAGATATTTTGCTTAATTCTATTCATTAAGAAAATAGATTGGAGCGAGCATAGCTGGAGTGAGCTTCCCATTACTCTGCGCAGTGAATGGTTTATCACACACAAACACACAGCGACAGATTAGGTCCGGTGATAGAAATGGGCTGTGCGTGGCACACCACTTTGTCACTTATCTCCAAAGAAAAGCTGTCTCCATAAGGATAATGAAAACTTTGGCAAATCAGCAAAGTGCAAAATAGCTTAAGTTCAATGAGACTGTCCATGAGGAACCCTTCCATTATTTTATGTTCCATTGAGAATTTACAAGGAATTAGACAGTCAGCTACGTATAAACAAAAAACGAAACCAAAACCCGTTGCCACTGAGTTGATTTCAACTCATAGTTACCCTATAGGATAGAGTAGAACTGCCTCAGGGTTTCTAAGGAGTGTCACATGGATTTGAACCGCAGACCACAGACCTTTTGGTTAGCAGCCATAGCTCTTAACCACTGTGCCACCAGGGCTCTCTATAAACAAAGGGAGAATAAACCAAGAGTTAGTTA
The DNA here is from genome assembly GCF_030014295.1 of Loxodonta africana. Classification (NCBI taxonomy): domain Eukaryota; kingdom Metazoa; phylum Chordata; class Mammalia; order Proboscidea; family Elephantidae; genus Loxodonta; species Loxodonta africana. The sequence goes on along the minus strand of NC_087343.1, from coordinate 111,371,501 downwards.
TTTTAATAATAACTATCATGTCTATATTCTGGGAGAGTTGTGAAAATATAAAAGTGTATGAAAACATGTTTAAAAAATTATAAGATTTTTCATTCATTTGTTCCACAAAAATTTACTGAGTGCACACTATATTCCTGGCACTGTTTTAGGCACTGGGGGCATGACAGTAAACAAAATAAATAGAAAAACATACTGTCCAAACAACAATAATAAATACCTACTGTCAAGGAACTTAACCTTTTGATTTATGTGAATACTGAATGTTATACAAATAGTAACAACTTTTGTTTCCTTAACTTTGAAGCTTTGACTCTTATTAAAACGTAAATATATGACAATAGTCTCCGTCAGTTGGTTACCTGTCAAGTAAGTTGTAGCCATTCACCAGTTTTCTAAGCATTCATTTTGAGGAGAGAGGGGAGAAATAAAAGGAGACACGTAATGTAAAAGCAGTAGGAGTCTGTGCCATGTGACATTGTGGGGTGTAGGGAGAAAGGAGGAGAATGGTGCCTCTCACAATTTTGCTTACCAAAAACACTGGCAACTCAAAGGTAATTTTACTATTATTTTTCGAAGTAAACCACCTGCTAGTGCTTTCAAAAAAGTGGAAAAAAAAATTACATAACACATTTCAAAATCAGATAGAAAAAATGTGCCTGGTCTGAATTACTATTCCTTCCATTAGCATGGATAACCAAGAGTTTACTGTGTGTGTTCAATCAAAGCTAGCCCCAAGTGAGCCCTAAAATATAGCGATTACATGGCTTCCTCCCACTCCTGCCCGCATAATGGATCCTGAAGGAGAAAGAGTGTTCAAACAGGCTGCGGCATAATTCTTCGTGCGTGGGTAAATCTGAAACAGTGCAGCATTTTAAAATAGGTAGGAGAAAGAGCATGGGCGTGTCTTTCCCTGAAAACACCAGGAATAGTTCCTTTTTGTAAGAAAGAAGAGGAGGCCAGAGCCACAAAGTGAGATCTGATTGGCTACTCTCTAATTCTGAAGGAAGAGCCAGGGAATTGAGACCATAAGCCAATCCAAAACAGTACTTAGTCAAATCAGGCTTCTGAAAGCTACCTCGTAATAAAAAAAGAAAAAAGAGAGGAGAGAGAGAGAAAGAATGAATTCTCAGATCGCTGTGATAAGGAATGGCACAATTATGCTTGCATTTTCAAAAGTGGCCCTCCTCTTATGCTCGTTTCAAAAGAAGCCCCCTCTATTCACCTTCTCATTAGAACAGCCTCTCCAGAAAAAAATGCTGAGACCACACAAAGCAGGACATTCATCACTAGGGCAACCAGCGTACTCAATGAAAGCTGGCGAGCACAAAGGGCCCGCTGAAGGGCTTGCAGGGAAGCTGGTTCTCTTTGCCTCAGACCATATTTCAGATTTACCATTGAACTCAGATGGAAAGCAAGCTCTATTTTGTTTGTACTAAGAGTATTTATAAAGAATAAAATTGTCCTTTTAATTTAATTCTTAAAGCAGGCAATTTCTTGGGTGGAATTAAGTACCAAATTCTTATTTACCAAGACATTACCAGCGGCTACATTCCATGTCACTTAATACCATCCCATTTATACCATCTAAATTCGGTGTAGCTAATTGTCTCCCAGGATAGGTATATTAAATCTGCAAGGACAATTCAGAGATACTTCTTACCCAGCTTTGCCCCTTCCTACCCCCCAGCTGGCCCCTTCCTGCCCCCACCTCGCTCCCAGCCATCTTCCCTGTCAAAGACCACACACACACACATACACACACACCCATCCTCCTGGCCGGCAGCAGCTTACCCAGCAATAGTTCAAATATAATGTGTAAAATGATGCCAGAACCTGGCTACTGCACTATTCACACACGTAATGAAATTTACGGCTAGTCATTTTTGCCTTACACATTCTTTTTAAGAGCTTGAGATATTGCTTTAAAAAGAAAAAAAAAAAAAAAATCCATTCAGTGGAGTCAACCTGCAGACTGTCTCATAGTAAAACCATCCCAAACTAACTTTCAGTTAGTTTGCTTACCTGATCAGTCCCGCTTTATTCCTATGTTTGCCAAGAATAATAATATTGTACCTCAGCTTCACTTTAATTTACTGTTGACAAAGCTTTTTCTCAGCCACTTTTCAGAAAAAATAACATCTCCTGAGAAATCATCTTTAGCATATTAGAAGCTCAAGCCAAATTTCCATCGTGGACACCTGGGGCAATTGTCTCAGATTATAGGAGAGACTTCAGGTGAAGTGTGCAATTGGGTCTTTTTTTGTGTGTGTGTGTCTTTTTCATGTACTGTATTCAGAGGAGTGGCATAAGTTGGTTTCGTACTCCTGTTTTCTTAAACTATTCTTTCATTTGGTTTTAAGTCTGCACAAAGCACCCAAAAAAGAAACTTAAACTCAGCTGAAATGGTAGCTAACTCTTTCACATTTACCAACAAAGAAGTAGAGAGATCAGGAAAAACAACCATATAGAGTTAATAATAACCAAAAAGACTACCAAGTTCTGCATCAGGCACCAGGGATTCTAAGACAACTAAGACATAAATTCTGCTCTTGTGATATTCACTCTTAGGTAAAAATAAAGAGGACGGAGTAATTTATCATCTGGAAAGAGAAGTTGAGCATTCTAGAATAGGTATCCAGAGATATAACCTACTTAAAAAAAAAATTCTTTTAGGTCCTCAATAATTTTCAGAAGTCCAAAGGGATCCTGAGATCAAAATGCTTGAGAACCGCTGATGTAGCAAATTGAGTAGAAGGTGAGGAAACACGGAGTCCAGACAATGCTTTCAAAAAGTTCGGCGGTCAAAGAGAAAGACATAGGCTTGTTGTTTGGAGGGGGTTTGGGGGTCAAAGGTTGTGTGTGTGTGTCTGTGTGTTTTAAGATAGATTATATTTCAACTTGAGCATGTTTAAATACTTAGGGTCCATTTAAGAGAGGTGTTGAATAGGCAGGGGGATGGTGAATAGGCAGGGGGATGGTGGTGAGTAAATAAATTTTTTTTTTTTTTTACTCACCACCATCCCCCTGCCTATTCAACACCTCTCTTAAATGGACCCTAAGTATTTAAATATGCTCAAGTTGATGAGAATAAAATCACTTAGAAGAAGTAGAAGGCTTATTCTTAGATTGGAGAAGGAAGAGCTCAGTCTTCATAGCAGAAAAAAAAAAAGGAAAGAATTGTTTCTGGTGTTGAGAAAGTTTTAATTTTGGTGGCAGAGAGCTGAGAAATCTTTGGCTGCTGTGTGCTGTATGAGTTAGAGGGTTAGGTAATGCACTGAGGATGAAAGAAAGGTTGGGAGCAGGGGAAGAGACTGGTGAATATTTGAAATAGTTCCTATGCAGAATGGCTATGGAAATCTGGTAGGATTGCCAAGAAGCATGCAAAAAAATCCTATTGACTCAGGTTGGAAGTCATACATTTTATGGTGGACAAAATTACCAGATATATATATAGACATGCATATGTACACTTTTTTTTTTTTTTCCACTTTATTGTGAAATACAGGCATTCCCCAGGTTAGGAACATTTGGCTTTCAGACAAATCATACTTGCACTTTAATGTTAGGTAAATTTGCCTTCACTTTGAAACAACTGAACCAGCCTCTACTGGCAAAGTCTTCACCACAATCACCTTCACTTGCTGTATGTACAGCTTTTAAATCATTGACAAGTCTTTGAGCCTTTTCTTGCACTAAAGTGAGACTAAATAAGAACCATATGTACATGTTCCAACTTACCTACAAATTCAACTCAAAGGCACATAAACTGATCTTTTTTGTAACCTGGGACTGCCTTTGTAACAAAAGTACAGAAAATACACAAAACATGTATTTATGGTTAAACCAATGTAGTTCTAAGATTTATCAATACTTGCCTACCAGATAATAAAATGGCTATAGAATACTTTCACCAAACTTACTCGATGGCACCTAACAACAAACACTTTAATGCTATGTTCTAACCTCACGATACATCATTATTATTGGTTTACACAGCAAGTGTTTAAATGTACATAATATCTTCTTCTGTGACTTTTAACTTCTCCTTCATATTTTCTATATTTTTATCTCTCCATGATTCATTCTTTGTATTTCTTCCCATCTATATTTTCATTCACCCTCCCATTAATTCTGTGGATAATTTGCTGTTAAACACATATATTGAGTTTTAATTTGAGTCCAGGTTTTTTTTTTCGTTCTTAGAAATTTTATTTAGTTATTTTTGGAATCCATTAGGTTAATTTTTAGAATTTCCTGTGTTTCCCATCTATTCCTTTAAAAAGAGGAAGCATTGATGCTTATAATTTGTGTCCAATAATTTTAGTTTATAAAGCTTTTGTGAACCTATTTCCTTTATCTATTGTTCCTACTGTTTCCTGCTCATGAATTTTTTTGTTGCCTTATGTATATAATTTTATTTTTTACAATATTTTTTACTTTATTTTCACTATAAAAAAGTAATTGTGGGGATCCTTTGAGGTCTAGCATAAAGTTACCTTCCTCCAAAAAGGGTCTAATTTTATTTCTGCTTGGCACCCAAGTCACTAACACTCTATGACCACCTTAAACTGTGCACAGAGTTTAAGCTGTGGTTGTAACTTTTCAGAGAATTTTTTTTTTCCTTTCCTATTTTCCCCTTCTCTATAAACTCTGGTGGCATAGCGGCTAAGAGCTACTGCTGCTAACCAAAACGTCAGCAGTTCAAATCCACCAGGCACTCTTTGGAAACTCTATGGGGCAGTTCTAGTCTGTCCCATAGGGTCACTATGAGTCGGAATCAGGTCCATGGCATTGGGGGTTTGGTTTGGTTATATAGCTTAAAGGCAATCTTCCTAGCAGTTTCTTTCTCATTCACTTTTTCCTTAAGGGTACAGAACTTTGTTCTTCTAGCTTAATATTGGAGAATCTATTATTAGACTCCCCTGTTGAGTTTGCCATGGGTCTTACATTGTGATGCTTTATCCTATGAAGCCACCAAAATGAAAGTGCAATTCTTCCCGCATTAGGAAATGTCTGCTGGGCCAAGTACCTTCAGTGCTCGGATTACCTCTTTGAGTTCTCGTTTTTTTCTTTGGTCTGGTCCTTCCTTAATAATCTTGTTAAGTTCTTCAGTGCTTTAAAAGATATGTTTTTAATATTATATCCAGCATTTTTAGCTGTTTTCAGCAGGAAAAATGTGTCCAAATAATCTAGTCAAGCAATACTAAAAGTGGAAGTCATAATATTTCAGAAACATTCAAAATTCAGGTATGAAAGCAGAGAAATGGGATTTTTTTTTTTTTTAAATCCGGGACTGGGTTTTGCCAAGTAAGAATAATGGAAAAAGGAAGCCACAAGTCAGCTTGGGATATTAGTACAGGAGTGTTTGAAATTTTAAATTATAAAATATAAGCTGGATGAGGAGTAGGAGAAAGAATACAGGAAATGTTTGAAACATTTAAAGTAACAGAAAAACAGAATAGAGTTTTCAATGTGATCAAAGAATAGATATATCAGGAATGACTTAGTGTGTGACCTGAATGGACAGGAAGTTGTGATCAGAAAGCAAATGTCTAAGGGTAAAATTTCCAAGACAGAGAAGTTTCTTGTAACTATGGAAGTGGGCATCTGAAGTACTATGGTTGAGAAAGTTATTCCGAATATGAAGAAGTCAAAAATCTGAGATTGGGAAGTCATCCTAGATGTGATAAAAACTAGAAGTGGAACAAAGGACTGTGAGGCCAGGATGTTCAGTGAGTAAAACAGAATGATTATTACAAGAGTAGAGTTCAGAAAAAAGGTGGAATAGAAGGTGGTATATCAGATGTCATTTTCCTCAAGAGAACAAAGAAAACAAGGGAATTTGCACAACGATGTAGGAAGTATTGTCTGAAATAGGTTTTAGGAGTAAGGTAATGCAGATTTTATATCCAACTCTGAGGAATATTGAAAGTGGGAGAATTATGACCAAGCAGATTTAAAAAAAACACAACAAAACAGTATTTCTAGATATGAAATGGTACTCTGCCTTTATCACATCTCTGTTGGATCCCAGGGAGTATATAAGATTCACCTTCTTCTCTTTAAAGTTCAAACTAAAAGCAAAAAGAGATTCCAGGAGACTATGTGAAATTTGGCATCAAGTATAGGCAAGTGCTCAATAACCTTCAACATTTGAGAATCTCTGGTTTGGAAAGCATAGTTTGGAACAATTCTCTTTGGCATTATGGTATTCTGTATATATTGAACAACGAATAAAGGTGCTCTAAGGATTTCTACAGACTTAGATCCAAGGGATGTTAGTTCACCATTAGAAACAATCACAAAACTCACAAGGAAATAATCACCTGGAGAACCAACAATGGGGATAGAAATAGAACCAGACCTACAATGGCTTTATATATTATATATTATAGCAGCATAGAATTTAAAATAATTATGCTTGATATGTTTGTGTGTGTTTTAGGTGGAAGTTTACAGCACAAATTAGTTTCTGATTCAAAAGTTTATACAAATATTGTTTCGTGACGTTGTTTGCAATTCCTACAATGTCATAGGCATGCATATATATACTCATGTGAGGGCTCTTGTTTCTCTAGGATATATTTCAAGGAGTGGGATTGCTGGATCACATGGTACTTCTATTTCTAGCTTTTTGAGGAAGTGGCAAATTGATTTCCAAAGTAGTTATACCATTTTACATTCCCACCAGCAGTGTATAAGTGTTCCAGCCTCTCCACGACCTCACTAACATTTATTATTTTGTGTTTTTTGTTTAGGTCTTTGATCCATTTTGAGTTAGTTTTTGCAGATGGTGTGAGGTATGGGTCTTGTCTCATTTTTTTGCAGATGGATATCCAGTTATGCCAGTACCATTTGTTAAAGAGACCGTCTTTTCCCCATTTAATAGGGCCTTTGTCAAATATCAGCTGTTCATAGGTGGATAAATTTAGGTCTGGATTCTCAATTCTGCTCCATTGGTTTCTGTATCTGTTGTTGTACCAGTACCAGGCTGTTTTGACTACCGTGGCAGTATAATAGGTATAATCTAAAATCAGATGGTGTGAGGCCTCCCACTTTGTTCTGCTTTAGTAATGCTTTACTTATATGGGGCCTCTACCCTTTCCATATGAAGTTGGTGATTTGTTTCTCCATCTCATTAAAAAATGTCATTGGAATTTGGATTGGGATTGCATTGTACCTGTAGATTGCTTTGGGTAGAATTGATGTTTTCACAATGTTGAGTCTTCCTATCCATGAGCAAGGTATGTTTCTCCACTTATGTAGGTTTCTTTTTGCATTAGTGTCTTGTAGTTTTGTTTGTATAGGCTTTTACATCTCAGGTTAGATTTGTTCGTAAGTATTTTATCTTCTTGGGGGCTATTGTAAATAGTATTATTTGGTGATTTCCTCTTTGAAGTTCTCCTCTTCAAAGTTCTCTTGGTTGGTGTAGAGGAATTCAACTGATTTTTGTATGTGTATCTTGTATCCTGATACTCTGTCGAACTCTTCTATTAGCTCCAGTAGTTTTCTTGTGGATTCTTTGCAGCACTGTTCACAATAGCGAAAAGGTGGAAACAACCTAGATGCCCATCAACGGGTGAATGGGTAAACAAATTATGGTGTATTCACACAAAGTAATACTACACAACGATAAAGAACAATGATGAATCTGCAAAATATCTCACAATGTGGATTAACCTGGAAGGCATTATTCTTAGAGAAATTAGTCAGTTGCAAAAGGACAAATATTGTATGAGACCACTATTTTAAGAACTCAAGAAAAGGTTTAAATACAGAAGAAAACATTCTTTGATGGTTATGAGGGTGGGGAGGGAGGGAGAGGGGAATTCACTGACTAGATAGTAGACAAGAATGATTTGGGGTTAAGAGAAAGACAACACACAATACAGAAGAAGTCCGCACAACTGGACTAAAACAAAAGCTAAAACATTTCCTGAATACAACCAAACACTTCAAGGGGCAGAGTACCAGGGGAGAGGGTCTGGGGACCATGTTTTTGGGGAACATCTAGGTCAATTGGCATAACAAAGCTTATTAAGAAAATGTTTTGCATCCCACTTTGGTGAGTGGCATCTGGGGCCTTAAAAGCTTGCAAGCAGCCATCTAAGATGCATCACTTTGTCCCAACTCACCTGGAGCAAAGGAGAATGAGGAACACCAAAGACACAAGGCAAATATTAGCCCAAGAGACAAAAGGGCCACATAAACCAGAGATGCCATCAGCCTGAGACCGGAGGAACTAGATGGTGCCTGGCTACCACCAATTACGGCCCTGACAGGAAAAAATAAAAAAAAAAATGACAGCCCTGACAGAGTCCCTGATGAAGCAGGAGAAAAATGTGGTCCAGAATTCAAATTCACGTAAAAAGACCAGACTTACTGATCTGCCTGAGACTGGAGGAACTCCAGAAGACATGGCCGCAGACTCTCCGTTAATCCATAGCTAAAACCATTCCCAAAGCTAACTCTTCAGACAAAGATTAGGCTGGATTAAAAAAACACAAAATAATACTTGTGAAGAGTGTGCTTTTAAAAAAAAAGTAGATACACGAGACTAAATGGGCAGCTCTTGTTTGGTGGTGGGATGAGAAAGTGGAAAGGAATAGGAGCTAGTTGAATGGACATGGGAAGCCCAAGGCAGAAAGGGGGAGTGTCCTGCCACATTGTAGGGATTGCAACTAGGGCCACATAACAATATGTGTATAAATTTTTGTATGAGAAATTGACGAGCTGTAAACTTTCATCTAAAGCACAATAAAATAAAGAGTAATAGAGAATGAAAGCTTTTTTAACAAATCTAATCAGAGTTCTAATAGCAGAGAAGAGTTAGGGAAACATAATATTCAAAGAGTTTATGGGTAAGAATTGATCAAAGAACAGCAAATCAGGAAAATTAATTAAAATTAAAAGGAAATTAAAAAAAAAAAATCACAACTGAGCCCATTTTAGCAAAGCTACAGAACACCAGAGAAAAAGAGAAGACATTAATAGCAGATTACCTACAAAGAATTACAGGATGGGTCATCAAACATTCTGTACTGGGCCAAATAGTAAATATTTGGGTTTTGCAAGTTTCATGGTCTCTGTCGCAACTACCCAAATTTGCTATTTTAGTGCAAAAGCAGCCATGTTGTTGTTGTTAGGTGCCGTTGAGTCAGTTCCAACTCACAGAAAACCTATGTGCAACAGAAGACACTGCCTGGTCCTGCACCATCTTCATGAGATCATAGTTATGCTTGAGCCCATTGTTGCAGGCACTGTGTCAATCCATCTCATTGAGGGCCTTCCTCTTTTTTCACTGACCCTCTAGTGATCAAATTACTCTGGGATGTTTTTGTGTGTTCTGGGTTACCAGGCAGAATTCCAGAAACGAATGCTTACATTACCTTCAAGCATAATGTCCTTCTTCAGGGACTGATCCCTCCTGATAACATGTCCAAAGTATGTAAGACAAAGTCTCGCCATCCCTACTTCCAAGGAGCACTCTGGCTGTTATTTCTTCCAAGACAGACTTGTTTGTTCTTCTGGCAGTCCATTGTATATTCAATATTCTTTGTCAACACCTTAGTTCAAAGGCATCAATTCTTCTTCAGTCTTCCTTACTCATTGCCCAGCTTTTACATGCATACGAGGCAATTGAAAATACCATAGCTTGGGTCAGGCACACCTTAGTCCTCAAAGTGATATCTTTGCTTTTTAACACTTTAAAGAGGTCTTCGGACCAGATTTGCCCAATGCAAAACATCATTTGATTTCCTGAGTGCTGCAGCCATAGACTATTCTTATGTTCCAGTAAAACTTTACAGTCAGTCCTTGGGTTACAAACAAGATCCATTAACTGTGTCTTCAAGTCAAACTTGTAGGTAAGTCAGAACAGGTGTATACAGTTCTTATTTACCCTTACCTTAGTGCTAGAAGAGCCCTGGTGGCACAGTGGTTAAGAGCTCAGCTGCTAACCAAAATGTCAGCATTCACCAGCCCGCTCCTTGGAAACCCGATAGAAAAATTCTACTCTGTCCTATACAGCCGCTATGAGTTGGAATCTACTTAACCGCAACAGGTTTGGTTTTGGGTTTGGGTTAATGCTAGAAAAACCTCAATGCCTTTTCAACGATTTAAAAGCTGGACGTATAGCAAGTGAAGATGATTCTGTTGAAAACTTTTTCAAGTAGGGGCTGATTCAATTGTTTCAATGTGAGGGCAAATGTATACAACATTAAAGTACAAGTATGGTAAGTCAGATGTTTGTAACCAGAGGACTGCCTGTATTTACAAAAACAGGTACCAGGAGAGATTTTGTTCATGCATCATAGTTTGCCAACCCCTAAACTGCAGAATGACTCCTAACTTCTCAACAGCAATAAAAGCAGCTGAAGAGAAAGGCTTAGATCTGAGATCAAGTAGGGATCTTCTACCTCTTCTCCAAGGCCCTCAGTGCCCACCAGGCCTAACTAACCCAGTACAACCTGAGAAACTGAACTAAGAGAATCACTGCTTAGTCTGTGTATCTCACTGAACCTGGAACTGTAAGACAAATCTGCTAATAAATGTCGTGTTGTTGCTAGCTACTGAGTAGCTCATCTGGGACTCATGATGACCCCTCACGTGTCACAGTAGAACTGTGCTTCTTAGAGTTTTCAATAGCTGACTTTTTTAGAAGTGGATCACCAGGCCTTTCTTCATAGTATTTCTTCATCTGGAAGTTTGGCTAGAACATGTTCAGCAGGATAGCAACATGCAAGCCTCCTCTGACAGATGGGTGGTGGCTGCACATGAGGTACATTGGCTGGAAATCAAACCCAGGGAAGGCAAGAACTCTATCATTGAGCCACCAATGCTGGATACCTGATCTCACCAATTAGATTAACTACTCTACTCCTCACTGTCTTGACAATATTCCCCACTAAAAATCATCCAATACGAGCAGTACAAACCAGAGCTCACAGCAGGGGTCTAGAATCTGCCTTGAATTCCTCCCAAACATCATACTCCCCTTCCCCAGACCAAAAAGGGCAGGGCCCATGTACACATAGGTATTGACCCATCATTTTTCAGTGATTACCAAAATTGCACCCAAGAACCAAATAACAGACCAGCTAATGGAAGAAGGACTGAGCTACAGACATCTGTGACTATCCCAAAACAGTAACGACGGAAAGGTAAATATACCTCTAGAAGTGCAACTACAGGTATTGAATGAGATGACCAAGTTGGAAAAGAAGTGCTTCTGAAGATACTCTTTCATGTCACTGTTCAAAAATAAGGCCGATAGAGGACAACAAAGACCTCAAGCAAACTGGCAGCCAGGCACGTGAGGCAAATCAAAAAGCAATGTCACAAACACCAGCAAACCCTGTCTAGCTTGTTCAGGCAGTGTTCTCAGAAGTTTAGGTTAGCATTAATCATTTTTCCTAATTTCTGTCATTTAACTCTCCCAAGCCCCCTCCAGGCCAAGTCATCATCCCATGAAACATGTTGTCTTCCCTTATAATCCATTTTCTGCCTTTTCAGTAACAGAATCTGTGGCTTTGGTGTTCTTTTACAGAAACACTGATCAAATTACTCTAAGACCTTTTTTGTGTGTTCTGGGTTACTGGGCAGGATTCCAGAAATGAATGCTTACATTATCTTCAAATAGAATATCTCACTTTCCAAGACTGCTCAGAAATAGATGTTTCTCGGTCATTTTAGACTTTGTATTGATAAAGGCACAGGCTTCTTGACATCCGACTCTTAGGCCCACAGGTTAGAGAGGCCACATGCACCATATTTTTATGTGAATAATGTGTACCTTCTATGTTTGTTTGCCAACCATGCTCTCCCCCAACAAAGTATTTTCATACATGTACTATGCTGGTTAGCATGCAAAAAATTAGCATATCACGCTTACAAAAATACCTCATGTGTTGGGGCATGGTTGGCAAACAAACAGAGAAGGCTTAAGTTATTTGCATAAAAATATGGTAATTTCATAACCTATAAGACAATACCAGTAAAGACCCTGTATTGCCACAGCACACTATGATCACCACTGGAAAGGTAAACAGTCCAAGTTTATTTTAGTTTAGTCTCTGCATTAAATGAAATTGCAGGCTCCTTTTCCCAGCCTTGTGAGTCTCCATTATGATATCCATTCTAATTAATCTAGTCCCTGAAAAACTATTGCCTATTCTATTATTTAAGTGCCCAGGAAAAACAATGGAGACAAAAAAATCTCACACCTTCTTTTTTTTCTAGTATGTTTAAGTATTTTGCAGCATTTTGGAAGTTCTTCCTAAGACATCCAAGGAAGTATCATTTAAGGAAGAAATTAGGAATGAGAGTGAAGATTATGACAATTATGTAGTTCATTCCCCAAATTTACCCTTGGTAAAATTGAGGCCTACAGTTAAGTGCCTTGTCCAAAATCAGCGCTGACAGAATCACGTGCAGAATTCTTCCACTGTTTTTCCCACCATATCACTCATATCTTAAAACTTGAACTTTTTTAGTTGCCCTGTGACTCTAGGAAGGAGCCCTGGTGGTACAGAGGTTAAGTGCTTGGCTGCTAACCAAAAGTTCAGCAGTTCAAACCTACCAGCATCTCCACAGGGGAAAGATGTGGCAGTCTGCTTCGTAAAGACTATTCCAGGTTGCTGTTAAAATCAGTTCTCTGTAAAGATTACAGCCTTGGAAATCCTATGGGGCCGTTCTACTTTGTCACACAGGGTCACTGTGAGCCAGAATCAACTCAACGACAGTGAGTTTGGTTTTTTTTAGTTATGACTCCAGGATTCGTATAACTTTTCCTTTCCTAAAAACACTGCTGATTACATGCTTTGCTTGCATATTTACAGAACATTTATCTTTTTAAATGTAAAAATATATATATATTTTAAAAGTATAGAACAGAAGCTGACAATTATATATTCATCATGTCAACTCAAATTTTGTTTGACCTTGAAGCGTCTGTGTTACTTAATATGAGGATATCAAGATGATAGCACAGCAGATGCTGCCAAATGAAAAATTTGCTGCAATGAGCTTTTTATGAAATATTGAGGCTAAGCAGAGAACCAGTTCCTCTGACAAAAATACTCTCAGTCACTCCCCTCACTAAATCACAGTGTGCAGACTGCAGGCGCTCTGGGCTTTCCATTGCCAGCAATGCAATGTTCTTAACTGAATGTTCTTAACTGGGAAACATCCAAGATCAAGAAAGGACCTTTTTTATTGCAGATTGTGAGATCATTTTTTTCTCCATAGCTTTACATTCAAAACAAAGGTTTTTGGGGTTTTTTTCCCAATCACACAGTATTTAAGAACCTCATTTGTATGAAGGTAAAAAATATCTCTCACTGAACAAGAAAGGAAATGGTGTACTTTCCATCTGCAGCTGCGTGAGTGTCAGTCACATCTTGGAAACGCACCGCATTCTCTCCTCTATTCCAGTCCTACTTGGTCTCCATCCTCTCCTCAGGTGGAAAACCTAACAGCACACACTTGTACAGGACATAGTTTATTATTTGGTCTACACCTTTGACCTACCACTCAGTGAGGTCAGTCTAGCTAAAGTTTAGAGAAAGAAAGGAAATTATAATTAGAAAAAAAAATGCTGCCAATTCAAGGCTGATGGTGAAGATCACCTGGGGAGCTTTCAGTTCTTATTGTGTCACCTGGCTGGTACACTCTATGTCAGATGACTTTTTATGAGCAGGCAGCAGAGACTAAGATCACATTCACTGTTTTGCTGAGGGACTCTAAGGGCAAGCAGCTTTCTGCGGGAACAGCTTTGAAAGATAAGGGGTTATGCCACATTCTTTAGGATACAGGAAGCCAAGTGCAAGGAGTAGTGGCCGTGGTGGAAAGAGGCATATGGTCCAGCCACAGTTCAAGAACACTCCCTGACAACACCATGGTAACCTTTAGCACCACTGACTGCAATGGCCCCACTATTCTATTCCTGGCACAATGCTCAGTGATGGCCAGGGTTCGTTTCTCCCTATTCAGCTCAAGTTATAGTCACATAATAAAATGAACAGTGACAAGACTTCCTGAGGCTTTTAGGTGCATTCAGCCCGGCAGACTGTGGGTTGCTACATTTCTAAGTCCAATGGTTAAATGAAGGTACCCATTGCTTCCAGTCTCTAGTTGGAAACCAAGCAGATGCTTTCTAGTATTAGTCATTCTGGAGGCAGCTAAGGTTCAATTGATTCATTTATGCAGTGAAATGCTTTTAGAGTACCAACTTCATCCCAGGCGTTATGCTCAGGTCTACCCGTTACTAGTTTCCATCAAGTCAATTCCAACTCACTGTGAACCTATGAGACAGAGTAGAACTGCCCCCATAGGGTTTCCAAGAAGTGGCTAGTGGATTCAAACTACTGACCTTTTGGTCAGCAGCTAAATGCTTAACCACTGCACCACCAGGGCTCAGGTCTAGGTAGTACAAATACCCAAGGAGCTCACAGGTAAGTGAGGGTAAAAGATAAATACACACTTAATATAATATGATGGGTGCAAAATTAAAAATAAGCATATGGTTCTATCAGAGGCCGAGAAGCTAGCCCAGTCTAAAATGAATGAGACTTCCTCGAGGAAGAAATGCCCACAGAATAAAGGATAAAGGAAAGGCCATTCCAAACAAAAGGAAAAATAAAATCAAAGGAGCATGACACAGAATGGTGTGTTGTGTATAGCTTGTTACTAGAACATGAAATGTGTACGCAGGGCAGGGATGGCAACTGGCCAGGTCAAGGAAGGCTTTAACATAGGGTGCTGTGCTACAGAGCTTTTTCCTGCAGGCCTGGGAGGGCCATTTAAGATTTTGAGCGGGAGAGAGACATAGGTAATTTGCACTCTGGAAAGATCACTCTAGCGATAGTGTGGAGAAGACAGTTCAAGGACAAGACAAAAGGCAGGGAGAACAGTTAGGAGTTTATTCAAAAGCCAAGGTAAGAAATGATGAGGGCCTGTCTCCTGACCACTCAGATAGCTGACCACAATGCCTGGAAACCCTAGTATCCCCATTTGTGCATAGACCACACCAACATTGAACCCACTGTAAATAATCTGCAGTGTGATGTTGCAAAGTGTGTTAGGTCTAATCATGGAATGTTGCCCTAAAGCAGATGGAAGATGGGGGAAAAAGTCTAGAAATTCTCATTCCTACTCCCTGCCCATCATGTCCCAAGTCGCCTGAGTGGCCCAGACTGACTCATGCCTGCTTACACCCCAGCACTGGCTTGCTTTTCTCACCTGCAAGGGCTCTGCCACATCCCTGTCCGTTGCTCATTTGTTTTGCCTTTCTGACTTCTGAGGACTTACTTCTCCTCTGTCTTACGGTCATTGTCATTTCTGCCCCCTTTCTAGATAAACCTGCAGAGTTGACCCTGCCTCACCAGCTCAATACCGTTGTTGCTCAAATTCTAATCCAATATTATGCTTGACAGAGGTTAAAAATAAATCCTATGGAAAGCACAAAGAAGGTGCACTGGTTTTTTCCTTCTCGTAAGGTATCACCCAGGCATTTCTTCTGCACAAGGAGCGTGACTCCGTGGTAAGCTTTAGCAGGCTACTCCAAACAGGCTTGTTTTAGTCCTTCCAAGACAGCAGATCATGCTCTCCTCGTACCCTGAGGAATGCTGTAATCCAAACTTCTCAAACAGCAAACTCTGCTCAGTCCTCAGTCAACCCCCATCCTGCCAAATGGAGCCTGGACTAAGACTGGACATTACCGAAGGGGAAGTTTTTCTGGGCTGGAGACTGCCTTGTGAGGTCACAGACTCTGCCTTGTGAGGTGGCGGCACCCCTGTTTACCCCAGTGATGACAGGAACTTCTCCTTTTCTGCCTTTGTTTTTACCTTTGTGAGAAAAGCCAAGAGAGGATAAACAGTTGCCTGGACATGTTCTTATATACTTTCAGCTCTCTTCTCCACTTTGAGGACAGCCAAGGAGCCAAGGATCCACATACTGAAATCTGCTCCTTCTTTACTCAGCATTGCTTTCTGAATGCCAGCGGGAGGGGTGGTGACTGAATTAGGTGGCCTGAGCTTTCTTCTTCTGTCAGTGCCACACTTATAACTGCTGCTTTCTTTTTCTGCTTCACACATGTATTAGTTTTCTAGGGCTACTATAACAAAGTACCACAGAGTGGGTACCTTATAAGAACAGAATTATTTTCTCTCACTGTTCTAGAGACTAGAAGTCCAAAATCAGGGTGTTGGTCATGTTGATTCTGAGGCTCTGAGGGGCAATATGTTCCATGCCTCTCTCCTAGCTTCTGGTGATGCCAAGCGATTCTTGGCTTGCAAGTGTAGCATTTTGATCTCTGCCTCTTAGTCATCTAGTGCTGCTATAGCAGAAATACCACAAGTAGATGGCTTTAACAAAGAGAAGTTTATTCTCTCACAGTCCAGTAGGCTAGAACTCTGAATTCAGGGTGCCAGCTCCAAGGAAAGGCTTCCTCTATATATCGACTCTGGAGGAAGGTCCTTTTTATCAGTCTTCCCTTGGTCTGGGAGCAACTCAGAGCAGGGATCTCAGGTCCAAAGGACAAGTTCCGCTCCTGGCGCTGCTTTCTTGGTGGTATGAGGAGCCCATGTTTCTCTGCTCACTTCTGTCTTGTATCTCAAAAGCGATTGCCTTAAGACACTATCTAATCTTGTAGGCCTTGTCAATATAACTGCCAATAATCCTTTTTATTATATTATACTGATGGGATTTATAACATATAGGGAAATCACATCAGATGATAAAATGGTAGACAATCATACAATCAAACAAGGGAATCATGGCCTAGCCAAGTTGACAGATACTTTGGGGGGACACAATTCAACCCATGACAGCCTCTGTCTTCACATGGTTGTTTTCATTCTGTGTCTCTCTCTGCATCTCTTCTCCTCTTTTAAAAGGACATCATTCATATAGGATCAGGACTTACACTACTGCACTGTGATCTCATGTTAACTGATAGCAATTTCAAAGGCTCTATTTCCAAGCACCCACGTGTCTGTCAGTTTGTCGTAATGTGGCGGCTTGTGTGTTGCTGCAATGTTGGAAGCTTTCCCACCGGTATTCAGATACCAACAGGGTTACCCATGGAGGACAGGTTTCAGCTGAGCTTCCAGACTAAGACAGACTAGGAAGAAGGAACCTGCAGTTTACTTCTGAAAAGTATTAGCCAGTGAAAACCTTATGAATAGCAGCGGAACATTGTCTGATATAGTGCTGGAAGATGAGCCCCCCAGGTTGGAAGGCACTCAAAAGATGACTGCGGAAGAGCTGCCTCCTCAAAGTAGAGTCAACCTTAATGACGTGGATAGAGTAAAGATTTCGGGACCTTCATTTGCTGATGTGGCATGACTCAAAATGAAAAGAAACAGCTGCAAACATCCGTTAATAATTGGAACCTGAAATGTACGTCAAAAATGAAATGGAATGCATAAACATCGATATCCTAGGCATTAGTAACCTGAAATGGACTGGACTTGGCCATTTTGAACTGGACAATCATATAGTCTACTACGCTGGGAATGACAACTTGAAGAGGAATGGTGTTGCATCCATCATCAAAAAGAACATTTCAAGATCTATCCTGAAGTACAACGCTGTCGGTGGTAGGGTAATATCCATATGCCTACAAGGAAGACCAGTTAATATGACTATTATTCAAATATACACACCAACCACTAGGGCCAAAGATGAAGAAATAGAAGATTTTTATCAGCTGCTGCAGTCTGAAATTGATCGAACATGCAATCAAGATGCATTGATAATTACTGGCAATTAGAACGCAAAAGTTGGAAACAAAGAAGGAGGATCAGTAGTTGGAAAATATGGCCTGGGTGATAGAAACAACGCCAGAGATCGAATGATAGGATTTTGCAAGACCAACGACTTCTTCATTGCAAATACCTTCTTCCACCAGCATAAACTGCGACTATACACGTGGACCTCACCAGATGGAGCACACAGAAATCAAATAGATTACATCTGTGGAAAGAGACGATGGAAAAGCTCGATATCATCAGTCAGAACAAGGCCAGGGGCCGATTGTGGAACAGACCATCAATTGCTCATATGCAAGTTCAAGCTGAAACTGAAGAAAATCAGAGCAAGTCCATGAGAGCCAAAATAAGACCTTAAGTATATCCTACCTGAATTTAGAGACCATCTTAAGAATAGATTTGATGCATTGAACCCTAGTGACCGAAGACCAGATGAGTTGTGGAATGACATCAAGGACATCATTCATGAAGAAAGCAAGAGGACATTGAAAAGACAGGAAAGAAAGAAAAGACCAAGATGGATGTCAGAGGAGACTCTGAAACTTGCTCTTGAATGTCGAGCAGCTAAGCAAAAGAACAATTGATGAAGTAAAAGAAGTGAATAGAAGATTTCAAAGGGCAGCTCGAGAAGACAAAGTAAAGTATTATAATGACACGTGCAAAGAGCTGGAGATGGAAAACCGAAAGGGAAGAACACTCTCAGTGTTTCTCGAGCTGAAAGAATTGAAGTAAAAATTCATGCCTTGAGTTGCAACAGTGAAGGATTCAATGGGGAAAATATTAAACGACGCAGGACGCATCAAAAGAAGTTGGAAGGAATACACAGAGTCATTGCAGCAAAAAGAATTAGTCGATGTTCAACCATTCCAAGAAGTAGCATATGATCAGGAACCAATGTTACTGAAAGAAGTTGAAGCTGCTCTGAAGGCACTGGTGAAAAACAAGGCTCCAGGAATTGATGGAATATCAATTGAGATGTTTCAACAGATACAGCACTGGAGGTACTCACTCATCTATGCCAAGAAATATGGAAGACAGCTTCCTGGCCAACTGACTGGAAGAGATCCATATTTATGCCTATTCCCAAGAAGGTGATCCAACCGAATGTGGAAATTATAGAACAATATCATTAATATCACACGCAAGGAAAATTTTGCTGAAGATCATTCAAAAACAGCTGCAGCAGTATATCGACAGGGAGCTGCCAGAAATTCAGGCTGGTTTCGGAAGAGGACGTGGAACCAGGGATATGATTGCTGAGGTCAGATGGATCCTGGCTGAAAACAGAGAATACCAGAAGGATGTTTACCTGTGTTTTATCGACTATGCAAAGGCATTTGACTGTGTGGATCATAACAAATTATGGATAACATTGTGCAAAATGGGAATTCCAGAACACTTAATTGTGCTCCTGAGGAGCCTTTACATAGATCAAGAGGCAGTTGCTCGGGCAGAACAAGTGGATACTGATTGGTTTAAAGTCAGGAAAGGTGTGCACCAGAGTTGTATTCTTTCACCATACCTATTCAATCTGTATGCTAACCAAATAATCCGAGAAGCTGGACTATATGAAGAAGAATGGGGCATCAGGATTGGAGGAAGAATCATTAATAACCTGCATTATGCAGATGACACAACCTTGCTTGCTGAAAGTGAGGAGGACTTGAAGCACTTACTAATGAAGATCAAAGTCCACGGCCTTCAGTATGGATTGCACCTCAACATAAAGAAAACAAAAATCCTCACAACTGGACCAATGAGCAACTTCATGATAAATGGAGAAAAGATTGAAGCTGTCAAGGATTTCATTTTACTTGGATCCACAATCAACAGCCATGGAAACAGCAGTCAAGAAATCAAAAGACGCATTGCATTGGGTAAATCTGCTGCAAAGGACCTCTCTGAATTGTTGAAGAGCAAAGATGTCACCTTGAAGACTAAGGTGCGCCTGACCCAAACCATGGTATTTTCAATTGCCTCACATGCATGTGAAAGCTGGACAATGAAGAAGGAAGACCGAAGAAGAATTGATGCCTTTGAATTGTGGTGTTGGCGAAGAATGTTGAATATACCATGGACTATCATAAGAACGAATAAATCTGTTTTGGAAGAAGTACAACCAGAATGCTCCTTAGAGGCAAGAATGGTGAGACTGCATCTTACATACTTTGGACATGCTGTCAGGAGGGATCAGTCTCCAGAGAAGGACATCATGCTTGGCAAAGTACAGGGTCGGCAGAAAAGAGGAAGACCCTCAATGAGGTGGATTGACACAATGGCTGCAACGATGGGCTCAAGTATAGCAACGATTGTGAGGATGGCACAGGACCGTGCAGTGTTTCGTTCTGTTGTGTGTAGGGTCACTATGAGTTGGAACCGACTCGACGGCACCGAACAACAACAACAACAATTTTCAAAGAACTTCATATTCATAGGTACCAAGGGTTAGGGCTTTAACACTTCTTTTTAGGAAACACAATTCAATCCATAACCATATTAGACTATAAACTCCTTGAAGAGACTGTGAAAACTTCCTCATTTTCCTCAGTCCTAGCACAGTGTCTGGGAGTCTATGATTGCTCAACAAATGTTGGCTAAATAAATGCATAGTCACTGCCTTCAATTACATGTGCAATTGACTGGAGACCATTCACTTAGGCCCACAACATGCCCCAAGGCATTCAGAGGGCCGCACCGCACCCCTTGGACTGTCCTGCTATACAGGTTGCAGGTTGCATGAAGAACACTCAGGCTTTGAAGCCAGTATTTTACTTTCCAGGAGCAGTGTGATCTTAGCCAGGTGTCACTGAATGTCAGGAGTTTTTAAATAATACTTTTATTAAAAGAGCAGTAAATTCTGCACAGCTGCCAGAAATAAGAACAATGGAAGATGTACCTTCTTTAACAAGAAGTCAGCACACACTTGAGAGGTGGCCTCCATGGTGATTTTAAGTGAAAAGATTTCAGTTTATGCTGGACAAAATCGTAATAGGCAGTTTGCTTTCATGCCCTTTTTTCTCCCTACTTGCACCATTTCCCATCACAGCTCCTGCCATGGGCTCATGACATTGGGAAACATTCAGAGCAATGTGGAACTTGTTGGCAGATCAGAAGTGTCATAACATGGAATGAGGCCCAATCATCTGGGCCTGGGACAAATAGAGCATAGCTCAACAGAGCTCATGAGGCTCTAAGTACACAATTAACTTTAGGCTTGATTTAGAGAACAACTGGCATCAATTCAAATCTAAAGCAGGATCACATAGATGCCAGATCACAGAATCAGTTGGGCTGTTTGACATCACCTCTAAGGAATCTTGCCGTAGGTGATACAAAATATTTCAGTGTTCAAGGGCAATGAGCAGAAATGAAGACCTCAGCTGGGTGGTGAGGGGGTGGGACATGTTACAGAGTAGGCAGGAAGGAAATGGAACACATACATGCGCACACTTGCTAGACCTGCTGACCTAGAGGGCAGCTGGGGTGTTGGTCAAGGCTTATCCCTGTCATTTTCCAGAAAAGTCCTAGGACAGAGTATAAGAAAGAGGATCCCAGATACACAGACCCAGACTGAAATTTTCAACCTTAGCATAAATCAGAATATCCTAGAAGCTTGTTCAAACAGAGATTGCTGGGCTCTACCCCCAGTTTCTGATTTGGTAAATCTGGAGCAGGCTCAGAGAGTTTGAATTTCTAACAAATTCCCAGGTAACATTGATGGTGCTTGTCTAGGCATTAAAATTTGAGAACCACTGACTATTCTAATGTGTAAGGACCATAATGGGTAAACGGAACCACAGCATGTGAAGAATCTGAGACATAACCTAAAAATCAAGAACCTACTTCCAGATGAATGGGTGAGGTGAGCACAATAGGAGAAAAAGCAGCAGGTATGTTAGACTAGAGTTATTTTGCTACCCCAGATTAAGTCACTGTCCTTCTGGCAACTGTACCCTGATTTTCCTCTGGGAAACACCTTCCTTCCTTACTTTTAGTTCATATGCTTGGAAAAAATTTGATAATTTGATTCGGATCTAGCCATTCAAGGCTTTTCCTTTTCCTGACTATAGTGATTGCTTGAGAGACGGGTAATCAAAGCTAATAAGATATGATAGGACTCTTTCTGAGACAATGGGGAGAAAGGTAAGTGCTCTTTTTCTGGTCGATTTGAACCTGAAAAGACATAATTCTGGTGCTACCATCTTACGCACAGGTACAGCCTAAAATTTAAGTCAATATTTAGTTGAACCAAGCACGCACCGGAGTCCTGCATCAGACACAACCCTCTAAACCAATAAATTCCTTTTTTGTTTGAGAAAGTTTCGTTGAGTTTTATCACTTGTGACCAAACAAGTCATATATACCTGTCTACTCATCCTACTGCCATTTGGTAGGTATAAAGCCTGTGTTCTTCTAACGCTTTCAGCTAACTTTCATTGAACCCCCCTAAAGTAATCAAGTTGTCAATTGATAGGCTTAGGGTATAATTCATTTAAGCTGTCTCTGAATCTTTATTTGTATTCAATACAGATTTTCTGAGTGCCTAGAGTATACATTTATTGTAGTATTGTTCTAGGAGCTGTTGAGGATACAGATGTTATAATGATGTGGATGCTGCCCTGAGAAAGTTTACAGTACCATTTACAATGTCAAAAAAAGACTGTAGGAAATTTTAAATTCTTCAAAACTCAAAGAGATGCAAATATGGTAAAATCAGAGGTGGTGAAAGTTATATGTAATGACAAAGGGTCTTATATGGACCCTCAGTGGTATGCTGGCTTGTTCCAGCCCATTAAAACAATTTTTTAAAATTTTCAGAAATTTTTTAAGTCAGTTATTAAAGATACCATTATTAAAAATTAAATTGTTTAAACTTCAATTAAATACATTATGTGATGGCTAATATTGTGTGTCAACTTGGCTGGGCCATGATTCTCAGTGTTTATATGTGATCACTCCCATGATGGACTCTGCTGTGAGTAGCCAATCAGTTGAAAGGAGGTTTCCTTAGGGTGTAGCCTGCATCTGAATATAAGCAAACATTCTGGCTTCTTGCTCATTCTGGATCCTGCTGCTGCCTCCTGTTCATCTGACCTCCAGCTCTTGGGATTTGAGCTATCAGCTTATCTGCAGATCTTGGGATTCATTGATCTTCACAGCCTGTTAGCGGGAGCCCTGCTCTCTGACCCGCCAATCCTGGGTTTGCCAGCCCCTGCAGCTATGTGAATTGAGAGAAGCCTCTACCTTGATCCATGGACTTGGGATGTCCTATCCTCTACAATTGTGTGAGCTGTTTCCTTGATATAAATCTCTCTATATATATGTTTATACACTTTACTGGTTTTGTTTCTCTACAGAACCCAGCCTAAGGCACATTATATTAGAAACAAAGGTGACACTCAAAATTTATCACTTTCTTATGATTTTACTGTATTTTGCTATTATTTATGCACTTGAGGTTATTTATGTCTATTATTACGGTGGAAATGCTATATAACAGGAGCTACTGCACATCTACTCCCAATTTCTCATTCAGTATCATCCTTTTGGAGGCCTGAAATCCACCATGATGGGAGGATTTACACCACAGAACTCAGCAAACACTGCAAGGGCTGGATTTGTTGTTTTGTTGGTTGTTGATGGATGAAATGTTACCAGTCCAGGTTAAAATTAAAAGTGTGTCATGGCTATAGTAGTCACACTGAGAAAACTAAAATATTCTTCTAGTATTTGAAAAACTATTATCTGATTCAGCAAAAATAACACATCATTGATGAACAACTTCCCAGCTTCACTAAATGAAGAAATTGACCAACCTTCATGTCACAATTACATCTGCTCATCAGTTGCAACCACAGGTTGACTGGGGATACAAATATTTGCAAAAATCAATGAAAGCATTCTGAAAGGGTAGAAATTATAATAAAGAATGTAGTACATTATTTATAGCGTGCTACACATCCTTTCTATCTGTAAAATTTATCATAAACTTATATATAAGTAATTGAATACATTTTTTCAGTGTTGTGAAATATTTCTAGCAAAAAACCACCCACTCCTATGACCCCCTCCACTTTCCTCTCCCTATATCACACCATGTAAATTAGGTCATTTTGTAACTTGGCTTTACACAAAACTTCCTCTGTGAGGAATTTTATAATCTACATCTATGAGTCCACCCAGAATGTTATGAAACTTTATCATAAGATAATTCACGTAATAAAGAGTGAAAGTTTGAAGCGGCACATTTTCTCTCCTGATGAAAATGACTAAATTAACTTAGGTGATACATTAATAACTTTGCATATGCTAGTAATCCCTTGCCTTGGATTGAATTGTATCCCTCAAAAATATCTCTCATCTTGGCTAGGCCATGATTCCCAGGATTGTGTGTCTGTCCACCACGTTGTCATCTGATGTGATTTTCCCGTATGTTGTAAATCCTACTTCTGTAATATTAATGAGGTGGGATTATCGGCAGTTATGTTAATGAGGCAGGACTCAATCTACAATATTAGATTGTGTCTTCAACTAATCTCTTGTGAGATATAAAAGAGAAAAGCAAGCAGAGAGACAGGGGGACCTCACACCACCACTAAAGCAGCACCAGGAGCAGAATGAGTCCTTCGGACCTGAGGTTCCTGTGCAGAGAAACTCCTAGACCAAGGGAATACTGATGACAAAGACCTTCCACCAGAGTTTACAGAGAGATAAAGGCTTCCCCTGGAGCCGGGGCCCTGAATTCAGACTTCTAGCCTCTTAGACTATGAGAGAATAAATTTCTCTTTGTTAAAGCCATCAACCTATAGTATTTCTGTTACAGCAGCACTAGATAACTAAGATACCCCTTCCATTTCCATTTGTAGAGACCCCTTTCTGTGATAAATAAATCATAGTAAACACAAAATAAGTAGATAGCATATTATTTGCCTACAACTCACATTTACATGGTAAGTATGTCTGTTGTTGTTAGGTGACATCGAGTCAGATACAACTCAGGTGACCCTATGTACAACAGAAGGAAATACTGCACCACCCTCACAATCATTGCTATGTCTGAGCCCGTTGTTGCAACCACAGTGTCAATGCATCTCGTCAACAGTCGTCTTCTTTTTTGCTGACCCTCTACTTTACCAAGCGTGATGTCCTTTTCCAGTTATCCATACTGATAACATGTCCAAGATACTTGAAATGAAGTCTCACTGTTCTTGCATCTAGGCAGCATTCTGGCTATACCTCTTCCAAGACAGATTTGTTCATTTTTCTGGTGGCTATACCTCTTCCAAGACGGATTTGTTCATTTTTCTGGTGGCTATACCTCTTCCAAGACAGATTTGTTCATTTTTCTGGCAACCTATGGTATATTCAATAGTCTTTGACAACACATTAATTCAAAGGTGTCAATTCTTCTTCAATCTTCCTTATTCATTGTCCAGCTTTCACATGCATATGAGATGATTGAAAATACCATGGCTTGGGTCAGGCACACCTTAGCCTTCAAAGTGACATCTTTCCTTTTTTAACGCTTTAGAGAGGTCTTTTGCAGCAGGTTTGTCCAACGCAATATGTTATTTGATTTCTTGACTTCTGCTTCCACGGGTGTTGATTGTGGATCCAAGTGAAATGAAATCCTTGACAACTTCAATCTTTTCTCCATTTATCATGGGATGCTTATTGGTCCAGTTGTGTGCATTTTTATTTGTTTATATTGAGATGTAATCCATACTGAGGCTGTAGTCTTTCATCACCACCAGTAAGTGCTTTAATTCGTCTTCACTTTCAGCAAGCAAGATTGTGTCATCTGCATATCGCAGGTTGTTAACAGTCTTCCTCCAAACCTGATGTTGATAATTCTTCATACTGTCTGGTTTCTTAGATTATTTGCTCAGCACACAGATTGAATAAGTATGGTGAAAGGATACAACCCTGACAGACATCTTCTCTGATTTTAAACCACCCTTGTTCTGTTCAAACAACTGCCTCTTGTTTTATGTACAGTTTCTGCATGAACACAATTAAGTGTCCTGGAATTCTCATTCTTCATGTTATGCATATTTGTTATGATCCACACAGGCAAATGCCTTTGCATAGTCAATAAACACAAGTAAACATCTTCCTGGTGTTCTCTGCTTTCAGCCAAGATCCATCTGAGACCAGCAATGATATCCCTCATTCAATGTCCTCTTCTGAATCCAACCTGAATCTCTGGCAGTTCCCCCTCAATGTACTGCTGAAATCTCTTCTGAATTATCTTCAGCAAATTTTTAATTGTCTGTGAGATAAATAGTATTGTTAGGTAATTTCTGCATTCTATCAGATCACCTTTCTTTGGAATGGGCACAAACATGGATCTTTTCCAGTCGATTGGCCAGGTAGCTGTCTTCCAAGTTAGGTTTTATAAACAAGTGAGTGCTTCCAGCATTGCATCCATTTGTTGAAACATCTCAATTGATATTTCATCAATTCCTGGAGCTCTGTTTTTCGCCAATGCCTTCAGTGCAGCTTGAACTTCTTTCTTTAGTATCATTGGTTCTTGATCATATGCTACCCCTGGATTGAGTGAACATCAACCTATTCTTTTTGCTACAATGACTCTGCATATTTCTTCCACCTTCTTTTGATGCATCCTGCATTGTCCAATATTTTGCCCATAAAAACTAAACACGTTGCTGTCGAGTTGATTCCAACTCATAGTGACCCTACAGGACAGAGTAGAACTGCCCCACGGAGTTTCAAGGAGTGCCTGGTAGATTCAAACTGCCAGCATTTTGGTTAGCAGCCAAACTCTTAGCCATTACACCACCAGGATTTCCATCTGAATCCTTCAATATTGCAACCCAAGGCTAGAATTTTTTCTTCGGTTCTTCCTGCTTGAGAAAGGCTGAGCATGTTCTCCTCTTTTGATTTTCTAACTCCAGCTCTTTTCACATTCCATCGTAACACTTTATCTTCTCAAGCCACTCTTTGAAAACTTCTGTTCAGTTCTTATACATGATCATTTCTTCTGTTCATCCTAACTACTCTACATTTAAGAGCAAGTTTCAGAGTCTCTTTTGACATCCATTTTGGTCTTTTCTGTCTTTTCTGTCTTTAATGACATTTTGCTTTGTATGACATCCTTGATAGCATCTCACAACCCAACTGGTCTTCGGTCTTTAGTGTTCAGTGTGTCAAATCTGTTCTTGAGAAGCACTCTGAATTCTCTGGGATATACTCAGGGTCATACTTTGGCTCTCATGGATTTGTTTCAATTTTCTTCAGCTTCAACTTGAACTTGCATATGAGCAATTGATGGTCTGTTCCAAAGTCTGACTCTGGCCTTGTTCTGACTGATGATATTGAGCTTCTCCATCATTTCTTTCCACAGATGTAATCAATATGATTCCTATGTATTCCATCTGGTGAGGTTCATGTGTATAGTGGCCAATTATGTTATCGAAAAAAATGGATTGCAGTGAATAAATCATTGGTCTTGCAAAATTCTGTCATGCAATCTCCAGTGTCGTTTCTATCACCGAGGCCATATTTTCCAATTACTGATCCATCTCCTTTGTTTCCAACTTTTGCATTCCAATCACCAGTAGTTATTAATGGATCTTGATTGCATGTTTGATCAATTTCACGCTGCAGAAGTTGGTTAAAATCTTCAGTTTCTTCATCTTGCGCCTAAGTGGTTGGTGCATAAATTTGAATAATAGTCGTATTATCTGGTCTTCCTTGTAGGTATATGGATATTATGCTATCACTGACAGTGTTGTACTTCAGCATAGATCTTGAAATGTTCTTTTTGACAATGAATGCAATGCCATGCCTCTTCGTTTGTCACTCCCGGCATAGTAGACCACATGATTGTCCAATTAAAAATGGCCATTACCAGTATATTTCAGCTTGCTAATGCCTAGGATATTGACCTTTGTATGGTCCATTTCATTTTTGACAACTTCCAATTTTCCTAGATTCATACTTTGTACATTCTACTTTCCGATTACTAATAAATATTTGCAGCTGTTTCTTCTCATATCAAGTCATGCTACATTAGCAAATGGCGGTCTCAAAAGCTTGACCCCAACTACATCATTAAGGTTGACTCTACTTTGTGGAGACAGCTCTTCCCCAGCCATATTTTGAGTATTTTCCAACCTGACAGGCTCACCTTCTGGCACTATATCAGACAATGTTCCACTGCCCAATTTTTTTTTTTTTTTTTAAGTAGATCACCAGGTCCTTCTTCGTAGTCTGTCTTAGTCTGGAAGCTTTACTGAAACCTGTCCACCATGGGTGACCCTGCTGGTATTTTAAATACTCGTGGCAGAGCTTCCAGCATCACAGGAACACACAAGCCACAACAGTACAACAAACTGACAGGTAGGTCTGTGCTACCCTGCATGGAGACATAATAAACACAGTGTGTGTCAATGTATGTCTTAGGTATCTAGTGCTGCTATAACAGAAGTGGTTGGCTTCAACAAAGAGAAGTTTATTCTCTCACAGTCTAGTAGACTACAAATCCGAATTCAGGACGTCAGCTCCAGGTGAATGCTTTCTCTCTCTGTCAGCTCTGGAGGAAGGTCCTTGCCATCAATCTTCCCCTAGACTAGGATCTCCTCCACGCAAGAACCCCAGGTCCAGAGGATGCACTTTACTCCTGGCACTGCTTTCTTGGTAGTATGAAGTCCTCATGTCTCTGTGCTTGCTTTCTCTTTTATATCTCAGAAGAGATTTGCTTAAGACATTATC
This sequence comes from Loxodonta africana, assembly GCF_030014295.1. Lineage (NCBI taxonomy): Eukaryota > Metazoa > Chordata > Mammalia > Proboscidea > Elephantidae > Loxodonta > Loxodonta africana. The sequence continues at coordinate 111,342,993 of NC_087343.1, read as the reverse complement.
TAATCTTGTAGATCTCATCAATATAAATGCCATTAATCTATCCCATTAACATTATAGTGGTAGAATCTACAACACATAGGAAAATCTCATCAGATGACAAAATTGTGGACAATCACACAATGCTGGGAATCATGCCTTAACCAAATTGACACATATTTTGGGGCAACACAATTCAATCCATGACAATGTGTAAATCAAGAAGTGTATTCCTGGGCAACACTGTTTTAAGTCTCTGCAACATTAATTATCATGAAACACAAAATGAAACAGAGTTTGCTTGCTATTAAAAGCAAAAGAACATGGAAATCTAACTTTAAAAGACTTTTCAAACATTTGTTTTGCTTAGAATCATAAAACATCATGCCATGAAATGTGTTTTAAGTTTTCCGATAGAACTAGTATGTCAAAGTCATTTTATTTTTGTATGATAGAAAAGTATTTTTAATTTGTTTTAGAATAAAATAGCATGAAATATCTTAATTCTATCTTCCAATAATTTAAGATAAAACTATGAATCTTCTGGCCTATTTCATCATATCTACTTTTTTAATGTCTTAGATGTACATTTTCTGGTCCCCTTGCTGATAGACCTACAACAGCTGCACAAAAAAAAAAAAAAAAAAAAGAAGCTATTCTGCTTACTTTGGGAGGCACCCTAAGAAATAAAGCCCGCAGGAATTAATCCTGCCTGACTGCCCATTTTGCTTGTCCAGCCTCGGGGACTCACTGGCCAGTCATTCTGTCAGTTCAAACAGCTGGTTAGTAACAATTGTTAACTGACTTGTCAATTCAGTCCAACAGGTTGACTGGCTTGGATATACACAATTGGCTCCATGAACTCTCTCAAAGGAAGTCTCTCTTTTGAATTTTCCAAAAAAATACAAAGTTTTTTCCTGGAAAGCATTGTGCATCTGGAGTTTATTTCCTCCATCATTTTGACAAAATCTGCATCTGCTAGACTTCTGGGCACCAAGAATACAGTATCTTCCCAGGCTTCTTGTGTCTGTCCAATGTATTACAGAGATGAAGTTGGTTCTGGAATATCTCTTCGTCTGTGTCTCCATGATGACAACCAGCTGAAAAGTGAAAAATTATGTCAATCAGATGATCGTTTTCTTTACACAAGCCCAACAGTTTTGGCAGATTTTCTCCCTCCTTGCCTTGGCTGTTTGTTTGAGGACTGTGTCAATAAAGACTTTACAAAGAGTGGGACTGAGGATTATAGGCATTATAAGCCTAAACATTATTGAGAAAATCTAGCTAAAATTTAACTAAGCATTACAAACAGTATGTAAATAAAAATAACACCAAAATTATTACTATAGACATGGTAATAAGGAAGAGAAAGACCAGAATAAGACAATTTTTCTTCTAGTCTTCCATGTGTCATTTTTTTAAAAGATCTGACTGTCTTCACTTTTCACGTGGTGACTGTCTGGCTTACATATATGTAAATTATAAGAATCAAACCTTTGGTCACATTAAGCTGGCTTTCTGAAATCAGTGGAGTGATATCCTGGAGAGAACTCTGGATTTGTAGACAGGAAACTTGTTTGAATCTAGTTCTACCACTAACTGCATGAACTTAAACCAGTGGGTTCAGTCTGAGCGAGGACGAATTACCCAATAAGCAAGGTAAACACAGACTCAATTGTGCTTACTTACTAATCTGTGGAAACACTGGTAATGTACTAGTTAAGAGCTATGGCTGCTAGCCAATAGGTCGGCAGTTCAAGTCCACCAGGTACTCCTTGGAAACCCTATGTGGCAGTTCTACTCTCTCCTATAGGGTTGCTATGAATCGCAATCAACTCAACAGCGATGGGTTTTGGTTACTAATCTGTAGTACACAATTTCACCTGTTTCTTGTTTTTTACCACAGAGAGCAGCCGAAAGCAGACAAAATCAAAGTGATAGTCTAGTAAGAGGGATATGTATTTAATCTGCTCACTCTAGGCACTAAATTCAGTGTTCACTCAGGCTTTCACCTGGTTTGTATATTTATTGCTAGAAGGGATTTTTAATTTGGATGTCTAAAAGGAAAAAAATAAAAGATTGCTGAGGAAAAAATGAACTTCACAAAAGAATAAGAAAACCCTTGCTACAGACTATAATAATAACAATGGCTATAGGAGAGGGCACTGGCAGTTCAGTGGTGGAGTTCTCACCTTCCAAGTGGAAAACCTTAACCTATTCCTGGCCAACAGACCTCAGCACAGCCACCACCATTCTGTTAGCCGAGGCTTGTATGTTGCTATGATGTTGAACGGGTTTCAGCAGATATTTCAGGCTAAGACAAATTACAAAGAAAGCCCTAGCAATCTACTTCTGAAAATCAGCCAATGAAAACCCAATGGATTGCCACAGTCCAATATGCAACCGGTCATGGGAATGGTGCAGGATTGGGCAGCTTTTTGTTCCACTATGCACGGGGTCCTCAGGAATGAGGGGCCCACTCCACTGCAGCCAATAACAGCATAATATATGAGCATTTACTGTGTACCCACCACTGTGCTATGGCCTTTATCATCTCAGTCCTCACATCCTTCTGAGGTAGGTTTCACTCATTATGCTCATGTCCATAATCCCCACTACACACAATGAAACTGAGTCACCAAAAGAACTAATAATTTCTCCATGTTCATAGAGCAAGAAAAGGGCAGATCTTCAATTTAAACTCAGGTAGTCTGATTCAGATCGCTCATCCTTAAACATAACAGAATATTGAACAAAAGAAGGTAATAATAAAGAGTGTACACTTTGTGATTACATATATACAAAAAAAAATGATTACATATATATGAGGGCAAAAAAGAAAACTCATGTGTGATGTCAGAAGTGAGAACAGAGGTTACCTTTGTGAAGGAAGCAAGGAGTAACAGCTGAAACACAAGAAGATTCTGGAGTGCTGGTAACTGCTTTTGGGTTTGGGTTACACAGGTGTATTCATTTTGTAAGGAACCCTGGCGACGCAGTGGTTAAGAGCTCGGCTGCTAACCGAGAGATTGGTGATTGGCGGTTGGAACCCACCAGCCGCTCTTCGGGAGAAAGATACGGCAGCCAGCTCCTGTAAAGGTTACCTCTTGATGTGGAGCTGATTCCGACTCATATGGAAAACCCACGGGGCAGTTCTATTCTGTCCTGTAGGGTCACCTGTTGTTTGTTGTTGTTGTTAGGTGCCGTCAAGTCAGTTCTGACTCATAGCAGCCTTATGCACAACAGAACGAAACACTGCCCGGTCCTGAGCCATCCTTACAATCGTTGTTATACTTGAGCTTATTGTTGCAGCCACTGTGTCAATCCACCTCACTGAGGGTCTTCCTCTTTTCCGCTGACCCTGTACTTTGCCAAGCATGATGTCCTTCTCCAGGGACTGATACCTCCTGACAACATGTCCAAAGTATGTAAGACACAGTCTCGCCATCCTTGCTTTTAAGGAGCATTCTGGTTGTACTTCTTCCAACACAGATTTGTTCATTCTTTTGGCAGTCCATGGTGTATTCAATATTCTTCACCAACACCACAATGCAAAGGCATCAGTTCTTCTTCGGTCTTCCTTATTCATTTTCCAGCTTTCGCACGCATATGAGGCAATTGAAAATACCATGGCTTGGGTCAGGCGCACCTTAGTCTTCAAGGTGACATCTTTGCTCTTCAACACTTCAGAGAGGTCCTTTGCAGCAGATTTACCCAATGCAAAGCATCTTTTGATTTCTTGACTATTGCTTCTATGGCTGTTGATTGTTGATCCAAGTAAAACGAAACCCTTGACAACCTCAACCTTTTCCCTATTTATCATAATGTTGCTTATTGATCCAGCTGTGAGGATTTTTGTTTTCTTTATGTTGAGGTGCAATCCATACTGAAGGCTGTGGTCTTTGATCTTCATTAGTAAGTGCTTCAAGTCCTCTTCACTTTCAGCAAGCAAGGTTGTGTCATCTGCATAACACAGGTTGTTAATGAGTCTTCCTCCAATCCTGATGCCCCGTTCCTCTTCATATAGTCCAGTTTCTCGGATTATTTGCTCAGCATACAGATTGAATAGGTATGGTGAAAGAATACAACTCTGGCGCACACCTTTCCTGCCTTTAAACCAATCAGTATTCCCTTGTTCTGTCTGAACAACTGCCTCTTGACCTATGTAAAGGTTCCTCATGACCACTATTAAGTGTTCTGGAATTCTCATTCTTCTCAATGTTATCCATAATCTGTTATGATCCACACAGTCGAATGCCTTTGGAGAGTCAATAAAACACAGGTAAACATGCTTCTGGTATTACCTGCTTTCAGCCAGGATCCATGTGATATCAGCAATGATATCCCTGGTTCCACATCCTCTTCCGAAACCGGCCTGAATTTCTGGCATTTCCCTGTCGATATACTTCTGCAGCCATTTTTTAATGATCTTCAGCAAAATTTTGCTTGCATGTGATATTAATGATATTGTTCTACAATTTCCACATTTGGTTGGATCACCTTCTTGGGAATAGGCATAAATATGGATCTCTTCCAGTCAGTTGGCCAGGAAGCTGCCTTCCACATTTCTTGGCGTAGACGAGTGAGCACCTCCAGCACTGCATCTATTTGTTGAAACATCTCAATTGATATTCCATCAATTCCTGGAGCCTTGTTTTTCTCCAATGCCTTCAGAACACCTTGGACTTCTTCCTTCAGTACCATTGGTTCCTGATCATATGCCAACTCTTGAAATGATTGAACATCAACTAATTCTTTTTGGTACAATGACTCTGTATATTCCTTCCATCTTCTTTTGATGCTTCCTGCGTCGTTTAATATTTTCCCCATAGAATCCTTTGCTATTGCAAATCGAGGCTTTAAATTTTTCTTCAGTTCTTTCAGCTTGAGAAACGCCGAGCATGTTCTTCCCTTTTGGTTTTCCATCTCCAGTTCTTTGTGCATGTCATTATAATACTTTACTTTGTCTTCTCGAGCTGCCCTTTGAAATCTTCTGTTCACTTCTTTTACTTCATCAGTTGTTCCTTCTGCTTAGCTGCTCAATGTTCAAGAGCAAGTTTCAGAGTCTCCTCTGACATCCATCTTGGTCTTTTCTTTCTTTCCTGTCTTTTCAATGTCCTCTTGCTTTCTTCATGGATGATGTCCTTGATGTCATTCCACAACTCATCTGGTCTTCGGTCACTAGGGTTCAATGCATCAAATCTATTCTTAAGATGGTCTCTAAATTCAGGTAGGATATACTTAAGGTCTTACTTTGGCTTTCATGGACTTGCTCTGATTTTCTTCAGTTTCAGCTTGAACTTGCATATGAGCAATTGATGGTCTGTTCCACAATCGGCCCCTGGCCTTGTTCTGACTGATGATATCGAGCTTTTCCATCGTCTCTTTCCACAGATGTAATCTATTTGATTTCTGTGTGCTCCATCTGGTGAGGTCCACTTGTATAGTCGCAGTTTATGCTGGTGGAAGAAGGTATTTGCAATGAAGAAGTTGTTGGTCTTGCAAAATCCTATCATTCGATCTCTGGCGTTGTTTCTATCACCCAGGCCATATTTTCCAACTACTGATCCTCTTTCTTTGTTTCCAACTTTTGCATTCTAATCGCCAGTAATTACCAATGCATCTTGATTGCATGTTCGATCAATTTCAGACTGCAGCAGCTGATAAAAATCTTCTATTTCTTCATCTTTGGCCCTAGTGGTTGGTGCGTATATTTGAATAATAGTCTTATTAACTGGTCTTTCTTGTAGGTGTATGGATATTACCCTATCAGTGACAGCGTTGTACTTCAGGATTCATCTTGAAATGTTCTTTTTGGTGATGAACGCAACACCATTCCTCTTCAAGTTGTCATTCCCAGCATAGTAGACTATATGATTGCCCAATTCAGAATGGCCAATACCAGTCCATTTCAGCTCACTAATGCCTAGGGTATTGATGTTTATGAGTTCCATTTCATTTTTGATGATTTCCAATTTTCCTAGGTTTGTGCTTCATACATTCCAGGTTCCAATCGTTAATGGATGTTTGCAGCTGTTTCTTCTCATTTTGAGTCTTGCCACATCAGCAAATGAAGGCCCTGAAAGCTTTACTCCATCCACGTCATTAAGGTCAACTCTACTTTGAGGAGGCAGTTCTTCCTCAGGCATCTTTCGAGCACCTTCCAACCTGGGGGGCTCATCTTCCAGCACTATATCAGACAATGTTCCGCTGTTATTCATAAGGTTTTCACTGGCTAATGCTTTTCAGGAGTAGACTGCCGGGTCCTTCTTCCTAGTCTGTCTTAGTCCGGAAGCTCAGCTGAAATCTGTCCTCCATGGGTGACCCTGCTGGTATCTGAATACCGGTGGCATAGCTTCCAGCACCACAGCAACACACAAGCCCCCACAGTTCGACAAACTGACAGACATGTAGGGGGTAGGGTCACTATGAGTCAGAATTCACTCACCAGCAAACAACAACATTCATTTTGTGATAATTATTCAAGCTGTAAACTCATGATTTGTACAATTTTTTCTGTTATGTTATACTTCATTAGATAACTTTATTTTTTAAGTTATAGTAAAAAGTATGAATATCATGTAGTGAGTTTTCTTATTACTTTCTAAATCCTATCATTGAGAAGAGAACGAGCACTTTAGCTAGTACTCATCACACTGACAATGTAAGAAATTTTCATTATCTTATTTTTCTCTCACAGAGAATTTTCTTAACTGTCATTTGGAAAGTGTTTCATTTTATATGACTCCGTACATTCCCAAGTGTAAGGTATCCACACAGTACCCAAGGTAAGCCTGGGTGAGTTAGTCATCATAAGAAGGAACTTTACCATAATTACAATGATGACAAATGTCCTGATTAGCAGTATTGACACAAACTGAAGAGCTTCCTAAGTCTACCAGCATAGAAACATTATGAACTTAAGGATCAAGACTGTGCAGGATTATTTAAAAATTACAAATCCTAGAATTGTAGAGCTAGAGAGAAGTTTCAGGTAATTTTTCCCAACTCCTTTATTTTATGTCCATGGCTAACCCAGGTAAATTACCATTATCATGGTCATTGAACTAATTAGTGATAGAGCTGGAGCCTACAAACAAATGCATCCTTACCAATGTTTTATTTTTGTATATTTATTATTATCTTACTTCTTTATTGTGGCAGAGATTATTGTGTTGTTGTATGCCATTGAGTTGATTCCAACTCCTATCAACCCTATATAAGAGGGTAGAACTGCCCCATAGGGATTCTTAGCCTATATATAATATTTACAGGAGCAGATAGCCAGGTCTTTCTCCTGCAGAGCTTCCTAAAGCTGACCTTTTGGTTAGAAGCCAAGCCCTTAAACACTGTGCCACTAGGCTCCTTGCCGAGGTTATTAACCCACTGCCATTGAGTTGATTTTGATTCATAGCGATCCCATGGTATTTCTGAGGCTGCAAATCTCTTCCAACGCAGGCTGCCACACTTTTCTCCTGTGGAACTGCTGGTGGTTTCGAACCACCAATCTTTCAGTTAGCAGTCAAGTACCTTAACCACTGCTCCACCAGTGGTTATCCTGAGAGATTATTAGTGCTCACCAAATATCTACACATTCCTCTACATTTCCCAGGATTCCTTGCAGTTAAGTTGGATTGTGTGAATAGTGGTGTCCAATAAAATATGAGTGGAAGTAATGTGTGACTTTATGCACCAAGGCAATTAAGAGCTGGTATGCCACCTTCATTTCTCATCCCCTGCCTGCTCAACTCTAGAGGACACCTGCTCCAGCTGGCATAGTGAAAAGATGAAAGCAGCCCAGGTTGCTGAGTCATCTTTTGAATGACAGCCACACAGGAAAGTCTTCTCAGCCACATCAAACTTTGAGTATGAAATAAACTTTTAGGGGGTCAAGCACTGATATTTTCATGCTGTTTGTTACCAAATTTATATAATTTCAGACTGCAGAAGTTGGTAAAAACCTTCAATTTCTTCATCTTTGGCATTAGTGATTGGTGTATAAATACATTATAAATATAATGTATATATAGTTGTATTAACTGGTCTTCTTTGTAGTCTTATGGATATTATGCACTTACTTCAGGGTAGATCTCGAAATGTTCTTTTTGATGATGAATGCAAGGCCATTCCTCTTCAATTTGTCATTCGCACCTGAAGGATTTGAACTACCGACCTTTTGGTTAGCAGCCGTAGCTCTTAACCACTACTCCACCAGGGTTTCCATTCCCAGCATAGTAAACCATAAATGACTGTCCAATTCAGAATGGACAATGCCAGTCCATTTCAGCTCACTAATGTCTAAGATATCTATCTTTAAGTGTTCCATTTCATTTTTCACAACTTTCAATTTTCCTAGATTCATACTTCATAGATTCCTCTTTCCAATTATTAGTAGATGTTTGTAGCTGCTTCTTTTCACTTTGAATCATGCCACATCAACAAATGAAGGTCCTGAAAGCTTTTATCCATCCACATTACTAAGGTTGGCTCTACTTTCAGGAGGCAGCTCCTCCCCAGTCATGTTTTTAGTGCCTTCCAACCTGAGGGGCTCATCTTTCAGCACTGTATCAGTTAATGTTCTGCTGGTATTCATAAGTTGATAACTGGCCAATTATTTTAGAAGTAGATAGCCAGGTCCCTCTTCCTAGTTGTTCTTAGTCTCCAAGCTGCACTGAAACCTGTCCACCATGGGTAACCCTGCTGGTATTTGAATTACCAGCAGCATAGCTTCCAGCATCACAGCAAAACGCATGCCACCACAGTACAACAAACTGACAAATGGTGGTGGAAACAGAGCTGGAGATCTCATGATAGAATTTGCAAGACCGAAGGATTATTCATTGCCAATACATTCTTTCAACAACATAAAGGACTATAATTATGAACCTCACTGGATAGAATACACAGGAGTCATATCAACTACATATATGGCCAGAGACAACAGAGAAGTTCAGTATCATCACTCAGAACAAAGCCAGGGACCAACTGTAGAACAGATCATTAACTGCTCATATCAGTTTCAAGTTGAAGCTGAAGAAAATTAAAACAAATCCAAGAGCCAAAATACAATCTTGAGTATACTCCATCTGAATTCAGAGACTATCTCAAGAATACATTTGACACATTAAAAACTAATGATGGAAGAGCAGACAAGTTATGAGATGACATCAAGAACATCATACATGAAGAAAGCAAAAGGTCATTAAAAAGATAGGAAAGAAAGAAAAGACAAAAATGGATGTTAGAAGAGACTCTAAAATTTGTTCTTTAGCATAGAGTTGCTAAAGTGAATGCAAGAAACAAGGAAGTAAAAGAGCTGAACAGAAGATTCCACAGGGTGGCTCAAGAAGACAAAGTAAAGTAAATTTGCGAAGATACAAAGTCAGAAAACCAAAATGGAAGGACATGCTCAGCATTTCTCAAGCTGAAAGAACTGAAAAAAAAAAAAAATTCAAGGCTTTAGTTGCAATGTTGAAGGATTCTATGGGCAAAATAATGAATGATGCAGGACACATCAAAAAAAGATGGAAGGGATATGGAGAGTCGCTGTACCAAAAAGAATTGGTCAATGTTCAACCATTTCAGGAGGTAGCATATGTTCAAGAACCAATGGCTCTAAAGGAAGAAGTTTAAGTTGCACTGAAGGCATTGGTGAAAAGCAAAGCTCCAGCAGTTGGTGAAATACCAATTGAGATGTTTCAACAAGCTGAGGCAGCGCTGGAAGTGCTCACTCATCTATGACAAGAAGCTTGGATGACAGCTACCTGGCCAACCAACTGGAAGAGATCCATATTTTTGCCCATTCCAAAGAAAGGTGATCCAACAGAATGCAGAAATCATCAAATATAATTACTATCACATGCAAGTAAGGTTTTCCGAAGATAATTAAAAAACAGTTGCATCAAGAGGGAACTGCCAGAATCCAAGCTGAATTCAAAAGAAGACACGGAATGAGGGATTTCAGTGCTGATGTCAGATGGATGTTTACCTGTGTTTTACTGACTATGCAAAGGCACTCCACTGTGTGGATCACAACAAATTATGGATAACACTGCGAGGATTGGGAATCCCAGAATCCTTAATTGTGCTCTTGAGGAACCTGTACATAGACCAAGAGGCAGTTGTTCAAACTGAAAAAGGAGAAATTGCATGGTTTAAAATCAGGAAAGGTGTATGTCAGGGTTATGTCCTTTCACCATACTTATTTGATCTGTATGCGAAGCAAATAATCCAAGAATCTGGACCATATGAAGAACGTGGCATCAGGATTGGAGGAAGACTCATTAACAACTTGCGTTATGCAGATGAGACAACCTTACTTGCTGAAAGTGAAAAGGACTTGAAGCACTTACTGATGAAGATCAAAGACTACACCCTTCAGTATAGATTACACCTTAACATAAAGAAAATAAAAATCCTCACAACTGGACCAATAAGCAACATCATGATAAACAGAGATAATATTGATGTTGTCAAGGATTTCTTTTTACTTGAATTCACAATCAATGTCCATGGAAGCAGCAGTCAAGAAATCAAATGACATATTGCATCTGCTGCAGAAGTCCTCTTTAAAGTGTTAAAAAAGCAAAGACGTCACTTTGAGAGCTCAGGTGTGCCTGATCCAAGCCATGATATGCATGCAAAAGCTGGACAATGAATAAAGAAAACCAGAGAAGAATAGATGCCTTTGAACTATGGCGTTCTCAAAGAATAGTGAATATACCATGGACTGCCGGAAGAATGAACAAATCTGGTCTTGGAAGAAGTACAGCCAGAGTGCTCCTTGCAAGTGAGAACAGTGAGACTTCATCTCATGTATTTTGGACATGTTATCAGGAGGGATCAGTCCCTGGAGAAGGACATCATGCTTGGTAAAGTAGAGCGTTAGGGAAAAGGAGGAAGACCCTTAATGAGATGGATTGACACAGTGTCTGCAACAATGGGCTCACGCATAAAAATGATTGTGAAGATGGCTTAGGACTAGGCAGTGATTTGTTCTGTTGTACATAGGGTCGCTATGAATCGGAACCGACTGGATGGCACCTAATAACAACAATAATAGTAGCAACATTTGCTTGCATGCCCCAAACTATTCCCAGCTAGTATCCTCTGATATAGATTGAGAACATGTGAGATGGCATATAAAGAGCACTGCACTAACCAAAAAAAAACTAAGCCCGTTGCCGTCGAGTATAAAGAGCACTGCACTAGAATCCGTATACAGGTCTAAAGTTCACCTCCTACCTTTTGTGCATCCTTGGGTGAGAAACTTAATTTCTTTAGATCTCAGCTTCCCCATCTATGAAAAGGAGATGTCGTCTGCTCTGTATATTTAACAAGATTTCTGTGAGAGTCAGATAACATTGTAAATGTGAATGTGGCATATGATTTATAAAGTATAAAGAATTGTATATAAGGTAAGGCAGTGCTTCTCAAACTTTCGTGTAGGAAAAAAAAAAAAATTCTCCCAGGGAGATTGTTAAATACCTATTCTCCCAGGTACCTTCTTCAGAAATCTTGGTTCAGTAGAAACAAATAATCTAATTTCTTACCAAGCTTTCCAAGTGATTCTGATGCAGATGGTCCATGGGTCACACTTTGAAAATATGGATATAAGGTATCATAAATTCCAGGGAAAGAGTCCTAACCAATGTAAATATTTCTTGACCCTACAAAAATATATCTTGATCGATATCTACTTTTCTATTTTTATCATCATTTCTAAAAATGGAAACTGTTGTCAATCCATTAACAAACTGGAAATAGATTATATATGCCCCTAACATTTGAGAGATGCACAATTTTGCGTAAGTTAACATCTCACAAAAAAAAAAGTTGCTGTCCAGCTGACTCTGAATTATAGCAACCCCATGTGTGTGAAAGTAGAACTGTGCTGCATAGGGTTTTTAATGGATAATTTTTCAGAAGTAGGTCACAAGGCCTGTCTTCTGAGGTACTTCTGAGTAGATCCTAACCTCCAACCTTTCGGTAAGCAGCTGAACACATTAACTGTTTGCACCACCCAGGGACTCCTGTATCTCATTTTAGTCCTTGGAAAATAGAAATACATAGTTTAACTCCCAATTTAATGATACGGGGCCTGAGACTCAGATGTTATAGAAACAAATTTCAAATCTCTAGCACCACCTGGAATGGAATTTGAGAACTCTTAAAGTGTGTGTACCAAACTTATACACTTCCCATTTTTCATGGCTGCCTCTGAGACAGAGCCACAACTGGCCAGAAGCCAAAGACTTTGTAGAAGCTTTTGGGGTATAAAGGTGGCTGTTATCAGTCTTGATGGGCTTCAACTCACAAATCAATATTTTCCAATTACCAGTTCTGCCTCCAGACATTTTTGTATCTGAAATATTAAAAATATCACCTTTATTGTGGTTATTTTTCTTCTCTATATTGACAACATATAATCCAAGGCAGCTTGCGTGTGGTAAAACAACAGCTGTAGCTGTCCTTAAGAGAGCTGTCCCGATTGGAGATTAAGAGGAGAGTGATGATGATAATACTCAAAGTCACCTACTTTGGTAGAAATTCTAAATAAAGCTCCACTCTACATTAGTAGTGAGAAATGTCAATAAGAAGATGAATTTAGAAAAAAAAAAAAAGACATAAAAACTAATATGCATTTGCTTAAAAGCATTTACTGAAAGCCCTTTGGCAAAGACAAAATTAAGCAATCTAAAAGGCATACATTTTTGTCACCCAATTAGCTTATTCACGGTTTTATGTTATTTTTTTCTCTCACTCTTTAAAAAAATTTTTTTTGTTGTAGTTCAGATGAAGGTTTACAAAGCAAACTAGTTTCTCATTATATATATATACTTTTTTAACTATCAATAAAATGAATGAAACGGGGTCATGTAATTTGCTAACCAAAAAACACAGAAGTCTTAGTAAAGACAGAATGTACCTCTCAAGGCTAGGCTATCCTAATATTACAATTAATAGGTATAATAAAGCCATCAAATATTCAGAAGTGCATGGTAAAACAGAAAGAATACTTTTACATATAAAAACAGTAAAGCCAGGATATTTTTAAGTCCCAACACGTTTTTATGTTACTTGAAGGAAGAATCCCTATATTTATTTACTCCTTTGTGCCTGCTTGAAGCTAAGTGGTCACAACACATCAACAGAAAAAATTTTCAGGAAATGAGGCACAGTAATGTAAAAAAGAAAACGCAGAAGACACTGATACAGAAAAAAAATCTTTTGCACCACGCTATAGGCTACTATCCACAAATATAAAAAAAAAAAAACTATATAGCAGATGTGCAGCAGAAACTGAGAAAATTTTACTTGCGCTAATCTGAGCTGGCAGCTGTTATTACGACTGACTCTGTAATATTTCTGTCATCAGTTCTTAAAACCAGCTTTTGAAATGTGGAAAGGGAAATTTGCAAATATGAGAGGGAAGCTTTAGGGATATAAATGTGGCTGTTATGGGTCCTGAAGTTCCTCACCTTTTTAACTCACAATCAATACTTTTCCATTACCAGCTTGGCCTCCAGACATTTTTATATGGCAGGACTGAAAACATCGCTTCCGTTGTGGTTATTCCTTTTCACTATGTTGACCACATTTTTTGAAGGAGCTCATTTAAAATTCTGAAATTCTTGCGCTGCAGATAAACTTCAAATAAATATATCTGAATGTGTAAATGCTCTGATGACTCCACCAGAGGCACCACAGTGTAGTGGTAAATAGCAGAGGCTTGATAATCAGATGGTCCAGGTTCAAATACTGCCCTCACCACTATGTGACCTGGACAAATTATTTAATCTCTTTGTGCCTCTATTTCCTCCACTGCAAAATGGGAATAGAGTAGCACCCACCAACATCAAGAATATTATAAGAATTAAAAATTATATATGTATGTATATATATATATATATATATGTTTGTGTATTATGTTGCTGTTAGGTAACTCAAGTCGGTTCCGACTCATAGGAACCCTATAGAACAGAGCAGAATTGTCCCATAGGGTTTCTAAGGAGCGTCTGGTGAATTTGAACTGCTGACCTTTTGATTAGGAGCTGAGCTCTTAACCACTACCCCACCAGGGTTCCATATGTATTATAAAGGCACATATGTATGTAATGTGTATGCAGTGTGTATGTACATACAAACACATACAATACACATATACATATATGGGCTTAGAACCATACCTAGCATATTATATACATTTTTTTAAGTGTTAGGAGGTGGTGTTGCTGTTTTATTAGTGTCATTACAAAGCCACCACACAACATAGCCAACAGGTCAAACTGGAGGGTTGATAAATTTGAAATCAGTGTCTTTGTAAAAAACAACTGATGAGAAAAGCTCAACCAAACATTCAATTTTTTTCACTGAGGATTGTTTTGAGGAAGTTAAATTTACTGAATGGACTGCCTGTTTGGTGTTGTGTACACACAGGAAGAATACGACCATGACTCATCTTAGAAGTTCTTTTAACAAATTCAGCTCCTGGTTACAAATCAGTTAGAGGACGTCAAAGACTTCCACAACTTCACATTCAGTTTGTGGCAACCAGGGGAATTTGGTTGGGTTAATTACTCTAACGACATATTTCAATTTGTGCTTAACCAGTGTTAGAGTAGAAGATAGGATTTTTTGGTGCATTCTTTGGGGAGAGTTCTATTGCGGTTGGGCCAAGATTTTTAAGTTTCTGAGTTGACTTAGTGGTTAGCATGGGGAGTGAGATAATCCCCTCCTTCAGGTGTGGTTTTCAAAAGAGATAATAAATGTATTTTTCATCATTTTTTGGAGACTAAAGAGCCAAATTCTCTTACCATGAAGCAAAATCATTTCATTTTCATTAACAAAAATAATCCATAAAGGAAATAAACATAGCTGCAGAATCATTATTCTTCCTTTTGCTATAAATTTTCTTAAAAACCCTAACTCTTCTTTTTCTGACACACCATCTTAATTATAGTTCTTCTAACTCCTGTCCTATTTCATCTGTCAAACATTGATTTTTTTCCCCAGCATTTAATGGAATAAAAATTTAGAGTGTCTGATTGTATTTTAAAAAAACTCAACTTTCTGCTCCTTATTTTGATAAAATATGTTTGCAGACACCAACATTCCAATTGTGTTAGCTCTAGCCTGGGAAGAAATATGTTTTTTATTACCTTCTTGAAAGAAGTCCACATTGGAAAGACTGTGAACTTTTATTGAAACTACCCAATATGTGAATTCTTACATTGCTTTTTACATTTCTCAGAAACTCAGTGGTAAATTTTTCCAACTAAATATTTTGAAGCAGGAAGGTCACATCTTTTAATTTGAAATCAACCATTGTCTTGAGACTAAAATCCTAACAGTGGCTCTTTATTTGCCTTGTCATTTTAAATATCTCAATAATGCATTAGTTTTAATTGATTAACACAAAGCAGCTGAAATACACAGGATAACAGAATAATAAGGGAACTGATAGCATCTTTTCTGCCAGATAAACATGCCTCACAGAAGGCTTAAGTGCCACATACCTACAGCTTCAGCTGTTTGAGACTTTTGATAATAGCCTGAATGTCAAAATTCAGCTGCCAACATTAAGCTGTCAAGTTATAAAATGCACTATGGAGTGCTTGTCCCTTAGGGCATAAATTCCAAGGAGTGACTGAGCTGCCCTATAACTTGACAGCTTATCCTACTTCTGGGAGAGCCTTGCATCTGTACAAATCTAGGAAATGTAACTGCAGCTCTAAGATGAGGAGCTGTAATCAGAGCTGGCCTCTCAGAAAACTGCAGAGGAGGCCATTTTGAATCCTAGATACTTAAAGGGCTTTGGACCTCTCTGGGACAGGAAGCTAACATTGGCTACACTTGTTGCATTACAGCTGGGCAGAAAGCACTTAGGCAGTGGTTTGGCCAAGACTCTCAAGGTGGGAAATGATTCCCTGGGACCAGCTCCTTCCTCTGCTGGTGACCCTGCTAAGTAGAAGCAATTTTCCCGATTATGACTGCAATTTCTCATCAAGCATTACATAACCCATATCATTTCATCTTCCTAAAATAAATTATTCATGGCATTTGGGAATTCATCTGGGAGCTGCAGGTCAAATGCCCCATTTGCTGCTAAATTACTGTTAACATCGTTCCTTTTTTTTTTTTTTCCCTGATTTATTAGCTGTTTACACGAAATATTGCTTGACTATAACACATTTTCCTCAGTGCAGTTTTCCTATGAAAAAGCACATCTTTATTTCCTTTTGAATCCCCAAGGTCAAGTTAAGATTATCAATGGCCCTGAAGGAAATGAAGTGCCAGCCTCAAAAATTTCACATCAGATACAACAAAACAACAAAAAATTCTTAACTGATATTTTCCTATCAGCCTATTATATGAAGAGATTGCAGTGTAATGGAAAGTCTAACTCAGGAGCCTGACTGTGGTGTTTATATCCCCCTTCCTCCACTTGCTAACTGTGGGACAGGAGGCAAAATATTTACTTCTCTTGGGCAGAATGTCTTTATCTCTAACATGAATATAATATTGACACCAGTTTCTTGGAACCATTATACAAATTAAGTTAGCTAATACACATAATTTTTTTTTTTAATACACATAAAGTGGTTAGGCCAGTGCCAGACACTTAGCAAATGCTCAATAAAAATATTAATGATTATTTTTGCATGTTTAAAATAGTTGTCACATTATCTTGACTTGATATTTTCAAGAATTCATTATGATTTGAAAAAAAATGGTAAAGAAAGTGAATCAGCAAACCCTGCAATTACGTAATCTGATCATGGCGTGAAGGCAATAAATGGCTAGGAAGTTAGGCTGTCCAGGTGCACACCTGGGAAAGGGAGAATATGCCAGTTTACTAGGGAAAGATGAATGTTTGAAAATTATCCATATAAATTGCTGAGTTCAAGCACTTACCTACCCAACTACACCTCCTCCAAGGGCCAGCCCTGGCCATCCTATCTCAAATAGCTCCTGTCATCCTGTTGTAATACCATGTTTATTTTCTATGGTATGCATAAATATCTGACATGATCTCTTAAAATTTTATTTGCGTATTTATCCCTTGACTTCATCTGCATCCCTCAGTTAGTTCCCCCGTACACACAGCTTCATAGGGCCTTGTATATTTATTCACAGCTGCATCCTCCATACGTAGAAAAGTGCCTAGCCCAAAATAAGTATTCAATGAAAACTCATTGATTGAATGAATTAATGAATGAGAAGCAACTAAATATATGTATCAGTGGATACTTGACTTTTTATTTACAATCTAAGCAGTGCTATGCATTAATAACCTCAACACAATCAATAGCACTAAATTAAAATATTTATGATGACAGCCATAACAATGACTTACAGGTTTATAAAGTTTTGTTGTTTGTAAAACAATTCCATTACTCATAAGTTCATCTGGCTATCAGAACTTATATACAAGGAATGAAGTGAACAATATTGTACCCACTTTACAGAAGAATTAACTGAGGCCCACTGAGGCTAAGGTATGTGCCCAGAGTTACATAGCTGTGCAAGCTGAATGTGGAACCAAAGTCCTCTGCAACTGAGTCAATGATTTTTCCAGTATAACTTTTTGCTGTTGCTCAGAAATCTCTCTGTCATACAGACCTTTCTCAAACCCTAATGCTATTCGGCTAACTCAGGGTTTTACCTATGGTATCCAACTCTCCCAACATCAATTAAGAGGAGGCCTCAGAGGACTAGGATCCACACAGGCACACCTAAGTTTATAACCACTGATGATCTTTGATAACGAAAAACAGTTTTTACACATCTTGATTTCTACTTCTCTTTCCCTTGCACAAAATTCATGGCAAGCATTCTTTGTACCAGTTTGTATGTCATCACGTTGTACACAGGAAGCAATCCGTGTACAACACCCTTGAAGCTCTGCTGCCCTCATAAGGCATCGGTGCACACACACTTGTGGCATCAGGAGAAAGTAAAGACTTTAATCATATGAACCAGCACTGCAACAGTTGCCAGCCATCATTGTCAAATGCCAAATTTATGAACCACAGCTGGACTACATGAAGAAGAACATGGCATCAGGATTGGAGGAAGACTTATTAACAACTTGCAGAGATGTTTGGATTACACCTCAACAGAAAGAAAACAAAAATTCTCACAACTGGGCCAATAAGCAACATCATGATAAAAGGAGAAAAGATTGAAATTGTCAAGGATTTTATTTTACTTGGATCCACAATCAGCGCCCATGGAAGCAGCAGTCAAGAAATCAAAGAACATGTTGCATTGGGCAAATCTGCTTCAAAAGACCTCTCTGTAAAGTGTTAAAAAGCAAAGATTTCACTTTGAGGACTAAGGTGTGCCTGACTCAAACCATGCTGTTTTCAATTGCCTCATATGCATGTGAAAGCTGGACAATAAATAAGGCTGAAGAAAAATTGACACTTTTGCATTATAATGTTGGGGAAGAGTACTGAATACACCATGGACTACCAGAAGAACAAACAAATCTGTCTTGGAAGAAGCACAGCCACAATGCTCCTTAGAAGCAAGGATGACGAGACTTTGCCTCACATAATTTGGGCATGTTATCAGGGACCAGGCCCTAGAGAAGGACATCATGCTTAGTAAAGCAGAGGGTCATTGAAAAAGAGGAATACCCTCAATGAGATGAATTGACACAGTGGCTGCAACGGTGGGTTCAAGCATAATAATGATTGTGAGGCTGGCAAGGGACTAGGTTGTGCTTCAGTTTGTTGTACATAGGGTCACTGTGAGTCAGAACCAACTCAACAGCACCTAGAACAACAAAAACAACATTGTAAGATAGTTTTTAAAATGGCCATTTCAGCTTTTTGCCTCCTAAGAGCATTGTTCTAGGAATAAAAATGCACACTCTAAAGCACAACTATGTTATTCTGACATGCAATTTGGACATTTAACTTTAATTAATTGATAGAAGTTAAAGACACAAGAGTAAATATTGACCTGTTAAATGTGAGGATTTCCAAGCTCACTGATCCTAATTTAAGGCATTTAGTGACTTCTCTGGAAAACATATATTTTCTGTTTTCCACAGACTCCTCCTTTTTTTTTTTTTTTCCAGTGTCATGGGATAGAATGAAAGTAAGCATAAGAGATAATCTTTGGTTTTGGAATCAGGCACACAATTATTCCATTAAAACTATGAAAATCAAAATAAGATCAAATTTGTTGATCTTCACAGATCATTCTCATCTTGGGAATGGCTTCATTACCAGGCAGTTCTATGTACTGACAAAATTTAGAAAATATTGCTGCAAGAATCAATTTCCACATGGAGTCAACCAAGATCATTTGGTGGAGTTCGTCTGGTAGATGGAAGATCCAAGTTGGCTTCACTCGCATGTTTGGTGCCTTAGCGAGGATGGCTGAAAGGGACTGTTGACTAGATCACCTACAAATGATCTCTCTGGCATGGCAGTCTCAAGGTATTGGACTTCTACATGGCCCCTCAGGGATCTTACAGGGAGTATTCCAAGAGAAAGGAAATGGAAGCTGCCAAAATATTAAGGGCAAGGACTAGAAACTGGTAGAGCATCACTTTCACCATTTGCTATTGGTCACAAGAGACATATTCTGCCCAGATCCTAAGACCCCACCTCTCAATGAGAAGCATGTTAAAGAATTTCACTGTCTTTAATTTGCCATACTATTATTCCATGGTTAAAAAAACAACTATACACCATGCACTAGTGAAACAGTGGAATGTGCTACTTTTGCCATACATTGTTACAGAGCTTTATTAACAAACAAAAATATACCTATGATAAAATATACACATTTTGAAACTTAAAATTGAAAAAAAAAAAAAAACAGAATTAAATCATACAGTAAATAGAATACAATAAAAGTCCTTTTTCTGTCAAGAAATTGTTAGTGCTGTTAGGTGACATTGAGTAGGACCCAACTCACAGTGACCCTAGGTATAAAAGAATGAAACACTTCCCAGTCCTGAGCTATCCTCATAATCATTGCTGTGTTTGAGCCCATTGTTGCAGCCACTGTGTCAATCCATCTCCTTGAGGGGCTTTCTCGTTTTCCCTGACCCTCCACTTTACCAATCATAATGTCCTTTCTAGGGACTGGTGCCACCTGATAACATGTCCAAAGTACATAAGAAGTCTTTCCATCCTTGCTTTTAAGGAGCATTCTGGTTGTACTTCTTTCTAGACAGATTTGTTCATTCTTCTGGCAGTCCATGGTATATTCAATATTCTTCACCAACACTATATTCACATGCATCAATTCTTCTTCAGTCTTCCTTATTGATTGTCCAGCTTTCGCAGGCGTATGAGGCCATTGAAAATACCGTGGCTTGGGTCAGGCACACCTTAGTTCTCAAGTTGATGTCTTCACTTTTCAACACTTTGAAGAGATCTTTCACAGTAGATTTGCCAAATGCAATACATCCTTTGATTTCTTGATTGCTGCTTCCATGGGTGTTGATGGTGGATCCAAGTAAATAAAATCCTTGACAATTTCAATCTTTTCTCCATTTATCATGATGTTGCTTATTGGTCTAGTTGTGAGGATTTTTGTTGTCTTTATGTTGACGTGTAATCCATACTGAAAGGCTGTAGTCTTTGATCTTCATCAGCATGTGCTTCAAATCCTCTTCACTTTCACCAAGCAAGGTGGTATCATCTGCATATCACAGGTTGTTAATAAGTCTTCCTTCAGTCTTGATGCCATGTTCTTGTTCATACGGTTCAGTGTCTGTTTATTTGCTCAACATACAGATTGATAACTGTGGTGAAATTATATAACCTTGACACACATCTTCCCTGATTTTAAACCACACAGTACCTCCGCATTCTATTCAAATGACTGCTTCTTGGTCTATGTACAGATTCTCCATAAGCATAAGTAAGTGTTCTGGAATTCCTAGTTTTCACAATGTTATCCATAATTTGTTATGATCCACACAGTCAAATGCTTTTGCATAGCCTATAAAATACAGGTAAACATCTTCCAGGTATTCTCTGCTTTCAGCCAAGATCCACCTGACATCAGCAATGATATCCCTTGTTCCACTTCGTCTTCTGAATCCTGCTTCAATTTCTAGCAGTTCCCCGTTGATGTGCGGCTTCAACCACTTTTGGATGATCTTTAGCAAAATTTTACTTGCATGTGGTATTAATGATATTGTTCGATAACATCTGCATTCTGTTGGATCACCTTTCTTTGGAATGGGCGTAAATATGGATCTCTTCAAGTCAGTTGGCCAGGAAGCTGTCTTCCGAATTTCTTGGTGTAGATGACTGAGCAATTCCAGGGCTGCATCAGTTTGTTGAAACATCGCATTTGACATTCTGTCAATTTCCGCAGCCCCATTTCTCACCAATGCCTCCGGTACAGCTTGAACTTCTTCCATCAATACCATTGGTTCTTGGTCATTTGCTACCTCTTGAAACGGTCGAACATTGACCAATTCTTTCGATGCTTCCTGTGTCATTCAGTATTTTGCTCATAGAACCCATCAAAACTGCAACTCAAGGCTTGAATTTTTTCTTCAGTTTTTCAGCTTGAGAAATGCCGAGCACATTCTTCCATTTTGGTTTTCTAACTTCAGCTCTTTGCACATTTTATTATAATACTATACTTTGTCTTCTCGAGTTGCCCTTTGAAATCTTCTGTTCAGCTCTTTTACTTCATCATTTCTTCCATTTGCTTCAGCTGCTCTGTGTTCAAGAGCAAGTCTCAGAGTCTCTTCTGACATCCATTTTGGTCTTTTCTGTGTTGACAAATAGAAATTTAAAATTTTAAGCAGAGTGGTTTTTGTAATGTTTGGCTTCAATAAATGCATTGGGAAGTTTCGTAACAGTCCCTTTTTTCAGCAACTGAAGTAAGGATGCTGGATAGTCCTAACAGCTAAAATTTGACGTTCCATAGGTACTTCGAATAATTTCCATTAAATTTAATTTCAGAAGCAGCTATAGAAATTGTCAAAAACAAGATAAGCAATTTACTTCACAAACATTTGAACTCTTATCCTAGCTTTTACAAAAAATTTATCTGAACGAATCTGCAGATGATTTACTTTTTCTGTTTCATTTTTTAATCATTAAATAAAACTGTAATCACTTTGGTAATTATTTTCATAGATCACTTCAAATTTTCTTTGGCATTTTCTATGCTTTTCTTATAACAGACTTTTCAGCTTTTTTAATTAACTGGATTGGAATGAAAAAATATAAACAAGTCAGCACCTCTATTTAGCCCTTGAAATTTAGGTCTAGCTGAGTATTACCATAGACATATAAAATAATGTCTTCCTTCAAGTGAAAAAAACTGCTAAATATCAGAGAATTATAACGGCTCTCAGCAGGCCAAACTAGATCAAACAAACAAAAAAAATTTAAAGATCATTCAATCTCAGTGCGATTTTGGTCAAAGCAACTTCTTGATTGGGAAAGACAATTTTTAAAAATAGTTTTTCTTTTAGCCTGTACATCTACTATAAGTTCATATGTTGTTCATTGCTGAGCAGGTGGCTCTGACTCATGGCAATGCCATGTAGAACAGAACAAAACTCAGCCCAGTTCTGTGACATCTTCACAAAAAGCTGGACAATGAATAAGGAAGACTGAAGAAGAATTGATGCCTTTGAATTATTTTGTTGGCAAAGAATATTGAATACACTATGGACTGCCAAATGAATGAAGAATTCTGTGTTGGGAGAAATACAGCCAGAGTGCTTCTTGGAAGCAAGGATGGCAAGACTTTGTCTCACATACTTGGACATGTTATCATGAGGGACCAGTCCTTGGAGAATGACATCATGCTTGGTAAAGTACAGTGTCAGTGAAAAAGAGGAAGATTCTCAAGGAAATGGATTGCATCTCAGTGACTGCAACAATGGTCTAAAGCATAACAATGATTGTGAGGATGGCTCAGATCTGGCAGCATTTTGTTCTGTAGTGCATAGGGTTGCTATGAGTCGGAACTGACTGGACAGCACCAAACAACAACATCGTCATGAAGGGCCAGCATTAAATTACCAATTTAAATTATATATACACCAATTCCAAATATTGTGGTTTGGTTTTTAAGAACATCCAGCCAAGGCTGAATTCTATTAAATTATAATTATGTATATTTTCTACTGTTATCATATTATTTTAAAATACATGAACATATTCTAAAGCAACTATAAAAATTATTTAACCTTGAAGTTCACAGAGTTTCCAGTGCAAAAGAAAAGCTCCATGAGCTTAGTTTCCCAGTCACATCATTGAATTTATTATTAAGTACTTTCTCCACCTTGCCCTAACAAAAATCTGGGTCCAACCCCAAAAGGCTCACTTTTCTTGTAATGAGAAAAAGTTCATTCTCTTACAGTGTGCCTTCCACAGGTAGAATCATGATTCTCTGAGCTCTTCTCTTAATGCCGCTTCTAACAATTACTCATGCACTCTCCCCAAAATACCCCTTTTGCTGCTGTAATCTGTCACCCTCCTGATCATTCCCCCATCACATATGTTGGCTTCTTCTGCTTCTAGTTTCAAATATTATCTTCCTAATTACTTTGTGATTCAAGTGTATGACCTTCCAAACCTCCATTCTCTCAATTTCTTGACTGCCTCATATCAAATCACCTTCCCTTTCTCTTCTTCTATTTCAGAAACATGCACTTCATCAGCCAAGACTTCTTTACCACAGACACTTAAGCTTACTTTCTGATGCATACATTTTATCATTCCCACTGTACCTACTCTTCAATCTTTTCAATACCTCCAGTTCTTTCACCTCCATTGTATCCAAAACTATCAGTAGCTTCTGTCTTCATTTCCTTCTCTAGTAGAGTCAGTAGTCACTTTCACCCCTCTCTTGCTAATGACTTCAGTACCTAGCCACCCCCCCACCCCAAGTCTTTGGCAGAACAGCAAGATGTCCAAATGGCACACATGCCAGCCTTGAACTCTATCTCCAGACATATTTGAAGGGAAAGAACAAATAAGCATCTATCTGGTTAAGCCATTCTTATTTTTGGTCTTTTGTCACGTACAGCCTAACCTAATACTAACACACTTTCTAACCTCCTTCACTCTCATCTCTTCTGAACCAAGGCAAATGCATCTACCAGTGTTTTGCTCTGATGCCATTGTGCCAGCTTCTTGGGAACCTTGTTTCATTCATTACAACCTTTCTTTCCACATCTTCAATATCACCTGTACTAACTGAACAGTTCTCTTTAGTGTAGTAATTGTTAATGTTATGTGTCACCTTAGCTGGGCCATGATTCTCAGTGATTTGGCAGTTATGATGTAGTTTGGCAGTCATACATATAATGATGTGATCACCTCCATGATGAGATTTGACATAATGTGATCACCTCCGTTATGGCATCTGCTGTTAGTAGCCAATCAGTTGAAGGGAAATTTCCTTGGGGGTGTATTGTTTTTGTTGTTAGGTGCCATCAAGTCTGCTCTGACTTACAACAACCCTATGCACAACAGAATGAAACACTACCTGGTCCTGTGCCATTCTATCATTTGTTGTTATGCTTGAACCCATTGTTGTGGCCACTGTGTCAATCCATCCCCATGAGGGTCTTCCTCATTTTTGCTGACCCTCTACTTTACCAAGCATGATGTCCTTCTCCAGGGACTGATTCCTCTTGATAACGTGTTGAAAGTATGTGAAGATGTAGCCTCACCATCCTTGCTTCTCAGAAGCATTCTGGCTGTACTTCTTCCATGACAGATTTGTTAGTTCTTTTGGCAGGCATAGTATATTCAATATTATTCATCAACACCATAATTCAAAGGCCTCAACTCTTCTTTGATCTTCCTTATTCATTGCCCAGCTTTTGCATACATATGAGGTGATTGAAAACACTATGGCTTGGGTCAGGCGCACCTCAGTCTTCAAAGTGACGTCTTTGTTTTTTAATGCTTTAAAGCAGTCTCTTGCAGCAGATTTGCCCAATGCGTCATTTGATTCCTTGACTGCTGCTTCCATGGTGTTGATTGTGGATCCAAGTAAAATAAAGTTCTTGACAACTTCAATCTTTTCTCCATTTATCATGATGTTGCTTATCGATCCAATTGTGAGGATTCTTGTTTTCTTTACGTTGAGGTGTAATCCATACTGAAGGCTGTGGTCTTTGATTTTCATCAGTAACTGCTTCAAGTCCTCTTCACTTTCAGCAAGCAAGGTTGTGTCATCTGCATAATGCAGGTTGTTAATGAATCTTCCACCAATCCTGTTGCCATGTTCTTCTTCATATAGTCCAGCTTCTCAGATTATTTTCTCAGCATGCAGATTGAAGAAGTATGGTGAAAGGATACAACCCTGATGCACAACTTGTCTGACTTTAAACCACCCAGTATCTCCTTGTTCTTTTCAAATGACTGCCTCGTGGTCTATGTACAGGTTCCTAACAAGCATGATTGTGTTCCAGAATTCCCACTCTTCTCAATGTTATCCATAATTTGTTATGCTCCACACAGTAGAATGCCTTTGCATAGTCAATAAAACATAGGTAAATATCTTTCTGGTATTCTCTGCTTTCAGCAAGGATCCATCTGACATTAGCAATGACATCCCTCATTCCATTTCCTCTTCTGAATCCTGCTTGAATTTCTAGCAGTTCCCTATCAAGGTACTGCTACAACCACTTTTAAATGATCTGCAGCAAAATTTTACTTGTATGTGATATTGATGACATTGTTTGATAATTTTCATATTCAGTTGGGTCACCTTTCTTTGAAACAGGCATAAATATGGATCTCTTCCAGTCAGTTGGCCAGGTAGCTCTTTTTCAAATTTCTTGGCATAGATGAGTGAGCACTTCTGGTGCTACTTGGGGGTGTGGCCTGCGTCCAATACAGATAGACTTTCTGGCAAGGCTTGTGGGCTTTTGCCTGCTTTAGACCCTGCAGTTGGCTCCTGTTCATCTGACCTCCAGTTCTTGGGACTTGAGCTAGCAGTTTACCTACCATCTTAACTACCAATCTTGGAATTTGTCAGTCTTTGCAGTATGTATGCCCAGTCCTGTACCACCCTCATGATCACCAGCATACTCAAGTCCATTATCACCTTCCAGCCTAGGAGGCTTATCTTCCAGCACTATATCAGACAATACTCTGTTGTGATCCATAAGGTTTTCATTGGCTAATTTTTAGAAGTATATCACCAAGCCTTTCCTCCTGCCTTGTCTTAGTCTGGAAGCTCCACTGAAACCTGTCCGCCATGGGTGACCTTTGTAGTATTTTAAATACTGGTGGCATAGCTTCTGGCAGGTGGTCACAAAAATAGTTCACCATATTAATAAAATTTCCATTGGAACTTTTGACTATGAGTTAAGAACAAACAACAATATGACTCAATGCCCCGAAATTAAAACCTGAAACCACAGGAAGTATTTCCCAGGGGGAGCTGTGTCCATACAAAGATACACTAGATTGGAGAGCAGTCTTTGAAGCCCTCGCTTATTTGCTGCTTGTTTGCTGACTCATGAAAAAAATCTGTCCAGAGCACAGCTGAATGCTGGTAATTTAAAGAGCCATTACCTGTTCACAGCACTGGAAACATTTCCGGCTGGTAGTAAAGGCTCAGGAGAAGAACCTTAAGGATGCTTTTAAAGGAAAGTCACCAAGCTGTCAGTAAATGACTGAACACATGCGAGGGCAATTAACTCTTAAGATCATGATTTTAATAGTGCAATAATCAAGAGCAGCATCACAGGATCCATTTTATAAACTTAATCATGTTAGATGGCAAAAATAAAACAGAATTTTGAAAATGTAAATGAACTATATTTACTGGAATATTTTTATTTTCCTCTGCCTTAGTCATCTAGTGCTGCTATAACAGAAATACAAGAGGATAGCTTTAACAAAGAAAAGTTTATTTCCTAGGTTAAAAGTTCAAATTCGGAGCGTCAGCTCCAGGGGAAGGCTTTCTTTTTCTCTGTCAGCCTTCTCATCAGTCTTCTACGGGACTAGGAGCTTCTCCATGGAGCGACCTCGGGTCCAAAGGACGTGCTCTGCTCCTAGCACTGCTTTCTTGTTGGTAGGAGGTCCCCTCTGCTCACTTCCCTTTCCTTTCTATCTTTTGAGAGATAAAAGATGGTACGGGCCACACCCCAGGAAAACTCCCTTTACATTGTATCAGAGATGTGACCTGGTTAAGGGTGTTATAATCCCACCCTAATTCTCTCTAACATAAAATTACAGTTCTAAAATGGAGGGCAACCACACAATACCGGGAATCATGGCCTAACGAAGTTCACACGTATTTTGGGGGGGACACAATTCAATCCATGACGGTATCCCTCTAGTAAATACATTCTTCAACAGTGTAAAGGGCATGAATCTTAGTCCACAATTCTAGGTGCATAAAAACATCTGTATTTTTATAATAACTTCATTTCTGACTTGAAGCATTATTTCATTGAAATTTTGAAAAACAGTGGGTTCCTTAACTCTGTTGGTTCCTTAATTCTTTAATAGAGGTATGTGAAATTCCCAGAATCTTCTTTCATACCAAGTCTTAGGGTGGTGATGGAGAATGAAGTATACTGTCCTTAATCACCATTCATACCAGTTCACTAGTTGCCCTTGAGGTATATGATGTCCCTCTCAGCAGGTCCCTCCAGGTCTGTAGGTCTTTGCTACTGCTTTGGGGCAGCAAAAAAAGATCTTTGACCTTTCCTGCCCAGACTTAACAGGTAGCTTTTGTCTCTAGAGGATACAAAAAGTAAAACACAGGTCGACTTTCACTCTAAGTAATCATGAACTTTGACAATATTCTTTTCCCAGAAGCCAAGAATTCATAAAAATAAACCATTCTTTGTAGTTACATAGACTACTTAAGGTACTGTTTGTCCTTTTATCTCACTGAGGTGTAATTTCAATGAGCTTACTTTCTGACACTAATGAGGAGGAATAATGACTCCTAATCAGTGGTTTCTTCATTGGTTAAATATAGAAGAAGAACTCTCCAAAGCTCAACATGAAACCAAATCAGTATTTGCAAACTTCTTAACACATCATTTAATTAATTATTTAGCTGAAGCATAATAATGCTTCTAAAAACTATGATAATTTTAACTATGTTATATTACTTATCTGTTACTGTATAACAAAACTAGTCAAAAACTTAGTATCTTAAAATAACAATGATTTAATATTTCTCATGCTTCTGCAGGTGGAATGCACACATGCCCCCTGGTTTTGCCCAGACTCACTCATGTCACTGCATTGAACTACAGGGGAGGCCTGACTTGAGGGTCCACAATGGCCTAGCTCAACATGTCTGGGAGTACACGCTGCTGGCTCTCAGCTAGGATATCTTGGTTCTCCTCCATATGGTCTCTCATCCTCCCATAGGCTAGACTGGCCTCCTGATATAATGGTCTCAGGGCACAGGGCAAAGGCAGAAGCTGCAAGACCTCCTGAGGCCTGCTACGGAGTGAATCGTGTCACCAAAAAATATGTGTTGCAATCCTAAGCCCTATACTTGTGGAAGGAACCCTAGTGGCACAGTGGCTAAAGTGTTTGGCTGCTAATTGAAAGCTTAGTGGTTCAAACCCACCAGCTGCTCCATGGGAGAAAGATGCAGCAATCTGCTTCTGTAAAGATTTATAGCCTTGGAAAACTATGAGGCAGTTTATTCTGTCCTATAGGGTCACTATGAGTTGGAATCGACTCAACAGCAATGGGTTTTGGGTTTATACCTGTGGATGTGATTTCATGTGGGAATAGGGTTTTCTTTGTTATGTCAATGAGGTCATGTCATTAGGTTATATCTTCAGCCAATCATTTTTGAGATATAAAAAGAGCAGATTAGACACAGAAGCAAGCAAGCATGAATGGGGGAAAGATAGATGCCAAGTGGAGATCGCCAAGAATGCCAAGATGAATGCTAGAGAAACTTAGACAAGGGTTTCCCCCCAAAGTAGACAGAGAAAGCCTTCGCCTAGAGCCAGCACCTTGAATTTGAAATTCTAGCCCCCTAAACTGTAAGAAAATAAATTTCTGTTAATAACGCCCACCACTGGTGATATTTCTGTTATAGGAGCACTAACAACTTGCATTATGCAGATGACACAATCTTGCTTGCTGAAGGTGACGAGGACTTGAAACACTCACTGAAGAAAATCAAAGACCACAGCCTTCAGTACGGATTACACCTCAGCATAAAGAAAGCAAAAATCCCCACAACTGGACCAATAAGCAACATCACGATAAATGGAGAAAGATTGAGGTTGTCAAGGACTTCATTTTACCTGGATCCACAATCAACACCCATGGAAATGGCAGTCAAGAAATCAAAAGATGCATTGCATTGGGTAAATCTGCTGCAAAAGACCTCTTTTAAGCGTTGAAAAGCCAAGACGTCACCTTGAAGACTAAGGTGCACATGACCCAAGCCATGCGGTTTTCAACTGCCTTATATGCATGTGAAAGCTGGACAATGAATAAGGAAGACCAAAGAAGAACTGACGCCTTTGGATTGTAGCGTTGCAAAGAATATCGAACATACCATGGACTGCCAAAAGAATGAACAAATCTGTCTCGAAAGAAGTACAACCAGAATACTCCTTAGAAGCAAGGATGGCAAGATTACGTGTCACATACTTTGGGCGTGATACCAGCAGGGATCAGTCCCTGGAGAAGGACATCATGCTTGGTAAAGTAGAAGGTCAGTGAAAAAGAGGAAGACACTCAAAGAGATGGATTGGGACAGAGGCTGCAACAATGGGCTCAAGCATAGGAGCAATTGTGAGGATGCTGCAGGACAGGGCAGTGTTATCTTCTGTTGTGCATAGTGTCGCTATGAGTCAGAACTGACTCAATGGCACCTAACTACAACAACAAGAAGAAACTAAGACTAAGCCCAAGTTCTAGAATTTGCAAAAATGTTACTTCCACCTCATTCTGTTGATCAGAGGAAGTCCTAAAGCTAGCTCCAGTGGTGTAGCTTCTCTTAATTTAAAGATCTATAAACTAAAAAGAAAACTTATCTGTCATTCCAGATTCAAGAGGGTGCAGAAATAGATTCCACCTCTGAGTGGGAGGAGTATGCATATCAGGGTGAAAAGAATTTACAGCCACGCTTTGCAATCCACTCCACATGTGGGCTCATTCACAAAATTTTTTCAAATGTTATTCAGTGAATATAGAGAGCCACAGACTCTAAAATACCTCTGTTTTAAGATTTTCTGAAGAAGCACATAACCAAGGGTAACAGTCACCTCTCCTCTAGGCAACTATAAATCTTCTCTCTTCCCTCTGTCTTCTTCTAGCTGCAGCGTCTGCAATGAACTTTACATGGGCTCTAGCCTTCACAGAGACAGGTCTCCCCACAGGGTGTGTAGAGTCCTGGGCAAATATTTTTAGTGGGTTCCTTGTTTATATAAACAATGTGAGTTTCCCAGAATCAGCAAGTCAGCACCGTTCTGGAGACCCAATCTCACACATTCCCCAAAAGAAACACTGCTTTAGCCATTGGCAACTCTCAATAAACAAGGGATGGGGGACAGCGTGTAGGTGCCCCAGCCTCCTATCCTTTGTATGGGTGGACAATTCTGAGAGGCATCCTGTACAAAGTGAAATGGAGTTCTCACTGCTTACAACAGGGCTCTTAATAATGCACTCCTATATTGCCTTTTTCTCCTTCTTTCTCTCGGCTCCTTCACTTTCGCTCCTTGAGATCACCTTCCAAATAAGCTACCTGTACCCCAAGTCCTTATCCAGGCAGTTTTCAGGGGAACTCAAACTAAGACATCATGGAGCCTTTCTTTTTACCAACACACATACACCCCAGAAGTGTGCAGGTGGGGAGTTAAACCATGGATTCAGACTTTGATGAATGGGAGACTGAGTCAACAGATAAATTCTTGCCTCCCACTCTGAAAAGCAATGGTTTTCATAGTCTCTTCAAAGGTCCCTGGAAACTGAATAGGCAGTCGAGATCAATACCAGGCAGTGGCCAGTTTCATAACACACCTTCATAGTGGCTCTCCCTTCCTCCTTGTCTCACTCCCCTTTTCCCTCACTACTTCTTCTTGGGAATGGACTCTTTAAAAAAAGAATAGCACACATGCTTTAACTCTGACTCTGTTTCCTAGAGTAATCAGGCTAAAGACACAAATCAAAACAGAATTCTAGTCAAGCAATATTTAGTAGGAAAACAGAGGGCAGGCACACAGACCAATCCTGGCTCTATCACATAACTAGTTGTTTGTCTTTGGGGAAGTGACTTAACTTCTCTTGCCTTAAGTTACTCATCCATGAAATGGGTCTAAAAGGAGTACGACCCAAACGGGGTTGTTCTGAGGATTAAAGAAAATAATGTCTGTAAGGAGCTTAGCACAGTGTCAGGCAGACAGTAAGCACTTGCCAGCTACCTCATGTATAAGAAGCATCCTGCAGTATGCTCTAGAAGATGTAAAGAAGATAATGCATAATTAGTGTTCTCCAGGACTTCATAATTTAGTAAAAACTATGGTGGCACTAGTTAATAACAAATTTTATAATAAATTTAATAATAAATGAGAAATGTGATTTAATTATAAGTTAACCTTATTTTAACACCATAAGGGCCTTACTTGGGAATTTCACAGCAATCTATTGTAAAAATAGAAACCTTTAGGCATCATGACGAGTATGAAGGCTGTCTCAGATATTTTGCCATCATACAGTCCTCTGCAGACTAAAATCCTGGTATTAGTCAGCTTTATAGCTTTGACGAACATCACAAACAGGAAGCCACTAAATGCCTTGCCAATGCTATATTTGGGGCTGGTTTAGCCTTTCCTTAGAGAACCCTATTCTGTATTGATCCTCTTACCTCAGAAATGATATAACTACCCTTGGGGAAGGAAAATATACAGAGCTATGGGAGCTAAGCTTAGCTCCGGGATTTATGTCTGCAAGATGTGAAATGCTAAATAGGCAAGGAAGCTCACCAACATATTTTCATCAAAAAGGCTTGCAGACTTTTGGTCACTGCTATACAAATGACTCCTTAGCAACCATACTGGAAATACGACCAGAAAAAAAATGCAACATATTAGAATGATTAATATAATTAAACATATAAACACCCTTGACCTAAAGCACACAAAAGCCACCTACAAGCTTCACTGGAAATAGCAGAATTCAGTACAAAAGAAATTGGTAAGGTAAAGACCTTCCCTTCAAGCCAAACCAAATACCATAATTACACTTTTAACAACAACAAAGTCTTTTATGTGTGACCCTAAGGACAATCTATAGTGAGGTAAGTGGAAAGTTCAAGAATCACACAATAGAAATATATTTAAGTTAGAAATTTACTGAATTCAGTGAGTAAATGAGTTACAGTAAGAGTCACTATCGAGGCTTCTAGATCAATACAATTTAATCAGCTGTTAAATCAGACCATTTGAACTAAACCAGAAATTTTGACTTTATAAAAGTTAACACAGTTAAAAAAAATTTTTTAAATGATATTCATAACCCTTTTTGACATTTTATTTGTGGTGAGTCATTAAAGTCTGTCTTGGAAGAAATACACCAGAGAGCTCCTTGGAAGTGGGAACGGCGAGAATTCATCTCAGGTTCTTTGGACATGTTATCAGGAGGGACCAGTCCCTGGAGAAGGACATCATGCTCGGTGAAAGTAGAGGGTCAGCGAAAAAGAGGAAGACCCTCGATGAGATGGATTGACACAGTGGCTGCAAGAATGGGTTTAAAGTTTACCTATTAATGGATCTTTAAAAGAAAAAAATTTACAGAAAATAACAGTACAATAATACAAAATATCTTTATTCTGAAAAGTTCAGTATTTTCCAACTCATTAACATTTCTTCAAAGAAATAAGTCCATGACAAAAAAAGTTATTGATATTTAACGGCTGACAACCTACTGAACAGTGTAACAGGAAGAAGGACAAAAGGACTACACTTTTAGACATTACCAGGAGTATGTGTGTTACATTAGGGAAGTCATGTCATTTAAACTATTGGACCTTAGTTTCCTTTTCCACTAAATGAATTAGGCAATAAGGCCTTGAAGATTGCTTCAGGCTCAAAGTTACATGAGCTTCAACAAAGCACTTCATTTTATATAATTAGAATCAAAGATTTCAAAATTTGGAAAATATCTTAAGAGTCAGGGACCCCCTCGATCAGCAGACGGGAAAGTAAGGTCTAGTGAAACTCCCAGAGCCACAAGAACTAAGCGTCATACAATTAGGACTAGAACCCAGACCTGCACAACTCCCATGCTGCCTAGCCTATCTTCTTTTGTAAAATGTATGACTGAACTTATTCACATCTCTCCTCCCTACCAATGTAACACAACATCTCTTGTCTCTATGTGTCAACATTTCAATTTGAAGAAAATAATACTTGGTCTGAATAAAAAAGGGAAATATTTCACAGCTTGACATCCTTCTCACTTCTCAGTGATGGCTTATTTAAGAGACTAACTGCATAAAGATTTGCATGTGATATATTTCACACTTTCTCCACATCATAAGTGTAAATTAAAAGACACAAATGTAAGGTGCTAACTTATCCCGTGATAACCTTCCATACACATTTATCATCAGTTGTTCTAACCTAGTCTGCTTGTGTAGTCTTCTGTCAGACGAAATTCCCAAGAGTAAAAACTACAGACTTATACCTATTAAAGCTAAAGACTTTCTAGAAAAAAAATATTTTGTTCTTGGTTGAACACTTCCTTTGTAGCCCAGTCTCATAAAACAATACCTCACTCCTTCCTTTCAAACTGACAGAAGCAAACAATGAATTCAAATTCTGGGTGAGATGAGGGTTCTAGTTTCAGTTCGGAATTAAGAAAAAGAGCTTGTTTGCTAAAGTCAAAAAGATCATGGAGAGACTGAAATTCAGAAATAAAGAGCTAAGGATGGGCAACTCAGTTCTGGAGAAAATTGTTAATTACAACACGTCTAGAAATGAGAAGAGATGCACAAAGCCCATAAAGCTGCAGAAAGTGTAATTTGTTCAGTAAAAAGAAACCATAGAAATATATGTAAGAGAGAAGGCTTCACATTATAGATCAGGTAGAAAGTACATTAAAGGTTTTAGAGACAA
The DNA here is from genome assembly GCF_030014295.1 of Loxodonta africana. NCBI lineage: Eukaryota > Metazoa > Chordata > Mammalia > Proboscidea > Elephantidae > Loxodonta > Loxodonta africana. The sequence continues at coordinate 111,308,933 of NC_087343.1, read as the reverse complement.
AGGATCAAGGATGAGGAGATTTATATGGCTTCATCCTCACAGATCATGTGAGAGGAGATAGTGAAATTGTCCAATACAAGTTCTCCTCCTCAGGCTCCCGCAGCCTTATAACCACCTTCCTCCACTTAGTCAATCAAACACTCCTGTACTCCCAGAGCAACCAAGGTAGATATCTTTATTATAACAATTGTGGAATGTCCTTAGAAGCGAGGATGGTGAGACTTCAACTTGCTTATTTTGGACACATCATCAGAAAAGACCAGTTGCTAGAAAAGGACATCATGTTTGATAAACTAGAGGGCCAAGAAAAGGAATGAAAACCTTCAGTGAGATAGACTGACACAATAGCCACAACGATGGATTGAAATAAACCAACGATCATGAAGATGGCGCAGGGCCACACAACATTTCATTCTGTAATATGTAATGTGGTAACGAATTGGAGCTCAGTGGACAGCAACTAGCAGCAACAACACTATCCTCCAGCACCCATACACACACATGCTTATGAAAAAATGCAGATTCTTTGGTAACACCACAGACCTACAGAATACATCTCTCTAGGGAGAAACTCAGGAATCCACATTTTATCAAGCCCTCCAGTTCATTTCAGTACATTTTGAGAATTTCCACCACATATTAATCGTTAGCTTGTCTCTCACCAAATTGTGAGCTCCTTTGATGGCAGGTGCTATGATTTATCCATCTCTTTATTATCAATGACAAGCTCAAATACATTCTCGGTAAAGATTTTTTGACTAGGATAGCATCCTGAGCTATTAACCGCTACACCACCAGAGCCCCACTAGGATATTTTTCAATCATTTGCTGAAAGGAGCCCTGGTGGCACAATGGTTAAGCCCTCGGCTGCTAATCAAAAGGTTAGCCATTTGAACCCACTGGCAGCTCTGAAGGAGAAAGGCCCAGCAATCTGCTCCTGTAAAGAGTAAACAAACAAACAAAGACCTGTAAAGATTACAGCCTAGAAAGCCCTCGGGGGCAGTTTTACTCTGTCACATGAGGTTGCTATGAGTTGAAAATCTACTCAACGATAAAAAAAAGTACCCTGAAGAGTACTGCCATGTAACCAGAGGACAGAGAAGTGGAGGTCATTGAAGTACTGACTGAATCTAAAGGATGATATTTGTCATGAATTGAATTGTGTCCCCACAAAATATCTGTCAGCTTGGCTAGGTCATGATTCCCTTGTATGACTGTATGATTGTCTACCATTTTATCATCTGATGTGATTTCCTATGTGTTATAAATCCTATCATGGATTGGTGGCAGTTATATTGACAAGATATACACGATTAGATAGTGTCTTAAGCCAATCTCTTTGAGATATATAAGAGAGAAGCAAACGGAGAGACAGGGGGACCTCCTATCACCAAGAAAGAAGTACCATGAGCATAGCGTGTCCTTTGGACCTGAGGTTCCTGCACTGAGATGCTCCCAGACCAAGAGAAGACCGATGACAAGGACCTTCTCCCAGAGCCAACAGAGAGAGAAAGCCTTTCCCTGGAGACGGTGCCCCGAATTCAGACTTCTAGCTTACAGGACTATGAGAGAATAAATTTCTCTTTGTTAAAGCCACCCACTTGTGGTATTTCTGTTATAGCAGCACCAGCTGACCAAGACGATATTAAATCTTCAAATTTAAGGTTAAATAAGTATGAAATTATTTTGAGTTCTAATTCTGAACTGATTCAATACTTCACAAACTGTTTCTGAAAACATTTACTAATCTTACTCTTTAGGGGACCAAGTGAGAGCTAGTTCAGTCAAATGCAGTGATTTAGGAAAGACACAACAACAATGTTTCTGGATGCCAGTGAGGAGCAGTAGGAGATGGCCACTGGAGAGGTCAGTAAGTTCCTTACCTCTGAGATCTCCAGAAGCTGGGCATTGCAGAGAGAGACTTGCAGCTGAAATTGAGGTTGAGATGAAAACAGAATGAAAAGCCAGCTGTCAAAATAAAAAGTCTAGGACCCACACAGGCAGCCACGCTCTAGGGGCTGACCCAGACATCAGGTAAGATTCCTACCACCCAACCTCATTTGAGAAAGCAGCAGTCAGGATTTGAAGGGATTTTGCCAGAAAACAGAAAATGGGATGCTAGTTGGTCAATGGGAAAACTTCAAGGTGAATAGTGAAACCCAGATTCCTGGCTACGTAATTTGATTTAAAGCTATGGAATCTTGCCTTCCACTTGAGTATTTAGAGTTAGGGAGTAGAGCTAGACTTGGAAGCTTCTGTCTTGCCACAAGAGAATATTGAAGCAGAATACATTGCATGCCCAAGGAGATAAACTGTAAAATGTAATATAAATACTAGGTCATGTTCAGCTTCGGTGGCCTTGTTGGTGTGTGTCAGTATAGCTAAACCTGTTCTTTTAATTTATAGAATCATCCGTTTATGATACCAACATCAAAACACTAAAATAAACTATCTTTCAAGTTTGGTTTCCCAGAAAAGCATGTCTAAACTCATTCTTCTGTTTGTTTGTTGTAAGTTGTACAGGTTAGCAGTGCCATGGATTGGATCACTTTTGTGTGGCTTTCCTCACCATGGTCTCATAAATCTCACCCAAGTGATTGAGTGGGACTGTGCAAATAAGGTAACTGTAGCCCACTAAGAGAACTGGTCAGTTTTGCCATCCTGCATAAAATGAGCCACCCCAGATGTGGGAAGAGAGGATCTCACCACCACCAAAGAAAAAGCGTAAAGAGCAGAGCACATCCTTTGGACCCAGGATCCCTGCACTGAGAAGCTCCTGGAACCAGAAGACCAAGAGAGAGACAGCTGTAACACTGAAGATGGCGAGAAGCTGTGGCAGACCAACAGCAGCAGGAGAGAACAGCAGGAGACAGTGCAGTGGGCTTCCCAGCCAACAGAGCAAGAAAGCTGAGTGCCTTCGGGCAGGAGTTTTGCTGGTGGAATATAGTGCCTCTGGGCACTTGATGAAGCTAGGTTTGCTGACCCATGGAGCTGGAGCTGAGATCCTTTGGCTTGAGGCTTACTGGTGTAGTGGGGTGCCTCTAGGCATGTACGTTGTCATTGTTACATGCTGTCAAGTCGGTTCCGACCCATAGCAACCCTATTGGACAGAGGAGAAAGTCCCCATAGGGTTTCCAAGGACTGGTTCATGGATTTGAAATACTGACCTTTTTGTTAGCAGCCAAACTCTTAACCACTATGTCACCAGGCCCCCTGGGCACATATAGGCAGAGCTAGAAGAGCTTTTAAAGCACTTGCCCCAGCAGGGCAAAGGCTGAGAGGCCAGGGAGAGGTGTGCCTGAGGACACAGTTGAAAAGAGGCTGTTCTGATGGAGGAACTGTATCCTGAGCATTCCTGAACCTGAATTGTAACCTGTTGCTTTCCTAACAAACCCCATAATCATGAGTGTTGTCTGTGACTTCTGTGTGGCTATTGAAATGAATTAGCAAACTCAGCAGAGAAATAGCGAGTGCTGTGGGAGGGACAGTTGGTGTTAGAACTGGTAAAGACAGCGGAGAGAGGAGGCATGTCTGACCTTGTACCTCATAGGAATCAGCCTTGGGCTGTTGATCTTGATTCTCCTTTCCCCTTGTGAAGTTAGAGGAGGTCAGATGCCTCCACCACACCATTTTTACACAATGGAAAAAGTTTGGCCCTTTATTAAAGAAAACGTACTACCCTCAGGCACATTCTGACTATGGTGAGGCTTAAAACCACAGAGCGGAGGAGGTATCTGAGTGCTGATCAGCAGGTCAGAATGAGGCTGGCTAGGAAGATGCCTCTTACCTCCAGATGGCTAAGAGCTCCTGGAGAAAACTACCCAGCCTTCCCCACTGATGGCCTGGCAAGGCTCTACGTGTCTCTGTTCTCCCTCTCACAATTTCATAATGGTTCCTTCATAGCTCTTCGTAAGCCCCTGATCCCGGCTCTCTCCCTCTGACTTTTAACTGGTGACCTCAGATTACCCTTAACAGAGAAAATAAGATGCCATTAACTAGAGCAGCTTCATCTTCCTGCTTGCCCTCCCCTGTTCCCACTAAGAAATTAATTCACACCCATCCTCACTCCCTTCCATCACCTCAATGGGAAGACAGGAAGGTCTTCCTACCCCCATCCAGGACTAGTGCCTCCACCTGGCCTCTGGTTCTCATTCCCTGCCAGCCATTTAGACACTTGGCTTCAAGAATTACCCCCATCTCTTTTTTTCCTTTAATCTATTTCTAAGGATTCTTTTCCCTCTGACATACATGAGTTTTTCTGATCTTAAAAAATAGTAATAGTAACAATCTCAAACCATCATAGGAAGGTTTCTTTAAAGAATAATTTATATTTGCTATATCCACATTCTAACCTGTTAGCTTCTCAATTCCTCATTGTGTTGTAATTCGATTTATAAATTCACCTCTTCTCTACAACTGCTCTCATCACAGTTGCTGAGGACTTAGAGCTATCATATCCAGTTGTTACTTCTTAGTCTTGACCTCACATGACCTCTGGGAAGCACTTGACACTTCTAACCACTCCTTACTTCTGATTCTCTGTTTTCTCTCAGGTCTTTGACACCAGTCTCTCTCATTTTCCTCCTGCATATCTGGACATGCCCTCCTAGTCTCATAGGAAACTTACACTTCTCAGTCTTCTTCAAGTGTTCCTCAGAGTCCTAATTTTGGTCATCTTTTCTTACATTCTACTCACCTTCCCAGGGTTCCATCCATACTCCCATATTTAATTACCATCTGAATATATTTCAGTGATTCCCTATCTCCAGCACAGAACCTTCTCCTGAGCTCCAAAATCATACTTCCAACTGTCTGTGGCACGTCAGACTTGGTATGTCCAAATCTAAATTAGTCCTATCCATCTGTCTCACCTCACCCCAAATTTACTCTTTTTCCCAGATTCCCTTTCTTGCTTGAGGGCTAAATCATTCTCCCAGTCACAAACCAAAATCATAAAGCTCTTTATTTGTTTTCAAAAATATTTAGACTACACACACAAACACACACACACGAACACATACACAAAGTTCCCAAAGTCAATTATGACATTTTCGAAGTGGGAAAACATACTCTGGGGTAAGCAACATTTTATATATTTTATCTAATGACATTTAGAGCAATGAATAATTTTATTTGTCATTTTTCACTATGCTAGCTTTTTTTTAATAATTTTTGTTGTGCTTTAAGTGAAAGTTTACAAATCAAGTCAGTCTGTCACATATAAGCTTATATACACCTTACTACATACTCCCATTTACTCTCCCCCTAATGAGTCAGCCCACTCCCTCCTTCCAGTCTCTCCTTTCATGACCGTTTTGCCACTTTCTAACCCTCTCTACCCTCCCATCTCCCCTCCAGATGGGAGATGCCAATACAGTCTCAAGTGTCCACCTGATACAAGTATCTCACTCTTCATCAGCATCTCTGTCCAACCCATTGTCCAATCCCTTCCATGTCTGATGAGTTGTCTTCGGAATGGTTCCTGTCCTTGGCCAACAGAAGGTTTGGGGACCATGACCGCCAGGATTCCTCTAGTCTCAGTCAGACCATTAAGTATGGTCTTTTTATGAGAATTTGGGGTCTGCATCCCACTGCTCTCCTGCTCCCTCTGGGGTTCTCTGTTGTGCTCCCTGTCAGGGCAGTCATTGGTTGTGGCCGGGCACCATCTAGTTCTTCTGGTCTCAGGATGATGTAAGTCACTGGTTCATGTGGCCCTTTCTGTCTCTTGGGCTCATAGTTATCGTGTGACCTTGGTGTTCTTCATTCTCCTTTGATCCAGGTGGGTTGAGACCAATTGATGCCTCTTAGATGGCCGCTTGTTAGCATTTAAGACCCCAGATGCCACTTTTCAAAGAGGGATGCAGAATGTTTTCACAATAGAATTATTTTGCCAATTGACTTAGAAGTCCCCTTAAGCCATAGTCCCCAAACCCCCGCCCTTGCTCTGCTGACCTTTGAAGCATTCATTTTATCCCGGAAACTTCTTTGCTTTTGGTCCAGTCCAGTTGAGCTGACCTTCTGTGTATTGAGCATTGTCCTTCCCTTCACCTAAAGTAGTTCTTATCTACTAACTAATCAGTAAATAAACCTCTCCCACCCTCCCTCCCTCCCCCCTTCGTAACCACAAAAGTGTGTGTTCTTCTCAGTTTATACTATTTCTCAAGATCTTATAATAGTGGTCTTATACAATATTTGTCCTTTTGCCTCTGACTAATTTCGCTCAGCATAATGCCTTCCAGGTTCCTCCATGTTATGAAATGTTTCACAGATTTGTTACTGTTCTTTATCGATGCGTAGTATTCCATTGTGTGAATATACCACAACTTATTTAACCATTCATCCGTTGATGGACACCTTGGTTGCTTCCAGCTTTTTGCTATTGTAAACAGAGCTACAATAAACATGGGTGTGCACACATCTGTTCGTGTGAAGGCTCTTATTTCTCTAGGGTATATTCCGAGGAGTGGGATTTCTGGGTTGTATGGTGGTTTTCTTTTTTTTTTTTTTTATGGTGGTAGTTCTATTTCTAACTTTTTAAGAAAACGCCAGATAGATTTCCAAAGTGGTTGTACCATTTTACATTCCCACCAGCAGTGTATAAGAGTTCCAATCTCTCCGCAGCCTCTCCAACATTTATTATTTTGTGTTCTTTGGACTAATGCCAGCTTTGTTGGAGTGAGGTGGAATCTCATCGTAGTTTTAATTTACATTTCTCTAATGGCTAATGATCGAGAGCATTATCTCATGTATCTGTTAGCTGCCTGAATATCTTCCTTAGTGAAGTGTGTGTTCATATCCTTTGCCCACTTTTTGATTGGGTTGTTTGTCTTTTTGTGGTTGAGTTTTAACAGAATCATATAGATTTTAGAGAACAGGCGCTGGTCAGAGATGTCATAGCTGAAAATTTTTTCCCAATCTGTAGGTGGTCTTTTTACTCTTTTGGTGAAGTCCTTAGATGAGCATAGGTGTTTGATTTTTAGGAGCTCCCAGTTATCGGGTTTCTCTTCATCATTTTTGGTAATGTTTTGTATTCTGTTTATGCCTTGTATTAGGGCTCCTAACATTGTCCCTATTTTTTCTTCCATGATCTTTATCTTTTTAGTCTTTATGTTTAGGTCTTTGATCCACTTGGAGTTAGTTTTTGTGCATGGTGTGAGGTATGGGTCCTGTTTCATTTTTTTGCAAATGGATATCCAGTTATGCCAGCACCATCTGTTAAAAAGACTATCTTTTCCCCAATTAACTGACACTGGGCCTTTGTCAAATATGAGCTGCTCATATGTGGATGCATTTATATCTGGGTTCTCAATTCTGTTCCATTGATCTATGTGCCTGTTGTTGTACCAGTACCAGGCTGCTTTGACTACTGTGGCTGTATAATATGTTCTAAAATCAGGTAGAGTGAGGCCTCCCACTTTCTTCTTCTTTTTCAGTAATGCTTTACTTATCTGGGGCTTCTTTCCCTTACATACGAAGTTGTGATTTGTTTCTCCATCACTTTAAAAAATATCATTGGAATTTGGATCGGAAGTGCATTGTATGTATAGATGGATTTTGGTAGAATAGACATTTTTACTATGTTAAGTCTTCCTATCCATGAGCAAGGTATGTTTTTCCACTTATGTAGGTCCCTGTTAGTTTCTTGCACTAGTACTTTGTAGTTTTCTTTGTATAGGTCTTTTACATTTTTGGTAAGATTTATTCCTAAGTATTTTATCTTCTTGGGGGCTACTGTGAATGGTATTGATTTGGTGATTTCCTCTTCAATGTTCTTTTTGTTGATGTAGAGGAATCCAAGTGATTTTTGTATGTTTATCTTATAACCTGAGACTCTGCCAAACTCTTCTATTAGTTTCAGTAGTTTTCTTGAGGATTCCTTAGGGTTTTCTGTATATAAATCATGTCATCTGCAAATAGAGATAATTTTATTTCTTCCTTGCCAATCTGGATGCCCTTTATTTCTTTGTCTAGCCTAATTGCTCTGGCTAGGACCTCTAGCACAATGTTGAATAAGAGCGGTGATAAAGGGCATCCTTGTCTGGTTCCCGTTCTCAAGGGAAATGCTTTCAGGCTCTCTCCATTTAGAGTGATGTTGGCTGTTGGCTTTGTATAGATGCCCTTTCTTATGTTGAGGAATTTTCCTTCAGTTCCTATCTTGCTGAGAGTTTTTATCATGAATCGGTGTTGGACATTGTCAAATGCCTTTTGTGCATCAATTGATAAGATCATGTGGTTTGGGTCTTTTTTTTTTTTATTTATATGGTGGATTATATTAATGGTTTTTCTAATACTAAAGCAGCCTTGCATACCTGGTATAAATCCCACTTGGTCGTGGTGAATTATTTTTTTGATATGTTGTTGAATTCTATTGGCTAGAATTTTTTTGAGGATTTTTGCATCTATGTTCATGAGGGATATAGGTCTGTAATTTTCTTTTTTTGTGGTGTCTTTACCTGGTTTTGGTATCAGGGAGATGGTGGCTTCATAGAATGAGTTAGGTGGTATTCCATCATTTCCTATGCTTTGTAATACCTTTAGTAGTAGTGGTGTTAACTCTTCTCTGAGAGTTTGGTAGAACTCTGCAGTAAAGCCATCCGGGCCAGGGCTTTTTTTTTGTTGGGAGTTTTTTGATTACCTTTTCAATCTCTTTTTTTGTTATCAGTCTATATAGTTGTTCTACTTCTGATTGTGTTAGTTTAGGTAGGTAGTGTTTTTCTAGGAATTCACCCATTTCTTCTAGGTTTGCAAATTTGTTAGAGTACAATTTTTTGTAGTAATCTGATATGATTCTTTTAATTTCAGTTGGGTCTGTTGTGATATGGCCCATCTCATTTCTTATTCGGATTGTTTCCTTTCCTGTATTTCTTTAGTCAGTCTGGCCAATGGTTTATCAATTTTGTTAATTTTTTCAAAGAACCAGCTTTTGGCTTTGTTCATTCTTTCAATTGTTTTTCTCTTCTCTAATTCATTTAGTTCAGCTCTAATTTTTATTATTTGTTTTGTTCTCGTGCCTGATGGACTCTTTTGTTGCTCGCTTTCTATTTGTTCAAGTTGTAGGGACAGTTCTCTGATTTTGGCTCTTTCTTCTTTATGTATGTGTGCATTTATTGATATAAATTGGCCTCTGAGCACTGCTTTTGCTGTGTCCCAGAGGTTTTGATAGGAAGTGTTTTCATTCTCATTGCATGCTATGAATTTCTTTTTTCCCTCCTTAATGTCTTCTATAACCCAGTCTTTTTGAGCAAGGTATTGTTCAGTTTCCAAGTATTTGATTTCTTTTCCCTGATTTTTCTCTTACTGATTTCTACTTTTATGGCCTTGTGGTCTGAGAAAATGCTTTGTAATATTTTGATGTTTTGGATTCTGCAAAGGTTTGTTTTATGACCTATTATGTGGTCTATTCTAGAGAATGTTCCATGTGCACAAGAAAAAAAAAGTATACTTTGCAGCTGTTGGGCCGAGTATTCTGTATAAGTCAAGTTGGTTGATTGTAGCAATTAGGTCTTCCATGTCTCTATTGAGCTTCTTACTGGAAGTCCTATCCTTCTCCAAAAGTGGTGTGTTGAAGTCTCCTACTATAATTGTGGAGGTGTCTATCTCACTTTTCAGTTCTGTTAAAGTTTGCTTTGTGTATCTTGCAGCCCTGTCATTGGGTGGATAAATATTTAATATGGTTATATCTTCCTGGTCAATTGTCCTTTTAATCATTATGTAGTGTCCTTCTTTACCCTTTGTGGTGGGTTTAACTTTAAAGTCTATTTTGTCAGAAATTAATATTGCTACTCCTGCTCTTTTTGGCTTGTTGTTTGCTTGATATATTTTTCCCATCCTTTGAGTTTTAGTTTGTTTGTGTCTCTAAGGTGTGTCTCTTGTAGGCAGCATATAGATGGATCATGTTTCTTTATCCAGTCTGAGACTCTCTGTCTCTTTATTGGTGTATTTAGTCCATTTACATTCAGCGTAATTATAGATAAGTGTGTGTTTAGTGCTGTCCTTTTGATGTCTTTTTGTGTGTGTTGTTGACAATTCCATTTTCCACTTACTTGTTTGTGCTGAGACGTTTTTCTTTGTAAATTGTGTGTTCCTTATTTTCATAGTAGTTGAATTTATGTTTGCTGAGTCATTATGTTTTTCTTGGTTTTTATTTTGAGTTATAGAATTGTTAGACCTCTTTGTCGTTACCTTAATATTTACCCCTATTTTTCTAAGTGAAAACCTAACTTGTGTTGTTCTATATCGCCTTGTTTTCCTCTCCATATGGCAGTTCTATGCCTCCTGTATTTAGTCCCTCTTTTTGATTATTGTGATCTTTTACGTAATGACTTCAATGATTCCCTGTTTTGAGCATTTTTTTCTTTCTAAAATTAATCTTAATTTGTTTTTGTGGTTTCCTTATTTGAGTTGATATCAGGATGTTTTGTTCTGTGACCTTGTGTTGTGTTGGTATCTGATGTTATTGATTTTCTGACCAAGCAATTTCCTTTAGTATTTCTTGTAGCTTTGGTTTGGCTTTTGCAACTTCTCTAAGTTTGTGTTCATCTGTAAATGTTTTAATTTCACCTTCATATTTTAGAGAGAGTTTTGCTGGATATATGATCCTTGGCTGGCAGTTTTTCTCGTTCAGTGCTCTATATATGTCATCCCATTGCCTTCTTGACTGCATGGTTTCTGCTGAGTAGTCTGAACTTATTCTTATTGATTCTCCTTTGTAGGAGACCTTTCTTTTATCCCTGGCTGCTTTTAAAATTTTCTCTTTATCTTTGGTTTTGGCAAGTTTGATGATAATATGTCTTGGTGATTTTCTTTTTGGATCAATCTTAAATGGGGTTTGATGAGCATCTTGGATAGATATCCTTTCGTCTTTCATGATGTCAGGGAAGTTTTCTGCCAACAGATCTTCAACTATTCCCTCCGTATTTTCTCTTATCTCTCCTTGTTCTGGAACTCCAATCACATGCAAGTTATTCTTCTTGATAAAGTCCCACATGATTCTTAGGGTTTCTTCATTTTTTTTTTAATTCTTTTATCTGATTTTTTTCAACTATATTGGTGTCAGTTGCCTCATCCTCCAAGTCCCCCACTCTGCATTCCAATTTCTCGACTCTGCTCCTCTGATTTCCTATTGAGTCGTCTAATTCTGTAATTTTACTGTTAATCTTTTGGATTTCTGAATGCTGTCTCTCTATGGATTCTTGCAGCTTATTAATTTTCCACTATGTTCTTGAATAATCTTTTTGATTTCTTCAACTGCTTTATCAGTGTGTTCCTTGGCTTTTTCTGTAGATTGCCTAATTTCATTTTTGAGGTCATTCCTGATGTCTTGAAGCATTCTGTAAATTAGTTTTTTATATTCTGCGTCTGGCAATTCCGGGATTGTGTCTTCATTTGGGGAAGATTTTGATTCTTTAATTTGGGGAGTTGTAGAAGCAATCATGGTCTGCTTCTTTATGTGTTTTGATATTGACTGCTGTCTTCTAGCCATCTATAAGATATTGTAATGATTTATTTTATATTTGTTCACTGAGTCTTGTTTTGTTTTCTTTCAATATTTGTAGATGTATGCTAGTTTTTTTTTGGAAGAAAAAATACGGCTCACGAAAACAAATTGGAGGAAAATATCCATTAGGCTATTAATACAGCCATAGTGTGGAAATGCTACATATTATGGAAGCAGTGCATGTGAAGGGGACTCCAAGATATTAGGTATGGTCTTGGAAACTTGAGTTATACTATAACTTTTTTACAGAATAAACTATATTATAACTTCTTTACACTGCAGGAGATAACCCTCCTACATTTTATTATGAGAAGTATCAATCTTGTAGGAAAACATGAAAGAATTAAAAAATGAATACCAATAAACCTACTACCTAAATTCTACAGCTATCATTTTTGTGATATTGCTTTATCACATATCTGTCTATCTAGGCTTCCATCAGTACATCCTGTTTCTTGATACATTTCAGAGTAAGTTATAGACAAAAGTATACTTGACCCCTAAATACTTGAAGATGACTATTATTAACTATAGTCCTTTTGAGGAGCAGCATTTACACAAATGCAAAAATCTTAAGTATGTGATTCCATGAGGTACTTATTCCTGGACTTCTTCCTCTTTCCATACTCCTCCCATATCCAGTCACCTCCTATATTTTACTCAACTACCTCTCCTCTACTCTAGCCCCAGCGTTAGTTCAGACCTCTGTCATTACTCATCTGAATTCTCCCTCCATACTCCTCCCATATCCAGTCACCTCCTATATTTTACTTAACTACCTCTCCTCTACTCTAGCCCCAGTGTTAGTTCAGATCTCTGTCATTACTCATCTGAATTTCTGGAAAGTCATCCTGGTCCTTCTATTTTAATTCATCATCCCAACGGCACTGTCAAGGTGATCTTTCTAGACCACAAATCTGATGTCATTTCTTGTTTAATTCCTTCTGTGGTTTTCCCTCAAACAGTTAGAGGAATCTGTAGAATAAAATCCAATCTCCTGAGCATGGCACATGAATCTGACTCTATTTCTCTGGCTTCACCTCCTCTAACCATTTCCCAGTCCCTTCTCACACAAATATTACTCACCAAAGACACAAAAGTATCTGCAGTACTTCATGCCCCGTCATGCTTTGTGCCTTTTTAGATGTTGTTCCTTCCATCTGCCTTGCCCTGTTTCCCTTTATTCATCAAGCTACCCACTATTTACTCTTCCTTGATGGGTTCAAACATCATCTCCTCTGGTGAGCTCTGCATAATCACGCTCTTCCCTGACTCCAGACTTGGCCAGAGATCCCTTCCAGGATTTCCTAAACATCATGTACAGACATCTGTCTTCAAATTTTTCACCATTTATTTGTTTATCAATCATCTCAACAAGGCTGCAGCTCCTTGATGGCAACGAGTGAATCTTTTCATCCCTCTGTCTGGTCTTGGATAGATAAATGCTCAGTACAAGTTCATGGAAGGAAAACAGGCAGGAGGAAGGCAAGAGTATTTACAAGACTTGTGAAAATATTTAACATTCATAATGAGTGGCAGGATAGTATTCATTCAGGAAAATATTTAATATAAATTTAAAACCAAAGGTGCCACCTTAGCCTACATAGGCACACTTGCCTCTGGTCTCAGGTACACAGTAGGTAGGAATAAGATCAGAAGTCACTTTTAATTGTATAAATAGAGAGTAATATCCTTCTTTTGTAAAAAGGACAACTAAAGGAGTTAAGAAAGCTCTGATTTTAATAGGTGATATTCTTGTCTAAAGTACATATAATAGGTATGCAGGGATTGCCCTCAAGGACACCCCACTAATTACCTGGCAGCAGCTTCTAGAGCTGAAGGTAGAACTGTCAAATCACCATGACTGGAAGGTGTTCCCCCCTACCCAAGGACAAATGCGTTAGCCTGTATTCCTGGTGTTAAAAAGCCCATGAGCTTTACACCTGGCAGTGATAACCAGTCTACTCCAGGCCTGTCCAAGATTATCTGACTTTATGCACTGGACAATATTACTGTGCTTAATTTAGAGGAGCAGTAGACACTTAAATTCTACCTTTAATTAAATAGCACACTCCATATCTTATCCAGGAAAGTGATTCATCATCTAGTCCTATATTTCTCTGGACCACACTATTTTGCACTCCTCTGCAGCAAATAAGAAAAGAGACAAGAAATTTAATGCAAACTTTCAAATTAATTGTGAAAAAATATATTGACAGTATCTGAATTCAGGCAGTTGACAGATTTGTACCACCAATTCAACGTATTCATTTAACCACACACAGCAGGTCAATAACCAACCTAGGACCCATGGCAGACTGCATCATCCAACAATATTAAGCTTTGTGCCATACGAAGGACTTGGAAAAAAAGTTAAAATGAATCAATCAACAGCTATTTACTGAGAATCTAATATGCGCAGGCAGTGTGTTAAGTACCATATCATAAAAATTAGCTTAACTGGTTCCCGTGTTTCAGAAATAAAGCTTGTAAACTATAGAAAATTTGACCACAAGTAATATAAACCAAGAAGGAAAAGTGATATTTACTTCTTCAAAATTTCAGAAGAACATAAACCAACAGAAAAAGCCACAATTGACTACAAGGACAATCTCCTAAAAAAAAGAAAATGAAAGATTTGGGATAGTGTCATGGATTGAATTATGTCCCCCCAAAAATGTGTGTACCAATTTGGCTGACCGTAATTCCCAGTATTGTGTGATTTTCCTATGTGTCATAAATCCTGCCACTTTGATGTTAATGAGAGAGGATGGGTGGCAGTTGTGTTAGTGAGATAGAACTCAACCTATAAGGTTGGGTTGGATCTTGAGGCAAACTTTTGAGATGTAAAATAGAGAAGCGAGCAGAGAGACGGGGTGGGGGGGCCTCATACTGCTCAGAAAACAGTGCCAGGAACAGAGCACCTCCTTTGGACCCCAGGTCCCTGTACAGAGAAGTTCCTATTCGGGGAAAGATGGATGAGAAGGCTAACAGAGAGAGAAAGCCTTCCCCTGGAGTTGACACCCTGAATTTAGACTTTTAGCCTACTTTACTGTAAGGGAATAAGCTTCTGTTTGTTAAAGCCATCCACTTGTGGTATTTCTGTTATAGCAGCACTAGATGGCTAAGAGAGATGGATATTCAGAACTAGGTAGTTTCCATGATTGATCAATTTATTTGTCTGGAATATATTTTGATTGCAAGAATCTTTCAACCTGTTTCAAGCAAATAGTTGTAGTTACTGAAAGATGTATGGGTACTTCATGGAACCCAAGGGCAGAAAATACATCCAGGCCACAACAGGGAAGGGAACAAAGAATTTGGAATTAAGAACTGCTCACTACTGCCTTGGAAATGAAGACTATCCTTTTCACTTCTCTTGGTTCACTTCTCTTGGTTCTTTTCCATCTCTGCCTTAGGGTGCATGTGACTCAGATATGACCACCCAGGTCCTACTTTTCTATTCCCTCACGCTTTACCAGGATTAACTAGAGCCTCAGGGACCTGATTCCAAGTTCATAAGTGAAGAAACTGATTGGATGGCTTGAGTCTAGCATTCACTCTCAGACATTTATTACCTTTAAATTTTGAAAGATCCACTTTCCCAGACTACCATAATTTGATGTTCTATCCATGGGATTGCAAAAAATACTGCAGTACTTAAAACGGCATTTTGATTCGTTCACTAACCAAGTTATGTTATAGAATGTGAAATGAGAACATTCAGTGTCAAGCTCTTAAGTTACTAGGTCAATATTGTTGGCTTTCATTCCACCCAACAAAATGCACATGCACTTTTTTTAAGTGAAAAATTTCAATTTTTACAATTATTTCTAGATTACCACCTCCCGTCACCACACACACACACACACACACACACACACACATACACACAAGAGGTACACTTGTCTTTACTTACTGGAAAAAGCAGTCTATAGAGTTGTTTTCATCATCAACATGGAAACCTCTATCTGTAAGGCCAGGCAGTTATTGACTTCTAAGACTGTAGCAACATGCAGACAGAGAGCATAAAACATTTCCCACACAGATGATTTATCTTAGACAACAGGAGCTGTGCTTGGTGACAAATTAATGGGAGACACTGAAGCACCAATTACTATTTAAGGACACTGCCATCTCTAGAATGAAATAAGGCTCACAGTGATGAAAAAAGTTGATTCTGTTGAAGGAGTCAAGAATTTCCACACTCTCTAGCAAGCCTTTATGCTCTGTAGTAATCATGAGTCTCTTTGGGGATTCTTGCCTAAGGATAGATAAGCTTAAACCATTAATTAAGTCACTGCATACGTGGTGCTGGAGTTGTTCCCTTCTTGTTTATAATATATACTTGTCTCCTGATCTGAAAGAGAGTGGATTGCAGATGCTCTGCGCTGCCTGCTTCTGCAAAACCCAGACTGTGGGGTGCACCTCCACAAGATGTTTTAATATCAGAGGCTGACCTGATCCTTCCCTTCAGGTTGGCCCATTCACAAGTTTAACGGTATGTGACCCCAACTTGGTCCGTGTCTTAGAGTAGATATGGACAGAAACTATATGAGAACTTTTTTATTGAAAAATCAGATGTTCCTGCAACACAAGGGCCTCTTTCCCTCCTGGGAACAACTGGCTGGGGATGAGTAGCTGCTGCCTCCTTCACAAGAGAGATACACTCTCCAGTTTCACACTGTCCCTCATTACTCCCTATTGTCATACCTCTAATTGCTCCATTCATTTATGGTAGCTGTCTGACCCCTCTAAGTATCTGACATTGAGAGCCCCTGAGACAGTCTGCTCAGACCCCGCTGGTGAAGTCACAGTGCTTCTCTCTCTGGTGCAGAGACGTCGATAAAGCTTTCCAGGAAGACTTGGCAGCAGCATGTAGGCCCATTGAGAACATTTCCTATAAAGCCAGTTGACATTGATATCTTTGGATACTCCTTCTGAGGGCAGAAGAAAGTCACAGAATCAAGGAAGCAATAACTCTTTCCTGGTCATTGCAGTTATCGAAGTAGAGTCACCTTGTACACATACCAAATCACAAAAAGTGAGGCTATCCTCCTCTTTTTCACTCGCTTGTTTAAAATTTAAGTTAACTAAAGAAGGAAAGTTATTATGTGTGCAAAGGGGGATATTGTGGATCAGTATCAGGAGTTTGAGTTGTTGCAGGGCTTTTTAGTCAAGGGGTAAAAAATTAATTTTGTATCGGATAAGGTTGGTTGAAAGGTTGTCCTTTGCTGCTTTGGGGTATCACCAGCATCTCACTGTTGTTGTTAGGTGCCAACAAGTCAGTTTCAACTCATAGCAACCTTACGTATAATGGAATGAAACATTGGCAAGTCCTGCACCATTCTCACAATCGTTGCTGTGTTTAAGTCCATTGTTGCAGCCGCTGTGTCAATCTACCTAATTGAGGGTCTCCCTTTTTTTTGCTGACCCTTTCCAGCAATTGGTCCCTTCTGATGACATGTCCAAAGTAAGCAAGAAAAAGTCTCATCATCCTTGCTTCTAAGGTGCATTCTAGCTGTACTTCTTCCAAGACAGATTTGTTTGTTCTTCTTGCAGTCCATGGTATTTTCAGTATTCTTCACCAAAACCACAATTTGAATGTATCAATTCTTTTTGGTCTTCACTTTTTATTGCCCAGCTTTTGCATCCATATGAGGTGATTGAAAATATCATGGCTTGGTTCAGGTGCACCTTTAGTCATCAAAGTGATATCTTTACTTTTTAACACTTCAAAGAAGTCCTTTGCAGCAAATTTTCCTAAGGCGATACATTGTTTGATTTCTTGACAGCTGCATGGGCATTGATTGCCTTTTTGTTTTGTTTATTAGTTTATTTTGTTTTTGTTGTTGAGAAAATGCACAGCAAAACATATACCAATTTAACAGCTTCTGCATTTACAATTCAGTGACATTGATTACATTCTTCCAGTTGTGCATGGGTATTGACTGTTGATCTAAGAATGAAGTCCTCGACAACTTCAATTTATAATGATGTGGTTTATTGGTAAAGTTGTGAGGATTTTCATTTTCCTTATGTTTAGGCGTAATCCATACTGATGGCTGTAGTTTTTACTTTTATCGGTAAGTGCTTCTCTTCGCTGTCAGCCAGCAACAGCGTGCCATCCGCAGATACAGGTTGTTAATCAGTCTTCCTCCAATCCTGATGCTGTGTTATTCTTCTTATAGTGCCCTTCTAATTTATAGAAATCGCAATAATCAGAGAAGAACCTCCAGAGATACTCTGTTGGTCCCTGGAACCCAGATCACTCCCATAGTCAGAGTGAATCCCATCAGGGAAAAAACCAGAACTGTGCTAGGGATATCAAGACCTCAGTAGCAGAGGATCTCTCTCTCTCTCCCTACAGTTCTCTACCTTTTCCTCTCACTCTCATTGCCCTCTCATTCACTCACTCTCTTCTCACCAAAGCAGCCTGGAGAAATTTGGCAAAGATTTTCTTCTAGGGTGTTGTGCCCTACTGTCAGAGTTCAAGGGCTGCTGCCATTGGAGGGGGCTCATGACTTGCCTAAGAACCTCACCGGAACAGGCAGTGGTTAGCAATAAAGAGTTTAAAGCAAATAGCCAGCATTTATCTGTGCTTGCCCATAAACTAAAGATGTCAAAGCTTTATTTATTCACATCCCCAGATGTTAATGCAAAGTTCTGCCTTGTATAGAGGCTATACCACACCTCTCACCAACTCACACACACACAGAAACCAATTAAAACCACCACACACACATGAATAATAATCACCACAGACACACACACACCTACAAATAACAATCACCACACCAAACCCAAAAGCAAACCAAACCCACTACTATGGAGTCAATTTCGACTCATAGCAACCTTATAGGACAGAGGAGTACTGCCCTATAGGGTTTCCAAAGCTGTAAATCTTTAAGGAAGCAGACTGTCACATCTTTTGCCTGTGGAGCAGCTGGTGGGTTCAAACTGCCTACTTTTCAATTACCAGCTGAGTGCTTTAACCACTGTACTGCCAGGGCTCCTTAATCAGCAGACACACACACTAATAACAACCAACACACACACATCAATAACCAACGTGCACAACAAAAACAACTACACACATACCACTAACCACAGCTATTTGTACATACACACCACCAACAACCACCATGTACACACACACACGCCACTATTACTGCACACACAATTTGCAGTTGGCACAGTAAAGAATTATGTGAAATGCAGCCCTAAGAAATGAGTTGAAAGGAATGTGAAAAACAAGAAACATCCGCAAAAGCGTCCCTATTCTCTTATTTCAGAATCTCCACCTCTGATTTATAACTAATCCAGATTTTAACATCGACTTTTGAAGGGAAATATCTAGTACAGTTAGTAGTAGCTATTTCTTCTATCTTTCTCCTATTCATATGGCCTGTGCCTCCTGAATATAAGTCAGCTTAGACAAGGGTGCCTGTTAATATTCTTTCCTCAGTGCGTACTCAAGAAGCAAGGGCATAATAACATCCTATAACTAAGTACCAGACCACATTTTCTCCTCATCTACCTCTTCTTCCCCAAGGCAATGGAAGCTTCTTTACTAATTAAACAATTCAGTGCAAGGTGATCAGGCACCTGTGTGTGATTTGCAAGCAAAGGGGGAGGTGTTTAGTTTTTTCAGAAATAAAAATTGGACACATTGCCCTCAACTAAGTTGGAAAGAGATAATCCCAAAGCAGACAACTTGTGATTACACTAGGCCTAACATCCTAATAGGTCATGTTGTGTCCTTCTTTTCACTTCTGCTGCCTACTATTTCTCTGTTTGACTGCTCATTACCTTCTTCATCAATGTGTAGAGAGAAAGGTCATGGTGATATATAAGTCAATCCTTTTGTTTTATCGTCATAGCTCTGCAAAAGATTTGGAGGACGAGTAAGATGAAACAAATATGAGACCTAAGGATCATCTGAGAATTTTAATTAACTCTGAACCCTTTGCCCCCCAATTAGTACAATGAATTTAGAATTGGTTGCATAAACTTTTGCATGAGGTAAACATGATTTTATTTTTTCCCTTCCTGGCTCAGTACAAGAGATATTCCAAAAAGCAATGTGGCAAAGGAAAGCCATCAATAAAATCCACTGTAAAGGGCTTGTTCACCCAAACTATGATCTGCATCACTTTCTTTGCGCAGTTCGAGGTCATCCACACCAAAGGTTTGGAAGCTCAACGTTTCTGGTAGGATTTGGCTTAAGAGGAAATCGCACTCAAATTGGATGTAAGATTCTTTAATGCTGTAATTCCTCAAAGATCCTCTTTTTGCCACTGATAAACCCTATTTGACATGAAGAAAGTACTTACATTTTATAAACCTCAGTTAACTCATCTATAATAGATGTATTGCCCAAATTCATGGTGACATAATAGTAAATTGTGCACATGTGCTTTTTAAACTGTTTAAGGAGAGTTTTCACTGGATAAATCTTTTCAGAAGTAGACTGCTGGGTCCTTCTTCCTAGTCTGTCTTAGTCTGGAAGCTCAGCTGAAATCTGTCCACCATGCATGACCCTGCTGGTATTTGAACACCGGTGACATAGCTTCCAGCATCACAGCAACACGTAAGCCCCCACAGTACAATAAACTGACAGCCACGTGGGGGTACACATGTGAACATTTTATCAACTTCCAAAGTCTGAAATTGATCAAACATGCAATCAGGATGCATTGATAATTATTGGAGATTGGAATGCAAAAAACTGGAAACAAAGAAAAAGGATTGGTAGTCGGAAAATACGGCCTTTGTGATAGAAATGGTGCTGGAGATCACATGTTAGAATTTTGCAAGACCAACAACTTCTTCATTGCAAATACCTTTTTTTACCAACAGAAATGGCATCTATACACATGGATCTTGCCAGATGGAATACACAGGAATTAAATCGACTACATCTGTGGGAAGAGACGATGGAAAAGCTCAATATCATCAGTCAGAACAAGGCCAGGGGCCAACTGCAGAACAGACCATCAATTGCTTATATGCAAGTTCAACTTGAAACGGAAGAAAATTAGAACAAGTCCACGAGAGCAAAAGTACAGCTTTGAGTGTATCTCACCTGAATTTAGAGACCATCTCAAGAATAGATTTGACTCACTGAACACTAATGACAGAAGACCAGACGAGTTGTGGAAGGACATCACACACAAAGAAAGCAAGAGGTCATTAAAGAGACAGGAAAGAAAGAAAAGACTAAAATGGATGTCAGAAGAGACTCTGAAACCTGCTCTTGAACGTCAAGTAGCTAAAGTGAAAGGAAGAAATGATGAAGTAAAAGAGTTGAACAGAAGACTTCAAAGGGTGGCTCAAGAAGACGAAGTAAAGTACTATGATGACATGTGCAAAGACCTGGAGATGGAAAAACAAAGGGAAGAAAACACTCTGCATTTCTCAAGCTGAAAGAACTGAGGAAAAAAATTCAAGCCTTGGGTTGCAATATTGAAGGATTCTATGGGGAAAATATTAAACAAAGAAGGAAACATCACAAGAAGATGGAAGGAATACAGAGTCACTACGCCAAAAAGAATTGGTCAATGTTCAACTATTTCAGGACGTACCATATGAGCAGGAACCAATGGTACTGAAGGAAGAAGTCCAAGCTGCACTGGAGGCATTGGTGAGAAACAAGGCTTCCAGGAATTGACGGAATACCAGTTGAGATGTTTCAGCAAATGGGTGCAGGGCTAGAAGTGCTCACTCGTCTATGCCAAGAAATTTGGAAGACAGCTACCTGGCCAACCGACTGGAAGAAATCTATATTTATACCTATTCCCAAGAAAAGTGATCCTATTGAATGCGGTAATTACTGAACAATATTATTAATATCACATTCAAGCAAAATTTTGCTGAAGATCATTCAAAAGTGGCTGCAGAAGTATATCAACAGGGAACTACCAGAAATTCAAGCCCAATTCATAAGACGACAAAGAACCAGGGATATCATTGCTGATGTGAGATGGATTCTGGTTGAAAGCAGAGACTGCCAGAAAGATGTTTACCTGTGTTTTATTGATTATTCAAAGGCATTGGACTGTGTGGATCATAACAAATCATGAATAACGTCTTGAAGAATGGGAATTTCAGAACACTTAATTGTGCTCATGAGGAACCTGTATTCAGATCGAGAGGCAGTCGTTCAAACAGAACAAGGGGATACTGCATGGTTTAAAGTCAAGAAAGGTGTGCATCAGGGTTATATCCTTCCACCATACACATTTAATCTGTATGTTGAGCAAATAATCTGAGAAGCTGGGCTATATGAAGAAGAACGGGGCATCAGGATTGGAGGAAGACTTATTAACAGCCTGTGTTATGCAGATGACACAACCTTACTTGTTGAAAGTGAAGAGGACTTGAAGCACTTACTGATGAAAGTCAAAGACCACAGCCTTCAGTATGGATTACACCTTAACATACCCAGTACCCAGTGCCGTCGAGTCAATTCCGACTCATAGCGAAATGTTAAGGTGTGTATACACCTTAACATAAAGAAAACAAAAATCCTCACAACTGGACCAATAAGCAACATCATAATAGACGGGAAAATACTGAAGTTGTCAAGGATTTTATTTTACTTGGGTCCACAATCAACATCCAAGGAAGCAGCAGTGAAGAAATCAAAAGACATATTGCATTGGGCAAATCCTCTGCAAAAGACCTCCTTAAAGTATTGAAAAGCAAAGATGTCACCTTGAAGACTAAGGTGTGCCTGACCCAAGCCATGGTGTTTTCAGTCGCCTCTGTCGCCTCCTATGCATGTGAAAGCTGAAGGATGAATAAAGAAGACAGAAGAAGCATTGACGCCTTTGAATTGTGGTATTGGAGCAGAATATTGAATATACCATGGACTGCCCAAAGAATGAATAAATTTGTCTTGGAAGAAGTACAACCAGAATGCTCCTTAGAAGCAAGGATGGCGAGACTACATCTCACATACTTTAAACGTGTTCTTAGGAGAAATCAGTCCCTGGAGAAAGACATCATGCTTGGTAAAGTAGAGGGTCCGTGAAAAAGAGGAGGACCCTCAATGAAATGGGTTGACACAGTGACTGCAACAATGGGCTTAAGCATAACAACGATTGTGAGGATGGTGCAGGACCGGGAAGTGTTTCCTTCTGTTGTACATGAGTTGGAATTGACCTGATGGCACCTAACAACAACAACAATGGAGAGTTTTAATGTTCTATTGTTTGAAAGCTAACTTAGGTTAAAATGATTCCTATAATCAGTACTATATTACACATTGTATAAACTGTAAAAGGAAATTTATGTTTATTGAGGATTCTTTGCCGTTATGTACCTAGACATTTCTATGTTCAGTGTAATGCATAAGTCAGGCTGTACTGTATGGAATGTCAAAAACCAAGAAACCAAACCCAGTGCCATCGAGTCGATTCCAACTCATAGCGACCCTATAGGACAGAGTAGAACTGCCCCATAGAGTTTCAAAGGAGCGCCTGGTGGACTTGAACTGCCAACCCTTTAGTTAGCAGCTGTAGCACTTAACCACTATGCCACCAGTGTTTCCGTATGGAATGTATTGACTGCCAATTAACTTCTATAATACTTATTCCATTGTTCAAATATAAAGCATTCAAATTAATCACGACAGAATTTGCTGAGGCCATGTTCTTTGTATCACTCAATATTTGCCTTTTCTATATTGTAATAAGGAGCCCTGGTGACTCCATGTTTAAAGCACTCAGCTGTTAACTGAAAGGTCAGTGGTTCGAACCTACCAGCTGCTTTGTGGGAGAAAAGAACTGATGATGTTCTGTAAAGATTACAGCCTTGGAAACCCTATGGTGTGGTTCTGCTCTGATCCTGTTGGGCCGCTGTGGGTTGGAACCAACTCAATGGCACACAACGACAACATATTGCAAAACTTTGGAGAGTATCTCATGCTTGACCAGTAATATTGGCTTCAATTAACCTATAATTAAAAAAAAAATTATCATTGCCTTAATAATAATATGTTGCCACTCATTTGTGAATAATTGTTGCTTGTAGTATAATGACTTCACTCTAAATGTCTGGGGGAAAAAAAAACTAGTTTTTTTGCCCTGTCTTCAGAGATTATCAGAAGTCAAAACGGTATAATGGCTGGGGGGCAGGCAGCCATTTTTTTTCTAAGAACTTGTTCTGACTCCAATGATTCCAGCTAAGAGTTGAGTCAGGAAAGTGTGACACCTTGATATTAATAGATCTACTTCCATGCACTGGGTCAATGTCTGTAGACAGGTTTTTATTCACCCACAATAATGATTTAACATGCATTACCAGCCTTTTTTTTTTTAACCAGCCACTGATTAGATTCATCAGGAACTAACACTAATGAATCAGCTGGAAATTTTATGCACATAAAAATCTGGCATTTGTATTTTTACAGTATAGAATACACTGATATTACCTTGTTAATAAGAAAAATATGAATAACAACTAACATTAGTTGAGCCCATCCAAGACACTCTTGCAAGTACTTCATATGGATTAGCTCATTGAATCCTCACACAACCCTGTATTGTAAAATAGAGACTTTCAGAGGTTCAGTAATGTGTTCAAGGTCACATAGTTATTAAGGGGCAGAGACTGGATCAGAACCAAATCAATTTTACTCTAGAACACCTATTTAAACTAGCATGTTATGTAGCCTATAAACTGAATTATAAATCACACCTCTACACAGCCATGCCTGACATTGTTTTGGATTAACTCCAAAAGGACAAATTCCTATGATACCACTAGACAGTTTCTTTTCCTCCACTCCTCAACACTCAAAAGGCACAGGTGAAATGCAATCACCTTCTGAATTTCCTAACTCTTCACATATCTAAAGCACAATTCTTTATTGGCCACTGTGAATTAGAAAACAACTGCATATACGAGAGTGCATAGCTCCTTAAGAAACAGATTTTTCTTTCATGAGAATAAGAAATCTGTGAAATATCTAAGTGTCACCCATCCAGCACAAACTTTTAATTTGTATTGGTGCAGATAGACAGACAGACAGATAGATATAAAGATACATATGCAAGAAAGTCAAGATAAAGTTACCTCAGGATACAGAGAGAACTGTATCGCCCAGAGCTAAATGACCAAGGGAAGGTTTCTGTGTGAATACACACATGAAAATTCAGGAAAATTCACCTTCTGATGTTAGTGATATAGACCTTCAACAAACAGGTATTGGGTGTTACTATATGTCAGGCCTGGCTGGAGTCAGAGATCCAAGTATGTTTGCAGCCTAATATGGGAAGAGAGGTGTTTAAACAAATCGTAACACTACCAACTGGTAATTGCTAAGAAGAGGTATTTACAAAG
This sequence comes from Loxodonta africana, assembly GCF_030014295.1. Taxonomy (NCBI): domain Eukaryota; kingdom Metazoa; phylum Chordata; class Mammalia; order Proboscidea; family Elephantidae; genus Loxodonta; species Loxodonta africana. The sequence continues at coordinate 111,284,086 of NC_087343.1, read as the reverse complement.
TGCTGGTGGTGCAATGATTAAGAGCTCGGCTGCTAACCAAAAGGTTGGCAGTTTGAATCCACCAGTCACTCCTTGGAAATGCTATGGGGCAGTTCTACTCTGTCGTATAGAGTCGCTATGAGTCGGAATTGACTAGAAGACAAGTTTGAGGTATGAAGAAGAAGGAGTAACTGCCTACCATGTAGGAAGAGGATCCTAGAAGTGGATTGCAAAGGCTTTTTTTTATTAAGAGCTCAAAGAGTGAGCAGTAGTGGGGGTTGTGGGGGTAGAGTCAGCATTCCAGGTAGAAGAAACAACACAAGCAAGGTCTCAGAGATGTGGCCACGCATGGCAATTTAAGGAACATCAAAGACTTCTTCTTGAGGACAGATCATTGTGTGAATGGTGGAGAATAGCAGGGATCTGATTGGAGAAGAGATTGGCAAGGATTGTAAGGGCCTTAGAAGCTTTGCTTCAGAGATTGACTTTTGTCCTGAAAAGACGTCTAATCTTTTCAGCACTGAAATATGTGGGCAGTTTTCATTTTTGTAGAGAAAAAACTGGAAGCAAGAGAGACTAGTCAGCAAGCTATTGCAATAGCATAGATGAGAGATTAAGAGAGGGAAGGGCCTGAGTGAAGGCAATAGTGGGGGAATGGAAAACAATGGATGGAGTGAAGAAATAGTTAAAAGGTAAAATCACCAGCCTGAAAATAGGAAGTTCAGGAGATAAAGCATTCAGGCCAGGTAACTTAGAAATATCCTGCTGGATCAGGGTGGAAAATAATCACCTCGTAGAAGCCAAAAGCAACTTGGAATTTAAAGTAATGAACTCTGACTAAATCAAGGAAATGAAAAAAAAAAAAAAAAAAAGAGAGAGAGAGAGATCAAGGAGTTTATAGTCTTATTTTCTTACCCCCTGGATGACTCATGTCACTCCAACCTTATCTCAGACGTATCTGTGTACACCACGGCCTACTCATCATCATATACCCACCACTAAACCCCTTTTCAAAGAAATACCAAGAACTTATAACATACTTCTCCCTCTAAATTACCAGTCCATTTTTTGCCATTAATTTCAGATTTCCCAAAATCCATCTTTTCCCATAAACTCATTCAACATTGATCATTGAAAAGCTATGGCTCAGCTATCTTCATGCTCGGTATCGGAGTTCAATAGCTACTCTTTCCAAATGCTACCCAACTAGTATACACATACATATAAACCAGTATAAAACCAATTACCTTTGTATCAACTCTTACTCATGGTGACCCCACGTGTGTCAGACTAGAACTGTGGTCCATAGGGTTTTCAATGGCTGGTTTTTAGAAAGTAGATCACCAGGCCTTTCCTCCAAGGTGCCTCTGGGTGGACTCAGGCTTCCAATCTTTTGGTTAGCAACCAAGCTCATTAACCATTTCACCACCCAGAGACTTCCCACCTACATATACACTCCTCAAATGCACACCTTCTCAAATTTATGTTTGTTATAAATTATCCCAAAATTTTCTGTTAGATTTACATATGGTCCAATATCATTTCAAAGTAAGTTTTCATTCAATAGCTACTAAACCATATTACTATAATTTGCGGGATCCCTGGGGGCATAGTGGTTAAACTCTGCTGCTAACCAAAACAGCCAAAAGATCAGCAGTTTAAATCCACCAGCCACTCCTTGGAAACCCTATGGGGCGCTATAAGTCAGAATTGACTTGACAGCAAGAGGTTTGGTTTTGGTATAATACGTGGGGATTTTGCCATTATAAAGAATCTTTCATAATAAATATATTTCACACCTTTGGTGGAGAAGTACACAGACTAGTAGATAAGTTGTATTTGTTGGGTATTTTAAAATACACTTATTATTTGTTAGAAAATGATTAGCTACATCACAACCTTGATTTTGCTTGCTAGTGTGAAAGCAGCTAACATGCACATTCACACATACGTTTTCTTAATGCTAGGCTGCTCAGTTTCAGCATATATCCATTTGCTTTGCGCAGATAGCAAACTGAATGGCAACAAGATAGTCTTAATAATAACGCCATTGACAAGCTTTGGATTTCTTTGCTAATCAACTAGATAGTCCATTGTTAAGTAACTTCTTGTTCTAAAATTTATTTTATTTCTTCTACCCCTTAAAAGTCTTAAGTAGGCAGCATATATCTCCTTATATGAAATATAATTTGGAGAATGTCACCTGTTTCCTTCTAATGCAACAAATATTTTTAACATGTTGCTAGGCAATACAAGACCTATAGTCTTGTGATTGAAAAACCAGATAACATGAAATACTGACTAGTAAGACAAGATGTCATATGAACAAGAGAGAAGGAGTGTCATGGGGTTAGCAAGTAGGATCAGAAGAAGATGGCATCAGTATGGATATGTTGCAAGCATTAGGAAAATATCTCAAAATAGCTGAACAGATAAAGGAAAACACTATTGACTCACATGACTCATAGGCACAGAGGCTGATCAAGCTCCAGGGAAGATTGTTTGTGATGTATCACAACTAGCTGGAATTCTCTACAATGCTTTCAGTTCCTCAATTCTAACTACAATCCTCCGAATAATTCACTTCTGAAAACAAAAATGGCTGCTCCTCTGCCTACCAGACAAGACCACTTGTTTTCCAGCATTCCCAGAACATGTTCTAACCTCATTCTGATTGGACAAGATCAAATCACCTCTGAACCAGCTACTGTATTTGGGAGGATGGAGTTCCCTGATTGGATTAGATCAAACCTGATTTGGTGTCACCTTCCCATATCCACAGCTGGTGGGATGGGAAGAAATAGCAGCATCAGATAGGTATCTTTGTAACTTGTTTTCCCCTTGGCTTAGCTTTTCTACGTACCTGAGAATTTTCACTGTAAAAGTAAAATATTAAGCTAAATTTATTCTTTGTCACTCTGTTCTCATATATGGTGTAAATCCAGTGTGATGCCCTTCTAAGGAAGCCATTGATAACTAAATGAGAGTGACAAATTGGTCAAAAATTCCTGAACTTACATGTAAAAGTGGCCAGTGTTTCAAAATCAAATAAAACTAGACTAGGTTTTTTCATTTGTAACCTGGATTTAACACCACTGACTTAGAGTATTGCTGCAGAGGTTTGTGCTAACAAAGACAAAGCACCTGGCCTTTGGAGGTGATCACAGAAGTTATTATTGTTGTTGTTGTTATTGTTGTTATCATCACCACCCACATGATCCTCTCAACCCTGAACAAATGGAAGAAACAGAGTCATAGATGGATAGACTTTTAGAATAAAAGGGCTGCCTTAGTAATCAAGGGAAGATTTTCTCTAATGTCTTTCTTCCTACTTAGGAAGCAAAGGATACAATAAAGAGCCAGTTTTGTGAGCCAAGGACATCATGTCCCTTCTTTACAATGAAATGAAGATTTCTCTTTAAAAGACAAAGTTTTCATTTCAAAAGTTTAAATGGGAAAATATTTAACAAATAATTCCAGTTAGTTAAATTCAGGGAAATGGAAAAGTCCCATAAAATAATGTGTTCTCGACCATTTATTTTATTTGTATATGTTAAGTTTGAATTCACTATAAGCTGCTTGCCTCTAAGTTTTTATTCTAACATAGTTGATATAAAAATAAACCCATTTGGACTTCTAAGTCAATGGGCAAAATAATTCTATTATGAAAACACTCTGCATCCCACTTTGAATTGTGGCGCCTGGGGTCCTAAATGCCAACAAGCGGCCGTCTAAGATACATCAGTTGGTCTCAACCCACCTGGAGCAAAGGCAAAGGAAGAACACCAAGGTCACACGACAACTAAGAACCCAAGAGACAGAAAGGACCACATGAACCAGAGACCTACATTATCCTGAGACCAGAAGAACTAGTTGGTGCCCGGCCACAATCGATGTCTGCCCTGTCAGGGAGCACAACAGACAACTCCTGAGGGAGCAGGAGACCAATGGGATACAGACCCCAAATTCTCATTAAAAGACCACACCTAATGGTATGATTGCGACTAGAGGAATCCCAGAGACAATGCTCCCCAGAACTTCTGATGGCACAGGACAGGAACCATCCCCGAAGACAAATCATCAGGCATGAAAAGGACTGGTCAGTGGGGGGGAGAGAGATGCTGATGAAGAGTGAGCTAATTAAATCAGGTGGACACTGGAGAGTGTGTTGACAACTCTTGACTGGAGGGGGCATGGGAAGATAGAGAAAGAGGGAAGATGGCAAAATTGGCACGAAACGAGAGACTGAAAGGGCTGACTCAATAGGGGGAGAGCAAGTGGGAGAAAGGAGTAAGATGTATGTAAACCTACATGTGACAGACTGATTGGAATGGTAAATGTTCACTTGAAGCTTAATAAAAAATAAATAAATAAATAAATAAATAAATAAATAAACCCATTTGTACTTCAGTGGACACTATCAAGAAACTAAAAAGACAGCCCACAAAATGGGAGAAAAAATTGCAAATCATATATCTGATAAGGGACTGTTGTCAGGTGCTGTGGAGTCAGTTCTGACTTACAGCAATTATGTTTTGTTCTGTTGTACATAGGGTTGCTATAACTAGTCAGTCAATAAATACAAGTAAACATCTTTCTGGTATTCTCTGCTTTCAAACAAGATCCATCTGACATCAATGTCAACATCCCTCCTTCCACATCCTCTTCTGAATCAGGCTTGAATTTCTGGGAATTCTCTGTCAATGTACTGTAGCAACTGTTTTTGAATGAGATCTTGCATCTGATATTAATGATATTGTTCTACAATTTCTGTAATATGTTGGATCACCTTTCCTTGGAATGGGCAAAAATATGGATCTCCTCCAGTAGGTTGGCCAGGTAGCTGTCTTCCAAATTTCTTGGCATAGACATTTGAAGAGTGAGTACTTCCAGTGTTGCATCCATTTGTTGAATTATCTCAATTGATATTTCATCAATTCCTGGAGCCTTGTTTTCACCACTGCCTTCAGGGCAGCTTGGATTTCTTCCTTCAATGTCTTGATCATACGTTACCTTCAGAAATGTTTGAACATTGACGAATTCTTGTTTGTACAGTGACTCTGTGTATTCCTTCCATCTTTTTTTGATGCTTCCTGAATAATTCAATATTTTGCCCACAGAATCCTTCAGTATTGCACCACGAGGCTTGAATTTTTCTTCAGTTCTTTCAGCTTGAGAAATGCTGAGCATTTTCTAACTCCATGTCTTTGTACATTTCATTATAATACTTTACTTTGTCTTCTCGAGCTGTACTTTGAAATCTTCGATTCAGTTCTTTTATTTCATCATTTCTTCCATTGGCTTTAGTAACTCTACATTCAAGAACAAGTTTCAGAATCTTTTCTGACATCCATTTTGGTCTTTTCTTTCTTTTCTGTGTTTTTAATGACCTTTTTCTTTCTTCAGGTATGATGTCCATGATGTCGTGCCCAGAATATATAATGTACTCATACAACTGAACAATAAAAAGACAAACCAATTTCAAAATGGGCAAAGAATTTGAATAGACATTTCTCTGAGGAAGATAGACAGATGGACTATAAGCACATGTAAAGATGCTCAACACCATTAGTCATTAGGGAAAGGCAAATCAAAATTACAGTAAGATATCATATATTAGGATGGTTAAAATAAAAAAAGGCAAAAACAAGTGTTTGTGAGGTTGTAGAAAAATTGGAACCCTTTTACACTGCTGGCGGGAATGTAGATTGGTGCAGCAGCTATGGGAAACTGTTTGTTCCTCAAAAAGTTAAACAGAGTTTAACGCAGCAAGTTGACCCAGAAACACGCAGGTATATATGCAAGAGAATTAAAAACATACATCTATATAAAAACTTGTTCATGGATGTTGATAGCAGTACTATTTATAATGGTCAAAAAGTAGAAACAATCCAAATGCCCACCAACTAATGAACACGTAAATATAATGTGGTATAACCAATAAAGGAATATTATTCAGCCATAAAAAGGAATGAAATACTAAAACATGCTTAATATGAATGGATCTTGAAAATATTACACTAAGTGAAAGAAACCAGACACAAAGGCCACATTTTACATGATTCTATTCATATAAAATGTCCAAAATAGACAAACTTACAGAAACGGAAAGTAGATTAGTGACTGCCTAGGACTAGATTGGGTGAGAGGATAGCTAAAGTGTATGGGTTTCTTTTTGATTAATCATGTTACCAGAATCAGACTGTGGCTATGTTAACAAAACTTTGTGAACATACTAAAACACCTGAATTATACTCTTTAAAAGGTTATATTATACCGAATTGAAATTTTTTATGTCAATTAAAAATGAATGCAGGGTCTATAATACTCTCCACTTTATTTAAGTAGAGTAAATACATTATTCTTTCGTTGGATAGCCTATTCTTTACTGAAATATTTTCATTAAATGATTCTTAAAGAAGTGTTGGAATTAAGCATTATCATTTTGCATATTCAAACATCAACCTACCCTTCAATATATTGCCTTTTCCATTTTGAATAACTACATTTTTTAACAGACATCTTTTAGAATCAGTGTTTTGATCAGCCACAAACATCTAACGATTGGAATTTTCAGTTGCTGTAGATGATTTTTGGAAACACCAGTGGCATAGTGGGTAAATCCCTCGGCCTCTAACCAAAAAGTCGGCAGTTCGAATCCACCAGGCGCTCCTTGGAAACTCTATGGGGACAGTTCTACTCTGTCCTATAGGGTCGCTACGAGTCGGAATCGACTCGATGGCAACGGGTTTTGGTTGGGATGGGTAGATGATTTTCATCAGGTGAAGACGTCATCTTGGTAGGTGATCGCTTTAACTGTGGTTCTGCTGTTTGCTGAGGTTTTTGTTGTTTTTGATGTCCTTGCCTTACCATCCTTCTCAAAATTCTCCATGGCTGCTTGTTGTGCTCTGGTGCCTCCACCTTGGAAGGTCTTGATAGAATCAGTACACTTGGGAGGGAGGAAGGGAGTGGCCAAAGGGAGATAAGCAGTGGTGGTCAGGTTTGGTTTTGGGTTTTGGTTTGTGCATGTTCTGACTGTTCCCACTTCTGTTACCCTAAATAAACCCCTGAAGTTTGTTCCTGTTTTGTCATCAAAATAAGCTAACCCTTATAATTTACAGTAAATTTGACTAGGTTAAATAAAGTTTTAAAATACCATTCAAGATTTTCATATGCTAATGTGATGTGTGAATCTCCAATCATGTGGCATTAACAGAACATCTATTAATATTTGTTGGAACACAATTTGAGAAATGTTGCTCTAAAGTTATGCCATTAGACTGGAAATCCCATCAGACCAAAAACAACACAAATAGACAAAGCATCTAGCTATGAATATGGAAACGGAGACTAGTAAAGCCCATAAGATTTTATATTTTGTTAACAAATGTTTAGACTCTCTGCTTAACAAGTTGCACCTCCTCCCCAGGGTGGGAGGCAGGGGAAAGAAGCTAGAAGAATTATTTGATCACTCTTTAAGCCTCAGTTTCTTCATCCAAAAATAAGTTTATTGGACTAGATGATCTATAAGTCCCTACTAGGAGTAAGGTTCTATTTGAATTTATAACTCTAATACCAATATAGCACACATGTGGTATAATTTGATGATCCTAAGAAATTTCCTCCATTTGAATATTATCCTCAAAAATATTTTGAAAACAATAGTGCACCCTTTTTTTTTTTCTAAATGTGCCGACAAAAACAGAATGTGCTTTCTTTTTTCCCAGAAATGGTCACTATGAAACAGGTTGGGAGAATGGCTCCCTGTTCCTAAGCTAACACAATGTCCAGGCTGAAGGTAAGCTCCTGGAGACAGTGTCCTGGGGGAGTGGGATATAAACTCTCCAGTGAATTTCAGAACTAGACTTAGTTCCATCTAAACTTTTTAACCTACCCAAGATTTTTATTGACTATTTAATCCTTTTTCTCTATACTTTCTTTCATTTACTTAGCAGCTTAAAATGTTGACTAAGATTGATGGTAAAATGAGGATGTCTTTCATTTTTATACCTATTTCATGATTATAAAAATAAGATATGAATATTATAGCACTATTAGAAAATATAGAAAGGGCCTTCTCATCATCTGTAACTACTTTATACCCAAAGTTACTAATGCAAGAATTCCATTCTTTAACCACTACTTCTACACACATTTGATGACTCCAAACTGTGGTTTATCTTTGGCCCATATGAAGCCACCCCACTGACCCTCTATTTCATGCCAACTCATCATCCCTCTCCTGTCTTCACATGTCTTGTTATCCAGCTTAGGTTCCATAGTATATCATTATAGAAAAATCCATCCCAATATACTAAACCCTCTTGCCTCTCTACATTTACAGCTCACTCGTGTGGCAAAATCTCACCTATGGATGAACCCAACCATTAGCTTTCTCCATTCTTGATCTGAGTGGCTGAGCACTGCTGGAGAAAGTCAAACACCAGGGCGGACTAACATCACTATGAATTCATTGTCACCAACCTCAAATGGGCTGACACCTCTACTTGACCTCTCTATCCTGTTTCACAGAACACCCCATACTCACTCTCTAAAATGGCTATTTAAAGTGCCCCCATTTTTCTCAAATTTCTAACTTTCCCACTTTCAATTCTTCTTACTCTTTCTGTCAGGAGATGATATATCCCACTTCACAGAGGAAAAATAGATTATCTCCCTCAACATATCAACCTACTTATTCCTGCATCCTTCCCTGCCACCTATTAGAAAGGAAAAACTGTCTTCTTCCTAAGGACTAACCTGTCCCTCAGCTTTTACTTATTATCCTCAGCTTTGAATTCCATCTACTCTGACCTTTACAGGAAATTTATATAATAGATTATCCCTATCTTTCTATTATGTTCGAATCCTACACACTCATACACATACATAATCTGAATCCATCCTTCTCAATGGCATCTAACCAAAATCAAATCCTTGGTAATAAAAAAATAACAATAATAATCTTCTTTAACCTCCAACATCACCTTTCAGATACCAGCCTTACTCCCTCCTCCTCTTATCTCCTGCTCATTCTTCACCTAAATAGCTCTTGCTAAGGCCACCAGTAGTATTCAATAGCTAAACCCAAAGGACATGGTTGACTTCTCCCCCCTGGTTTGTATAACACCACTCCTGGGCTTTTTTGCTCTCTTTCTCTCTACTTCTTTGTGTCCTTTCCCCTCCTCTGAAGTCATTAAATGGGGATTTTCTGTCTTCTCTTCTTCTCGTTCTATACTCTGCTCTTATGAATTATATCGACATTGGGCTTCAGTTATTAACCATATGCCAGTGACCTCTGTCTTGGTCATCTAGTGCTGCTGTAATAGAAATACCACAAGTGGGTGGCTTTAACAAACAGATATTTATTCTTTCTTTCTTTTTTTTATGTTGAAACAAATTACTCAAATTTAGATTTTCAAGGCTGGGATAGACTAATCAGGTCATTGCAAGCACTTACTCAAATTTCAAAACAAAAGCTTATGCATAAGTCACCCCAGGGCAACCCTGACGAAATGTTTTGCAGGATGCACTTATTTTTTCAGAGCTTTGTCCTAATGCCCAGTAATGAATTCTTAAAAAAAAAACTCTCCCAGTTTTTTCTGCTTTACAAATCCAGTAACACTTGGTAGTTCAATAGGGGTCTCCACAATACATTTCAGGAACAGTTGTAAGGTTTTATAAAAAAAAAAAAAAAAAAATTTATATAAGATGAACATAAATAAATCCTAAACATGGTGACAGTTGTATATGCTTAAAAGTTGTTCCAAATATTTCTTTAAATAAGTTAATTGAGGTCTCCTATCCCGGGATGGTCCATGGGATCAATTAAAGGATTAGGGACTAGGGATTCAGGAAGGTGAAATTATCTGAAATCTATACACTCTCTCCCTGCTATCATCAATTATGGATTTCCCTCTGAGAAGATTCCACACAAGGGTCTCAATTGGCAAAGTCTTTTAACAAAAACAAATTCTTCAATACAAAAAATTTTGCAAGAATATTACATTGAAAACAACTGTAGCAATACTTTCAACAGTAAAAATGTTTATAATATTTTTGATGCTCAATATAGAGGTCAGAATCTTCCATTCTTCATTCCGAGAAAATTCAATTCCCAATCTACTGTGTAAGCACATATAAAGCTAGGGAAAAAAATACATGCACAGCATGACCTACTTTTGAGGTACTGACTATTTTCTCAAAAAGAATTAAAAACTGTCATTAAAATGTTAGATAGCCGCCTGGGGTCTTAAAAGCCCATGAGTGGCCATCTAAGGTACTCTACTGGTCTCAACCTGTCTGGAGCAAGGGAGAATGAAGAAAACCAAAGACAAAAGGCAAAAATTAGTCCAAAGCACTAAAGGACCACATCTACCATGGTCTCCACCAGGCTGAGTCCAGCACAGCTAGATTGTGCCGGCTACCACTACTGACTGCTCTGACAGGGATCACAGTAGAGGGTGCCAGAGACAGCTGGAGAAAAACGTAGAACAAAATTCTAACTCACAAAAAAAGACTAGACTTACTAGCATGAAAGAGACTGGAGAAACCCCAAGACCATAGCTCCCTTTTATCTCAGTAATGAAGTCACTCCTGAGGTTCATCAGTTAGCCAAAGATTAGACAGGCCCATAAAATGAAACGAGACTAAATGGGCACACCAGTCCAGGGGCAAGGACGAGAAGGAAGGAGGGAACAGGAAAGCTGGTAATAGGGAACCCAAGGTCAAGAAGGGTTTGGGTTTTGGTATATTAATATAAATTCTCTCAGTTCTCAAAATATATTTACATTCACACTCATATGCTTAGTTGCCTTTTCTGGTATATAACGCTTTTTGTAAAGGAAAGAACAACTTTAAGATAGGTTAAATTTTGGTACTGTGACTATTAATTTTTTATTATAGTATTTTCCATTTAGGCATGCCCAGAGATACCATTGCCTCCAAAATAGAATTTTATTTTCATTACCTATTTCTTCTCCTTTTGTTATTATAAAATGCATTATAAGTCCATTTCCTCTAACATTTACAAACAACTCTATGACTTAATATATCTACCCACTTTACAGATGAGGATATGGAGGCTCATAAATATTAAATAACTTGCCTACAGTTCAACAACTACAAAAGGGTAGAGGTTAGATTTGAATCAAGTTCTTTCTGGATCTGCACCTGTGTTATTTCCACTGCGTCAAGGTGACAAATGACATGACTGTGCTACATGTAGTCATGAGCATCAGAAATGATATAATGTCGAGCCTGTTTCTGGCATTCAGGAAACGGGCCTGCTTTTTGTCATCATCATCATCATCATCATTTTTATAGTGCCATCTAGTTCTGAGCATTCCTTTACCAGTGAAACACCCTATTTAACAAATCCTTTTCAATCAAAGCATATTCTTTCCCTACCCGTGCCTGTCAGTTAGACATGGAAGTTGGGGTAGAGAATTCAACTGAAAGAGTAAAACCATCCTGAAGATGTGTCCTTTTGGCTGAGCTCTCTTCTCTTTCTGTCCCTACATGATACCCTGCATAGAGTTCAGGCTTCTTAGTTTGGTCTCCACGTATCATTGCATCATTTTCTCCTCCATATACAGAAATTGAGAACTGTGGTACAGTAGAAAGAACACAAGATTTTGAGCAGGTCAGGTCTGCATTTGACTCCCAGCCCTACCACTGGCCAGCTAAATAACTGTGGGAAATTTAGGTGACTTCTCTGAGATGGTCTTTTCATCCACAAGGGGAATGATAATGCCTATCTTATAAGGTTGTGTCCATACAATGTACATACATAGCAGTATCAGTAAGTAATTTCTCATATTAATATTATTATCATTGTAGCCAATGTTTGAGTCCACTCAGACCACATGGCATTTCCGAAATGATACCTGTGCTTTGCCACACTATCATTCTGTGATCCTCTCCCTATCCCATTGTCATCCAAATTATTGTTTAACTTTAGCTCAAATGTCACTTCATCAAGCTTTCCCAGATCCTAACTAACCAAAAAGTATCTCTCCCTTATCTGAGCTTGCTTATGAGATCTACTGTATCGTAATATGTTTACTTTGGTCTGTGTCATTAATCTGTAAGAACCTCAAGGACATGGACAATATCTTATTCACCTCTGTCTTCCCCACAGCACCTAGCTCAATATCTAGCACTCAATATATTGTATAATATTTGCAAAATCTCTTAGAAATATACAGGACCTCCTGAGTTAACAGTGTTAGGGAGCATCCACTTCTAAAGGGACTAAATCCAAAAATCTACTTCTTGGCCCTTACTCAGAAAACACCCCTACCAGGATGGTTTGAATGGACTGAAATTTCCAGAGGAGTCTTAGAAACAGTGAGATGCACTGTAGAAACGTAGCCTGAAACAAAAAGAATAGGAAGATTACCAATGCCATGAGCCAAAAAGGAGAGGTGATACGAAAATTTGATGGAAAAAAATTTTTTTTCTAATGAGGACGTACATCTTGTTGTCGAGAAAAGTTCTTGTGTCATGAAAGCTCCACAGACACATCCAAACTCCCTGGGGGACTGAATTACTGGGCTGAGGGCTATGGGGACCAGGGACTCAGGGAACATCTAGCTCAATTGGCATGACATAGTTTATAAAGAAAATGTTCTACATTCTACCTTGTCGAGTAGTGTCTGGGGTCTTAAAATCTTGTGAGCAGCCATCTAAGATACTCCACTGGTCTCACCCCATCTGGAGCAAGGGAGAATGAAGAAAACCAAAGGCACAAGAGGAAGATTAGTCCAAACGACTGATGGGCCACAAGTACTACAGCCTCCACCAGACTGAGTCCAGCACAACTAGATGGTGTCTGGCTACCACCACCAACTGTTCTGACAGGGATCACAATAAAGGGTTCCAGACAGAACTGGGGAAAAATGTAGAACAGAATTCCAACTCCCCAAAAAAAAAAAGAAAAAAAAAAAAAAAACAGACTTACTGGTCTGACAGAGACTGAAGAAACACCGAAAGCACTGGCCCCCAGACATATTTTTAGCTCAGTAATGAAGTCACTCCGAGGTTCACTCTTCAGCCAAAGATTAGACAGGCCCATGAAACAAAATGAGACTAAATAGGCACACTAGTCCAGGGACAAGGACAAGAAGGCAGATAATAGGGAATGCAAGGTCTAGAAGGGGGTAGTATTGACATGTAGTGGGGTTGGTGACCAATGTCACAAAACAATATGAACACTAATTGTTTAATGAGAAGCTAGTTTGTTCTGTAATCCTTCATCTAAAGTACAATAAAAAAAATACATACACACATCAAAACATTCACCAACACAACAAATTTCACGAAAAAAAGAAGTTCTTGATGTACTTCTGAGAACTTAGTTTGCTATCTTAATCAACACGAATTTAAAGGTATCTAATTTTAAGAAAAAAATAAGAAAATTCTGCAACTTGAACCTGAGTAGTTAATAACTCATTAATCTGTTGCTGGATACAGCCACAGGTTTATAGCATGAACTTGAAGGGATTTAAATAACAAGTGTATTCAGACCTAAAGGGGGCAGTGGTGGTTCCGTTGGATGCATGAGACCTGGGTTCCATTCTCAGCCAAGGCACTTATGTGCAGCCACCACCTGTCAGTGGAGTCTTGAGTGTTGCTATGATGGTGAACAGATTTCAGCAGAGATCATAACAGTTCGATTCCCAACCAATCATGGGAATGATGTAGGACTAGGCAGCGTTTCATTTCCATTGTGCATGGGGTCGCCATGAGTCAGAGCCCACTCAATGGCAGCTAAAACAACATGCAAACTTAAGTTTATCAGTGGTCACCAGGGCAGGTGGGAGGGAGGAGGAGAAGAGGACTCATTGCTTAGGGGACACTAAGCTTCTGCTAAGGGTGACGTGGAAGAATTTGGGAGCAGGTAATGACGAGGGGTTGTATAACATGACGAACACAATTAATGTCACTGAATTGTTCATGTGAAGAATGTTGAAATGGCAAATGCTTTGTTATTGTTCCAGTTGTCCCCTGTGGCAAATAGCCTGTTGATAAGCCTTTTTATCATTCTGATAAAAGGCTTCCTCTTCTTCCTGTCACTAGTAGGCGTAAAAAAAACTGCATCCCTTAAAACCGCCTGCTTTAAGCTGGGGCTGTGAAGATTAAAATGTTCAAAAATATTCAGAGTGGCAAGTATTCAGGTGGGCTTTCACTGTATATAAATTAATTTAGGGCAAGAAAACCACCTTTAAAGTATTAAACGTAGACAGCTCTTTGATGAATCTTTGAAAATAGACATGCTTTCAATCTATTGTTTTATGTAAGAATAACAGAATCTTAAGTGGGAATCCCACTATTTATGCAAATGGTATCAGATAAAGACTTGTCACATGTGTTCCTGAAAGGAAAATTTTCTCCCCTACTACTCCTCCCACTTCTCAAGCTTGTTTCTTTAAAAGCTTCAGAAAGTAGGGGAAGAAAGGATGACAATGTCATTCTACGAGACAGCCGCAGCATAGTACAACGAAAACTCCTCTACCTCCCACCTCAGTGTATTACACTCATGGGGACAAATTCTGATTCTCTGCAATCTTGACCTCCAACCACTAGTAAAACTATCATAACTATGGACTTGCAGCCTGGCCTGCTTATAGTTCCCCTCCCACACAAGCCATGTAAACCGAAGCGTCAGAAAGCATGAGGGTCAAATCACATCGTGTGGGACAGTGGGAGGACAGAGGGTAAGAGTGCTGACTGAACACAGGGCGTCTGAGTTCTGAGACTGCACTGAACTGCGTGCAGAGAGATGACAGAAGGAGACTTCCCTTCCTCAGAAGCTGGAACAATGCAAAGACAATTTTACAAGTGGAAACACTGGACAAAAATAGGCCAGGAGTGGCACCATGCAATTCCCTTTGCCTGTAATGCCCTTGGCTACCCCAACCCCTTATAGGAATTCTACCTACCTTTGTTGTTAGCTGCCTTTGAGTTGGTCTTGACTCTTGGCAACCCAATACACAATGGAACAAAATACTGCCCAGATTGCAGATTGAACCATTTTGATCCATAGGGCTTTCATTGCCTGATGTGCAGAAGTAGATCACGAGGCCTCTCTTCCTAGTCTGTCTTAGTCTAGAAGCTCCACTGAAACCTGTTCAGAATCATAGTAACATGCAAGCCACATGGGTGGTGGCTGCACATGAGGAGCGTTGGCCAGGAATCAAACCCAGGTCTCCTGCATGAAAGGTAAAAATTCTACCTGAACCATTAATGCCTCGTCTGTTGTTGTTAGGTGTCGTTGAGTCAGTTCCAACTCAGAGTGACCCTATATACAACAGAACAAAACACAACCAGGTCCTGTGCCATCTTCACAATCATTGTTATGCTTGAGCCCATTGTCACAGCCACCGTGTCATTCCATCTCGTTGACGGTCTTCCTCTTTTTCGCTGACCCTCTACTTTACCAAGCATGATGTCCTTCTCCAGTGACTGATCCCTCCTGATAACATGTCCAAAGTATGTGATTCAAAGTCTCACCATCCTTGCTTTTAAGGGGCATTCTGGCCGTACTTCTTCCAAGACAGATTTGTTCATTCTGTTGGCAGTCCATGGTATATTCAATGTCTCATCTCCCCACCCTAAAAGCCAACACCAAAAATCAACCAGTTGCCTTCGAGTAGATTCGAACTCATGGTGATCCCATGTGTTTCAGAGTAGAACTGTGCTCCATAAGGTTTTCAATGGCTGTGATTTTTCAGAGGTAGGTTTCCAGGCCTTTCTTCTGAGACATCTTTCAGTTGGTAGTCAAGCACTTAAATGTTTATGACACCCAGGGACTCCTGCTTATGCTTAAGGATCGCTGAAGTAACAACTTCTCTAGAAAGCCTTTTCTAATCTGTCTGTGCCTTCTCCCTTCCCCTCTTCCATCTCCCCCAAAATATAAACTCAGAATTCACCTTGACTTCCTCTATTATATCAACATATATTGTGCTTACTCCTCTTTATCACTATTTATGTGTGTCTTATTGTTGTTAGATCTGTGTTTGTCTGCTGAATACATCCTAGACAACTTGAGGGTAGGAACCAAATCACTTTCGTCCTTATATCCCTCCAGCATCAGACACAGTGCCTTGTACATATGGTATCCAGGGCCTGCACCGGAACACCTCCCTGTTCCTTACCCACCACCCCCTTTTCCTACTTGACTCCTACTTGTTTATTCCCCACTCCTCATGCTGCCATTCATGAGGAAGATCCACAGTGACTTTTGTGGTCTTTTGTCCATTCTGACTTTCTCCTCTTCTTTAGGTCAAAAAGTGTTATTTGGTTGGACTGTTTCCAAGAAGGGATTGAACATGCTCAACCCAGCCTTTATCTTACATTCTATTCCAGCTTTAATGAGTGTGTATTCTGACCTGCAATTTTGCCTGCATGTTTCTAGCATAAATTCAATCCAGAGGAATGTTAGCAAGCTCATTTGACCACATCCTAAATTGTGTCAGTAATAAAGTTAACATTTGATTTTCAGCTATCTGACTCCTGTGTCTTTCTCTCAATTGATTCCAAACTCAAGCAGGAAAAAGAGGAGGGTTATATACTGTCCTCCTAAAATCTCAAAACTATGTGCCCCTCAAGCAACGTTAGGATAAACAGATAATATTAAAAGTGTCAAGGATTTCATTTTACTTGGATACACAATCAATGCCCATGCAAGCAGCAGTCAAGAAATCAAACACTATATTGCATTGGGCAAATCTGCAGCATAAGATCTCTAAAAAGTGTTAAAAAGCAAAGATGTCACTTTGAGGATTAAGGCATTCCTGACCCAAGCCATGGTGTTTTCAATCGCCTCATATGCATGTGAACACTGGACAACAAATAAGGAAGATTGAAGAATTGATGCCTTTGAATTATGATGTTGGTGAAGAATATTGAATATGCCATGGACAACTGGAAGAATGAACAAATCTATCTTGGAAGAAGTACAGTCAGCATGCTCATTAGAGAAAAGATGGTGAAACTTCATCTCAGGTACTTTGGACATGTTATCAGAAGTGACCAGTCCCTGGAGAAGGACATCATGCTTGGTAAAGTAGAGGGTCAGGGAAAGAGAGGAAGACTCTCAATGAGATGGATTGACACAGTGGCAGCAACAACGGGCTCAAGCATAGCAACTTTTGTGAGCGTGGGGCAAGATCTGGCAGTATTTCGTTCTGTTTTGCATAGAGTCGCTATGAGTTGGAACCAACTGGTTGGCACCTAACAACAACAATGTACCCTTCAGATTATAACAGACACATTTCTTCCTTGGAAACTCATTCCTAACCACTGGAACTGCTTAGGTCCCCTCGTACATTATATATGTTTTTTAATTTCTCTTCATGGCACAATAATATATTTGCTTGTAGGGTTGATTTCTTAAAATTTTTATTACAGTAAATTTCAAATGTATAAAGACATAGAAAGAATAGTGTAATGGACCCACACACACACCCCTCAACCACCTTTATTTATCAATAATCTACTCATAGCCAAGCTTTTTCATCTACATTCCCATTCACTACTCCTCCCCCAGCCCCTCACTATTATAAAGAAAAAAATTCCAGGTACCACATTTTTTCACCTGTAAATATTCCCACATGCACCTTTAAAAGATAACCACTGGCCTCTTTTTTTTGTTTGTTTCTGAACCTAATTGTGGGAATAGTTTTTTCAGTGATTACTTCTATACATGTGTACTCCCTCCCCCAGATTATGAACTCCATGTGCAAAGACCTTTTCTGTATTTATCCTAAGTACACCTCTTATCCCTGGCACATAGGAGGTACTCAATAAATGAGATGAAGGGAGAATTTTTAAATGGAAATACAGAAAACCGCTTGCAACTTTGGGGTCAGCTAGCATCCATTTTCCTTCTTTTAGTAACCAAAAAAAACAAACTTGATCCCGACTCACAGCAACCCTATAGGTCAGAGTAGAACTGCCGCATAGGGTTTGCAAGAAGTGGCAGGTGGATTCAAACAGCCGATCTTTTTGTTAGCAGCCAAGCTTTTAGGCACAGTGCAACGAGGACTTCCTTTTAGTAATGATATCCAGAATTTCCCTTCTGGACTCTCAGGGGCAATGATTCAGGCTCCACCCTCAGCTCCAGGGGCATGGCACATGTCTCAGGTCTGACAAATCGAGTACATGACCTGATCAAATATGGGCTCATGACCCAAGCAAAAACAATTCAGTGCAATGAAACTTGCTAGGTATGATAGGCTAGTGGCAAGCATTGCCTCCTATTGGGCGTGAACCTGGAGAATTAGAGGCAAAAAAAAAAAACTAGTTTTTTTTTTTTATCACTGCAAGTCAGGGTATATTTGCAAATGCATCTAACACAGAAAAAGCGGAGTTAAGAGATGGAGTGAGAGAAATCAGGTCCAGCGGAAAGCACTTGAGTAACCGAATCCAGCCTTGCTGGACCCAACCCAACCTGTGGATTTTTAGTTATCTTCCTGAATAAATACCCCACTAGATTAAGTTTTCCAAGATTTTCAATTGAAAGATTCCTATCTGATTAGAGAAGAGGGAAAGCATAAAAGGAAACCACAAATCCACTTGGATGATAAATAAAATATATTATTTATTAAACTAATACTTGGTCTAGTATGTAAGTACCGTATTCTGAGTTCTCGAGACAGATCAAGTCTCTAGACCTCAAACTTCATGTTTATAAAACAACAGGAACCAAGTGATTTCTAAATCCCATTTTCCTGATAAATTCAATGAGTTTAGTGGAGAAACCTGGGAAAGCATACTAATGGATCTGGACTTCATTGCTGGAAATAATATTTGCTTACTGGCATGTTTATTTTAATTAATTTTTAAAGCATTTTATATCTTCCAGGAAAAAAATAATAACTTCCAAAATGAGAAAGACCCCAGGTCAGCATTTCTCCATTGGGCAGTAGATACTCCGAAAGAAAAAAAAAAGTCTTTCCTCATTCACTATGGGCCAAGAGTGTAATGTCAGCATTATGGAAACACATCCAGATATTAGACATGATCAACAGGGAGCCAGAGATAGGCACTTTTAAATTCTCCCCAGCAGGGACTTTGCCTTCTGCAAATAAGGTCTCCCTAGCTGCTATGGAAATCATTTGTTTCCTTACACGTGCATATGTCTTTATTTCTAGCTCCTCTTTTTGGAACTGTAAGAGAATATTCACCTGGTTGAGAGACAAACCTCTGAATAATAAAGGAAACAGAAAATTCAGCTATATCTAAAAATCTCTTAGCGTTACATTCTGACATGGTTCTTAAATTGTTAAGTCAAAATATATTTAGGGAACTCCAATTGGGAATTTACTTTTACCGGGGTCAGAATAAACTGAGGTGGGAAAAGGAAATGGCTTCAAGAAGCATAGGGATAGGTCCTTTGGATGTAGACTTCCCATTTTCTACCTGCCCTCCTACCACGTCAGAAGGAAGGGCGTCTGGATTATTAAAGAGCCTGGTTTCCCTTTAAATTCTCAAAAAGATGCATAAGCTAGGAAGATTGTTCGCTCGAAAGACGCTTTCTCTAATCTCACGGAACTTGTATCTATCCAAATTCCTAGTTCTAGAGATTTATTCAATCTTTTTAGGGGCTAGTTTGGCAACCTCAAAACCTTAAAAATAGGCATATCCTTTATGGTAGGCAGCATCCAAGATGGCTCCAAGTGATTCTTGCCTCCTGGTATTCACTTCTTTGTGTAGTTCCCTCCGACAATGAATCATGGCTGTGTGACTCTATTAGTTTCTTATCGCTGCTGAAACAAATTATCACAAACTTAGCAAACTTAAAACAACAGAAATTTATTATCTTACAGTTCTGAAGTTCAGAAGTCCAAAATGGATCAGGCTGTTATAAAATCAAGGTGTTGAAAGGGCTGTGTTTCTTCTAGAAGTTCTAGAAAAGATTGTTTCCTTTCCTTTTCCAGTTTCTAGAGGCTGCACACATTTCATGAATGGTGGACTCCTTCCTGCCAGCAATAGCATCACTCTGAAATCTGCTTTTGTAGTTACATCTTCTTCTCTGACCCTGATTCTCCTGCCTCCCTCTTTCACTTATAAGGACCCTTGAGAGTATACTGGGGCCAACTGGATAATACAGGATGATCACCCTGTCTCAAAATCCTTAATTTAATCACATCTGTAAAGTCTTTTCTGCAATGTAAGTTAACATATTCACAGTTCCCATGTTTTAGGACATGGACAGCTTTGGGGGGCCATTATTCTGCCCACCACAGTACTTAATAAAACATGGCAGAACTAACAGTGTGTTATTTCCTTGGAGAGGTCATAAAAGGCATTACAGCTGTTGCCTTGCTCTTGTGAATGTTTTGTTCTGGAGAAATCAGCTGTCATGCAACAGGACATTCAAGCAGCCCTATAGAAAGGTCTATGCAGAGAACAAAGGCTTCCCACCCACAGCCAGCACCAACTTGCCAGCCATGTTCATGAGCCATGAATGAGTGGATCCTCCACCTTGGTCAAGCCTTCAAATGGCTGCAGCTCCAGCCACCATCTGACTGCACCCCCATAAAAGACCCTGCCTAGCCACTCCTGAATTCCTATTCCAATAAAATATGATTATTTTTGTTTTAAGCTGATAAGTTTTGAGGTGATTTATTATGCAGAATTATAATTAATACACCCTTTGACACTCTTTGGAATTCCATTCTTGATGAATAATCTGTTATTTGCTCAAAAAATTCTGAACAGAAATGCTCATCATAGTTATTTATTATCAAAGCATTAAAAACAACCTAAGTATTCAACTATGAAGAATTGATTAAATGAAGTAAGGCACATCCATAGAATGATGAACACTAAAAATTGCATGTTATAGAACAGTAGTATTAAAAATAATAAAATGATGCCATAAATCCTAGGGCCTGTGACATTCAGGACATCATGGTATGCAACTACACATTCATACTGGTTATAATATAAGAACCAGTTGACATTGATTCATCTCTGCCTTATGGTGACCACATGTGTATCAGAGTAGCACTGTGCTCCATAGAGTTTTCAGTGGCTGGTTTTTAGAAAGTAGACCTCTTGGGCTTTCTTCTGGGCCTTTGGGTGAACTCAAACAACCAGCATGTTAAATATTTGCACCACCCAGAGACTCTAGTTTAAAAAAAAATAAAATCCCGTCAGAATAGAAACTTTATTTTTGATATATAGTTCTGAGAAGAAAAAAAAAAAATTCACAATTGCCTAGAAACAGAAAATTCATATTCCCAATACACAAAGAGAAAGGGGGTAATAACCTCACCATACTCACAGAAAAAGCCCTTCTTACCATCCATAATAGTGTTGGATTTAAGACTGAAAATTTGGCTCCCATTCTGTGTACATTAAAATCCTTCCTTTCCGTTCTCCCTTACACATGCCATAGCCAGCATGCCAATTCAGCTTGAAACTATATTATATTAAGAAACTGTATTATTTACTTTAAAATTTTAAAAAAGCTTCAAGTTGAATTAATTGAGATCTAAAACCATTCACATAATATGTCCAGTGTTAATAATGTTTTACTGCCAAAAGAACAAACAAATCTGTCTTGGAAGGAGTACAACCAGAATGCTACTCTGAAGTAAGGACAGTGAGACTACGTCTCCCATGCTTTGGACATGTCAAGACATATCAGTCCCTGGAGAAGAACATCATGCTTGGTAAAGTAGAGGGTCAGCGAAGAAGAGGAAGACCTTCAACAAGATGGACTGACACAGTGGCTCAAGAACAATGGGCTCAAGAACAGCAACAATTGTGAGGGCGGTGCAGGACTGGGCAGTGTTTTGTTCTGTTGTGCATAGATAGGGTCGTGATGAGTCGGAACCGACTCAATGGCACCTAACAACAACAACAGCACTGTTTTGGAGCCCTGTTTTAATCCCTTTAAAAGAGATTTTCAAGAAGTACAAAACTTCCAAGAAAAAAAATTAGTAAATGATTTTAAAAAAGAAAAAGTCATGTATAATCTTGCATAATCATATCAACAGAGGCCTTCTTATAAATTGAAACTAATAACTAGAATAAATCCTTTCATTTCACTGATAATATAAAAGGTCACCAACTTTAGAAGCTTTCAGGACTCTGTGCTCTGGCCTTCAGTCCCTGAAAGAGGATGCTTTCAGGGAGAGTTAACTGTAAAAGGTGGGCACGTTGCCTTTTGCTCAAACAATCCTTCATTTTATCTAAGCTGCTGCCCTCCTTTGCTGGCCTTCCCCTTACTAATTCCTTAAATCTATCATTCTCCTCCTTCTAAAACCAGAGAGCATAATTAGAGGGCATGGGCTCCACCTTTTATGGAAATAGCTATATGCTTTATTTGCATGTGTTTGGACCCATTGCCAGCTGCCCATAAAAGCAGGAGGGTGACCATACCTCCTTGTTATCAAGGCAGATTTTGTTCAAAGCCAAAGATTAGAACAGTGCAAATGGTAGAAAATAGCTTTTCTCTCTGAAAAATACGGGAGCAGTTTTAAGTGAATAGAAATTAGTGGATCGGTGAACTGGAAGGAAACGTTATTGCCTCTGAAATAGCCTTGCTCCCACCCACCTTTGCATAACAATATTCAGTTTGCCATTATGCAGCATGACTTCAGCCTGCTTCCCAGTCCAAATCAGGAAAGTTCCCTTCTCTACGCTTCGATTTGTGGGAATGAAACGCACAATGCTACCAAACATAGTCAAGTCTTCTAGGAAGGATTTTTTTTCTTTTAATCTAAGCAATTATTTCTGCCATTAACAGGTGTAAAATATCTTCTAACAAGAAAGTCCAAAACAGCAAATGTGCATTTGAAATATGCAGCACGAGTTGCATATAAATAAGACATTCTAGGAGTCTATCTGCTTCAGTTTTATAAAGCAGATGTCTGCTGTCCTAAGCAAATAGTTCAAGTTGTTTCCAAAATATGGAGGCAAAAAGGAATAGAGCTACCATTTACACAGTCATTAGTTAAAGAGGAAATGCATCTGCTTTGGAAAATTGCTGCTCACTGAAAAGCAAGTTTCCCTAGCAACGGCTACATCACACAACTCTTAGACCGCATCTAAGCTATGAAAGAGATTATAGGGAGAAATATAAAAAGATTTTTATGAAATATTTTTTCTCTTTGTCAGGGGAACATTCCCTCTAAAACTTCACAATGCCTAGGGAAATTGAGACTTGTCGCCAAAAAAATTTTTTTTTTTAATTTTATTTATAATTACTAGTCCTTGGTGAGGGCAAATCAATGTCTAAGAGACAGAAAACCATTACATGTCATCAGATGACACACACAGAGAGATTATGTAAAATCAGGGAAATACATGGAGAGGATATTCCCCACCTCTGGCTCCATCTCAGTATGGGGTAGGGTTGGTCTGGGCACCCTGACTTTATTCTTTTCTTTGTGGGTTTTCTTACTCCATTCCTTAACAGGAAGATTGTTAAAAATGAAAGGATTTGTAACTGGATGATAATAGAGTCAATAAGTAGAGGCTCTAAACCCTATAATTCCTTTTACAGTTACTTAATCTCACTCCCCATTCCTCCCAGCTGCCGGAGATGACATCAAGAGAGATGGGTTTTTTTTTTTTTTTTTGCCATCCCTCTGTCTAAAAGCCTTCATTATTCAAAAAGGAAATTAGAATTTTTCCCAAAGTTCATCCAAAGTCAGTGGGGAATATCTTAATTTTTCAAAGAAAAAAACTGTAAAACTGGTCTTTTTGCCATGAGCATTGCAATGTATCTAAAAATGAACGGGAACAACTGAATTTTCCAGCATTTCTAGACTATTCTGATATGTACCTGTTGTTTGAACTGAAATGCTGCTTTGGAAAATAAGCATATTTTCTCTCAGTGAATTGTTATTTTTTAATACCATATTCAAAATATTTAATTGGTAATTCCTGTTTTAATGCTATAAATAATATTGTGTTTGAAATGTCTCTTAATTGTACCAGGTAACATTTAATAGTTTATCTCTTCCTAAAGGATCACTTTCAGGCCTAGATTTGAGAGAGCAAGCATGAATGAACTAGTATATTAGGAGCAGTCTTCAACACTGCCATCGGAGGAGCACAAATGGTTAAGTGCTTTACTACTAGCCGAAAGGTTGGTGGTTCGAACCCTCCCAGAGGCGCCTCAGAAGACAGGCCTGGTGATCTGCTTCTGAAAGTTCATAACCTTAAAAACTCTATGAATCATTTCTACTCTGCACACATGGGGTCTCCATGAGTTGGAATCCATGGATAGTAACTAACAACAACTGATACAGGAAAAAAAGAAAAAAAAGAAGCAACTGTAAGGATTTAAATTTAAATGCACCATCTTGCAAAGACCAAGCTGATATCAGCAGAGACAGAGGGAGCTAAGACAGGCTCAGTACCTGTTCTGTGCCGAGCTCTGTACCTACATTCTCTTTGGTTCTCATATCAACCTCCTAGGTATTACTAAAGGCATTTTTCAAATGAGGTTTTTGAATTTCAGAGATCAAGTAACTTGACCAGCATCATCTAGTAGTAGTAGGAGAACGGAGATTCAAATTCAAGTCTGTCCAAAGCCAAAGCTTTGTATATCACTCTGTGTCCCCCCAGTAGCAGGGGTGACGGGTTCTATTAGGCAGCTGTTTGGTTTTTCATCTGGACTTCTCTTTGGCAGGGATCACAAAGAGTTGAGCCTTTGTTTTCTTTACCCAAAACACTTTTATTTTAAGGTTGAATTAATTGCCAAATTCAAAAGCCAGCGTAGGTTATATGATACCTTGGTTTGGGGCTTCTCCTTAAAAATAAAAACATAAAAGGATCTAACAGCACCAGGATTCCCTTGTGGCAACTGTCAGCTACACCTGAGGGGTGGCTGCGCCCTTTCTTCAGGGTTGGTGGTCTCCAGGTCACCATAGCCTGTCACACACCTTTGGGTTACTGCCTGGCTTCAGTGGGCATCTGAGTTTGCCATTGGTTAATGAATGGTATCAAATAAAGTCACCTAGTATTCACTGAACATTGTCTACAGGTTGGGCCAGTGCCTTACAACTTGGGAATTGGTGCAGTGGGTATGGTCGGGAGCTGCGAAACAGAATGAAGGCGATAGAACCAAAAAGCAGTCAAACCTTGAGTTCATTTAAATTTGCTCACACTCTGTCCAAGAAAGATAATGGGCCAAGATGTTTGAAAATCGAATTAAAAAAAAAAAAAAAAATTGAAGACTTGTTCTCAGCTAAGGAGATAAAAAGAGCTATGCGTCACCTTCACTCTGTTACTACTTACCTCCTGATCTGCAGACACCACTACACCTCAGTTGGCTTCAGGTCCCATACCTGTAAATGGAAAGAACTGGTGGACTAAATGAGAGATTTAAAAACGCCAGTGTTTACAGGAGCCAAGCAGGTCATATAATTGAAGAAGGCCTTGGTTGGGGTCTGGGTCTAAAAAGAGGACACCAAAAGGGGCAGTTGCTACTCTACTCCAAAGTGTTGTCACCTTGGAGAGTCTGGACTTAGTGTTGCCAGATTGTCCCACTTTTCAGAGTGACCAGAAATATATATGCGTCTGTGTGTGTGTTTTAATTTGAAATTATCTGACTTTTAAAAATATTAACCACTAACTCAAAAATTTTAAAACACCATATAGGCCAAGCCTGGCCAGGTGAAACAAAACGTCTCTGGAGTGTGTTGGTCCTCAAGTCTTCAGTATTCTACTTCTGGACTAAACCCTACTTAGCATCAAGATTCTACGATTTTAACATACTGAGTAGATATTATAGTCCCTGAAGAAGAGCAGGTGTAGGAGGGTATGTTTGCAGTGGAAAAGGCTCAAAAAGATGAAATGTGTGGCATTCACAAAGTGGCCCACTTTGCCATCCTCCTCTGAATCTTGCATTTTGTGAGCACGAAGCAAGAAACGTGGGTAGACGCACTGTTTGAGCATCACTCACAGAGACTGCTGGAGAGGAGAAAAGGGAGCAGAAGGTGGAAATTACTCCCCAGGGAAGTATGAGAATTGCAGCAGTTCCCAGGAAATGAAACAGGAAGTAGGTAAGAACATTTTTAAGTCATCTACTATGTGTTAGGTGCTTTATATATCTCATTTAATCCTTAAACCTTTTAAAAAGGTAGATGTTGGCATCCCCCATTATTATAATGACAGCAATTCATTGTGTATTTATTATGTCCCAGATACAGTGCAAAGTGATTTAACTTTTATGCCTTATCTTATCAGCTCTGTGAAGGAGATTGTTTTATGGCTATCTTACAGATGAGAAAATTGAGACTTCAGGATAGATTCAGCAATTTGGCCCAAAACCTACAGGTAATTAATTAGCAGTAGGATTCGAACTGAGGTCTCTACTGTGCAACACTTGATCTTTACCCTTTTCTGCTTCTCCAAGAAATCAAGGGACTGATTCATGATCCCAGCAGTGGAGTCACGAGCCTCAGGTTGCTTTTCCTGCTATCCCCCAAGAGAGCACCATGCCAGACACAGCCCCAGGGTAAATGCCCTTGAAACCCTACCTCTAAATTCTTTATTGAATCCACAGATCTCTAATCTTTAGTTTTCCTTTCTGGAACACGATGTACTCAGTACCCCTATCCCTGGCTCTCCTAGAAAGTGAAAGCAGTGCTAGGCTAAGATAGTTAAAAAAAAAAAAAAAAAGATAGTTAGACAACATTTAACAATCAATGTTTCTCCTTCAATAAGGCAAAATGTTAGAGTGGAAATAAGGCAGTACTTAATTAAAAAAAAAAATGGAAAGCATGTGAAACAGTGCTAGTGCGTTGAATATATTTATATTCAGTTTAGCACTTGCTTCTCATGCAAAAATACTTCCTGTAGACATTATTTCTAAGGACAAAAACAAAGTATACAAACTTGTCTTGAGCCAGGTAGCAACAACAGGAGAGCCTACACCGACACTGACGTCAAGGAGCAGGTACATAGGCTGGGCACTGGCCTAAACACTTTGTTTGTGCTATCGCATTTCATCCTCGCAACAACTCAACTTTTCAGATGCGGAAACTGAGATACAAAAAGGTTAAGGAACGCATCCAAAGTTACACAGCTAACAGGTGGCCTTAACCTCTTGAAACAGGCACACGACAGAAAACATGGTCCAGTATGACTAAGTGTATCATGATTTGTAGAGTTTGAACATTTCTCATTTCTTCGGTTCTTTCTCACTCTCTGAAAGCACATGAATCACTTAGAATGATTCAGACAGATACGTTTAGTATTTAAAGTATGCCTGTAAAAGTCTTTTTAATATGTGTCAATTCTCATTGATCTGTAGGGCTTTATTGAATACAATGAGTTGTTAAATAGTATATTAGACAAAATACTGAAAATCACAGACTCCTTGGACTTCAGCATGCTTGGAATTGCATATTTAAGAATATGTTAACCAAATGGATATAATCACAAACCGAGATAGGTGCTTAAATAAATCGCTGGGTAGTGTCTAATAAATGTCTTTTGAATGAATGAAGGAAGGAATGCTATATCTTTAAATTTCATTTATTCATTCAACTATATTTGTTGAATTTAGTACCAGCTTAAATTGGTACTTAAATGTTTTCTGTCACGTGCCTGTTTCGAGAGGTTAAGGCCACCTGTTAGCTGTGTCACTCTGGATGCGTTCCTTAACCTTTTTGTATCTCAGTTTCCACATCTGAAAAGTTGAGTCGTTGTGAGGATGAAATGCGATAGCACAAGCAAAGTGTTTAGGCCAGTGCCCAGCCTATGTACCTGCTCCTTGACGTCAGTGTCGGTGTAGGCTCTCCTGTTGTTGCTACCTGGCTCAAGACAAGTTTGTATACCTTGTTTGTTTTAGTCCTTAGAAATAATATCTACAGGAAGTATTTTTCCATGGGAAGCAAGTGCTAAACTGAGTATAAATATATTCAACGCACTAGCACTGTTTCACATGCTTTCCTTTTTTTTTTTTAATTAAGTACTGCCTTATTTCCAATTTAGTCCAATTTAGTCCCAACTTAAGCATAATGATTGTGAGGATGTCGCGGGACTGGGCAGTGTTTCGTTCTGTTGTGCACAGGGTCGCTATGAGTCGGAACCAACTTGACGCACCTAACAACAACAGCGATGGCATACCAGGCACTGTTCTCGGTAATAGAGAAACAACATTGAGCAAAACAGACAAAAAATCCCTACTCTCATAGAGTTCACATTCTGCAGGAGAGAAACAGAAAATAAAGAGAATAAGTAAGAAATTTCATAGTCATAAAATCTAAGAGAAAAAATACAACAAATTAAGTAGGAAAGTTGGTGGTGATTTGCAATTTCAGACAGGGTGGTAGGGAATTTCAGACTGGGTCCCTGACATAGTCAATGCTTTTAAAATACCGACCTCAGCAAAGATTTTAAAATATTTCTTAAAAACATTCAAAATTTTAGTTCCCATATATGTGCAGTAAGGAGCCCTGGTGGTGCAGTGGTTAAGCATTCAGCTGCTAATGGAAGGGTCAGTAGTTCAAGCCCACTAGCTGTTCCAAGGGAAAAGGATGTGGCAGTCTGCTTCCGAAGGATTTACAGCCTTGGAAACCCTATGGGGGCAGTTCTCTTCTGTCCTACAGGGTTGCTACCAGTTGGAATTCAACTTGATGGCAATTGGTTTTTGGTATACATGGGCAGTAAATTTAGCCAAACGTATTTAACTAATGTAAAACCTGTGGTGTAGTGGTTAAGTGCTATGGCTGCCAACCAAAAGGTCGGCAGTTCGAATCCACCAGGAGCTCTTTGCAAACTCTATGGGGCAGTTCTACTCTGCCCTATAAGGTTGCTATGGGTCAGAATCAACTCAGTGGCAATGAGTTTTTTGGTGTGATTTTCTGCAATTTATCCTTGAGAGTCTAGAAAAACCACATCTCTCATACATAACAAAAAATACCCAACCATATTAATTGAATTAAAAAACAAACAAACAAACCTGTTTCCATCGAGTCAATTCCGACTCATAGAGACCTTATAGGACAGAGTAGAACTGCCCCATAGAGTTTCCAAGGAGCGCCTGGTGGATTTGAACTGCCGACCTTTTGGTTAGCAGCCATAGCACTTAACCACTGCACCACCAGGGTTTCCAGAAAATCCCGAAGCATAGAAAAATAGTATACATCTTTCAGAACAGGTGTAGATCATTATTGTTCTGTTTATTTATATCACTGTCTGAGAAGGACCTACCATTTCAAAACAGGGTGTATCTCTAAATAAAATCTAAACAAATAAGTAAAATTCCATCTGGAGCCTTCTTGAAAATAACCAACTCTTGTCCTTGGGTGACTCTTATGCATTCTGAGTAGCATTTGAGGTGCAGACTGTGTGACATGGCCTGTCACCCACACACCACCCTCCCTCGTGTTGGCAAGCAAATCACGATGCAAAGAGCTACGGCCAGCAAGAAGAGAAATGTTGTTTTTTTTTTTTTCCTCTCTCTCTAAAATGCAAAGACTCACTAATGAAAACCACTTAGTACTAAAGCAAAATAATTTCACAATAATAATAATTTCACCTTGAAACTGTTTATTATGGAATTGGGGCTAAAATTAAGATTACCACCTATGCCATAACCATATGTAGCTAACGCTAAATAAATGATGAGAAAAAGCCTTTTTTGCCTTCTCAGGGTTCACCAGCCTTATCAGTCCTTGGTAGGGTGAAATTGCACATTAGGCTCTTCAAAAAAAATGTTTTAAGGGGTTTTAATTTTCAGTTTTTATTATCTTTTTATTTGTCCACGGAGAAACTTTTATCAAGCTTTCAGTCCGTGAACTTGTCTTCATCTGTTTATTCGTTATTACAATATGAGTTCATTTTTAAAATGAGTATTTGAAATCATCTTGCTTTTTAAAACTCACTAAGCATTAGTCAATGTTTTCTCCCCTTTTTGTCACATTTCAGTTTTTCATCTGATTTTTAAATCTACTTGAATAAAAGCCAGATACCACTATTTAGGAAATCTGTCAAGTTCTTAATTATACTCAGGCACACAGAGAAATACCCAAATATGTTAGAAGTGAGACCTCTCGAGTATTCAAGCCCTCACTCCTTCAGCTCTATTCAAGATGCTTCATTCCAGCCTAATAGTTAAATGTCACAGTTCCGTGCCAAACGCATCAAGGACTTTCCTGGCACCAATGTGCCTGCTTCAGAATGAGCAATATTTCAGCATCATCAGAATTAACCATCCACTAAATTCAATCTAATAAGGCCGCATCATCCTCAGTGTTTCACCTTCATGCACAATTTATTATAATTTCACGTGAAAACCTAAAAGCTCAGAACACACACGCATTCTCTCATAATTCTGAAATGAAAGCCCTTTTCTTGATCAGCGTTAGACACAGTATGGCAACTCAGACTGTAATTAGGTATCTTCTCAGAGCGTCTGGAAGAGTTCACGTTGAAACAGAGATTAAAGACAAAATGGCGGGGTACACTGGATGGTGAGAAACCCCCTCATTCTTCTTCAGCCCTTGAGCAACACAAGCCTCAGACAAGGACTCCCAGTGCCTTTCTGAATGCAGCCACGTTCCCTGTCTCTCCTCAGGAGAATCTCGCATACACTGACAGAGGGAGGGAAGACAGGAACATCTTTACGTACTTCCAATGTACCTCATCTGCAAGTATGTCTTTTCTTAACTTTTATTTTTTAATACTTTCTTCTGTTTTTCATGAAAGAAAGAACAGACCCTACGGTGCACAGAAAAATTGAGAAAGAAAATAAAGAAGTAAACTGTAAGTGGGAACTTTCAATCAACTAAAATCTAACATAAGAGACTTAAACAAGGATGTTATGTATCCCCTCTACCTCATGTCCTTGGCCTCTAGTTACAATGGTACATCTCAGGCTATTTGAAGTTCAGAATAAAGGCTAGAACTTCATACAGAGATCCTAGTTAGATGTAGGCGATACGAATCCGGATTTCCCACTTTTAAAAACCAAGGCACTTAAAGATGGGGGTGGGGAAGTGAATCTTCTCCATGCAAATCTGATTCATTAGGTTGGTCACTTGTCACCAACTAAATATGCTATGTATTCATCTTATAAAGGGACATACGTTCTGCACTGGAAAAGCAGAAACCAACCACAAGAGTGTTATTTCCTCAACAGGACCAGTGTATAAACAGGTGTCTACAGTGGGCAAAAGGAGCCCTGGTGGTATAAAGGTTAAGCACTCAGCTGCTAACAAAAAGGTCAGTGGTTCAAACTCACCAGCAGCTCCATGAGAGAAAAGACCTGGTGATCTGCTCGCATAAAGACTACAGCCTTGGAAACACTATGGGGCAGTATCACTCTGTCTCAAAGGGTCGCTATGAGTTGGAATCAACTCGGCAGCACACAACAGTGGGCAAAGGCATCACTGAGAGGCTTCAAGCATTGCTGACTACGATGTTACGGAACTCCGCCTACTCTTACATTTTGAACAATAGTTCAGATACATCACAAGATCACTTGTCAGTCCTCCTCAGTTAAATGGGTCTTTATTTTTCGAGAACAATGGGAGTTATAGGAAACTAAAGGCCTTACATCACAGACCTATAAATAAAAGTTGCTGTTAAATGCAGCCCTGTGTTTTTGTTTTTCAATTCTAAGATGCAGTTTATATTTGAGAGGCATTATTCATCTGTTGGACAGTTTATGGCACCCTAGTGATGTCATTTTATCTAAGTGATTAAGGGCCTATTTAGTTTTCCAATCAGACAAATCAGAGCCCTCAACAGGAATTTTAATGAGAAGGATTGCTTGCTGTGCCGAGATTGTCCCCAGCCAACAGAACATTACTGACCTTTCCTCCACAGGAAATTTAAATTTGTATCATCTGGTTGGTTGGGGTTTCTGCCGTTTCCCTGTGGATCAAGATGAGAGATGAACTTTCAGGCTCAGTCATACATTAAAAACACAAACACATAAGCTGTGAAAAGCCAGAAGCAGAATGATGTCTTTCCCCTGATGGAAAGGTCACTGCTGTTTCTCCCTCATTCATTTCAGCTGACCACAGGCTCCTGCGCTTACTGCCACCATTTAGAAAACTCAAATTGGAAAAGAGCCGTACTTATTATGGGCCCTCAGCATGTTTACTGCATTATCTATTACATTTAACTTTGCTCTTGTTTGTTTATTCAAGGAAAAATATATATAGTCCAAAGGATTTCCCTTGTGACAGTCTAGACCTAACACAGCACCTTTTTTTTGATTGTACGAATAGACTTACTATACCAGAATAGGTCAGGCTTGGTTTAGAAAGCTCCTGATCTGTGTCACTGAGAGAAAAATTAAAAAGTCCCAGGTAAACATACCTTAGAGAAATCTGCTGCTGTCAGAATAAGCAATCTCAGGGTAAAAACTCCTAAAAGTGCTGTATCATCGAGTATTACTTAAATAGGTTAGGGAACTGCACAGAAAACAGAGTCCCCAACTTCCACCCCAATGTAGTTGATAAAAAATAACATAGAAAAGAACAGGAAAGCTGGTTCCCATGGTCTCCAGCATTAATTGTGTATTGTTTTTACATTTCGAAAATTGTATTCATAAATTAATAAACTTATGAAACTAATTCTAGGATCCTATACAACATTCATTTAATGACTTAGCACTGAGACAGGAGAGATTAGAAGCCAAGAATTATACCAAATATGAAGCATATTTAATAACTAAAAAGACTCAGCACTGAATCTGCATTATATCTTACTGAAAAGGTAATTTTTTGAAAACAAATTAAGCCTCTGTTTCCACCTAACTTAACACTTGGCTGCTAAATTAATTTCAATTTCTTTAACTACACTATAATATCTAATTCCAATAAAATGTGCATTTAATTATCACTATAGGATCGCTATGAGTTGGAATCAACCACAGCAGGTTTGGGTTTTTTTTTTTAATGTATCAGAAAATACTAAGTAAAAATTTTTTTAAGACTTACCAGTAGTGAATAACCTCTAGATCTTGGCCTGGAAGCAGTCTAAGAATGCTTTTAAAATATGATATTGTTAGGTGCCGCCAACTTTGTTCTGACTCATAGAGACCCTATGTGCAACAGAATGAAACACTGCATGGTCCTGCACCATCCTCACAATCATTGTTATGCTTAAGCCCATTGTTGTAACCACTGTGTCGATCCATCTCCTTAAGGGTCTTCCTCTTTTTCGCTGACCCTCCACTTTACCAAGCATGATCTTCTCCAGGGACTGATCACTCCTGATAACATGCCCAAAGAATGAGAGACATAGTCTTGCCATCCCTGCCTTCAAGGAGCATTTTGGTCACACCTCTTCCAAGATGGATCTGTTCCTTCTTCTGGCAGTCCATGGTATACTCGATATTCTTCGCTGACACCAGGATTCCAAGGCATCAATTCTTCTTTGTTTTTCCTTATTTATCATCCAGCTTTCACATGCATATAAGGCGACTGAAAAACACCATGGATTAGGTCAGGTACACCTTAGTCACCTTAGGTGACATCTTTACTTTTCAACACTTCAAAGAGGTCCTTTGCAGCAGATTTGCCCAGTGTAATGCGTCTTTTGATTTCTTGACTGCCACTTCCATGGGTATTGATAGTGGATCCAAGTAAAATGAAATCCTTGACAACTTCAATCTTTTCTCCATTTACCATGATGTTGCCTATTGGTCCAGTTGTGAGGATTTTTGTTTTCCTTATGTTGAGGTGGAATCCTTACCTAAGGCTGTGGTCTTTGACCTTCATCATTAAGTGCTTCAAGTCCTCTTCACTTCCAACAAGGAAGGCTGTATTATCTGCATTTTAAAATCTGTACCTATACACTAATTTCATTAATTTTATAATCTGACAGAAGATGTTTTTTAGTTTAGTCATGGAAGGCCAGTGGTTTTTTGTTTGTAAAGAAATTTAAATCAGTGGGTAAGAGACAGCCTGTTTTACCCTTAACAGGTAGGTTTGATTATGCATTGTCTTTACCATTAAAATGAGTCACAAATATGAAAGAGAAGAAAATCATTTCAGAATCCCGCTAGGACCCAATGTACAATCATTTACACTCTTCTTAGAAACTTGATTCAGACTTAGCTTCAGCCAGATCACTTCTATTGCCCAATAGCAAATAAAAAAACTCTTAAAAGAATAAACTGTTCTTCATAGCAGAAAAAAAAAAAAAAAAAAAAACCCAAAAGTGTTTTGAAGCTGAGTTTTCACAGTCTGTGATATACCTATGGCATTTTTTAATGATAAAACAGTCAGTAAAAATAAATTATACAAACCTCCTTTATTATATGCCAAAGGTGATTAGATGCCTACTTCTTTATTCTAAGTAAGCTTAGGGGCAGGGGGGGAAATGAGTAGCTACTGCACCAGATATTGTGCTAAGTTATTACATGTAAACTTAGTTCATGTTCTCCATGGTATATTAAAAAAAAAAAAAAAAAAGGAAAGCTGAAAGACAGTAGCTCAAGGTCATATAGTTATTAAGTGTCAGTGCTAGGTTCCAAGCCCAGCATTTGAACTCAGGTTTTACCGGATTTCAAAGGGTGGTCCAATGGTTAAGCACTGGGCTGCTAATCGAAAGGTCTGCAGTTTGAACCCATCGGCCACTCTGTGGGAGACAGATGTGGCAGTCTGCTTCTGTAAAGATTACAGCCTTGGAAACCCTGTGGGGCAGTTTTACTCTGTCTTATAGGGTTGCTGTGAGGTGGAATCAACTTGAAGGCAATGGGTTTTTTTTTTTTTCTTTACATATCTTGCTGCTTGGTTTCAGGTCATCTGGCACCTTCCAATCATGCAGCTTTCAATGTGATGACCTACCTTAGCAGTGCTGAATAGCTGTATGTAGAACAAAGATAACTGTTTTCCTAAATTCACATTACTCTTTCCTGGGAAGTTTTCTCTCACTACCCTATTCTGGGAATTCTCAGTAGGGCTCTCGGATTCCTTCTCTAAAAGATTTCAAGCAGTGCCATGCCAAACGGTGCATACAATGTGATTTTAAAATCATTCCAGCGTATTTGTCTGAATCAACAAAAACCAACTGTAGCTCAATCAAACTTTGGAAAAGAAAAGACTACATGGGAGATAAACAAATTAAATCATAAGGCCAGGTTTTTAAGGTGCCCCAGATTGTATCACCTCGCTCTTGCATATCTCAGCAGTCACGTTTTCGTGTGTGTGTGACTTCACAGAAATAACAAGCCATTTTAAAAATCCTGAGATGCTTAGAAAAGTACTGTTAACAGACACTGTGCATCCACATATAGCCCACAGCACTGAGAACACTGGAATAAACTTGGAAGTCTGCAATTGAGAAGTTATTTTTAAAACTAAACCAGGTGATAATAAAAAAGGAACTCAGTAAGGGTTACTGAGCCAACAGATTTTATTCTCGGTTTCTGTATTGTTTGTATTGCTCCTTTCATTTCTGACACTATCAATGGCATGACAGTCTGATCAAATCCAGGGCAATTATCCTGTGTCCCTCACACATAGGCTCATTTGATTGTGCTGTGGTCTTTGACCCATATTTTTCTTCAAACAAAAAGTGAAATTATTTATTTGCAAGAATTCTTTTGAACAGTGATTTCAAAGTTTCTTTTTTGAATAGTACATCAATTATAGTTATTATCAAGTTGTCAAACCAATGATAAAGCTGTCTTGACAACCCAACTCCATGATACTTTTAGATTATATTTATATAAAACAAAGACCATAAAATATTTAACTAAAAATGGCCACCAAAGTCACAACACACATGAAGCATCCTGTGCCTTTACTCATGCAGTGTTTACGGGGAGACACATCTATGAAGCTCTTGCCTTCCTTCGTCATTTCCATTCCTCACAGTGAAAACTCAGAGGCTTTCTGACCATCCTGCCGTTTTTGAAAGCCACCAACTACCCAATTTGGTTTAGTGCCAAAAACATTCTACGTACACAACAGGTTCTTAATACATGCTGTCAGAATAAACCTAAGCACTATTAATCTAGGAAATGGTCAAAGAGGGGAGAAAAAAAACACTTTATGATAATGACTGATTTCAAAACAAAACGATGCTAGAATGAGTATTAGGCATGCCACCTATTTCCACCCGGCCCTGAAAAGCGGCAAGACCTTCCAGGTACATTGGATGCAAAATTTGTGAATGTGGAATTCGTAGGTAGTCCACACAAAGAAAATCATTGGTATAGGTTTTTGATGGGGGCAATCTCTTAAAACACACAGGGCTGTTATAAACTGATGGCGTATCCAAATTTGTATGAATGAAATACTGCTTTGAAAAGCCTTTAGGTACAAAATGTTTACTGAGAATTCCTGTAATTTCAAGTGCACACTCCAGAGCTCTTCTTCACCCCGATTTTCCATTGCTTCTGCTGTTTTTACTAAAACTAGTAGCTGCAGAAGTGTAGTGAAGGCAGATTTAAAACCAGACAGGCTATTTCGACTTTTCCCTTTGGAAACAGATAGGAATTGATTTTTTTTTTTTTTTGCCAATTTACCCGTCTTGTAGATGTATCATGCATGAAGCCTCAAGTGGGAGAATTAATATCATTTAGAGGCTTTGTCACAGAAGGAAGAATTCTAGAGTTGTGAATAAAAATGAATGAATTGTTTTACTGCAGAAGCTATGAAAAAATAAGCTGCACCAGCCATAAAATGTTTTTGGAAAAATAGATCCAAAGATGGTTAATATATTTCTATATGAAAAGTGAAGACAAGCTGAATTCCCATCAGTTCTTGTCAAAGTCGGTTTATATAGTGGCTAGACAACAAGTAAGGGCATCGTTAGCAGCTCAGGAAAACCCCAGCAGAAATCACTGAAAATTTCCCCTCTGGGTTCTCATTTTACCCTGGGCAAAACAAAAACAAGCCTAAAGACAATAATACACACTAGAAACTGGACCAGGCATTGAGATGACAGCGAAGTTAAGTCCAACAGAGATGTAGACATGTAGGTTACGGTACAGAGACTAAAAAGAAAAAACAAACATTTTCTTCTCTACAAGTTAGGAAATGGTGAAAATGGATCCCTTTCATATTAAGCAGAAGTAAAAGGTATGCCTTACAGCAAGTTAAAACCACAGCACATATTTGCTTCTGGGACTATGTTAAACTTGTGGTTCGATGAAACTGGCTGGTCCTAAAGACTGGGGAGCACAAAGCTCCTAGCACCACTCCTAACCCAGTCCCTTCTACATCATGCCTGAGCAAGAGCACGTGGGCCTAGAGAAGGCTGCCGTACATAAACTCCATCTGCTCAGAATTTGTGGCAGCGTCAGGGAAGAGAAGGGAAGGAATAGGAAAAAGAGAAGGGAAGGTAGAAGAAGTCACTTTCTGGAACATTTCTTTGTGTCATTAGTGTTATTTCTCATTTTGTTACCAAAGTTTCTGACAAAAAAAGTATGTTAGATTCCAGAGTCTCTGGTTTTACTCTTTTTTTTTTTTAAGCTATATGAATAGCTTACCTGTCAGTGCAAGAGAAATCAACCTCTGGAGGACATTTTGTATGAATGTCGTGGATCAAAGAACGAGATGAGGAATTTTGCTAATCCTTTAAAGATGTAAAAAAAAAAAAAAAAGGATGCAGACTGCCAGAGATGGCTGCCTGAAAGAACTGCGGGATGGGAAGTAGAAAGCTCTGCAGAGTAAAACGGTATCACACGCTTAAAAGATATGACTAAAAACCACGGTCAAGAACACAACTTCATTTGAAGCACAAATAATGGATTCTGTAAGTGGGATATTCAGCAAATGTGTCTCTGCACGATTCAGAAGTCTCTAACCAGGAATGTAATGAGTGCACAAGAAAAGGTTCAGAAACCTATGGAGACTGGTAGGTTCTCTCATCTTCTGGTATCTTTTACTTTCCAAATTATATCAAGTCCTAAAATTAGGAAACAGAACACAAAGCCAAGATTTACTACTGCACCGGACTGAAAATTATTAGCAAATATAGAATGAAAATAAAACAAAATGTCCACAAATACCTAAAAATTGCCCTTCATTTTTAATCTTGCTAAATTTCAAACCCATGTTCAAGCATTTAATAAGCAAAAATGCCAAAAAGGTAAAATGGATTCAATAATTTTCATGTCATAATGGATGTAAAAGTTTAGATCAGTAATGTCCAAACTCTTTTGGTCCTGGGCTAAAAAATTACGTTAAAACAATTGAGTTGGTATCACCAATATATTTATTTAGATAGTATTTACTACTATATTTGTGCACTATATATGTGCCACACACTACCAATAAAAATTTTGAAAGGATATTTTTAAAATTTTTTTAGAAATATTTTAAAATATTTTCTTTCCACACTGAAATGGATCATCTTTGTACCCCTTGGGATGGCAGCAGCCCACTTCAGAAAATACGGATTTAATCCATTAATGGGTGTGAAGGACAACATGGAGTCACACAAAACTCTCACACATACACGTGTTGAGATTTTGCAGTATTTTACCCCAAATACCTAAAATTTAAATGTAGATCTGTTCTTTATCTAGAACCTTTTTAAACCAGTGGTGAGGAGAATAAAAACACAGAAATCAGGGGTTTCAAAGATTCTGTTTTTATTATTTCCAACTGCTGCACTTTATTCAGCAACTACTACGTGACAAGCATTTTATATTATTTACATGTTTAATTCTCACAAGAACTGTAAAGTAGGGATGATTTTCCCCATTTATAAAAAAAAATAAAACCGAGGTTTCATGTTGACTATATCTTGCAAGTAAGTGGTCTGAGACTGAGACTTTAAAACCACAAATCAAAATGGTCAAATTATGGGACCTTATGTGAAGAGCCCAATGGGTTTATGTGAAGAGCCAAGCATTTAAGCTTTTTCATTATTTTATTTATTTGTGGCTGCCTCCTTAAAGCAAAGAGAAGGAACTGAAAAATAAGCTCTTGAGTTTT
Organism: Loxodonta africana; assembly: GCF_030014295.1. Taxonomy (NCBI): domain Eukaryota; kingdom Metazoa; phylum Chordata; class Mammalia; order Proboscidea; family Elephantidae; genus Loxodonta; species Loxodonta africana. Next base: position 111,245,216 of record NC_087343.1, on the reverse strand, counting down.
AAAAATTACCTCAAAAAAAAAAAAAACAGTTCTGAGACACCCTTCACTCCCCCAGCCCTGACCAAGCCAATAGTCCTTTTATGTGCTTCAAAGAGGCCCATGGGAGAGAATTCTGGGGTGGCCTCAGTTGTTAGACAAACTAGGCCCACAGGCAGATTCTACTGATGTGGAGTCATCAGAAATCACAGAGCCTCACAAGCACTGTTTCCAAAACAACATCCCCTAAACTTAAAGATACAAGGGAAAGATTAGTCCAAAGGACTAATAGACCACATCTACCAAGGCCTCCACCAGACCAAGTCCCGTACAACTATAGACGGTGCCCAGCTACCACCACTGACTGCTCTGGCAAGGATCACAATAGATGGTATACCCGACAGAGCTGGAGAAAAACGTTGAACAAAATCCTAACTCAAAAAGAAAAGACCAGACTTGCTGGCCCGACAGAGACTGGAGAAACCCTGAGAGTATGGCCCCGGGACACCCTTGCAGCTCAGTAATGAGGTCACTCCTGAGATTCACCTTTTAGCCAAAGATTGAACAGAGGCCCATGGAACAAAACAAGACTAAAAGGGTGCACCAGCCCTGGGGCAGGTACTGGATGGCAGGAGGGAACAGGACAGCTGGTAATAGGGAACCCAGGGTTGAGAAGGGAGAGTGCTGACATGTCGTGGGGTTGTTAACCAATATCATAGAACAATGTGTTTACTGTTAGATGAGAAACTAGTTTGTTCTGTAAACCTTCATCTAAAGTACAATTAAAAAAAAAAATTCTCAAACCTAAAAAAAAAAAGAGCGAGCAAGAGGAAGAACTTGTTAAGGATGTATTTCAGAGCTTGCAGAGCAGGGCATTCCCTTCTGCATGGGGGAAGAAAAGCTGTGGAGAGAAAGGAAGCGGGATCCCCTCCCCACTCTTCTCACCAGGCTGATTTTGCAGTGACTTTCTCTCCAGGGTACAGAGTGTATAGCTGTGTTTCCAGATAGGGTCCAAAACTGGCTACTTGGTACCCCAAAACTTGTCCACCTTCCAGACACAGATGCAACTGACAGCTATGTAAACTCTGGACCTTCAAAGATGCACTAAATGAGAAGCCCCTAGAGGCTAGGGAAGTTTTTTGCATTAGAAGAAATGCTGATTGCAAAATCCTGCCGGGCAGTTTAAGTACCATGATTTGAAATCTCACTGCTAAGTTCTTCACCAGAAAATGTGGGTCAAACTTCAGTAATGCTCAATATGATTTCCTTTCCTGGAAACTTTTACAAAGATATATGACATACTTTTGTCTGAGTTGGTTTGAATAGTAGAAGTCAAAGGGATGAAACCTGAGGTCTTTTCCAGTTTGATATTGCAATATAGGCGTTTTCTTTGGCCTGGGATGTCTTCTCGCCTATCTACTTGACAAACTCCTCTCCACCCTTCAGGCTCAAGCATAGCTTCCCTGGTGAAGCCTTCCCCACATTTAAAGGTAGAATTAGAAACTTTCTCCTCCATGTACTCAAAAAACACTGAAATCTATTTTTATTAAAAGTGCTATTTTCAAAATGTTAACTTTGTTCTTGACTGAAGACTTCTGTGTCCTACTCATCTTGTATTCCCGTGACTTATCACAGTAGCTGGCACATAGTATAAATGACAATAAATACTTGTTGGATGAATAAATTAAGCTTGAATCCATGAATTTTAAGATAAATTACAGTAGTTTGGTCTTAGTGGTTCTATTTCAAACAGGAGTACTTGTTTTTATATATCTTATAAAAAACTATCATAGCCCTCTGAGCATTCCATTTGTAGCCTCCTAAGATCTCGATGGCACTAGTTTTTTTTTTTTTTTTAAGATCACTAGGGAAACCCTGGCGGCATGGTGGTTAAGTGCTATGGCTGCTAACCAAAGGTCGGCAGTTCAAATCCACCACTAGGCTCTCCTTGGAAATTCTGTGGGCCAGTTCTACTCTGACCTATAGGGTCCCCGTGAGTTGGAATCGACTCAATGGCAACGGTTTGGTTTTCTTTTTTTGGTTTATGATCGCTACGGTTGCCATGAGTCAGAAATGACTCAACAGCAACTAGAAGATCACTACATCTGGTCATGAATGTTATACAAAAGAACTTTCTTTCATTACTAGTTGGATTATAAATCTAGCATAATACAAATTAGACGGCCCTTACAACTCTTCTAATTCATGAATTATGAACCATTATTTTCAGCATTTTCTATGGTTTCTATAGTGAGAGACCTGGTCTGGTGTGGAAAGTCATGCTTTCAGTTATTTATTCTCTAGTATCTATTCTAGTCAAAAAGTTCCTCAAAAAAAAACAACAAACGGAAGACTTAAAGAAAATTTGAAAAAAAAAAAAAAAAGCATACTCTCTATCTATTGCACTTTGAGGGCCTGTCCCAGCAAACAAATAAATTTCTAGGGAAAAAAAAAAGTTAGCTAGTGTTATACCAAATGCAATACAGTACCCCCTTTCCCTAAAAAGAATAAAAGTCAATTTGTCATGCTTAATGAATATCTTTTTGAACTGTAACTGGATTACCTTATACAGCCTACCACAAAATAGTATTTCAAAAAAATCTTCTATGTATCCTAATCCTTTACATTTTTTCCTTATAACTGAATTAATCTATTAGCTGAGCATGACATTGAAAATATACGTGAAGTATTAATAGGACTAACAAAACAAATTTTTATAAGTATTAGAAAACAAAACACAGAAATCTACGAAATAATCCAGGGTTCTAACTGATCATTACAAAAGATGATCTGTAACTAAGAGACTTCTTAAGCAAAACACTTTTCATAGAGTTTCATTTCTTACACAAACTGTGTCAAAAAGGTATATTCATAAATGTACTTCTGACCTTATATAACCAAAGAAAACATTCTTCCCTCAGGATGGAGAGAAGGGCTGTGCAAGGGGACAATCACTAAAATATCCATTGATTTATTCTCATACCTCTCGCCTCCCCTGGCCCCCACAGCTCCAATGCTTCAGTTCCTTATTCCTCCACCCTGACCCTTTTCTTCTAGAAACTGTCAGCAGGCAGGTGGAGGTAACAACTAAACATTGTTGACACACCATTATCAGTTTCAGAATCAACTGTTCTGCTAAGATTTTTTCCTTCCCTAAAGTCTTAGTTCTCCCAACTTCCCTAGGAAGGTATATTTGAGAGAAAAAAAAGTCTTACATTCCAAGTTCTATACACATCAGCCATGTAGGTAAGCACCCCCAATAAGCCGACCTAGCTACTGCAGAAAAATGAACAAGATTGCTATTTCTCAGATTTCAGCCCCAGAGGATTTATGTCCCCTTTCTTAAATTGCTTTTTTTCTGCAAAACACTCACTTGGCATGTAGCTTATGCTAACTTATCTCCTCTCCCAGTAAGAAGCATGTCCTTGAAGGAGAAAACTCTATCTTGAACCCACTCTCTCCAGTGTGCCTGCCTGTATGTGCTTAGTATATACTTTGTGGGTGACAGCAGTGGAGACCATTCTCCTGCTCTCGGGTTTTAGGATAAAATCCAGGATGGACTCTTAGTCAACAAAGTTGCGATCACTTTTCAATTCATACTGTCAGCCACGGCAAGGAGGGGGAGCAGGTTTTACCTCCTATGCAATGCAACAGATTCAGCTGCAGCTCCTAAAGTGCTAGGTTAAGAAAGAAAATGAGGTCACATATGGATGCTGAGAAAGACTGCTGTGGTGGATTAGTGATGTCTGCCACATGCATAGGTGAGTAGTACAGTAGTACACATGCTCCGTATTTGTCTTCCAAGCTTTTGCCACTTAACCAAGATCTGAATTTCAGTAAGTTCAAGAACTTACCATATAAATTCCTTTCCCTCACTGAAACACTGGCCAAGGACAGAGGATTAAGTCTTCTAAATACATATTTCCATGTGTAACTTTTACATAAAAGTTTGGTGAAGAATCCTCTTCCAAGTTAATCACACTAAAGGTCGACATCATGGGCCCCAAATTCTCTCCTCTTGCCACAGACACACAGTATGAACCCTTTCTTGATAGCCTTCAGTAGAACTTTGAAAGGGCCACCAACTTTTCCATGAAAGCAGTAGCATCAAAGCTCTTCTTTGCAGAAAAATATCTCAGGATCACTGAAGGCGTCCACTGACTGTGCATCACTCTCTTCTATCTCAGCGGATGCTGTACCCTTCTGTTTAAGAAGTTCCCTTTTCTTATCCTGTGTCCTCCCATAAACCTGTACATCAAACACAGCCCCAAGATCAGAAATGACAAAGTTCAGGAGATTTGAGTTCAGACTTTTCTTCTGAAATCATTTGATAAAACCTCGCCCAAAGCCATTTCACCACGATTAAGACTACAAATTCAACATTCTTTCTGGCTGAAGTAAAGAGATGTCCTAGAGTCTCGGCAAACTCAAAATAACAAATTAAATACGTTCTTCTTTTGATTTGCTTTTAGTAGTGTTCTAATCAACCAGAAAAATACTGAACTTCTTTCTAATGTAAAATATCAGAGAAGTGCATTTCATAACTCTTACCTTAAAAAGCACATCACGAAAGTGAAGCCCATCATGTGCTGACAGCCTCCACTTCCAGTTTTATCACATATTTCCAAAACAATCTTACTAATCAATTTCCATTTCCCTAATCAAATCATATTGTCTAAAAAGGCAATTTTACTTAATACTTGAGTCTTCTGCACATTAATGTACACCCTTGCTCTCTCTCCACCCCAACTATTCTAGAGCATTTATGTGGTTTATAAATCACTTGACATTTCTCCTATTTCCTCTGATTGAGAACAAACCACTCAGGTCCGGGTCATTTAAAATTTCCCTTAAAAAAAAAAAAAAAAAAACTTACAATGGTTATAATGGAATTAAAGCCTTCCCAAAAGTATGTTAGAAATACTATCCTTCGTAGATAAGTGAGAATGTAAGTTAAAATGGATTGCTTTTCTCAAAAAAATCTTCATTCTTTAAAGACCAATTTGCCTTTAAAAGTTAACTTAGAATCTTCCTGAAAGCTTCCCAAATCCCACATATTGTTACCATCATTTCAATGTAGGAAAAAGACAGTGACATACACACTGGCATGACAGGGCATGAGATGCCATGACAGGCCTAGACAGAGGGGTCTGGAATAGCGACCAGGGTAGGCGGGGGTCCACAAGATCTGGGGGTCCTGCCAACTGGGAAGGACCAACCCCACGGTCATTTTCTTCACTGACTGCTGGCTACAGAAGCCCTAGAACCAGAGGTGCAAAGCACAGCCAGATGGAAGTCAGAGGAACAAAAGAAACTCACCTCAGACTGAAGTAAGGATTGGCATACTATTGCTGATTTATAAGTCAGCTGAGCCCTACCTAATACATGGCATTTTGTGAAACAAAAAAAAGTTTTTTTAAACCTGTGTGGTGCTGTAATGTGTAAGAGGAAAGGTACTATAAAATAGTATCAGGTATATTCTATCTGAAATTGTGCCCCGCTTAGTAAGGAATATTAAATTGAGTGAAAGTTTTAAAAAAGGGTTGAAAAATAGAAACTATGTTAAAAGCCTGAAGAAAATGGGATTTTTTTTTTTCAGGTAGAAAAAGATCCAGCCTACCATATGAGCACAAATCCAGAGTGTAGAGAAAGCAAGTCTAAACTAACGGAAGCCTCAGCAAAACACATTTTGAAAACTACTGACACAGAACTTTGATAATTCTCTTTCTAGAAAACCAAATTTAAAGTTCTGTCTCTACTAACCAGGTAACAGTAAATATCTCATATGTATATTTCTAACCCTACCTTTATTTTTGCCAGAGAGCTTCACCTGTCTTTATGTAAAACAAAAAAGCTTTTTTTTTTTTAATTTTGCTGAAGAAGTTATTCAGGCACATGAGCAGTGCCAGATTTCACCTGCACACAGTCGTGTTCCCTAACAGACCGAGTACGAATCATTATCGGGTTTACAACCTTTCCCTTGAAATGCCAATGAGCACACAGCTAAAGGTTTTTAACAAAAATGAAGCCTAAAAATAAGGGACTCATAGGAACCCTGTAAGATAGAATTGCCATAGGGTTTCCTAGGCTATAATCCTTACGGGAGCAGAACGCTGAGTCTTTTCTCTCATGGAGCCACCGGGTAGGTTCAAACTGCCGAGTCTTCGGTTAGCAGCCGAGTGCTTAACCACTGAGCCGCCAGGGTTGCTACGACTCAGAATCAACTCAACAGCATACAACAAACACCAAATAAGTGCTCAGGTGGAACTCCTGAAGAGTAATTCGTCTATTGATGATGGCCCTCGTTTAAAGCACCACACAACAATGTGTGTTTACATCACCCTTTTATTTCATTGTTAAGAGTTAGAAATAACACAATTCCACAGGGTAAATCATCAATAAATAACGGTGTTTAATCATTAAACGTAAAAATTCCAACTCTTTGGCATCTGACAGGATTCTATTTCTTGTCAAACTAATGACTGTATATAGTTAATCTTAGTGATCATTCGTCAATACAATATGTTACAAAGGTGCAATTTACTTTGAAATATACAACAGCTGAAAATTTCCAGCCTACCAAGAAATCTGATCAACTCAGTTAAGATCTGCGCCAATTTACCCAAGGCTCTTTCACATAGTTTGCCTCAATGAAAGTATAATAAATGCTCATTAAGAGAGTTCCTAGGGTTTTCTTATACTTACTCTGTTCTAAACAAGGTTTGCCGTCCATTCTGGCTAAAGAAAAAGTCACAATTACATCAGGAATGACCCACTCATTAATTAAAAGGTGTTCCTATTTCGTAAGCAAGATTGCTAATACCTAAGAAAACTCACAGCTCCCAGAACAAAATTTAAAATATGCAGTTCTATGCTGCCAGAAATGCCAACCAATTCAGTAATAAATTGCACCTTCAAGAGTCAAAAAAAGAAAAGAAAAAAAAAAAAAACTTTTACAAAAGGTAAGTTACATACATTTTTCTTCTCAAAACATATTCAAGAAGAGTTGAGCTGTATTTGTTACTAAAGCCAGGGCATTATTCCTTTAGCAACAAATTAAACCAGTGCAATTGACATAAATTTTTAAGTAATCCAGGATTAACCCATTAAAACTGTAGAAGCACTTTAGGCTCCTACACTAATCCTAGAAACTGGAATTTCAATGAGTGCTTGTGCCGCACAGAACTAAAACTGGAATGACCCAATGTCATGCTGAATGGTATCATTTCATACTTAGTTTAAGCATTCGATAGTAGAAGTCATGAGTTCATCTATTAAAAGTTCCATTCACTTACAGAACATTCAGATGCAAACAGTATTATGTCTATAATCCACAATTGGAAGAATCCTTTCCATATTAAAGTTCCAGATAAATTTTAAATTAGAAAATAAGCACTAAGGAAACTTTTTCAGCTTACGAAAACTTCATATTGGAAACCTTCTGGAAAAGCTTCCCCCTACTCATTGCAAAATAAATACTTTGTATCCCAAATTTAATTTTATTAAGACACACTTTAATAACGCTATAAAGAAATAGTTTACAACCATAGAGAAGATCAATAACTTTCCATGCGGAAATAAAAAAATTCATAGCTCAATAATATTACTGAGGCAAGTGAAGAAAGGTTATTCTCTTGTCAATCTGAAATGTTAATTCTTTTTTTTCAGTGCAAAACCAGTTATAAAATATTTAAACTCAATATTTAAAAATAAAAAGTGGTCCAATTCAGCCATGTTCAAGTTCTCAATTTCATAAAACAAATCATTACATACATTTTATAGTAAAATACAGAGATTAAAGTACTTGAGTACTTAAGATATAAATTTCTAATGAATCATACCAAGTCAGCAACAATCAAGCAGTTAACATTCCCAATCTGAGTGTCAGAACCATAAAGATGGCATTACTGTACCAAAGCCTTTTTTTCCTAGCTAAAAAGCTATACAAACTACTGGTCAACATTCTGTTTCCTTTGCAGTTGCGTGCTCTAGAATGATTTTCCCAAGTACCTGTGATTTCATTCCCATATTCAAAATTTGATTCAGACAATTTTTACGTTCCAGGAACACTTAGCTGATATAACCATCTATAATGTGAAGAGTCTTGTACAGAGTACAGCAGTGGATTTTTCTAGCCAAGTGTAGGCTGACCTAAACTGGTTTAAACTCTCTGCAAGTCATTCATGTGTTATTCCTAGCAAACACACGGTCCCCTCTGAGGGTTAGGTGTTGAAGCTGGTACTGTAGCACTTCTGTGTCAGCTGGCTCCTTGATGTTCATTTTATCTAGATTGAGGTAGTCCAGGGATTTGGAGTGTGCCCTCTTACCTTTAAGAAGACAAAGTGGCAGAGGCCCATGGAGGGCTTTATAAGGTTCATAAGGTAAAGATTTAGTGCACTTGTCTCCTGAGCTGGGCATCCGCCTTCTCCTCCTGCCATTGACAGCTGGAATCTCATACGGCTGGTAGTACCTACTTCTGGTTTTATACAAACGAGAGGAACGTGCGAGTCCTGCATCTAGCTGTTTGGAGCGCAAGGAAGGCATGGCTTCTCCCTTACTCTCTTCACCTCCCGTGCACTTCTGGGCTAACTTCAGGAGTTCCTCACCAGTTGTGAAGCCAACCAAATAGTTAGAGTCCATGTGGAGGATCTGGTAGCCTGACACAGTCCGACGCATTGGTGAGCATGGCGTGCTGGAGCAGCGGGGCTTCTCTGCCTCTGCCTTTCCTGGGGAGCTCGCCTCGGCCGCGGGTAATGGCAGGGAAGCCAGGGTACTTCTGGACTCTCCATTAATATCTACTTCCATTTTAGGTACCAGTCTGCACACTCCTAAAAGTAAACAAACTCAGATTAGAAAAATGCAATGTCCAGAACCTTTGGCTAAGCTGGATCATTTTAGAAGGCTCAGAGAACACGAACTAGCACTTGCCTGAAAACCAGCCTATACAACTGACAGATTGTCTCCGTTAAACATTTCACAGCAGGCATGAAATGACCACTACTTCTCTGCCTTCGAGAACTCAAAGGTAGGTGAAACTGAAGCCTGAAGTACTATTTAAAGGTTCAGATGATGAAGCAAACAGAAAACACCACCTTTCTAACTGCAGTGCTCCCTTCAATTATGAAAAGTTTATTCTTTGGTGCAATATTAAGCTAATTATAATACAGATCTCAACACTAAGCAAACAAAAATAATCATTCTCGGTTTCATAAGGGTCCATAAAGTATTTCCAACTTAAAAATTAAAATCATCACATTTTTCATCTTTGACTTAAGTGTTCACCTCTTCATACCTGTATTCCTTTTCAACTGTGTTCAAGGGGTAAATAATAAAAGATAAAAGCTGATCAAATTCTGCGAAAAATCCAACTTACACCTAAAAAATGATTTTAACGGAGGGAGGAATTTTAAGGGAAGTTTCTCCCAAGCCCTGTAAATGTCCCTTTTCCATACCCACAATGAATTATTTTCATAAAACCATTTTGTGGTATAAAAGTTAATCCTAAATCCAATAAATCAGGTAATTTTTAATATTAAAGATACATAAAATATCAAACATCATTTGGGTATTTAATCATAAAATATATCACTGATTTGACAGCTTTTTTTTAACTTTGCAATAATTAAGACATTCTACTTTTGAGTAGTCTGACAGAAAAGTATTCACAATGACTACTGTTGCTCATTACAATTATCCCATTACATAATTTGAAAATGCCACTGACCAGGAGCACCACGTATAATGGCCAGATTCCTAAAAAAGCTACAGATAATCAAATTTTGGAAAATATTTTTCTAACAGAATTAAGTGTCAATGTCATTCCTGAAAAAACTACTTCTGAGTAATCTTCAATTTGAAGTAGATAACCCAGCTTAAAGTATCTCAGATCACTAACCAAAATAATATCAAATAACTGATTTTAAGATAAAAATTTTATAGAAACAGCCTAACATATTAAAGAACTCTTATGAATCCTTTCATAAAGCAAATATTCATTTCCCAATTAAAGCATTTTCTGAAGTTTGGGTATTAATTAAAATCCAAGAAAGCTAAAACAAACAAAAAAAAACCAACAGAACTTATTCCTTCCTTTGTATGCTAGAAAATAAACAAATCAAACTTACAAAGATGTTACCAGATACTGTACCATTCTCATTTAGAGTTATTTTAATTCCTAGACTATTTCCAATTTTAATTTAACCAAAATACCCTATTCCTTCAAACTTCTAGAAGGAATGGCTTTATTATATTTTATTAATGCAAAAAATAAATTTACTTTGGATTATGTACTTTATTTCTCTATCAATAGGATCAGACTAGCAAGTGACTACCAGCTCTTTACTTTGACCTGCATATAAAAACCTGAAGGTTTCTTGTCTACTAAGCTTGAGAGGACCATTAGGAAGCCTCGCCAAATTTTCATGCTAACAAATAAATGTTTACCCTAAGCCAAACAACAAAATTTCTCTTCCTCACTAATACCCTTCCTTTCTCACTAATTCTGTAGACCAGAAACAGTACAAGGGGACATACCCAAGGCTTCCACCCTATATGGCCTGATAAGCAGCTACAGACAGAGGCTATTTCTCTAATACTGCATTCTGAAAGACAAGGAGGGAGAAAGACCTGGTGATCTGCTTCTGTAAAGATTACATCCAAGAAAACTCTCACGGGGCAGCTCACATGGGGTCACTATGGCTCAAAATCGATTTGACGGCAGCTAACCACAACATCTTCAGTTACGTTTGCAGAGCCAATAACACCATAAAAATTATCACAGAGCTCAGGCAGAACCCGGAGGTTCATTAAGCATCTATTCATCTGAAGGACAATGATTTAACCTAGATTTTTAAGTAGAAGAAACAGATGTGATTTAAGAGCTCTTTTAAATCAACCAAGCAGCCTGGTGGAAGAAACTTACCCAGGATTTGCTGAGGCAGACAACACACTTCTGATAGAAAATACTAGTTAGCCAGAAAGTTGGAGAAACCATATCTGATATCCTCTAAAACAAATATTTAACCCAGTAACTAAGTCAATGCAAAACAGGCCCATTCTCTACACAAAAATCCAATTCCAGGGTCTCTCTGTGATAAAACCTGAAAAGGCCAGTTTTAAATATTACATACACACCTACTACCTGCTTAACTTCTGATGAATAATTCTAAAAGCAGGAAAACAGTTTGGATCTTTTAGCTATTAAAACATCAGTACTGTTGCTCCAAACAATAAATAATGTGTTTTCAAAACTAAAAGCTTTTTTAGGTATTCTTATTGGTCTCTCCTATGTATTGCCATACACAGTAAAGAACAATTTAAAGGAAAAAAAAAAAAATCTGCTGCAAAAGACCTCTTTAAAGTGTTAAAAAACAAAGATGTCACTTTGAGGACTAAAGTGTGCCTGACCCAAGCCATGGTGTCTTCAACTGCTTCATATGCATGCAAAAGCTGGACAACAAATAAAGAATACCGAAGAAGAACTGATGCCTTTGAATGATGGTGCTGGCAAAGAATACTGAATATACCATAGCCTACCAGAAGAACAAACAAATCTGTCTTGGAAGAGGTACAGCCAGAATGCTCATTAGTAGCAACGATGGTGAGACTTTGTCTAACACACTTTGAACATGTTGTCAGGGGTGACCAGTCCCTGGAGGACATAATGCTTGGTAGAGGGTCATCAAAAAGAGGAAGACCCTCAACAAGATGAATTGACACAGCGGCTGTAACAACGGGCTCGAGCATAACAGCGATTGTGAGGATGGCACAGGACCAGGCAGTGTTGCGCTCTGTTGCACACAGGGTTGCCATGACTCGGAATCAGCTTGACAGCGCCTAATAACAACAGCGTATTGCCATATGTACAAGGACATCTTCAGGTCTTGAAAGCCATGTAGGAACATGAATGGTACAGCCTGGAGTCTCCAGTGGCAAATGTTTCATTTTTAGTTGGTGGAATACTGACTAAGCAACACTCCTCCCATCCTTCAATGTGATAGGAAACAAAACTGTTTATGTTATTAAATCATTGAGAATTTCCCAACTAAGTTAATAAATATTGGAGCATGATCCTGAGAGGAGTAACTAACATAATGCATTTTTCTCAGGTTACCTTTCAAATAGGCAGAAGTGGTTTAGGCACTGTCCCGTGTGAAAAAAGGGAAGTCCAGGTCCTTCTAATTCCAGAATTCTATTTTTAAAGGGTGATGCTAAAGACAACAAAGATTGCACAGTTTCAAAGTCAACATGTTTTGTCATGTGGGTGTCTAATCTTTTCCACTGCATAACTGCTTACTAAAAAGCATTCATCAAGAAGCTGAGCTACTATATATACAGCCTCTGTTTAGCAGTATATTCTTCAGATTTTACCAGGAAAAACTCTTCATGGGTTTGTTGGAGCCCTAGTGGCACAGCGGTTAAGGGCCTGGCTGCTAACCAAAAAGTCGGCCACGTGAATCCACCAGCCACTCCACGGAAACCCTGTAGGACAGTTCTACCCTGTCCTATAGGGTCGCTAAGAATCGGAATCAACTCGATGGCAACGGGTTTGGTTTTTCAGTTTTTGGTAATTTATGACTTAGCATCTTGTTTCACATTTTATAATAAACCTTGTATCCAAAAAGTACACTGCCAAGATAAATGATTACAAAGCACTCTTGTAAATATTATTGTAGGTATGTGCAATGGGCGCCCCTCCCATTATATCAGTAAGAATAAACTCTAAATCAAGAAATCAGGTCTACTGCTAATTTCTCTATCTCAGAACACTAAAACTCAGAGACCCGTTATGCCCTTACTGTTTCCATTAATGCCCTTCTTGTAGAGTTTGGAACAAACACTGGAAACATAAAACAGAAACAGTTTAAATCTTATAATAACAAAAGCAGCAAAATTTCTAGAACCGAAAATGAAACAAGAATAGAAAAGTCACCTTGAACAAGGCTTTTAAAACTGAGTTTCTTAGACAAATACCAGGAACAAATATAATTTTTTAAATGACACCTGTGGTTGTTAGGTGCCATCAGGTGGATTTTTGACTCACAGCAACGCCATGTGACACAGCAGAATTGCCCCCATTGGGTTTCTAGGCTGTAATCTTTACAGGAACAGGTTTCCAGATCTTTCTCCCATGGAGCCTCTGGATGGGTTCGAACTGCCAACCTTTCAGTTAGCAGCCAAGCGCTCAACCATTATTGTACCAAAAGGGCTCCTTAACTGACACCTAGGCATGTTCAATAACAAATTCCCCATAATTCAATCAGTAACAACCGAAAAACCTGGCAACGTTCATAGATGCTACTATATCTCTTTGAATTACAGGAAGATTTAAAACAAGACAAACTAACAGTTACATATACCAGAAACATTATACACAGAGCATGTTTTAAAAGCATCAGTACAGCAAGCAAATGTCAATTTCTGCTCCAATCCAATATACTGGCTGAGACTAAAGCAAACAGGTCCAAACCACAACACGTGTGTAGGAGAACCTGGTACACCAGGGTGAGTCCATTCAAAGCCCTGTAACCTGTATGGAATCTGCACAGCTCTGAACACTCTCTAAGAGGTCAAACTTCCCTAAACTTTTGGCACAAACAACAATATTTTGAAAATATAACCTATATGCCTTAGCTCCTTCAACAGGTTCTGAAAATAGCTGGTAGGTTTCACAACTGCTATACAAAGAATTCTTTTTGAGAAACACTGCATCCTAACACCTGTACTTCATCTAAGAAACTCAAAGAATTCATTGCTTCACTAACTTTCACATATGTGGGTTTAGTTATGCATCAGTGACACACTTATTTCTTCTTGAAAAAAAAAAACCCCACATACTAAAGCTTTAAATGAGATGTCAAAAGGCATGAAATTCTATCAATAAAAGCTCATTCCATTGACTTATTTTCTTTTTGCTGTATTCTCTTAGAACACCTTTATTCTCCTCTGTCACTGACTGAATTCATTTATCAGAAATGTTTTTCATGACTAGAGAGATCAGGTAAAGTTTGAGTGTAACGGATAGAAAGCAAAGCAACGGTTCCCAAAAAAGAGAAGGTGAATTTGCTCCCAGACACCTCCTGATATTGCCGCTGACCAGAGTCAGTGACACATTCCAAAACCCAAGACTTCTGTAAGAAATTCCAGAAATGAAAACGATGAGTCAGAATACATGCTTCTTAAATTCTGACAGCAAGTACCACAAAACTTTATTTTAATGCTTTCACTTTTTTACAAGGAAAATGTACTTATTACTTCATGTAAGTAAAAATCAATTTAAACACTTTTTTTAAGAAACTTACAATCCACATCCTCACCAGAAGTGTTTGGTTTCTCCATAGTTTGCTCATTAGCAGGTATTACCAAGGAACAAAGGAAGAAGATGTTCCTAATAGATAATGTGTTTGATCTTTCCAAAACAGGCCAAAAAAAAGACACCATGTCTATTCTTTGACCTCAACTCTGGCATTAATTTCACATGTAACACTAAGACATTCTCCTCCTCAGTTTAAAACAAACAAACAAACAAAAACTAATTGTTACATTTTCCTTCACAATAAAGGAAGATAACATTTATACTGTTTTTTATACTGTATACCTGTTGCCATCGAGTTGATTCTGACTCATAGCCACCCTACAGGACAGAGTAGAACTGCTCCATAGGGTTTCTAAGGAGCAGCTGGTGGATCTGAACTGCCGACCTTTTGGCTAGCAGCCTGAGCTCGTAACCCCTCCGCCACCAGGGCCCCGTATACAACACTATAGCACTTTAAAATGCTAGTACTTGCTGGGTACAGCAAGCCAATGCTAATTCCTGCTCCAACAGGAACTTTTTGGCTGAGACTAAAGCAAACAGGTAGAAACCACGACACACGTGTAGGGGAGCCTGGTGCACCAGGATGAGCCCATCTGAAAGACTGCAATCTGTATGGAATCTGCACAGCTTTAAATGCTCTCCAAGAGGCTAAGCTTCCTTTTGGCACAAACAGCAACATTTTGAAAGTATAACCTATATACCTGAGCTCCTTCAACAAGCTCTGAAGTTAGCTGATAAATTTCACAACTGCTATACAAAGCAGAATTCTTTTGGAGAAGCACTGCATTCTGGGATTTTTTTTTCTACCAGGCTTATCAAATAAATTCACTCCCAGTAATCAAAAAAACTGCTCCATATGCTCATACTGTTTTTAGTAACACAGAATACCATATAAGAAAAAATAGATATGAGTCTGTCTTAAGTATATAGAACAAAAGTGTCATGTCAACAAAATCCTTTTCAAGAGAATTTGAAGCAAGCCATTCAGATGGAGCAAATTCTTGGGAAATGGGGTCTTCTAAGCATGACTCTTAATCATCAGTCTAAGGATAATATAGAGTCATCTAGTTTCAAAAGCCAAGATCATTTTGGAGATCACCTATCACAACCTTCTGATTATAGAAAAGAGAACCCTGAAGCCACAAAGGCAGGGACTTGCCCAGAGCAGGCAGTCAGTGACAGTAACTACAACTCAGGTCGCCTAGCTCCAAGTTCCAGGGTCCTTCCACCTCATCAGGCTGTGTGTGCTTCGAGCATGTGGTTCCCAAACATGTCTGCACACTGCAGGCGCCAGTATCAAAAAATACTCATGTCTGTGTTTCACCCATACATTTAGGATTTAATTGGTCTAGGGTGTTGCTTGGACTTTGTAAATTTTAAAAGATCCCCACTTGATTCTAATATACAGGCAAGTTTGGGAACTTGTCAGAATGAACTTACCAGATAGAAAAATTTCACTCCTGTGAACTCCCCACCCTTTTTTGTTTTTTTTTTTAAATCAGTATTTAGTCATATGGTGGGTATCACTTTGGGCTGCTTCCAGTCCTGCTAACAGCCTATCCCTGAGGCCTTCTAATTTACTGTTTCTAATCAATTGTGGGCTGGAAATATCTGCTAACCACACTTGTTAAAACTGGATTAAAAATAAAACTAAATCTGTGCTAAATGAGGATGGGGGCTCCCTCATCTACATACACTTTCATACAGTTATTTTAGCTACTTAGAAACCACTGACGGGCACTTTGGAAAACATTTTGGGAATTTTTAATAAACATAAATACGTACTTATTGAACAACCCAGTAGCCCCAATTCTAGGTATTTACCTAAGATAAATGAAAGTAAATGCCCACACAAAGACTAGAATGTGAATGTTTATAGCCATTTCATTAACAATCACCCAAAACTGGAAATGATCCAAATGTCCATCAACAGGATAATGGGTAAACACACTGTGGTCCAAGGGAATATCACTATCATAGATTGAATCGTGTCCTTTAAAAATACATACATCAATTTGGCTAGGCCATGATTCCCACTACTGTGTTACAGTCCACCACCTTGTCATCTGTTGAGATTTTCTTATGTGTTGTAAATCCTATCTCTACGATGCTGACGAGATGGGATTAGCGGCAGTTATGTTAATGAGGCAGGGCTCAATCTACAAGATCGGATTGTGTCTTGAGCCAATTTCTTTTGAGAAGTGAGCAGAGAGATACGGGGACCTTATACCACCAAGAAAGCAGAGCCAGGAGCAGAGGGCATCCTTTGGACTTGGGGTTTCTGCACACAGAAGCGCCCAGACCAGGCAAAGACTGATGACAAGGGCCTTCCTTCAGGCAGGGCCAACAGAGAGAGAAAGCCTTTCCCTGGAGTTGGGACCCTAAATCCAGACTTCTAGCCTTCTAAACTGTGACAGAATAAATTTCTCTTTGTTAGAGCCATCCACTTGTGGTATTTCTGTTACAGCAGCACCAGATAACTGAGACAACCACTAGCCAATGAAAACGAGCAAACTAGGATTATGCTAAGTGGAAGAAGCCAGACACAAAAGGGTACATACTGAGGATTCCATTTATATGACATTGTAAAAAAGGCAAAACTGTTGGGACAGAATCAAATCGATGACTGTCAAAGGCTTGGGAGGTGGGAGGAGAGGCACTACAAAGGGGCATGAGAACTTTTTGAGGTGGTGGCCATTACATAACTAGATGCATTTGCCAAAGCTCATCAAACTATACATGTTAAAAGGCTGGATTTTACTGTATATGAATTATACTTCAGTAAATCTGACTTTTAAGAAAAGCCTTTGACACATATTTCCAAGTTTTAAATGGTCCTCCGGATTTAGGACTTTTCAAATCGTATAATCTCAGAATCAGAAAGAATCTTAATGACAGTTGTCCAGCCTGTATTTGAACACTTTCAATGATACGTGACTCACTACCTCCCAAACTGGTCCATTTCACCTTTGTCACCTCTGCTAGGATGTCCTTCAATTTAAAATACATACACACGTACGCATATATCATATACAATAATACCAAAACCAAACCCGTTACCATCGAGTCAATTACGACTCATTGCAACCCTACAGGACAGAGTAGAACTGCCCCCTTGGGTTTCCAAGGAGCACCTGGTGGATTCGAACTGCCGACCTTCTGGTTAGCAGTTGAGCTCTTAACCACTATGCCAAAAGGGCTCCAATATCATATACAGATATACCAAAAAAAAGGGAAAAGAAAAACCAAAAACCAGTTGCCATCGATCTGATTCAGACCCATGGCGATCCTATGTGTGCCACAGCACAATGCACTCCACAGGATTTTCATGGCTGTGACCTCTGGAAGCAGATCACTAGGCCTTTCTTCCCAGGTCCCTCTGGACATACACCTACATATATTCCTGTAGCTTCTACCCACTGTTCCTGTTTTGTGCTTTCTTTCAATTGTATGAGTTACTGACCCAGCTGCATTCTTTCTTATGAAATATCCTCTAAAAGCACTTTGTGCTTATGGCTTTCAAACTCCTTGTTCTTCCCCCAAAACTAAAATTTTAGTAAAGTTTCCATGTTTCCAGTACTGTAAAATGCATTTTCACAAATTTCATAGGCTTATGTCCACTAACAAAAACTAAAGCGTTAGTTTGCTTTTCCCCATCACTCCTTTTAATCATTCTGCTGCTGACTGCTAATCTGAAAATCCATTATCACGAAACTCTGCTTTTTCCAAGGATTATGACCTCTCTAAGTGGTTCAAAGCAAGGATCTGCAAAGACGCTAGCCAAGTGGAATGACGTACCAAAGCATGAACTCACACTCCTGCAGTTTTAAAAACTCTACGAGCCAAAAGATCAGGATTAATTTTTTTCCCTTCAAAGGCTTGAACAACTGTGTCAGAGAGACACACAGACCACATACTGAAAGCAGACTAGAGAAGGAAGACAACACCACCACATATCTGTAACAGTTTAAATTCACGGTGTGAGAAAAGGAATGTCACATTTGCAGTGAACTGCTACACAAATAAGTGAAAATCATGCTCCTTTCAGTGCCTGTTTGCCCTTCTTTATTTATGGCAATATAAAGTAGAACATTTTGCAAATTATTACTCCAATCTTTAGAGATTAATGTATTCACTAAAATTTCACCAAAATTAGAACTACCACCTCTCACTACTACCCATTGAAATATTCTTCTATAGCATCTCCTTTATCTTACAGGACTAAAATAAGAAAACCTAGTCAATCAAAAAGTTGAACACTTCATACAGCCCCCAGACACCCTTTCAGCTCAGTAAGGAGGTCACTCCAGAGGTTTACCCTTCAGCCAAAGATTGAACAGGTCCATGGAACAAAACAAGATTAAAGGGGTGCACCAGCCCTGGGGCAGGGACTGGAAGGCAGAAGGAACAGGAAAGCTGGTATCAGGGAACCCAGGGTTGAGAAGGGAGAGTGTTGACATGTCGTGGGGTTGTTAACTAATGTCATACAACAACGTGTGTACTGTTTGATGAGAAACTAGTTTGTTCTGTAAACCATCTAAAGTACAATAAAAAAAATGGGGGGGAGTTGAACATTTCAAATAACACTAGCATTTCACAACAATACGTTTCAGTTCTCACTGAGTTAAGTTTTGTAATTGTAGCATACATATCTGCAATAATACAGATATTTCACCTTGTTTTTATCTATGTAGTCCTTAAAACACATGATAGTATTATGTTCATACAACTGGTTAACACACAGAAAAAGCAAAATACAACTCACCAGACTAAATCCCAGAAGATGTCAGTGTACAATTTCCAATGAGTCCCAAGGGAACACAGGCATAATAAATTTTCTCCTCTACTCCAGATACTAAACATGAAATACAAAAATAAAACCTTTAATTTAACGAATAAAACAATAACTCACCAAGCAATTAAATCAATTCTAACTGCAAAACAGGATGAAACTAGCAGGAGGTACTAGCAGGCATATTAAAAAAAAAAAGAAAAGAAAAACACACCAAACCCATGGCCGTTGAGTTGCTTCTGACTCACACCAACCCTACAGGATAGAGTAGAACTGTCCCATAGGGTTTCCAAAGAAGGTCTGGTGGATTTGAGCCACCAACCTTTTGGTAAGCAGCCTGAGCTCTTAACCACTGCACGACCAGGGCTTCAGGTAATAACTAAATAATTCCATTAAAGTAATTTTCAGTTTGTTCAGCTAAGGGAAACTTCAAACATTTTACCATGCCAGTTATCTACACTCTGCATCATAAACTCTGGACTAAAGAGGCAATTAAAATGCAGGGCTTAAATGCTGATTTCACTATACTAGTTCTATGTGCGTATTCAGTAGTTTCACAGTATCCTAGGAAAAAAGTAATGGTGAAGGTGGGGTCAAAAGACCAGGTCCTAGCCCTGGCCTTGCCAAGATTTCTGACTCTTGACCTTACATAAAGAATAATCTTTAAAATGAGGATAATAATACCGCCTTCCTCCCTCATACACTTGCTATGTGGATTATATGAGATGTGGAAGGTGAAACAGCTTTACATGCCGCAAAAAGCCTATAACAATGTGTCATGTTACTATTATGCAATTAATTTTTGACGATCTACTCATTTTAGTCATAAAATAGCAACAGTAAAAATCCTTCATAACACTGACATGAAGCAAATGATTGGAAGGCTCTTGGAAAACGTTAAAAGAGAGAGAGATAGGGAGAGAACTACCAAGAGAGAAAGGAAAAAACAAAGAAACAAAACCCAAAAACCCACTTCTTTATAGTTACCACATTGCTCAAAGTTTTCAGCATCTCACCTGTGCCTTCCCCCTCTTACTTGGGGAGTTAAAGTGTAACTGAATCTATCTTTATCTTCTACCTCCCCTGTTAATTGAGTTAATTTGCTGAGATCAAGAAAACTCCCCAAAGTCCTTTTCCACCTGTAAATGACTTTCCTTTGGTTGTTGAGCTTCTGCTGTTGTTGTGTTCAACTTTGGGAGAAGGAGCTCAAAGGAGCTGAGTGGAGTCATTTTACCTACACAGGTGCTTAGAGTCTGAAAAAAATGGCAACAATATATAACATGTTCTCAAAGAGAATAAAAACAACATGAGAAAAGGTAAGGAGTTTGTCACTGGATTTACTTTCCTTGCCAGGACAGAAGAGCTTTATCCAGAGGACATGGATAATTACTGACTTACAGTTATTTGTTTCCTCAGCTCCTTGAGCATCTTGCGAGAGCTAATGCACCAAGAACTGTCACTCTGAGAAACTACACGCTATCAACCTTTGGAACTACTTTAGATTTACAGAACAAGGCATGCTCCTTTTCATTTCTTTTGCCACACATTATTTTCAAATTGGGTAATCAAGAAACCTAAATTTGAATTAAGATTTACTTCTACTCCCACCCATCAAGCCTCTGGTTTTAACATAAAGTAGGTGGTAATACAACAAAATTGTTATCTAATAATCTATTAACTATAGTACTTTATTTAATGTATCAAAAAACCCAAACCCGTTGCCATTGAGTCAATTCCGACTCATAACAACCCTACAGGACAAAGTAGAACTGCTCCACAGGGTTTTCAAGGAGCAGCTGGTGGACTCGAGCTGCCCACCTTTCGGTTAGCAACTAAGCTCTTAACCACTGTGCCACCAGGGCTCCGTTTACTTGATACAAATCCCCCAAATGATTTAAATAAACATTTTTTAATAGGACGGTGATAAAAATAAACCAATATTTTTGAGCACCTACTATATAACAACAGCTATAAAAAAATTCTATAATTTAATCTTAACAATCGCTCCGTGAGAAAAAAATATCTGCGTTTTAAGGTATTTGGCCAAGAAATCTAAACCTCCATCGTTGACTCCAAAACCCATTTACTTTGCTTCATACACAGTGTGGGCACTATTCAGCGGTAAGCCCTGATGTAGATCTTTTTAAAAAATATTTATGCTCCACAAAAATGTTTATCCATCAATTTCTGCAAATGGAATCCTACCTTAAATGTGTGAGAGGCACTTTCTTTAAAAGTCTTATTACCTCATTTATGCAACAGTTGGGGGAACTCTGTTTTAACTACTAGCTCTAAGGTTACTTCCTACTTGAAAAACGTCAGGATCCTTAGGCACACAGTGGAGAAAATTTTATACAAAATATCTCTAAATCATGGTCTCTTCGTTCTAAGAGATTATAGTATACAGTATTTTTAAAATTGTAAATTATAAGGCAGGATAAAATACATCAACTAATACTTGCTGGTTATATGGCTGAATGCCAAATACAGATAGGTATTTTCACTTAATGTTTCAGGACTGCATCTATGACAAAGTGAGACATATTTCATTTGGACTTTTCAAACTTTTGACTGAAAATCAAAAAGTTGGAATATTAGAAAAAACAATCTCTTTTAATTCTAAAAAAAGTTTTAAAAGTCTAAAATCTCAAACTTTCACATAATTTGCATCACGTATTTGGTGATACAGTCTTCTTTTCAAGCTTTTAAATGTATTGGAAAAATATTTATACTTTCAAACATTTTTTCCACACCCAAAGAAAGAAATCAACCTAAAACTTCAATCTGGATTTGAAAGCAAAGGACCTTATCTAGCTCTTGCACTGGAGCTGATGTGCAAGTCTACGAAATGGATGGTGATTTCATAGTAAACAAAGTGTAGTAACTGATTATCCCTATTATGCCCGTGCCAAGCCAAAAATAGAACACAAACAGAGTCCAAGAGAGCCATACAAGGTGAAACCAAGGTGCAGTAGCTCCATCCTACTATCTTTTTTTTTTACTCATTTCTGACTCTTCTTACTGTTTTGTGCACAACTGAGTGCTATCAGCTCACAGCTGCAAAGAGCATGGTGATGAAGATGATGAAAAAAAGGAAAAAGAAAATAAAAATGAGGCCAGAAACTAGTATAAGAATATACTTTAAGAGACTGCTTATAATGAAATCTACTATAAAATTACAGTAAGGTTTTTACCCATCCCCCATTTTAATAACAATTAAAAGACTGCAATATAAAAGTCCCCAATATATATACCTTCCAAATAACAACACTCGCTTTTAGACTACTTTAAAAATCTATAAACCTCCAACACTTACAATTGATCTGGCTAATGCTCTGAACATGAAGGCTTGGAAAGATAAGACTTAAATGGATCTCCTTTCGACAGTCAGCAAGGGGGTAAAAAACCCATGTGAAATTCCTACAAGATGGACTAAATGCTGCATAGAAACAGACTGAAGTAAAAACAGAGCAAAGCTATAGAATATGAGGCTTCTAGCTATAAGCAGTGGGTATTCCTCTGCTCACGCAAACAGAAAGCCCTGTGACACTACCCTGCACAATAAAAAGGAGAAAAATTAAGCATGGTCAAGAGCTGCCAAGGAGGCCTCTAGGGAAGAAAGCTGTGGGTGACTAAGCAAAAGACACCCAGTACTGAACTGCAAATATAGCTTCTACAGATAGAAGAGTTTACAAAGATTAACTATCAAGTGTGTCAAATTTCTCGGGTAAGGTGATAGATCTCATCACAGGTGAATAAAGTTCATAGCTCGTGTCCTAGCATAATAATTTACAGCACCTCTATTATCTCTAAACGTGTTCCAATTTGGCAATTATATTGTTATCCTACTCAAAAGTAATATATAACAATGCAAAGGTAATGAATTAAGTAGAAAAAAAAAAAAAAGTCTGCTTTCACAATGGCTTCCCAAACAGATCTAAGGAGTATTTCTTTATGTGTATCCACTAGGCCATTCAATCATTCATTTACTCATTCAGTCATTCAACAATATATCTTCAGTCCTATTATTTCCCAGCACTATACGGGCACTGGGTCAAATACAAAGAGTGAGAGCTGAGACCAGGCCGGAAAGGAAGACAGGCAGACGAGAAAGTTAATAAATCTGTCCTGGTGGCAGAGCGGTTAAGAGCTCAGGCTGCTAACCAAAAAGTTGGCAGTTCAGATCCACCAGCCACTCCTTGGAAACCCTATGGGGCAGTTCTACTCTGTCGTATAGGGTCGCTATGAGTTGTAATCAACTTGACGGCAACAGGTTTTTAATACATGTAAGTCCAACAGGCACTGGGAACCCAGAGAAGAGAGTGGCTATCCCAAAATTACAGAAAGCTCTGTGTTTATGAATAAATGTCGAAGTTCAGGTCCACACAAAAAAAACCTACACACACACACACACACACACACAAAGCCACAAATCTCAAGCTTCAGCACAGATCCACTATCAAAAAAGAAGAAAAAAATTAACAAAATCTACTACAAATCATTAAGGAGATTAATAAATGTGTAAATAAACACGAAGGCCAGCATACAGCCCTTCTGAATTTTGGTAAATAAATCCCACTAATCCTTAAGAATTTTATTATGGAAAGCAAGAGAAATTTTAGGCAAAAATGGGTACAGTAAAAGTTCTAATCTAGCTCCCAAAACATGAAGGAAAGAAAAAAAAAAAAAAAGGAAATTGGTAGTATTTCTCATAGTGGCTATTTGAAGAGAGATCAATAATGAAAAAGCACTTGGGGAAAAAAAAACGATTTTTAAAAATTCTATTCAGACTAATGAAAATATGTTGCAACCACTAATCTTAAACATCATTCCAAAAATGGGTAAAAAAGAGAAGGGCCGAAACATCTCTCAAATAGCAAAACACTGAGCAGAAATAAAACGGTTTAACTGCCAAAGGAAGCAAAGCACTAAACTGTTACCTACATGCTCATTTTTTGAGGTTACTTTCAAATAACCTTATTTCACCATTTGCAACTTATAAAAACAAAATCATCATTAGATTTTAAGAAAAGCTGTTAGGGTGCGACTCTTCAGAAACCATTCTTGACCTTTACAAAGAAATCATTAACCTCACCAACCTGATAAGACAACCTATATCAGGTGCAGTAAGACTAAAATGTCTTTCTCTTTCTCTTTCTAGTAAGTTCTTTTAATAGTAGCAACCTCCTTAAAGTACAGCCTTCATTTTCATCTCCTATCTGCTAGTAAAAATTAAAACTAGGTTACCCATGACTTCTTATCATTATGGGAAGTCACCCTTCTACTTTTAGAAAAAAGAAATTCAGTTTCACTGAGTACACTTGACAGTAACTGGAACTGCAGGTCTACATGCAGTCTTTACAAGAAATTTGCCTCTAAGGAAGCATCACCAAAATGAGACAGGTGTACACATGTGGAACTGGCTAACTTTCCAAATGAAAGCGTAAAACCATTTTGATAGGCTTACGACAAAGCCAGAGTTCTCTCTGGATCTAAATACCTATTTTTTTTTTTTAATTTCTCCCCGGAGGCTATAAATCAGCAAAGAAATTTTAAATCCTGTATACGAAGTTTTATTATTTCCAACACACTAATTTTAAGGGTCAATGTAAACAACAGCTCTGCAAAATACACAGAAATAAAAAACACTAAGAAAATAAACAAATTCACTGACCATTACTTAAGGTCAATAAATAACTTATAACTTATGTCCTGGAACATTTATCTCTAAACAGTATCATCTGAAATTAAATAAACTGTTGGCGGAATCACATACTTACACACCTACTGTTAACAAATGAAGAGGTCTCTCTGGACCCAGTAACTCTTATTTCATCTTGTTCATTTTACTTTAAGCTTATAATGCATTCACTGTTATACAATAAAAACACTGACAAATCTGTGAAACATTCATTAAACATAACTGTATAGTCATATATCGTGGCCTTGAATTCATAAAGTACCAATACTTTATTCTGAAGTATCTGGGAAAATAAATTTGGGGAAGGGGTCATTTCTACCAAGCCTGTTCTATAGGGTTGGAAAAAAACAAAGGCACACCCCAAACTGTAGAGTGGCTCATCTGAGGAAAACAACGTAAAATAAAGAGTCTAGTAGCGTCAGAAATGTTGTGTAAGAATTGTTCTTTCAGCTAGTAGAAGCAATCACACTACAAAACGCTGCTGCCTCCCTCCATTCTTCCTCCTCAACTGACTAAAAACTTCCCAGTCCGTCCTACCTGTGCACCATACCCATACACATATACATACACACAGAATGCTCACTCGACACAAATCACTAAGCCACCCGGGTGCAAACTGGCATGGGTGAAGAAGCATGGGTCCCTACGGAAGCGGAACATTTGCAAGGGGAAAAGGACGGGGCCATCATTCCCTTCGGGTTTCCTCCACCTTCTAGCAGAGATTTGCAGATTCCACCACTAGAGAGAGTTTGGCAGCTTCACAATGGGGGTGACTGCTAAAGGTCTGACTGCCTCCCGCCTCGAAACCCTTTTCCTCCGTTTCCCACCCGACCCAAAGTCAACCCGCGACAGGTGGGGCGACGGAGGCAATGCCCAACGACATCTGCCGCTTTCGATTCTGGCCAGCACCTGGTCCGAATCCACGCGCGCACACGGTCACGGCCGGCCCGCCCGCTCCCGCCGTACCCGCAGACACGCAGCGGGCGGTGGCGGCGGGCGCTTGGGGGGCCTTGCCCCCTAGACTGCAGCGGAGGTGACAAGGGCCGGCGAGATAAGGCCTCCAGGGCTCGCCCGGAGGTGCTATCTCTCCCGGGCAGTCAAGCCGCGCGCCGCAGGGGCGCCCAGGCGGCAGCGCAGCAGTCCCGGAGGAGAACTACTTCTCAGTGGGGCCCCCACACCCGTTGCCCCGAGGTCCGGGCACGGCGGCCGGGGAACCGAGCGTGCGCGCCAACGCGCTCTGACTTCCGCACCGCGGCACGGCGGGAGAGGCGCTCCGGGTCGCCGAATCTCCGCATCTCCCCGGCGAGCGCACGCCGCGCGCGCACGGGGGCGCACGCCCCCGCACACTCACTTACACGCGCTGCACACTCACAGCGTCTCCAGCCCCACCCCTGTGCCAGGGAACCGCGGCTCCCCGCACCCTGCTAGGGCCCCACCCAGTTCACCAGACCCCAACCCCCTGCTTGGGCGCCCGGAGACCTCCCCACCGAAGCCGGGGGACGCTGGACCCCCCAGCCGCCCATCCCGGAGGCCTGCCTGGCCGGGGTTCCCCAGCACCGCGCGGACACCGCGCGCCTAGCCGGGACACGAGGCAGGAGGAAGGGGCGGCGCTGCGATTGGGCTGGCACCGGGGATCAGTGACTGGGGTACCCACCCCCGCCATCACCACCACCTTTTCTGCAGCACAAAAGGTTGCAGACCGAGCCGCCGTTCCCGTGCAACCTACCGGTGATCCAGAGCTTCGTCGCCTCCGCTGAGCCCGAAGCCGCAGAGCCAGAGACTAGGACAGGAGAAGCGCAGGGCTGCGGAGCCGGGATCAAGGCAGAGGCCGCTTGCGGAGCCAGCGGGGTACCCTCTCCTCCCAGCGCGCTCGGCGCCGGCTACCGCCCGGCGTAGTCCCCGCCTCCTCCTCCTCCGCCTCCTTCCCGCCCCCCTCCCTCTGGCTGCAGAGGCACAGCCCGTCAGCTGGGCCCGCCTCCCGCGCCCAGCTCCGACACTCGGAGGAAGGGCGGGCAAGAGAAAGGCGCAAAAAGGTTTGAAGAAATTGGGTGTGTGGGCAGTGACTGCGGAGGAGAGGAGGAGCCGTAACACCCTTTCCAAGTCCAAACCCTACACTCCAGCTAAAGAGCTCCAACTCGCAGGCCTGGGGACACTGTCTTTCTCAGTCGGGTGGTGCGCCGTTTGTCATTTGTGAGTTTTCTCTTAAAGAACTCAGTACTGAGCAGAATTAGAAGACTGGAAGCCCATGCAATTACAAATTGTATGGTCAGTCTTAGAAAACTGCTTAATATCCAGTAAATGTGTGTGGGGGGTGGGTGGTAAAGTTCAAATCGAGATGTATTTGGATTAGCTATTTTTTGAATCTGCAAAAACTTGAACTTTTTCGTTCTTGTAAGAAATTATTTTCTTTGATCAAGGTTTCTTTTCTCAATTCATGTTCATCTCGTCGGCCAAACTGGTTAATAAGCTTAGCGATAAGAATATTCACTGACATTTATTTACCTCACATCGTATGCCATGCCTTTATGTAAACCAAAGGAAAAAAAAAAAAAAACCCACTGCCGTCGAGTCCATTCTGCCTCCTAGCGACCCTATAGGACAGGGTGGAACTGCCGGGTAGTTTCCAAGGAGCGCCTGGCGGATTCAAACTGCCAGCCTCTTGGTTAACAGCCATAGCACTTAACCACTACGCCACCAGGGTTTCCTGCCTTTATATACAAAAAAAAAACAAAACCCAAACCCGAGGCCATGAAGTCCATTCCAACTCATAGCGACCCTATAGGACAGAGTAGAACTGCCCCATAGAGTTTCCAAGGAGCACCTGGTGGATTTGAACTGCCTACCTTTAGGGTTAGCAGCCATAGCTCTTAACCACTAGCCACCAGGATTTCCTACCTTTATGCTTCCAAATTTACACCCTTCAATAGTTCTGAGGGAGTGACCAATTATGATCCAATTTTAAAGATACGAAAAGCTTAAGTAACTCTCTCAATGTTATATACCTCCTCAGTGTCTAAGAAGGAATCTGAACCCAAACCTTGAAACCCAGATTGTTTATAAATGTTGTTAATTTAGGTACTAATCTCCAAAAGTGTTGTTCTTTTTTTTTAGCAAAATGTTTTATCTGAACATAAAAGGCATAACCATCCCAAATTGGTAGAGATTAATACAAATTTAAGCAAAGCTTGATTCAGACTTGTCCCAGAATCTATATATGTCCGTAATAATATAAAGACAACTCTGAAAACCTCTAGCTCAACAAAGGGACGCCTGGAGAATCTTCAGTAAGAAGACAATACTACAATGCCCTAAAGTAAGTGTGAGAAGGTAGAAGATATTAGTTTTAGCTAATACTCTCTGGAAAAGCAATTCTAGAAAACATGTTACTTTATCTCCAACATAAACCTAAAAAAACCTAGTGCCCTGGAGTCGATTCCGACTCATAGCGACCCTGTAGGACAGAGTAGAACTGCCCCAACATAGGTATTTGCATAACTTCTCGACTCAGGTGTGGAACCTAGCACAGCATGATACGTGCTGAATAAATAAATGAAGCTTTTTTTTATTTTGCACCAGTACTATAGAATGCACTTAAAGTTATTTCAGACTATAATCTGTTTGCCACAGTATTTTTCTGATGATCAGTCTTGTAACACCACCTCCAAAACAATGCATATTTTGTATTCAGAAACTTACTTTCATTTTGCCCTGTCTGAAATCTTATAACCTTTTCAAAAGAATGGCATGTACTTACCCTTTGCTCTGAAAGTTTGGCCATGTTCTTTGGCCAAAAGCAATAAAATTCTGACTTGCCTTGAAGTTTATTAGGCTCAAGGCTAGCCCTCTTGAGCGAGCACTGTTTCCAGATTGTCTTCCTCCTTGCTTAGTGCTCCTGGCTCCCCTCCGGGCCCTAACTCCTCACCCAATCAAAATTTAGATCAGTTTCTGGAGTGTCACAAAGAACACCTAATAAACCAATTCGCCAGACAGTTAATGGCTGATAATAGCTTAATGTGTGGTCCCGTTAGGGATATGTCTATGCCACCTTAACACAGACTAGGTGCTTTCTTGTCTCACATCTCTGTGGATTGCAAGGGCTGTGACTAAGGGAAGCATGGGGTGGAGGATAATAACTCAGAAGCCCTTTCCAGGGCTTTTCTATGTTCTATGATGATCTTTTCAATCTAAAAAGAAAAGTGGCATGCTTATGAAGGTTTAGACCAAAACATAGATAGGCCTTATGATCTGAAAGGCCTTCTGAACCCAAAAGGTTAGACACATCATCTCAAATACCTCTTTTGTAAGTTCCATATTTGCTTTGAGGCATCATTTCCAGAAAATCACTTTAAAATATCAGAGTTCTGGGAAGGGTTATACACTTACATAAGTACTGTCACCTAGCAAACAGCTTCAGAGAACAGGATAAATGAATTTTGATCACAACATGAAAACCCATTGTCCTCAAGTTGATTCCAACTCAGAGTGACCTCACAGGACAGTAGAATTGCACCATAGAGTTTCCAAGGCTGTAATATTTACAGAAGCAGTCTGCCACATCTTTATCCCACAGAGCAGCTGGTGGGTTCGAACCACCAACCTTTCGGTAATTAGCTGAGCACTTAACCACTGTACAACCAGGGCTCCTTGGTCATAACATGGTAGAAACTACCAAGTCAGGTGTGCAAGAAATACTGCAATGCCTTCTTTTCTAGAAATCAACTTGTTTCAGGCAGGGTCTAACCAGGAAAATAGAGATAACTTTGCCCATCTACAAACAGAGATTTAATGCAGGGAATTAGTGACATGGGTGATGGAAGAACTCTGAAGCCAGACAGGAATAGTGAGGAAAACAAGAAAATAACAACCTAACTTCTCAGCTGGAGAAACAAGGAGCAGAGGCAGGGTTACTGGGTTACTGGAGCCCAAGGGCCAGGAATCATGGCCAATCTCCTGTGGGAGCTGCCACAGAAGAGAAACAGCCATGACCAAAGAAGCCATCTATTGCAGAGATGAGGGGGAAATGAACCATAGATTCTCCTCTCCTCCTGCTCTCCCATTCCCTGCCAGTGTCTTCCATTGGCCAAACTTGAGTGCCGGCTGCTGTGGGAGCCAGGGAAACAGGCTGCAGTGGTCAGCACCTCTGCAATACAGAGGAAAATAGGGCAAGGGCAAGGAATGACTGAGGGTAAACAGACCCAAGATCAGCAAGCAATTTGATTTCAATTTCAAGGTCTTAGTCTTAAAGTTTTTTCCCCACTCCCTTGGGTAGGGTCAAAATTCCAAGACTATGTATCATGCCACGGCATATGACTGGTGATGATGGGGGGAGAGTAGAGGTCCTTTGGTTTATAGTCTGCAGAGAATGCTATTGTCCCAACCTATGGCTAGGCACAACAGTGACAAACATCTCCATATATGGGATGGCCCCGCTGTACACATTTTGTCCCTCCCTTCAGGTCTCTCCTGCTCCAGCACCACACCTGGGCCAGAGAATGCTTCCTAAGTCTGAGGCCAGCCTGCTAAGCCTCGCACATCCTCAGTCATCATATCTAGAGTCTTGTTTCCTTCCTTATGGTCCTGCCAGGATTTAGGGCTGAATCCCACTGCCCAGGCACACACAGAATTCTTTTCTCTCCTTTCCTGATTCAAGAGAATCTCTTCTTTAGAAGAAAGCCTTTCTCATTCTTCTATTTTCCCTAAACACTCCGTCTTTACCAATAAACTCTATTCCCCCTCTGGGGCTTACACCTTTGGCAATAAGCTAGAAAGGCCAGAAAGGAGAGTGCTCTGCAGGCAACTCTTTTATATCCTGCCACATACCTCCTTTGAGGCAACGAACAAAGGCCTAAATACAAGATGAAAAGAAAAATAAATAATACCTCAAAATAGTGCCCAGTTATAGAAGAAAGAAATGGTGAAAATAGCAGACCAGGGCAAGGTGGAGGAGGTGGGGGAAGAGGCAAAGATGAGCTTACTTTGGGACATGTTGAATTAGATGGCTGTGGCACATCCAAGTGAAGGTGTGTATCAGAAGGTTTTGGAGCTAGACCTCAGGGGGGGCAATGAGGACTGTCCTCAGACTTGCTGAACTGCTTCTAATTCCATCCATATGTCCTGCATTTTTTTTTTTTTTAATCATTTCAGCCTGTTCCGTTTTCATTGAGCTTTCTTCACCCTTGTCTCTTTGTCTTGGCTAATTCCTATTCATTCCTTATACTTCAACATATATGTCACCAACTCTGGAGGTAAAGAGCCCACCTGCTAACCAAAAGGTAAGCAGTTCGAATCCACCAGCCACTCCTTAAAACCCTATAAGGCAGTTCTACTCTGTCCTATAGGGTCATTATGAGTCAGAATCAACTCAAGTGCAAAAGTTTTTTGGTTTCCGGGAAAAGTTTCCCGATTCCCATGGATGTCCTACATTTTGTTCCCGCAACACTTTTCACACAGTGCTAAAGTAGACCATCTCTCCCACTAGACTTCTAAGTTCCCAGAGAGCATGTGCAACTCCCAAAATAAGTCCAGAACTAATACATAGCAGGTGCTCAATGAATATGTAACTTATTTTACTGATAGTGGGGGAGAAGAGCTTGCAGGTAAGGACCTGTAATAGTCATCTCATGAGAGCTGATTGCTAAATTTTCAGGAATTTTTCAAGCCAGTTATTAAATCATTGGAAACTTGAAATCAGCTCTGCTAAGAGTATTTACACCACAGAAATCAGCAAACTCTTAGAGGCATTCTTTCCCCCTGAGAGCCAGTTTTCCAGCATACCACTGACTAAGGGTCACAGGGACCCTGTGGTGTGCAGAGGATGGGCCAAAGAACTAAAATCAGTGCTTTCAGAAATACCTTTCATAGAAACAAAGCACAGTGAAGTTCCACAGTTAGCATAGAAAAGTCCATTTAACTCTTAATTGGATAGGTAGAAAGAGGAAAGGGGAAGAAAAAAAGGAGAGAAAGTAGTATAAACCTCACTGGAGTAATCATTTCTCAGTTCCAGCTTGCTGTGGAACCTTAGGCAGGTCACTATAAGCTTCTTGAAAAATTTCCCGGAATTGTGCTAATATGTCTTTCACAATACCTAGACTTGCATATAATAGGTACTCAAACTCTCAAATTAAGCTTTACTTCTTTTGACCTCAGTTCCTTCAACTGTAAAATAAGAGATGATAGATACGATTTTCAAGAGAGCCCAAAAAGTAGCATGCTGAACAAATTACTAAATAAGACAAAGGCATGAAGATAGAGCCAATCGTTTGTGTAAAGTTGGAGAAAGTAGACAGTGTACAATTAAGTGAGACTGCTAAAAAAAAATCCCAGAATTAAACTAATGTACGCACCCTGTCATCACAAGGCCAGCCCACAGCAGGCCTTCCCAGTCAGGAACCTGTCCAAGTAAGACTTAGGGTTTAAGGAGCAGAGAACACCTGCTCCCATGAAGGTAGCTCATCCCAAAGAGGATAATGACAGTAAGCTAGGTGGATCATACCCAATTTAATTCTCCAATGAGAGTCTGTCCTCCCTCCTTGGGAGATTATAGTGAGGGGCAGAGGAATACCAGGTATTGGATGGTGTTTTCTGCATTACAACAGAAACAGCAGAAATGAGGAAGAAACAATGAATAGCATCAGATAGCCTTCAAGATTCCTCTAATTCTGAGTTATTGAAGGCATACTATGTGCCAGACCCTATGCTCGGTGCTAAGAACAGAAAGACAAGATACAACCCTGCCCTCAAGGAACTTAAAGTCAAGTGAATAAGGCAGAAAAGTAAGTATGCAATTATAATCTGGTGTAATAATATACTTTGATCTTTCTATGAGTCTCTGAAGATGTATGTCTGCAGGAAAATGTGGCTCCAAACAACTGATGTGTAAAATTACAGAACTTAGTCCCATGCTCAGGTAAGGAGAAATTAGGGAGATGTCCTTCCATGGGGCCTGAGAACCCCTTGACGCTACTGAGTTACAGTACTGCCCTATTATGGAAGCAAGTGAGATCAACAAACTGTGATCATTATTAATTATTCTTAATAAAAGTATGCCAAGACCTCTCATCTTTTCCCAGAAGTTGCTAAATGTCATTATAGAGAACGTGTTTTGAGGACATTCTTGCTTTTTTATGTTTCTATTAAAAAACAGGGAGAAATTTATTCCACTATATTTCAAAAATTTTAATGACCA
The DNA here is from genome assembly GCF_030014295.1 of Loxodonta africana. Lineage (NCBI taxonomy): Eukaryota > Metazoa > Chordata > Mammalia > Proboscidea > Elephantidae > Loxodonta > Loxodonta africana. Next base: position 111,212,248 of record NC_087343.1, on the reverse strand, counting down.
TTTCCTTTCTTCATGTATGTGTCCTTCAGGTCATTAAAAAGATAAGAAAGACAGGAAGGAAGGGAGGGAGGGAGGGAGGGAGGGAGGGAGGGAGGGAGGGAGGAAGGAAGGAAGGAAGGAAGGAAGGAAGGAAGGAAGGAAGGAAGGAAGGAAGGAAGGAAGGGAAGGAAGGAAGGAAGAGAGAGAGGGAAAGAGAGAGAGAAAGAAAGAAAGAAAAAGGAAAGTCCAAAATGGATGTCAGAAGACACTCTGAAACTTGCTTTTGAACATAGAGTAGCTAAATCGAATGTAAGAAATGCTGAAGTAAAAGGGCTGAACAGAAAATTTCAAAGGGCAGCTCAAGAAGACAAAGTAAAGTACTGTGATGAAACGTGAAAAGACCTGTAGTTAGGCAACCAAAGGGGAAGAATATGCTCGGCATTTCTCAAGGTGAAAGAACCAAAGAAAAAATTCAAGCCTCGAGTTGCAATTTTGAAGGATTGATTCTATATGTACAATACTGAAGGATACAGGAACCATCAAACGAAGATGGAAGGAATACTAGAGTCACTGTACCAAAAAGAATTGGTCAACTTTCAAACATTTTAGGAGGTAGCATGTGATCAAGAGCCAATGAAATTGAAGGAAGAAGTTCAAGCTGCACTGAAGACATTGGCAAATAAGTCTCCAGAACTGACCGAGTACCAACTGAGATGTTTCAACAGACTGACGCAACACTGGAGGTGCTCACCTGTCTATGCCAAGAAGTTTGGAAGACAGCTACCTGGCCAACTGACTGGAAGAGATCCTTATTTGTGCCCATTCCAAAGAAAGGTGATCCAACAGAATGTGAAAATTATCAAACAATATCATTAATATCACACACAAATAAAATTTTGTTGAAGATAATTAAAAAACGGTTACAGCAGGACATTGACAGGGAACTGCCAGAAATTCAAGCCAGATTCCGAAGAGGAAGTGGAATGAGGGATATCATTGCTGGTGTTAGATGGATCCTGGCTGAAAGCAGAGAAGACCAGAAAGATGTTTACCTGCATTTTATTGACTATCAAAGGCATTCAACTGTGTGCATCATCACAAATTATAGGTACCATTGTGAAGAATGGGAATTCCAGAACATTTAATTGTGTTCATGCGGAACCTGTACATAGACCAAAAGGCAGTCATTCGAACAGAACAGGGGGATACTGCATGGTTTAAAATCAGGAAAAGTGTGCTTCGGGTTTGTATCCTTTCATCATACATACTCAATCTGTATGCTGAGCAAATAATCCAAGAAGATGGACTATATGAAGAAGATCAAAGCATCAGGATTGGAGAAAGACTCATTAACAACCTGTGATATGCAGATGACACAACCTTCCTCCCCGAAAGTGAAGAGGACTTGAAGCACTTACTGATGAAGATCAAAGACTACAGCCTTCAGTATGAATTACACTTCAATATAAAACAAAAATCCTCACAACTGCACCAATAAGCAACATCATGATAAATGGAGAGAAGATTGAAGTTGGATTTTACTTGAATCCACAATCAATACCTGTGTAAGCTGCAGTCAAGAAATCAAATGGCATATTGCACTGGACAAATCTGCTGCAAAAGACCTCTTTCAAGTGTTAGAAAGCAAAGATGTCACCTTGAGAACCAAGCCATAATATTTTCAATTGCCTCATATGCAAAAGCTGTACAATGAATAAGGAAGACTGAAGAAGAATTGATGCCTTTTAATTATTGTGTTGGCAAAGAATATTGAATATACCATGGACTGCCAGAAGAACGAACAAGTCTAAGTCTGTCTTGGAAGTACAGCCAGAATGCTCCTTAGAGGCAAGGATGGCGAGAGTTCATCTCATATACTTTGGACGTGTTATCAGGAGGGACCAGTCCCTGGAGAAAGACATCATGCTTGGCAAAGTAGAGGGTCAGTGAAAAAGAGGAAAACCCTCAAAGAGATGGATTGACACAGTGACTGCCACAATGGGCTCCAACATAACAACGATTGTGAGTATGGTGCAGAACCAGGAAGTGTTTCGTTCTGTTGTAGATAGGGTCATTATGAGTTGGAACGGACTCAATGGCACCTAATGACAACAACATGTTTCAAATGAGGAAGAAAAAATGTGTTTTCTTATCAGCATTGGCCTACAATTTCTGTCCTGGGAAAAGTTAAAAAAAAAAAAAAATCACTGCCTTAAAACCTTCTCCCCCCAACACACACACATGCACACACATATACACCATCATATATAGGCATTAGCCTAGTCAGGCCCACAAAACTCAGCAAGTGGTAAAGTTGTGCACTGGTTCTTCCTGATGAGCCAGACTAGCTCAGGACCCTAGAGCCATTCAGAGAATCAAAGAATTTCTCCTTCAGGCAGAAGCCCGGAACTATGAAGAAGCTATCAGGATATTCCTTGGCACTTAAAGAGAGAAACTGCTTTTATAGGAGTCCTGTAATTTCAATTTCACTGCCAAAAAAAAAAAAAAGAAAGTGTAGTAATTTTAGTGGGCCTCCAAAGGCACACCCTGTACTGCTGACTTGCCTACTGCAAGATACAGTAGCTGTATGTAATTTTCTGTAACTTTTTTTTATTAAAAACTGCAACAGAATAATATATGCAAGGTCATTCATTGCAGCATTATTATAACAGAAATGACCTAAAAATTCATTAAACAAGGACTAGTTAAAGAAATGATACATCTACCTTATGAATATTATGCACATATAAAAGAATAAAGAAGCTCTTTATGAATTCGTACGAAATGATCTCCAAAATAAAATATTAAATAAAAATAAGTTGTAAAGAAAGATGGTATAGACGTATTTTTCCCTATTCCTTCTGCAAAGTAAAAGTGAAAACCCTGGACGTCATGTATAAAACAAACGTAAGGAGACTGAAAGGTGGAGAGAAGAAGCCAGAACAGCTAGGGACCTTGAAACCCACCGTAGTGAATTCCCTGGGTTTTGCTTTGTTCCTGTTATTATCCCTGTGAACTATTTTGCGCATTTATGGGTATCAGTTGGAACAGGCATGACATCCTACCTTGTTCTTAAATTACTTTACAAGAAACACCATGACAAAATAGAGATAGCATGGACTTTGAAATCATATAATCCATGTGACCTCGATCAAATTATTTAATTTACCTAACCCTGTTTCCTCGTCTATAAAACACACATAATATTATGCATCTTCCCAAGTTGCTTTGAATATCATATATAGCCTATATATAGTACTGGGAACATGATAGGGGCTCAAACAAGGGCTAACATTGTTGACAGCAAAACTTTAGTTGCAACACAGACCCACCAAGATAACAAAGGATGGGAATATTTTATGGACACCTATCTCAGAAAACAAGAGCAGGAAACAAAGTAAAGCAAGACCTTGTAGAAACTTAAAAGCTGGAGGGAACTTAAATGACTTTTCTATCTACCAGGAGCCTCATAGTCTATTTCTCTACTGCTATATTCAATGTCTCCTCCAAGAACAATACTGTGGGATGAGACCACTACAACAGGGGAAGTGGAGGGTGCTGTGGGTTTCTGTAGGAGGCATTCTAGTGCTATTTCGAAAGAAATACCACAAGTGGGTGCCTTTAAAGAACAGAAATTTATTTCCTCACAGTTCAGGAGGCTAGAAGTCTGAATTATGGGCATGGTTCTAGAGGAAATCCTCCCTTGTCTATTTCAGCTTCTAGTAGCTGCCAGCAATCCTCATCTTTGTTCCTGGACTAGTAGATATATCTGTCTCCATGGTCTGTCTCCCTCTTCTCTCTGTATGTGTCTCTGTATCTATTCTGATCTTTTGATAACTGAGAAGTGATTAAGTTTCAGATCTACCCTACACTGGTATGACCTCATTAACATAACAAAAAACCCCGTATTTCCAAACGAGGTCATATTTACAGGTATTGGTTAACCTGCCCTCAAATTGATTCTCACTTATGGTGACCTGTGTGTTTCAGAGTAGAACTGAGCACCATATGGTTTTCATGGCTGTGATCTTTTGAAAGCAGGTCATCAGGACTTTCTTCCAAGGTGCCTCTGGGTAGGTGTGAACATATTTTGGGCGAACGCAATTCAACCCATCACAGGCATCTAACCTTACCCTAAGGAAGTCGGTTTTTAAGTAACACCATGATATTCATCTTAGCATATCTAAGACATGAGGTAAGATCACTTTTTCCTGTTAGAATATGGCCCCATACATATTATTTTCTGTAGATCCTCATGCTTTTATCTATAGTCATCGATGGCTCTTCTTTTATATATTTTTTTTCACTTTTATATATATTTGAGGTTTTTCTGGAGCACCATATTTAAAATTATAGTTCTCTGCCATCTCCAGTGACTCAACCTCCCCCTGCTTTGTCTTGATAGTTTTTATGGCATCCAACCTATTAATTTCATTTATCTTGTTTATCATTTGTTTCTACCTCTAAAATGTAAGCTCCACGAGAATAGAGATTTTGGACTCTTTTTTTCATTGCTGTATTTCCTAGCACTTTGAATGTCTCTGGTGCATATGAGTACTCAATAAATATTTGTGGAATGGATAAAAGAATTCCTGGATTTTATCTGCATTTTCTCATTTATCATGAACAAAGACCTCTTCATTTCTTGTTGAGATTTATCTCAGTCCTTCATAAACCTTATAATGCATTCCATTAATTCCAGATTTACTTATCAGATTTCTTTTCAAAGTGAACCATCTATTTTTTTTTTTTTTAATTTAGTTGTTAAACTATCTGATGAAAAATCATGTCTACATGCCTGGATTGCAATTTTCATACTTTTTTCCAATTTTATTACTCTCCTGTTATCAATCCATTTAATCTCAGCTCCAAACTGACCCCCCAATTTGTGCCAAGAGGTTAATCTGACCCCTGCTTCAACAAAACAAGTATGCTTTCAAAACCTTTGCTACAATGCTATGTGACAAAGAAGTGGACCTTAAAGAGTGAGGAGCCTCCCTGATGGATCTTTGAGGTAAACTGAGAGGAACTGACATGGTAGTACATAACAATATGAAATATATCCCATCTTTGCATAATATGCTAGAGTTATGAAAATGTTTCTGACTATTCAGCTCTGAGATTTGTTGTTCATCGTTGTGTTTGTGTGCGTGCATTTTATTCCTCAAAAGGATGAAAAGGCAAGTTTACCTCAATTGAATGAGAAATCATACTGTACGTCACCATTAGAGTGCCAAAGCCTAGTCCTGCACCGTTCTCACAACCACTGCTGTGTAAGCCCATTGTTGCAGCCACTATGTCAGTCCATCATGTTGAGAGTCTTCCTCTTTTTCTCTGACCTCTACTTTACCAAGCGTGGTGTCCTTCTCCAGGGACTGGTCCCTCCTGATAACACGACAAAGTCTTGCCATCCTTGCTCCTAAAAAACATTCTGGCTGTACTTCTTCCAAGACAGATTTGTTCATTCTTCTGGCAGTCCATGGTATATTCAATATTCTTCATCAACACCATAATTAAAAGGCATCAATTCTTCTTCGGTCTTCCTTATTCATTGTCTAGCTTTTGCATGCATATGAGGCGATTGAAATTACCATGGCTTTGATCAGGTGTTTTTTAGTCCTCAAAGTGACATCTTTGCTTTTAAACACTTAAAAGAGGTCTTTTGCCCAGATTTGTCCAACACGATGCATCGTTTGATTTCTTGACTGCTGCTTCCATGAGCATTGACTATGGATCCAAGTAAAATGAAATCCTTAACAACTTCAATCTTTTCTCCATTTGTCATGATGTTGCTTATTGGCCCAGTCGTGAGGATTTTTGTTTCCTTTATGTTGGGGCATAATCCAAAATGACAACTGTAGTCTTTGATCTTTATCAGTAAGTGCTTAAGTCTTCTTTACTTTCAGCAAGCAAGGTTGTGTCATCTGCCTATCACAGGTTGTTAATGAGTCTTCCTCCAATCATGATGCCCTATTCTTCTTCATATAGTCCACTTTCTAGGATTATTTGCACAGCATACAGATTGAATTAAAATGGTGAAAGGATAACAACCCTGGTGCACACCTTTCCTGATTTTAAACCTCATAGTATTCCCTTGTTCTGTTGGAATGACTGTCTCGTGGTCTATGTACAGGTTCCACATGAACACAATTAAATGTTCTGGAATTTCCATTCTTAGTAATGTTATACATAATTTGTCACTTTCCACACAGTCGAATACCTTTGCATAGTCAATAGAGCACAAGTAAGCATCTTTCTGGTATTCTCTGCTTTCAGCCAAGATCCATCTGACATCAGCAATGATATCCCTCATTCCACATCCCCTTCTGAATCCAGCTTGAATTTCTGGAAGTTCCCTGTCAATGTCCTGCTGTACCTGTTTTTGAATTATCTTCAGCAAAATTTTACTTGTGTGTGATATTAATGATATTGTTTGATAATTTTCACATTCTGTTGGATCACCTTTCTTTGGAATGGGCACAAATAAGGATCTCTTCCAGTCAGTTGGCCAGGTAGCTGTCTTCCAAATTTCTTGGCATGGACAAGTGAGCACTTCCAGTACTGCCTCTGTTTGTTGAAACATCTCAATTGGTGTTCTGTCAATTCCTGGAGCCTTGTTTTTCACCAATGCCTTCAGTGTAACTTGGAGTTCTTCCTTTAGTGCCATTGGTTCTTGATCATATGCTACCTCCTGAAATTTTTGAACATTGACCAATTCTTTTTGGCATATCTCAAAATGAGCAGGCACAGCTGCAAATATCCATTAGTAATAGGAACACGGAATGGATGAAGTATGAACCTAGGAAAATTGGATGTTATCAAAAATGAAATGGAAAATTGATATCCTAGGCATTAGTGAGCTGAGATAGACTGGTGTTGGCCATTTTGAATTGGAAGGTCATATGGTCTACCATGTGGGACTGACAGATGGAAGAGGAACAGCATCGCATTCATCGTCAAAAGGAACATTCCAAGGTCTGTCCTGAAGTACAATACTGTCAGTAGTAGGATAATAACCATGTGCCTACAGGGAAGACCAGTTAATACAACTATTACTATATTTTTACAAAAATAATGTGTGCCTTCTACATTTGCCAATTGCTCCCTCCCCACCATGAGGTGTTTTCATAAGCGCCACTATGCCAATTTTTTTTACATGTTACTATGCAAAAATTAGCATAGCACCGTTATGAAAATACCTTGGGAGGGTGGAAGAGGAAGCAGTTGGCAAACAAATGTAGAAGGTGCACGTTAAATTTCCATAAAAATATAGTATCATACAATTTACACACAAATTTTCACACAAACCACTAATGCCAAAGGTGAAGAAATTGAAGATTTTTACCAACTTCTGTACCCTGAAGTTGATCAAACATGAAATCAAGATGCATTGATATTTACTGGTGATTGGAATGCAAAAGTTGGAAACAAAGAAGGATCAGTTGTTGGAAAATAAGGCCTTGGTTATAGAAATGATGGGGGAGATTACATGATACATTTTGCAAGGCCAACAACCTATTCACTGGAAATACCTTTTTTCAACAGCATAAACAGCGACTTTACACGTGGACCTGGCCAGGTGGAACACACAGGAATCAAATTAACTACATCTGGATGGGAAAAGACAATGGAAAAGCTCAATATTGGTCAGAACAAGGTCAGGGGCCAATCTGCAGAACAGACCATCAATTGCTCATATGCAAGCTCATGCTGAAGATGAAGAAAATTAAAATAAGTAGTCAAGAGCCAAAGCACAACCTTCAGTATATCCCACCAGTTATTTTATTTTATCGATACAGTATTTGGAGGTATTTGGGTTTCCAAGGAGCAGCTAGTGGATTTGAACTGCCAACCTTTTGGTTAGCAGCTGAACTCTTAACCCCTGCACCAGGAGGGCTCTTTATTTGGAGGAAGAGAATAGAAACTAGGGCAAGTCAAGTCCCTATGGGAGTGGGAGTGGCAAGAGGTTGAGTTTTACTAAAAAAGAGAGGGGTGGACATGACATGAAGGTGAAGAAAAAGAAGGCAGGTGAGGAAGACTTAGAAATGATGTGTGCCCTTAAGATAATCCTTTCCTGAAGGGATTAACTTGTCTTTTTTTTCTTCTCTTGAACTAGGGGAACAGACATATTTAGGGTACAATTTAAAATTTTTTTTCTCTGTTGTAATTAATTTTCTTCAATTACTCCCAACTCTTCAGGGAAAACTGTTTCACCCATACAGCCCTGACTGCTGTGTGGAACTAAGCTTATAGTAATAAAAGAAAGTTTGGAATTTCCACAACACAGTAATATGGAATTCAGCCAGGCATCAGTGAAATGGGAGGAGGTTGCCACTTAGGGTACACTTGGTAGAACAAAACACTACTACTCACAACATGAAAACCACCACATTGAAAGCAACTATAGTTCCCACATTAGCCTTTCCCTTTCTTTGTTTGCTCTCATCACAAGCAAGATTCCAAGGTCAGAGAATTGTCAGCTGTGTAGCCACCTAACCAAATAAGACAACAAATCGATTTGAACCCATTTGAACAGGTTACTGCCTATTGAATGAGTACATTAACACCAGTAATATGCTGTTTCTACATGTGTGTCCATGTTAATTGAGGAAGTCATCAAATGAGGCCCAGTTGCATAATAGATCAATGTATTGTTTGTCAAAATTAACTTATAAATACGTGATATTTCCTTGATGTTTCCATATTTCTGTACTGCTTCAATAGCCGCATGTTAGATGAATTTCTGAAATATTGTATATAAAGAATACATTTTAAAAATAAGTCTTTTACCAAAAATTTCCAATTGCCATTTTAAAATTCCCATAATATATAACAGCCCTTAACATTCACTTCCCAAAGTATTTAGCCTTTGTCAGTGTAAAATTTGCACGTATCGAGTTCTTAATTCAAACTATAAATTAGTCAAAAGGATAGTCAAATGAGAGTTTTCATACAGTCATTTCAGTAAAAGTACATATATATTGATGTACACTATGTAGGTGATTATTATTTCTTAGACTTCTTTTCACTCTGAGTTTTTTATATTTAAGCAATCATCCTCCCCAAGTATTCAGCAGAATTCATGAGTGGAAGACTCACAGAGACATAATTTGTTACTGTGTAGCTTAGTTTCCCATCCACTAAAAAAAAATTTTTTTTTTTCTTTCATTGCTGTCGCGTCAGTTCTAACTCATAGTGACCCTATAGAGCACCATACATTTATGGATCCCAAAATTCAATAATCTCAATCTCACTACACACATTTTTGAAAAAGATAGCCTTATCACAAGACTGGAATCTCTTTCTTCTATTGCACATGACAAAGGCTTTGGAATGTTGTTAAGAGGTACATATTCATGAAGGATAAACTAGCATTCCAAAAGTAGCTTATAATTGCTTTTCTTTCTCATTCTATACTACAGTTTGTGATCAACTTATCCGTTCCTTGGAAAAACTCATACTACCCAAAGTCGCACAAGATGAATTTGGAGTAGAAAATCCATTTAGTCACTTGCCAATGGAAATAATTCTTCCTGGTTGTTGGTATTGTTAGAAGCCTGCTTATTTAGAATTCAGGTAAGAACTGCACATACCCCAGTAGATCCGAGCAGATTGTCCAAGTCCCTTTTAGACCCCTCTTTCTTGGCGTCACTGAAGACAAGAGCCCTAAGTTATCTCCAAGCCCCAGGTTTTCACTCTGTCACACTATCCCTTCTGTTCTTTAAACACCAAGGTATTTACTTGGAAAAGATGTATGACTGTTTTACAGAGAGAGCACCTGAGTACTAACCTCTTTTAACACCTGACAGCTTCTGACCTTTTAAGAAAGTTGTACCTCCACCCACCACAATTCAGCCTGTTTAATCAACATGTTATCACGTTAAGTGCCATAAACAAACAGTAGGATAGCTGTGACTTCCTTATAGAGCATTATGATTTTGCACTATCACTTTATTGATTATTTTTGTAACTTGGGTCCATCCTTAGTGACTCATCAGCCAGAAATCATAAATCTGCTGTTCAATTCCTGTGCCCCTTTCAGTAACATGGCTTCTTCAGAGACACCGTACACTTTTAACTCTTTCATAGTCATCAGTCATAAGGCAAATAAAGTGTCTTTTAGTGATAAATTTTCATACAGTCAGAGTTGATTCTTGAAATCACACTGTGTGTGCTTAAGGTTGGCACATAACTCAAACCTGCTGTGCGTGTGTGAGAGAGAGAAAGTCAGAGAGAGAGAGAGAGAGAAAGGGAGCCTGGAGTGGTCGTTAATCATCATTTCTTCCGACTCATAGCAACCCTATAGGTCAGAGTAAAACTGCCCCATGGGGTTTCCAAGGAGCAGTTGATAGATTCAAACTGCTGACTTTTTGGTTAACAGCCATAGCACTTAACGACTGTGCCACCAGTTCTCCTTTCTTAAACCTAGCATACAGTTATCATATCTCTGTGCTCACAATTTTCACTCTTGGCTACCCATTGCTACATATTCTGGACTAGTAACTTTCTTCATTCCCACATTCTGGTAATACACAATCAAGAGCTTCATGGCCAGATCCTCTGCTCCCTCATATCTCTTAAACCAAACTCGTTGCCATCAAGTCAATGTCCAACTCACGGCAACCCTATAGGACACAGTAGAACTGCCCCATAGGATTTCCAAGGCTGTAGGTCTTCAAAAAAGCATACTGCCACATCTTTCTCTTGAGGACTTGTCAGTGGTTTTGAACTGCTGAACTTTTGGTTAGCAGTCGAGCATTTTAAACACTGCACCACCAGGGCTCCTTCATATCTCCTAGCCCAGGATCTTCAGCACATGACTGCTGAGCTTGGAACAATTGCACAGAGCTGTCTTAGTTATCTAGTGCTGTTATCATAGAAATACCACAAATGTGTGGCTTTAACAAATAAAAATTTATTTTGTTTAAGGGACTGTTGTTGTTGTTGTTGTTGTTGTTAGGTGCTGTCAAGTTAGTTCCCAATCATAGCAACCCTATGTACAACAGAGCAAAACACTGCTCGGTCCTGCGCCATCCTCACAATAGCTGCTAATCCATTGTCGCAGCCACTGTGTAAGTCCATCTCATTGAGTGTCCATGATATCCATCTCCAGGGATGGGCCCTTTCTGATAACATGTCCAAAGCGTATGACATGTAGTCTCGCCATCCTTGCTTCTAAAGAGTATTCGGGCTGTACTTGTTCCAAGACAGATTTGTTCGTTCTTTTGACAGTCCATGGTATATTCGATATTCTTCACCAACATCATAATTCAAAGGCATCAATTCTTCTTTGGTATTCTTATTCATTGTCCAGCTTTTGCATGCATATGAGGCGATTGGAAATACCACTGCTTTGATCAGATGCACTTTAGTCCTCAAAGTGACATCTTTGCTTTTTAACACTTGAAAGAGATGTTTTGCAGCAGATTTGCCCAATGCAATGCATCATTTGATTTCTTGACTGCTGCTTCCTTGGGGGTTGTTTGTGGATCCAAGTAAAATGAAATCTTTGACAACTTCAGTCTTTTCTCCATTTATCATGATGTTGCTTATCGGCCCACTTGTGAGGATTTTTGTTTTCTTTTTTTGAGGTGTAATCCTTACTGAAGGTTATAGTCTTTGATCTTCATCAGTAAGTCCTTCAAGTCCTCTTCACTTTCAGCAAGCAAGGTTATTAATGAGTCTTCCTCCGATCCTGAGGCCTCGATCTTCTTCATACAGTTCTGTTTCTCGGATTATTTGCTCAGCTAAAGATTGAGTGAGTATGGTGAAAGGATACAACCCAGATGTACACATTGCCTGACTTTAAACCACACAGTATTCCCTTGCTCTGTTCAAATGACTACGTCTTCATCTATGTACAGGTTCCTCATGAGTTTAAATAAATGTTCTGGAATTTCCATCCTTCCCAATGTTATCCATAACATCTTCCTGGTATTCTCTACTTTCAGCCAGAATCCATCTGACACCAGCAATGATATCTCTCGTTCCACATACTCTTCTGAATCTGGCTTGAATTTCTGACAGTTCCCTGTCTATATACTGCTGCAGCCGCTTTTGAATGATTTTCAGCAAAATATTACCTGTGTGTGATATTAATGATATTGTTCAATGATTTCCAAATTCAGTTGGATCATCTTTCTTGGAAATAGGCACAAATAGGGATCTCTTCCAGTCTGTTGACCAGGTAGCTGTCTTCGAAATTTCTCGGCATAGATGAATAAGCACCTACATTGCTGCATTAGTTTGTTAAACACCTCATTTGGTATTCTGTCACTTGCTGGAGCCTTGTTTTGTGTCAATGCCTTCACTGCAGCTTAGACCTCTTCCTTCAGTACCATCGATTCTTGATCATACGCTACCTCCCGAAATGGTTGAACGTCCCCCAATTCTTTTTTGTATAGTGACTCCGTGTATTCCTTCCAACTTCTTGTGATGCTTCCTGCATCATTTGATATTCTCTCTGTAGAATCCTTCAGTGTTGCAACTTCAGGCTTGAATTTTTTCTTCAGTTATTTCAGTTTGAAAAATGTTGAGCATGTTCTTCCCTTGTGATTTTCTAACTCCAGGTCTTTGCACATTGTCATTATAATACTTTGTCTTCTCGAGTCGTATTTTGAGTGCTTTCCAGTTTAAGGGGGCAGTCCTACTCTGTCCTATAGGGTTGCTATGAGTCAAAATCAACTCGATGGCACTGGGTCTGGGTTCCAATTTAAGGGGCTCATCTTCCAGCACTGTATCAGACAGTATTCTGTTGCTGTTCATAAGGTTTTCACTGGCTAATGCTTTTCAGAAGTAGAGTGCTGGGTCCAGCTTCCTAGTCTGTCTTAGTCTGGAAGCTCAGCTGAAATCTGTAATTCATGAGTGACCCTGCTGGTATTTGAATACTGGTGGCATAGCTTCCAACATCACAGCAACGCTCAAGCCCCCACATTACGACAAACTGACAGGTGCATGGAGGACTGACAGATGCATGGAAGTCTGATTCAGAGCGCAGGTTCTAAGGGAAGTCTTTCTCTCTCCGTCGGCCCTGTTGGCTTGTTCTTGTCTCTTCTGAGCTTCTGCTCCTTGGCAATCTTCATGTGGCTTGGTAGGTCTCTTCCCCCATCTCTGCTTGCTAGCTTGTGTTTAATCTCTTTTATATCTTAAGAGAGATTGTCTCAAGATACGCTCTACACTAATCCTGTCTCATTAACATAAGAAAGTCAACTCAACCCAAACCACAGGCATAGAGGTTAGGAATTCCAACATGTATTTTGGGGGGACACAGTTCAATCTATAACATTATACCCTTTGGCCCCCAAAAATTCATGTCCTCCCCTCATGCAAAACACATTTACACCATCACATCAGCCCAAACATCTTAAACCAGCTCTAAGCCCAAAAATCTCATCTTCTGAATCATCTAATTCAAATAGGAATCAGACTCCAGGTTTACTCCATCCTAGGGCAAAATTTCTCTTCATTTGTCAACCTGTGAAATCTAGATTACAAGTTCTCTGTTTCCAAAGTACTGTGGTAGAACAGGCACAAGGTAAAAATTTCCATTACAAATGGGAGAAATTGGAGAGAAAGAAGGGATAATAGGCATCAAGCAAGTCCAAAACCCAGGAGAAAACTTTACATTAGTGCTCAAGGCTTGAAAATAATCTTCTCTTCCCTGAGATCATGTAGATAATGGCCCTGCCCTCTGAGTTCTGGGTGGAGGCCCCTCGGCCCTGGGCTTCAGCTGTACCTTCCAGCCCCGCTGGGACAGGAACTTTGCCCCCTCAGCTTTGGGCAGCCCCTGGCAGGCCCCATTCTTCTGCCCCTTGGCCATGACAGCCCCGCCCCCTCAGCTTTGAGGGGCAGCCCCATCCCCCGACACATCTTAACAGCAGCCCCACACTTCGAAACCTAGTTGTCAAAGATTCAATTCTTTGAAACCTAGGAGGCTGTGGCCCTACCCTTTGAGATCCAGGAAACCTTGGCCCCATCCTTTGAAACCGAGAAGACCCTGCTTCCCCTGCTCCTTCCAACAGTTCTGTTGATCTCTCAGCTGCTCCAAGGCTAGTCTTTTTCTTTTCTTGGAGGACAACAGATGTACCTCCTTTGGCCGATTTCCTGCCTAGAGTTCCAAGAGGCAGACCGTGTTCTTTAATTTTGTTCTGTCTCTGTCCCTTTGGATCTAAGCTGATGGGTTTTCTGCTGTGATAGTTAGATCCATCGACCACAGGCTTAACTTCTTTAACAAAAGATTGTCTAGCCACATCTTTAGTGATCACTCTAGGACATGTGCCCCTAGTTTGTACAACAGAATTTTCCAAATCTTTAAGTTCTGTTTTCATTTTGCACTGCTCATTTTTAAGTCCATCTCTTTCCTCTCACATTTTACAATAAGAGACAAGGAGAAACCATGCAACCTCTTTAATATCTTTCTTAGAAATCTCATCAGCCAGATATCCAAGTTCCTCACTTACAAATTCTACCTTCCGCCAAACATTTGAACATAATTCAGACAAATTCTTTGCTAAATGTGTGTTGTTATTATTGCTTTTATCTCTCCTGCTTACCACTCCATAGGTTATTTCAAACCGAAATCTTTCATCTTTAAGGCTCGGAAATTTATCTCCATTATTTCATCAAATATTAACTCCTTTCTGTTTTTATTTATCATTCTTTCTGGGGCTCTTAATATTCAGATGTTAGCCCTACTTATATAATCCATATTGCTTAACTTTTATATTTTCTGTGTTTTTATCTTTTCCTAATCCTTCTGGGAAAGTGCCTGTAATGGATTGAATTGTGTCCCCCCAAAATATGTGTCAACTTGGTTAGGCCAAGTGTGGTTGGCCTCCATTTTGTGATTTTCCTATGTTTTATAAATCATAATCTTTGCCTGTGATTAAAAAGGATTAGGGTGGGATGTAACACCTTTGCTCAGGCCACATTGCTGATCCAATGTAGAAGGATTTTCCCTGTGGTGTGGCCTGCACCACCTTTTATCTCTCAAAAGATAAAAGGAAAGGGAAGCAAGCAGAGGGTTGGGGACCTCATACCACCAAGAAAGCAGCACCAGAAGCAGAGTGCGTCCTTTGGACCCAGAGCCAACAGAGAAAGAAATCTTTCCCCTGGAGTGGAAGCCTTGAATTTGGACTTTTAACCTACTTTACTGCGAGGAAATAAATTTCTCTTTGTTAAAGCCACCCACTTGTGGTGTTTCTGTTACAGCAGTGCTAGATAACTAAGGCAGTGCCTCAACTGAATTTTCCAATTTATTAATAAATTCCTTAGTTTTTTAATTCTACTATTTATTTTATCTATTGTGCTTTGTGTTTCAACCTCTGTGTTGTTTACACATAATATTTCTACTTGGTTCTTTTTTATAGTTTACTTTTTTTTCATATTGCTTAATATCTTCCCTCATAGATATTAGGCATTTCTCATGTTGCTAATATCTCTTTTAGTGTATTTATTACGCTTATTTTGAATCCTTGTTGTATAAGTTCTAAAACTTGTTCTGGTAAATTGCGTAACCCACTTTGCTGTTTTCTTTTGAAATAGTTGTGCTCCTCAGATGTCTCCATATTTTGACCTATGAGCTAATACTCCTTTTAATATATTTATTACTATGTCCATATACGGGGGTAGGTCAAGGGTCAAACTCCAATCTAGATCTGACCTGATGACCTCAAGGATTGTCTGGAGGGCAGAAGGGGAGGAATATGAGCCTAAGGTAGAGAGCTTTGTTGTGTTATTGTTAGTAGCCATCAAGCCAATTTTCGACTCAGAGTGTCCTTACGTGACAGAGTAGCACTGCCCCATATGGTTTACTAGGCTGTAATCTATGCAGCAGTAGATTGTCAGGTCTTTATTTGAAGGAACAAGCCTTAGGCATTAGAAAACCACCTTAGTTTGAATCCATCAATTAAGGAGTTTTGAGAGAGGAGGCAGAGCAAGATGGGCAAGTGACTTCCCAAGGCCTATCAATCCCCGCATATTTTTGAAGTTTCTAACCAGCACTGGACTTCTGTGTTGCAAAGATTTTACTCCTCAGCACATTGGCATCTGTGTGGATTCCGGCACCATTGATGGCCCTGAGGCAAAGAAATGGGGGTGGTAGCCTGAGTGGAAAGCTCCAGGCAGGTGACAGCATTCCCTCAGGCAACAGTTCAAAACAGCCCTGAGTCTTCCTAGGAAGTTCCGTCTGTAGCTTGATGTTTTCCTTCTAGTTTCACTGAAATTGATCTTGGGGATGTACTAGTGGGGCTTACTAGCACAATGTCTTGGTAGGAATTGAAAAGGGTGATTAAAACTTACCTTACTCTAACACTGAAGAAAATAATTTGTAGTATTCAGGTGCTTTGGGAAAATTGTTAAAATTTTCTATAGTCCCATAGTGATAAGATCCTCAACTGCAAAGTGCTGAGAATTGCAATGTGGGACCCTCAGGTATGTAAACGGTGTTCAGTGATAAAATATATTAAGGGTGTGAGATATAAATGGTTTAAGTCAATATATACTACCAAAAATGTTGATCTCTATTTTTTACCTCCTCTGTTGTTGAGTCCCCCTGTGGCACAAAAGGTTAAGCACTTGACTACTAACCAAAATTCACAACTTTGAAAACCCTATGGAGCAGTTCTACTCTACAACACATGAGGTCGCTGTGAGTCAGAATCAACTTGTCCACAATTCCTTTTTTTTTTTTAATCTGATCCTTATTATGTTGTTTTTCCAATCCATGCAGAGAAAACCCTCTAAGCAACTATCATATCTATTTGTAAACCACCACAGGCCCACCAAAATCTGGCTAGCAAAATTTTCTTTGACCCCTCTTATGCTTAGCAATGTTTGTTTCTTCCTTCTTATGTTAGTCAAGATAGCTAAACTTATGCTTTGAAAACAACCTTCAAATCTCAGTTGTTCAACCTCACAAAAATTAATTTCTCCTTCATGTTACATATCACAGAAAAATGTTCTGCTTCAAATAGACATTTAAGGACCCAGGCTTCTCGACACTCCACCACCCCAACACTTGGTAGTGGAAGAGAGTGCAAGGATATCATGTATCTGTTCTTCTCTGCCTTGGCCCAGAGTTAATCCCTTCCACCCTGTTCAAAGCTCATTGGTCAGAACTAGTCACGTTACTCTCTGCTATGAATTGAATTGGCCTCTTAAAATATGTGTGGAAATTCTAACCCCGTGCCTACAGATGTAATCTCATTTGGAAATAGGCCTTTTTTGTTATGTTAATGAGGTCATATTAGTGTAGGGTGTGTCCTAAACCTAATCACTTCTGAATTGTAAGGAGCAACAAAGACACAGATATAAGAAAGCACAAACTGAGGAAGATAGAAGGATCACAAGTTGAGACAAGGAATTTCCCCCAGAGCCGACAGAGAGAACCTTCCTCTATAGCTGGTGCCCTGAATTTGACCTTCTAGTCTTCTAAAGTGTAAGAAAATAAATTTCTGTTCTTTAAAGCCACCTACATGTGGTTTTTGTGTTATAGCAGCATTAACAAACTAAGACACCCTGTCTACCTGCAAGAGGGCTAGAAAGTGTGGTTTTCTACTGTCTGAAAGAATAGGATACAGATGAGCACCAGTAATGTCTACTGTCCTGAACAGCGAGTGAATATATTAATGATATAAGCTTGATTTTCACAATGACACACTACCCAGGCTCTCTTCTTATCTTCCTTATTCTTTCTTTTCTATCCTTCACTGAATTTACTTCTTCCACATCCCTTATAAACGTGTTTCCCTAGGTTCCATCTCCAGCCTTAAGCTATGTTTCTCAAATACAATCTTTCTTGGAGATTTAAGAATCATCCATCATGGTGTCCCTCAAAGCTCCTAAAGTATAGTAGAAGTTTAGTTAATATTAAATGATTGATTGACCAATGAAATATAAGCTCAAGGCTAATCAGTGATTTTAGAAATTGTGTATTCAGTATGAATATTTAGTAATTTTTTCATGCCTGAATAATAGGAATCTTCAACATTCTACCTCCTCTTTCTCACACTTCTTCCCTCCCCATCTTTTTTTAACCTTAACAGCATTTTTTTTTACTCTAAAAAAATAAGCATTAACTTTACAATGAGCTCTGTCCTTGGATGAACCAGAGTTTCTAAGTAATGACACCATGAGGATATTTAAACTGTGAAAAATTTGACAAGAAGGGGAAAGCTACGATTTTTTTAAATTTCCTGATATTGAATCATCGAATGTTTTCATTTTTAGTTGTCTTTGTTTAGTATTACACAAGGAATGCTAACTTGAATTCCAAAATAATTTTGAAAACAGCATTTACATTAATTAACAACATCAATTAGAACTATTTACACAAAGAAGTAGTGTTTTTTTCACAAACAGTAGCAACTTTTAGGTCTAAAAGACTAAAACTTATTTTTAAAATGCTGGAAGTTATTTTCACTAAAAGACTTCTACACAATTATGTAAGTGATTCAAGAAACAAGATTATACATTCTTTAAAACAGTTAAAAAAAAAACAGTTTTATTGAGGTATAATTCACATTCCATACAATTGGCCCATTTAAAGTGCACAATTCAATAGTTTTTAATATATTCACAGATATGTGGAAACATCAGCACAGTTAATTTTAGAGCATTTTCATCACCTCAGGAAGAAACCTGCATCATTTAGCTATCACCTGCCTGTCGCCCCACTTCCTTGCTTAACTCTAAGCAGCCACTAATCTATTTTCTGTCTATATAACTTTCATATTCACGACATTCATTATTAGTAGAATCATATAAAATCTGGTCTTTTTTGACAGGCTTCTTTCACTTAGTGTAATGTTTTCACAGTACAACCATGCCGTAGCATGTTTTAGAACTTCATTCCTTTTTACCGCCAAATAATATTTTATTGTATGGACAAAGCAAATTGTTTTCATTTACGCATCAGTTGGTGGATATTGGGCTGTTTCTACGTTTTGGCTATTATGAATAATGTTGCTACAAACATTTGCACACAAGTTTGTGTGTATACGTATGCTTTCATTTCTTTTGGGTATGTACCTAGAACTGAACATGCTGGGCCATAGGGTAATATGTTTGATCTTCTGAGGAATGTCAGGCTGTTTTCCAAAGCAGCTGGACAATTTTACAGTCTCACCTGAGACATAGGAGGGTTCTGATTTCTCCACATCCTTACCAACACATTGGTTCTTTTAAATATACATATGGGATATTAAACACCAAATGTGTTTCAGGAACTTTGTTAATTAGTTAAATTTGAAATCTGTCTTGTATCATTGAATAGATTCCTAAAAATCCATCTGACCAACTTATGTGGGTATCATGGCTTGAATTATGTCCCCCCAAAAATACGTGTATCTGTTGGGCTGGGCCCTGATTCCTGGTATTGCGTTATTTTCCTATATGTTGTAAATCCTGCCTCTGTGATGTTAATGACGGAGGTTGGGCAGCAGTTGTTGTTAGTGAGGCAAGAATCAGTCTACAAGACTGAATCGTGCCTTGAGTCAATCTCTTGAGATATAAAAAAAAGAAGAGAGCAGAAGGACAGGGGGACCTCATACCACCAAGAAAGAAGCACCAAGAGCAGAGCTCGTCCTTTGGATCTGTGGACCCTGTGCAGAGAAGCTCTTACTCCAGGGGAAGAGCGATGAGAAGGCAGCCAAAGAGAGAAACCCTGCCCCTGAAGCTGACACCCTGAATTTGGACTTTTAGCCTATTTTACCGTGAAGAAATAAATTTCTGTTTGTTAAAGCCATGCACTTGTGGTATTTCTGTTATAGCAGCAGCACTGGATAACTAAGACAATGGGTTTAAATTTGAACATGTCCATTCTGTGTGTAATATGTGTGGGTATAAAGAGAGAGAGAGAGAGAGGCAGATCGTAGCTGCTGCTTTGCTGTTTTCGTTATTGAAGTCTATGGGACAGGGTTGTATTTTTTTCTTGCCCTTTTTTTTTTTTTTTTTTTGCTTAGTCCAAAAACGTGTCAAAGGGAAACTATGATTCTATACATAATTAGAAATAAATTTTTTACCCTGTGTCAAGGAATTTCATACAATAGACCAAAAAAACCAAACCCGCTCCTGTCGAATCGATTCTGACTCAGAGAGGCCCCATAGGGCAGAGTAGAACTGCCCCATAGAGTTTCCAAGGAGCACCTGGCGGATTCGAACTGCTGACGTTTTGGTTAGCAGCCGTAGCACTTAACCACTACACTACCAGGGTTTCCTTCATACAATCTATGTATTTAATAATATTTTATGGTGTTTTCGATAAAAGTTTACACAGCAAATTAGGTTCCCATGTGACAGTTTCTGCACAAATTGTTCAAAGACATTAGTTACATTTTTCACAATGTGTCAACATTTTCTTTAATTGCTCTCTGATTGTTCAGCTTCTAGTACTCTAACTTCCCTGCCCCATTATCTTATCTTTCTTTAGAGTAATAGTTTACTTTTTTGGTCCCTCATACAGATGGATTTTTTTTTAATGGAGCATCGTACTCATGAATAACTTTGTTTATTTTGTGTGCCAATCTGTTATTTTGCTAAAAGATGATCTCAGGTGATAGTTTCAGTTCAAGGTTTAAAGAATATTTCAGGGTGAGAGTCTCAGGGAGTCCTCTAGTCTCAACTGGTCCAGAAATTCTGAATTTTTTAAAGAATTTGAGTTCTGTTCCATGTTTTTCTCCCATTCTATCAGTGTCCGTCCAGGAGTGGATTAACCAGTAAAAGCATGGTACATAGCAGCTTATATTAAGCAAGGTATGTGCACACTTACTTGTGTTTACTTACTAATCTGTAGTGAACAATGTCACCCAGGTGACATTGTTCACTACAGATTAGTAAATATGCACAAGTAAACCCATGTGTACCTTGCTTATTGGGTAATGTGGGGCCTCGAGTCTGTTTACTGTGGCCCTGATCAGAGTGGGTCAGTAGTGGTAGCCAGGCACCAACGAGTTCTTCTGGGCTCAGGCTAGATGAGGCCAAGGCTCCTGGAGGCTATTAGCTCTGTAGACTAGCTTCTTCTCCGAGACTTTGGTTTCCTTCTTTCTCTTTTGCTTCTAACAAGCAGAGGCCAAGAGTTGTATCTTAGAAGGCTGCTCGCAAGCCTTTGAGACTCCAGAGGCTACACGCCTCACCAGGATGCAGAACATGAACTTTGTGATGCCAGTTGACTGAGATGTCCTAAGCCTTCAAACCCAGAAAACCACTCTCACAAGTTGTTTGGTTATGCCTGAGAAGTATCTATAACTGTGTACTTTATAAATATATATGCATGCACACATACATCTGTACCTACATGTACATATAGATAATACAATATTTTTTACATAAAAAAAAAAAAAAAAAACCTACTGCCATGGAATCGATTCAGACTCAAAGCGACCCCATAGCTTTTCCAAGGTTGTAAATCTCTATGGAAGCAGACTGCCACATCTTTCTCCTACAGTGCTGCTGGTAATTTCCAAACACCAACCTTTTGGTTAGCCGTTGATCACTTTATCCATTGAGTCACCAGAGCTCCTTATTTTTTACATAAACTATTTAGTGCCTACTACTTTTTTTTTACAAGCATCAGGAAACCCTGGTGGCATTGTGGTTAAGAGCTATGGCTGCTAATCTAAAGTCGGCAGTTTGAATCCACCAGGCACTCATTGGAAACTGTATGCGGCAGTTCTGCTCTGTCCCATAGGGTCACTATGAGTCAGAATCAACTTGACAGCAATGAGTTTGGTTAGTTTTGAGTTTACAAGCATAGCACAAAGGCTTTTATATATGTTTTATGTATTATATATAATAGCTAAGAACAATGCCTGACACGTAAACAGCACTATATGTCTGCTATTAATATTTTTTACAGACTTATTGAGGTACAATTAAACAATAATAAACTGTAATTATTTAAAAAGTATAATTTTGTAAGCATTGATAAATGTATACACTTATGAAACCATCCTAACAACCAAGATAACGAAGATCTCAATCAACCACAAAAGTTGCCCCTTTGTAAGGTCCCTGGGGGGTGCAAATGGTTTTCATTCGACTATTAACCTAAAGGTTGGTAGTTCGAACCCACCCAATGGCACCACAGAGTAAAAGTCTGTCAATCTGCTTCCATAAAGATTACAGCCAAGAAAACTCTATTGAGCAGTTCTACTCTGTAACACCTGGGGTTGCCACAAGTTGGAATTGACTCAACAGCAATGGGTTTTGGTTTGGTATGCCTCTTTATAATCCTTTCATCCCACACATCTCAACATATGTGCACACTTCCCTACCCTTGCATTCAGGCAACCAGTGACCTGCTTTCTGTCATTAAATTTGTTTTCATATTCTAAAATATTACGGAAATGGAATAAGTCAATATGCAATTTGGCCTGGCTTCCTACACTCATAGTCATACAGAGACTTATTAATATTGTTGCATATATCTATAGCTTATTTCATTTTAATGCTGAATAATATTCCATAGTATGGATATATCATAATTTGTTTATCCATTCACATGTTTATGGATTTTTGAGTCATTTCCAATTTTTTTTGAACATTTGTGTCCAAGTATTTGCATGCTTGTATGCTGATTCGGTCATGTGGTAGATATATACTTAATTTTTTAAGAAACTACCAAACTAAAGTCATTTTTCATTCCCACCAACAGTGTATAAGGGTCCTAGTTGCTCCTCATCCTTGCCAAAACTTAGTATGATTAGACTGTTTAATTTTAGCCTTTCTAACAAGGGTGTCATGGTATCTCATTTTGGTTTTAATTTGTATTTCTGTAATGACAAATGATATGCATTTTTCATACGCTTGTTTGCCATACATCTGTTTGGTGAGGTGTATATCAAAATCTTTTGCTCATTTTTAATTGGATCATTTGTTTTCTTACTATTGCATTTGAGAGGTTTTATTTTTAATACATTTGGGATACAATTTCTTCATTAGATGTGTGATTTACAATTTTTTTCCCAGATTGTAGCTTGTCTTTTCATTTTCTTAACAGTGTCTTTGAAGAACAAAAGTTCTGAATTTTGATGAAGCCCAATTTCAATTTTAGAATCACCTTATTTCTATAAAATAGTCTGCTGTTATTTTTAATGGAATCGAGTTGAAATTACAGAACATTTTGGGTAGAATTAATGTTGTAATTATAACGAGCCTTTCAAAACATGAGAGTTGTATAGCTCTCCATTTATGTAGATTGACTCTAATTTCTCTCAGTGCTGTTTTATAGTTTTCAGGGTATAAATCTTGAACATATTTTGTCATCTCTATCCCTAAATAATTCATATTTTTGATGCTATTGTAAATTAATTATAATTTCCAGTTAATTGTTGATCATTTATACAAATACAACTGATGTTTTTGTATGTTGATCTGGTATCCTGCAACTTGGCCATACTCACTTTTGAATTACAGAAGCCTTTTTGTTAGTTCCTTTCAATTTTATGCATAAAAAAACATGCTGTTTGTGAGTAAAGGCAGTTTTATTTGTCCTTTGCAATGTGGATGCTCTTTGTTTCTTTTTCTTGTCTTATTGTACTGGCAAGAACTTCCAGCATAATATTGAATAGAAGTGGTGAGTGTGGACCTTGTTCCTGATTTTAGGGGAAAAGCATTCTTTTAGGGGAACAGCCTCTAACCATTAAATATGATGTTAAATGCAGGATTTTGGTACAAATGGTTTTCAATCAACTACTAACTTGAAGGTTGGCAGTTTGAACCCAGCCCGTGGTACTGTGGAGTAAAGGTCTAATGATCTGCTTTTTTAAAGATTACAGCCAAGAAAACTCTATGGAGCAGTTCTACTCTGTTACACAGCAGTTCTACTCTGTTATCATGAGTCAGAATTCATAAAATCGAAGTTCTTTTCTAACCTTAGTGTTTTTTGTTTTGAAGTTTTTGTCATGGACAGACGTTGAATTTTATCAAAGGCTTCTTCTGCATCTATTGAGATGACCATATAGTTTTTCTCCTTTAGTCTGTGCATATAGAAAATTGCATTGTTTGATTTTCAGAAGTAAAAACAACCTTGTATCCTGGGATTAAACTCTATTTGCTCATGATGTATTGTTCTTTTTAGATATTGTTGGATTTAATTTACTAAAAATTTGTTAAGAATTTTTCAATTTATGTTCATGAGTAATGTCGATCTCTAATTTTCTTTTGTTATATCAAGGTAATTACAGTCTCATAAAATGCGTTAGAAAGTATGCCCTCCTCTTTAATTTTCCAGGAGAATTAGAATTGGTATTATATCATTTTTAAAGCATTGGTAGAATTTACTAGTGATGTCATTTGGGTTTGAAGTTTTCTTTGTAGAAATACTTGAAGCTAGAAATTAAATTTCTTTAATAGATATAGTACTATTTATGTTTTCTATTTCTTTTTTAGTAAGCTTTGGTAGTCTGTACCTTTCAAGCAATTTGTTCATTTACCCTAAGTTGTCAAATTTACTGGTATTAAGTTGATCATAATTATTTGTTTTTGTTATCCTTTAATATGTGTAGAATATCTAAGTAGATTACCTTTCTCCTTTCTGATATTGGTAATCTATGTGTTCTTTTTTTACTGATCAGTCAGTATAGAGATTTATCAATTTTATTTATATTCTCAAATAATCATTTTTCAGTTTTACTGATTTTCTCAACTGTTTTTCTGTTTTCTATTTCATTGATTTCAGCTCTGATCTTTGTTATTTTCTTCTGCTTATTTTGGATTAAATTTGCTCTTCTTTTTCTAGTTATTTAAAGTGGAGCTGAGGTCATTGATTTGAGACTTTTGTTCTTTTCTAATGTAGGTGTTTCCTTCCAAGCACTGTCTTAGCTGCATCCCACAGGTTTTGATATGTTATGTTTCCATTTTCATTCTGCTCAAAACACTTCCTCATTTCCCTTTAAATTTTGTTTTTAACCTGTGGATTTTTAAAATGCATATTATTTTCGCTTGCAAATATTTGAGGATTTTTCCAGAGATGTTTTTGTTCCTGATTTTTAATTCTGCTGTAGTCAGAGAACACACTTTGTATGATTTCAGTCATTCAAAATTCATTGAGACTAACTTTATGGCCCATAATATAGT
Source organism: Loxodonta africana (assembly GCF_030014295.1). Lineage (NCBI taxonomy): Eukaryota > Metazoa > Chordata > Mammalia > Proboscidea > Elephantidae > Loxodonta > Loxodonta africana. The sequence goes on along the minus strand of NC_087343.1, from coordinate 111,187,195 downwards.
CAGCCTCAGTAAATGCTCCCTGTATAACCTGAAAAAAATGTGGATTCTGTTGTTGGTTGGTTGGAATGTTCTATAAGCATTTATTAGGCAAAGTTGGTTGATTGTGTTTTTCAAGCCTTCTATATCCTTTCTGATTTTCTGTGTATTTGTTCTATCAGCTTTCTATTTGTTTCTGATGTTTCTTCAGGGCTTAATTGAGGTGATGTACTCTTGACCAGAATACTACACAGGTAATATTGTGTCTTTAACAGGGTAGCACATTTGGAGGCACATCTGTCGCTCATTGAAGGTAGTAATTTTGATCATTAGGTCAAAGTGTTGTCCTATTTCCCTACTCTAAAATTGCATAATAAATAAATATATGGGGGGCACTTTTTTATATATAATTTTATTGTGCTTTAGGTGAAAGTTTACAGAACAAGTTAGTTTCCCATTCAAAAATTTATATACAAATTGCTTTGTGACATTAGTTGCAAATTGTTTTGTGACAATGCAATCACCTGCAATGTGACAGCACTATCCCCCTTTCCACTCCCAGTTCCCCGTCTCCATTCAGCCAGCTTTCCTGTTCCCTCCTGCCTTCTCATCTTACTTTTGGGCAGGAGTTGCCCATTTGGTCTTGTATATTTGATTAAACTAAGAAGCGTGTTGCTCATATGTGTTATTGTTTGTTTTATAAGCCTGTGTTATGAACTGAATTGTGTTCCCCCAAAATGTGCATCAACTTGGCTAGGCCGTGATTCCCAATATTGTGTGGTTGTGCACCATTTTGTGATTTTATGCGATTATCCTATGTGTTATAAATTCTAACCTCTATGATATTAATGAGGCAGGATTAGAGGCAGTTATGTTAATGAGGAAGGACTTAATCTACAGGATTAGAGAATATCTTGAGTCAATTTCTTTTGAGATATAAAAGAAAGAATCAAGCAGAGAGGAGAGGGACCTCCTACCACCAAGAAAGAAGAACCTGGAGTGGAACACGTCATTTGGACTAGGTGTCTCTTTGCTGAGAAAATCCTAGACCTAGGGGAAGATTGATGACAAGGACCTTCCCCAGGGCCGACAGAGAGAGAAAGCCTTCTCCTGGAGCTGATGCACTGAATTCTAACTTCTAGCCTCCTACACTATGAGAGAAAAAATTTCTGTTTTTTAAAACCATCCATTGAGGTATTTCTATCATAGCAGCACTGAGATCTAAGACAGCCTGTCTAATCCTTGTCTGAAAATCTTTGTTTTTCGAGAGTGGTTTTAGTTCTGAGTTAGCAGTGTGTCAGGCGCCGTAGTCTCAGGGGTTCCTCCATTCTCTGTCAGATCAGTAAATCTAGTCTTTTGTGTGTGTGTGTGTGCAAACTTGAATTTTGTTCTACATGGCTCTGTCTGGGACTCGCCGTTGTGATTTCTGTCAGAGTGGTTGGTGGTGGTAGCTGGGCACCATCTAGTTCTTCTGGGTTCAGGCTGGTGGAGGCTGTGGTTCATGTAGTTCATTAGTCTTTTGGACCAGCATTTTTCCTTGTGTGTTTGGTTATCTTCATTCTCCTTTGCTCCAGACAGAATGACACCAAGAGAGGTATCTTAGACGGTTGCTCAAAAGCTTTTAAGATTCCAGACACTACTTACCAAAGTAGGATATAGAACATTTTCTTTATGAACTATGTTATGCCAATTGACCTAGATATCCTCTGAGACCAAGGTCTCTAGCCCTTAGCTCCAGCAATTTGGTCCCTCAAGGTGTTTGGATGTGTCTAGGAAGCTTCTATGACTTTGCCTTGGTCCAATTGTGCTGACTTCCTCTATATTGTGTTGTCTTTCTTTTCACCAAAGTTGATATTTGTCTACTATCTAGATAGTGATTTTCTCTGCCCATCCTTCCTCTCCCTTGTAGCCATCAAAGATTGATTTTTCCGTGTATAAAACTTTTCTTGAGTTCTTACAATAGTGGTTTCATACAATATTTGCCCTTTTGTGACTGACTTATTTCACTCAGCATGATACCCTCCAGATTCACCCATGTTGTGAGATGTTTTGTGGATTCATCATTGCTCTTTATTGTTGCATAGTATTTTATTGTGTGTATGTACCATAATTTGTTTATCCATTCATTTGTTAATGGGCACTTAAATTGCTTCCATCTTTTTCTACTGTGAATAGTGCTGCAAGGAACATGGGTATGCATATGTCTATTCCTGTGAAGGCTTTTATTTCTCTAGGATATGTTCCTAGGAATGGGATTGCTGAATCATATAGTATTTCTATTTCTGGCTTTTTAAGGAGGCACTACTTGTTTCCCAAAGTGATTGTACCATTTTACATCCCCACCAGCAGTGCATAAGAGTTGCAATCTCCCCACAACCTCTCCAACATTTATTATCTTCTGATTTTTTTGACCGGTGCCAGTATTGTCAAGGGAGATGGTATCTCATTGTAGTTTCCATTTACATTTCTTTAATGGCTAATGATCACAAGCATTTCCTCATGGGTCTGTTGGCTACCTGAATATCTTCTTAGGTGAAGTGTCTGTTCATAACCTTTGCTCATTTTTTAACTAGATTATTTGTCTTTTGTTGTTGATGTGTGGATGTATTTCGTAGATTTTAGAGATGAGACCCTTGTCAGATGTCATAGCCAAAATTTTTTTTCCCAGTTCTCTTTTTACTCTTTTGGTGAAGTCTTTTGATGAGTTTCTCTTCTGGTGTTTGTACATTATTAGTTATGGCTTATATTGTATTTATGTCAAGTATGATCTTTATATTTAGGTTGGGAGGCACTTTAAGACCATGCAAATATCTCATTCCTTATCAATACTTCCTCCTGGATATAGCATCCATTGACGATTCTCAGTATTTTAAATGGTCAGGAGGAAAAAACTCTATATTTGTGTGTGTGTGTATGTATACAGAGAGAGAGAAAGAAAGAATACTAACAACAGCATAAATGTAGGCAAAACTGGGTACGTTTGAAGTTATTTCCAAATAAATAGTTACAAAAAGAAAAAAATTGTTATAAATACGGTAATAAGAATTGTTACAAATGTTAACAAGTCATCTTTTAAGAAAATATAGATAGAAAGATGATAGATAGTTAGATAAGATAGATAAATAAAACATAATATAATAAACAATAGTTTAAACTCCAAGTGGTATTACCAAAGGTCAAAAAAGTGGAGGGAAGACAGATATGTAGAGATAGAAGCACAGAAAAGTTCTCATCTGTTGAAATGGGGTGAGTAAAAAAATCTGTTTCAATCTGGAGTTGCATAATTAAAGATTTATTTTTTCATGCATGAGTACAAACAATGAAAACCTTACAAATCTTGCAGAAGAAAAAAGTCAGAAAAAAACCCACATTTTTAATATTGACAGAGGAGAAAGGAAATAGCACCAGAACATGACAATAAAAAACAGAAAACAAGATGACAGACATTAGTACAATCATTATATAAAGGTTTTTACAGACATGAGAAAATGTTGATAATATAATATTAAGTAAAAAAAAGTAATACATAAAATGCATTCAGAATGAACTTAGTTATGTTTAAAACATGCACATATATTCAACTCAGAAAAAAGAATGGAAATAAATACATCAAAGGAGTTGACTTTGGGTGGTGGGATTATGAGCAATTTTTATTTTCATAATTATAATTTTATGTTTTTTCCAAATTGTCTGCAGTGAACATGAATTATTTTTATACCAAAATATGGGGTATATTTTGAAAAAGGAAAATATGTTTTTTAAAAATCTTTCACAATTTCTAGAGCTAAATCTGATTAAATAGTTAATGGAATGACATCAAGGCCTTTTGCCTAATATTTTTCATGAAAAATGTCTAAGTCTGCCCCTCAAGCAACTTTGCTAAGGTAACATGCTTTATCACTTAAATTGTTTTACCTGAAACACTGTCCCTTACATCAATTTTAGTTTCATCTTAGGTATATAAAAGGTCATATCAAGAAGTTATAGAAATAAGCATTAGTGTCAGTCAACTATTATTAAAGTAGAGAAAGTTTTTCCATGTCAGAAGACCTAGAGAGGGGGAGGCTTTTTTTTTTTTTTTCCTTTATGTATCTGAAGTTGATGTTTGTACTATTAAATGACTTGGGATCGGCCCCAGGAGGGTCTTGTGTCCTATTTTATGGGTTCACAAAGGCAGCGTAGAGCAGAGATTAGGAGCAGGGACGCTGGGTGACCTGACTCTAGTCCTGGCCCTTGAACAAGTTAGTAAATATCTTTTTGCTCTAGTTCCCTCATCTGTAAAATGAGGATGATAATTGTTCTTGTTAGGTGCCATCAAGTCAGTTCCAAGTCATAGTGACCCTATGTACAACAAAATGAAACACTACCTGGTCCTGTGCCATCTTCACAATTGCTATGCTTGAGCTCATTGTTCAAGCCACTGTGTCAATCCATCTCATTCAGAGACTTCCTCTTTTTCACTGACCTCTACTTCAGCAAGCATGATGTCCTTCTCCAGGGACTGGTCCCTCCTGACAACATGTCCAAAGTATGTGAGACAAAGTCTCACCATCTTTGCTTCTAAGGAGCATTTTGGCTGTACTTCCAGGAAGACAGACTTTTTCATTCTTTTGGCAGTCCATGGTATATTCAATATTCTTCGCCAACACCATAATTCAAAGGCATCAATTCTTCTTCTGTCTTCCTTATTCATTGTCCAACTTTCACATGTATATGAGGCAACTGAAAATACCATGGCTTGGGTCAGGTGCATCTTAGTCCTCAAGGTGACTGACATCTTTGCTTTTTAACACTTTAAAGAGATCTTTTGCCCAATGCAATACATTGTTTGATTTCTTGACTGTTGCTTCCTTAGGCATTGATTGTGGATCCAAGTACAATGGAATCCTTGACAACTTCAATCTTTTGTCCATTTATTATGATGTCACTTATGGGTCCAGTTTTGAAGATTCTTGTTTTATGTTGAGGTGTAATTATACTGAAGCCTATAGTCTTAGATCTTCATCAGTAAGTGCTTCAAGTCCTTTTCACTTTCAGCAAGGAAGGTTGTGTCATCTGCATATCGTGCATTGTTTATGATTCTTCCTCCAATCCTGACGCCAAGTTCTTTTTTATAAAGTGTAGACTCTTGTATTATTTGCTCAGCATACAGATTGAATAAGTATGGTAAAAGAATACAACTCTGATGCACACCTTTCCTGTTTAAACCACACAGTATCCCCTTGTTCTAATCAAATGACTGCCTCTTGATCTATGTACAGCCAAATTAAGTGTTCTGGAATTTCCATTCTTTGCAATGTTATCCATAATTTGTTATGATCCACACAGTCAAATGCCTAAGCCTAGTCAATAAAACACAGGTAAACATCTTTCTGGTATTCTCTGCTTTCAGTCAGGATACAGCTACCATCAGCAATGATATGCCTAGTTTCACATCCCCTTCTGAATCCTGCTTGAATTTCTGCCAGTTACCTGTTGATGTACTGCTGCAACTGCTTTTGAATTATCTTCAGCATAATTTTACTTGTGTGTGATATTAATGATATTGTAGAATAATTTCCACATTCTGTTGGGTCACCTTTCTTTGGAATGGGCACACATAAGGATCTCTTCCAGTCAGTTGGTCAGGCAGCTGTCCTTTAAAATTTCTTGACATGAACAAGTGAGCACCTCTAGTGCTGCGTCCATTCATTGAAACATCTTAATTGGTATTCCATCAATTTCTGGAGCCTTGTTTTTTGCCAGTGCCTTCAGTGCAGCTGGGATGTCTTTCTTCAGTACCATCAGTTCTTGATCATATGTTACCTCCTGAAACGGTTGAACATTGATCAATTCTTTTTTGTACAGTGAGTCTGTGTATTCCTTCCATCTTCTTTTGATGGTTCCTGCTTCATTCAACATTTTGCCCATAGAATCCCTCACTATTGTGACTCGAGGCTTGAATTTTTTTTTTTTTTTCAGTTCTTTCAGCTTGAGAAATGTTGAACATGTTCTCCCCTTTTAGTTTTCCAACTCCAGGTCTATGCACATTTCATTGTAATACTTTGTCTTCTGGAGCTGCTCTTTGAAATCTGTTCAGCTTTTTTACTTCACCATTTCTTGTATTTGCTTTAGCTACTCTACATTCAAGAGTGGTTTCAGAGTATCTTCTGGCATCCATTTTGGTCTTTTCTTTCTTTCCTGTCTTTTTAATGATATCTTGATAATAATAGTGGCTACCTTATAGGGTTATTTTGAGGATTTAATTAATTCATATTTGTAATGTGCTCTGAACAGTGCCTGGCACATAATGAGTACTACAGAAGTCTTAATTAGATAAAACATTATAACTAAAGTATAGGCTAAGGCACATCCATCTTCCTTCAATCTCTTATCCCCGGCAGTCACACAAAACGCTGTTTCTGTTTTTGTTTTACACAGAATGGTTAAACACAGTATTTCTTCAGTGGGCCACCATTCCCTTTGAGCCTCCCCAGTCTTCCAGGTGCAATGATTTCCACTCCTTTCTTGATCCTCCATCACCTCATTAAAAGCTATGTCTCCTCATGCATCTCCCCCACCCCCACCCCTTACAGCTCTGCTCTTTGCTTTCCAGGGTCACACCTGGGGATAATCTCTGTGCTAACTTGTTTCCCTGTTGCTTGCTCCTTTGCATCAGGGCTTTCTGGAGACAATGCCTTAATCTGTCTTTTCTAGAATGGTATTACTCTAGCCAGAGCAACATTAACAAGTGTGCTGAGAATAAAGGTGCACCTAGCTCCTATAAAGTCAGTAAATATGCTGGGCTTAGCAAAGCTGGTGGCGTAGTGGTTAAGTGTTATGGCTGCTAACCAAAGGGTCGGCAGTTTGAATCCTCCAGGCACTCCTTGGAAACTCTATGGGGCAATTCTAGTCTGTCCTATAGGGTCACTATGAGTCAGAGTCTACTCGACGGCACTGGGTTTGGGTTTGGTTTTTAGCAAAATTAACCTTTGGAATTTTTAAGACTACATAATGAGTATGTCCAAGTCAGGAGAACAGAGTGTGCAACATTTCGCAAGCTTATTTGACTAGTGGAGACTTTTATTTTCTCTCCATATTCCTACTAACTCCTGGAAGAGTTGGCAGAACACCACTTTGGGAAATGCTGCCTTTACTGAAAGAAGTGATAGTCTGTAGTGAGGATACCACACAGTCTTGTGAGAAAGAAATGTTTCCAAAGCAACCATTCAGATTAAACCATTTCGCTTTGGTGGACGGTTCTGGTTCACCACCAAAGCCCAGAAGTAATCGTCTCCCTCATCCTACAGCAAGCATTCATGCCTGTATTCATTTTTAAAGTACTTACTGAGGACCCACTGCCTGCTAGGCAGAGTCCCTGGGTGGTGGAAGCAGTTAATACACTTGGCTGCTAACTGAAAATTTGGAGGTTCAAGTCCACCTAGAGGTATCTCAAAAGAAAAGTCTAGTGATCTATTTCGGAAAATCAGTCACTGAAAACCTATGAAGCACAGTTCTACTCTGACATACATGAAATTACCACGAGTCAGAATTAAACTAGATGGCAACTGAATTTTTGATGTTTTTTTACTTATAATTTTTTGTTGTGCCAGGCACTATTCTGTATGAGCAACTCCTAACTGTTTCCTTGGTAGAGGCTATGTGGTCTACATGACAGATCCTCCAGCCGACAAGGACTGTGCATAAAGGATCAGAAAATCTAAATCCGAGATTCAGGTAAGAGCCAGCACCTGAGTGTGAATTGATGGTATGAGTTCTGTTTGGTTCGCTGTTCAGAGTATACATTTTTGCATCCTTGACAACCTTCATTCAGTCTTCAGGGCAAGGGCTGTATGACTCAATTTGGAAGTTACAAAAGCTGATAATAAAGAAAATAGAAAATATTTACTATGTTAAGCATTTTATCTATGTTAAATCTACTTTTAATCTGCTTGAAGGGCTACCTATTTCCCTGGACCAGGATGAAATCTCAGACAGATCCCATAATGATTTTTACGATCTTAATAATAAGTCCTCTAATCTTTTCTAGGCACAAAATGTTCCCATTTTAATAACTAAAATGTTCAGTAGAGCATATTAATTAATGTTCCAAACTCTATTCAGAGTTAATGTGGCTTCCCTGCCCACTGTGGGCCTCTTTGGCAGTAGGCAGGGAGGGGGCGGTACAGCAGTTTTCTTCCCTCTTGCCTCATCCCCTCACTCCAGAGTTGGAACGGGGGTGGGAGGAGAAGTTAGGGACAGGAACATTCTCCTGGGGTGGTGGGTTCTTAGTGCGGATTCTTTCTCTGGTGGATTCTTTCTCCTCACAGACAATACAGTGAGCGCCTCATAGACACTGCTACCAGTGACCTCTGACTGTGTGCTGGCTCTGCCCCCAAACAGACATCTCGTTTCCTCCCTCGTGCTGCGGGCATCTATCTGTCCATCCGTCTCCTTCGTATGTATCACATTGTCCTTCCAGACAGCTTTCACATCTGGTTCATGGGAACCATTTGTGCTTTTTTTTTGCCAGCCATCAATAGAAATATACCTTGCTTCCAGCACAGCTCTCTCTGCTCTGCTCTGCCACCTCAGGCCTAAGCCGCCACAGCCTGTTCACAAAGCCTCCATGCGTCTCAATTGCGGGGGACCCATTCAAGCCCTCCCAGTGACTCTCTTGAAGTTTCCTTTCTCATTTTCATGGAAGAGGATATTACCCACCCTCCACCATGGTGGGCATGTACAGCACTCCAACTTTCTCAAAATATCTTCTTTTTTTTTGAAAATCCTTGCTTTCAACCTATCCAAGCTCTCCTTACATGCTTGAAGCAGCGACTGAGCTGAGGTTTGCAGTTGTTGACCTCCCTTTGTTAAATGCTTGTGCTGTGTCCATGGTCTATTTAATACTTTGCTACAAAACATAGAGATACATTGTGCCTACTGTTTTGAGATAGGGAGTCCCATTTTAACATCCTAGAACACACTCAGGAACCCTGATGGTGCAGTGGTTAGGAGCTTGGCTATTTACCTAAAAGGTGAGCAGTTCAAATCCACCAGCCACTCCTTGGAAACCGCATGGGGCAGTTCTGCTCTATCCTGTGTGGTTGCTCTCAACAGGACAGAATCGACGCGAAGGCAATGGAGATAGAGAGAACACAATCATTATTTCATTTTAAATGAGAGAGGATCTTTTATTATCCACTAGAGTCATGATGGCACTAGAAAGAAAAAAAAAAAAAAAAGAGTCATGAAAGCAAAGATTTCTAATCTTTTTTTAAATGCTGAGTCCCAGCTCCTCAACAATGCCTGACGTACAGTAGTTCAACAATATTTTCTTAAATGCATATATTATTTCGCAGATAAGAAAACTGAGCCTTGGTGGTGCCATAGAAAAGGTAATTTGCCCAATGCCATTGAGCCAGGATTTGAATAATTAGAAAGCAGTCCAGTGTTTTTTACTTAAATTTTTCTTTTCATGTATAATGTTTCTATGAAATTATAGAGGTTACATAAAGGTTTTCAGTTTATGTTATTTTTTTGTAGAAATTTCCTGGAATTTGGATACCTTATATTTCAGATATTTGTGCTGGCTCATCAACCTGACTACACGGCTATCTGACCTTGGATGGCCACACTGCCATCTGGTGTTGCCTATATGAATTGGAAGTTCAATGCTCCTGAATTACGGGCCCCTCTTTTTTTTTCACCGTGAATCGGAATCAGCTCCAAGACAACGGGCTTAAGGCTGTAAAAAGGAGCCCTGGTGGTGCAGCAGTTAAGCACGTAGCTGCTAACCAAAAGGCTATCAGTTCGAACCCACCAGCCGATCCCTACGAGAAAGATGTGGCCGTCTGTCTCCATAAAGGTAACCCCAACCCACTCATGTCAAGTCGATTCCAACTCATAACAACCCTATTGGACAGGGTAGAACTGCCCAATAGGGTTTCCAAGGAGTGACTGCTGGATTTGAACTGCCAACCTTTTGATTGGCAGCCAAGCTCTTAATCACTGTGCCACCAGGGCTCAGGGTTTATGAAGACAGATTACAGCCTTGGAAACCTTGTGGCGCAGTGCTACCCTATCATTTTGCTGTGAGTCAAAATCGACTTGATGGCAATGGGTTTGTTTTTTAAGGCTGTAAAGAAGCCCTTGTGGTCCAATGGTTAAGTGCTGGGCTGCTAACTGAAAGGTTATGGGTTCCAACCTACCAGCTGCTCTGCAGGAGAAAAGACCTGGTGATGTGTTTCTGTAAATAACTCAGCCTTAGAAATACTATGAGGCAGTTCCACTCTGTCCTATAGGGCTGCTATGAGTCGGCATTGACTCAACAGCACACAATAACAAGGCTTTAGAAGTAGAGTTCTTAGGTGGTACAAATGGTTACTGAAAGGCTGGAGGTTTGAGTCCACTCAGAGGTGCTTCGGAGAAAGGCCTAGAGCCCTACTTCTGAAAAATCAACCACTGAAAATCCTATAGAGCACAAATCTACTCAGACACACACGGGGTCACCATGAGTTGGAATCAACTCCATGGCAACTAATAAGGCTATAAACATGGTTCTCACCTTGCTCATTTAATCTTCTCAACAATCCTACCAAACAGATATTATTAGTATCCCCCTTTTTATGGAGTGGCAGAGCCAGGACTTGGCCCCAGGACGTGGCTCCAAACTTACTCTTAACCATTAGGCTCTACCGCTTCTCTAAAGTAGGGACATTAAGATTTCAGATTCAGAAATCCACTTCTGAGTGAGCCACGCAAACTTTTTGAAAAAATTTATTGTGGTGTAATATATATATATAACAAAACATTTGTCATTGCAATCATTTTTATGTGTATATAAACTTTTATTAGATAACAATGGTGTGTACAAACGGTAGATTTGACTAAAACATAAATCAAGTATAAGCGTACAGAACAGTTATTCGTATTTTCTTCTGTCCCTAAACCTTAAAAATGCTGTAGTTTTGGAATGTAGTTTCAGGAGAAGCAAACTAAAAACTCAGAGTTAGACATTTAGCAATATTCCATTCTAAGGGAATATCAGCCTGCTCTTTCTATTTCAGTAACGCTGAATGTCTTAGGACCCCTGCTTCCTCACTCTTCTACAACCTGCTTATTGTTAGTTTATGGGGTTATTTATATTTCCTCCCACCATCTAGCTGATGCTAGAAGAAGGAGGGGGAAACTCAGAATAATTTCATTATTTATTCACATACTTTTCTTCCTCATTTCTTAGTATTTTACTGCTAATCCAAGGGAGAGAAATGATAGGCTGATATTTCACCAACTACATGAAGCCTACTCTGTAAGACTGATCTCCAGCTCAATAAGCATCATGCAGAAATCATACATGATATTGTGATAAAATGATGAGCTACATGGCAACATTTGCCTCATTATAGTTCTTTCTCCTAAAGTTAATACTTTGCTGCCTGAATGGGCTGTACCGTCACTCTCCTTTACCGCATGAGGAAACCTGATTAACTCAAATCATAAATCTAATAACAAAGCAGTTTTTCAAAATGAATGGAGCAAACATGCTTGGTGAGACCAGCTTTCAATGTTGTACCCATTATTTTCACAAGAGCTTACATCTTTGAAGGAGGAACCCTGGTGTCAAACTGGTTAAGCACTTGGCTGCTAACCCAAAGTTCAGTGGTTCCAGCCCACCAGCCGCTCCGCAGGAGAAAGATGTGGTAGTCTGCTTCCGTAACAATTAACGTTTTGGAAACCCTGTGGGGCAGTTCTACTCTATCCTATGGGGTCGCTATGAGTAGGAATCAACTCAGTGGCACCCGGTTTGGTTTTGGTTACAAATTTAAAATAACTTGCAATTTACAGGGCACTTTGACATAGTTGTTTTTAACCCTTATAATTACGGTTTGCAGTAAGGATGGTTATTCTCATTTTACAGGTGAGGAAATTGAGGCTCAGAAAGGTTTTTGTGACATATTTAGGGACGTAGCTAAGAAGTAGCAGAGCTAGGACTAGAACTCTGTCTGATTCTGACTCAGAGCTAACCAGCCTATTTTCAAGGTTTTTCCTAATGTCCACACTATTGCCAATTTCTAAATTATCTTCCTTTCTCAAGAGTTGCCTTCATAAGAAAAGAGTTCTGTAGTCAAAGAAGTTTGGGGAATACTGCACAATTCCCCATTGGAAGAATCACAATACTTATATTTTTAAAAAGGCTCTAAGGAATCCTGCAGTAATGAAGCCTCTGTAATTTTGTTTAATATAGCTTTTTTTTTCCCAGATTTACTTGATCATTGAACTTCTTTTCGAGTAATTGCTACTAACATCCCAAGGGCCTGCAACAATAGCTGTTTTCATTATCAACTATTAAAAAAGGCCAGGGTACTACAAACACGTATATGGATGGGCAGTACTCAGCGTGAGGGTTTAGCAAAGATTAGAGCAAGAAAGTGTTCTTGAAAGAAGTTCATTCTGTCGTTTTTTAGTTCTTAATCAAGAGGATTTGCTACGCTATAAATGCCATGAAAGTTAAGAACCATTTCTAAAGTTTTTTCTTTTCTGAGATAGGGAGTGCAATCTACCATCAAAAATATTTGTTTGGTAGAGAAAAATCAGATTTGTTTCTCAAGTCAGTTTTATTAAACATAACCGATTGTTTATAAGAAATTGAACAAATTAAGCCTATTTTCCACTTAAAGGGCAGCACACCTGTCAATAATATAATACGGGGTCTTCAAATATATTAAAAATAAGTTATTATTTGGAGAGAGCAATAATTATTTTCTTTGATAATTTTCTGATGCAAAAAAAATCAACTATCTTTTTTTTTTTCTCTCTCTCTTTCTTATTCACTCATTCACCTACTTTCCTTGGTCCAAATTCCTTATCTCAGAACTCTACAGTACAGGAGTCTCACAAGCCAAGCAGATCAGTAGAAATGGATAAGGATAATGGACATCTCCTTCAGAACAACAAAAGAAAGCACTGGGGTAGTTAGAAACAACAAATGCCACCATCGCTCAGATGCATGTTACTTTGGCAAATTCTGTTTCTCCTTTTTCCCTCTCCCCCTGAAATGGAACAGAAAACTTAAACCTAGAATCTCTATTATGCCCTATTTCAGTCAGGTCTTTTAGATGGGTATTCCACGTTGGGCACTAGATTATACCCTTAGCTCCATGAATCTGTGAGTGATAACCCTGCTTGTAATAAAAGGTCAAAAAACTATTTTGAAACAATTCAGTTTTCCTCTAAATATTTAACTCTTGCCTACATGCATACCTTTGTGCTCACACACACTCGCGCAACATATACTAAATTATTTCTTTTTCAGGAAATGTCTTTCATTGCTAAAAAAAAAAAAAATGTAAAGACTAAGCAACCAGACAAAAAGTCAGAAAACAACTGGTAGACTACCAAATTACTTGGAGATTTAATTCTACAGTTTTCTCCCTGTCACTTCCATTACAGGAGTTCCTGGGTGATGCAAAAGGTTAATGCGCTTGGTTGCTAACTGAAAGGTTGGAGGTTCGAGTCTACCCAGAGGTGCTTCAGAAGAGAGGCCTGGAGGTCTATGTCTGAAAAATCAGCCGTTGAAAACCCTAGGAAGCGCAGTTCAACTCTGACACACGTGGGGTCGCCATGAGTCCGAGTGGCCGATACAGCAACTGGGGTTCTCATTATGGAAGCCTAGAAATTTCATCTTGCTCTAACTCCAGCGCACCTCTGTACTTCAGAAAGAGACACTTAGCTGATTGTAAACTGCCACACTTGCATTCCTTTCATAGAGGACATTTTTAGTAAAGGTCAACTTGTATCTTTTGAGCAAATAGAATCCTAGCAACAGCTAAAGCTGAATGTCCTAAATGACCTTTCACTTTCTCCTCTGCATTAGCCCAAGACTTATCCCTTTACCTGTTCTGTTGTACTGAGAAAATAATAGTATCTTACCTTCTGGCATACTTTATCATTTACCAAGCACTTTCTCATGTATTACCTCATTGTTGTTTAATCACACAACTAAACTGGTAAAGCTGGAAAGGAAAATCTTATCTCCATTTTTACCAATGAGGCAACTGAGGGGTAAGAGGGAGGATGAGCCATTTGCCCAGGGTCACATACCTTTTTTTTTTTTTTTCACATACCAGTAGGTGAAGAGGCTAAACCAGACAGCCCTTCCAGGTCGTTGTTCATTTCTCTTCCCATAACTACAGTACAGTAAAAGTGTTGAGTCGTAGACTGAATAAATAAAAAAAAAAACAATGGTGACCTGTATTTCTCATGGGAAGATTCTGGGGCCCCAGTTGAGATACCAGAATTTCTGCACACTAATTAAATTACTTCTTCTAATTTGGAAAATACATTTTCAATAATTGCATCATAAATTACAAGAGCCAAATGGTACAGTTCCCTGAGAACTATAGCCACCCAGCGAGGTTAGAAAGTTAAACATAAATTGATAAACTGTGAGAGAGCTAATCACTGACAGAAGATACTGTGAGCCAAAAAGTGAACGGGGGTTGGGGCACCTGAATTCCCTGTTCTAGTTTTGTCACTGACTTATTGTGGTTCTTCTGGCAAACTTTGCGGGTGTCAACTTCCTTATCTGTCAAGTCAGGATAATAATACATGGTCTACTAACCTCCCGGGGCTCTTTGAAGAACTCAGCAAAATAATTTATGATGAAGCTCCTGGAAAAAAATATGTCTTTGAATAAATGAAAAGCCTGTAGTTACTTGACTAGAACTTCAGGTATTCTAATCATGTGAATTACAAAACTTCTTAGCATTTTTTAATCATTTATTTTCCACTTCTGGTAAAATATATACAATTCAGCAAAAAAGTAAATAATTTTATGTTTCTTCTGAAGTTCTAGTGACTCTCCCTTCTACTCTACAATTTTGCTTCTACTTTTAGTTTCTTTTTAATAGAGGAATCAATGACATTAGAATGTGTACTCAAGGAAATACTTAAATGGCTCAACTTTAGTTTGAGGCTAGGGAAGCTAGAATAAAATTTGGGCAGGTTTCAAACCAAACAGATTTTGTATTAAACTATTGTCTTCAAACTGAGAACAGAAACAGAAAAGCTGGGATGATATTCTGTGCAGTTTTGGCAATGAACTTGTGATAGAAGTAGAACAATGAGTCAAGGAAACCGTTCCTCTTTTGTACTAGTTTAATGTCATCTGAAAGCCAGCAAGATTCCAGAAATGTATAATAACTTCATATGTAGATTTCGAAAGGCTGTTGGTGAGAGAACTCATGTTTGTTACAATACCGATCGCTAAACTCTTATTAGGTGCAAAAAACACTGTCCAACCTTCAGATGCCTGCCCCAGAGAAGCCCTGAGCATAGGTGCAGTGTGAGAAAACTTAGAAGTGATTTGATCCACAGAAATTTTCAGAATCTAGAGACTTTTCAAAGGTGGAAAATGGCAAATAGTGGAATTAAATATGTCAGGGATGTTATAGAGCAGAATGCCAACCCCAAGGAGTCTACTTTTCTTAAAAAACCTCTACTTTTCTTAATTCATATTGATTTTTCACTGACCCTCCGTTTTACTAAGCATGATGTCCTTCTCCAGGGACTGTTCCTTCCTCATAACATGTCCAAAGTACGTGAGACAAAGTCTCTTACCATCCTTCTTTCTAAGGAGCATTCTGGCTGTACTTTTTCCAGGATAAGTTTGCTCATTCTCTTGGCAGGCCATAGTATACATTCAATATTCTTCACCAACTCCATGATTCAAAGGCATCAATTCTTCTTTGGCCTTCCTTATTCATTGTCCAGTTTTTGCATGCATATGAGGTGATTAAAAATACTATGGCTTAGATCAGGGGTACCTTAGGCCTCAAAGTGACGTTTTTGCTTTTTAACACTTTGAAGAGGTCTTTTGCAGCAAATTTGCCCAATGGCAATGCGTCTGATTTCTTGACTGCTACCTTTTTTTACTTCTGTGGGTGTTGATTGTGAATCCAAGTAAAATGAAATCCTTTACAACTTCAATCTTTTCTCCATTTGTCATGATGTTATTTATTGGTCCAGTTGTGAGGATTTTTGTTTTCTTTATGTTGAGGTGTAATCCATACTGAAGGTCATACGTAGTCTTTGATTTTCATCTGTAAGTGCTTCAAGTCCTCTTCACCTTCAGCGAGCAAGGTTGTGTCCTCCGTTTATTGCATGTAGTTAACGAGTCTTTGTCCTATCCTGATGCCATGTTCTTCTTCATAAGGTCCAGCTTCTTTGATTATTTGCTCAGCATACAGATTGAATAAATGTAGTGAAAGGATACAACACTGATGCACACATTACCTGATTTAAACCACACACTATCCCTTTGTTCTGTTAGAATGACTGCCTCTTGGTCTATGTACAGGTTCCTCATGAGCACAATTAGTGTTCTGGAACTCCCGTTCTTCACAATGTTATGCATAATTTGTTATGATCCACACAGTCAAATGCCTTTGAATAGTCAATAAAACACAGGTAAACATCTTTCTGGTATTCCCTGCTTTCAGCCAGGATCCATCTGATATCAGCAGTGATATCCCTAGTTCCATGACCTCTTCTGAATCCAATTTGAATTTGACAGTTCCCTGTCGATGTACTGCAGAAAACGTTTTTATATTATCTTCTGGAAAAATTTACTTGCATGTGATATTGCTGATATTGTTCAATAATTTCCACATTCTGTTGGCCAGGTAGCTGTCTTCCAAATTTCTTGGCATAGACAAGTGAGCATTTACACTGTTGCACCCATTTGTTGAAACATTTCAATTGGTATTCAGTCAATTCCTGGAGCCTTGTTTTTCACCAATGCCTTCCGTGCAACTTGGACCTCTTCCTGCATGCCATCGGTTCTTGATCATATGCTACCTTCTGAAATGGTGGAGTTTTGACCAATTCTTTTTGGCATAGTGACTCTCTGTATTCCTTCCATCTTCTTTTGATGCTTCCTGCGTCATTCAATATTTTCCTCATAGAATCCCTCAATATTGCAACTTGAGGCTTGAATTTTTTCTTCAGTTCTTTCAGCTTGACAAATGCTGATCATTTTCTTCTGTTTTGCTTTATAACTCCAGGTCTTTGCACATTTCATTATAATACTTTGTCTTCTTGAGCCGTCATTTGAAATCTTCTGCTCCACTCTTTTATTTCATCATTTCTTCCATTCACTTTAGGTACTCTACATTTAAGAGCAAGTTTCAAAGTCTTTTCTGACATTCTTTTTTTGTCTTCTCTTTCTTTCCTCTGTTTTTAATGACCTCTTGCTTTCTTCATGTATGATATCCTTGATGTCGTTCCACAACTCATCTGGTCTTCAGTTAGTAGTGCTCGATGCATCAAATCAATTCTTGAGATGATCTCTAAATTCAGATGGAATATACTCAAGGTAGTACTTTGTCTCTCATGGACTTCCTCTAATTTTCTTCAGCTTCAACTCAGACTTACATATGAGCATTTGGTGGTCCGTTCTGCAGTCTACTTTTTACTCTGTAGTCAGCCCCTAGCCTTGTTCTGACATGATTTTGAGCATCTCCATTTTCATAAATGTATTTGGTTTGATTCCTGTGTATTTCATCTGGCAAGGTCCATGTGTGTAGTCGCCATTTATATTGTTGAAAGAAGGTATTTCCAATGAATAGGTTGTTGGTCTTGCAAAACTTTATCATGTGGTCTCCAGTGTGCTTTCTGTGCCAACACCATACTTTCCAACTACTGATCCTTCACTTTTCACACTCCAATCACCGGTAATTATCAATGCATCTTTTTTTAAATTGTATTGTGCTTTAGATGGAAGTTTATAGCTCAAGTTAATTTCTCATTCAAAAATTTATGCACATATTGTTTTGTGACATTGGTTGCAAACCCCACAGTATGACAGCATGCTCCCCCTTCCCACCCTGGTTTCCCCATGTCCATTTGCCCAGTTCCTGTTCCTTCGTGACTTCTCTTCTTGCTTTTGGGCAGGAGTTACCCATTTGGCCTCATATATTTGATTGAACTAAGAAGCATGTTTTTCAAGTGTATTATTTATTGTTTTATAGGCCTTTCTAATCTTTGTTTGAGAAGTGGGCTTCAGAAGTGGCTTCAGTTCTGAGCTAGCACAGTGTCCAGGGCTATAGTCTTGGGAGGTTGCTCCAGTCTTTGTCAGCCGCTAAACCTGGTCTTTTTTCCTGAATTTGAATTCTGTTCTACATTTTCCTCCTGTTCTGTCCAGGACTCTCTAGAGGTAATCCCTGTCAGAGCAGTCAGTGGTGGTATCTGGGCACAATCTAGTTCTTCTGTGTTTAAGCTGGTGGAATCACTGATTCCTGTGGTCCGTTAGTCCTTTGGAATAATATTTTCCTTGTGTCATTGATTTTCTTCACTCTCTTTTGCTCCTGCTGGGGTGGGCCCCATAGATGTATCTTAGGTAGCCATTTGCAAGCTTTTAAGATCCCAGACTCTACTCATCAAAGTGGGATGTAGAACATTTTCTTTACGAACTATATTATGCCATTTGATCTAAATGTCCCCCAAAACTATGGTCCCTAGTCCCCTAGCCCCAGCAAATTGGTCTCTCAAAGTGTTTGGATGTGTCTAGGAAACTTCTATGCTTTTGCTTTGTGTTGACTTCCCCTATATTTTGTGTTGTCTTTCCGTTCATCAAAGTTGACACATGTCTACTGTCTAGTTATTATTTCCTTTCCTCCTCCCTCCCCATCCTGGTAACCATCAGATATTTTTTTTTTTTTTCTGTACGTAAACCTTTTCTTGAATTCTTTTAATAGTGCTCTCATACAATATTTGTCCTTTTGTGACTGACTTATTTCAATCAGCATAATGCCCTTCAGATTCATCCATATTATGAGATGTTTCGTGGATTCATCATTGTTCTGTATCACTGTGTAGTGTTCCATTGTGTGTATGTACCATAATTTATTCATCCATTCATCTGTTGGTGGGCATTTAGGTTGTTTCCATCTTTTTGCTATTGTGAATAGTGCAACAGTGAACATGGGCTTGCATATGTCTATTCCTGTAATGGCTTTTATTTCTCTAGGGTATATTCTTCGAAGTGGGATTGCTGGATTGTATCTTATTTCTATTTCTAGCTTTATAAGGAAGTGCCATATCAATTTCCAAAGTGGTTGTTCCATTTTACAACCCCATCAGCAATGTATAAGAGTTCCAATCTCCTTGCAACCTTGCAACCTCTCTAACTTTTATTTTCTGGGTTTTTTTTTTTTTTTGATTAGTTACAGTATTGTCAGGGTGAGATGGTACCTAATTCTGGTTTTGATTTGCATTTCTCTAAGGGCTAATGATCTTGAGCATTTCCTCACGTGTATGTTGGCTCTCCGAATGTCTTCTTTGGTGAAGCGTCTGTTCGTACCCCTTGCCCATTTTTTGATTGGATTATTCATCTTTTTGTTGTTGAGGTATTGAAGTTGGTCTATCGATTTTAGAGATTAAACCCTTTTCAGATTTGTAATAGGCAAAAATTTTTCCCAGTCTGTAGGTTCTCTTTTTACTCTTTTAGTAAAGTCTTTTGATGAGCATAAGTGCTTCATTTTTAGGAGACTCCAGTTATCTATTTTCTCTTCTGGTGTTTGTGCATTGTTAGTTATGGTTTGTATCCTATTTATGCCATGTATTAGGGCCCTTGGGCTTTCCCTGTTTTTTCTTCTGTGATCTTTATCATTTCAGATTTTATATTTAGGTCTTTGATTTATTTTGAGTTAGTGTTTGTGTATGGTGTGAGGTATGGACCTTATTTCACTTTTTTTACTGTAGGACAACCAGTTATGCCAGCACCATTTGTCAAACAGACTGTCTTTTCCCGCATTTAATGGACTTTGGCCCTTTGTGAAATGTCAACTGCTCATTGATGGATGGGTTTATGTCTAGGTTCTCAATTCTGTTCCATTGGTCTATGTGTCTGTTTTGTACCAGTACCAGGCTGTTTTGACTACTGTAGCTGTATAATAGGTTATAAAATTAGGTAGTGTGAGGCCTCCCACTACATTCTTCTTCTTCAGTACTGCTTTACTTATCCAGGGCCTCTCTTTTCCATATAAAGTTGGTGATTTCTTTCTCCATCTCATTTAAGAATGCTGTTGGAATTTGGATCAGGATTGCACTGCATCTGTAGATAGCTTTGGTTAGTATTGACGTTTTCACAATGTTTAGTCTTTCTATCCATGAGCATGGTATGTTTTTCCACTTACGCAGGTCTCTTTTGGATTTTTCTAGTAGCGTTTTGTAGTTTTCTTTGTGTTAGGTCTTTTATGTCTCTGTTTAGATTTATTCCTAAGTACTTTATCTTCTTGGGGACTATTGTAAATGATATCGATTTGGTGATTTCTTCTTCAATGCTCTTTTTGTTGGTATAGAGGAATTCAACTGATTTTGTATGTTAATTGTGTATCCCGATACTTTGCTGAAATCTTATATTAGGTCCAGTAGCTTTCCTGTGGATTCTTTGGGGTTTTCTGTGTATGAGATCATATCATCTGTGAATAGAAATAGTTTTATGTCTTTCTTACCAATTTGGATCCCCTTAATTTCTTTTTTTGCCTTATTGCTCTAGCCACTCTCAGGATTCCTACTTTGTCTTGGTGACTTTCTTTGGAGTCTATCTTGTATGAGGTTCATTGAGATTCTTGAATAGATATCTTTTCGTCTTTCATGATATTAAGGAAGTTTCTGCCAGCAAATATTTGGCAATTCTCTCTGTGTTTTCCATTATCCCCATCTGTTCTGGTACTTCAGTCACTCGTAAGTTTTTCCTCTTGATAGTATCCCACATAATTCTTAGGCTTTCTTCATTTTTTTCCTGATTTTTCCTCAAACAAATTGGTGTCCAGGGATTTATCTTCAATTTCACTATTTCTGATTTTTATTGTCTCAGTTCTGCTCCTATGACCTTCTGTTGAGTTGCTTTAATTCTGAAATTTTATTGTTAATCTTCTGGATTTCTAGTTGCTGTTTTTGAGTGGTTTACAGCAGCCCCTTTATCCTGTTGTTTTGTTCTTGTATTGTTTTCCTGAATTCTTCTATTGCTTTGTCTGTGTGTTCCTCGGTTTGGTCTATGTTTTGCCTGATCTCCTTCTTTATCTCTTGGAGAGATCTGTAGATTAGTCTTTTGAATCCTTTATCAGGTAGTTCCATTGCCTTATCTTCCTCTGGAAGGTTTTCTGGTTCTTTATTTTGGTCATTTGCTGGAGCCATCTTGTCCTGCTTTTTTATGTGATTTGATATTGACTGTTGTCTCTGAGGCATCAACAAGTTATATTTATTTATTTATTGTATTTTTGTTTACTGAGTCCTGAATTTTTGTTTTGTTTTGATGTGTCTAAGTAGGCTGGGTATGTGTGCTACTCTGGTTGTTATTCTGTCCTCCATGAAGCTGTCACTTCCTGTCTCCAAGTGATTGAAGCAGCTACTAGGTATGTGAGCACAGGAGTCTGTTCACTGTTCTTGTGGGGCTGCTGAAGATGTAGGAGGATTTTTGGTGGGGTGAATCTGTCCTGATGGTCACCTGGTCATGGGTGCAGGGGGTGTTCTTCCTGGTTGTTGGTTTGAATGTTCTGTGTGTACCCCACAGCTTACCAGTTGGTCAGGTGCAGGTGTCTGGGTTGTCAGTCATTGAGCGTGTGGTGCAGTGACTCTCATTTACACTTCTGGGCAGAGCCATGTGGGGGTGTTTGGAGCAGGCACAGGTCTCTGGTTGCAGTGGGAGGTGATGTGGGGGGCAAGGCAGAGGCTTATTGGCTGCCCCAGAGTGCCCAGATGGAGGATGTGCCCTTGTCTGGTAAAGCACATAGTGGGACAGGGGGGTAGTACAGCCAGTCCTTGAGCACACAGTGGTGGTAGCTGGAGGGATAAGGGGGTGCCACTGATTTTCAGACCTCTGCCATGGGCAACTAGATGGAGTGGGTGGTCCCACTGGCCCTATGGCCCCATTCTTAAGGGGTGGGGTGGTGTCAAATGCTGCAAATCTACGGCTCCCTTTTGATTGCTGCAGGTGAAAATGGGCTTCACCTGGAAGCCATTCCTGTTGTGTCCTAATGAGGGTGTACGGTGTGGGGTCAGCTAGCAAGGCACTGGTGTGGGTGATCTGCATGGGTGAAGGATGCTGCAAGTCCATGGACCCCCTACACCAATGGCTGGGTGAAGGGGCAGGTGCCTCCAGACCAGGGAGTGAGTTCCCAGCTTAGGGGGGCATGGTGGTGTTGAATGCTGCTGGACTTGTGTCAGAGCAGGGAGAGGGATGGATGAGGAGAAGTGGGTGGGGGAAGGGATATGGTGCACATGGTGGGTTTGGAGCTTACACTTAGCTTTCGCAGGTGTGGCGTTGCTACTGTTTGGTTTTGGAGATGCATGAAGATTCACTGCTTCTTACCTGAACCAGGTGGGATGAGTTTTGGCTTGGGATGTTGCTGCTTGCCCCAATCTGTGTGCACTATACAAATTCACCTAGCAGGACACCAGTGACTTAGCGATCCCTAATTCCTCATTTCCACTGTTTTTCAATTGACTCTCTTCCCACCTGTCACTCAGTTCAATTCTTAAGCTCTGTTTTTGATGTTTAAGGTTCCTAGATTGTCATCTATATACAATCCACTTGTTATTTTGGGTCTTTGTTGTAAGAGGGGCAACACAAAGTATTTCGCCATCTTGACCCTGCCTCTGTGAATGCATCTCGATTGCATGTTTGATCAATTTCAGACTGCAGAAGCTGGTAAAAATCTTAAATCAATTGCGCATCTTAAAACTGAAATAACAATGCTGATCTGTTAACTCTAGCTGGCCAAATTCCCTTACATATTACAATTACATAATATACAAAAATTTAGAGATTCCTTAACATACACAAAATACTCTGAGTTCGATTCCTTTAAATAGTCCTCTATTTAATTCTAAATCTTCTGAACAGTAAAAGATAAATGATTCTTTCCTATTAAGAAAAAATTTTCTTCCAAAATACTGGAGGTACTATCCCATTAAAAAAAAAAAAAATTTTTTTTCAAAATAATTTAAAAATAAAATAGCAGAATTTTAAAATAGTAACTATGAGTCAGAATCAACTTTACAGCAATTTTTTTTTTTTAATTATGAACACCATAAATACTACATAATATGAGAGACTGTCATCTAGTATGGAGTACAGAGCCAAGAAAAACAAAATTGTATGTTTATGGTATAATGATTATAACTATGTAAAAATACCTAAGGACAATAACTGGAAAAGACCATGGAAAACTGAAAACAGTTTTATTAGGGTACTGGGATAATACAGGATTTTTTTTTTTACTTTGTTATAACATTAGCTTGGCATCAGTTTATTTTACAAAACTTTTACAACTTACGGAACATTTTAGAGTACTATATTTAGAATTCTATTAGGATGAAACCATCCCTATATTTAGAAGTTTATACTCCATGTCATGAAACTCTTTAAGCCTCCTAAGTTAAAGCCTCCCATTCAAGGCCAGCTCAGGAACACTTCTGAAGCCATTAGAGTTTGTCTTTGCTACCTTCCCTTTTAAAGGCCCCTTCCAAACACCTCTCCCTACCCCAACCTCTCGCTCAGTCCTTTATATGCCAGAATAACACACCATGATTAAAAACCACCCATCTTATTTCTCATTCTGTCATTACTAACCTGGATATGTTGCTTCAGCACTAGACTGGATATCCAAAAACATGCCAACACACACATCATATATATATGTATGTATATGTGTGTGTGTATATCACCACCTGTCTGTCAGTTTGTCATCCTGTGGTGGTTTGCATGTTGTTGTGATGCCTGAGGCTGTATCACCACCATTTCAAATACCAGCAGGGTCACCTATGATGGACAGGTTTCAGCAGAGCTTCCTAACTGAGACCAACTTGGAAGAAGGACTTAGTGATCTACAATCTACTTTGAAAATTAGCCAATGAAAACCTTGTGAATCACAACAGAACATTGTCTGACTTGCTTGCTTTGGACATGTCATAAGGAAGGATCAATTGCTGGAAGAGGACATCATGTTTGGTAAAGTAGAGGCTCGGGGAGTGTGAGGGAGACCCTTAGTGAAACAGATTGTCATAACAGTCTTACCGAAGGGCTCAAAAATGCTGATCATTGTGAGGATGACACAGGACTGAGTAGCGTTTTGTTCTGTTGTACCTAAGATCTCCATGAGTTAGAGTCAACTTGACGGCAGTTGTCTATTTGCCTATCCATCTCTCTATCTGTATCTATCTATCTATCTGTGTGTTTGTAAGTAAGTGCGTGTGTATGTGTGTGTGTGTGTTCACTCAAATACACAGACACGTATTTTCCCCTCCTTGAGATTCACAGTATTTAGTTGATCTAAAAACTCTGGTTCTTCTTTAATTCTGAAAAATTCTTGGGCGATATCTCTTTGAATGTTGCCTCATAATTTATCTGCACATTTTTGTCTTCTAGAATTCCTCTTGCAAATGTATTGGAGTTTTTTTGTTTTAACTTAAAATCTTTTCTCTTTCACATTTCCCAGTACTTCATCTCTCTTTGCTATGCTTTAAGTGGTTCTCATAGACCAGTCTTCCAATTCATCAGTTCTCTTTGCAATATCTATTGATTAATCCATCTGTTAACTTATTTTTAATTTGAAAGATCATGTTTTTCATGTATAAAATTTCTATTAAGTTATTTTTCAAATGTCTAGTTTTTTGCCTAAATTTGCTATTATTTTTGTAGCTTCTATTTTTTGTGGAGCCCTAGTGGCACAGTGGTTAAAATGCTTGCTGCTAACTAAGGGAGAAAATGTGGCTGATGTAGTCTCTGGTTTATGTGGTCCTTTTTGTCTCTTAGGCTCATAATTATTTTGTGCCTTTGGTGTTCTTCATTCTTCCTTGTTCCAGGTGGGTTGAGACCCACTGAATCATTTTAGATGGCCACTTGTTAGCATTTAAGGCCTCAGACACCGCTCTCCAAAGTGGGATGCAGAATGTTTTCCTAATAGATTTTCTTATACCAATTGACTTAGATGTCCCCTAAAACCATTGTCCTTGATTTTTTGAACATTTCACATAAATAAGTCCTTTTCCAATATCTTCATTAGTTCTAGTTCATCAGATGTCTCCTAGGGCAACTGCTTTTGTGACAGTAGGGTATCTTAATGGATTTGCAATTATTTTTTTTCATAATTGTGAGATTCCTTTCAAAGTGGCTTTCTGTTGTGGGAGTCATGTTTGTGCTCTTGATTGTGAAAGTGTCCCCATGACCTACAGGGCTTATCAAGCTCAGGAGTAGACATGAAATTTTACAGTTCTGGCTCATGGACAGTGCAGAGGCTTGCTCCCTCCTTTATGAGTGGAACTCAGTTCCATCAACCTGCCATACGTATGGTCTGCAACTTCAACTCCTGTTCTACTCCTCAGGGATACCTGTGGCTATAACTCATGTTGACAAAAAAGAAAAAATATATATATCCCTAAAAAAAACCAGGGGTTGAGGTACTCTTGGCACCTCTGTGGACAGAAAGACTTAAACCTTGATTCGGCTGTTGATTCTTTTTACATTTCTGACATCTTCTAGTTTTGATTTCTTACTTTTGAGTTGTCATATACATTTTTAAAATAACCCTTTAATCCAGAATATTTAAGTGTTGGAATGGGAGAGTTAATTACACAGGGTGGATGACTTTTCCCTTTTGCTCTGGACTTCATGATTGCTTTTGTGCACTTGGTCTCCTCACTAGACAGTGAATTCCTTGAAGACTGGGGACAGGGATTTTCATATTTGTATCACCAGGGCTCAGCACAGTAACTGCTATAATTGACACTTGGTACATATTTGGGAAAAGAATGCCTGTTCTCAGATGACCATGAGAAAAACACCTGATTAACCACTGAGTTAATGACTAGGTTAATGATGCATGTCTTCCAGGGGCATTCACATTTTAGAAAGGGTTACCTGTGTGTTCAATGGGGAGTTCATTGAACTTCCTCAGTGACGTTTTATCTTTTTTAGGCAGTATCTCAAACGTTGACTTTTTAAGCCCTAGCTATAGCATGTAGGCGAGTTATTTTGAGCAGATAAAGGCTATTCCCTCTAAAATTCCCACACCTCTGGCAACCACCTTTTCTGCTCATGCAGTAGCCTGGTCCAATCCAGTGACATGAGGTCATCTGATTCCATAGAGGTATTCTAGCTTTATTAGGGATAGTTTTTTTGTCAAAATGAGTTATAAGCAAGTGTTATGATAAAATGGATATCGGGTCTATTCTTTATCAGAGAGCAAGGAACATAGGGCATTTTTAGAATCACATCCTCATAGAATGTAAGAGATAGAACAGAACCCAGATACTCATTTTCCAGACCACTTTTACAGGCTTCAGTTTAAACAACCAGTCAGACAAGGGTAACAACACATATGCAGTTGGAGTATAGAACACGTAACGTACACTCAAACATTTCTCATTATAGCCATCTTCTTTCACAAAGTCCTGGTGGCGCAGTGGTAAAGCAGTCAACTGTTAACCGAAAGATTGACAGTTCAAAACCACCAGTGACTCTGAGGGAGAAAGATATGGCAGTCTGCTTCCTTAGAGATTTACAGCCTCGGAAACACTCTGGGGTCGCTATGAGTCAGAATCAACTTGATGGCAGTCATTTTAGTGTTTCTTTTTTTTTTTTTTAAATAGATCTGTATTAAGGAACCCTGGTAGTGCAGTAATTAAGAGCTTGACTGCTAACCAAAAGGTCAGCAGTTCAAATCTACCAGCCACTCCTTGGAAACCCTATAGGAAAGTTCTACTCTGTACTATAGGGTCGCTATGAGTTGGAATCGACTCAATGGCAATGGGTGTGGAGCAGTGGTTAAGTGCTCAACTGCTAACCAAAAGGTCAGCAGTTCAAACCCACCAGTCTCTCCTTGGGAGAAAGACGCGGCAGTCTGCTTCTGTAAAGATTACAGCACTGGAAATACTATGGGGCAGTTCTACTCTGTCCAATAGAGTCACTACAAGTTGGAATTGACGGGTTTCGTTTTTATTGTGCAATAAATTGTCTCATGCTGATAATTATCACAATGATCAGTACAAATACTATAGTATTAACTGTATGAATCAAGTAAATTCCTCAAAAAATCACCTGGGGAACAAGAGTGAGTGGTAATGGGAATCAGTACTGCCAGTTTCTCTTTTAGTTATGTTACCTACCTCATTGATTATGATGAAGGAAGAAGGAGCTAGTGATAGTAGAGGGAATAGTTAAGGTTCTAGGATTTCAATAGAGAAGAAAGGAAGGAAAATCAAGTTCACATGAGTTTTGAGATGAAGGGTCTTATGCCTGCTGCATGGATGCACAGACAAGGAAACTGGGGCTTAGTAAATTTGGGGTATATCTCAGGGTCTCCCAGATACCCAGTGGTAGGGTGGGTGGACCCACACCCAGTGATAGAGCTGAGATTAAAACTCACATCTCTTTTCTCCCAGTCCCTTATCCTATCCATTATAGCAGACTACTTTCCTCTTTCCTGAAGAGGCTTAGAAAAAGTGTAGAGAGAAAACCATCATAACTAGGAAGTTCAACACAAGTCTTTTTTACGTGCACAAATTTCACTGCTCAAAATGGAATGAACACATCTTTTCAGCGCTCTATGCTCCTGCCCAGACTGTAGAATGAGCACTTGGTGCAATTTCAGTCACGTGATTCCAAGCTGCACATTCACCATTTCTTACAGGACTTCTGAAATGACTATGTGATTTCCCCCAACTGTGAATCTTTCGATTTTTACTTTTTCAAGCGATCACATTTCCCACAGGTGGGGAAAATTCTGTTCTCTTCTGACATGAATACAGCTGTGTGGTTCATTTTCTCTGTGTGACTTTTCCATCTGGAATTTTCTAAAAGGTTTCTGGATGACCAGTGAAGAATCAGTTTCACAAAAACTGTGGTAAGCATTCTATGCGGAATGAAAGACTCATTCTTTAATTATATGGCTTCTAATTTATTTCTTCATATCAGCAATAATACTGATGCTTTGTAATGATATAATAGTGAAGCCTGTGTTCATTTTTTCCTTATTCTCTGTCTCACCCCTCCTTTACCTCCCTCTCTTCTGTTTTATTTTTTTCTCATTTTCCATGCATCCATCCATCCATCCGTCTTTATCATTGAACTTTCTATTCAGTATTGACTAACTTAAGAAAAATCCATGGTTTTTCTAAGCAGCAAAACACTTTCAGAAAGCACATTTTTGTTGTTTCTTAAATATTTTATTTTTTGTTGTTGAGAATATACATAGCAAAAACATATACCAATTCAAGTTTCTACATATACTTTCAGTGACATTGATTACATTCTTCAAGTTATGCAGCCATTCTCACTCTCTTTTTTTTTCTGAGTTTTTCCTCCCTCATTAACATAAACTCACTGCCTGTAAGGTCCCTACCTAAAATTCCAAATTTCTGTTGGCAATTTGACCACCTATAGGTATATCTTAAAAGAGCACAATGCTCAAGGCAGACATTCTTTACTAGTTAAGCAGAACTATTGTTTATTGTTTGGTTTTAAGAAGACTTCAGGGGATATTTTTGGTTTAAGATTTAAAGATTATCTTAGGGCAATAGTTTCAGGGGTTCATTGTTGTTGTTTCCTTAATCATCCTTCCATATTTTAAGCACTCCCGAAGAATCTTACATGCGATGACAAAGAGCTTGTTTTCCTGATGGAGTTACATCTTTATAAATGCCTTAAATGGATATCTAAACTTACAGCCATTATCCCACCAGGGCCACGCAACTGTGTCATTCAAAATATAGACTACATGAGATAGACGGATAGGAGGGCAGGCCTGATTTTATTTTGCTAAGTACTGTGTTTTTGTTTTTGTTTTTTAAATCCTTTTTTGAGAAGGACTGGATTGTCTCATTTTAAAGATTTTTTTAAAAGGGGGAGATGCTAGAATAACCTTGATTTTTTTTTTTTTTTGGTCTGTCACATTGTAACTAAGCAGGCTGTTCCCTTGGCAACAGGAGCAACCATGAAAGAGTGGTGGGAGCTGTCTAGAACATCCTTGACTGCAAAAGTGCTGAAATACCATGGAAAACAGAGGCCTGATTGACATTTGGAGTATTTACAACTCAATAACAACAAAAGAATAAGAATAATGCTCTGAATTTGTTTTTCCAGTTTATAGTTTACCAAAGATTATTTCATTTGATTCTTACAACATTGTATCATAGGCAGGAATGGCATTATTAACATCATTTAAAAAATATAACCGTGGCGAGTAATTAAGAAAGGCATGGGCTTCTCCTTCTCCTCTTCCTCCTCTTTCTCTTTCTCTAGCTCCTTCTTGTCCAAGGATAGTAACAAACAAAGAAACGATGCCCAGTCTGAAGATGAAGGACAAATCACTTCTCAGTAAAAACCCCAAAATATGAAACAAAAATATAAACTGCCTTCAACAAAACTAGAAGATACCCGTGACCTCAGCCACAATATATCACAAATAACTGGCAAATGTAGTGAAGGTCAAGCAGGAAGATGCCTGGAGAGGATGCACTGAGCTCCTGTTCAGACAGTCAGTGCATCAAAAGGCTCTAAAATTGATGACATAATCTGAAGTGCAAAACGAGTACCTTGTCTGTTATGGTGGAAATAGGGGTGAGTGCCAGAAAAAGGGGATTTCCGGAATACTACCTGGTACTATACTACAAGGGAGGAAATACGGACATGCCACATTCACAAGAAGCTGTCTGTAGATGGGCCGGCCAGGAGCAAAGAAATGTCAAATGGTGAGTAGCCCTGCAACTGCCAATCTTTGCTGGCTGCAGAAAATAGAGCAAAGAAATGTCAAATGGTGAGTAGCCCTGCAACTGCCAATCTTTGCTGGCTGCAGAAAATAGAGGCCTTAAACAGCTTTCTCAGACTCACAGTCCTGTGTCATAAGGAGCTTCCTGTAACCAAGGGAGAATTGTGTTGGCCCCAAATACTGTCTTAGCCCACCATATCAATTTATTTCAAATAAATAAGCCAGAAAAAACTCTCCTCATTTAAAGATGAGTAATATTTGAGAATGAGCCTACACAGCATTCACACAAAAACACTTGAAGGAAAGAAGGAAAGGAACAGGAGAAACCATAGCAGATAAAAATCACTCAACAGAAAGAATGAATCCACCCAGCACATGAAAAATGTGACCAAATATTACCGCATAACTCAAGGAACTTAAGGAGTTAAAAAGTTCATACAGAGATTTAGCTGATCAGGGAACACATGGCAAAACATGGAAAAAAGGAAATGCAATATGAGCTAAAGGAACTCAGGAAAGAAATGGAAAGGGAAAAATAAAGCCACATAGGAAGGGATACAAAGGAGGTAAGCTAAACTAACATAAGAGAAAGAGGAGAAAAAGTGGAATAATTTTCTCATCTTGATTAACAAAGGGTTCAAAATACAGCATTTAAATGTATGAGCATGTAAGCTTATTTCAGCACACAAAGACAGAACTTTCTACAAAACTATTAAAAAAAAAGTGTAATCTTAGTGCATACTGGTATAGGACTAGATAGAATAAGCAGAACCTGAACGAAAATCTGGGATAAGCCTGACCCAGAGACTTTACCCCTAGGTAATGGGTTTTAATCATGTATTTCTGGAAAAAGAACTATAAATTTATCTCACAACTCCCAGTGTATATCATTTATAGTCAGTGTTTACAGAAATGCTGTCTAGCTATCTAGTGCTGCTACAACAGAAATACCACAAGAGGATGGCTTTAACAAACAGAAATTTATTTTCTCACAGTTTAAGAGGCTAGAAGTATGAATTCAGGGTGCCAGTTCCAGGAGAAGGCTTTCTCTCTCTGTTGCCTGTGAGGGAAGGTCCTTGTCTCTTTCCAGCTTCTGTTCCTTGGTTCCTTGGCTATCTTCATGTGTTGTGGCACCTCTCTTCCCCCATCTATGCTTGCTTCTCTGTGTTTAATTTGATGGCTTTATATCTCAAAGGTAATTGTCTTAAAATACACCCTACACTGATATGGTCTCATTAGCATAACAAAAAACCCTATTCCCAAATGGGATTACATCAGCAAGTATGGGAGTCAGGATTTACAACAGATATTTTTGGAGGACAGAATTCAATCCATAACAGCATGCCTAAGATAACTGTAGAAGAAAATTCTCATTCAGGAGTGTAGATTCAGAAAATCTCAACAATTGCTTTAGCGTTTACATTAAGCCCCAAGTTAACTGCTACATTTCAACCCAAGGGATTCTAAAGTCAGTCTCTAGAGATGAAGACTACAATAAAAATTTCTGAGCTCCCTGAGTGAGCAAAGCCAGGTTAACAGGACTTCTCCAACTATGGTGATTTGCCAATAGTGAGATCAGCAGCTTTCCTAGCAGTATTTCCTTTTGTCAAAGAGGGATTTTTTCCTTTTTTAAAAATAATATTCACTTCAAATTCAAAGGCAAAAAATAAGTTGATAATAAAAGGATGGTAATAGATACACCATGTAAACAGCTACCACTGGAGGGGCTACACTACTGTCAGACAAAATAGACTTTAAGACAGGAATTTTTTTTTTTTAAAGAGGGACATTTTATAATCATAAAAGGGTCAAATCATCAGGAAGCTATAACAATTATAAATACATAGGCACCTAACAATGTAGCCCAAAAATACACGAAGCAAAATTTGACAGCATTGAAAAATTAAATGAACGATTCTATAATAATAGTCTTCAATAGCCCACTCTCAGTAATTGACAGAACAATGAGAGAGAAAAACCAGCAAGTTATATAAAGAAAACTTGAAAAACATTAACTAGCAAGTTGACTAAGTAACATTCGTAAAAAATTTCATCCAATGTCAGGAGAATACACATTCTTTTCAAGCATACATAGACCATTTTTCCAGGATAAATCATATTCCAGGCTATCGAACAAGTTTCAATAAACACAAAAAGCCTTGAAAGCATAAAAATAATTTATTTAGCCACAATGGGATTAAATTAGAAATAAAAACAGAAATCTACAAGTATTTGGAAATCAGACAACACTCCTTGAACAACCCATGGGTCAAAGAAGAATGAATGAAAAGCACAAAATATTTTTAGATGAACAGAAACAAAAACAAAACATATTAAAATTTATGGGACTCAGCCCATAGAGGGAACTTTATAGCTTTATATTGGAAAAGAGAAAAGATCTAGAATGCATATACTATACTTCCACTTTAATAAACTAGAAAAAGAAGGGCAAACTAAACACAAAGCAAGTAAAATAAAGGAAATAACAAAAATTAGTGCAGAACTTAAGGAAATAGAAAATAAACAAAAACAATAGGGAAACTTAATGAAAACAAAAGTTGGCTCTTTGAAAAGATCAACAAAATTTAAAATCTTTAGCTAAACTGACCAATAAAAAAAAGAGAAGACAAAAAATGACCAAATCAAAAATAAAAGAGAGAACATTACTACTTATCCTACAGAAATTAAAAGGATTATAAAGGAATACTATGAACGATTTTATGCCAACAAATCAGACATATCAGGTGAAACAGGCAAATTCCTAGAAAGACACAAATTACCAAAACTGACTTAAGAAAAAATAAAAAATCTGAATAAGCCTATAACAAGTAAGGACATTGAATTGATAATTAAAACCTCACAAAGAAAAGTACAGGCCCAGATTACTTCACTGATGAATTCTATCACATACTTAAACCTGAATGCTTTCTCTCACTGATGGTTCTAGCAAGTGCAATAAACAGAGGAAGCCATCCAGATGAGAAATGAAGAAATCAGACTGTCTTTACTTGCAAATGACATGATCCTATATGTAGAAAATCCTGAGAAACACACAGACACACATCCCTACTAGAACTAATAAATGGGTTCAGAAAAGATTTAGGATACAAGACCAATATACGAAATTAATTGTATATCTAAATGCTAGTAACGAACAATCTGCAAATGAAATGGAAAACAATTTTTTTCACAATAGCATCAAAAAGAATAAAAATACTTAGGATTAAAATTAACAAAAGATGTGTACGACCTGTATACTGAAAATGACAAAACATTGCTGAAAAAAATTAAAGAAGGTCTAAAGGAATGAAAAGATATTCCATGTTCATGGATTAGATAATTTAATATTGTTAAGACTGCAACTTCCTCCAAATTTATTTATACATTCAATGTAGTCCCTGTCAAACTTTTTTGTAGAGAAATTTTTTTTTGTAGAAATTGATAAGCTGATTTTAAAATTTTTGTGGAAATATAAATGACACACAATAGCCAAGACAATTTTGAAAAAGAAGAGCAAAGTTGTAAAACTTGTATTGCCCAATTTTAAAACTTTCTATAAAGCTACAGCGACCAAGACACTGGTATTGGAACAAGAATAGGCATAGGGGTCAAAGACGAATTGAGAGTCCATAAGTAAACTGTTACATTTAGGGTCCATTGATTTTCAACAATGATGCCTAGTAATTCAATGGGGGAAATAATAATCTCCTATTCAAATGGTGGTGGATCAACTGGAACTTATCCATATGCAAAAAAGATGAATTTAGGCTTTTACTTCACACCACATACAAATATTAATGGAAAATTGTTTCAATATAAATGTAAAAGCTAAAACCATAAAACACTTGCAACTCATAAGAGAAAATCTTCATAATATTAGTTAGGCAAAGAATTCTTAGGTACAACACCAAAAGCACAGTAAAAAAAATACAAAATTGATAAACTGACTTCATCAAAATTAAAAACTTTTGTAGTAAAAAGGACACCATTGTGACCAAAACGGTTAAACTGTTCCCCTTCCTCCTATCACCCCCAGCACCACCACCACCTGTGAGTTCCTGATAAAACTTTTCTGTGTTACTGCCTCTCTGCTCAAGGTCGCTTCACTACTCACCAACCCCCTCCCCCCGCATTCAGACATGAGCAATAAGCCATAAAGCTGTCCTTAGATAAACTTCATGTGTCATACCCCCCAGCCTTCATATTGCACCCCCACTGCACCCCATACATGTTAATTAGTTCCTATAACTGCCCATCTATTCCCAGAAACTTCACGAATTATGTATAAGTTCCCTATCAGGAGCCTTATAACTGCCCTAAAATCCCCAACCTCAGGGAGCTTGATTTGAGACTTAGCCTCTCAGCTCCTTGCTTGATTGGCTTGCAATAAAGTCTACTTTCTCAAAGGCCTGGTGTCTCTCAATGCACTTGAGGGTTCTCACCAGGCAGAACCCACCCTTATCTGGTTACACCACTAAGAAAATAAAAAGACTATTTGCAGACTGGGAAAAAATTGCAAGTTATATATATGGTAATGGAATTGTGGAAGAATATACAAGGAACTCTTACAACCCAGTAAGAAGACAGACAATCCAATTTAAAAAACTGTCAAAAGATTTTAATAGACATTTCACCAAAGAAGATTTACAAATGGCTAATAAGCACATGAAAAGGTCCTTAACATGAATACTCATTAGGGAAATGAAAATTCAAACAACAGGATACTCTATACACCTGCTAGTGTGGTTCTAATCTGAAAGACAGATAACAAATGTCACACTGCTGGTAAAAACTCACTGCCATCGAATCAATTTTGACTCATAGTGACCCTACAGAAGAGGTCTTCCAAACCTGTAAATCTTTAAGAGAGCAGACTGCCACATCTTTTCTCCCACAGAGGAGCTGGTGAGCTTGAACCACGACTTTTCGGTTACTAGCTGAGCACTTAACCACTGTGTCACCAGGGCTTAATACTGGTAGGAGTGTAAAATGGAACAACCACTTTTGGAAAAAGAGCTTTCACAATTTCTGAAAAGATTAAATAAACTTAACACATCACAAAAAGTTCTATTCGTAAGTGTCTACCCATGTGATATGAAAATTTGTGTCCACAAAAAGACTTGTACAGGAATGTTCATAGCAACATTGCTCATAATAGTCAAAACTTAGAAACAATCCAAATGCCTATCAACTGGTGAGTGAAAAAACAAAGTGAGGTATACCTGTACAGCAGAATACTATTTAATTTATTCAGCAATAAAAATAAACAAATCACTGATAAGTGCTACAACATGAATGAACCTCAAAAATACTACCCTTAGTGAAAAGAGCCAGATGTGAAAGATTACATATTGCATGATTTCACTTATATGTAATGTCCATAAAAGGCAAATCTATAGAGACAGAAAGCAGACCAGTGGTTTCCTGAGATGGGAAGTGGGATTGGGGATTGACTGCAAATGGGCATGAGGGAACTTTTTGGAGACAGAGAAACATTCTAAAACTAGATTGTGGCAATGCTTGCACAGCTCTATAAATTCATTAAAAATCTTTGCATTGTACACACACATGGGTGAATTTCACAGTATATAAATTATATCTCAGTAAAGCTATACATCGCCATGCTTTTTCTTCTATTGAATCAAATACACATTTTTTTTTTTTTCTATACAGTGAAATAGAAACTCCTTAGTCTGCTTTTGTAGGTTGGCCCTCTTTTTCTTCTATTGAATCAAATACACATTCTTTTTTTTTTTTTTTTTCTATACAGTGAAATAGAAACTCCTTAGTCTGCTTTTGTAGGTTAGCCCTCATTTCCCTTGCACATCTATCTTTTATACATCACATTCATCCACTGTGGTCAGGTGACTCCTCCTTGAACAACACTAAGAAATTCTCATGTCTTTCTTATAATTGTGGTAATACTGTCTTTTTTGGACCAAAACATCTCTCCTCTTTCCCTCTGGGTTTTCCAATATAGATTTGACTTTCCTGCCCACAATGCTTCTGTTAACATCACCATCCATGGATTCATGGACTGCCTTATTCACATTAATGGTATTTTGTACATTTTCTTCTAAGAATTTCAACTAGGAGAAAAAGAAGTACAACAAAAGACCATTGCTGCTAGGTGCCTTCCAGTCAGTTCTGACTCACAGTGACCCTATGTACAGCAGAACAAAACACTGCCAGGTCCTATGCCATCTTCACAATCGTTGCTATGCTTGAGCACACTGTTGCAGCCACTGTGTCAATCCATCTCATCAAGAGTCTTCCTCTTTTTCACTGACCCACTACCAAGCATGATGTCTTTCTCCAGGGACTGGTCCTGCTTGATAACATGTCCAAAGTATGGAAGACGAAGTCTGGCTATCCTCCCTTCTAAGCAGCGTTCTGGCTGTACTTCTTCCGAGACAGATTTGTTCGTTCTTTTTGCAGTCCCTGGTATATTCAATATTCTGTGGCAACACCATAATTCAAAGGAGTCAACTCTTCTTCAGACTTCCTTATTGTCCAGCTTTCACGTGCGTATAAGGTGATTGAAAATACCACGGCTTGGGTCAGGAGTACCTTAGTCTTCAGGTGACATCTTTGCTTCTCAACACCTCAAAAAGGTCTTTTGCAGCAGATTTGCCCAATTCAATACGTCTTTTGATATCTTGACTGCTGCTTCCACGGGTGTTGATTGTGGATCTGTCTTAGTCATCTAGTGCTGCCATAACAGAAGTACCACAAGTGGATGGCTTTAACAAAGAGAAATTTATTTTCTCACAGTCTATTAGCTTACAAGTCCAAATTCAGGGCATCAGCTCCAGGGGAAGGCTTTCTCTCTCTGTCAGCTCTGGAGGAAGGTCCTTGTCCTCAATCTTCCCCAGTCGAGGAGCTTCTCAGGCACAGGGACCCTGTGTTCAAAGGACGCACTCTACTCCTGGTGCTGTTTTCTTGGTGATATGAGGTTCCCCACTCTCTGCTTGCTTCCCTTTCCTTTTCTATTGAGAGATAAAATGTGGTGCAGGACACCCCAGGGAAACTCCCTTTACAATGGATCTGAGTAAGGGTGTTGTTACAATCCTACCCTCATCCTCTCAATGTAAAATTACAATCACAAAATGGAGGACAACCACAGAATACTAGGAATCATGGCCTAACCAAGATAATACACACATTTTTAGGGGGGCATAATTCAATCCATGATAGGATCTAAGTAAAATGAAATCCTTGTATAACTTCAATCTTTTCTCCATTGATCATGATGTGGCTTATTGGTCCCTCTGTGAGAATTTTTGTTTTGTGTTGAGGTGTAATCCACACTGAAGGCTATAGTCTTTAATCTTCATCAGTAAGTGCTTAAAGTCTTCTTCACTTTCAGCAAGTAAGGTTGTGTCATCTGCATAACACAGGTTGTTAATGAGTACTCCTTCACTCCTGATGCCCCATTTTTCTTCATATAATCCAGCTTCTAGGTTTATTTGCTCAGCATACAGATTGAATACGTATGTTGAAAGGACACAACTCTGACACACACATTTCCTGACTTAAACCATCCAGTATCCCCTTGTTCTATTTGAGTGACTGCCTCTTGATCTATGTACAGGTTCCTCAGGAGCACAATTAAGTGTTCTGGAATTCTCATCCTAAACAATGTTATCCATAAAATTTGTTATGATCCACACAGTTGAATGCCTTTGCATAGTCAATAAAACACAAACATCTTTCTGGTATTCTCTGCTTTCAGCCAGGATCCATCTGACATCAGCAATGATAACCTTGGTTCCACCTCCTCTTCTGAACTTGGCTTAATTTTCTGGCAGTTCCCTGTCAATATACTGCTGCAGCTGCTTTTGAATGATCTTCAGCAAAATTTTACTTGCATGTGATATTAATGATATTGTTTGATAATTTCTGCATTCTGTTAGATTACCTTTCTTGGGAATAGGCATAAATATGGATTCTTCCGGTCGGTTGGCCAGGTAGCTGTCTTCCAAATTTCTTGGCATAGGCAAGTGAGCACTTCCAGGGCTGCATCCATTTGTTGAAACATCTCAATTGATATTTCATCAATTCCTGGAGCCTTGTTTTTCACCAAT
Organism: Loxodonta africana; assembly: GCF_030014295.1. Taxonomy (NCBI): domain Eukaryota; kingdom Metazoa; phylum Chordata; class Mammalia; order Proboscidea; family Elephantidae; genus Loxodonta; species Loxodonta africana. Next base: position 111,149,385 of record NC_087343.1, on the reverse strand, counting down.
GCCTTCAGTGCGACTTGGACTTCTTCCTTCAATAACATTGCTTCCTGATCATATGCTACCTCCTCAAATGGCTAAATGTCAACCAATTCTTTTTGGTATAGTGACTCTGTATACTCCTTCCATCGTCTTTGATGCTTCCTGCATCGTTTAATAGTTTTCCCTTAGAATCCTTCAATACTGCAATTCAAATCTTGAATTTTTCTTCAGTTCTTTCAGCATGAGAAATGCCAACCGTGTTCTTCCCTTTTGTTTTCTAACTCCTTGTAGGCTTATGGGTTATTATCCTGTCACTGACAGCATACTTCAGGATAGATCGTGAAATGTGCTTTTTGACGATTAATGCAACGCCATCCCTCTTCAATTTGTCATTCCTGGCATAGTAGGCCATATGATTTTCCAATTCAAAATGGACAATACCAGTTCATTTCAGCTCACTAATGTCTAGGATATCAATGTTTATGTGTTCCTTTTCATTTTTAATGATTTCCAATTTTCCTATATTCATACTTTGTACTGAAAACCCTGGTGGCATACTGGTTAAGAGCTATGGCTGCTAACCAAAAGGTTGGCAGTTCAAATCTACCGGGCACTCCTTGGAAACTCTATGGGGCAGTTCTACTCTGTCCTTTAGGGTTGGTATGAGTAGGAATTGACTCAACAGCAACAGGTTTGGTTTGGTTTTTCGTTTTATACTTCGTACATTCCACTTTCCAATTATTAATGAATGTTTGCAGCTGTTTCTTCTCATTTTGAGTCATGCCACATCAGCAAATGAAGGTCCCTAAAGCTTGACTCCATCCACGTCATTAAGGTCAACTCTACTTTGATGATGTATCCCTTCCCCAGTAGTATTCTGCATGCTTTCCAACATGAGAGGTCACCTTCCAGTACTATATCAGACAATGTTCGGCTGCTATTCGTAAGGTTTCTGCTGGCTAATTTTTTTTCAGAAATAGACTGCTAGATCCTTCTTCCTAGTCTGTATTAGTCTGGAAGCTCAGCTGAAATGTGTCCACCATTGGTGACCCCATTAGTATTTGAATATCTGTGGCATAGCTTCCAGCATCACGGCAACACACAAGCCACCACAGTATGACAAACTGACAAATAGGCAGCAACAGACTATGCTGGTCAAATTCATTGCTTTTACTTCATACCCCATGTCCCAGAAACAGATGGTCTAATAGAAAATAAACAATCTACAAGATCATTTGTACTCAAAGAGTGTAATTCTGTCTTACTTAATACAAAACATATTTTGAATTGGTAAAAAATAGATGGTGCTATTTCTCCTAAATCAAGAACACATGGGTTCTGAAATCAACAGGTAGAAGTGGGACTGGATCTTCTCATTATCAGACCTAATATCCCACAAGAAGGATTTTTGCTTCCTGTCCCTACATACCCCCACATGTCTGTTAGTTTGTCATACTATGGGGGCTTCGGTGTTGCTGTGATTCTGGAAGCTATGTCAACAGTATTCAAATACTGGCAGGGTCACCCATGGTGGACAGGTTTCAGTTTAGCTTCCAGACCAAGACTAGGAAGAAGTATCTAGTGCTCTACTTCTGAAAACAAACGAACAAAAAATTATCTAGTGAAAACCTTATGAATAGCAGTGGAACACTGTCTAATGTAGTGCCCAACAAGGGACCTCCCTCAGATTAGAAGGCCAGCAAAATATGACTGAGGAAGAGCTGCTTCCTCAAAGTAGAGTTGACCTTAATGACATGGTTGGAGTGAAGCTTTGGGGACCTTCATTTGCTGATGTGGCATGACTCAAAATGAAAGAAACAGCTGCAAAAGTCCATTAATAATCAGAACATGGAGTGTAGGAAGTATGAATCTAGGAAAATTAGCAATCATCAAAAATGAAATGAAATTCACAAATATTGATATCCTAGGCATTAGTGAGCTGAAATGGGCTGGTATTGGCCATTTTGAATCAGAAAATCACATGGTCTGTGTGATGGTTAAGATTGTGTGTCAACTTGGCTGGACCATGATTGTCAGTGTTTTGGCAGTCATATAATGTTGTGATCACTTCCCTGTTAAGATTTGATATGTGATTACCCCATGATGGGATCTTCTGTGAGTAGCCAGTCAGTTGAAAGGGAGTTTCCTTGGGCATGTGGCCTGCAACTGAATATAAGTGGTTGCTCTGGCAAGGCTCAGGGACTTTTGCTCATTCTGGGTCCTGCAGCTGGCTCCTGTTTGTCTGACCTCCAGTTCTTGGAACTTGAGCTAGCAGCTTACCTATGGCCTTGCCTGCCAAACTTGGGATTCATTGGTCTTCACAGCCTATGAGCAAGAGCTCTGATCTCCAGCTTGCTGGTCATGGGTTCGTCACCCCCTTCAGCTACATGAATCAGGAGAAGCCTCTATCCTGATCTATGGACTTAGGACATTCCAGCCTTCACAACTACATGAGTCATTTCCTTCAAACAAATCTCTCTCTCTATGTATATATTTATATGCATTACTGGTTTTGCTTTTCTAGAGAACCCAGCCAAAAACAGTCTAATATGCCAGACACAACAAATTGAAGAGGAATGGCATTGCATTCATCATCAAAAAGAACATTTCAAGATCTATCCTGAAGTATGCTGTCAATGATAGGATAATATCCATACGCCTACAAGAAAGACCAGTCAATATGACTATTATTGAAATTTACATAGCAGCCATTAAGGCCAAGAAGAAGAAATTGAAGATTTTTACCAACTTCTGCAGTCTGAAATTTATCAAACATGCAATCAAGGTGCATTGATAATCACTGGTAATTGAAATGAGAAAGTTGGAAACAAATAAGAATTGCTAGTTGGAAAATATGGCCTTGGTGATAGAAATGATGCTGGAGATCACATCACAGACTTTTGTAGGACCAATGATTTCTTCATTGCAAATGCTTTTTTTCAACAACATAAATGGTGGCTATATGCATGGACTTCACCAGATGGAGTACAAAGGAATCAAATTGACTACATCTGTGGGAAGAGATGATGAAAAAGCTCAATATCATCAGTCAGAACAAGGCCAGGGAACAACTGTGAAACAGACCATCCGTTGCTCATATTCAAGTTCAAGTTGAAGAAAATTAGAACAATCCCACCTGAATTTACAGACCATCTCAAGAATAGATTTGACACATTGAACGCTAATAACAAAAGACCAGAGGAGTTGTGAAATGATATCAAGGATGTCATACATGAAGAAAGCAAAAGGTAATTAAAAAAGATAGGAAAGAAAGAAAAGACAAAAATGGATGTCAGAAGAGACTCTGAAAGTTCCTCTTGAACACAAAAAAGCTAAACCAAACAGAAGAAATGATGAAGTAAAAGAGCTAAACTGAAGATTTCAAAGGGCAGCTCAAAAAGACAAAGTAAAGTACTATAATAATATGTGCAAAGATCTGGCATTAGAAAACCAAAAGGAAGAACACAGCATTTCTTAAGCTGAAAGAACTGAATAAAAAATTTAAGCCTGGAGTCACAATACTGAAGGATCCTATGGGCAAAAATTTGAATGGCACAGGAAACATCAAAAGAAGATGGAAGGAATACAGAGAGTCACTGTACCAAAAAGAATTGGTTGACATTCGACCATTTCAGGAGGTATCATACGGTCAAGAACCAGTAGTACTAAAGGAAGAAATACAAGTTGCACTGTACCACTGGTATGAAAACAAGGTTCCAGGAATTGACGGAATACCACTTAAGAAGATTCAACAAATGGATGCAGCACTGGAAGCACTCAACCATCTATGCCCAGAAATTTGGAAGACAGCTACCTGGCCAAAAGATTGAAAGACATCCACATTTATGCCTATTCCCAAGAAAGGTGATCCAACAGAATGTGGAAATTATCCAACAGTATCATTAATATCACAGGTAAGTAAAATTTTGCTGAGAAACATTCAAAAGCAGTTGCAGTAGTACATCAGCAGAGAACTGCCAGAAATTCAAGCTGGATTCAGAAGAGCACGTGGAATGAGGGATATCATTGCTGGTGTGAGATGGATCTTGGATGAAAGCAGAGAACAACAGAAAGATGTTTACCTGTGTTTTATTGACTATGCAAAGGCATTCAACAGTGTGAATGGTAACAAATTATGGATAACATTGCGAATGGGAGCCCGAAAACACTTAATTGTGCTCATGAGAAACCTGTACACAGGATAAGAAGCGTACATTCGAAAAGAACTTGGGGTTATTGCATGGCTTAAAGTCTGGAAAGATGTAAGTCAGGGTTGTATCTTTTCATCATACCTATTCAATCTGTATGCTGAGCAAATAATCTGAGAAGCTGGACTATATGAAGAAGAATTGGACATCAGGAGTGGAGGAATACTCGTTAACAACCTGCGATGTACAGATGACACAAATTTGCTTGCTGAAAGTTAAGAGGACTTGAAGCACTTACTGATGAAGATCAAAGACTATAGCCTTCAGTATGGATTACACCTCAACATAAAGAAAAATCTCTCACGACTGGATCAATAAGTAACAGCGTGATAAATGGAGAAAAGACTGCAGTTGTCAAGGATTTCATTTTACTTGGATCCACAATCACACCCATGGAAGCATCAGTCAAGTAATCAAAAGACACATTGCATTGGGCAAATCTGCTACAAAAGTCCTCATTAAAGTGTTGAAAAGCAGTGATGTCACCTTGAAGACTAAGGTGCACCTGACGCAAGCCATGGTATTTTCAGTTGCCTCATATGCATGTGAAAGCAGGACAATGAATAAGGAAGAATGAAGAATAATTGACGCCTTTGAATTGTGGTGTTGGTGAAGAATATTGAATATACCATGGACTGCCAAAAGAAAGAACAAATCTGTCTTAGAAGTACAACCAGAATGCTCCTTAGAAGCAAGGATAGCAAGACTACGTCTCACATACTTTGGACACATTATCAGGAGGGCTCAGTCCCTGGAGAAGGACATCATGCTTGGTAAAGTACAGGGTCAGCAAAAGAGGAAGACCCTCAATGAGATGGATTGACACAGTAGCTGCAACGATGGACTCAAGCATAACAATGATTGTTAGGATGGAACAGGATTGGGTAGTGTTTCGTTCTGTTGTACACAGCGTTGCTATGAGTCAGAACTGACTTGACAGCACCTAACAACAACAACATGGACTACTGGAAGAACAAACAAATCTGTCTTGCTCCTGAGAAGTGAAGATGGTGAGACTTTTCACATACTTTGTATGAGGTTGTCAGGTGGAACCAGGCTATGGAGAAGGACATTATGCTTGGTAAAGTAGATGGTCAGCGAAAAAGAGGAAGACCCTCAATGAGGTGGATTAACACAGTGACTGAACAATGGGCTCAAACATAGCAATGATGTAAGGATGGCACAGGACCTGGCAGTGCTTTGTTTTGTTGTACGTGGTGTCGCTATGAGTCAGAACCGACCAGAGGGCACCTAATAACAACAGCAATTGATTTATTTTAACCCTTTCATGACTCAATTATTTTTTCCTTTTTATTTTGTTGATACTTTGTGTTTTCAGTAATGGAGGGCATGCTGAATACTGAGTGTCTGAATTTTTGGTAAGTAATACGGTTTTCGTTTTATGCCTCATTCCACATAGAGTTGCTATGAGTTGGAAATGACTCAACAGCACCTAATAACAGCAAAAACAGTGATCATTCAAACACGTCAGTTTGATTTATGTTTCCAGATAATGAACCTCAACCAGCTGAAGACAAAGTAAACATGAAATGGTAGTGGGAAAAGGAAGTTGAAACTATTTACTAAAGCTCTGTCATCAGTTACTTAAACAACACTGGCTATGTCTATATCATCTATGTCTATACCTTAATCTTTAAATACCTCTATATCTCTCCATCTATTATCTATCTATCTAGTATGTAATATTTAACTTTCTCTTTCTCCTCCTTTTCCCTTATTATTTTATATAAGAGCAGTTGGTGGTTAACTTTATAATTTAGTCTTTAGGTTACAAAATATTCATTGGGATTGTGCCTGAATCTCAGGGGCAATTACCATCATATACAAATTGATACTGTGGCTGTTAGCTAGAAACAGATAAAATCACAAATTAGACTTTATCTTTCCTTTTTGGGGGTAGTGAAAGCATCTCTATTTTTATGAAGGATAATTGCACCTTGTTAGGTGAAAGCATAAAGTTATTGTTGTGCATAGATATTCAAATATATAGTGTATATGGATGCTGAGTAGACTTAGGTGTAGACTGGACTAGTTATTAGCTATTGTCCCTCAGCTCCAAACCAACCCTTCTATAGTTTTCTTTGTTATGATGGGCTAGAATTCTGAAAACTACATTTCCCAGACTCTTGCCAACTGGCTGCCTGTTAGGTTATGCCAATGGGGCACACTAAAGGAATATTTCAAAACCAAAACCAAAAAAAAAAAGTGCTAGTTGCTGTTGAGCTGATTCTGACTCATGGTGACCCCAGGGGTACAAAGTAGAACTGTTCCATAAGAGGCTGTGGAGAGATCAGAACACAAAATGATACAACCATTTTGGAAAACAATATGGCACTTCCTTAGAAAGCTAGAAGTAGAAATACCATATGATCCAGCAATCCAACTCCTAGGAATATATCCTAGAGAAATGAGTCGTCACATAAATAGACATATGCATACCCACGTTCATTGCAGCATTGTTCACAAAAGCAAAAAGACGGAAACAATGTAGATGCCCATTAACAGATGAATGGATAAACAAACTGTGGTACATACACACAATGAAGTATTACACAACAAAGAACAACAATGATGAATCTGTGAAACATCTCATAACATGGGTGAATCTGGAGGGCATTATGCTGAGTGAAATAAGTCAATCACAAAAGGACAAATACTGTATGAGACCACTACTGCAAAAACTCATGAAAAGGGTTACATATAAAAAGAAACAATCTTTGATGGCTACAAAGAGGGAGGGGTGGGGATGGAAAAACACTAAAGAGGCAATAGATAAGTGGTAACTTTAGTGAGGGATAAGACATTACACAGTACTGGGGAAGCCAGCACAACTTGTACAAGGCAAGGTCATGGAAGCTCCATAGACACATCCAAACACCCTGAGGGACCAAATCTCTGGGCTGAGGGCTGTGGGGACCATGGCATCAGGGAACATCTAGCTCAACTGGCATAACATAGTTTATAAAGAAAATGTTCTACTTTCTACTTTGGTGAGTAGCATCTGGGGTCTTAAAAGACTGTGAGCAGCCATCTAGCATACTCCACTGGTCTCACTCCTTTGGAAGCAAGGAATAATGAAGAAAACTAAAGATACAAGGGAAAGATTAGTCCAAAGGACTAATGGACCACATCTACCATGGCTTCCATCAGACTGAGTCCAGTACAACTAGATGGTGCCCAGCTACCACCACTGACTGCTCTGACAGGGATCACAATAGAGGGTCCTGGAGAGAGCTGGAGAACCAATGTAGAACAAAATTCTAACTCAAAAAGAAAGACCAGACTTGCTGACCTGACAGACTGGAGAAACCCTGAGAATATGCCCCCGGACACCCTATGGGCTCAGTAATGGAGCCAATCCTGAGGTTCACCCTTCAGCCAAAGATTGGACAGGCCCAAAAAACAAAATGAGACTAAAGGTGCACAACTGCCCTGGGGCAAGGACTAGATGGCTGGAGGGGACAGGAAAGCTGGTAATGAGGAGCCCAAAGTTGAGAACAAAGAGTGTTGACATGTCACGGGGTTGTTAACCAATGTCACAAAACGACATGAGTACTAACTGTTTAATGAGAGACTAGTTTGTTCTATAAACCTCATCTAAAGTAAAACTAAAAAAAACAAAAAAAGGAACTGCTTCATAAGGTTTTCAAGGCTGTGTCCTTTTGGAAGCAGATCACCAGGCCTTTCTTCTGAGGCACTTCTGGCTAGGTTGAACTGTCAGCCTTTCAGTTAGTAGTCAAGCCCTTAACCGTTTGTGCCACATATAGAGGTGAGAAAAAAGAAGGGACTTGATCCTTTTCATTTGCTTGCTGTTTCTGTCAACGTCACCCTAGCAACCTCTCTTTATCTCAGCAGTATCAACCAGTTTGTCTTTTTTTTTTTTTTTTTTAACTCTAATCTAGCACTCTCAAAGCCAGCACTAACCATGTACCATCAAAAATAGCAATGCCAGGCCCCTCTTCAAAGAGCTGGGTCTTCCATGAGTTGAGCTCCTTCCTCTAAGCTCCTGTGGTTCAAGTAACAACCAGGAAGCACAAGCTTCTCAGAGGTTTAGGTCCCAATTCTGGGAAACCTCCTTCTCTAAGCTTCTAGATGCTGATTAACTCCAGCCTCTTCCTTTGTTCCTCCGGCCTCAGCAGTGATCTCTGCGTCCTGAACTTATCTCTATGGTAACTTCAGTGTGCCCTTTTTGACTTTAACCACAATCCCTTAAATTGAATCACTTAGTGCGGTTTGCTCTCCTGACTGACTGATATTCTATCTCAAGGCAGTTCAAGTTTCAACTCAACCAACAACTTCTCCTGCTTCTCTGACACCTAATTATTTTCCAGATTCTCATAGGAGAAATGTTCTGACCCATACACATCTATACAAAAGTTTGCTTCTATGTTACACAATAGTAATGCATGCTTTTTGTAAAAGATTAAAAAAATATAGAGAAGTTTCTCTTGAATTGGATCCTTTTCATCACCCCCAATGTCCTATATTTCCTCAGATGTCAGGGGCCACTTTGCACCTTAATGCCTAAATAATAGTAGTTCATACCTGGTCGTGACTTCAAGAAGTCTATTCTTTTCCAGTCCTCCTCTTTCAGTTATTTCCAGGGCTACTCAGGTAATGCTTACAGGTCACACAAATCCATCCTGGTTATAGACTGCTGGTTTAACCTGACATCTGGCTTCAAACTTCCATCTTGCCTACTTCTGTGCGAAAATCAGCTCTAATGCCATTTCCCCATATGGTGTTGCCTCAAGGCTGAATACAGTTGAGTAGTAGGCATTTGTCATTCTTTCTGGGCATTTTCCTTTATTCAAAGGAATTCTGCAGCTTATGAGACAGAACCTATCTATCTCCATATGAAAAACCCATTGCCATCGAGTTGATTCCAACTCGTAGATACCCTAGAGAATAGAGTAGAACTGCCTCCGCAGGGTTTCCAAGCCTGTAATCTTTATGGAAGCAGACTGCCACATCTTTCTCCCATCGAGCGGCTGGTGGGTTCAAACTGCTGACATTTTGTTTGTAGCTAAGTGCTTAACCCACTGCACCAACAGGGCTCATTATCTCCAAGGAAGCTAAATTAATTTTTCTCACTTTCCTAGCTCTGTTGCAGTCAAGGCTTGGGTACACGACCTAGAATCTGCCAACCAGACACAGTCACTCTAAACATTGAATATAAAGATAGGAATTCAAATTAGGGGCTGAATGGAATCCATTCAAGGAAGTGGAGGTGGTTTTATCCAGTTTCTAGCGGATGTCTCCAGTGTCCGTGGTACTGACAGCACAAAATGCAGTATTTTACTGAATCAGCTCTGTGACATTTTTAGCCTTATTGGTTGCTGCATAAATTCCAAACCTGGTACTCCATTTCCTGGAGATTTGTGGCTACCTAATATCCTCTCGAAACCCTGGTGGCACTCCTTGGAAACTCTATGGGGCAGTTTTACTCTGACCTATAGGGTCGCTATGAGTCGGAATTGACTCAACAGCAATGGTTTTTTTTGTCTTAATATCCTCTTGGAGCCCTGGTGGTGCAGTGGTTAAGTGTTTGGCTGCTAGCCAAAAGGTCTGCAGTTCGAATCCACCAGCTGCTCCTTGGAAACCCTGTGGGGCAGTTCTGTAGGGTTGCTATGAGTTGGAATTAACTCGATGGCAAAGAGTTTGTTTGTTTGTTTGGTTTGAATATCCTCTAATAAATCCTTTTTAACCAGAACTGGTTTTTAGTGCTTGAAACCCTAACACAAGTTGTGTTATTCTATTCTTCTTGAGACTCTGAGATCATTTTAACAAAATTTAACTCAGTGTTTGGAGATAAAGGAGTTTCCACTGTCCATCACATCAGTTCCAACTCATGGAGACCCCATGTGTGTCAGAGTAAAACAGTGCTACACATGGTTTTCAGTGGCTGATTTCTTTTTTAAGTAGCAGGCCTTTCTTCCAAGGCACCTCTGGGTGGAAACAAACCTTCAACATGTTGATGAACAATCAACTATATTAACTATTTGCACCATGAAGGCTCTCCAAAGAGTTACAAAGCAGAAAATGCAAGCAACCTGCAGGGATTCTCTTCTTCTCTTTCTCTTAATTTCATTTCCTGGATCTAACTCAAAATTTCTAAACAGGAGCAGTTTAGGAGAACAATGTAGTAGGAAAGGAGCGCTAGGAGACTTGATGCTTTATTTAACTAGCCAACTGTCTATTTCCACATGTTGTATATTAATGAATCTAGTAAAATATCACTTGCAAAATGTACTATTTAATGTACCAAACCAAGAAGAGAAAAAATAAACTATGACATGCAATGATTTTAATATATGCCCCAACTTCAAGAATGTTAAAATACGAAAAAAAAAAATTCTAGAATTGATGAAATAGCTTGGTGGGTATTTTTACATAAGTTGGCTGCAGATTTAAGAAACTTAGCTTGAATATACAATTGCATGCCACAGTTTTTATATAGACTATAAGTTTATGTACAATAGTGGTGATGGAAATTATGGCTTAGGGAAACAAAACACATGCCTTCACCGCATACCTCCTGTGGCACTGATTATCACCTGAGAATTCTAATACCCATTTAATTATACTTCCTTTGTTGATGACCTGCTTTATTTCTCTTGAAGCTTCATGTTCCTTTTCCTTGGAGTTTAGAAATTCACTAGGAAATTGCATTTTTAATATATTCCTGCCTAGCACATTGAGATGTTTTCGATCTAAAGAAAATTTTCTTCATGTTATTGATGTTTATTTGGTTATTGCATTTCTTATATCCACTCTGTTCTTTGCCTTGGAAATTCCTATGTGGCAAATGGGTCTCTTCTTCCATTTAACTTTTCTCTCATAATTGCTGTCTCTTGCCCTTTTGCTCCATATACTAAGCAGACCGCCACATATTCTCTGTCACCTTACTGCCTCACCTCTGCCTCCATCTTCCGCTCGGAGGCAGCATAAGCTAAGGTGTTCAATCCACTTTTCTCCTCAACCCAAGATTGGTACGTTGTTGTTAAGTGCTGTTGAGTTGGTTCTGACTCACAGCCATCCTATATACAACAGAACGAAACACTGCCCTGTCCTGTGCCATCTTCATAATCGTTGTTATGCTTGAGTCCATTGTTGCAACCACCGTGCCAATCCACCTTGTTGAGCATTTTTCTCTTTTTCGCTGACCCTCTACATTACCAAGAATGATATCCTTCTCCAGGGACTGATCCCTCTTGATAACAAGTCCAAGATATGTGAGACGTAGTCTTACCATCCTTGCTTCTATGGAGCATTCTGATTGTACTTCTTCCAAGACAGATTTATTCGCTCTTTTGGCAGTCCGCAGTATATTCAATATTCTTTGTCAACGCCACAATTCGAAGGCGGCAATTCTTCAGTCTTCCTTATTCATTGTCTAGCTTTCCATACACATATGAGGCAACTGAAAACACCATCACTTGGGTCAGGCACACCTTAGTCTTCAGGGTGACATTTTTGGTTTTTTAACACTTTGAAGAGGGCTTTTGCAGCAGATTTGCCCAATGAAAGGCACCGTTTGATTTCTTAACTGCTGCTCCCATGGGCATTGATTGTGGAATCCAAATAAAATGAAATCCTTGCAGAACTTCAGTCTTTTCTTGGTCAATCATGATGTTGCCTATTGATCAAGTCGTGAGGATTTTTGTTTTCTTTACGTTGAGGTGTAACCTATACTGAAGGCTGTGGTCTTTGATCTTCATCAGTAAGTGTTTCAAGCCCTCTTCACTTTCAGCAAACAAGGTTGTTTGTCATCTGCATAACACAGATGCCTTTGCATAGTCAATAAAACACATGTAAACATCTTTCTGGTATTCTCTGCTTTCAGCCAGGATCCATCTGACATCAGCAAGGATATGTCTGGTTCTACTTCCTCTTCTGAATCTGGCCTGAATTTCTGACAGTTCCCTGTTGATATACTGCTGCAGCCACTTTTGAATGATCTTCAGCAAAATTTTACTTGTGTATGATATTTTTTTTACTTTGTGTATGATATCGTGTATGATTTTTTTTATGATATTAATGATATTGTTTGATAATTTCTGCATCCTGTTGGAACACCTTTCTTAGGAATAGGCATAGATATGGATCTCTTCTAGTCGGTTGGCTAGGTAGCTGTCTTCCAAATTTCTTGGCATAGATGATTAAGCACTTCCAAAGCTGCATCCCTTTGTTGAAACATCTCAATTGGTATTTCATCAGTTCCTGGAGCCTTGTTTTTTGCGAATGCCTTCAGTGCAGATTGGACTTCTTCCATCAGTACCATCAGCTCCCTATCATATGCTACCTCCTGAGACGGTTGAACATTGATCAATTCTTTTTGGTATAATGATTCTGTGTATTCCTTCCATATTTTGATGCTTCCTGTCTTGCTTAATATTTTTCCCGTAGAATCCTACAATACTGCAGCTCAAGGCTTGAATTTTTTCTTCAGCTCTTTCAGCTTGAGAAATGCTGAGTGTGTTCCTGGTATTGGTATAATACTCCGAAAATATTTGCCAGAAGTTGAGAATGGACTATGTAACTCACTAGAACCAGTGCAGCTGAATCTGCCAGCACTAGACTTCAAGGGCAAAGTTAGGTCTGTGCTTAGCTATAGGCACTTTAAGGGTGAAGAAACTGAATAATGCACTATAAAGACTAACAAGTCAGGGTGGCTGCACAGTTTCTCAAGCTGGATTTTCTCATTTCTTTGCTAGTTGGAGCATTAGTATACAAAAAGTATCTTCTAGTATTCAAAACAACAACAAAACCCATGCTTTCCAGGGAAAAGAATCAAGTGAAAAACATCTACTACATATAGACAATTATAATCTCTTGCTCTGATATAAAAGGCTTTTTAAAATTTTATTGAGTTTCAGGTGAAAGTTACAGTGCAAATTAGTTTTTCCTTCAAAAATTTTATACAGAAATTGTTTTGTGGTATTAGTTGCAATCCCTGCAACACATCAGCACTCTCCCCCTTCTCTCTGCCATGGGTTCTCAGCGCCCATTCATTCAGTTTTCCTGTCCCTTCAGGTCTTCTTATCTTACCTTTTGGGGAGATGTTGCCCACTTGGTCTCCTATACGTGATTGAACTAAGAAGCACGTCCTTCACGTGTGTTATTATTATTTTACAGGCCTGTCTAATCTTTGGCTCAAAGGTGGACTTCGGGAGTAGCTTCAGTTGAGTTAGCAGGGTGTACAGAGGCCATAGTCTTGGGGGTTCCTCCATCACCGTCAGTAAGTCTGGTCTTTTTTGTGAATTTTAATTATATTCTACATTTTTCTCCTGCTCTGCCCTGTTTTGATTTTGATCTCTATTTTGATTCCCGTCAGAGTGGTGGTAGTAGCCAGGCACCATCTATTTCATCCGGGCTCAGGCTGTTGGAGGCTGTGGTTCATGAGGTTCGTTAGTACTTTGGACTAATATTTTCCTGTGTCCTTGCTATTCTTCATTCTTCTTTGCTCCGAACATGCTGGGACCAATAGTTGTATCTTAGATGGCTGCTTGTAAGCTTTTATGACCCCAGATGCTACTCACCAGTGGGATGTAAAACATTTTCTTTAGGAACTATGTTATGCCAATTGACCAGTATTGGATGGGTCTAGGAAGCTTGTATAACTTTGCCTTGGTCAAGTTGTGCTGACTTCCCCTATTTTGCATGTTGTCTTTCCCTCCACCAAAGTTAACACTTGTCTACTATCTAGTGATTTTCCCTCCTTCATAACCATCAAAGATTTTTTCTGTGTGTAAACCTTTTCCTGAGTTTTTATAATAGTGGTCTCATACAATATTTGTACTTTTGTGAGTGACTTATTTCATTCAGCATAATGCCCTCCAGAATCATCCATGTTGTGAGAAAGATGTTGTGAGGATTCATCATAGCTCTATAGTTGATGAGTACTTCATTGAGTATAATCCCCAGTGTCGTCGATTCCAACTCATAGTGACCCTATAGGACAGAGTAGATCTACCCCATAGAGTTTCCAAGGAGCGCCTGGAGGATTTGAACTGCCGACCCTTTGGTTAGCAGCCGTAGCACTTAACCACTATGCCATCAGGGTTTCCTCATTGAGTATATGTACCATAATTTGTTTATACATTCATCTGTTGATGAGCACTTAGGTTGGTCTACCATGTTGCTATTGTGAATAAGGCTGCAATGAACATGGGTGTGCATGTGTCTACTCATGTGACAGCTCTTAGTTCTCTAGGATATATTCCTAGGAGTGGGATTGTTGGATTGTGTGGAATTTCTATTTGTAGCTTTTTAAGGAGGCACCATATTGTTTTCCATAGTGGCTGTACCATTTTACATTCCTACCAGCAGTGCATAAGAGTTCCAATCTCTTCAACATTTGTTATTTTCTGTGTTTTTTTTTTTTTTTAATTAATGCCAGTAACGTTGGGGTGAGATGGCATCTCTTGATTTGCATTTCTCTAATGGCTAATGATAGCAAGCACCTCTTCATGTGCCTGCTAGCCACCTGAATATCTTCTCTGGTGAAATGTCTGTTCATATTCTTTGCCCATTTTTTAATTGGATTATTTGTCTTTTTGTTATTGAGGTGTTGAAGTATTCTGTAGATTTTAGAGACTACACCCTTGTCAGATATGTCATAGCCAAAATTTTTTTCCCAGTCCGTAGGTTCTCTTTTTCTTCTTTTAGTGAAGTCTTTTGATGAACCTAAGTGTTTAATTTTTAGGAGTTCCCAGTTATCTCTCTTCTGGTGTTTGTGCATTGTTAGTTAGAGTTTGTACTATATTTATGCCATGCATTAGGGCCCCTAGTATTATCCCTATTTTTTCTTCCATGGCCTTTACCATTTATGTTTTATATTTAAGTCTTTGATTCAGTTTAAGTTAGTTTTTATGTATGGTGTGAGGTATGGATCTTTTTTTTTTAATTGTATTTTAGATGAAAGTTTACCGAACAATCCAGTTTCTCATCAGTTAGTACACACATTGTTTTATGACATTGGTTAACAATCCCACGACGTGTCAATACTCACCCTTCTCAACCTTAGGTTTCCTATTCCGGCTTTCCTGTTCCCTCCTGCCTTCCAGTCCCTGCCCTGGAGCTGGTGCGTCCCTTTAGTCTTGTTTTGTTCCATGGGCCTGTTTAATCTTTGGCTGAAGGGTGAACCTCAGGAGTGACCTCATTACTGAGCTGAAAGGGTGTTGAGGGGGGCATATTCTCAGGGTTTCTCCAGTTTCTGTCAGGTCAGCAAGTCTGGTCTTTCTTCTTGAGTTAGAATTTTGTTCTACATTTTTTTCCAGCTTTGTCCCGGACCCTGTACTGAGGTCCTTGTCAGAGCAGTCAGTGGTGGTAGCCTGGCACCATCTAGTTGTACTGGACTCAGTCTGGTGAAGTCCTTTGGATTAATCTTTCCCTTGTTATCCTTAGCTTTCTTCATTTTTCCTTGCTTCCAAAGGGGTGAGGCCAGTGGAGTATCCTAGATGGCTGCTCACAGGTTTTTTAAGATCCCAGACACGACTCACCAAAGTAGAATGTAGAACATATTCTTTATAAGCTATGTTATGTCAGTTGAGCTAGATATTCCCTGAAATCATGGTCCCCACAGCCATCAGCCCAGCAATCTGGTCCGTCAGGGAGTTTGGATGTGTCTATGGAGTTACCATGGCCTTGCCTTGTACAGGCTGTGCTGGCTTCCCCAGTATTATGTACTGTTTTACCCTTCACCAAAGTTTCCACTTATTTATTGTCTGTTAAGGGTTTTTCCATCCCCATCCCTTCCTCCCTTGTAACCATCAAAAATTGTTTCTGTATGTAAACTTTTCATGAGTTTTTACAGTAGTGCTCTCATACAATATTTCTCCTTTTGTGATTGACTTATTTCACTCACCATAATGCCCTCCAGATTCATCCATGTTATGAGATGCTTCACAGATTCATCAGTTTTATCATTGTGTGATACTCCATTTTGTGTATGTACCACAGTTTGTTTATCCATTCATCCAACATAGGAAAAACTACGTTGTTTCTGCCTTTTTGCTATTGTGAACAATGCTGCAATGAACATGGGTGTGCATATGTTTATTCATGTGACGACTCTTATTTCTCTAGGGTATATTTCTAGGAGTGGGATTTCTGGATCATATGGTATTTCTACATCTAGCTTTCTAAGGAAGTGCCATAACGTTTTCCAAAATGGTTGTATCATTTTGCATTCTCAGAAGCAGTGCATATGAGTTCCGATCTCCCTGCAGCCTCTTCGACATTTGCTATTTCCCGTTTTATTGATTGGTGCCAGTAATGCCAGGTGAGATGGTATCTCATTGTGGTTTTGATTTGCACGTCTCCAATGGCTAGAGATCGTGAGCATTTCCTCATATGTCTGTTGGCTGCTTGAATGTCTTCTTTGGTGAGGTGTCTGTTCATTTCCTTTGCCCATTTTTTAATTGGATTATTTGTCTTTTTGTTGTAGAGGTGTTGGATTTTCTTGTAGATTTTAGAGATTAGACCTTTGTCTGATTTATAATACCCCAAATTTTTTTCCCAGTCTGTAGATTCTCTTTCTACTCTTCTGGTGAGGTCTTTGATGAGCGTAAGTATTTAATTTTTAGAAGATCCCAGTTATCTAGTTTATCCTCTGGAGCTTGTGTGCTGTTGGTTTTGGTTTGTATCCCACTAATGCCATGTATTAGGGCCTCTAGTGTTGATCCTATTTTTTTCTTCTATGAACTTCATGGTTTTTGGCTTTACATTTAGGTCTTTGATCCATTTTGAGTTAGTTTTTGTATATGGTGTGAGGTGTGGGTTGTTTCATTTTTTTGCAGATGGACATTCAGTTTTGCGAGCACCATTTATTAAAAAGACTGTCTTTTCCCCATGTGATGAATTTTGGGCCCTTGTTGAAGATCAGGTGACCATAGGTGGATAGATTTACATCTGCGTTCTCAATTCTGTTCCATTGGTCAGTGTATGTGTCGTTGTACCAGTACCAGGCAGTTCTGACTGCCGTAGATATACAGTAGGTTCTAAGGTCAGGTAGTGGGAGTCCTCCTACTTTATTCATCTTCTTCAATAGTGCTTACTTATCCAAGGCTTCTTTCCTCTCCATATAAAGTTAATGATAAGTTTTTCCAACTCTTTAAAGGATGTTGGTATTTGGATCGGTACTGCATTGTATTTATAAATCACTTTGGGTAGAATTGTCATTTTCACAATGTTGAGTCTACCTATCCATAAGCATGGTATGTTTTTCCATTTATGTAGATCTCTTTTGGTTTCTTGCAGTAGTGTTTTGTAGTTTCTTTGTATAGGTCTTTTACATCTCTGGTTAGATTTATTCCCAAGTATTTTATTTTTTTAGGGGCTATTATAAATGGTATTGTTTTCCTGATTTCCTTTTCATTGTTCTCTTTATTAGTGTATAGGAATCCAACTGCTTTTTGTTTGGCTATCTTGTATCCTGAAATTCTGCTGAATCTATTAATTCCAGTAGTTTTCTCGTGGAGTCTTTTGGATTTTCTATGTATAGTATCATATCATCCGCAAATAGGTACAGTTCAACTTCTTCATTACCAATTTGGTTGCCCTTTATTTCTTTCTCTTGCTTTATTGCTCTAGCTAGGACTTCCAACATAATGTTAGATAGGAATAGTGATAAAGGGCATCCTTGTCTTTTTCCTGTTCTCAAGGGGAATGTTTTCAGCCTCTCTCAATTAAGAATGATGTTGCTCATTGGTTTTGCATATATGCCCTTTATTATGTTGAGAAATTTTCCTTCTGTACTTATTTTATTAAGAGTTTTTATCAGGAATGGGTGTTGGACTTTGCTGAATGCTTTTCTGTGTTGATTGAGATGATCATGTGATTCTTTTCTTTCTTTTTATTTATGTGGTGGATTACGTTGATTTTGTAATGTTGAACCATCCTTGCATACCTGGTATGAATCCCACTTGGTCATGGTGTATTTTTTTTTAAATATAATGGTGTATTGGTTAGAATTTTGTTGAGAATTTTTGCATCTATATTCATGAGAGATTTTGGTCTGTAATTTTCTTTTTTTTTTTTTGTGGTGTCTTTGCCTGGTTTTGGTATCAGGGTTATGCCGGTTCATAGAATGAATTCAGAAGTATCGCTTCCTTTTCTACGTTCTGAAATAGTTTGAGTACTACTGGTGTAAGCTCTTCTCTGAATGTTTGGTAGAATTCTTCAGTAAAGCCATCTGGGCTAGGGCTTTTTTTTTGGTTGGGAGTTTTTTATTTTTTATTCTCAATCTCTTCTCTTGTTATGGGTTTGTTCAGATTTTCAACATCAGTTTGTGTTAGTTTGGGTAGGTGGCGTGTTTCTAGAAATTTGTCCGTTTCTTCTAGGTTTTCAAATCTGTTGGAGTATAGTTTATATAATACTCTGTTATGATCCTTCTTATGTCAGTTGGGTCTGTTGTAATGTCCCCCTTTCATTTCGTATTTGGGTTGTGTTCTCTCCTGTTTTTCTTTTGTCAATTTAGCCAGTGGTCTGTCGATTTTGTTGATCTGTTCAAAGAAACAACTTTTGGTTTTGTTGATTTTATTTTCTTTTCTCTATTTCTGCTCTGATCCTTATTATTTCCTTTCTTCTGGTTGCTGTGGGGTTCTTTTGCTGTTCTCTCTTTGTCCCAGTTGCATAGCTAATGTTTTGATTTCATCCCTTTCTTTTTTAATGTGTCCATCTATTGATAGAAATTGACCTCTGAGGACTGCCCTTGTTGTGTCCCAAAGGTTTTGGTATGGTGTGCTTTCATTTGTGTTTGATTCTAGGAATTTTTTGATTCTGTCTCTGATTTCTTCTATTACCCAGTGGTTTTTAAGCAGGGTGTTATTCCGTTTCCATGTAATTGATTTTTTTTTTTTACTTACTCTTATGTTGTTAATTTCTACTTTGGTGGCATTGTGGTCAGAGAAGATACTTGGTATTATCTCAGTGTTCTGGATTTTGTTGAGGGTTGCTCTGTGACCTAAGATGTGGTCTACTCTGGAGAATATTCCATGTGTGTTGGAAAAGAACGTGTATTTTGTAACCGTTGGGTGGCATGTTCTATATATGTCTATGAGGTCAAGTTGGCTGATTGTGCTCTGTAGCTCTTCTGTATCTTTAAGTTTCTTTCTAGTTCTGTCCTTTACCAAGAGTGGTGTGTTGAAGTCTCCTACTGTAATTGTGGACCTGTCGATTTCTCTTTTCAGTGCTGTTAGAATTTATGTATTTTGGAGCCCTGTCATTGGGCGCATAGATGTTTATTGCAGTTAAGTCTTCATGATGGATTGTCCCTTTAATCATAATATAGTGCCCTTTTTTGTCTTTTACGGTGGCTTTGTTTTAAAGTCTTTATCTGAGATTAGTATTGTCATTCCTGTTTTTTTTTTTTTTTTGGTAGTTACTTGCTTGATACATGTTTTTCCATTGTTTGATTTTTAGTCAATGTACATCTTTGTTTCTAAGGTGTGTCTCTTGTAGACAACATGTTGATGGATTTTTTTTTTTTTAAATCAGTTGTCACTCTGTGTCTCTTTATGGGTGCATTTAGGCCATTTACATTCAGTGCAATTATTGATAGGTGTGAGCTCATTGCTATCATTTTGTAGAGCTTTTTTTGTGGTGCTAAGGTTTTCTTTGTTCCTCTTACTCTCCTCTGCTGAGTTCCTTTTGTTTGTGCATTTCTTTTGTTTTTGTAGATTTTATTTTTATTAAGACTTTGGTTTTCTTCTTTATTTTGATGAATAGGTTTGTTAACTTTCTTTGTGGTTACCTTGAAATTTACCCTTATGTTCCCAGATTTGAACCAGTCTATTATTACTTCATATCACCATGCCTTCCTCTCCAATAAAAAGTTCTATACCTATACCATTTATTCCCTCTTTTATTGTTTTGACGTTATTGTCATTTACAGACTAACCTCTTTGGTTCCCTGTTGCAATTGTTTTGGTTTTCGATAGTCCTTGAGAGTTCATTTCCTAGGTTGGTATCTGGCTGGTACAATCTTGCATCCTAGATTCAGGCTGTGGTCTGATGTTGCTTGTTCTCAGACCAAAGGACTCCCTTTAATAATTCTTGTAGGTTTGATTTTTACATATTCCCTTAATATATGTTTATCTGGAAATGTCCTAATTTCACCATCGTATTTGAACGAAAGTTTTTCAGGATATATTATTCGTGGTTGGGAATGTTTTTCTTTCAAGGTTTTATATATATCATCCCATTGCCTTCTTTCCTGCACGGCTTCTGCTGAATAATCAGAGCTTAGTCTTATTATTTCTCCCACGTGACTTTTTGTTTTTCTTGAGCTGCTCTGAGGATTTTTTTGTCTCTGGTTTCAGCAAGTATGATTATGATATGCCTTGGTGTTTTCTTTGGGGTCTAGCCTATATGGGGTTTGTTGAGCTTTTTGGATGGTCAGCTTTTCATCATTCACTATATTAGGGAAGGTTTCTGTCAGTAGTTCTTCAATGATCCTCTCTATTCTCTCCCTGTTCTGGAACTCCAATCACTAGCAAATTTTTGCTTTTGATTGTATCCCACATAATTCTCAGGGTTTCCTCATTCTTTTTTTTGATTTTTCCTCAGACTTATAACCAAGTGTTTATCTTCAATTTCACCCATCCTGTCTTCCATTGTTTCCAATCTATTTCTCAGCCCTTCGATGACACTGTTCGTTTCTGAAATCTTGGTATCTTTTGGATTTCTAATTGTTTTTGTATGATGTCTACTTGTGAATTTATTTTGGCATTTTGTTCCTGTATTATTTTCCTGAATTCTTCCATTTTTTGGTCTGTTGTATGGCATTTTCCATGAATCTGTCTGCCCTTTCCATAAATTTGGGTTTTTTTGCCCTCATTTTTGTCTGCTTTTTGCTTCAGCTCTTGGATAGCTCTGAATATTAGAGATTTGAATTCCCTGTCAGGTAGTTCTAGTGCCTTTTCTTCTACTGGAAGTCATCTGGTGTTTTATTTTGGACATCTATTGGAACCATCCTCTCCTGTTGGTTTTTTTTTTTGTTTTGTTTTGATATTGTCTGCTGTCTTTGGGACATTCAGTAGTTATTTCCTTTGTTTCTTGATTGTAGATTCGTTTCATCCTGGTTGTTTTATTTGGTTATGTCTGAGCAGGTGGGCTGTGAGTTGTTTGTTTGCTCGTCTGTGGTTGTGTTACTTTTCACCTCCTTGTCCAATAGGCGAGGCCAGTCACTTAGCTATGGTGCAGCAGGGCAGGTCCAGCTGAAGGGGAGAGGCTGGGACAAGTTGTTTGTAGTACATAGTAGGGCTGACAGGACAGGCCAGGAATCAGGGCCAGGCAGGTTCCGGTAGGCTGTGCCTGTGCTGCTTGGATGTGTGATGTTCAGTGCACAGTGAAGGTAGGCAGGAAAGAGGGGAGAGGTTGTGATGTTCGGAGCTAGTATGGGTATGGGAAAGAGGAGAGAGAAAAAAGAGCCAAAAACAATGGAAATCAAAATAACCAAAAAAAGAGTGCAAAAGGAACTTTCCATTGGAGTGGAGAGATAAGAACCCAAGAAATGGAGAAAAGCCAAAAAAAAAAAAAAAAAAGGGAAAAGAAAAAATAGCTAAAAATTTGGGGGGGGGGGAGGAGACAAGCCCCCAGGGGTCCCATCAGCGCAGCTGTGAAGACTAGGAGGTCTCCCAGGTTGCATAGTATAGCCTGGCTAGAAGGGGTATAGATGTTACACAGTACCAGGTATTCAGGAGACAGGAAAAGAAGGTAAGTATAGACAGACGAGAACTAAGAAATGAAGAAAGGCAGAAACGGAAAAATGAGAGAAGGAAAAAAAATGGCCCCAGGGATGCCACTTACGCAGCTGCGCTGATTGGGAGAGTGGCTCTGAGGCCGTGCAGTGCAGCCCGGCTAGAAGGGGCTCCCAGGTATGTAAATAGAAAACAAACAAAACAAAACAGAAAAAGGCAAAGCAAAACAAACCAAAAAAATTAAAAAAAAAGAGCCCCAGGGATCCCACTAGCCTGGTGTCGTGGGCTGGAGAGTGTATCCCCAGTCAAGCAGGGCTTCACAGCCTTTCAAGAAGAAGCAAAGATGGCACATGGAGCCAGGTGTTCAAGAGAAAGAAGGGAGAGGTTATGGGAGGCATGGAAGAAACCAAAAGAGATGGAAAGATGGCATGAGCTCAGAGATCTGGCCACTGTGAACAGGGCAAATCCAAGCCACCCTGGGCAGAAGCAGTTTGCCTCCTGGCCAAGAGGTAGGAAGCAGAGGAGGCCAAAGGGGGTGGGAAAAAATGGTGGGAGTTAGGAAAGCACATATCACTGGTTACTGGGTGTTCTGCCTCCTGCTGGGAACTTCGTGAAGCTGCTTTCCCATACTCCTTGTCTGCAGCTCTGTGATGTGGGTGGGGCAAACGCAAGCAGCACAGACGCTGCACTTCCCAGCTGGCTGAGCCACCGCAGCCAGCCAGGAATCTTGAAGGTAGATCAGCAGGGAGAGGATGTGGGGTGGGAAAGTGTATATCGCTGGTTACTGGGTGCTCTGTCTCCTGCTGGGAGCTCCGTGAATCTGCTTTACTGTACTCCCTGTCAGTCAATCTCTGACAGGAGACCAAGATGGCGAATCTGTGCTGCGTTAGCTGATAAGGAACCTTGGCATGTCTCTCTCCTTGCTCTCAGTCCTCTGTCAGTTTCTTACTCCATTCGGTGTTTGGCCGAGTTCTTTATCTCTTCATTTGACGCTTCGGTTTCTAGGAATAACGTTTTTCTCTGTTTTATAGTTTTTCGGGTCTTTGCTGTGGAGGGATGGCGTGGTGCTTCTGTCTATGGCACCGTGTTGGTCGGAAGTCCTCCTTTTACTTTTTTTACAGACGGACTTGCTGTTTTGTCAGCTCAATTTGTTAAAAAGACTGTCTGTTCCCCTTTAATGGACTTTGTTCCTTTGTTGAAGATCCGCTGACCATAGGTGAATTACTTCTGGGTTCTTGATTCTGTTCCACTGGTCTATGTGTCTGTCGTTGTACCAGTACCAGGATGTTTTTGCTACCATGGCTATATAGTAGGTTCTGAGATCAGGTAGTGTGAGGTCTCCTACTTTGTTCTTTTTCTTCAAATAACACTTTGCTGTATTCAGAGCTTCTTTCCTTTCCATATAAAGTTTATGAGTTTTTCCATCTTGTTAAAGAATGCTGTTGGTATTTGGATTAAGATTGCATTATATCTGTACATCGCTTTGGGTAGGACTGACATTTTCACAATCTTGAGTCTTCCTATCCATAAGCATGATATGTTTTTCCATTTATGTAGGTCTCTTTTGGTTTCTTGCAATAGTATTCTGTAGTTTTCTTTCTATATGTCTTTCATGTCTCTGGTTAGATTTATTCCTAAGTATTTTATTTTTTTTCAGAGGCTATTATAAGTGGTATTGTTTTCCCGATTTCCTCTTTGTTGGTGTATAGGAATCCAACTGACTTTTGTATGTTGATCTTGTATCCTGCTACTCTGCTGAATCTATTAGTTCCAGTAGTTTTCTTGTGGAATCTTTGGGGTTCTCTATGTATAGAATCATATCATCTGTGAATAGGGATATTTTTACTGCTTCCTTTCCAAATTGGATGCCTTTCTTTTTCTTTTCATAGTTAGGATTTCCAGCACAATGTTAAATATGAGTGGTGATAAAAGGCATCCTTGTCTTGTTCCCTTTCTCCAGGGGAATGCTTTCAGCCTCTCTCCATTGAGAATAATATTGGCTGTTGGTTTTGTATAGGTGCCCTTTATTATGTTGAAGAATTTCCCTTCTATTTTTATTTTATTGAGAGTTTTTATCCAGAATGGGTGTTGGGCCTTATCAAATGCCTTTTCTGTACTGAGATGATCATGTGACTCTTTTCTTTTGTTCTATTTATAATCATTACAATGATTGATTTTATAATGTTGAACCATTCTTAAATACCTGGCATGAATCTCACTTGGTTGTGGTACATTATTTTTTTGATATGATGCTGAACTCTGTTGGCGAGAATTTTGTTGAGCATTTTTGCATCTATATTCATGAGAGATATTGGTCTGTAATTTTTATCATGATGTCTTTGCCTGGCTTTGGTTTCAGGTTATGGTAGCTTTATAGAATGAATTTAGGAGTATTTCTTCCTTCTCTATGCACTGAAATAGTTTGAGTAGTACTGGTGAAGACTTTGTTTTTGAAAATAATTCTAAGATTCTTGCAAATAAGACTTTTTAGTCTTCAACACAATGCTATGGAGCTTAGTGAGTGTTGTGAGGTCATAGTCTTGGTAACAATGGAAAAAGTGAGTATATTAAACTTTCTAGTAGCCTGTAGCTAATTGCTGTGCAAAGTAATATGATGCTATGTGTATGGCCAATAATAAATGTGATTTAATGCCTAAGGTAAGTATTGTTTAATATTAAAATTATTTTCCTCATTCTTTCTACTAAAGAGCTGAAAGGAAAGAGGTAATCAAAGAACAGAAATAATAATTCATGATTTAAGTCACTCTGATACAGAAACAAACTGATATTTTAATTCAGCTCCACTTAAAAAATAAAAGTAGTTTCCTCATCCCCACGATAAACACATTTACCACATTTTTACATACAGAAAACTTTGGTACATTCAATTTTTTACAAGACATGTCTCCATATAATACATTTACATTCATTTGAAGTATGATGAAGTATAAGAACATATATAATTATGTACACTTGTGACTTAAATCTGGTACATAAAATAACACGTAATGTGATTATTTTCTAAAAGTCAGTTCAGATGTGACGATTTAAGGTTAGTAGAGTCTCTTCTGAAGAATTACAATTGTATTCATACTAAGAATTCAAAACATTTCTTTTTCTAAATATAAGCTTGAAGCTAAAACCTTAGCAATTTAACATTCTAATGCATGGAATTCTTATCAGGTTGAACTGTTTGGTTTATAATTTAAGTCATCTCAAGTAGTTCATAATTATTTGTGCATCAGAAGAAAAAAGCACCAAGGATAATAAATTTTTTTTTCACATTATAGATGAAATCACAACATACTGATCTCAATATCCCTTCAAAAATCTAATCAGTTGTAAAGAACATTCATTTCAAATGCTCAATCTTAAAGCGTCAGATTCTCAGTGAGACTGATACATTAGACATAAGAACGGAAATGTGTAAAAAACAGATGATATACACAATACCCACTAACTTTACAGAATTCAGATATTCTTCTAACATTGATGATTTCCATTTTTGAACTCAGTTCCTTAGAGCTATAAAGGACTCTAAAGTGTAACATTTATAAATTTTGTCAACTACATCTCTTAAAAAAAAAAAAGCTCAAAAGGTGCTACTCTTGCCAATATGTGAAGCAAACTTTTCCTGATGAATGAAAGCACCTCTTATGGTAAGGAAATATATAAAGAAAATACTTCCTACGAATTAATATATAAATTGATGTGCATAAAGGTGTAATTATCCCAAATGTAAATGTAATATTTTAAATAATACACAATAAAAAAATTCAAGCATAGATTGAAAAAAAATCCCATACATCAGTACTCCAGTTATTAAATATTGCAGCATATATGTTACTTTAACAATTGGGAAAAAGCTTCTAAACGGTCAATGAAATCTCTTTGGAAATGTACTTAAAATAAAAAAAATCCCTAATATGAAATTCTGGCAAATTTCAATTTACGTCAAAGGTTTTTACAGCCAAGATGCAATCCAGAGAAAACAGAGCTGTCTGCAAAGGCCACCACATCAGACCCGTTAGTAAGTAATATCACTGGTGTGACACTGGTACAGGCCAGCAGGCATTTGTTTCTTTTCCTTATCACAGGTCCATGGTAAACATGATATTAAGAACAGTAGCGCTTTATCACCAAAGTTTTGCTACACAAAATGCTAATAAACATTGTTTTAAACGTTTCTAGACATAAGTTCCTTACCTGAATATATACAATGAATCCTCTAGATTTAAAAACATTTTTACAATGAATACAGACATGTGTAAAGAGAACAAAAATTACTTGCTTTAACAGTTTTCAGTCAAGGCTTATTACTTATCTTTTTCTATTTAACATGTGATTTTCATTGGTATAAGAAGTTCTAGCTTCTACTAAGAAGATTTTATTTTTTCTTCCCAGTGTTTTTTTTGTGTTCATGCACTTCTGTTTTGCTAGATATACTTTTTTTCCGAGATGAGGTACTAGTAGCAACTGCACTAGAAGGTCCACTGGTAGCTACACAAAAAAAAGAAAAGAAAAACCACTGCTTAGATTTTCACAAGCAATCTATGTTCGAATAATATTGCTGGGTGACAAAATAATACCTGCTACATTATGATATATATGAAACATGACAGGCATTTAACATATTTAACCTTTACTTTTTAGAATTCAACACCAATACAGAAAAGTAATGTCAATGGGCTGTGTGCACAACACAAATTTCTCTTTTCACTCTATAGTCTTCCTGGGAAACCAATTCATTCCCATGTTTTTAAACTACCTCTTATTGTATGATGACCTTCAAATTTACACTTCTGGCCCAGGCCTTTTTCCTTAGCTCAAACTGTCTACTGGAAACTGCTATACAGATACCGGACAGGAAACATAACCACAACATGTTTAAAACTGAATTCATCATTTTCTCTGCAAACATCTACTTCCTCCTGTATCTTCTATTTCATCACTATCTAAAAAGCTAAGAAGTTGGAAAACTCAAAACCATTCTTGACTTGGGCTCATCCTTCCATATCCACACCAACATTAAGGCCTACTGAATTATCAAAAAGCTATTCTAAGTGGAGTTACATTTCTGGTATGAATGGGTAAGCTCCTATCAAACTCTCATAGGAACAAGTCTAAACTCTAGAAAAAATATGAAAACAACTACCTGAAGACACCAAGGAGTAAACAAAAGCAGGCAGATACCGGAGAAGAATAGTTCCCCTCTCCCCTCACCTTCTTAAAATTTTTTTTTAACAGCTTTTAGCCTGAGGAAAGGCCGAGTTTGTATCATGTTAAATGGCTAAAGTTCCAATATAAAACCCAGTATTACTGGCTTGAGGAGCCCTTGTGGCATGGTGGTTAAGCACTCAGCCACTAACCGAAAGGTCAGTGGTTTGAACCCACAAGAGAAAAAAGTGGCAGTCTGCTTCCGTAAAGATTTACAGCCTTGGAAATCCTGTGGGGCCATTCTACTCTGTCCTATAGGGTTGCTATGAGTCAGAAGCAACTCGATGGCAATAGATTTGGTTTTAACAGGATTACTGGCTTGAAGAATCAGAAGCCAAGGATTGTAGTGACTACGGTTGCTGGGAAGTGAGGCAGGAAATCCCAGAAAGGGACAGTCCCTAATTATATATATAACTTCTGATCAAATTTTTGGTATGAATAGAGCAAGGTCCAGGTAGTCTAAAACCCATTGCCACTGAGCCAATTCTGACTCATGGAGATCCCATGTACTATAGAGCAGGACTGTTCCATAAGGTTTTCTTGGCTGTAATCTTTATGGGAGCAAATTACCAGGTCTTTCTTCTGGGGCACCATTAGGTGGGTTCTAACCGTCAGTCTTTAGGTTAGTCACCCAAACCCGCTGCTGTTGAGTTGATTCCAACTCATAGTGACCCTACAGATAGAGTAGGACTGCCCCATAGGGATTCCAAAGAGCAGCTGTGGATTCGAACTGCTGACCTTTTGGTTAGTAGTCGATTTCTTAACCACTGCACCACTAGAGCTCCAAGTTTAGGTTAGTAGTAGACTGCAAATGGTTTGTGCCACCTAAGAACTTTCCAAGCAGTCCTAAGAGATCTTAGTCTCTACAAGGCTGCAAAGTTTCTACATTTTACATAAAAGTGATAAAAAGTATACTGAAAAGTTAGGAATGTACATTTAGAGTAATCACTAAAACAAAACAAAGAAATATAGCTAAAAAGCCAATAGATAAATCACAACATAATTCTAAAAATGATTGAATTAATAAAAGGTTAAGAAAAAAAAAGACAGAATAATAACCAGAGAGAACAAATAGAAAATATAATACAATAGATAATACAACAGTAAACCTAGCTCAACCGTATTAAAAAATTACATTTAATGTTAATGGACTAAATACTGCAAATGTAACACAAATAAGGCTAAAACAAAACAAAAACCTAAATATATGCTGTCTACAAGAAAATTCACTTTAAATATAAAGACACAGATTGGTTGAAATTAAATGGAAGGGAAAAAGTATACTGTGCATACCGAAAAAAGCATAAGAAAGCTGGATTAGCTATATTCATATTAGATGAAATAAAATTTAAAACAAAGCATTACTAGAGATGAGGAGGGAAATTTCATGATGATAAATGGGTCAATCTTTTAAGAAGACCTAACAATCAAGAATGTATGCACCTAATAAAAAACTTCAAAACACACAAACCAAAAATTGAATTAAAGGGAGAAAAAGCCAATTCCACAGCTGTAAAAAGAAATTAGTGGCACTGGCATTTCATGGCAGAATTCTTGCCTTCATGCAGGAGACCAGGTTCCATTTTCAGTCAATGCATCTCCTACACAGCTACCGCCTGTTTGTCAACGGAGGCTTGTGTGTTGCTATGATACTGAACAGGTTTCAGTGAAACTTGTAGACTAAGACAGACTAGGAAGAAAGGCCTCGTGATCTGCTTCAAAAATCAACCAGTGAAAACCCTGTGGATCACAACAGTCCCAATCTGCAACCAATCATGAGGATGTAGGACCAGGCAGCATTTTGTTCACCATAAGTCAGGGCCGACTCTATAGCAGCTAATGACAACAATAACAAATGGAAACTGCTCTCTAAGTAATTGATAGAACAATCAAACCCCTACCTCCCACGAAAGAAAAAAAAAAAAAAACAACAGTAAAGACACAGATTGATCAACTTTGTCAACCACTTTGACCTAATGGATACTGACAAAACACTACAGGTATGAACTATAGAACAACTATTATTTCCTACTGCACACAGCACATTCAAGATAGACCAAACGTTAAGCTATAAAACATCTCAAATTTAAAAGGATTAAAATCATACTGCATATGTTTTGTAATCATAATGGAATTAAACAGGAAACTGGCAGTAAGCTATCCTAAATATCTGAAAATTAACCACTATGTTTCCAAGTACTTCATGAACCAAAGAAAATAACACAAGGTAAGTTAGGAAAAAAAAAAAAATTTAATTGAATGATACTGAAAATATAACATAAATTTTCTGAGATGCAGCTAAAGAAGCACTTAGAGGGAAATTTATACTTAAGAATGTTGCTATATGAAAAGAAGAAATGTCTAACAGTCAATGATTTAAGAAAGTAGAAAAAGAAAGTAAAAGTAAACCCCAAGTAAGAAGACGGAAGAAAACAATAATGAAATCAATAAAATATAAAACAGAAAAAACTTATTAACAAAAGTCAAAAATTGGTTCTTTGAAAGACCAACAAAAATGGATAAATTTTTAGTGAGAATGGTCAAGAAAAAAGAGAACACAAATTACCAATATCATGAGTTGACAATTTAAAGTAAGCAAATTACTTGAAAAATTAAATTTACCAAAGCTGACACAAGAATGAAGCAGAAAATCTGATTAGCCCTATATTTACTTAAAAAGTAGATTAATTCATTAACAAGAATCTTCCCATTAAGAAAACTCCAGGCCTAGATGGCTTCACTAGTTAATTCTATGAAGCATTTAAGGGAGAACTAAAAACAATCTTACAATCATTCAGAAAAAAGAAGACAGAATATTTTCCAAATCATTTTTTGAGGCCAGCATTACCCTGGTATCAAACTTAAAAAAGATACTACACAAAAAAAGAGAGAACTCAGAAAAATACTCATCATGGATGTGGATGTAAATTTTCTTAAAATCAAACTGAGTTCAACATTAAAGAAAAAGAAAAAAAAAGATGGTACATCATGACCAAGTAGGGTTTATCCCAGGAATGCAAGGTTGGTTTAAGGTTTGAAAAGTCAAATACTATTTCAACTTTATTATTAAAAAGGTACATGAAATAATGGATTTATTACATGTCTAAAATGTAGAGAACAATAATATACTCTGATTCAAAAAGCATTAAAATCCTGGGTTGACTGATTACTAGCCTTTCTGCTACTTTCTTCATCTGTAATTGGCATACAATGGTATTAACAAATGAAGGCAATGGTGAGAACTATGAGAATTAACAGGGAAATGTGTAGTATGAAGAACTATACAAATGTTAGCTTTGAGTTGTACGTAAAATACACCACAACTTACATTTATTTAAGGTGCTTATTCAGTTGTCTGTAGTTTCATACACTGATTATTTAGGAAGTACAAGGTTCAGATCTATTTAACATATCATCCCTGACTTACAAGGCTTAGTAATCTGACAGAGCTATAATCAGGTATAATAGATCAAATTAGTAGTACAGAGTGTCACAGGAATTTTTGTTTTGACAATCATATAAATGAACCATCATGGATGAAGAAAAAGAGGAGGACCTTCTTTTTTTTTTTTTTTTCTTCAATGAGACACATTGGCACAGTGGCTGCAACAATAGGCTCAAACATAACAACAACAGGGTCCCTGTAAGTCGGAACTGACTTGACAGCAACTAACAACAACAACAACATGGAGTACGGAAGAACAGAAGGTGAGAAGGGGAACATTATAAGAGAAAAAAAGTGGCGGGAGTGTTAAAGTAATTTATTTGGGAAAAAGTGAAGAGAACATTTAGTGAGTGTTTACTGTGTGTGCCAAGTTATATGTTATTGCGTTCATCTCTAACAACCCTACAAAGGAAGCGCTATCGCCCTGATTGTATGATTATGAAAGTGAGGTTCTGAGAGTTTAAGTAACTTGCCCAAGGTCATATAGCTAATAAGTAGGCAAAGGTGAGATTTTAGTTTAGGTCTCTCTGACTCGTAAGCACAAACCCTAAACCAAAAGAACATGTGAGAGCACTAAAACGAGAAAAAGAAAACACACTGCCAATGAAGTTGGTCAAAGCCTTGGAGTAATATGAAATCTTCTACGGAAAAAAGGTATACAGAAAGAAAAAAAGAACAGAGAAGAATGTCCCTGTCTGGGGTAGGAAAGGAGAAGGAAGGAGGATCATCAAACAAATAGAAGAATCAGAGAAATGGAAAGAAGACAAGACAGAGTAACAGCCCACAAGCCAGGGTCAGAAAGCATTTCAGGAAGGATCAACAACACAATCAAATGTACTAAGAAGTCAAAATAGGAAAATGCCAATAAAAGACAGTTGAATTTGGTAGTCATATCAACAGACTAAGTGTGAAAAGATTAAAAAACTGTAAGCACAGAGACAAAATATTTTCACATAAATGATTAAAATGACTCCTCAGCCTCAACAGAAAAGCAAAAGAGAACACTTTGCAAATTAGTTTGAGGAAAAGTATGAGAATGAAATATGTTTTATTAACGGTAAGCAATTAATACAGAAAACACACATATACGCACAAACGTATATATCAATAGGCTACAAAAATAAATTTTTAATCCTTTTAGGATCATTATAATTTAACGATCCTACCCTTCCCGTACTCCCACCTGCTAAAACAAACAAACAAATAAAAACTAAACCTGTTCCTTCAAGTCGATTCCGACTCAAAGCAACCCGGTAGGACAGAGTAGAACTGCCCCATAGTGTTTCCAAAGCTGTAAATTTTTATGAAAATAGACTGCCACAACTTTTTCCCATGCAGTGGTTGGTGGGTTAGCAGCCAAGGGCTTAATCACTGTGTCACCCGGTCTCCACCCACTAAAATAAAAGGCTATAGTTAGAAACATGCTTTGGATATAAAAACACTGATTTAAAAGCAGATTTTGCATTTTAACACCAAGCTATTATTATTCCTTTAATTGCTGTAGAATCCACAAGCCCCCACACTCCCCTAACCTGGTTTGCTGCTTGTTTTAGTATTCTTTAAGGTAGCTGATGGTGTTGGGAGGATCTTTGCAGGTGTGTATGTATTTAGAGATATTTTTCTTCTTACTACTGGACTGGAACGTGAAGCTGTCGAGGCTGAAAGAAAATAAACGAACATGGTAATTCAATCATTTTCTTCTAATTCTATATATTTTAGAAAATTTCGTATGACATATTATGACATATTTAAGGACCCTAAAAATATGCATAGTAACAGTAGAGAAGAAAAGGTTTGCAGAGTAAATTCAGCAAAACCATCTTTCCTATAAAAAGTCAGTTCTCTTATTTCCTCAGCCAAATAGATGTTCTGTCTATATTTTAAACAACAAACACTTTAACAGTATATACCAAAAACTGCCAACAAGAATAGAGCAACAGACTTAATTTTACCCTGCCCTGTTAGAAACTCAGATCCTTAAGGTATGGCAGACAGCCGATGAGTTTTATTGCCTGGTAGCAGAGTTAGTAATCTTTAAGACAAAGAGCCCCAAATTGTCCTTTTCTCAAAAGTATTAAGTAGAGATTTATGGATGGTTCATCTACAAATACAACAGTCTTCCAAACTATCATATTTAAGAATAAACTAACTAGATTACAAGTAATTCAACAAATCAGATTGTCTTCCTATATTACTCAGCTGTGATTTATCTTCATGAAAGAGAATTTTAAATGATTTTTTCTTCTAAACAAGGTAGAGAGACCGAAGAGGTGAGAAAAAGAAAAATTGGGATAATTCTTATGTATGAAGTCCTCCAGCAGAGAACAGGTCTGCCACTTCAATCATAACTGGCACCCTATTTTAATATTTAAAAGAATGAAAAAACCACAGGCTTCAGAAGTCCTCGGTTTTAGTCACAGGTGGCCACTAACTAGTTGATTTCCTCAACTGTATCTTTCCAGGTTTTTCTCTTTAAACAGTAACCTTTTCTCAAATGAAATCTTCAATAAAACGGATCAAAGGAGAGATATTCTGGCTGAAACGGTCATTCACAGAAGACACATGCCCTAACTATTCAGTGTCTTTCTCTTCCTTGTAGAACTTCTGAAGGCTTTCAGGAACATAATTTGAAGACCAATGAACTAGTTTATCTCTAAAGTTTATCTAATTCTAGAAACTGTATTAACTACATTTACTTTCTCATCTAATTCCCTTAAAAACTAATGGCATGAAATTTTAAGAAAGCTAGAGGGATTGAGTACAATTTGTATCTATGATATACAGAAAAGCTAATTAGAACAACTGGAAAGGGAATCTAATATCCTTGGCCTCATTAATACAGTCTGATGAACTGAACTCACTAACCACAGGAATTAAGCTGTCATAAACAATGGCCTCACAGAATAAGCCTTAAAATTACTATTTTTTGTATGGTTTGTAATTGTTTTTAAAAAAATATTCCAATATAATTCTCTTTTCAAAACAAATAGATGTCATTAATGTTGCTATACTTTCAAGGCATATACCACAAATCTTTTAAATAATATTGATATCTACCCAAGTTCTTGGAAACCCTATGGGGCAGCTCTACTCTGTCCTGTAGGGTCACTATGAGTCAGAACCCACTCGACGGCACCTACCACCACCACCCAAGTTCTCACTTAATAGCTAGACTCTTCCTTTAATCTACTTTAAGATTTGAAATCTCTGCCCCAAAGAAGCTCTGAAGCAGCAGTTATAAAGAAGGGTAAACCAGAATTTATTCAGGTCTTCTACTACTTTCTAAGGAGTACCGTCTATTTTATCAGTTTACAGAGAACATAAAAGGAGGTGTACACCCTTCGACTTACTGACTTTGACTTTACAGCTTAGAGAAGTTATTTTATTTGGAGTATTATCAATTATAAAGAGATGGGTAAACCAGAATTACAAACAGGGGCAAATCAGACACATTCATGTGCAAATTTTGAAATCATACTTCCCAGTCATTCCCAAAGTGAAGTATTTGAGAACATTCACACCAAGATACCTCTCCACTAATCATTGCCATTAATGACTGAAAGCTGACTTCTAATACCAGAAACGGAAAGGCCACTATACTGCAAATATTCAGGGGGTATCATTTGTACCAAATATAATGTGAATAGAGATTTCTAGAGTTAGACAGCCTTCAGTATGGATTACATCTCAACATAAAGAAAAGAAAAATCCTCACAACTGGACCAATAAGCAACATCATGATAAATGGAAAAAAGACTGAAGTTGTCATGGATTTCAAGTAGAGCCGGAATGTTTCTAAGATGCTAAGATGGCGAGGCTTTGTCTCATGTACTTTGGACACGTAATCAGGAGAGACCAGTCCCTGGAGAAGGGCATCATGCTTGGTAAAATACAGGATCAGCAAATGAGATGGATTGACACAGTGGCTGCAACAATGGGCCAAGCATAGCCACAATTGTGAGGACGGCACAGGACTAGGCAGTGTTTCACTGTTATACATACAGTCGCTATGACTCAGAACCAACTTGACAGCACTGAACAACAATGACAAGAGTTAAACAATACTGTGGCCCAAGCAAGGGAAGAGAATACCCAAGAAGGCACAAAAGTGCCTGTCATTCCAATAATTCCAATATCTCATTTTGTTCTTGGTAGAAACCTATTTATAGCACCTTACAAAATCAAGAGTGGTATTCAAAGAAAGTTGGTAGCTTTTCTAACATATGGCTGCAACTAGAGAGATTCTTAAGTCTCAGGAGAGCACTCTCTCCCAAATTTAAGGCTTCTTCCCAAACTAGAAATCCCAATGTGATGACAGATCTTCTAGAACTGAAAATGACTATTGGCAGCTGACTTCTCACAACTAAAAATGAAGTCGCGGGCATTTACCAAAACGGTGTTCCTTAGAATAATGCCACCTGTTTAAATATATTATAGAAAAGGTGTTTGTCAAAAAAAATTAGTTCTGGAAAATCTAGGTTATACAGGTTTCTTTACAGAAGAACTTCACTCTTTTATATGTTAATATTACTATAACTTCCCAAAGGGAGGTGAGATATAATATATGGTTTCCAAAACTTATTTAGCCATGAATCTTTCTTCACAACATGAACTAACTTCTTGAGCTCATTTTCCAAGGAACACAATTTGAAAAGATGACATACTAATGTGCTCTCTTCAGGCAAGAGTTCCTTCTAAACCCGTATGACTACTCACCAAAAGTAGTGAGGGGATGGGCATGTGTGTGAGTTAATGTGGGGTGACATTTTGTGGCTTTTAAAGTGTTATTGGAAAATGATATACAAGCAATGTGAGAGTTCCAGCAAATATAGTTTTAAAAAAGGCCATGACTGTATGTTATGTTGTTAACTTTTGTTGTTCAGTTCAAGATTTTTTTCTTTTTTGGGGAAAAAAAAAAAATGATTTTTGAGGGCAGTCAAGAGAAGTGGTACATTGCACATTACACCAAAGAATTCCTAACAATGTCCCTTTACACCCCTTTCGCTCCTAAAATTCTATTCATTACCACTACTTGTGTTTAAAATTTTATAATTCTTGTTATATTCAGATAATATCTACTGTCCAACAATTAAATAATAATAACGAAGGTAACTTTTCCTACAAATTTCAGGGGTCTTCCGTGGAACTTCACTTGATGGAGAAGCAATGGAAGCAAGAAATTCATCCACCTGCTTTAAAGACAGGGCATTGTGAAGAGTTTCTAGAGGACAAATAGATGGCACCATGGAATATAATTCAAAGCCTGGAAAAAAAACAAAAACAAAAATAACAAAAGAAGTTGGATATTTTTTAAAAAGTCATTACTTAAAAAGGAAGACCGTTGCTCAAACTTGGACAGTTTAGGTCTTTTCAATAACATGCAAACACACGAGATATCTGAAGTCATGACACCAGATGCTATGCAATATGGACTTGGAACAAGATGGGACAAAGATTTCATTTTGAATGTAATCACACAGTACAGCATGCACACAATTTTATTCTCTATCTTGGTAAAAAGCTTAGAATAATACTTGAAGGAAAAACCTGAGGAAAGAAAACAGAAAAAATACAATTTTAAAGTTTTTATTTTTTTAAGTTAGGTCTATTCAGTAGGTGACATAAGCTGATGCCATAATGTGTCCCTTATGTCAGAATGCTAATGGTAACTTCTTTTTGAAAAGCAATTATGTAATTACTTGTGAAGGGTGATTTTAAATATATTTCTAGGCATGCCAAGGCTAAAAATACTCACTGATGTGATCCCAAAACAACATTCACTCACTGATGCTGGAATTAAAATTCCAAAACATATTTCACCTACCTTTACTGAATTAACACAATAATTCTATTATTGGAAATCATTGGCCAAGTAAAGTTAAGCCAAGTAAAAAGCATTACAAATACATTCATATCCAACAATGACACAGAAATACAAAAATTTCATCAACACCCATGCAGATATGTATTAATATCATCAATGAAACAAAAGCACCTAAAAACATAGATTACTTATTCAAAACAAATAGAACGTGGGTTATTTGCCTTAAAAAAAAAAATTACCAGCTTATTTAAAGTTAATTCAACTGAATGGCTTTTAAAATTGCTTTCACATACTGTTAAAAATAACAAGTTCTTCTGCATCTGCTCTTTCAAAAATTCAAAATAATTGTCCTCCAAAGGAATACTTAAGGTTTTATATGAAGTCCAGTATCACTAATTAAAAAATAAAAATTAACACAGACAGCAAAACTCTGTTTCAAAAGATATGTGTTCCTTCTAAAGTTGACTGATACTTGAGTTATTTAATTTTGGGAGGAAACACTGACCCAAGAACTTCCTAGTTTTCAGCTGAAATAGGGAAACTCTTTAATCTAGTTTTCCTATGAAAGTTGCCAAAGGACTTATAAAGCTGATGTTTGATTTTCAGGTGCAAACAAGGCATGACAGGAACATTACAAATACTTAAAAAAAATAAAATAAAAACAAAAGTATAATACCATAACAGCAGCTAAAGCACCTAAGTTAAGCACTAAAGAAATTAGGCTTGGCACACTATAACATTTTTTAAAAATATGAGATTCATGCAAATAAGCGCAAACCCTTTCTTTGCATTAAACTAAACTTAACAATGCATTTTTTCTCTTTCCCCAGAATATTTATTTCTTTTGTAATGACTGTTTTTCTTGTATTTGCCGGTTAGATTTTATAATAGGCAAATGACAAAACAATCAAGTTCTTCTGCGCTATATTTTTCCATTTATCTTTAGTAAACTTAGTTTTTAATGCACAATGAAAGGGTTAGCGCGACAATTTAAAAAGCCAACCTGCTGTCATGTTTAGAAGCTATAAAAACATACCACTGGAGCCTAGAAATTCCAGAGGAAACGGACCAGCACCTATAGAGGTGTAGGTGTTCTGCACAGAGGCCCAGAAAATAAGGTAAAGCACTGTCAGAAGATACTTGTCTCACCATGTTCTTGAACTAAAGATGAAGGGAGGGGTAAGTCCATGATATATATTAAAGATGGAAGTAACAAGAAAGTTAGAGGAAATAAAAAGTGAAAGAAAGAGTCAAATGACAATTCATAGGACAGATAAGACAACACAGCATCAAAAAAAAAAAAAAAAAAGAACAAAGAAACAGTTTGAAATCTGGAAAACCCAAACGAAATATTTCTAGAGTTGAAAGGAATGCATTTTACATGCATTAAAGTTGCATGAGGAGTAGAAAATCCAATTTTTTTTGAAAAGTCTAAATCCTAGTAACATAAAATTATATTTAACTGAAGTATCTCTTTTTAAAAATTTCTGTTAAAAACAGATTTCTCCTAGATAAAACCTGCAATACTGGCTATAAACACATAAGCATTCTGTATAAACAATACAGTCTTAAGATTGCAATGTTTCTTATAATTTTGTGGCTTCTGTTTTTCTCATGACTTCTGTTTTTCTTCTAAGAGGTTCTTATACATCTGTTTTCTTTTAGAAGCTGCAGCTGTATCAAATAAGAAACTTTTTCTTCAAAAAAGTAGCATTTAAATAGCTACAATAAAGGAAAAGCACATTAAGCTCTAAGGCTAGATTTTCTCTTGTTGAGGATGAGATCTTCTTACTTCGCCTTCAGTAAGTATTAGTGCACTGTTATTTAGATGCATCGTTAAAGGATGGATCCATAAGGGGGATAATGACCATAAACTTGGGTTTAATCCTTTAGCTTCACAGAAGTTTTTGAAAAGACCTGCCTTAAGTTTTTGAAAGACTTACTTCCAGTTAAAAAAAAAGAAAAAGTTCCAGGAATAAAATACCTCCATTCCAAACAAAAGACAGACACCTTTTCTTTGATCCTGGATTATTTAAAAGTGATTGATAAAAACTCCCTCTTGGCCCACAAGCTCAATCTCTCTATAAGCAGCTATGGTAGTGCAACAATTCAGTTTATAAATAATGGCTTTGAAACACTTTCTTGTTCAGCCTTAAAAATTTAATTTAACTGAATTGGGTTTCTAGGAGTTCTAAAAAAAATTTTTTTAAAGCAGTGGTAACAAAAGGAAGTGGTTGCTCAACAACAGCAAACCACATTGCCATACCATGACAAAGTGAAGGCTGGATGAAGTTTTCAGACTGCTCCAGACCAATTCAGGTTTTGCTTTAGACAAAGAGTGAGGGGTAAATGATGTTACACAGCGCAATCTGCATCCCTTGGTTGCCAAGAACTTTTCAGAGACACATCTCATTTGGCTATTTGTCATGGATAGCTCTGTATTTTCATTAAAAATTTCAATAAAAACAACCACGTGATCAGAAAAGGAATTAGAAAAAAAAAATGATTAAGAATTAAGAACAAATTAAAGAATACTAATTGCATTTTTAAAGTTTGTGTAGACTGATCACTTGAGAAATCAGAAGGACTTTTCAGGAGTTATTTTGGTATTAAGGCTCATCATCATTGTCGTAATTTAAAAGTTTGAT
The DNA here is from genome assembly GCF_030014295.1 of Loxodonta africana. Classification (NCBI taxonomy): domain Eukaryota; kingdom Metazoa; phylum Chordata; class Mammalia; order Proboscidea; family Elephantidae; genus Loxodonta; species Loxodonta africana. The sequence goes on along the minus strand of NC_087343.1, from coordinate 111,110,341 downwards.
GAGTAATTTAAAATTATTGTGTAAATTATAGCTGAAAAAGGGAGCTAGACAGTATCAATAATTTAGGTGAATAAGTTGGAATTGTATGCCAACTGAAATTAAGGACCGAGAAACAAATGATACTGTATACCCCACATTTTGAAATAAATGAAAAATAAAAAAAAGGGTGAAGCAGGGGAGTATCTTTTAAAATAAAAACAAAACGTACCATTGGTTGGGTGTCGAGCAAATGAGATAGAAAACCTTTTAACAGCAGAACCCCGTGTGGCGTCTGAGAAAGAGAAAAACAGGTACCTGAAATTCGTAACAGCTACCAAAAGAGGGACATGTAAAAAAAAGAGGGAAAAAACAAATATATGAGGAGGTTAGAATTAGGTGACATGCAGAAGGCACAATGAGAAAGAGTAATAAGCCAAATACTGGTTAAAAGAAGGAAACTGGCTTGATGACACAGGCAAAGTGTTTAATGAAATATACAAAAGAAAGAAAAGCAGGTTGAGCTGGCAATTCTGGGAAATCCATGTGGTACTGACTGAAGTGTATTTCTGGAATACATGATAACAAGGTTTTAAATAAAGCCTACCCCGAAAGGGCTAATAAACACTCCTATTAACAAAAGGGACAAGCTTCCATGAGCCTAAGAAGACATCTTGAATATTAAACTTAAGTTATAAAAATAAATAAATAAATAAATTTTTATTTTTTTTATATTAACAATAGTGAGATGATCTCCTGCTTATTTTTATAAAAAATATTCCCAATATATTTCCTTCCACTTATAAACATTCCACTCAAATTTATGTTATTTAGATCAATATCAGTAAGTAAAATAAGAGTTAACAATGAACAAAAGTTTAAAAGATCAAAGAAAGATTTATTCTTCATAATATAGCTTATCAACTATCTAAAAGAATACACATGATGCAGTTCTAAATTTTACATTGTACAAGTACTGTAAGTCTAACTACAATTAAATGGTTGACGAAACATGGGTCCAAGCTGTAGATAACAGAGAACACTGATAGTCATTTAGGCAAAGGATGCTAGGACTCCACTTGAACCACTCAGTGGCCTTAGGCTTGCCTCTGAGAAATATGTATGCTCATGAGTCTGTGCATGGTACAGGTACAAATCTGTGTGTGCATGTGTGCACATACCATCTATGCAGCCAGAAGAGGTCAGCTTTTTACGATGAGTACGAGCATAATCCTGTAGGTTAGGTGCGCTTGAAGAACCCCCGAGCACCGAGGTGCTAAACAGGCCCGCACAGTGAGACCCTGATGGGAGTTAGAGAAAATACATACAACAACGGGTGTTCTTCCATTCACATTGGGAATTCATGCATCATGCAATTAACATGGCTCTTACCACACACAAGGCAGCCTTTGGGCAGTGCCTTCAACAGGCTTACAATATGCTTGTAATGTCCTAATGATGTCACAATTTTAGTACAATGCTCCTAGTCATGTAATGATTATCACCATTTATCAAATGCACAAATGGGGAAATTTAACAGTGGACAAAATATCTTTGAGAAAAAGTAATATGCCCACAAAATATCCTAAAAGTATTAAAAATACCACCATAAAAATTAATATAGGATGGGATGGGTTTCTGTCAATCAATTTGCAAGAGCAGACTGTATGTGGGGGGTGGGGAGGAAAAAACCCCAAGCACAAATTAAGTCACATTAAATCAATATTTTTAAATGTGTCTGTAAATAAAGAATATTTTCTGATGTCCTTGAATTAAGAATTATCAATATTTCACTAAAGCAAATCAAAGCCTGATTTGCGAGGTCAGGTAAAAACAATTCCCTTTAGGCTTAAATCACTTTAAATCTCTAATACTTAACAAATGACTTAAGATCTTAATTAATAAAACCTCACCTGGGAGGGGGGAAGAAAAGAAAAAGGAAACCCCCACTGAAACACTATTAGCAAATGAAACACAGCCGTAATAAAGCGATGCTTAATTTGTAGCAAGTCTTTACACCCAAGCAAAACTTTCACAACTGGGTAAAGATTAAATAAATTTCTACCAAATATATTACGCTACATCTATAAAAGAAGGGGGAATATATAAATTTCAGGAAAGATACTGTGAGAATATTAAAAACTACCAACATAATTTATACTTAATTAAAGAAAGGTCTTCAAGTATGTAGGCATCAACAGTTTATAAAATTAGTAGAGATTGCAATATATACATGGCATAAAACTTGCAGTGATCTATTTATGCTTTTATGAAATTTATTTAGACAACTATTTACAAAAACTAACACATGCCATTAATTCACAGTTTGTTTATTAACTAAGAGCTTAAAACTAAATGAGTTTAGAATGGTCTTTTCCAATGCTGCTTTGAGTGTTAACAAAGAAGCAATTATGTTCTATAACTCGATGAAGAGTAACACTGCCATTGTTCATTAGTTTGCTTTAGTTTTCCTTAAGAGCTGCTCAAAAGGAAAACAAATATATGCAAATAGGGTATGAAACACTTCCCACTTAAAAAAGGTTTTTTTTTTTTTTAAATTAGAAAGTAAAAAATCATTTTTTGCATACAATAGCATCTTTTCAACTTTATTAACTTGGAAAAAGGTTTCCGTCTTAAATTAAAACATGCTGAAATTTTCATTTATAAATTCCAAGGTTAAAAACCAGCATTGACAACTGGACTATATCTTTTGAGTGCTTTATACAGTGGGCATTATTTTTTATTTATTTTATTGAAATTTTATTGTGCATTTTGAGTTGTACAACTGAAGATTTCTGAATTAGTACACATTAAGTAAAAACTAAAGCATAGCATTTGGTCATGCTTTCAACACTAAAGAATTTTACATTTGTGCACAACAGTGAGTATAAGTAGGATATGGAATAAAATTTTCATTGGACCACATACCTACAGGATTCTGCTTCTGTTCCACTAGATTTCTTGGTGTGCGCAGGTAATTTGCATTTTCAGATACAACCTGCACAATGAAAGCAAAATAAATGGAGTAACAACAGTACAATTAATTCAAAAGCCCATACTTCATATGCAGCCTGTTCCAGACAGACAAAGGTTAATAAGCTGTATGATAAATATTAGTAGAAATACACCAAACATGAAAGATCATGCAAGATCCCCTTCTGAAGGGAGTCCATTTCATATGAGGTCCTTGCAATGAAGTGGTGCGAAGCAGGCATTCAGAATGAAACATCATGTATGAAACAAGACAGATGAAAAGAAACAATTAATAACAGATTGATATAACTTCACTCTCTCTTAAATAGAAGCCAAATGCTCACTCTTAAACAGCTCCTGTATTTGAAGGGGGAAAAAACAACCACAAATAAAAGAAAAGACAGACAGAGACTGTTGAGGTCACCATACAATTACTGATCCATGCACGGGCTTTATCAGAGTAACCTTTAAATATTCACAGCCTTAATGGATACCGTAATCCCTTTTCCTATAATAGAGTACAATATATTTCCAAAAGGAAATTGCTGAAATTCTCAGAAAAGTCAGGTGTAACAGCAGACCTTCCATTGTAACAAAAACCACAGTATTTTAAGTTTCCAAATGTCATCACAGAAAGTCCTTCTGAAGTCATATTCTTTTTTTAACTCAAATTGTTGATGGGCACATATATACTTGCCCCCTCTTATTTTAAAGAAGTATTAAAATATTGTACAGCTCAAAGGAAGACATACTGTTAACGTATTCCTTAAATTAGATAATTCTAGATAATGGAAGAGCAAGGAAGAGAATGACCAATACTAGACATATCCTGCTAGTCAGTACTGGGACACTGAAATTTTGGTATTTTTAAAAATGTTAACATTCTCAGCAAATTCCAAATGGAATCTAATTCTTCAATTATGGAGGAAAAGAAAAATCATTAAATTTTCCTAATATAAAATTAAGTAATTTTGTTTCTGAAAGTTTGGGCAGACAACTAAGCCAAAGAGAGAATTTTCTTTCTCATTAAAAAAAATTCATTAACCAAGCTAAAGTTCCAGGAATGTAAAATGTATGATTTTTTTTTAATTCTGGATTTAAAACTCTCCCAGTAAAAATGCTAAACACATGCAATGCAAGTGGTTTCTGTGCCTCAAATACTGTCAGATATCACCAGCATTTTCAAATAAACTCCAAAACAGAAGGATTTACTCTGATGTAAAATACAAGGGATTAGATGTCCTCAAAGAGAGCTGTTTGTTGCTCTGAATGCAGGGAGGAAAAATGTTTAATGAAGTAAAGTTTAAAAACCTGTTGCCATGAGCCAAAAATACTGGATGTGAAAGCCAATGATTTGGGGGAGACAGGGGAAGAAGTGATTTGTTCCCCTGATCTGCGTCTTCGACGCCCAGTACCCACACCACTGGTATAATGCAGCCAGGTACCAGTACCCTCTGGGCTAGACACACTCAGGGGGCTCTCTTCCTGGAAGTGAGAAAGGGGGCAAAAAAAAAAAAAAAAAAAAAAAAAAGCAGAGCATGCAAAGTTAGATACAACAAAGCCAAATGATCAGAAAGAAAAAAAAATACAGTTTGTTTGCATTTGCTTATTAATTTTTCTAAAACTATTAAACAATAACTTGGGAGCCAAATATTTCAATATTTGAGAATTTCATAATGACTTATAAATCTAACTATATTGATAACAATTATAAGAAATACCTTATTATCTTAAATATATAAAATATTTATACTGCTTAATAGATAGTTGTTCTTTTACTCTCAAAGCTAAACAAATTTTAACCATTTTCTATTTTAATAAATTTTCTTAAATATAAAAGTTTTCTGCTTAATTTTAAATGTTCAGGAGGTTTTGTGCTATATCAGATGCACTTTTCAATTCAAAGCAAAAACTGCAAAGAATTTAAGAGATTTCAAAGTATAAACCCTGTGGGGGTTTAAAAAAAAATCTAGCAGGCATGAAAAAAAAATTCAGAGAGCATAAAATGGATTCAAACTGCACTTGTTTATACTTTCAGGCTATCTATCTGTTTAACCCCTCCAAAGATTATCTGTAGAGTTCAGTAGGCAAAACATGCAGCAAACATTCACATTTTACATGTTTGCGTGTTTAGATTTCAGATAGGGAGGACAGAGTAAAATCTACTTGCACAAAATGAAGAGAATAGTCTTTTTCTCTGTGTGTCTTTTGGAAGTACAAACGTCTGATATCCATGGAGATGGTGGGCGCTGGAAAAAGTCTTCAAGGTTTTACTTGAATAATTTACCTTATGAAAGTAAAAGTTTTAGCATGGCATAGACATAATCTCTTGAAAGCAACTATTTAACTATTTATGAGAAAAAGATTTTTAAATGTGTTCTGCATTTTACGAATTAATAAGGGCAGTGATTTTGGTGAAGATTTTTCAAATATAGATGAGTTACAAACCACGAATACATTTGCTGTGTTCATGTAATAGGCTTTTTGGAGGTCAAAAGAGAGTGTTTAATGGGGAAATTCTGAACAATGTGATTAGCTACAGATTGTTTTGTTCAACAACACATCAAAATCACTGCCCTCATATAAGTGGTAGTTTAGGCTTATATTAATATATGTCATTTCTTTGTTTTCTGAAATTAAGGATACCTGAACATAACCCAGCATTTCTGGTTTTTCAATTAGGCTATAATAGAACAAATAATTCCACAATTGTTAACCGCCTTCTTTTATATTTACCTTAAAATATCATATTCAAGGGAACCTTAAGTAGGATACAATTTACATTATTTCTACCCATCAAATGCTGGATAATGTTATACCTAATTCCTCAGACTTGGCATATTTAAATATCAACAAAAAGTATTTTTCTAACTTAAAAGTTGACAGTTCTTTCTAACTTAAAGCTAATTTCTTGCTTTATACTTTTACTAGAGCATTTAGAAAACATTTATAAGCATTAACTTCAATCAGTAATAGGAGAATCATCCTACAGAGTACAAATAATCCCTAATAAAGGTATTGAAAGTATAAAAATGTACAGATGTCAAAGATTTACTCAACAAGCTCCATTCCAACTAATCAACTTTCCTTTTATGTGTCATTTTAGTAGCTATTTAAGTGTTATTCTATTAGTGAGAATAAGAATTAGCCTAACCTATTTACTTGTAGATCTTAATATAAAGACAAAATTTTAAACTATATCATCAAATTCCATACTACTATATTGATTTCTGTAATCGGGCTAACAATGGGACTTGTGTATCTTAACCTGTAGTGTTGCTGGAAACAGTTGCTGCTAAAGCATCTTTATTATTAACTAAAAATTATTCCTGATCAATTAAATCAAATTAAAAAAAAAAAGTCTTTATCTAAAAATAGCCTAAGTGACAAGTAAAATAAGTGAATCAGTTTATCACATTAGGAAAGCTTTATTTTAATATTTCTATGTATTCATGTTATATAAACTATATATAAAGCTCCAAGTTCTACAACTAATTTCTATATTTCCTAATTGCCTTTATACTTTTTGAAATTTATTTGAAAAATAGTTGAAGTTGACAATTAAAAATTCTGTTACATTTCTAAACTCCATAATTAAAGCTGTATTTTCTTTTCTGTTTTATTAAAATATAGTTAGTTTACTCTATGAAAAACATGTTATAACATTATACTTACTTCATTTGCAGCCATCTTCTTAGATCTTGGAAGTGGAGATTTTCTATGTATATGAATTGGCTCCGATACCATAGGTTTGAATAATATCACAGCTCGGTCAACCTCATCTTTTTTAGAAGTATGTGGTTCATCATCACTATCAATTTTAAGAGAACATCTCTTGCCTTCATTCTGCGGTCAGAAATACGACACTTTTTAAATTCAGGTAAGAAATAATCTCCTTTGATGAACAAAATCAACAACCAATGGTTATGGTCACTAGAAGTACATATAAAAGTCTGTTTATTTAAGTCAATTAATTTTAACTGAACACTTACAACAGCCTAGTTTTGTTGGATACCATGAGAAAGATGACATTGTCTCTGATTTCTGGAACTATATACACTCTATGGAAAAATTAAATAGTAAAATAACAACAAAACAAAGTGCTTAATTAAATTCCATCATATGTCCAAATAATAACAATAAAAATGACAGTAAGAAATTGAACAACCAGAATGGAAATAATGAGTATGTTCATGCATTGTGAAGAATGTAACCAATGTCACTGAACCACCTGCATAGAAATTGTTGAATGGGAACCTAAACTGCTGTGTAAACCTTCACCAAAAACACAATAAAATATTATTTAAAAAAAAAATAAAAAGGACAGTAAAAAAGGATACAGATTAGTGTTGTTATACAGAAATGCCATCAAGCCAAGTGTAAAATAAAACAATATCTGAATTTATACATTTTAGAATTTTAAATTCTATTCCATATATTTCTAAAAAATCTGAGGATTGCATTAAAAATAACAACCACTCAGTGATCCACTAAATATTTACTAACTGCTTATGATGTGCTAGCAATTGTACTAGGAGACAGATGAGCAAGATAAAGTTACACACCGAAAGAATCTCGTAGTATAGCATAAGTGACAGACAAGTTAAACTTCATATCAAATATCCATCTACAATAGAATGAATAAACTGAGGCATAGTAATATAATACAATGTACACTATAAAAGCAATAAGAATATACAAATTAAAGCTAAACACTACCACTACATGGATGAATTTCACAAACATAATGTCGACCAAAAGAAGCTAAACAGAACTATATAAAAATCTTCATCAAACTGAGAATAAAAGGGAGCATCTTTAACCAAATAAGGGGTATCTAAAAACCTGAAGCAATCATCACAGTTAATAATAAAACATTAAAAGACGAAGAGTGCCCACCATCACTAAACCTAATCAGTATCTTACAGGACATATGTCACCATTCAAGTTGATATGGTTATATGTATAGAAAATCCAGATGAATCTATGGATTAATTATCAGAATGAATAACAACATTTTAAAGAGTTACTATACAAAAAAGAGGCAAAATTCAATACGGCAGAAAAAACAAAATGAAATCTAAATAAACCATTTATAATGGCATCAAAAAAATGTATATCTAAAGAACCTAGGATTTACTCTGTCAAAGAAGGAACAAGATTTATGAAGAAAATCATAATTTCATCTAAAAGACACAAAGAATAAAGCCCAATGCTGTCGAGTTGATTCCAACTCATAGGGACCCTATAAGACAGAGCAGAACTGCCCCATAGGGTTTCCAAGGAACACTGGTGGATTCGAACTGCCCACCTTTTGGACAGCAGCCAAAAGCTTAACCACTACGACACTTGGGCTCCATACAAAGAATACTGAAATACACTCAGAAATATAACAAGCTTTGGATTAGATGACCTAATACTATAAAAGTATTATTTCTCCCCAAACGGATCTGCAGAGTTAATGTAATTCCATTCAAAATTTCAAACATTTCTCTTTAGAACATTACAAGATCATTATAAAATTTACATAGGAATATAAGAGCCTTGGTATATCCAAGATAATTGTGAATAACAACAAAGCTGGAGGGAGTTTACTACCAGGCATCAACATTTATTATAAAGTTACAACAATTAAGACTGTGGTACTGGGCCAGAGAGAGACAAACAGACCAATGGAACCACACTAAGAATCCCAGAAACCAACCTACCAATACATGGACACAATACATGTCTGCAGTATCAGAAGTGGCACAGCAGATAGTAGTGAAAAGATGAGTTATTCAATAAATGATGACAAGCTTAATTATCTATATAGGGGAAAAATAAAACTGAGCTGTACACCTCACACACCATGTCCAAAAAAGTCAATTTTAGTGGATTAACAAGAGAGGAAAATGATGTCAGAAGGAAGAGCTGAAGGAAGGAATAAAGAACAACAGGAATGGTAAATATGTAGATAGATTTAAATTGACTTAGAATATATAAGATAAAAGAAAGTATTTGGAAAAGAATAAGATGTATATAATTTTGCAACAACACCAACAGCAACCAAAGGGGAAAAAAATGTGTGTGGTTACATATCTATTTATATATGCACATGTGTATAAAAACCAAAAAAAAAAAAAAAAAAAACCCTGTTGCCATCGAGCCAATCCCGACTCATAGCAACCCTATAGGACAGAGTAGAACTTCCCCATGGGTCTCCAAGGAGCGCATGGTGGATTCGAACCGCTGACCTTTTGGTTAGCAGCCGTAGCTCTTAGCCACTATCCCACCAGGGTCTCCTTATATGAGTATATATATATGTGTGTATACATACATTTACACATAGAGATGTCTGTATATGCAGGTATGTGTGTGCATGCATATATATTCACATACACAATAAAACACAGAGGACACAGTTACAGAAAATTCTCAGACATAACCAATGAAAAATCAAACCAAATACATTTGACATAGAGTTGATTTTGACTCATAGCAAGCCTATAGAACAGAGTAAAACTGCAAAATAGAGTTTCCAAGGCTGTAATCTTTATGGAAGCAGACTGCCACATCTTTCTCCTGCAGAGTAGCTGGTGGGTTCAAACCACTGACCACCTGGTTAGCAGCCAATCACTTAACCACTGTACCAGCAGGGCTCCTCGAAATAACCAAACACCTTGTGAATTTGGTTGTCTGGTTTGAAGGCTAAGGACTATAGTCTCATGGGACAACTTGGTTAATTGGCATAATATAGCTCACAAAGTTTATGTTCTACATCGTAGCTTGGTGAGTAGTGTTTGGGGTCTTAAAAGCTTGTAAGTGGCCATCTAAGATACAACTATAGGTCTCTACTCGTCCAGTGCAAAAAGAAAGAAGGAAAACAAGGCTCGAGAAGAAACTAGTCTACAGGTCTAAAAGACTACATGAACCACGGACTCATCTACCCTAAGGCCAGGAGAGCTAGATGGTGCCCAGCTACGACTACCAACTGTTCTGATCAGGGCCACAGCAGAAGGTTCCTAACTGAATGGGAGAAAAATGTGAAACAGAACTCAAATTCTTAAAAAGTCCAGACTTAATGGACCAGTTGAGACCAGAGGACTCCCTGAGACTACCACCCAGAGAAACCCTGTAAATATGAACCAAAACTATCCTGAGATTACCTTTTAGCTAGATAACAGATTAGCTCATAAAATAAAGAGTATAACCTGTGAATACTGCGCTCCTTTAAAAAAAATCATCTACATGAGACAAAATGGTCAACAATCCCTCTAAAGTAAACATGAGAAGGTAAGGGGGCAGGGAAACTAGATTACTGAAAATGGAACAACCAGAATGGAATTGATGAGACTGTTGACATATTGTGAATAATGTAACTAAGGCCACTAAATAATTACTGTAGAAACTGTTAAATAGTAAAGTAATTTGCTGTGTAATCTCTCACTGAAAACAATAAAATGTAATTAAAAAAAAAATTCTGTATACATGCTTAGAATAGACTCAGCCACTATTCTAACACCACTGATATTCTAAAAATTCTAATATCCCCAAACTAAATGAATATTGACTATAAATAATAATCATATTATCTATGAACTCTAACTAAAATACAATCTTGCTAGGCTGGATAAAAAAATAAAACCTAAGTATATGCTGTTTAAAGGAGACTGTCATGGATTGAACTGTGTCCCCCTAAAACATCTATCAACTTGACTTGTCAATCTGTCAGTGATTCCCAGTATTGTGATTGTTTACCATTTTGTCATCTGATGTGATTTCCCTATGTGTTGTAAATCCTATCACTATGATGTAATGAGACAGATTGTTGTTGTCGTTAGGTGCCGTCGAATTGGTTCCAACTCATAGCGTCCCTACGCACAACAGAACGAAACACTGCCTGGTCCTGCGCCATCCTTACAATCGTTGTTATGCTTGAGCTCATTGTTGCAGCCACTGTGTCAATCTACCTTGTTGAGGGTCTTCCTCTTTTCCACTGACCCTGTACTCTGCCAAGCATGATGTCCGTTTCCAGGGACTGATCCCCCCTGACAACATGTCTAAAGTATGTAAGACGCAGTTTCGCCATCCTCGCCTCTAAGGAGCATTCTGGTCGCACCTCTTCCAAGACAGATTTGTTCGTTCTTTTGGCAGCCCATGGTATATTCAATATTCTTCATCAACACCACAATTCAAAAGCATCAACTCTTCTTCTGTCTTCCTCATTCATTGTCCAGCTTTCACATGCACGTGATGTGATTGAAAATACCATGGCTTGGGTCAGGCGCACCTTAGTCTTCAGGGTGACATCTTTGCTCTTCAACACTTTCAAGAGGTCCTTTGCAGCAGATTTGCCCAATGCAATGCGTCTTTTGATTTCTTGACTGCTGCTTCCATAGCTGTTGATTGTGGATCCAAGTAAAATGAAATCCTTGACAACTTCAATCTTTTCTCCATTTATCATGATGTTGTTCATTGGTCCAGTTGTGAGGATTTTTGTTTTCTTTATGTTGAGGTGTAATCCATACTGAAGGATGTGGTCTTTGATCTTCATTAGTAACAGCTACAGGTCCTCTTCACTTTCAGCAAGCAAGGTTGTGTCATCTGCATAACACATTAGTGGCAGTTATACTGATAAGATCTACAAGACCAGATAGTATCATAAGCCAATCTCTTTTGAGATATAAAAGACAGAAGGAAGCAGAGAGACATGGGGACCTCATACCATCGAGAAAGCAGTGCAGGGAGCAGAGCACATCCCTTAGACCTGAGGTTCCTGCACTGAGATGGTCCCACACCAAAGGAAGATTGATGACAATGATCTTCCTCCGGAGCCAAAAGAGAGTGAAAGCGTTCCCCTGGAGGTGGCAACCTGAATTTGGACTTCTCTAGCCTATTGGACTGTGAGAGAATACACTCTTTGTTAAAGCCATCCACTTGTGGTATTTCTGTTATAGAAGCATTAGATGACTAAAAGAGACACACCATAAATACATAAATCCATAAATGTTGACAGTAAAAGTACAGAAACAGATGCATCGCTTAATCTTTCTCACTGAGATTCCTAATACACTAGCAGCCATTGTATGGAATTAACTTCTTTACTATGCATCTGAAATTTCAGAACACTTAATTGTGCTCTTGTGGAACCTATACATATATCAAGAGGTGTGAACAAAACAAGAGGATACTGAGTGGTTCAAAACTGGAAAAGGTGTGCAGCAGGGTTGTATCCTTTCACCTTATTCAATCTGTATGGTGAATAAACAATTCAAGAAACCAGACTATATGAAGAAGAATGTGGCATCAGGACTAAAGGAAGAAAACCTGTGACAGGCAAATGACATAACCTTATTTGTTGAAACTGAACGTGAGCTAATGCATTTAATAACAAAAGTCGAAGACTACAGCCTTCAGTATGGATTACATCTCAATATAAAGAAAAGAAAAATCCCCACAACTGGACTGATAAATAACATCATGATAAATGCGGAAGAAACCGAAATTGTCAATGATTTCAATCTACTTGGATTAACAATCAACGTCCATGGAAGCAGCAATGAAGAAATCAAACGACATACTGCATTGCGAAAATCTGCTGCAAAAGACCTCTTTAAAGTTTTAAAAAGCAAAGATGTCACTTTGATGACTAAGGTGCATCTGCTCCAAGCCATGGTCTCTTCAATCACCTCATATTTTTGTGAAACTGGATAATGCAAAAGGAAGACAGAAGAATTGATTCATTTGAATTGTTGTGCTGATGAAGAATGCTGAATATAATGTGGACTGTCGGAAGAACAAACAAATCAGTCTTAGGAGGAATACAGCCAGAATGTGCCTTAGAAGCAAGGATGGCAAGTCTTTTAATTTGATTATTTTGCACACATCAACAAGAAAAACTAACTGCAGAAAAGAATATCATATTTGGTAAAATAGATGGTTAACTAAAACAAGAGAAACCCTCAATTAGCTGGACTGACACAGTAGCTGCAATAATGGACTCAAACATACTAATGATCATAAAGGACCTATATGTTCAAGCCAAAACCATAAAGTTCTTGGAAGAAAACATAGGGACAAAACTATGGAACCTGTTATTTTTTTTTAATGACATATTATCAAATACTACTACAAATGCAAGAGTAGTAGAAGATAAAATAGATAACTGGAACCTGATAAAAATTAAACACACTGATCGAAGGCTTTTATCAAAGGAATGAAAAGACAACCTACGGACTGGAAAAAATCTTCAGGAATGACACATCTGATAAGGGTCTAATCTATACAATACACAGAAAACTTCAATAGCTCAACAACAAAAAGACAACCCAATTAAAAAAAGGGCAAAAGACATGAATAGACACTTGAACAAAGAGGACATTCAGCAACCAGCCAACACATGAAAAGATGTTAGCAATCTTAAGTCATTAAACCAAACCAAACTCGCTGCCGTTGAGTCAATTCCAACTCACGGAAACCCTAAAGGACACAGTAGAACTGCCCTATAAGGTTTCTAAGGAGCGCCTGGTGGATTTGAACTGCCAACCTTTTGGTTAGGAGCTGTAGCTCTTAACCACTACACAACCAGGGTTTCCCTTAAACCATTAGAGAGATGCACATCAAAACAACAATGAGATACCATCTTACCCATGATGAAATGGCAGTGATCTCAGAAATAGAAAACAACAAATGCTGGTGAGGAAGTGGGGAGACTGAACCCTTATGCACTGCTGGTAGAATGGTAAAATGGTCCAATCATTATGGAAAATGCTAATGCTTCCTCAAAAAACTAGAAATACAGGAGGCAGGGCCAAGATGGCGAAGTAGTCAGACACTTCCTGTGGTCCCTCTTACAACAAAGACCTGAAAAAACGAGTGAATTGATTATATATGACAGTCTGGGAGTCCTGAACATCAAGAGCAAAGTTGAGGAGTTGGACTGAGCAGCAGGGGGAGGGAGAGACGGTTCAGAAGCAGCAAGAAGCTGCCAGACCTAACCTGGTAGGAACTGGCACCCCGCAGGCTGGATCAACTGTTGTGAACACGATGAGGCGAGCCGTGGTGTTCAGGACGTGTTTTCCACATTGGGAGAGACCGAGCAGCGAAGAGTCCACTCATGCCTCCAGAGACAGCAAAAGGCAATGCTCAATTGGTAAAAGATAAGTACGTGTGTCTAAGCTATCGTGTACATCAGAAAACACCCCTTTGGGAAATAACTCTCTCCCATTTACCTGACCTGTCCCTGCTCGACACTGGGTCCTGAGCTGGCGACAGCTGGTTTCCCTGGGTCGGAAGTAGGACCTGTCCCGAACCCTGAGCCATTCTCCTGGCCTTGGAGACAGAACAAATTAATAAACAGGGAAAAAATAATATGCCAACTCCCCTAATCTGGGAACTCAGGGCAGAAACAGCTCCCTTCCCTAGACACAGGCATAGGGGGTTCATAGACTTTGAAAGCCTTTTGCCCCATAGACCTGTGTGGGCCTATTTCAACAGCATGGGTGCTCATTAGCACAGTACAACAGGGTATATACCTGAAGTCTAACTTCAACTGCTTCAACTATATGTTGGAGAAGCAATTTCATGATGTTTGATGTTGCCCTGCCTATTAAGCAGGGTCCTCACCTACCCACATCAGGGGTCTAAGGACTGGTGGCTCCACCCATATCACCTAGCCACCCACAACAGAGGTCCAAGAATAAGTGGTGTCTGCCAGCCCTTACAACCAACAGCACTGGGTGCCCATAGTCCGGATGCGAAACTCACCTACCTATGTGCTCTAGGGAACAGGGACACGCTTTCCTCACAGACACTCAGTGGCAGTTGTCAGCCCCCTGCCTTGCTCAGCATGTGACCCCCTACTGCAGCCAGATACCTGTACCTATACCAATCACCCCTGTTCATCTAAGACTGTAGGTGAGTGCCTATACCACACACTTGGACACCTGAGCTAAATCCATACAAGAAAAGTAAACAGACTCCTGGGCTCATACACATAGTAACAGCTCTAACTACCTGGTGCCAGGATGTTAGAGCTTCAAAGGAGCCAATAATCAAACTACCTCAGTCAAGCAGCCTATTTGGGCATATCAAAACAAAAAAAGAAGCTACGACATAGTAAGCAAACATAAAATAAATAAATACAATAACTTATTGATGGCTCAGAGACAACCAAACCTACTGCCATTGAGTCGATTCCAACTTAGAGCAACACTATAGGACAGAGTAGAACTGCCCCATAGAGTTTCCAAGGAGCACCTGGCGGATTCAAACTGCCGACCTCTTGGTTAGCAGCCGTAGTACTTAACCGCTACACCACCAGGGTTTCCTCAGAGACAACAGTCAATATCAAATCATGTAAAGAGACAGACCATGATGGCTTCAGCAAGCTCCCAAAACAATGAATCAAGAAATCTTCCAGATGAAGAGAACTTCCTGGAACTACCAGATATAGAACACAAAAGATTAATATACAGAACTCTTCAAGAAATCAGGAAGGAGATCCGGCAAAATGTAGAACAAGCCAAGGACCTTAAGTAGAGAAGAATCCATAGAGACACCAAACAGAAATCCAGAGGTTTAACAATAAAATTTCAGAATTAGAAAACTCAATAGAAAATTACTGGAGCAGAACTGAGGAAATGGAAGTCAGAATTGATGAGATTGAAGATAAAGCACTTGGCACCAATATATTTGAAGAAAAATCAGGTAACAGAATTAAAAAAAATGAAGAAACCCTAAGAGTTATGTGGGACTCTATCAAGAGGAATAAACTACGAGTGACTGGAGTACTGGAGCGGGGGTGGGGGTGGGGATAACAGAAAACACAGAGAGAATTGCTGAAAATTCATTGGCAAGTCTTCCCTGATACTGTGAAAAATGAGAAGATACCTATCCAAGATGTTCATCGAACCCCACACAAGGTAGATCCCAAAAGTCACCAAGGCATATTATAAGCAAACTTGGCAAAATCAAAGATAGAGAATTCTAAGAGCGGCTAGGGATAAACGAAAAGTCACCTACAAAGTAGAGTCAATAAGACTAAGCTGGGAATACTCAGCAGGAACCATGTAGGCAAGAAGGCAATGGATGACATACATAAAGCCTTCAAGGAAAAAAAACTGCCAGCCAAGAATTATGTATCCAGCAAAACTGTCTCTCAAATATGATGTTGAAATTAAGGCATTTCCAGATGACTTGGTTGGTTGTTTCACAACTGTGTTCATTTGGTGATACTTTATTAAGCTAGATACTTATGATGTAGGTACTTTTATCAATATGTATTATACTTTACCAAGAAAGTTTTAAAAATGAGTATAAATCTAATTTCATAAGGTTAGTGTAAGGATTAAAAGACATTAATTCATACCCAAAGACTTAGCACATAATAGTCCTCAAGTAAAACAACAACAAAAAACCAAAAACTATAGCTACCCATTATAAGGAAACCCCGGTGGTGCAGTGGCTAAGTGCTACAGCTGCTAATCAAAGGGTCTGCAGTTCAAATCTTCCAGGTGCTTTTCTTTGAAACTCTATGATGCAGTTCTACTCTGTCCTATACGGTTGCTATTGTAAACTTGGTCTTGAAATCCAAAACACACTAAATAAAAGATAAAGTTCATAAGCATCCTAATATGCATAAGGATGTTATATATCCGAATCATACTTAAAAAGTTTAAACCATCTTGCTTTTTAGTAGAGGTAAGAATTACATTATATAACAGAAAACTATAAAAACCTCACAAAAATATAGAATTGTAATAACCAAGCACTGAGAGGTACATCTTCATTACCTCTCTGGAAGCTGGCCTATATCCATAGCCAGATGGCAAATTTTTATCTTCTTCACATCCTTTGGCTCCTGGACTAAAATGTAATTCAACATGAAAGCGTTCCTCTGAGGAAAGATCCTAAAAAATATGACAAAACATTTTTAAAATGAGGAACTTTAAGCTATTCATTTACCTGTGGTAACTAATGTAAATCAAGGACTGTTACCTTGTTAGGATCCTCATAAAGCATGATAACAATCTGAGTCATGTAGTTGAGTTCATTGACAACATTTAAATAATCCATAGCTCGTTTCCACTGTTCATCCTTTGATTCCTGAGCAAAAGGTATAGATAAGTATTTTCTTGTATCGCATTACCTGAAAGTCATTCTATTTTCATTATGGTAGTTTGTTTAATTGAGTGATGCCATACAAATAAGGTGAATACTTATCACCTCATACTCATGATATTTCAAAACAAATGCTCCATATTTAAAAGTCTCAATAAGTTAGTTAGGTTTATTTAAGTAAATTATTTAAAAAATCTCTTACCAGTATTAGTGACTCCAGGGGTAACTTCTTTTTAAAACTGCTTTCAGGTAAATTAAAATAATCTCTTGGAATATAACACACACTATTGAGTTCTGAGGTAAAAGGCAGTTTTTAGACTCCTAAGTCCCAAAGTACCTAGTGTAGTACCATGCTTCATAAATTCAAAACAATATCTTGTAAGAGTGTGCTATTTTTTTCCCCATCAACAGTTTGTATATCCAATAGATGCCTACTCAATAAATACCCCTCATTACAATGCAGTATTATTAAAAATCAGCAAAACGAGTATGTAGACTCTACCGATCTCACTACCTTCTCCATTTCTCCACCTTCATTTGGAGAATCGGTCTTTAAATACATAATCATAAAGCATCAGAACTGAAAGGAATCTTAAAGAACACACATCACAAGCATTCAAAGCACAAAGTTCTATCTGGGGAGATAAAACTATTTAAGGTGCAAACAGTCAATAGGGTCTACTAACACATAATCACAGATAGCTTTTTTTAATCTTCCATGTGTCATAAGCATAACAAGCATATAAAAGCACCCAACAATTTCTCTATATAATATTTTGGACTTTAGTATACAACGTGCCTTGTCTTACACGTAAAATTTGATATGCAAAAGCCCAAACTTCTAAGACTACATGTTAATTACTTGTTAAAAAAAATTCAGTAGAGATTTCTATTTTAAATTTAGATGTACCTTCCTGAAGCATTCTCCTCTTGAAGTTTTTAGAAGAATAAAGTTAAATGAACATCATGTAATTACATGCATTCTTAGCTTCATTTCAACAAATGGCTATTTACACAGCTAAATGCTCTGACCAAGCCATCAGAGCAACTACTCCTGACTAAGCAACGTTTCAGAGTAAAAACTGCAGCTATGTGGGTGTGCATGTGTGTATATATATGTTCACGTGTGCAATTATCCATATTTTTTTCCAAAATTGAGAAAGGAAAATATAAATTAGCATACCATTACTAAGCTTCACTAAATATAAATTATTTTAAATGACTAAGTTTAAATAATAAAAATTTCCATTAGGTAACCAGATCTATTAAAACTTTATGAACCAGATTATAAACAAGAATGCCATCTAATATAATTCAGTGTTGCAATCATAGAGTAGATAAAGGTATCACATTTATTACTTTTAGATTTTTAAAAAGAATAATATCAGTTAGATACTGAATTATGGTTAAAGAATTTTTTTTTTTTTAATTAGACAAAAGAGATTCTAGTATAGATTTTAATTTTCGCTTAAATAATTACATTTTTTTTTCCCTGGAATAACAGATTTTTAAAAGAATCAAGTTAAACAATTTTTGTTTTAGAAATGGAGCCTGACTTCAATAGATGCCCCAAAAACTCTAGCTCTACTGCCACCATTCTAGTCCAAACTATAGCACCTCTCCTTCAGATCACTGTAATACCTTCCTAACTGCTTTCCTCATATCCACTCACATCCCTCTATTCTCCACACAGCCTCCAAAGCCACTTATTCCCCTTCTTAACACCTTTCAATGGCTCGCAACCCCCTTAGAATACAAGGTCCTGGCTCTCCAACACTGTTTGTTGCCACTTTATCACCTACTACTATGCTCTAGCCACAGGCCTTCTATTGGTTCCTGCATTCTTCATGCTCTTTCTACTTCCTAAATATGTGCAAGGTGGTAAAAAGAGGTTCGTGAGACAGAATATACCCCTCCTCCCCCAAAAATAATTTCATAATTACCATTGGTATATAAACTTTTGCCTTGCTAATTAGGAGTCATTTCTTTTTTTCATTCACAGTATCTTTCATTAAAGTTCCACTAATTCCCATATGTATGCAAGAGATGTCATTTTGCTATTTAATAGGACAAAGAAGAAACCAAATCAAGAGGAAAACAAACATATTGATTGGAAAAATTCGATGGGAACGAAACAGTGAAAAAGCATTCTGGTAACTTTGATAATATTTATTCAACAAGGCCTAATAATAATAATTAGGAATCAAGAGATATCTATCAAATCTTCATTACAAATTTTATTGCCCTTTATTTAAAAAATACTTAAGAAAACAAAGTAGAAATTTTCTTTTAAAGATCACTTTGTACATAGATGTGTATAGAGGTATACATCATTACACACAAAGAAAAATAAAGGAAAATTCTTATCTTTTTGCAAGTTGAGAGATGGCTGAAAAGATATTTTTGATATGTAGTAGCAGAAGTGACAGTGTATTCCAAGGACTCCATGGTTTGAATATAATAAGAAAGGGGGTATTAAAAATTCTCAGTCTATTTTGACATCCTAAATCCAATCCCTAAAATGCCAGTTTCTTCATCTTTTAAGCATAAACTCTCTAGGAATCTAATCACTGCCTCAGCTGTCTTTTATATCCTGACTTCCTATTGCTATATCTCTAACCCAAACCTCTATCCTCACATATGAAACTATATATTGATCATCTACAGTTTACTGGCCTACACACCCTTCACCTTGTCTAAAAGTAAACTCACTGCTTCCCTCGTTACACCTTTTCTTCCCCAAGTGTCACTTATCGCAGTGAATATGATCATTTACCAAATTATCCAAGATAGAAATATAGGAATCTTTCTTCTTTTTTCCTTCCTTATCTTTTGTATCAGTAGCACTGTAAGGGCCTGGAGGAGAGTGTTGATGAAAGCCTAAAAAGTCTAAATGTAAGACCATTAATGAAAGCCTTAAGGCCCTTAAGGAGGTTGTTGGTGAGGTAAGAAAAATGTCATTGGGAGCTAGAGGAAAAAGAACCCTTACAATGTAGTGGCAGAAAACGTAGAAACACTGTAGCCTGTAGACAAAGAGAAAATAGGATGCATAACTAATGAACTCAATAAGATAGCTATGTAGATTTCCAAGAATACTAGAAGTGTTACAAGCTTCTTCTGTCTGTGATAAAATATGTGAGAAGAGATAAACTAAAGGACAAAGTGTTAATTATAAAGGAGCCAGGACTGGCTGGATTCAAAAATAAACTTGTTTCTCATTCCCAGCCTCTCCAGAGGACAAACAATGCTATAATTAAAAAAGTGACTTCCAGGCAGAGAACAAATACAGGGTTCTGTCAGGAAAACATGGCTTCATCTTTACACCAAGGATATGGATGTAAAACCCTTTATTAAGACGTCAGGACCTCTGGAAAGATGGTGGCAAGAGCAGGTCTAAAATCTTGAGCCTCCCACACAAGCACCAAGAAAAGCAACTAGAAATCTATACTCAACCCTCTAAGAACTCTGAAAAAGGAGGCTAATGATAGAAGCAACAAGCTGCAAATTGAAGCAAAATAAGGGCAAATTTTAAATAGTAAGAAAATCTCTTTTTCCACTGTACCCATCCCTGCCTGTTCTGGCAGCCATCTGACTGCTGTGTAGCCCTAGCCACAGGTACACTTGACCCACAGCTCTCTTTGTACATAAAAAGGGCCCTAATCTCTAGCTCCAAAATAAATAGAACAGATCCTGCTGTCAGGCTGTTTAATGTGTATGGGAGCAGTCTGAGGAACTAAAACCTCAGTCTGGTCTAAATCAGGGCTCTCACAGGGTGTAGGAGGCAACAATGAGCAAAGCTTGAAGTCTGTGCCTGCTTAAGAGTTTCTTGAGGAAATTAGTGTTTTCAAAAGTACTGTGTATGGGGAAATTGAGAAAGCTAACACACTACAATATACTAATGTCTGAGATTCAATTAAAAATCACAAGGCACACAAAGAAACTGGAAATGACCACCCATTCAAAAGAATAAGGTGAAGAAAAAGAAACTACCTCTATGGAATCCCTAAAAATGGACAGATTAGAAAAATTAAAATAGCAGTATTAAGCATGCTCAAAGAACTACAGGAAAACAGACAAACTAAAAAGAATCAGGAAAACATGCATAAACAAAATGAGAATAGAAAGAAAGAGATAGATACTATAAAAAGAAACCAAACAGAAATACAGGAGATGAAAGATACCATAACTGAAATGAAAAACTCACTGGAGAAGACTGGCAGCAGATTTGAGCTGGCAGAAAAAAGAATCAGCAAATTAGAAGATAAAGTGATCAAAATTATTAAGGCTGAACAGCAAAGAGGAAGGATCAAGACTGCTGAACATAGTTTAATAGAAACGTGAAACACCATAACGCAAACCACCAAATACATCATGGAAATGCCAGAAGGAGAAAAAAAAAAAGGGACAGAAAGAATAGTAGAAAATGTTCCAAAGACATAAGTCTACAAATTCAAGAAGCTCCATGAACTCCACATAGCATGAATCCAAAAAAGGTTCACACCAAGGTACATTATCATCCTGCTCTCAAAAATTAAAGACAGAATCATGAAAGCAGCAAAACAAGCAAATTGTCAGATATAAAAATTCCTAATGAGATTAAGTGTCAATTTCTCCTCAGAAATCTTGGAGGCCAGAAGCACTGGAATGGCATATTTAAAGCGCTGAAAGAAAATAAGCAAGAATATTATATCCATCAAAACTGTCCTTCATGAATGAGAGGAAAATTAAGAGAGTCTCAGATAAACAAAAGCTGAGGGAATTTGTTACCACTATGCCTACTCTACAACAAACACTAAAGAGAGTCCTTCAGATGGAAAAGAGTGGGCACTAGACAGTAACTCAAAGCCATACATAGAAAAAAAGGTCTCCATTGAAGATAATTTCATGGGAAAGTATAAGGATCAGGTTTAAAATACTTTTGGTTGGTCATTCTAATTGTTATGTCCTCTGTGCTTAATAATGACAAATGCATTTTAAAAACTATAAATTTATGTTACAGGGCATATGATATCTAAAGATGTAATTGGTGATAACAACATAAATACAGGGGATAGAATAGGGACAGAGTTTTTGCATGTTACTGAATTTAAGTTGGTTTCAATTTAAATCAGGTTGTTATGTTTAGTAAGATGTTAAAGGTAACACTCGTAAGGATATTTTCTTTATGAAATATCTAAAAAAAAAATCTAAAAAACATACACAAAAGGAAAGGAGAAGGGAATCAAAATAATTCACTACAAAATACCAACTAAACACAAATGCTTGCAGTATTAGAGGAAATGAGAGACAAAGACAGTATAAGATACGTAAAAAACAAGAAAGAAAATGGCAGAACAAGTCCTTCCAGAAATGTAAATAGATTAAACCCTCCAACCAAAAGACAAAGAATGGCAGGATGAATTTAAAAAAAAAAAACAAAAAAAACAGTTACGTACTGTCTACAAGAAACGTATCATCTCAGGCCCCCAAATACAAATAGGTTGAAAGTGAAAGATGGAAAAAATATTCCATGCAAATAGAAACCAAAAGAGCAGGGGTGGATATTTTAGTATCATACAAAATTGACTTTAAGACCTCAGAAAGATTTAAGGAGGTGCCTCACAAATCCTTTCAAAGAGAAAAAAAGATTTTCTAAACATCTTTTGAGCAAGTCTTCCAGACCAGGATAGAAAAGGCTTATCCTTAAGAGACTTATGGGTGTGACTTTGTTCAATGGAGTAAATTATAAATTGATACACAAGAAGTCCACAAGGTTTTTTTTTTTAAATTGCATCATCTTAAATTGAAAAACAAACAAACAAAAAAAAAACAGACTTTTGGATTCACAAACTTCTTTGAGGAAGAAGGAGGTTGAGAAAACTACTCAGCTGCAAATATGGGCTATATTCATGGAAAAAGAAGGATGACCCAGAAGAAGCAACCAAAACCTCAAACTATGAAGCCAAGAGTCATTGTAAACAACTCCCTAGTATGACAGAGCCCTAATTAAGGAACTGGCAGCATGTACCTAGGTAGATTTTAAAACTGCTATGGACCTTTTTTTTTTTATGGACCAGTCACTGTTGTGTAACTTCTGTTTTCTCCTTCTTTGAGCAGGCTTTCGTATGCCTGTTTCATCACTGTACATTGCATGTGTGAGGAGCAGATAACTGGTTTCTTTAGTTCGCAGGTCTTTTGATTGAGATTTAGTACTCTGAGCACTTCACATTGAGTGTCTTGTATAGCACTCAAGGAGATTTACCCAAGAAAGCTCACCCACATCTGGACCTGATTTAGAAGATGAGCTCCTGGATTCTGGGCTGATGCTATAATAGGATAAGATCAGGGAAGCAAGGAGGTTTAGGGGTGGAATTAAGTGAATTTTGCATGTGGGAGGAATATGCATTGTTGTGGTAAACTATACTTTCCAAAGATGGCTGCCACAATATATCCAATCCCATGTACTCTTTTAAAAGTGTGATGCTGACACTCTATCCATCTAGTGGTTATGGGCATATTTCCCCTCCTGGATGGAACTCTGTAACTGTCTCAATCAATAGAGCTCAGCAGAAATGACACTATTGTGACTAGAGAAGCAAGGTTATAAAAATGTCATGCACTTGTGTATTTTTCTCTTAGGAAACTCATTCTTGGAACACGGCTGCCAGGTGCCTATGTAGAAGCAGGTCACATGAAGAGGTCATATGTGGATATTCTCATCAACAACCCAGCTGAGGTACCAGCTGACAGCTCGTATCAAGCATCAGACATGAGAAAAAACCTCTGAAATGATTAGAGCCCCAACCACTATCTGACTACAAGTTCATGAGAACCCTAAGTGAAAATTGCCTAACCAGTCAACCCTCTGAACTATGAGAGATAAAAACAGAATGACTGGGGTTGTTTTAAGACAGTTAAGTTTTGGTATGATTTATCTTATAACAGTAGATAACACACACTATGCTCAGTCATACACCAAGTCCTATCAATTCTACCACCTAAATAACTCAAATTCATCAGCTTCCCTTTATCTGACTACCACCAGCATATAACAGCACCTAAAATACTTTGTATTATTATTTGTTTAAATGAGTTTTCTCTGAAGGGAAGAGAACATGTCTTTATCCCCAACATCTAGCACAGTGCTTGGGATACAGCAGACACTTGAAAAATTATGTTCAATTATGAAAATTAATAATAAATTATAAAAATTTCACATTAACAACAGCAGGGCTAGTGATGTGATCACAAATTCAAGGCAATATATTTGTTCATTATATCAGAATAACTTATTCTACTTACATTGCATAAGGCACCATAGCGAAGAATAGAGAGTAAAGAGTGAACATGACTTTCACTGGTGAAATATAATCTAGTACGAACATGACGATCAGGGGACAGAACACCTCTGGAATACCTAAAGTCACAAGCAGATAGTGTTAGAACATAACTATAAAGTTAGTTAAGTATTGAAATCATTTTGTAACATAAAATCTATTCCTATTAGAAGTAAAAGACCATAATAAGTAAATCTATCAGTCTTCTAACTACAACTGACGAACTATCTTAGTAGTTATTCCTCTAATATGAAGCTAACTGAAACTAGCTGGGACTTCTGAGATTAGTCAAAGAACAGATTTACCAGTAATGTTAATCAAGTTCACTGTAAATAGGTCATTTAAGCTTCCCTATTTTTATTAGCAATGACAGAGGTCACAGCCCTGAAGAAGCTCAAAGATGTTTACGCTGCTGAATGGCATACAGCTTAGCTGATGACACATAGCCTTTTTTCCCCTTTCTCCTCAGTTTTTCTCCAGTTTGGAGCCAAAAAGTGTTCGGAAGCTAACTAATAGGAATGCCTGTTGTTATTATTGTTAGTTGCTGTTGAGTTGATTCTGAGTCATGGCAACTCCATGTGTACAGAACAGAACTGCTTCATAGGGTTTTCAATGCTGTGACTTTTTGGAAGCAGATCGCCAGGTCTGTTGTCTTCCCAGGTGCCGCTGGGTGGGTTTGAGCTGCCAATCTTTCAGCTAGTAGTTGAGGGCTTAACTGTTTATGCCACCCTAGCTGATTCTTACTTCTCCAGTGTGCCATATTGTCAAACTCCTGACATACCAACTCCTTCACAGGAACATTAAAGAGCTAATTTAGATTTGAAGTATGCAAAAGCACATGCCCACAGATGTAAATAACCAGTACAGTTTCTTACACGGGATGGAGTTTATTTACAGTGTCATCATCTTGTGTCCTCTGAAGGTCAGAACGAATTTTTCTAACTAGAGGAGTACAATAGCCTTTGGCAATCTCCAGTTTTTCAGCTTTAGTTATGCCATATTCCTGAGCAGAAAAATACATATTAGAAATAGGGTATAATGACAAAAATCTCCAACAAATGCACCCTTGACTTACAAAATTATAGCATGAAAAAAAAAAATGTATGTATACACACACACACACACACCATTCCCAAAAATACTAAGTATAACTGGAAGGATTTTTGTGGTGGAACTGAAAAAGCAAGTAATTTCTGAAGAGAAGAGGATGAATACAGTCTTTGTGAATATTAGTTCAACCCAAACCAGAGGTTTTAAGTGCAAAAACAACCCTACAAGAAAGATGGACTAAGCCCACAAACACTAAGGTACAGAATATATTCATATATTTCATCAATAAATATATAAAAATATTTATATAAATAGTTAATAAATATATTTTTAAATATGAATTAAAGCCACGAGATTTTTGTCTACACAAATGTCAAAGATTAAAAAGGCTAATAAATTCTTCGAAAGTCTTTGGCCAATACATTTAAAAGTTTTAACTAGTGGTGTGCAAAAATGCTGTAAAATTAGGTGCCGTCGAGTCGATTTCAACTTACAGTGATCCCATGTGAGAGAGCAGAACTGCCCCCACAGGGTTTTCTAGGCTGTAATCTCTACGGGAGTAGATTGCCAAGTCTTTCTCCCCTGGAGCCACTGGATAGGTCTGAATCGCCAACCTTTCTCTTAGGCAGTTGCTAACCATTGCACCATGAGGTAAAGTTCCTTACAGGATACTTGAAATAAAGACTACCTCCCGATATCAGGTATCTCCATAAAGATTCAGATGGCAAAACGTCAGTATGGATAACAGATCTCAAATCTGCCTAATAAAGAAAATGTTGTTTGATTACAGATTGATCTCGTAGAAGACCCTTTGAAAATGAAACTTCTTGGGGCCATTTAATTTAAACTAAAGCTTACTTTCCCAATCAGAGCAAGTTGTTCCAATAGTCTTACCAATGTCAGACAACTGCTAAGTGTGCAAAAAGGATATATATGTTATTATGGATGTATGTGTAAACGGAAGAAAAATGTTGGGATTAAAAAAATCATCAGGGAATTACGCGAAGTGAAATAAACCAGACACAAAAGGACAAACATCATATGTTTCTACATACACGAAATATCTAGAATAAGCAAATTCATAGAGACTATAAAGAAGATTAAGGTTTTCAGGGGTTGGGGGAGGAAAGGGAATAGGGAATTATTGCTTAGCGGGTATAGAATTTCTGTTTGGGGTGCTGCAAAGTTTTGGAAGTAAACAGTGGTGAAGGTTGTACAACATTGTGAATGTAATCAACATTAATGAATTGTACATTTAAAAATAGTTAAAATGGCAAACTTTATTTCATATATATTTTACCACATCAAAAAAAAAAACAAAACATAGAAGTAGTTACCTGGGGCCACAAGTGAGGAGATTTAAAGAAAGGGGTCAAAAGGGCCGTTTTGGAGCTATGAAAATGTTCTTTATTTTACTTTTACTTGTATTTATATGGGTACATATGCTTATCAGAGTTCAATGAAGGAAAAAAAAAAAACTCCTTGAAACATACATTTAAAACTGGTGGATACTGCTACATGCTGATTATGCCTCAGTAAGTTAAAAAATAATCAGGGGAAAAAAATCTTAACAAATCTGTTATTAACAATCTGGTGAGAGGAAATAAGAATTGGCATACACTGCTGGTCTGGATGAAAACTGGTAAAAATTTCCTGAAGCTACAGAAATAGTCTAGAGTACATGCAAAGATGTAAGTGCAAAAACAGTTTAAAAAAAAAAACAAAGAAAAGAATCCGGGTTTCTAAATCCCAGAAATTTGCTAAATAAATTATTATACATTCGCACCATTCAGTCCTTAGGAATAACGATGTACACATAGTTTTAGTAATGTGGAAAGATGCTCTTGATGCTAAATGAAGGAAGAAAACCAGGCTGTAAAATACTATGTTTTCCTTATTACATTTTTGTAAAGAATAAAATCAACCAGGTTTATCCCTAGTTAGTACTATAGTAATGTTTTCTTTTGCTATGTCCACATTATCCTGTTTCACAACAAAGATACATTACTTCTGTAAGAAACTTTTCCCTTCAACCCAGTGATATATTTCGCTCATCTGCCACCACTAACTAGCTCTAAATCATTGTTAGATATCAAAGTTCTCATATGTAGTTACAATATTTCTGTGATAAACAGAACTAATTAAAATAGATGAGGCTATTTAAAGGTTTTCTACGTGGTGATATTTAATGAATTGTGTTAACAGACTTTATATGGCAAATGCTATTATAAAGAAACCTCAGAGTTTCATAATTTATAGATAACCAAAGAAATTATCTTCAAACTTCAATAAACATGTGTCGCCTCAAAAGAAAATTTTAATACCAAATTCAGTCTTCGGATGTTCGTCTATCTACCACAATACAATGATGACTATTTTAAAGCATCATTTTGAACCCTGGCCACAATTTTCTGAGGATTGAAAAAGGTTAAAAAGTGAAATGCTGACTCTATTGCAGCGTAAAACATGTCATAGCTTAACTATTAAAATAACAAGCATAGACCATGGTTATCATACTTAAACTTAGATATGACTGGTATTACTTAATTCATATAAGCATAGATATAAAAATTTATTGATTTAATGGTAAAAGTGGAAACAGATTTTTTAGAAGCATATCAACACTCTGAAGTACACCAGAACATATATACATTTTTCTCACACAGATCCAGCAATTCCTGTTAATCTAAATTATATTCTAAACAAGTTAAAAATATACATTATTTGACTGAGTCATCAAGTCTTTAAGCTTGGAATATCCTCTTTTACTTAACAATGACGTATACAAAATTTTCATTTTTTTCTGTTACAAACCATATTACAATTACTTTAAACATGTTTATAAATTTTAGTGATTTTTTTCAATCATTAAAAATGTCTCCATTTTATCTAGGACCTTTGGATTTATGAAAATGAAAGTAACAAAATAATATATTTATTGAACTGAATTCAATACCGTATCACAAGAAGAAATTCCAAGTTTCTGTCATAATAAGAACTGTCAACTTAAATAGGGAGGTAATCCTCAAGTTGTCCTCTTCTCAACTTATAAAATAATCTCAGAACACCAGGAAAGCTTACATAAAGACCTCAGCTTTTAAAGTTAGTTATGGTTTTATGATTCCTGGAAGACTGGGCATAATTTTGTCTAAAGAGTCCTAAGATCTTAAAGATAAATTATTTAACTCAGGAAAATAATTCTAAAGGAGTCTTCAAATAACTTCTCAAACTGTTGTGAAAAATCTTACCTAACTACATCAAAAGAGAATCACTGTAATAGATATTGAGAACAGCTAATTATAAAGACTTGCTTTAAAAGATACAAATGATGGGTCAAATCTTGCCTGACAATACTAATCTTTGGTGTTCTTCTTAGTTACAACACTTTTATAAAGGTCCTTGTTTTTTCAGTCAGTGCTTCTTAAAGTGAGGCGCAGGCATATTACTAAGTTTGAGATATTTTTATCCTCCCCTTTAAAAAGGATTCATGTTTGTAAATCACCGATTCTTACATCATACCTGTCTTGTATTATATACCTGATCAAATAAATATACAGTTACTCTTTCGGGCTGAAGGAATAAGCTTATCTTTAACACGTACACAAATGCTTGTAGGTTGGTTTCCCACTGTCTAAATTCTTAGTTTTTCAAAGTTGGTAGGCACTCCTGGACTTTCTGTAAATATCTGGACATTGACATATTTTAACCATTTTTTTAGATGGCATTTATAAGGGTACAAAAAGCTATTTTAGTTCATAATCTTCATCTTCCACATACATATCATTTTTTCCTGATTTTTTTATTTTGGTTCACAGTTGGAATGTCTGATTCACTCTGATTTTCCTTTTACAATAACCAAATCATCTTTTTGTAATTCAGCTGAAAGAAGGTTCCAATATGACATCAGGAAATTTTTTCTTTTAACATATCCCTGATCTTACGTTGTTTCATTACTGTCTCCTTTATTATCAATCGGATTCTGTGCATAATTGCATTTCGGTTATCTGAATTCCAGTTTCATATTTATTTTTCTTCTTCTGTAATGGAAAAAGCCAGTGTGCCCCCTCTCCAACAACTATTGATATCTTGACCTCCAAAGATCATTTCCCAAATACTTTCACATAATGTAGCTAGACTCATGAAATTTTTTATATAGGGCCACAACTACCTTTATCTCCTCCTCCCGCACACATTTCCACAGCATAGAGTAAAAAAAATTAAAAAATATTTTTAGAGTAGGTAGAGTAGGTAGGTGCAAAACAGGTGCCAACATATACTTAAGTGATTTATGCTATGCT
The DNA here is from genome assembly GCF_030014295.1 of Loxodonta africana. Taxonomy (NCBI): domain Eukaryota; kingdom Metazoa; phylum Chordata; class Mammalia; order Proboscidea; family Elephantidae; genus Loxodonta; species Loxodonta africana. Next base: position 111,080,625 of record NC_087343.1, on the reverse strand, counting down.
GTTTTCAGTTGTTTTGTTTGTTAGTATGTTATTGGTCTTTAGGAACATGAATTCTTTCATTTAAAAAAAAAGTTTCTACAATCAAACTGTTAGCAAACTAAATAATTTAATGTAACAAAAAGTTTAAAATATCTATTTATGATTACTTGCTTTCCTTTTTAAAGTTATGAGGACATAAAAACCAACTATCTTTCGTCCAGTGATAGACACTTAAAAAGGATCTACTTATACAACACTGAAAGAAAATTAAGAATTACTTACCTGAGGGATAACAATATCTGCTAATGCCTTTGAAAGTCTATATAATTCCATTGTGTTTTCTAATTTCAAGGAACCATTATGCTGGACATCATATTTTATACAGTCATATATGTCAGGGATTTTACTAATGTCATATCTTCCATTCTTTGTTTTAAAGTCTTTTTCCAACTTGGACCATCGGCGTAGCATAAGCTCTAATGTCTCACTATGGTAAAGCTGAATATCTAAAATAACAACATTTTTAATACATTCAACTTAAAAATCTGATTCATATAAATTTTTGATGATTAAAAATCTTTTAAAATGCTAGTCAAAATTATATCATATTAGGAAATGCTACTGTAGTATGTACATATACTATTGCTGTGTTGTTGTGTGCCGTCGAGTCAATTCCCACTCATAGAGACCCCATATGACAGAGTAGAACTGTCCCATAAATTTTCCTAGGCTATAATCTTTATTGGTGCAGATTGCCAGGTCCTTTCTCCTGGGGAACTGCTGATGGGTTCAAACCACCAACCCTTCAGTTAGAATCTGAGCACTTAACCACTATGCCACCAGGGCTCCTACATATATTATTACAACAAAAAATATTATTAGCAACCACATATTTTATAAACTTGGGCAAAGGTATAAATACTTGGGTTAAAGACTTAAGTAATATTAAAAATATTAAATAGATAATATTAAAAAGAAAAGTACATTTATAACAAAATCCCTTAAAGCTAATATATTTTAGATTCTAATTTTTATTATTATTGTTGAAAATATACAGAGCAAAGCGTACACAATTCAACAATTTCTACATGCACATTCAGCAACACTGATTACATTCTTCAAATTGTACAACCATTCTCACCCTCATACTCTGAACTATTCCTCCCTCATTGATGTAAACTCACTGCCACCTAAGCTTCCTATGTAAACTTTTGAGTTGTCATTGTCAACATCATCCCATATAGATAGCTCTTCTGTTCATGGCAGACATTCTACACTAATTAAGCTAAACTGTTATTTGGTTTAAAGAAGACTTCAGGAAGTGTTTTTGGTTTAAGGTTTAAACGGATAATCTCTGCGCAATAATTCTGGGGGTTTATCCAGCCTCAGTAGCTCAAGAAGATCTGGATTACATGCAAATCTGAAGTTCTGGTCCAGTGCGCCCCACCCCCCAACCTTTTGATCAGGATTACTCTATAGATAGATTGTGATTTTTTAAATGCCTTCATTTTTATAAGATTCTCATTACTAACAGATAAGGCAAACTACTGTAACTGAACCCATTGCTGATGAGTCGATTCTGACTCATAGCAACCCTATAACTGAAAGGAACCTTAAAAATTAAACAACTCAAATGTTCCACTCTTGAAGGCAAGAAACATAAGATGCTAAAGTTGCCTGGTTATTAACCAAGCTACTCTTAGAGTCAGAGCCCAAATCACCTTCTTATTGCTTAGTCCTTATTATCTATTTACTGTTTAACTATATGGCAATGCTATATAAGTAAAGATTCAAATGAAAACCTTTTATTGTCACCTACATGCGGTCATGGATAAAAGCAACTATAGCTTATTGTTCTTTTGCTGGATACATATTAACTTACACTATACTTAGATTTTAAGAGAGAGGGTGGATTTCTTAAAAGAAGAAGACTGGTGTATTTTATTTAAAAATGCTTATAAGTAACCAGGTAGTAATTTTTATATGTTTTAGGCTCTAAAAAACATAATATTTACCTGAAGACTTCGGATCTTCCATTCGATGTCTGATTTGAGAAGTCAAACTTTGAATCAAGGAATAAACTTTGTCACAGGTCTTCACAGGATTTTTAATTAAATGCATTGATTTGATAAGAGAAATGCTTCCAGATGGAGTAAGCTACAAATGAGTAAAGCATATACTTTATATCCGGTTATGGCTACATGCCCAAGAGAATAATAAATATACTACCACATAAAATTTTTTAGTAGCTGGGGAATAATTCCATACCACATTAAGAGAAGCCCTAAAATACAGTAATATAATCAAGCAGGAAGTAAAAACCTCTGAATTTCATGATAAAAAATAGTAAACTTTAGCTATGATTAGATCATCTATACAGAAATTTAGCAAAATACTCTAACTTACAATGAGATTTGATGACAATTTGCTGACTTGATTAACACATGTAAAGAAGTAAATATGGTTTTACTCCTTTCACATGATATGTAGTACATTACATATAATGTAGTAATCCAGAGACTCTATTATAATCAATCTTTTCTAGATGACATTGCTTAACTGAGGTTAAGCAACTTGCCTAAAATCAAACCATGCTAAGTGAAGGAAAAAATCAGGTTGTAAAACAGTATGCTTTTCCTGGTACCATTTTTGTAAAGAATGCATTTGTATTCTTTACACACGAGTATGTGAAGGAATGGGATTCAAACACAGGTAGCCTGGCTGCAGGGTTGGTGCTCTTAACCACTATGGCATTCTGCCTCTGTGATGAGCACAAGCTGCATTTCCAAGTGAACAAAAGCCATCAATAAACTTGCACAAGACAAGGAAGAAAGACTAAAAGGTTCTGCATTTCAGTTCTAATGCTTAGCTGGGCAAGTTTATTTACCACCACCATGTAAGTTTCTACAAATATAAAAAATAGAAAGTGAAGTTCCACTTCTGGTTATGGTGAATTAGGTGGTTTGGATCAACAATACTAGTGAAGTTAAGTAGAACTCCCTGAAAAACAACTTCTATACTTCTGCTTTAAGACATCTGACAGCTAACGAAGTAGTAAAGAATTCTGGAACCAAAACTTATATAGGTCAGTGATTCACAGTGAGCCTGACATTTGAAGCTATTCTGCACTGGGGACATCTAATGACTGTGAAGAGACAGCTGAGAAACTGAGTTGAGCTTTAGCAGCCTTTCCTGGCTAAAGGAACAAAACTGGAGTCCAGGGTACCCCAAAGGAGTGCTGTGGTAATTTCAAAAAAGTGATGGTGAGTCAGAAGCAAATCAACCCACCAAGAAACTGCAAGCCAGGTTAAAGTCATCTGGTTGGCCCAGAAAAACTTCAGTTTCTGAAACTGGATTAAGGTAATCTCAGATTGCTATGTCCACAGCTCACTATAACCAGAAGTTCCTATAACAGGTAAAAACAAAATCCATACTGCAAAAACAAAATCTAAAGCTGAAATCATTACTACAAATAAAACATTCAGAAACAAACATATTCAGGTACACGAGAAGACATCATGAATGCCAATCAGCAGAACAGACAAAAGAAACACAACCAAAGGAACTCTAGATATTAGAATTATCAGGGAAAAATTCAAAATAAGGAGACTTACTATGTTTAAGGTAAAACATTAAAAATTAGCAAAGAACTACAAACTAAGAAAATGACAGTTTTTTTTAAGTAAACAGAAATTCTACTATTGAAAAAAGCTAAATTTAAAACAGATTAGATACGGTCAAAGATAATTTAGTGAACTGGAATACAGGTTAGAATACCCAGAATAAGGCACAGAGATAAAAGGATGAAAAAAATCAAAGAAAGGATAAGACAAGAGAAAGTGATGGACTCTAACATACATATATTTGGAGTTCCAGAAGAATAGAACAGAGGAAATATTTAAATCCACATCTGGACACAGAATAGAAAAACAGCAGAAAACTGAAGACAAATGTTAAAAGTAGCCAGAAGGAGTAAAAATGAAAACAAAAAAAAAAACAGACTTATCTTCAAAGACACAACAATAAGACTAACAGCTGACTTCTCAAAGAAAACAACAAGGAGGCCAGAAGATAAAAAAAAACATGACACCTTCCAAAACTTTTGGAAAACGATAAAATTCAGTGACTTTTCACAATAAAAATTCTTAGCAAAATAGAAACAAAATGCAATTTCCTTATTCTGAGAGATTAAAGAATATAAATGATGGGCTATACTATATTCACAGATTGAAAGACTAGGTAAAATGATGTAAATTCTTGCAAACCAATCTATAGATTTAATGCAATCTAAATCAAAATCCCAACAGTTTGCAAGTAGCTCATATCCAGAATAGACAAAGAGCTTTCTACCCATCAAAAAGAAAGACATACACCACTAGTAGAAAAAAAAAAAAAAGACAAGAGACTTGAAGAGATGCCTCATGAAAGAGGATGTCTAAATGGTCAATAAATATTAAAACCCCAAGTGAGGTACCACTGTACATCCATCAGAATGGCCAAAACTGAATAGTTTTAGATATACCAAGAATGGAGACTGTGTGGAGCAATAAGAATTACAGACTTCTAGTGGGAGTGTAAACTGGTTCAATTAATTTGGAAGGCAATTTAGTATTATATACTAATATTGAACATAAGCATACACATGATCATATATACCAGGAGGCATACAAGGGTATCCATAGCAGCATTACTCATAAAAGTAGAAATACTACTCATAATAGTAGAAAGCATAAACTGTAGTATATTCTTCGTTAAATAGAACGTGGCTCAAAGGAAAAAAACTGAAGATACAAGGGTAAGATTGGTCCAAAGGACTAATGGACCACATCTACCACAGCCTCCACCAGACTGAGTCTAGTACAACTAGATAGTACCTGGCTACCACCACTGACTGCTCAGGCAGGGATCACAATAGAGGGTCGCAGACAGAGCTAGAGAAAAATGTAAAACAAAACTCTAACTCAAAAAGAAAAGACCAGACTTGTTGGCCTCACAGAGACTGGAGAAACCCTGATAATATGGCCCCCCGACACACTTTCAGCTCAGTAATGAGGTCATTCTTGAGGCTCACCCTTCAGCCAAAGATTGAACAGGCCCATGGAACAAAACAAGACTAAATGGGCGCAGCAGCCCTGGGGCAGGGACTGGAAGGCAGGAGGAAACAGGAAAGTTGGTAATAGGGAACCCAGGGCTGAGAAGGGAGAGCGTTGACATGTCGTGGGGTTGTTAACCGATGTCACAGAACAATGTGTGTACTAACTGTTTCATGAGAAACTAGTTTGTTCTGTAAACCTTCATCTAAAACACAATAAAAAAAAAAATAATAATAAATAGAACGTGGCTCAACAAACTACAGCCTGCAGGCCAAATGTGACCTGCAGCACTGCCTTAGCTCAGAATGACTTTTCTTTTTTTAAAGGGTGGTTAAAAAAAAAAATGCAATAGAGGTCCTATGTTAGGCAAAGCATAAAATATTTACTATCTGGTCTTTCACAGAAAAAGTTTGCCAACCCTTGAAGTAGACTACAACTACACAGGAATGAAAATTAATTAACAACGGCAATACTCAACAATACTGATGAAATTTACAAACATAATGTTGAACAAAGGCAACTAGACATGAAAGAAAACACTGTATCATTCTATTATACTAAAACTTGCAAAAACACAAACCTGTGTAAGAGAAGGAAAACTCGAATATTGTCCAGTAATAGAGAATGATAGAAAAATGGTAAAAAAAAAAAAAAAGTGGCAAAAAATTTGTGAGACCCGGAGAAAGAAGACACTTTCCTGAGTAAAGGCTCTCACAGGTTTCACTGGATATAAAGTTTTAAAAAACTGCCAAAAATAAGACTATGGTGTTTAGGGACACATATTTATCCAAATAAGTATTCTGGATAAAAGACTGAAATAAAGAACAACATAAAAAGTCACAGAACTATTTTTTTTTATGAAAGGAGTTGCAATTGGGAAGGGCATGTAGGGCCATCAGGGTTGCTCTAATGTTCTCGCTAGGTGGTGTTTATATGAGTGTTTGCTTTATAAAACAAAAAAGCTTGACAATTATGTTTTATGCACATAGTACACGTAGTAATGCACAATGTAGAAGGAGAGTTTGACAAGACCTACCTTTTCATAATCTTCAGCAGTAAAATCTCTGTCTTTCTGCAGTATTTCATGAAGTCTTGCTTTCACACGTTGCTGACAACTGCTCAAAGAGTCACTATCACTATCCAAGAGACCATTCATATTTGCACTTTTTACCATCTGAACCAGAATAGGTGTAAGCTCTCCTTCTAAAGCTAATAGCCCCTAAACATTAAATAAATCCAACAGATAAAAAAATTAATATGTAAAATAATAGAAAGTATCATCATACTAATAATAATTTGGAAGCCCTGGTGGCACAGTGGTTAAGAACTATGGCTGCTAACCAAAAGGTCAGCAGTTCGAATCCACCAGGCGTTCCTTAGAAACCCTATCGGGCAGTTCTACTCTGTCCTATAGAGTTGCTATGAGTCGGCATTGACTCGACAGCAACAGGTTCGGTTCTGGTTTCTGGTATCATAGTAATCATTTTGTTACATGCGGAGTTTTATAAGTAAACTTTGTTAATAATTAATAATGATAATATAGTTTATCACTGCCATTTGAGTGCTTTAGTTGGAATTTCCAAATTTGGAATTTTTAAATATTTGGAATTTTTTAATTAATACTGCCTTAGCAAAAATCTTTAAAAGGCAACTTTAAACAAAAATTCTAGTAAATCTAAAAAATATTTATACCTTTGCAAAAGCAGCTGCAGTCATCTGGACTCGTCCCTCATCAGATGCATATATTTTAAGGTCATGTCGGTAGGTACTATGTAATCTAAGTAAACCACAACCAGGGAATCCTGCATAATCTCCTGAAAATAAATCCTCAAATCACTTAAGCTATATTTTTTTCTCATCGTACTTCTGTAAATATTTAATAACATTGCCAAGTAAATGAGAATTTGAAAATACAAGGTATAAATTTAACCAAATTAAAGAAATTCCAAGATTTACCTTGACCTCCAGGATACATGCACCTGAAAGCTCTTCCAAGTTCTTCGGCCTGAACCCTGCCTGCAGGGGTTAGTTCTCCTCCCCATTTTAGAACCAAAAGTAAGGATGGCTCTTCTCTTCGGCTGTCTAGGATACATATTAATGGATAAAACATATGTCAAGTTTGTTTTTTTTTTAAACCCATGTTTCAAGATTTTCTTTCCGTACTCTCTTCTGCAGTGGAATATGGACCATATGTAAATTATTTTGTTATTTAAATACACCTATCTTTGTAGGCTGCTGCTTCTGACAGGAATACCTCTCGTTCCATCTGTTAAAGTCCTGCTAAAATTTCAAAATCTCTTTCAAACTTTTGGGAGAAGGTGTGCTCCCAATTTTCCGAAGAAAAGATTGCTTTTCCCTTCCCTGTTCTCACATCGGCTTGTTCAGTGTATTTAATTAATTGAGCTACATACACTATGACAGATGAAGGATCCAGGTCTTCTGTCTTTATCCTAAGGGCCTTCTACAGTGCTATCACATAAAAGGTATTATGTTAGCTGAGGTGAAGATTCATGTGTTTTTATGAATGGGAATCAGTGATTTGCATGATTTTTAGGAAAATGTGCGAAGAGAGAGCCTAATACATATTTTGATTTAAATTTTCCGGGTGATAAGTAGAGGAAATATAGAACAGTTTTTAAATCTGGAATTGTAGAATCACTGTGTTCTAAACCAGAGTATTTTTGAAGACGTGGAAAAGACATCATAAGTGAATGGGTTTCTGTACTTAATTTTGACCTTTGATCATGTCCTCAAGATCTCTGTTGGGTTATGGAAAGAAAGGCAATTAAAGAAGCAGCATTATAAATGCCAAAAGAACTTAAGGAAAATTTATTAAAACTGACAGAAAAATCACCCTTTCCCCTGGTGTTACTTAATGGTTTTATGAGCTTTACCATGAATGTCAGTATTAATTTATGTTAGGACCATTAATTTGCTGGCTTTTTATTTTATTTATTTATTTATAGAATGCTTCTGCTCATAATCATTAAATATAGGAAATTAATCACCAAGTATAACAACAGAGCAACATGTCAAATTTTAAAATAAAGATTAACACATTGGAATTGTGTTTGCCTTTAAGATAATCATTACTTCATTTCTGCTACTATAGATAATGCTATTGGCAATATCCTTATCAATCAATCCTTCCCTGAATATCTGATTACTTCTTAGAAGTAGAATTAAGGTAAAAGCATATGAACATTTTTTAAGTTTTTGACAAATTACTTTCCAAAAAGTTGTGTCAACTTATACTATCAGTAAACGTATCAGGAAAATCCTGTCATACTGAATTTTCATCAGCATTTTGTACTACCAGTTTTTTTAAAAAGAAAACACTTTGCCAGTGTGATAGGCAAAAGATTGATATTTCGTTATTACTGGCCATCTGCATTTCTCCAAAAAATGGTCTCATGAGATTCTTGCCCATTTTTCTTTTGAAATGTAAATGAATTTATGCACTTTGGTGCTGACTGCTCTTAGGAGATCAATCATATTTAAATTCTTATTCTGGTATATTGGGTGGAGGAAAATATCAATTTATTTTTGTAACATGCTGATTATATGTTTTTTTAAACAGTTTTTTTATACTTCTCGAGCTTTCCTGTTTACTCTGTCCTCATTTATCCAAAGAGGAAGAAAGAGGGACATTAAATAATATTGAGAAATAAATAAGCTTTCTGAAACGACCCAGAGTGAAAAGGAAGTCCTAAGCAGCTCTTGAAATAATAAAATCTATCCCTTACTTCCACTGCTATTCATGAGATTTTTACTGGCCAAATTCTTTTAGAAGTAGATCACCAGGTACTTTTTCCTAGTCTATCTTAGTCTGTAAGCTCCACAGTCAACGCCCATGAAAGCGATGGTCAAGAAATCAAATGATACATTGCACTGGGCAGATCTGCTGCCAAATACCTCTGAAAAGTGTTAAAAAGCAAAGACACCACTCTGAGGACTAAGGTGTGCCTCACACAAGCCATGGTATTTTCAATCACCTCAAATGCATGCGAAACCTGGACAATGAATAAGAAAGGTGGAAGAAGAATTGATGCCTTTGAATCATGGTATCAACAAAGAATACTGAATATACCATGTACTCCCAGAAGAACGAACAAACTTGTCTTGGAAGAAGTATAGCCAGAATGCTCCTTCGAAGCAAGGATGGTGAGACTTCATTTCACGTACTTTGGACATGTTATCAGGCAGGACTAATCCCTGCAGAAGGACATCATATTTGGTAAAGTAGAGGGTCAATGAAAAAGAGGAAGATCCTCAATGAGAAGGAACAACACAGAGGATACAACAATGGGCTCAAATATAGGAATGACTGTGAAGATGGTGCAGGACTGGGCAGTGTGCTTTGTTCTGTGTGCATAGGGTTGCAATGAGTCAAAACTAACTCGATGGCACCTAACAACAAATCCTTTACTTAAAGGACAGAATTCACAAAACTACACATTATTTTTCCTTTATTCAGTATGCCAATCCCTAAACAATTAGGCAGAAGATGGTCCAAAGGTAATGGACAATGAGTAGTAAGTTGCTATAAAAAAAAAATACAATAGGAATTAATAACAACATACCTTCTTCTTCACTAGATGTTTTAGGACACCCATGAGGAAGATAGGTCAATTGGACCTTACGATTTATTCCAGAGAAATGGCCATACCTGAAAAATAAAGTGGTGAGCAGAATGGGCAATATTCAATAAATGTTGATGTCACTTCCTAAAGAAAGAATCCAGCTACAGAAAAACTAAATCTTACATATTAATGTCCCCTTTTATTTGTAACTGCCTTGCTGATTTCTTCAAATTATCCTAGCAGAAAATTTGTACCATAGGTAGTCATTTTAACCACCTTAAAAACAAAAAAGGGAACAAAAAGGTTTTCTACAAAAGTTAGACAATTGTGAAAACAAAGTATAGAAGTATGTAAAAACATAAACGTATGTGTCTTTAAAAACTAAAGGATATAAGATTGTAAGTGATCAAGCATGTAAAGCTTATGCAGAAACACTGGTGGCACCAATCTTAGTGATTAAAGCATAGTTCAAACTGTTTTGATTTAAACAGCACTAAATAAATATATATATAGTCAAATTAGCCTTCATTCTAAGGAGTTCTTCATAGGAAATACAAACCAGATGTTCTCTTTGTTTCTTTTCATCAAAATTTAAAGTGGAACTAAAACAATAACCTTCAATACAACAATTTATTTTCTCAGTGGTGTAAATAAAAATCCTATCAGATTTTCATTAATTTGTCCTTATCTACAGTGATAAAGAACAGAAAAATCAAACTGAGAAAGGAATTAAAATAGAGAGGAACACATGTAAAAAAGGTGCACCTCAAACAGTTATCACAACTAAGGGTTTCAAAAAGATACTCACATCTCTAATACAGTCTTAAGTTGCTCAAGTTTTGACTTGTTTTCTTCAATTTCAGAATCATTATTTTGCCCAAGCTCCATAAGAAGTTGTCGTGCAATATCTAGCACTTCCTATAAAATAAAAAGAAAGAATTAATTTTTTATATAATTTCACCATTAAAAATTTAAAGCAAAAAGAAATCAAATAAACTTACTTGTAATTGTTTTGGCTTTTTGAGTTTTAATTTCCCAGATTTATATCCATCACACTTTTCAAAAAGATCAAAAAATCTTAAAAAAAATGAAGACAACACTGTTAGTAATCTGCATATAATATTACCATCATATACTTACATAAATCAATAATAATAACAAATATGTGACTAGAACTTGTGGTCTATGCATTTCAAGTACTATGTTTTCTTTCACCATATCACACTGCTCCCTCTGCTTTAACTGGTAAAACTTAGTACCGTCCTAAACCATGTCAAACTGTTAATCACGACATTATTTCTAAAATAGGTTTTTTCATGATGAAAACTAAACACGATTATAATACAAAATATTATATATTCTCTCTTGCCACTGCACACACATTAAAAAAATACCAATCTCAATACATATTTAATGGCTCAGGCTTTTAAATTTTATCAACTCCAAATCAAACACTGAATAGAAATAACTTTGATTCTACTTATTTTCTTCTAGAAGGTTGAGAGGTTAATGACTCTCAAAAAGCAATGCAAGAGTGTGATAAACTAAGGGTAAATAAAAATAGAACACCTTTATGACAATAAATAAAAGTCAGGTTAGACTGATCATCAGTTACAGGTACTACCACATTTTTTTGTTCAAATTCTGACACAATTACTTTAATTTTGTATACATCCAGTGGGCTTAAATATTGTTGTTGTTGGTAGTTGCTGTCGAGTCTATTCCAACTCATGGTGACCCCACGTGTGCAGACTAGAACTGCTCCATGAGGTTTTCATGGCCTTTGGAAGCAGAACACCAGGACTATCTTTCAAGGCACCCCTGGGTGAGTTCAAACTGTCAACCTTCTAGTAGTCAAGTGCTTAATCTTTTGTGCCACCCAGGGACTTGTTTAAATATTAATGGCCAAGAAACAACAGGTAAACGACATTTTTCTATATAACATATTAATCAAAAGAGTTTATTATGTATCAGAAATTTTAAATTATCTCATAAGTGTTAAACCGTTCCTCTTAAAACATACTTTTGATGCCTCACTTCCATTTTCATTTTCTGTTTTGGTGTTCGATCCCCATGACGTATGACAGCTATAACACATCTAAGTTCCATCCTAAGATAAAAAAAAATAAAAAATATGCTCCATGGAAAATTATACTTATAACAATCCATCTTAATTTTATGTAGTCGAATCTTGAAAAAATAGAAGAAGCTGGAGGAGACAATACTAAGTTACATAATATGATATCTGCTTCCTCTCTAGAGATGATTCTGTTAATTCTAGAAAAACAAAAATAGGTTCTATTCCCTATAATTTTCTAAATATCTGCCCTAATAGCATAGATCGTTATAGACTAAGATTTCATCAAATCAAAACAAACTAAAGTTTTAGTGGATGGTTGCTGAATTTATTTACCCATGGAAGAACAAATATTTCAAACTCACATTATCAGAAGATAAAATGGTCTTAGAAGCATGATAGATTTAGGAAGTATAATTCAGTGCTTGCCAAAGTGTAAATCATATAACACTACTATACTGCAGGATATTAATAAGTTATGTGCATAAATTTTGTGCTATGTAAGTTTGGAAAATGCTGGTTTAAAAAACAGAGTAGTTTTCTCCCCAATAAGGACCTCTGAGAATATTAAACATGTTATCACAAATCTCTAAGATGTGAAGATGAAGCATTTATCTCACTTGACTTTTCAAGTAGTTTTCACTAGTAGAATGTATGGATCACTTTGGAAATACTGCTCTAACTAATTTATCTCAGTATAACTATACATTTTTTCATCATATTCTGAGAGAGCCAAAGTTGTATGACCACTGACCATGAACCCTTAAGTAACATATCTCCTTGTATCCCTTTTATTTTTATGGCTTAATTCAACAGTTTTATAATTATCCAAGCATTTTTCAGGTTTTTACTCATAACAATATAAAAGATTTTTAGTCTAGATAGACCTTTGTAAAAGCATATAATTTATTTCTCCATCTTTAAATTGAATCATATGAAAACATACACAGTAAAGTATCCTATAATCATTGAGAAATTTAATTTTTATTGTAATAGCACATGGAAAAATTCAAGAGATTTCTAAATTAAAATATTCCAACTTACATAGTTCCAGATGTAGTTGGTACAATTGGGATATCTTCAGCTTCTAAGGGTATTGACCAGGGGATATGAAATTGTGGGGCAAGCTCTCGCATTACAATATTGCTTTGGAAGGAAGGAAAGAAAAAAAACAAAGAAAAAAATTAATTCCTTTTAAGACAAAACTGGGTACATAACGACACAATAATAATAGACCATAAGTAGTTAAAGTCAAACTACCTAGGGATTATATCATACAAAAAGTTACTCAAAAAATAAATCCTGGTCAAGAAAAATTAAATAAGCAGTTTTAAATTGATGTATCAGAAAACACTAATGGGATGCTACAAATTTGGAATTATTTACTTAAGTTTTAAAAATATAAATTATAGTGGATCAAAGAAATCATCATAATCACAACATATCTAATTACATACATTCTGAAATCTAAGATTGTCTCTTCTGTGTAACCACTGATCATTTCATTGGTTTGTTGAACACAAATAAAGCTATACTAGACACCATGCCCGTTTATAACAAATCTCCATTATATTTTGCTAATGGGAAAACAATGCATACTTATTTAAGTAACTATAATGTTTTTTGTTGTCTGGAAGAAGTACAACCAGAATGCTCCTTAGAAGCAAGGATGGTGAGACTACATCTCACATACTTTGGACATGTTAACAGGAGGGATCAGTTCCTGGAGAAGGACATCATGCTTTGTAAAGTAGAGGGTCAGTGAAAAAGAGGAAGACCCTCAATGAGACAGACTGACACAGTGGCTGCAACAATGGGCTCAAGCATAGCAATAACTGTGAGGATGGCGCAAGACCAGGCAGCATTTCGTTCTGTTGTGCACAGCGTTGCCATGAGTCAGAACCGACTCGACGGCACCTAACGACAACAACAAAATTTTTTGTATTATTAAAATTTAGCATTTATTAATGCTAAAATCTAGTAAACTCCTCAAAATTTCGCTTTAAGAGCAAGTTCACTAATCTTAGAAATGGTAATTACAATTATTAAACATTTTAAAGCATAAGTTTCCTATGGCTTTGTCATAAATACTCTGAAATTATTTAAAAATAGTTCTTGTCTTGCTAGTTTTCTGAGTGAAGGTATAAAAATAGCATCTCTATAGGCAATAAACCTTTTATATTTACTTGATAATCTCATTAGATTATCAACAATTAATATGTGCTTATAGAAAGAAATATTATTCAAAAGAATCCTGAATTCCAAGTACTTTTATTTTATTCTGGTTACTTATTTCATGAATAGTTCATTTTGCACCATTAAGTAAGACAATTAAAACTTTTTAATTCTAATTATATAGCAAAATCTACAGGAACATGGTATTCTAAATCAATTAGCTGTTTCGATTAGTAATCACCACGTTACAGCATTTCTAAATGTACGAAGTTAAAATACTTTTATCCCTTCATCTATACTGATATAAATTAATCCGTCTTTGATAACCCCGGGTATAATTCAGGATCTGGAATGGCTTTTGGGGTGTCACTTTATGAACACTGATTTTTACTCTAGATTACCTGAAAAATCCTAATCATTTGACCTTTATAACTATATGGTTGCTAAATAACTAGTATGCGTTAGCTGTAACAAAGGTAAAGGGAAAGAAAAAAACTCTTACCCAAGTATTTTTGCGCAATCATCATAATACTTCATGGAATTTTTCACGAAACTGAAGCCATTAACATCACAGACATAAGACTGTCCATTGGCCCGTAACAAATCAAAGCCACAAACTGTTTGCTATTAAAAATAAATTATAAACTCTAAGATTCTGCTTGTATTATTAAGATTAACAGTTTTCCAGTCTATTAGTATATATCAAATTTAGCAGTACCAAAATGTATATTAAAATCTACAGATTTTCTTCACAGTAAATAAAAAATGATAGAAATTACTTCTTTGCAACTTGATTGCTTTGAAGATACATTATACATGCCGTATGATTACTTAAGTTCTTTACCATCAAGCAGATGTAGAATAATAATATTTAAGAGACTACAGAAGACAGAAGAAACACTGCACCAAAAAGTCCTGATTTTAACATTTCGTTAAAAAAAAATAAGCAAATATTTTTAAACAGTATGATAAAATAAATGTTGCACTAGTAGAAATTACATTACTTTACAACAATGAAAGAAAGAAGAAAGGAAGGAAGAAGGGAAAGAAAGAGAGAGGGAGGAAGGAAGGAGAGAAAAAGAGAAATAGTTTTGAAGACATATTTGAGAGGAAAACATCCAATTACCCTTATGAAGCATTTAAGCCCTGATAACTGCACACTTGTGAGCACCTGAAATCAATTCACTTTGTTTTGGAGAAGAAAGTAGCTTAAAGGTATGAATTTCTTGCCTAGACTCCAGAAATCTTCTGATCTGCTATGCTTTATGCTCAAATCATTATATATCAGCATAATGCTATTTTAAGTCATGACTTTTGGAATTCTGGCATTAAATAATTGAAACTGTTCATATAAAGCTATTCAAATATATTCACAGAATAATAGGCTACGATTCCTTTCATGAAAAAGAATTCAAATATCGTTAAGACACAGGTTACTTCTTTATTATTTAACAACCAGTAATATACACTGGCCTTTAAGTTATAGATCTCAATGTAAAGTTTCAAAAAGGTAAAATTTATCCTTTATTAAATGTAAGTTGTACTACTTTTTAAATTTTTACCATAGAGTAGCAAAATAAAAATCTTACAATATAGATTAATTGAAGGAACTCATAAAAAATCAGAATTATAAATTGACATGGTTCCTTTATATATAATACAGAAAATACAGAGAAACAGAGACTTTTCATTTACTACATAATTTTATTATTAGCATTACAAATATCCCTTGAAAAACACATGAACCATTTAGATGTATTAATTTCTCAGCTTAAACCAGTAAAGGAGTTGCCACAGAGTCGATTCCAACTCATGACAACCCTACCTGTTTCAGAGTAAAATTGTACTCCACAGTATTTTCAATGGCTGTGACCTTTCCAAAGTAGATTGCCAGGCCATTCTTCTGAGGTGCTTTGGGGTGGATTCGAACCTACAACCTTTCGGTTAGTACCTTAGCACTTAACCATTTGTGCCACCCAGGGACTCCTTTCTTGTCTTACGTCTCCAATTATAAGCCCAAATAACTTTTCCTTTACTCAAAAGAGAAAACTGGAATTCCATTTACAAGGGTCTATACAGCCTGTATGGAGCTCTGGTGGCACACTATTTAAGAGCTTGGCTGCTAACCAAAAGGTCAGCAGTTCGAATTCATCAGCCACTCCTTGGAAACCCCATGGGGCAGTTCTACTCTGTCCTATAAGGTCACTGTACATTGGAATGGACTCGACACCAACTGGTTTGGTTTTTGGTTTTTATATAGCCTGTGTAGAGGAGCCCTAGTTGCACAATGGTTAAGTATTTGGCTGCTAACCGAAAGGCTGGTGATTCAAACTCACCAGCTACTCTGTGGGAGAAAGATGTGGCAATCTGCTTCCATAAAAATTACCACCATGGAAACCCTATGGGGCAGTTCTACTCTGTCCTACACGGTCACTACGAGCTGGAAATGACTCAAGAGCAGTGAGGTTTTCATTTAGCCTGTATAATATCTTTACCTTAAAAGCAAGGCAGACTTTCCAAGCAATTAATTTTTCTCGTGCATTGAGAATAACAGGGTATCTTACTTCTTTTCCTTCACTATCTCGTTCCACCTTGCCATCAAGTGCTGGAGATTTTCGAGCTTCCGCATGGGCATAATCAGGACCCACCGTATAAACCTTTCATGAATGTATTAAAAAAAAATTAACACCATCAGATGACAAATTTAAAACAAAATCTATAAAAAATATAGTTCAGACTCCAGACTACTGAATAGACATATCTTTCTATTTTACATATTAAATATTTCAAGACATTGGAAAAGGTTACAAATAACTGATTATATTGCAAAGTGGGGTTCATTCTCTATAGAAAGCTACTGTACTGAGCATTACGGGGGAATACTAGAACACATAAGATGTGAACCTTCTCCTCAAATTGTTTAACAAAGGAAAAACATAAAATATTATGGAAGCAATAACTTCCATAAGAAAAAAAATATTAAAAAGGGGAGGGGATAAAGCACAAACTCCAAGGCAGACAAGATAGGCAAATCTACTCCAATTAGAGGTAATAAACACAAAGGACAAAGGCATGAAACACAATGTACTCAGGTAATGTCAACTTAGTTATCTGATACATTTTATGCTGTAAGAAATAGGGTTTGTAATACAGACAGAGGATGGACTGCGAAATATCTTGTATGCCAGGCTTATGCATTTGGTTATAATGATGTTGATAAGGGCCCACGGGAGAATTTTTACAGGAGAGGTTCATGATCAGATCTACTTTACAAAGAAGTCTGGTTAGCGAGCAACTGATCGAAGGTAAAGCAATTCAGACTATTTGTCTCCAATAAAAACCTCAGATATTTTTATATCACATTACAGTTGTTGCAGATTGCAATATACTAATCACTGCTTGGAAACTGTGGTGGCTAACAGACCCTCGTCAAACATTTTTTATTATTTAATGCCCTCTTAAAGAAGCATATATGTTACTGTATGGTAAATTCAATTTTTATATATGTTGATCACACTTGAATAAAGTTTGTTTTCTTTGCAATCCTGTGTTTTATGTTAAGCATTTGAGAACCCTAAAAAAGAAAAAAAAAAAGGTCTATAGGCTTCAGCCTGCGAAAGACATTGATGGCACAAAATAGATTAAAAATTCCTAGTCAAAAAGAGATACAGAACAAAGGTTAGACCTAGGTAGTTAAAGGGTTACCTCTTTGTAAGATCACTGAAAACCAAAACCAAACCCAGCACCATCGAGTCAATTCCGACTCATAGCAACCCTATAGGACAGAGTAGAACTGCCCCATATAGTTTCCAAGGAGCGCCTGGCGGATTTAAACTGCTGACCCTTTGGTTAGCAGCCGTAGCACTTAACCACTACACCACCAGGGTTTCCAAGATCACTGGCAAATTGTAAATACAAAACTAACATACACTTTTACTGACTCCTACCTTAACATCGGTACCATCTGTGGGCATAAACTCTTCATAGATATATGAGCCTGTTTTTCGTACATTGCTTTCTGGGGAATAAACACTACTTCTACTGCCAATCTGAAAGCAAAAGATGTCCATCAAATACAACATATTTTCCTCAGTTTTATAATATAACCCTTTTGCTATCTATTTTCATCTTTAAAAAGCCAAAATCAAAACCAAACCAGTTGTTGTTGACTCAATTCTGACTCACGGCAACCCCGTGTGTTTCAAAGTAAACTGTGTTCCACAGGGCGGTATTACAATCTCTGCTGTAATTACAACATATGTGTAAGCTAAATAGCATAAAAATACACCAAATGCTTAGAATAATGTTTCTAAGATTCATCCATATTGCTGCAAGTTTGTTCATTTCTATTACTATAGAGTTTTCCACCATGTAACTACACCATAGAAGCAAGTGACTTTCTCAGTGTTCTGTAGGGAGAAATTCTGTATAAATGTTAAATAATTAAAATAATGCCTTGCTTTTTTGAAAAAGCATGATATCAGTTTTATAAATTTATCTCTAAATGATATATTTTCAAGAGTCCAATATCTAATAAGTTTTATTTAGTACTTGACTGCTTTTTAATTAAATTTATACAACAGAAAAACCAAGAAAAGTATTTACTAGGATTATAAAGGTTTACCTTTCGAAAGAGTCTTTGACTTCCACCACCTGCAGAAGTTGGATAATAAATGTAAACATTGTGATCTTCTGCACTTACTGGCTTTTCTACAAACGGCTTTTGGAAAACTTCTCCATTTACTTCAACATGATCTTCCCCTTCAATCAGACTGCATTCTATAAATCAAATATAACAGCAAAACAAATTACATACTGTATAATATGTAGATAACCAAAAACAAGTGCCATCAAGTTGATTCTGACTCATGGCAACCCGATGTGTGTCAGAGTAGAACTATGCTCCACAGGATTTCGGTGGCTGAGTTTTTGGAAGTAGATCGCCAGGCCTTTCTTCCAAGGCACTTAGGTAAACCTGAACTTCTAACCTTTTGGTTAGCAGCCAAGTACATTAACTGTTTGCGACATACGGTATTATTACTTAGGACTGTTTTTTAAAACTAGAATAGAGATTGCAAAGAAATGTAATCTTGGATAATGTACTGATTTGATCTTAATTAGAAATATTTTTGCAAACAACATATACCAACATTTACGACATACAGGCATTAGGAAAAAGATTTGTTCTTTAAATCTCATGAATTTGCCATCTCACCATACTACGCCACAGAATTCGAAGTTAAAAAAAGTAAATTAGGAGATGACATCAACAAAAAAGACTGAGATATAACTCTAGAATGTCACCATCTTCTGAAAAATACATGGATCACTTGTATCACAGATATCATATAACATAAAATTATTTCAGTTAGAAAAATGGCCTACATGCAGAGTATGTGAGTAAGCAAGCAATCTAATTAGAAAGTTAATTTTTTACCTCTAGATCAATGGGAAAAGTTCCCTGTTTCAAATAATAAATGCTCTATCTGGATTTTTTTAAAAGTTGTTTTAATGTACAACAAAGTCATCAAAAGTCCCCATAACATTAAGTGCTATCAGCATATTAAATCTTGAAACAGATAAACACTTATTTTGCCCTTTTAGAATCTACTCTGTTCTGCAACGTTGCTATGAGTCAGAATGGACTTGACGGCAGGGGGTTTGGTTTTAGTTATGTATAGGCTAGCTTACACACTATGTTTAAATATTCAGGAAAAAGAAATAAAGGTTGCTTAAAATATTAAGTAGTAATATCTCAAAATTACTACTTATTATTATCAGAAATTTTAACTGTGGTACCTTAAAGTGAAGTTTTGAATACTTACTTTAACAGTCAGATGGATCACTTGTTTATCCCTAATCAACACCAATTTATTAACTGTGAAATTTTAAAATTCTTCATGATTCTCAGAGATACGTCCAATGTAGGCCAAAGAAAAGTAGGACTGATAACTCCTAAATTATTTAGACATTATTTCACTCATAGTGTCACATTTTAATTAAATATAATGCTTATTTGTTTAGATAGAAGAAAAAACAACTGAATAGAATACTATAAATTGTTAAAATTCATTCCACTTAATGTGAGAAAGAAAGTGTTCTAAAAGCATGTTCAGTGGCAGAAGACAGCTTGGTTAAAATCTCTCTTACCTTTGGGATTATTTGGGTCACGGTTCAAAATTGCGTAACGAGGAAGTAAAATACCTTCAGCTTGAAGAATACTATACACTTCTCTCCTAAAAAAAGGAAAACATACTTATTGTTTTTGCTCTAGTTCACAGTGAATATATTATTGAACGGTTCTTAAAGTACATCATTACTGTTCCACTACTAAAAAGGATATGTATGTTGAGTCTTTTTATTTTTTAAAATAAACATGTCAACTATAATACTGAAAAATGTATCCTAAGGAAATATTCAGCAATAAGAACAAAAATTTATACACAAAAATATTTTGTGTAGCATATTAAAATACTAATTTTTAAAACTGGAAATGTAAATTTATAATAACTTAGTTAAATAAAGCTGATACAGGTCAATGACAGAATATTACCTATTGAAAGCCTTATACTCAAAATTTAATGACATAGAGAGAGAGTCACAATATTCTAAAAGAAAAGTAATCCCAATTTTGTAAAGTGCATGTATTTACATGTTGCTTTCTAAAGGAAAACAATATGGTAGATATAGTGGCAGGATTAAATAATTTCATGCTTTTATTTTTAAAACTTCTTAAAATTAACATACACACACATACACATATATACATGTGTTACTATATAAACATACTTTACTATATAAAGCCTAAGGGAAATATTTTACATTTTTAAATATTAATAGTGTTACTAACTGGAAGAAAAAGTTTAAAAATAGAAAAACAAGGCCTTATATTTTATAGAGTTTTCTGATATTCATATTGTAATGCTAACAAAGGAAAATAGAATGCCAATGAAATTAAAAGGGTAGCCATCAGAGTGAAACATCAATTAAATAAAATACGTACATATACTCACATTTTACAATTTCTCTTAAAATTCATGGTTTTTGCCTGCTAAGATGCATAGTGGAAACTTTTTCAAATGAATATACTTGACCACGTAAAAAAAATACAGTTATAATGAGTAAAAATTGTTCATAATTTTTAATGGTTTAAAAGGCTCTGGAAATTAAACAAATCTGGTTTAAGACTTTGTTCTACTACATGGAGAACTACTCGTGGCACTGGACAAATTAACTGATCTCCATGATTCTCAAATTTCTTCTTCTGTAAAAATGGGTGTAAATACCTATTTCTGAGTATTATTTTGAAGACACAAGGAATTAATGTATATGAAAACATCCGATGCCATGTTAACATACAGTAGGTACTAAATAAATGTTAATTTTCCTTCTCTTAATTCAGCCAATTGCACGACTCACCTATCTTGTATGAGATACTGCATATTCAAGTCATTGATTACAAATGGATTCCTGAGTTTTGCATAGGCAACTGCTTTGTCCAGTGGAAACCCTAAGAATACATATTATTAACATATCAAGATAAACTGACAGCTATAAATTTATCAACTTACACTGACACCTCTCCATAAAATAATTTCATTATGCATATAACTTTTAAAATGAAATAATACATAAAACTTGATTGAACTTATAATATTAAACCTATCTTATTTTTTACTAGTTATTTTGATTGAAAAGTCATAGCAAGTCAGTGGTTATATAACTAAATTTAGAGCACTGACATGTTAGTCAATGCCTGATTATTCGGTCACCTGATAGAGGGTAAGAGTACCTTGTATACACTAAACATAAAAAGCTTAAATCTATCACAATTACCTGATATCTTTTTAAATATATAGAACTGCTCTTCTCACTTAGAAATTTTACTATCTATACGTATGTATTAGCTGATAATTCAAAGAACTTATGTACCTTTAAAAATAGCAGCAAAAACAAAAATGAATTCACATATAAGAGATATGCTCAAAATATAAAATATATGAGCAGGATCACACTGCTGTTACATCAATGTTAAGATATCAGAAATTAATGACCTAATAAAAAACACTAATTACAATGAAATGAAATCAAATAGCAGATATGGCAAGAAACCAAAAAAAAAAAAAAAACTAAAAATTTTAATTATTATACTTTACAATTCACTCCTTGTAGTAACACTAAAAGTCTCTAATTTTATCTATCAATACACATTATTAAGAGAGGCAGTATACCGCAGATGTTAAGAATATAAACCTGAGTTCAAATCCTGGCCCCACCTTTCACTAGCTATGCAAATGTATTTAGTATCTCTAAACTCTGATTCTTGGCTGTAAATGGATATTTTACTAGTACTATTTAGTAGAATTTTTGGAGGATTAAATGACATAGTGCATATAAAGCACTTAGCACAGTACCTGACATACAAAGTGTTCAATAACCTTTACCTATTACTATTCTTTAAATAACAATATTTCAACAAGTATGTCATCTACGGACAAGGGTAAAAAAATCAGCAAATATGCATAATTTTCAGATTTAACTTCAGTATACCTGTGAATACACTGTTATTTTGTAGCATTATCAGAACAGTTGCAAGAGGGAAAACATATCAAAGCATAATGAAGTTTAAAAAATGAAACACAACAGCTATGATCAGTTAAACAAGATTTATCCCTAAATTCTTGTTATTTTTAAAGTTTAAATAGAAATATACTATACCAAAAATCACTTGGCCACAAACAAACTAGAAATCCCTCAAGTTTTATAAAGACTCTTAGAACTTAACATTTGTTGTAAAAATGTCCCCAAGTCTATAGTTTGAAGCCTCCTAGCAGAACTCAAAAGTCAGGAAAGGTGTGCGTCAGGGTTGTATTCTCTCACCGTACCTATTTAATCTGTATGCTGAACAAATAATCCGAGAAGCTGGACTACATATGAAGAAGAATGGGGCATCAAGATTGCAGGAAGACTCATTAACAACCTGCGTTATGCAGATGACACAACCTTGCTTGCTGAAAGTGAAGAGGACTTGAAGCACCTACTAATGAAGATCAAAGACCACAGCTTTCAGTATGGATTACGCCTCAACATAAAGAAAACAGAAATCCTCACAAGTGGACCAATAAGCAACATCATGATAAACAGAGAAAAGACTGAAGTTGTCAAGGATTTCATTTTACTTGGATCCGCAATCAACACCCATTGAAGCAGCAGTCAAGAAACCAAAAGATGCTTTGCACTGGGCAAATCTGCTGCAAACGACCTCTTCAAAGTATTGAAGAGCATAGATGTCACCCTGAAGACTAAGGTGCGCCTGATCCAAGCCATGGTATTTTCAATCACATCATATGCATGTGGAAGCTGGACAATGAATGAGGAAGACCGAAGAAGAGTTGATGCCTTTGAATTGTGGTGTTGGCGGAGAATATTGAATATACCATGGACTGCCAAAAGAATGAACAAATCTGTCTTAGAAGTAAAATCAGAATGTTCCTTAGAAGCAAGGATGGCGAGACTGCATCTTACATACTTTGGACCTGTTGTCAGGAGGGATCAGTCCCTGGAGAAGGACATCATGCTTGGCAGAGTACAGGGTCAGCGGAAAAGAGGAAAACCCTCAACGAGGTGGACTGACACAGTGGCTGCAACAATGAGCTCAAGCATAACAACGATTTTAAGGATGGTGCAGGACCGGGCAGTGTTTCGTTCTGTTGTGCATAGGGTTGCTATGAGTCGGAACCGACTCGATGGCACCTAACAACAGCAGAATTCAATAAATAGGAAAATATTCAGTTCCTTGCTTTTTTAAGAATATTTTCCTTACCCAGAAACAATATATGAGATATGACCTTAGACAGGCCTACTTTTTATAGGTAAATAGCTTTTGCAGAAGAACCACCTTATACTCAGGATAAGCAAAATGTAAGGTTCTCTGAAATGAGGGACTTCAGTATGCAAAGATCAAGGCCTTGGCTTCTCTATGAAATAAGGACAAACAACTGAAGCAATGAGAACACAAAAAGCTTCAACCATGCTCTATCCTCTTCTTATTGAAGGAGATCTTCTTGAACATTTAACTAAAATGAAGACTTTTGCACAGCTCAGGGCTAGATATTTTGGTAATAAGTGACGGTTAAATACTAAAACATTTATAAATAAGAGCACATCTTTCAAATTTTAATTGTTAGTGTGAAATTCACTTAATTTACAAATTCTTATGTTATAAATTTTCAGATACACACTTAGTTATAATCTATACTATTTTATATGTTGAAACTCCCTGAAATAATAATTAAGCTAAACTTATTTTTCAGTTTATTAAAAGATACCAAGATCTAAAATCTCAAATATTAAATTCTTCAGAAATAAAGTATAAATATGTATAAGCATATGAAAAATAATAGATCATCTTCTACACAGCTAAATCATAAAGGCTTACAAATACTCAATCATTCAAAGAATTCATCCTAAGAAAT
The DNA here is from genome assembly GCF_030014295.1 of Loxodonta africana. NCBI lineage: Eukaryota > Metazoa > Chordata > Mammalia > Proboscidea > Elephantidae > Loxodonta > Loxodonta africana. The sequence goes on along the minus strand of NC_087343.1, from coordinate 111,056,243 downwards.
TTAGAGATGTGAACAAAGATATACATTCAAAGCGTTCATCACAAGGTTATTTTAATAGTGAAAACCTGGAAACCATGTAAATATTAGGAGATTGGTTACATACATTATAGGACATCTACATGATGATGTATTACGCAGTCATTAAAAATCAGGTTTTCGAAGAATGATACGGAGGGAAAAAAAAAACTCTTGATGTACTTAAGTGAAAAGAGCTAAACGTAAAATTACATATATACTATAACACCAAATTTGTTTTTAAAAAATATACACACAGACACACACACATACAAAAAGACTGGAAAGATACATCAAAATGTTAGTATCACCCATTTGTTAGAGTGGCATTACGGATAATTTTCTGTTTTTTCAAATTTTCTACAATTAATATGTATTAGTTTTATAAGCAGAGAGGAGAAAGGGGCTTCCTCTCTTCTTCAATACCTTTAGAATGGAATGAAATAAGACAATCACATAAAGGCCAATTTTCCACTGGTTCATTCAAAATAACATCCTCTTCAAATACTACTACTGTGATATATTTAAATAAGGAGATCCGTTCAAGAATTTCTTTCATTGGTTTAGATTTGGATTTCTTTGCCATGGAACATATTCCAACCACAATCTGCCTTTCCGGTGGCTAAAACAGAAAGGAAACAAAAAATCAGGACTTAATACAGACTCCAAAGTACAGCTATCTTAATCTTCTCCAGAATTAAATGAGACATGCACTGAATCAATATAAGTGACACGTTAATCAACAAAGCATTTATCAAAATTATGTTATAATAATAATAGTTTCCTACAAAGGTGAGAAAATTTTTGAAAACCAGAAATACTTTCAGAATATAGTTGCTATTTTTAATCAGATCTGAAACCTATGCAAATACTTCTCCTTTCACTGTCTCTTGCATTTACTTGTCCTCCTCACACCAGAAAATGGCCCAAATTCGGTCTAATTTAAGTAAACAGGCAAACAGGAGTGAGATAAAGATTCTCTTGCCTAAAGTAAGTGCTATTCCTGACTACAAAGCTGTACAGTATTGAACTATTTTCACAGGCTGAGCCTGAATATTATCTGGTCACCACTGACAACCTGGATGGAAACTGTGGAATAAGCCAAGCCATTAACAGAGGTGTCGGCAGATGCATGATAACCACCCTGCACTGAAAGCTTCCAAAAACTGATAGTCCGGTTTGCATTTCAGATACCTGTGACTATACTGTGAAAGGTGTTAAATAACCATGAAAAAAAAATTAAAGAATTATTTATAGCTATTTTTGGCTTGTTTTTACTACTTTTAACAAGTACAATATGTATTTCTTTTAAAATAAAATCATCTTTCCAATTGAAAATATAAGAAACACAAAGACATATTCTAAGTCTCTATTTGAAAATGAGTTCTCGGTAAAACAACTCCTATTTAAAAAAAAAATGAGTTAGAAAAATGCGGTGCTAATGTAACTATATCTAAATGAACATAATAAATGAGTGTCAGTTTTAAAGGTACGGTATGGATATAAATTCAGTATGTCAGAAAGAGATTTAGACTGACTAGCTGACTTATACATATACACACATACAACTGCGGATAGTTGAGGTAGCATCTACTTGTAGCCAACCCATTTGCAGATTTGTGAATGCTTAATAAGTACAGATATCTTCAGGTCAACCTGCACTTGCACTGACAACCTGATAAACTTAATGAAGCTGGTTAAATAACTTCCTTCTTTAGTACCTTTAAAATTATTTCCTTCTAGTTCTTTAAGTATTTGTTATATACTTTATATACAAGAAGCCCTTTTGATTTATGGACCTGATTATTCCATGTTTCTCCTTGTCATTTTTTCTACCCAACTCTTTGTTATGCTAGGCATATCATTGAAAGAAACTAAAATAGACAACCTTAAACAACTTAAAATCTGACCCTAATTTCTTGATGCATAACAGGTTCAGCAATGTCACTCATGAACCAAAATATACTCTTGCAGTTCACAACATTTCCAGCAAATTCTTATGTAAAAAAAAAAAGTTAACAACTTAAAATAATAGTTTTAATTCACATTAATAGTGAGTAGTAAAAAGTCTATACTATATTGGTCTTCTCTCACCAAACAACTTACAGACTCATCTTCGTCATCATCATCTTCATCTGCATGGTGGAAGAAGTGTCGGTAAGTTCCAGGATTTACTTCAGTATCTTCAGGCCCAACAAAGAATCTGGGGGCTTCACTCATTTTGATTTCATTTGACATATATATAACGTAAATGATCTATACTAAAACTCGTAAGTAAACGGCGTCAGAAGAAAGCATTCTCTCTGCAGCTGGCTGAGACATAGCTCTGTTGCAGCTTGTCTGTGCTTATACAATCACTTGAAATTCTGATGACAGTTAGTTGGAAAATGTTCTTTTGTTCTCAGATATCATTGCTTCATTGTTGATATTTAAGTTCTTGCTGCAGTTTAAAAAACAGACAGTAAGGCTACTGTTTCCCAGAGTTGATACAGCAATTTTTTTTTTTTTTTACCTAAAATGCAATAAAAAAATTAATTTTGGAGAGTATACTTCGAAAATACTCAATTCAAAATAATTTTAATGGCACATATAAATTTCACAAAATAAATTCATAAATACCTTCAAAATGAAAATTCTTTCCTTCCATAAAATTAAGAAATTAAAATTCTGATCTTTACTAATATACATCTTAACAATATGACAAACTGATACAAAAAATAAGAAACTACCCATCCAAAAATATCAAGTAAATCACTCAAATTTTAAGAAAATTACTTTAAAGCCTAATCCCCTCAGCATATATTTGAATGGAATGGAATGGAAAAGGATAGACAAAATGTAATATGAATTTAATAATAATTTACAACTGAACATCAATCTGGAATTACATTAAATCAATTTTTTAAAGGCCTCAATTTATGCAAGATCAGCTTGCAAAGGAGTCTTTCAGGGAACATAACCACCATATAACAGTGATATAACCTCAAAATATTTGTTACGAAAGCTGCTTATATGTATTTGTTAATTGGCCATATTAAAACTATCTACCAAGAATGAATGGAGCCCTGGTGGTCCAGTGGTTGAGAACTCAGCTGCTGACCAAAAAGTCTGAGGCTTGAATCTATCATCTGCTCCTTGGAAACCCTATTGGGCAGTTCTACTCTGTCCTATAGGGTCACTATGAGTTGGAATGGACTCGATGGCAAAGGGTTTGGTTTTTGGTTTACCAAGATGAAGCTACATATCAAATATTTTCTTTGATTAGTTGTAATATAAGAAATTACTTGGTCAAATATTCTCAAGACATACTGAAGGATTTGCTAGATAATACTGGAAAGCGTAACTTCAAGAATCCTATTCCTAAAATTCTGATACCACTTTAATTAGCAGTTCCCCATGAAACATAAGGAGCCTCGGTGGGTGACACAGTGGTTAAGAGTTCAGCTGCTAACCAAAAGGTTGGCAGTTCAAATGCACCAGTGGCTCCTTGGAAACCCTATGGGGCAGTTCTACTTTGTCCTATAGGGTCACTAAGATAAACATAAAACTATTTTACCCATCCAGTCTTAAGTTTTTTCTTTTTTGTCTTAAGTTTACCCATCTTTAGAATAACCTTGCTCACGGAGTGTTATGAAATTTAAAATAATTTATGATTAAAGAATAAAAGCAGAGGTAATTCATTTTATAAATCAATGCCTTTTGTTCCTACTCCCTGTGCTCTGTTTTATATGTAAAAGATGTTAGCTGAAATACAAGTAAATAAGTTGATCTCAATTCTTCTGTTTTACATTAAATGGCAAACATCTATAAGACAGAGTAGAACTGCCTCACAGGGGTTGCAAGGAGCAGCTGGTGGATTTGAACTGCCAAACTTTTGGATAGTAGCCGAGCTATTAACCACTGTGCCACCAGCATTAAAATGTTTAATAAATTCTGGGGAAACTAAAGATACGGAATAAATATTTTTTTGACCACACCCCCTCCCTGCACCAAAAAGTACATATATTGTGGTACAAGATGAAATCTTATGGCAATTATAGGAGATCCAGAACATTCTAAATGGTTTGCTATTTTACTTAATCCCCTGACAATTAAAGCAAATGCAGTTTATGCATATGGCATTTCCACATTATTCAGCATTTTGATCAAACTACATCCTTGGTTATGAATTCCAAAATGCATAATTGTCTGACCTTAAGATATTACAGTATTCAAATAGGTTCAAAATTTCATTTTTAATATTTCTTCTATAGCAGTGGATTCCAAATGGACTGGCTATATCAGAATCAATGGCTTATATGCAGGTTCAAATTGAAGTTGAAGAAAATTAAAACAAGTCCACGAGAGCCAAAATACAAACTTCTGTATATCCCACCTGAATTTAAAGACCACCTCAAGAATTGATTGACACATTGAACACTAATGACCGAAGGCCAGATAAACTGTAGGAGGGCATCAAGGACATCATACACAAAGAAAGCAAAAGGTCATTAAAAAGACCTGAAAGAAAGAAAAGATCAAAATGCATGTCCAAAAATACTCTGAAACTTGCTCTTGAAAGTTGAGTAGCTAGAGCAAATGGAAGAAACAATAAAGTAAAAAAGCTGAAGAGAAGCTTTCAAAGGGCAGCTCAAAAAGACAAAGTAAAATATAATGAAATGTGCAAATATCTGAAGTTAGAAAACAAAAAGGGAAGAACATGCTTGACATTACTCAAACTGAAAGAACTGAAAAAAAAATTCAAGCCTCAAGTTGCAATATTGAGGGATTCTATGGGAAAAATGCTGAAGGATGCAGGAAGCATCAAAAGAAGATGGAAGGAATGCACAGAGTCACTGTACCAAAAAGAATTGGTTGACGTTCAACCATTTCTGGCGGTGGCTTATGATCAAGAACCAATGGTACTGAAGGAAGAAGTCCACGTTGCACTGAAGGCACTGGCAAAAAACAAGACTCCAGGAATTGGCGGAATACCAATTGAGATGTTTCAACAAACGAATGCAGTGCTGGAAGCGCTCACTCATCTATGCCAAGAAATGTCGAAGACAGCTACCTAACCAACTGACTCAAAGAGATCCATATTTGTGCCTGTTCCAAAGAAAGGTGATCCAAGAGAATGCAGAAATTATTGAATAATATCAATAAAATCACACACAAGTAAAATTTTGCCGAAGATCATTCAAAAGCAGTTGCCGCGGTACAGCGCCAGGAAATTGCCAGAAACTCAACCAGATTCAGAAGAGGACATGGAAAGAGGGATAACACTGCTGATGTCAGATGGATCTTGGATGAAAGCAGAGAATACCAGAAAGATGTTTTATTGACTATGCAAAGGCATTCGACTGTGTGGATCATAACAAAATTAAGGATAACAATGCAAAGAATGGGAATTCCAGAACACTTAATTGTGCTCATGTGGAACCTGTACATAGGCCAAGAGGCAGTCGTTTGAACAGAACAAGGGGGTGCTACATAGTTTAAAATCAGGAAAAGTGTGTGTCAGGGCTGTATCCTTTCATCATACTTATTCAATCTGTATGCTGAGCAAATAATCCAAGAAGATGGACTATATGAAGAAGAACGGGGCGTGAGGATTGGTGTAAGACTCATTAACAACCTGTGATATGCAGATAACACAACCTTGCTTGCTGAAAGATGACTTGAAGCACTCATTGAAGAAGATCAAAGACTACATACAGCCTTTAGTATGGATTACACCTTAACATAAAGAAAATAAAAATCCTCACAACTAGACCAATAAGCAACATCATGATAAAAAGAGAAAAGACTGCAATTGTCAAGGATTTCATTTTACTTGGCTCCACAGTCAACACCCATGGAAGCAGCAATTAAGAAATCAAAAGACGTGCACTGCATTGGGCAAATCTGCTGCAAAAGACCTCTTTCAAGTGTTAAAAAGCAAAGATGTCACTTAAAGGACTAAGGTGCGCCTGACCCAAGCTATGGTGTTTTCAATCGCCTCATATGCATGGGGAAGCTGGACAATGAATAAGGAAGACCAAAGAAAAACCAATGCATTTGAATTATGGTGCTGGTGAAGAATACTGAATATACTATGGACTGTCAGAAGAACAAACATCTGTCTAGGAAGAAGTACAGCCAGAATGCTCCTTAGAAGCAAGGATGGCAAGACTTCATGCCACATACTTTGGACGTGTTATTAGGAGGGACCAGTCCCTGGAGAAGGACATCAGGCTTGGTAAATTGCCAGTGAAAAAGAGGAAGACCCTCAATGAGATGGCTTGACACAGTGGCTGTAACAATGGGCTCCAGCATAATGATTATGGGGACTGTGCAGGACCGGGCAGTGTTTTGTTCTGTTGTACACACAGTCTCTATGAGCTGGAACTGACTCGACAGCATCTAACAACAACAACAAATCACAATTATCTAGGGTGCTTGTAAGAAAACAAATTTCTGGACCTACTACACATTTTCTGAATCATCATTTTTTAACTAGGGAATCTGTATTTTAAATTGATGCCAAAAAAAAAAAAACATTTTGATTCTGATTTCTAAATTTGAAATTAGTACTATGCTACTAAAGTGCTCACACTCCAAAGCAGTGGTTCTCAAACTTCCTCAGGCATCAGAACCACCCGGAGGGATAGTTAAACTACCAAACTAGAAAATCGGGGGGTGAGGGCTAACACCTAGCATTTCTAAAAGTTCCAAGTTGATGCTGATACTGATGGTCTGGGAATCATACTCTAAGAAACAAAACTGGGTTTGGTTGTTGCTCAGATTTGTGTCCTTAACCAAGTTACTGAAACTCCCTAGCCACCATCTGTAAAATGGTATCACAAATATCATTGATTGTTTTGAAGATTAAAAGACAAAACAGGTAACATAGCAACTAGCACTTGGTAAACACTCAGTAAACGTTAGCTGTTTATACTTTAGCTGTTATAATTAAGACAGATTTCTGATCTAAACTTAACTGGCAACGAGCAAATATACCTATTTACTGCTCATCTAATGAAGACACGGAAACTCCTCTTTACCACTGCTGTTGCTGGAAGCTTAATCATATCTTTTCCAATTTTCCCATGCTGCTTGAAACTAGCTATCGTGAACACTAAAGGCTGGGACAAAAAAATCATATCCTTTGCACCTTTACTGGCCTTGTCCAAAGCTACCTAGTCCTCAAAACGATACCTTGGATCATCCATCGGTCTCATATACTATTTGGAGTCCCTTTTACCTGAATTTAGAAGTCGCTGGGTGGTGTAAATTGTTAACGAACCAAAGGTTCACGTCCACCTAGAGGTGCCTTGGAAGAAAGGCCTGGCAATCTACTTCTAAAAAGTCAGCCATGGAAGACCCTGTGGAGCACAGTTCTACATTGACACACATGGAGTCGCCATGAGTCAGACTCAAAGACAAATGCTGAACTGGTTTTACCTGAACTTAAAATCTTTCCAAACCATCACTGCAGTCCTTTCTACAGGTTCCCTCAGGAGTCCAACTATGAACCATAAAATCTCTACTTCCAACATCTGAGGAAACTGGAGACACAGCCTTAACACAGAGCATTACCAGTTTTACGTCCAACGGAAACATTGTTATAAATGTTGGTTCAGTTTCAGGCCACTAGTAGGACAGCTACGTAACAGGTTATTAAACAGGCTCCTACAGGCTCTCATAAAATCATTTACATAGAAAAGTACATTCCAAGTTCCACACAACCTTCACCTTGATTCTTCTCCTTCTTCACATGTTTACAGGATATCTTTTTGCTGAGCCTGACCTTCCTTCTGTCTGGAATTCACTACTGTCCTTGAATGTATCTATTCTTCCTTCAATAACCAACTGTAAGGTCTGCAGTGACTCCTTTCTGATAACTGTCCTTTGCCAGCTCCTAAATACACAGCAACACTCTCTTTCATCCTCAGTGCTCAGCAGCATTTTGGATCTATCGTCGCAATTATATGTTTCCATCAGAGTTATTTTTTTTCTCAATTTTTTACCATGAAAATTTTCAAACATTCAGAAAAATTTAAAGAACAGCTCACTGAACACTCACATACCCACCACTAGACTCAACAATTGCCAACATTTTGCCATATTTAGTATATATCTTCCATGCTATTTGAAAGTAAGATGTAGGTATCAACATTCACCTCTAAAAAAAAGTATCTCCCAAATAAAAACATTCATAATATTATTTACACCTAAGAAAATTAATAGCTCCATGATATTATATATATTATATATATTCAGTTACATGGGAGCTTTTTGGAGTGCAAGGACATCATCTGTAAATCCCAGTTACTTAACTTGGTGCATGGCACTTATTTGGGCAATCAGTGAATATTGAACAAATTGTTTGGTTTAATACCCTTGCAATAACCACCTTGAAAATTATATGAATTTATAACTTAAATTATACAATCCTGAACCTTCTGCACATCATTTAATCATTTGCTTTAAACAACCCAATGCTGCAGTTAGTATTTTGGATTCTGAACTACTTAATTCTGCATCATAATACTGACGCTCTCTGAAGACAAGGATCAGGTCTATGCCTGTCTTGTGTTGAACACATAAGTTGGAACACAAACGCTTTTTAATGAGTGAATCTTTCAGCCACTGAACACGTTACTGAGAAAATGGGGAAGCACGACGGCAGTATAATAGTTAAGCATACAGGTTGAGTCAGATCTGGTTTCTAATACAGTCTCCAAGGTTTACTAGTAGCTGGTTAACTTGGGCGAGATAACCTAAGCCTGTTTCTACCTCCGTAAAATGCTGATAATCTTAAAAAACTCAGGGAACTGTTGAGAGGACTGAAGGAAAAAATTTGTAAAGCACTTGGTACATGCAAGGGCTCAGTTAACATCAGCTATCATTTTACCTGCCTGAGACAAAAGCGCGGTATTTCACTGAACAATTTTCAGTTACTGGTTGCAGTCGAGCCGATTTCGACTCATAGCGATCCTATAGAACAGAAGAGAACTGCCCTATAGGGTTTCCAAGTAGCGGCTGGTGGATTTGAACTGCCAGCCTTTTGGTTAGCAGCCGGGCTCTTAATCATTGCGCCAATAGGGCTCCAGAATTTTCAGTAGCAAAACAAAATTCCGTTCTAGTGTAGAGCAAGAATACTAGGTGCTCAAGTCAACCATGCTTCCTACTTCCACCAGCTAAGCCTTCCAGCATGCTAAAGCAAGGCAGCTATTACCCACAAACTCCCAAATGATCGTCAGGAACCTAGTAAATGAAATCCAGTTGTCACCATCCTTGCCCCTTCTCCCTCAAAACGCGCGAGGATGCAACATCCTTCAACCGATGAGGTGCGACAGTGACCTGCAGCCTCCATCCATACTATGGGAAACCGCACCGTATGGGGCTTTCTGTTCTTTTAAAGTGAGAATGGCGGTGACAACCAGTAGTAGGATAAAGACTACAAAAAGAAAGTAAAAATAGCCATCCCTACCCACAGCAATTCACAAACTCGAGGTTGCCCGCTTCGATAAAGCGAGACAGCAGGCTAGAGTAACAAGAGCTTGGCAGTTGCCTTCTGGCAGGACTGAAATCTTCCGTGTCACAAACCCAAGAAATGAAAAAGGGAGACAATGGAGCAGAAGGAGAAATGGAAATCAAGAAGCTAAAGGGACCCTCAGAACTGTGCAGTCACTCTTCCCCGACCACGCTGCCATTCACTTCCGCACATGTCCCTCGTAGGAGCGCGCGTCTAGGCTCAACAGAGTGCAGCAAGAGACAAAGAAACCACCCAGCGGCGGCCGCAACCCTCCAGCGACCAGGTTGTCCTCTGGTCTTGGGGCTCTCACCTGCCACGACCGCGGTTGTCACGCGAGCTACTGGAGATGGCCGAGCCCATTCAGGTCTCGGCTTCCCCTTTAATCCCGGGGGCAGGTGGAGGCAAAAGGTGTTCGTTACGAGACCGTCAATGCGGGCGAGTCCTCCTTACAGCAGTAGCTGTTCAGCCTCATAGAAGTACCTCAAGGAACTACTTCACTCCACGACTCTTGGTCACGCCTCTTCTCCGCCAGCTCGGGTCTCTCTCAGAAACCTCACCGGGCAGAACGATTTCCGGCAAGAGACTAACGATCCGCCCTAACCTTTCCTCATCAAGGCGCCGCAGTCCGCAGAGGCACGCTTCCCTTAACAATCCGGGTAGTTCCGTTTCCGGCAGCACCAGATAAGTCGCGAGAGGAAGCTTAAATCCTGTCGTTTGCGTAAAGGACCACCTTGGTGAGTGGTCGTTCTAATGTGCTGTCATACCTACTGATTTTTAACGTGAAGCGTGACTTGATAATAATTTCGAAACCGTTCGCTTCGACTGGCCTAAAAAAAATGGGTTTAATTGACTCAGGAGGTTGCGCAGGCGCGCTTGGAGCGGGAGGGCCTTGGGCGTTGCGACGTCCCACCTGAGCTGAGCAGAAAAGGGCAAGTTTTATTGTTAAGCCTAGGAGGTGCTGTTTGGTTCAATTGAGTTTTACTTAATGATCTTTTTCATGCTTATGCTTAGTTGGACTTTGTCTTCAAGAACGCGTTAACCATCCGCTCAGGAAATAGTCCCTCACATCTAAAGTAGCGTCTGAGACTCCGAGCACTGGAGCAAATTGAAAAATTTAGCGTGGTGTTTGACCGACCTTATAGAATTCTCCCCGTTGTAGTTGCCATTTAAAATGGAATATTAGCCTTTGTCCAAATGGAAACTCAAAGGGTGTCTTGTCACGTATTTTTAAACGGAAAGTATACTTTTATCAGCAGTGTGGGTTTTCCTTAAACGGACTTTTTTGAGCCAAAGTGGAAAAGTAATTTACAAAATGGAAATTTATTTATCCCACGTGGCTTTATGTGTGTGCGTAATGGTAGACAAGTCATTTTTATTGCACAAATTGTACGCTGAAATGAAGCAGATTTTAGGAATGTGTCTAGTGTAGATTTCCCCCAGGCTTTGGTTACACGAAATTGTGCAGTTCGTTTCTCAGAGATTGCCAGACCAAAACCAAACCTATTGCCATCCAATCCATTCCGACTCATTAGTGACTCTCCAGGGCAGAGTGGAACTGCCCTATAGTGTTTCCAAGGGTCTAAAGCTGTCGGAAGCGACTGTCACATCTTTTCTCCTACGGAGCTGCTGGTTGGTTCCAACCCCAACCTTCCGGTTAGCGGCCGAGCACTTTAACCATTGGCCACCAGGGCTCCTTTTTCAGAATTTAAGATAGAAGAATTTAAATGTCAAAATTTGATCCCAAGTTAACGTGTGTGTTAAAAGATTACAGTTTTATGTTTTAAGTTGAAACACATGCATACTGTAACTTTTTCGAGGCTTAAATTAGTAACCTTGACGGTTTTTGCTTTTGGTGAAACATCCTAATTTCACCTAAAATACTGAACTCCCTTATTTTATTGTACACAAAAATAAAATAATGAGAGAAATTAGGCAGTAAGTATTTATGCAGGTATCTGCTGATTTTATTTGGTGTTATGCAAGGGACATAGTGTAAAAAGTTCAAATATGACCCTTACATACCCATTGCAAAACTAGAAGTTATAATCAGGTATCTCCACTTTTACATGTTTTAATACACGAATAGTTACTTTAACAAATATTCTGGAAAAATGAGGATGTCCAATGTTTGAGTATAGGAAGCTTTAAAAAATTTTACCTTTGTTCCTGAATATTACAGCTTAAAGCCATTTTCTCATATTAACTACTCAAATAGATGGTTTCTAGGGACCAACTTGCAAATATACTTTGAAAAGAAAAAAGCTGCTGGTTCTTTAAGCTCTTCCTGTATGTAAATCGCAAATATTAGCAGCAAATTTTTGTTGATTAAACGACTTGTGCTTTGTGTGAACTGATTTTTCTTTCTGATTCATTTTCTATTTCTCTCATTTTCTCTACTGTCATTTCTCTCTACTGGCAGGGCCAGCAGTTCGTGAATTGCACAGAACTATAAACTCATTATAAAGTATACAACTTAAGTCATCTGGGCTTTAGTGTTAGCAGTAAAACATTGTGAATAAACATGAGTATAAAACATTAACCACAGTCAATGAAAGGATAGAGATCTCAAAATTGTTATCTACAAGGAAATCTTTGTAGATAAACCTTTTGAGAAAAGAAAGTGTTCTTTGACACATAGGTGTTCAATATTATTTGTTAGATCAGTAATGAATCCACAGCTTTCTCTAGCAGCTGTGCTGTAGCTCCTTGCCTTCACAGCTAAGCTAAATTTACTAAATCTGCTTTCTCAATGCCTGTTCATGCAGATCCCATTGCAATCTGGTTTCTACCTGCCCTGCTGTACTGCAACTACTGTCGAAACCACCTGAGACATTTTAGTTCTTATATTATTAACCTTTCCTTACTTCTAAGAACTCTTTATTACTTATGCTTCTATGCCAGAACCTTTATTGCTTTTTTTTTTTCTTCCTATTTCTCTATTCCCATACCCTTGAGGGATTTATAGTATATTTGGAAAACACATATAAACTAGTAAGTCAATAAAGTGTTGCAGATTTTATGGTAAAAGTCAGTACATGTTACTGTAGTATACCAAGGAAGACATGCACAGTGACCTGAGAGGGAAGGAGATGTGGTTAGAAAAGATTAGTAGATGAGTGAATTCATTAATGTGAATGTTGAAGGACAAGACTGTGGCCGCTTCTCTTCTTACTCTACGCTTTCCATGTGATCCTTCTTCCACTGCCTTAACTTCCTCTTCCATCTATGTACTGAGTTCATCAGTGAGCTGAACCAGTGTGTTCAGTACTGGCTTCTTCACCCAAAGGTAGAACTCCAGAAGTAATCCCAGACTCTTCATTCACTCCATAAGTCCAGTGGACTAGTCACAATTCTTTCAAAATTTATCCATTTCCATTGACACTCCTTTGACTTAGATTTTATCGTTTCTTCCCTTAATTATACAGTAGTCCTCTAGCTGGTCTGAACTGACTTTCCCACCTCTCCACCCCAATCTATCTTGCAGAACGGACTTTGTAGAATAAAAACCTGCAGCCAGATTGTGCTTTATAACGGGGAAAGTATTCACAGGACCAAAAAACATTCCTGTTCAAGAAAGAACAGCTCATCTGTAGTTAAGAAGAGTATATGAAATCTGGCAGAGCTAGACGTCTTTTCTGTTATTTGCCATTTGAACATTTCCAAAGTATATATTTCTCATATATGATTTGAATAGTTGTTATTATTTTATTTTTTTTGTTTTGTTTTTGCATTTTGCAGTAACCATGAATATGGTTGGTAGTGATTTAAAATTATATTTTCTTGCCTTATCATTTATTGTCATTTATGTAAGTGTCACATAACAGGACCATCCTATGTAAGTGACATTGCAGTTGATGGCAATAGGAGAGACTTTAACAAGATTTTTCAAAGTGTACTACTTGTTCATTTCCTTTTTTTCTCCCTGATATGTGGAAAATTTTCAGCATTTCTTTTCACATGGAAAGAGACAAGATAATTTGTCATGCTGTATCTCAAAAATAGCATTTGAATATTTTAGCTCATATGCATCACTCTATTCCTTTTCTGTACTGCAATTAACCAACCCCCTCAGATAATATTCTGGGAAAGCTAATGTCATATGTAAGTGGAAGCCTGAACTGAAATAGCAATGAATTAGCTAATTCAAATTCTATTTTTAAATACCGTTACCTAGGTTAACAATGGTCCGTAGTGGAAAAAATGGTGACCTTCATCTTAAGCAGATTGCATATTATAAACGAACTGGTGAATATCATCCAACTACACTGCCAAGTGAGAGAAGTGGCATAAGAAGAGCAGCAAAAAAATTTGTCTTTAAAGGTAAAATTAATGTGCACAACCTTGGGTACAGAATTAATATAGATGTGTCTCCAAATGTGTTCTTTGTGAAATCCTGAGAATCTGTATTGTTGGATTGGTTATTGCTTAACATTTAATGGTAAAATTGATGATGCCACTCAGTCAAAAGCAAAATAAAAATTACACTGAAGCTAAGTGAAGGCCAGAAGTATGGAAAGGGCAGTTTAAATTACAAAAACTGGTACCATGAAAGGAAACAAAACAGCTAAGTTAACTTCTCATGCTTTTACAACCTGACGTGGTTCCTACTCTAATGGTGCAGTTTCATGCACTGAGACTGCTATTAATGAGAAACGGATTTGGTGGTTAATATGAAAATGTTGAAAAGTTAACTAATTTGTTTACCGAAGTTAAAATAGAAGGAATGATTATATTTATGTGTATGATCTGTCTTCCCACTGCCATTAAATATTCTTAGAATTGTATTTATTTTTGGACCCTAAGTCCCCCTGAATGGAATGTTTGAAAGGTGGTAGAATGCGTATCTTGAAAGGTTATGATAATAGTTTATCCTTCTTATCCCTCCTTCAAAGGAGAAGAAAAGTTTGGGGTGAGATGAGCAGCAAGTACAATCATAGATAACTAAAGGAATGTTGGTGCTATTATTGGGAGTTTTGCCTGTAGGTTCAGAATGAAGATTTCTCCAAAGGAGGTCAAGAAAATTGTAAGATGAGAAATGCCTATTCATTTCTCCCTGTGTACACTTGTCCCTATAACTTCCTTTTGCCAAAGAATTAGCATTTATTACCTCTTAGACTAAAGTGAGGAGTCATTCATTCATTTATTTACTCATTTATGCAACATATGTTTACCGAGTCCCTACTATGTGCCAATCACATTCTAGGCCTCAGGGATGCGTTGATGAGTAAAATAGGTAAGATTGAAGTAAACACTATTCCACTACACATGTGTTTAGGCACTCTAGTAGCTTGGTAGTATATTCTGAAGTTTGAATAGCTGCCCCATCTACATTGGAGGGGTGGTGGTTCTTTCCATTTCCTAGTTGCCTCCCAGCTATAGATTCTTCTCGGTGTCCTCCCAAAAAGGAAAGCAAAAAATTATCGTGAAGATTAAGGCTCTCCCACTTTCCCACTCTTCCTTCCACACCTCCATCTCAGATCCAGAAGAACCTGAGAAAGATGGTTGCTTTAAAAAAATGTAACTATGATGAAACTATTTGGGAAAATTCTGTTCCAAGGTGTTGCTTATCTCTACGTAATTCATTTACTAATTCATACCATTTTTAGGAGGTACCTTCAAATATTACTTCTAATTCAAGTGCTCAACAAAGGTGATTTCATACTCCCATAGTTATTTCAGGGGCCCTGGTGGTGCAGTGGTTAAGAGCTACGGCATGCTATGGCTGCTAACCAAAAGATCGGTAGTTCAAATCCACCAGCCATCCGTTGGAAACCCTATGGAGCAGTTCTGCTCTGTCCTGTGGGGTCACTATAAGTCAGCATCAACTCGACGGCAAAAGGTTTTAATGAATGTAGTTATTGCATGCTTTGGTGAACAACCCAGCTCTACTTGTATTCATAACTAGTAAAATTATAGCAGCTAGATATCTAGTACTTATAACAGCTGAGAACCTTTCAGATTGTGAAAGGTCATTACAAATAGATATTCTGTCTTAGGGGAAGAAAAGCTTTATTAAAGAACAAATGACATGGTTAGAAGATAAGGGGATGATTATCTTAAAACTTTATCGATAGCTAAAAATTCCAATTCTATCTTTTTGGTATCATTGTTCCAGAAAAAAAGCTATTTTATGTTGGAAAAGACAGAAAACAAAATCGTTTGGTAATTGTTTCAGAAGAGGAAAAAAAGAAAGTCCTGAGAGAATGCCATGAAAATGACACTGGAAGCCATCATGGCATATCCAGAACTCTCACTCTAGTGGAATCCAGCTACTATTGGACTTCTGTGACCAATGATGTCAAACAGTGGGTATGGCTTATGTATTTAGAATATTTTGAATAATGTCTTTGTAATAGATATCCAAAACTCATTTTTGCTACAGATTACTCAGGCTATAACTTCTCATTAAGTACTTTTTGTATGGGTATTTTTTATACAAAAACCTTGAGAGGTAGTTTTATTTCACTTCACAATTTTTCATTAATATCTCTAATGCATAATTTGAACTAGAAAGAAGTATTATTTAAATATTTTAAAGTACCAGATTTAGATAGGAAATTATTTAGAACTAGCTTTTCATTGTTGAACTCTTTTGGTGTAGGTAGAATTTGAATGAAGTTCAAATTCATTTGACTAAATCCTTATGTCTTTGATTGCAGTCCAAGTCAGGCCTATTGTGTGCTCTCATCTTTGCGTCAACTCTATCTTGTGGTAGAAAATGTCAGATATGTAGAAATGCAAAACTAACTAAATAAAAATCAAGTTGTAATGACAAAGGAATTAGCCTGATTTTTGTAACTTTATAATCTATTTGAGCCTTCAATCTCTCCTAATAGAAAATTCACCTAGGGTTTTGCAGGTCAGCTGATCCCCACTCTTTCTGGTGTACTTTCTTTGCCAAATCGTAGACATCCCTTGGTATGTACATGTAATAGGGCATCACAAAGACTGATATTTTAGCCGTAAAGGATTAAACCAACATTTAACCAAGTATCATTTGTGAGTTATCCATTTGTGAGTTATTCCAAATACCTGTATATTTGAATTTGCCTTCAGAACCCGCCACACATTCAGTGAAAATTTTACCAGATGTTTATCATTTGAAAATGGATATGATTTTTGGAAATAATCAGAAGTTATTTGTGTTGAAAACTAGTGAATGATTTTGAAAGTAAAAATTTTGATAAAAAGCAACTGTGGCTGTAATGTAATAAGATGGTTTTAAAAATTTTATACAGAAGTTGGTTTGAGAGTAGTTTCCAAAGATTCCAGAAATATATTGAGCAGTGGCACACCATCAATAAGTTGGTCAATGGGTGACTTCTCCCCTTACTCAAATGAAAGCTCCATGACTGTTTTTGTTCACTCTTTTTTCCCAGGACCTAGAGCAATTTCTGGCATCTATAAATATTGTTGGAATAAAATTATATTTTAATAAATATTATTGGAATAGATGGATGAGTAAACTTCTTCGGGTGATAACTTGGAAAGAAAAAATCTCTTACATATAGTAATTTTTGTATTTTTACATACCAATTCAAAAATTATAGCAAACTTATTTCAAGATCTATTTATTTAATATGTATTGAACGTGAACCAGAATTATATTCCATGTGAATAAGACCCTTAAAGTGGTTATTTAATAGTAGTAGCAACTAGTATTTGCAGCCTAACTATAATGATCTATTTTCAGTCCAGAAGCTCTGGTTCTAAACAGAGTACCTGTGAGCCATTTTAAAATTCAGATTTATAATATTGCTTTATTATGTTGACTATATTAACATTTATGTATTTTATTTTTATTATGTGCCTATTTTGCAGGTGTATGCTTGTCAGCATTGCCAAGTGGCAAAAAATACAGTTACTCTAGCACCTAAACAGCACCTTCTCAAGGTGGAAAATCCATGGAGTATAGTTACTGTTGATCTGATGGGACCTTTTCACACAAGCAACAGAAGTCATGTATATGCCATAATCATGACAGATTTGTTCACAAAATGGGTTGTGATTTTGCCTCTTTGTGATGTTTCAGCATCTGAAATTTCTAAAGCTATTATCAATATATTTTTCTTATATGGACCTCCTCAGAAAATAATAATGGACCAAAGAGATGAGTTCATTAATCAGGTAAGAAAGCTGTTCAGATCTTACTTATCTTTCTTTGCCCATCGCCAAGTGCCCTACACGTTATAGGATGCTTAATGAGTACAGATGTATTGCATTGGGTAAATCTGCTGCAAAAGACCTCTTTCAAGTGTTAAAAAGCAAAGATGTCACCTTGAGGACTAAGGTGCACCTGACTCAACTCATGGTATTTCAGTCACCTCATAGGCATGTGAAAACTGGAGAATGAATAAGGAGGACCAAAGAAGAGTTGATGCCTTTGAATTATGGTGTTGGTGAAAAATATTGAATATGCCATAGACTGCCAGAAGAATGAACAAATCTGTCTTGGAAAAAGTACAGCCAGAATGCTCCTTAGAAGCGAGGATGGCGAGACTTTGTCTCGCTTACTTTGGACATATTATAGAGGAACCAGTCCCTGGAGAAGGACATCATGCTTGGTAAAGCAGAGGGTCAGCAAAAAAGAGGAAGGCCCGTAAGAGACGGATTGACACAGTGGCTGCAACAGTGGGCTCAAACATAGAAACAGTTGTGAGGATGGCGCAGGACTGAGCAGTGATTCTGTTGTGCATGGGGTTGCTGTGAGTCAGAACCAACTCAATGGCACCTGACAACAACAACTATAGTTAAATTGCTACAGATATAGAGGTATAACATATATTACAAAGGTGGTTGGACTAAAAATTAGGAAACCAGAATATTAGTACTTATTGTGCCACTAAAAAATTGTAAAATTATCTTCAATTATCCTCAAATTAAAATGAGGAGATTGGGCCAATTTTTTTTTTTTTTTTTTTTTTTACTTCTAGTTTAAAAATTCTATGATTGACATATAAAGAGGGACTTGACTAAATGGAGAAATACATTATGTTGATGAATGAGAATACTTTATTGAAAGATGCTGATTCATCCCAAATCAAAATTAATTTATATTATTAATGCATTTTAATTCAGCATTAAAAAGGAGGAAGCTTTTTCTTTGCTCAAGTCTTTTTCCAGATTACCCTGAAAGAACAAGCAGGGATGGATGTATTTACAAATTCTGAAAAAGAAATGTAAAGGTTACTAGACTTAAGGTGTATTTAAAATTTTGTATAATTAATAAAGCACTGGTAATAATCAGAGATAGCCAGACTATTGGTTCACAGCACACTTAGTATCTCATTTCAAAAGAAATATCTGAAGTTTATTAAGTAGTTAGGTCCTGTGTCTCTGGTCCCCAGTACCACCCCAGGTTCAATGATTCACTAGGAGTACTTGGCATATTGTCATACTCATGGCTAAAATGTATTATACCAAAAGTATACAAAGCAAAATCAGCAAAGGGAAAAGGTGCATGGGAAAAAATCTGGGAAAATCAGATGCAAACTTGCAAGAGTCTTTTACCAGTAGAGACACACAGAGTGTACTTAATTCTTTTAGCAATGAATTTTGACAGCACACATGAAATGTTGTCTACCACGAAGTTCATTAGAGACTCAATGCTCAAGGTTTTTCTTGGGAGCTGGTCACATAAGCAGTCTCTGCCTAACAGGTACCGAAATTCTGCACTCCCAGAAGGAAAGCAGGTGTTCTGCATAAACTACATGGTTTATACAAACAGTTTAGGTGCAGCAAGCCACCCTTATCCATTAGGGAATGTTGGTAGTGTTGTTATTAGGTGCCATCAAGTCAGCTCTAACTCATAGCAACAGAACGAAACACTGCCTGGTCTTCCACCATCCTCGCAATCATCGCTGTTTGAGCTCACTGTTGGCATCCACTGTGTCAATCCATCTCATCGAGGGTCTTCATCTTTTTTGCTGACCCTCTACCAAGAGTGATGTCCCTCTCTAGGGACTGGTCCTCCCTGATAACATGTCCAAAGTACCCAAAATAAAGTTTCACCATCCTTCTAAGGAACATTCTGGCTGTACTTCTTCCAAGACGGATTTGTTTATTCTTCTGGCAATCCATGGCATATTCAGTATTCTTCACAACATCATAATTTAGAGGCATCAGTCTTCTTCATTATTCATTGTCCAGTGGTGGTTAAGGTTGTGTTTCAACGTAGCTGGGCCACAATTCTCAGTGGTTTGGCAGTTATGATATAGTTTGGCAGTTGTGTGATGTGATTACTTCCATGACAAGATTGGATATAATGTGATCACCTCCATGATGGGATCTGCTGTGAGCAGCCAGTCAGTTGAAAAGGAGTTTACTTGAACCTGTGGCCTCGAATATAAGTGGACATTCTGGCAAGGCTTGGGGGCGTTTGCTTGCTCTGGATCCTGCAGCTGGCTCTTGTTGGTCCGATCTCTGGTTCTTGGGACTTGATCTAGCAGCTTACCTGCAGTCTTGTCTGCCAACCCATCTTCAAAACCTGTGAGCAAGAGACCTGCTCTCTGACCTGCCAATCTTCGGTTCACCCGCCCCTGTGGCTACATGAATCAGGAGAAGCTTCTATCATGACCCATAGACTTGGGATATTCAAGCCTCTGCTACTGCATGGGCCATTTCTTTGATATAAATCTCTTTCTACATATATTTTTATGCTTTTCTGATTTTGCTTCTCTAAAGAACCCAGCCTAAGACACCTTCTGAAGTCTCAGTTCCTAGATACCAGCACATGGCCAGCCTTGTAACCAGGCCTTTCAAAGGGTGACAGTAACAGTCAAATAATTTAATAAGTGTTTATGTCCTAATCACTTAGTAGCCATTTAAAAAATAACTACAGTTACTTACTAATGGGATGTGTGTACCTGTTGAACATTGTTCAGCTTGTCAAACCGTGGAATGAGATTGAATACTGCCACCTTCATTTCTTGTTCCACATTGATTTTTACACAGTAGTTACTTTTTATCACAGTGTCTGCCAAAAAAAACCTGTTCTGCAAAGATATTATATCGTCAAAAGGAATGCAACTGGCTCTAATGTTGAAACTGAACTACCTCAAGTTAGTAGTTTTTATGGTGTCCAACAGACATTAAGGGGGCCCCTTGGCACAGAGTTTGGTAACTGTGGTTAAAATGATAAAACTGGCATCACAAAGGAGTTGAATAGAGAAGAATTATTTAATTAACTTCATTAAGCATTAACAGGTAACAATCAGAAATAATATTTTGGGATCGTATACCATATACTAAAATTACTTTGAGGCCAATTATGACTTATTTTTAGTAATCAAAATATAAAATTAGTTTTAAAAAATGTAGTTGCCTTTTTAAAAAAATCTCTAGCAATGCAGATTACATTCTAAGCTTATTAACAGTGTTAAAAATTTCTAAAGAAAGACATCACCAATTTTGGCTGTGTAAAAATTAGAAACTTATCTATAGTAAAATAACCAAAACATAAAGGCAGGTAACAGACCAAGAAAAATACATAAAACAGATCCATGAGGAAAAGGGATTTTTTAAACTACGAAATTTAGTTCGTATCAAAAGTAATTCGCAAGGGGGGAATAAAAAAATAAATTGGAAAAAAATGTTCAAACTCAGTAGTAATCAGAGTAATGCAAATTAAGACACCAGTTTTTGCTTATGTAATCAGCAGAAGTAATAACAAATGCACTACAGATAGAATGACATAGCCTTACATTACTGGTGGCATTGCAGTGTGGAGCTAATCATTTTGTAGACCAATTTGTCAGAGATTCATGAAGAGCCTTACATTTTTGTCTTTCAGTTAGCAATCCTAATTCAAACTTATTCTAAGAAAATTATCCAATGTAAAGAAATAGTCTTTTGTGACAAAACTTACCACAATTCTGTTTACATTCCTGAGAGATGAGAAACAACCTAAATATTAAAGAAAAAAAAAAAAAAAAGCTTCAGAAAATATGTCCAGCCACATAATGGAATGTCTTGTAGCCGTTAAAAATGCTGTTTAAGTAAATGGAAAGGTGTTCCAAGTTCATGGATTGGGAGACTTAATATTGTTAAGACGTCAGTACTACCAAAAGCAATGTAGAGATTCAGCCCATTCTGGTCAAAACTCCAACAGCTTTCTTTACAGAAAGAGACTCTCAACTTTATATGGAATGGCAAGAGACCCTGAATAGCTAAAACAGTGTTGAAAGAGAAGAAAGTAGGAGGACCCACACTGGCTAGTTTTAAAACATACTGTATAGCTACTGTAATCAAAACAGTCTGGTAATAGTATAACAATAGACACATATAGATCAATAGAATAGAATTGAGAGTCTAGAAATAAACCCATACATCTATCTGTGTCAACTGATTTTTGACTAGGGTGCTAAGTCCATTCAATGGGGAAAGAAGAGTCTCTTCAATAAATGGTGCTGGGAAATTTAGATTTCTACATGCAGAAAAATGAAGCAGGATTCATGCCTCACACCATACATAAAAACAAATTCAAAATAGATTAAGGACCTGAATGTGAAAACTAAAACCATAAAATTCTTAAAAGAACAAGCAGGGGCAATGCTGTCAGGCTTAGCTTTCAACAGTGGATTAATAAAAGCACAAACAGCAAAGGACAAAATAAATAAATGGTACCTCATAAAAATTAAGAACTTCTGTTCATCAAAAGACTTTACCAAAAAAAGTGAAAAGACAAGCTACCAGTTGGGAGAATATCTTCAGAAACCATACGTCTGACAAGAATCTAATAACCAAAATACATATAAGGTTCCAACAGCTTAACAACAAAAAAGACAACCCAATCATAAAATGGGCAGAGGACTTGAATAGACATTTCACCAAAGAAGACATTCAGGTAGCAACCAAACACATGAAAAGATGCTCAGCATTATTAGCCATCAGAGATGAAAATCAAAACCATACTGAGATACTGCTTCACTCCCACTAGGATGGCTTAAAAAAAAAAAAAAAAGGCAGAAAATAACAAATGGTGATGAAGATGTAGGAAAATTAGAACCTTTGTCCATTGCTGGTGGGAATGCAAAATGGTACAGCCATTGTGGAAAACTGTGACAGTGCCTCAAAAAACTAAAACTACCATAAAACCTGAAAAAAACAAACCTGTTGCCATTGAGTCGATTCCTACTTGTAGTGACCCTATAGCACAGAGTAGAACTGCCCCATAGACTTTCCAAGGAGTGGCTGATGGATTCAAATTGCTGACCTTTTTGTTAGCAGCCAGGCTCTTAATCACTGTGCCACCAGGGCTCCAGAACTACCATATGGCCCAGCAAATCCACTCCTAGGTATATACCCAAAAGACTTGAAAGTAGAGACTCAAAAAGAGACTTGTACACCAATGTTCATTGCAGCACTGTTCACAATAGCGAAAAGGTGAAGACAACCTAAATGCCCATGAACAGATGAATGGATAAACAAAATGTGGTACATACATACAATGGGATACTGCTCGCCAGTAGGAGAAATGAAGTCTTGATGTAGACTACAGTATGGATGGAGCTTGAAGACATTATGCTGAGCAAAATAAGCCAACTACAAAAGAACAAATACTGTATGACCTCACTTACATAAAAAGACAAGAAAAGGCAAATGTATAGAGACCAAAGTTTATTAATGGTTACCAGGAGGAGTAGGGAGGGGGAAAAGAGGGGTTAACAGAGATGGAAAAATTGCATTGATTAAGGCTAGGGTTGCACAGCTGATTATTGTAATTGTAGTTAATAAGTTGTTCACTTTAAAAAGTTGAGTTGGCATCTGCAGACATGTATTGGACTGGACAATGGGTTGGAGAGAGATGCTGGTGAGGAGTGAGCTTCTTGGATCAGGTGGACACTTGAGACTCTGTTGGCGTCTCCTGCCTGGAGGGGAGATGAGAGGGTGGAGGGAGTTAGAAGCTGGCGAAGTGGACGTGAAAAGAGCGGGTGGAGGGAGAGAGCGGGCTGTCTCATTAGGGGGAGAGTAATTGGGAGTGTGTAGCAAAGTGTATATGGGTTTTTGTGTGAGAGACTGACTTGATTTGTCGTCTTTCACTTAAAGCACAATAAAAATTATAAAAAAAAAAAAAAACGAGTTGGCAAAAGTTGTGAGATAGATGTATTTAAAAATGATGACAAAAAAAACAGTAGGTGCTTATGTAGAACCAAAGACTTCATGAGATTTGGTTCCTTGATTTGGAGGTTTAGGGTCCTGGTTTCATGGACATCCCTGTTAACTGGCCTAATAACATGTTTACTGCTTCTGGTTTATCTTCTAGTTCATTGTGTAGTGCCAGGGGTCTTAAAAGCTAGAAAGCAGCCATCCAAAGCACAGCAATTGGGTCTCTCTGCCTGGAGCAACAGAGAAAGGAGGAGAGTTAGAAATAGGAGGATATGAAATGTGTGGTTAATTGCCTCTGTGAACTACTGCCTCCCTTGCCATGAGAGAAGAAGAACTGGATGGTGCCCAGCTAGCCTTACTGAACATTTTGGTCAAAGATTTTATAGAAGAATTCTTATCAATAGCAGGAAATTCAGAATTTCAAATTCTCATGGACTCCAGGCTTCCTGGAGCCATGGAGGCTGAATTAACCCCTGAAACTATTGCTCTGAGATAATCTTTAAACCTTAAACTAAAAATATCCCACGAAGTCTTCTTAAAACTATAGTTTAGCTTAACTAGTTAAAAAGGTCTGCCTTGAGCATTACACTCATTTAAAAGTGATGAAATTATAGATTTTTTCTTAATTTTCCAGTTTGTATGTGTTGTTGTGTTACATTTATTATTTTGAGTGATTAAAATATCTGTTGCATTTGTGGTACAAATTACTAGTGGTTAGCAGTATCTAGTTCTAGCCTTCCAAACCTGGAATACTGTACTTCTAGCCTTTTGTGTGTAATTTTCAGCCTGAGGCAATGAAAAGCTCATGCTCAATTTTTCAGTCTCTCAGTCTTAATCTTTCTCTGGGTAATTCAGTATTCCAGATTAAAAAAAAAAAGTAACCTGTTGCAGTCAAGTTGATTCCCACTCCAAGGATTCCATTTCCAAGGAGCAGCTGGTAGATTCCAGCTGCTGACCTTTGGATTAGCAGCTGAGCTCTTAACCGCTGCACCACCAGGGGTCCCACAACACTGTGAAGTGGTAGAACCTGTCTAACCCAGCATTGCTGAGCCAACTAGTGGAAGACAGTTGCGTTGGAGAGACATCCAGACCTGAAGCAGATTTTGCATGAGCAAGAAATAAAACTGTTGTGTTAAGTTGCCAAGACTTGGGGATATTTTGTAACTGCAACACGATTTAGCCTACCCTGACTGACACAGCAGTGGTCTATAAATTGGCGTGTGTAAGACAATCCAGTTCATCAGTTTGTGGCAATACAGTATTACAACTTCTGTTTATATTTCTTTTTTATCTAAGAATAAAAAAGAAGTGAAACTTTGCTAATGTGTACGGGTTGATATTAGCATCCTTAATCAACAAGCCAGATGATCAGTGTCACATGGTATGTGAGAGATCCTGAGAGAAAAGTGAGAGTCCACAACACTGTGGAAGTCTACAGTGGTTCCCTCACTGCATTCCTTTGCTTTCAGCTTTCAGTCGTTAATCAAATTTATGAATGATATTATCTGATTTTCACCACACTGCTCATAACAGAATGGCCAGGTAAGTAAAGGTTCTTGCAATAAAACAAGATAATACTAAAAATGTAAACACCCATCAACCATAAGAAAATGATAGAACTGAGACTTCTGCTTAACTCCTAGTACTAGCTCTGTGTTAGACGCATTAATGAGGTGACAACAAATATGAACTAATCAGATCTAATAGTAAATGGGCCACCAAAATTCAAAATTATCAGAAGACTGTTTGAAATATTGATTTATTTCAACTTTTACTAATGAAGAGCCTTACCCTAAGTGCATATAGTCTACAAGATATTAGCTAATGGTAGTATGATGTCATTATGATTAGCCAGCAACTTTTCCTAGTCATGTTTAAACTCATATGATACTCTATACAGGACTTTAGAAAATTTTGCTAAACTTAATAATATTTATAAGTCTCTTGTGAATTTTCTTAACAAAAAACAAAAAGTCACACGATTGGGGAAACTTGTTCTTTTTGCTGTGATTAAAATGGCTCAAATATTACATAGAAAGCATAATGGTGACAAAATACTTCCTTTTGTTAGCAAATAATAACATAGAAAGCTGCTAAAGTACTGACATACAATGTGGGAGGTTTATTATACAGTTGGATGAAAATATAGATGTTTCTAATATATCTCAGCTTAGGGTCTTTGCTAAATTCTTGAAATACACAACTTTTTGTAAAGCTCTGAAGAAAGGAGAATAAACATTTGCAATGGAAAATTACTTTAACTTAAAAAAAAAGTCTTATAAAAAACTACAGTTGTAACTACTGATAGAATGTCTGCTTTGATGGAGAAAAAAAAAGACTGGTGGGGTAACAGTATCAAGATAGCAACCTGCAAATGTATTCACTGCATCATTCCTAGGCCACCTCTTGAACACAGAAGATGAATCTCTTTCCAAAAGTCAGCCATTTAAAATCATTGATCAGGACCTCAGATTGAAGCTGACCCAAATGATACCTATTCCCTGGGATTGTTTTTAAATTATTTTTTAATTAAAAGGAGGCAGCCTGAATTAGTACATGTATTAGCTAGGAGTTATATTAAGCTGCAAGGAACAGAGAACTTCCCTCACCCAAAATATATGAACTCTATGAAGAGTTTATTTCGTATTTATGTAAAAGAAGTCTGGGTGGTCTAAGGTTGGAAGGATAGCTGTCTTTAGGAACCCATGTTGCTAATTTTCTGTTCCACCATCTTTGAGGTATCACCCTAAATCTTTTGCTCACAGTATGAGCCAGAGCCCCTTTTCTACATTTTAGGCAGAGAGAAGAGGAAGGGCCATGTACAAAAAAAAAAAAAGCATCAGCTGAGCCTGCCCAACAATTTTGAAGAGCCCCACAACTTCTACTTCCTTTTTTTACCGGAACTGTGCTGTATGACCACCCCTACCTTCAAACAAGCTTGGGAAATACAGTTTGGTTTGTTGTTTTCTCCTTATTTATTAGCTTTGCCTTTTTAGTTACCCTGATATTGTTTGCTTATAATTAAGCAACAAGAAATATAATATTCTTCTTTAAAAAATAGTATATCTTCCAATGGTTTACCTAATTAAAAAAACAAGGGATAAAGTAGAAAAAATAAGTTATTTTACACTTATCAGGCCTATTGTTAGAAGTTTTCTGAACTATGATTTCTTTTAGGCCCTGAACATAATATAACAATAATAATAGCAATTAAGAGTTGTAAAGTGCTTACTGCCTGCCAAGAACTGCTTTTCATGCTTTATGAATATTAACTCATTTAATTCTCAAAAGAGTCATGAAAAGGGTCAACGAAAAAGGCAAGATTCAAATTCTTTTGAAGCTTTTTTTTTTTTTTAACACGGTGGAAAAACTAACAGATTTTTAGAAGTCAACTTTGTTTTAATATGTTTTTTAGATCAATGTAGAACTGTATGGATTGTTTGGCACAAAGCAGATTGTAATTTCTCATGCCTCTCAAACTGTTGATCCTACTGTAAGTACACCTAGCACAATCAGAACGTTTCTCTCCAAACACTGTGCTGACCACCCGAACAACTGGGATGATCATCTGTCAGCTGTTTCGTTTGCCTTCAATATAGTTCACTTGGTATGTGCCTTTTTATAATGCTGTACTTTGAAGTTGTAACTGATTATTTCTTGGCTAGATAAATATTTGCTGTTTATTTTCCTTAAAATAGGAGCCTGCTAAAAATACACCATATTTTCAAATGTTTAATCGAAATCCTTACATGCCTGAGACTTCAGATAGTCTTCATGAAGTGGATGGTGATAATACAAGTATGTTTGCCAAAATTCTAGATGCAGTTAAAGAAGCTGATAAAATAATGGCAAATAAGACAACTTCAGCGGGCCAGGTGATTCTATTTAATAGAAAAAAACTCTATAATCAATATAGTGATCATTTATTTTTAAGATTTTGAGGATATACACACACGTTATATACTCTTAAGATAAAAATTTTCTACCAAATCTACTTGTCTTGATTAAACACTGTGTGTATTAGCTCTGAATTTGAGAGACAACAGTGGGAAAACAATGGATTTTGAAATCAGGTAGACACAGATTTAAATCCCTAGTCTTGCTGCTTTCTATTTGTTTGACTCAGACATTATTTAACCTATCTCTACCTCAGTTACCTTACATGTAAAGGCAGTAATAACAACTTCGAAATACTGTTTTAAGAATTAAATGGGATTCATGCCTACCTTTTACTAGCATTTCAGTAACTAATCATTTTGTTATAATATCTGCAGTCAAGAAATTACAGCTCTTTTATACCCTGCTCTTTTTTTTTTTTTTTCCGGTACATTTCAGTAACTAATCATTTTGTTACAATATCTGCAGTCAAGAAATTACAGCTCTTTTATACCCTGCTCTTTTTTTTTTTTTTTTTTTGGTACTTGTAGCTGGAGAACAACAATTTTGATGACGTAAATAAAAGCAAGATTGTTGTTAAAAAGAAACCAAAGCAGTTAAATCCATTTCATCTAAAAGTGGGTCATGAAGTTTTAAGACAAAGGAAAAATTGGTGGAAGGATGGTCGTTTCCAGTCCGAATGGGTTGGCCCTTGTGTCATAGACTATATTACAGAAAGTGGTTGTGCTGTCCTGAGAGACAACACTGGGGCTAGACTTAAAAGACCGATCAAAATGTCTCACCTTAAGCCCTACGTGAGAGAATCCACTGAACAAGGTAATTATCAATCACTTCTCTACATTTTTACTTTCTTTGAATGAGGAGAGAAGATTAAAATACAAGAGACTTTTTCTTTTCATTTTGGTTGGGTCTTCTTTTCCTCTCTTATATTTAGAGATTTTGGTATAG
The DNA here is from genome assembly GCF_030014295.1 of Loxodonta africana. Lineage (NCBI taxonomy): Eukaryota > Metazoa > Chordata > Mammalia > Proboscidea > Elephantidae > Loxodonta > Loxodonta africana. The sequence goes on along the minus strand of NC_087343.1, from coordinate 111,027,775 downwards.
TTTTAGAAATCCCAGGTAGTCTGGTTTTTTTTTTTTGGAATGTGTGTTCTGGAACTGTCAGGCTTGTGAGAGGTTTTATTTTGATTTCTAATACACTTTCATAGTTCATATCGGAGGTGCTGAACCTGTGTCACAGAAGAATTATGTCTTCTCTGTTTTGCTTTCATAATGGTCTATTTAGTTACTTTGTGCCTCATTTTAGTAGCATGAAAAAAACAGCAACTAAGATATGTAATGCCAAGAATATACTGTGGAATTCAGTTTAGGAAACTTAAAAAACGTGATTAATTTTTAATGTAGTGTCACAGTCGGGCCACGGGTGGGCTCATTTGAGGGTGTGGGGTGGCTTATGTTCAGAATGTTATAAGGTGATACAAGGAGGTGATAGTTCCCTAAATGATGTTATTGTTAGGTGCTGCCAGATCAATTTTTGACTGATGGTGACCCCATGTGACAAAGTAGCACTGCCCATAGTATTTTCTAAGCTGTAATCTTTATGGGAGCAGATTGACAGGTCTTTCTCCTGCAGAGGTGCTGGGTGGGTTTGAACTGCCAAACTTTCTGTTAGCAGCCAAGCACTTAACCATTGTATCACGAGATCTCCTTAAAACGATGTTATACTTGCCCCCAAATGTGACTGATTCTGAACAGGCAAGATACCCTGATCTCTCTAATCGTTTCTGTCATCGACTAAAACTAAACATTTTTGCCATGGCTTTCAGATTAAGGCCTTCCTTACTGGGATTGTTTTATTTTGTCTTGTAAAAAAGAAAAATAAAGCATCAGTATTATTTAAATATGAGTAACATTTGATGTGGAGGGCCAGTGAAAACAACAGAAACGCTCAATGAGATGGTCTGACACAGTAGCTTCAACAGTGGACTCAAACATAAAAGATCATGGAGACGGTGTAGGACCAGGCAACGTTATGTTCTGTTATACATATGGTCACCATTGTCAGAGCCTAGTTGACGGCAACTAACAAAAACATTTGATGGAAAGTACCATATACTGTAATTTAAAACAATATAAACAACTAAGTTATTCAACAAATAACCTTCACTTAGCCTATGCCATTTTTTAGGGTATGATGACCTCAAGGGCACTAAGTGATAGTGCAACTCTGCTTTTGCTTGGGCTGCAGTTCTTGCGTTAAAAGCTCTTTGTACCTGTTCTTCTGCTTGTGACAGACCCAATTGCTCTAGCCAGAAAACATGTCTTGAACAGTGTTCTAATTCTTAAAACTCACAAGTACCTTCACTTTTTTTTTGTTAAAAGACGGGCTTTTTCATTCCTTGTACCTCTTCTCGATTCTGATCTACCCTTTATGGTCTCTCCCTTCTGCAACTTAAGTAGAAAAAAAAAATGTATATATATATATATGCATATTACACAAGTACATGTTGTTTTGTGTTTTTCAACATGATTTTCCTCGTAATCTTTGACAGTAGGACTTGCTTCTTTCCAATATGTTACCCTTCCTTAATTAATACAAATTTTACATTTAAAATGTTTCTGTATCATGATGTGTTTCAACATTTTGCAATTTGCTCTTGCCAAAAACTTGCTTAGAAAGGAGGTAATAACATTTTGCTTCTCCTGAATGTTTTAGAACCCAGTTGGATAGAACAGTTCCTAAACAGAGGCAGTATAATTTTTGCCCCATAGTTAAATTGGCAGCATTAGTACTGGTGTTCACATAAGAAATCTGAGATTAATAGGTGAAACAGTTCTCTTTTTTCTTGTTAACCAAAGGAGGTATGACCAGGCCATCCTAGAATCTGGTTCTTGATTACTATTTGGTTCTTTTGTGTGTGTGTTTTTCTCTGACTTGCAGAAATTCAAAATAAATACTATTTCTGCCACCTTTTCCCTCAGTATCACCTGCTTTCCTGAAAATCTTCACCTCAATTTTAAAGAGTCTGTGAGCTGAATTTACAGCGAACAAAATGTCTTTGAATAGTCATCCAACTTTTTATTTGGTGTAAATTTGGATGAGCTCTATCCAAAAGAACTATGAATTTGTCTGTCTGTACTTGTTGTGTCTGCTCTTACCAACCTTGAGATTTCATAACTGTGTTAAAGTCTCACAGTCTAAAGCAGATATGCTTCCGTTGCCAACTTCTTACCCATTCTTATCTAGGACATAAAGTAGAAGGAGCACATTCAGTACTAGGTCTACAGTGTTTTTCAGTACTATTTTAAGAAGGCTTCTTTGTCATTTTGTCTAATTCCATGTGCCAAGCACCTTTTCTGAGTATTTTTTATTAAAATAATGACAAGAAATCTTATGACATACCACAATCTCTTGGTAATCGTGATGGCCCTCTTTGAATGGGAAAATGATGTTATTGACCCACAATTCAAGTAGACATAGATTTTGAGTAGTTTGTTTTGTTTCATTTTTTGGATGAGGAATATTATGATAGGTTTGTGTCTGCCTCACCAAAAGGTTTTAGTCTGATTGTCCTTCACAGTTCAAAGTCCTCAATTGTAGAACAGTTTTTATTATTAGTTTCCTATTGCTGCCATAACAAATTGCCACAAATTCGATGGCTTAAAACAACATAGATTTATTATCTTATAGTTCTGTAGGTTAGAAGCCCAATACAGGTCCCACTGACCTAAAATCAAGCATTGGCAGAGCTGTGTTTCTTTTTAGTGGCTCTAGAGGAAAACCAGGTTCCTTGCCTTTTCCGGCTTCTAGAGGCCACCCACATTCTTTGACGCATGGCCCTGTTTCTCCACTTTCAAAGCCAGCAATGGTGGATTAAGTGCTTCTCACACTGCATCACTCTTGACTTCCTCTTCTGCCTGCCTCTTCCACATTTAAGGACCATTGTGATAACATTGGGCCCACTAGGATAAACCAGAATAATCTCCCTATTTTAAGGTCAGCTGATTAGCAACCTTAATTCCATCTGTTACCTTAACTCCCCTTTCCCTTATAAGGTAACATATTCACAGGTTCCGGGAATTAGTGCGTGGACGTCTTTGAGGGGCCATTGTACTGCCGACCACAAGTATAATCTACATTCATGAAATAAAGCAAAACTTAGTCCCTATGGCATCAAGCCCATGATCTTGACTTTATTATTAATATGGTCTATGCAAAAACCTTTCTTTTGGCCTCTTGGTTATATAATCCCTAAATTAAGACTCATCCAGTTCTCTCTGTTGTTCATTAGAATTGGTTTCTCTGTTGCAATGATAATAATACAGTATCAAATTTTAGTTATAAAATTGTCATTTTATCACAGGAAAGGATGTACTCGTATGGTGACACATTCTAATAGTTTTAGGATTATCAGGCCACTTATAGGATTAGTCTAGTTATCTCTCTTCAGAATAAGAAAATTAAGTATTTTGAAACCTTGTGCTTTTCTTTGTATGTGAAGAAAGAAATCAGATCACTAAGACTTTTGAGATACTTCGATTTTAATTTATTTTTCTCCTTTGGGAAATTTTAAATATTATCAGCTGCTAACCAAAAGGTCAGCAGTTGGAATCCACCAGCTGCTCGTTGGAAGGCCAATGGGGCAGTTCTACTCTGTCCTATAGGGTCACTATGAGTCAAAATCAAGTGGACGGCAGCGGGTTTGGTTTTCTGGTTTTTTAATCTAATTTTTTCTTCCTTAAAATTACATAAGGAAAAGTATGTCAAAGCTGCTGATAACGTCTTCCTGAAATATCTTGAAAATATCTCACTTTTAAAGAAACCAAAGACAATTTATTCTGTCTGTTCAAAACTGAAACGATGCTTTCATCAACAAATGTCCTAACTATAACAATTAGTACACATTAACCTTCCTATATAAAGATGTCCCTGCTTAGCCATCAGCGTAACATTCATGCTTCAACATTTTCTTTCCCTAATGGAGAAGATAAATTGCTGAAAATAAATTGCAGTGCTGGCAAGGATGATTCCTTGTGAGTACTTTGGTATGGATTTTTTAGTTAGACCTAAATTAAGTTCCTGAGAATTTTGGTATTAAGTCAGATTTACATGAGCTGAGCTTTGAAGCTACTTCATTACAGCCTCGCTATTTACACATTCCTATCACATAAACCTGATCACATAAGCCTGATTCTAGAAGCCTTATCTTTGTATTAGTTCATAACTTCATATTGTATCAATTCTGTTTGTTAAACTATCTTCCATGATCCCATTAATTCATCCAGAAATTCTTTATACATGCATATTAAGGATATTATCAACATTTTTCAAAGACAAATATAGTTTTACAATTTTTTAAAAATACATACCATAATTGTCTGACTTCCTTCCTTGGCCCCATCTACCAAAGACAGGTCAAGGAAACAGGAAAATCTAGCTGTTTTAAAATCCTTGGTCTTTCTTGCATTCACTGTGTAATAACTGTAAAAATTATATATTCATTCTTTCATATGTGTATTTAGTAGACAAGAGAACTTCCAAAAGTTAATCTTGATAGTTAATTTTTATTACTTGAAATTTTGTTCCTCAATTAACATTTTTTAGTTTTAAAATGATGTTTAATTATCATTCTAAAAAGCAAACTTATGATGTTTCTTCTTTCAGACAGTCTGTATCTCTTACAAGGTTCAGTAGTAGCAGATCATGACTACATCGGGTTGCCTGAAATTCCACTTGGAGCATACCAAGCAAATATTCTCGTAGAAGATGCAACTATTGCTGTAGTTGACAATGAATTACTAACATCAACCAAGGACCGTGAACTATTAGAATATAGAAATGCTAAAGTCTCTCCACTGATAGAAGATCGTGGTACTCTTGACAAACAGACTTTCAGTCTGTTGGATTCTTCAAATCAAGTCCTTGAGTACTTAAGTTAGTAAATACCAAAATTTATTTAAAATGTTTGTTTATAATGTGTAAACCGTTGAATCTTGATATCTCATCTATCAGAAAAAGTTGTGTAGAAGTGACTTGACACACTCTTGATAACTAAATCCTGATGTTTATTTTATAACTATTTATTTATCTAAAGTTGTGACCATGTTTGAATGTCAATGCATAGATATACAGGCAGAGGAAGCATAACATAAATAGAATTCAGTTCTTCTAAAAAGAGAATAGGCAAAGCGTACTTGCTTCTTAGGAAGTAAATTCTTGTTCAAAACTCCTAAATCTTTGATATCTGTATTGTGTTTCAGTTTTAATTTTTATGGAATGCCCGCCCTCTGCCCCAGTGGCATAGTGGTTAAGAGCTATGGCTGCTAACCAAAAGGTAGGCAGTTCGAATCTACCAGGCGCTTCTTGGAAATCGTATGGGGCAGTTCTACTCTGTCCTATAGGGTTGCTAAGAGTCGGAATTGACTTGACAGCAGTGGGCTTGTGTAAGTAAATTCCAGCTCCCTACAATGGGATTAATTTGAATCAGCCATAACAATGAATTAAATGAAACTCCCCTATGTGTCATTAAAGCTTGTAAAAATAATCTTGTAGGAAAAAATTCAGGGTTGTCTAAGGGAACCTTACAAGATATTGGTAATTTCACCTTTTTAGATAAGGATTAAGGTCTAAAAAGGTCTGGAGCTGTATTATTGGTTTGAAACAGGTGTTCATTTCCATAATATATACTAAAGCCAAAAGCATCAGTTAATGAGAATTTTCTCTGCAATCTTGAAAAAAGAAAGTAATGATAAAAAGCTGACATCAAAGATTTTAAATAATTTTTATGATATTCCTAACTTTGTTCAACAAATATTTCATGTAGAGTACTACGAAGAAGCACTGTGGGAAAATAAAAAGATGAGTCAAATGTGTACCTGAGCTGTGGGAGAAAGATGTGGCAGTCAGCTTCTGTAAAGATCACAGCCTCAGAAGCCCTAGGAATCAGTTCTACTCTGTCCTTTAGGGTTGCTATGAGTCAAAATAGACTTGATGGCAGTGGGATTTTTTAAGACATGTACAACACAAATTAGAAGTTAGAAAGTGCTAAATTCCATAAGAGAAGTACAGATAATGTACTTATAAACCAGCTGCCATCAAGTTGATTCCAACTACTGGCAACCCATGTGTTTCAGAGTAGAGCTGTGCTCCATAGGGTTTTCAAGGGTATGGACTTTCACAAGCAGATCACCAGGCCTGTCTTCTGAGGTACTTCTGAGTTGGTTCTAACCTAGTTACACATTGCTGATAGGTCTGAGGCTTCTTTTAGAGGTGACAACAATGTCCTAAAGTTAGATAGTGGTGATGGTTACACAGTCTGTGAATATACTGAAATCCACTGAATTACGTGCTTTAAAGGGCGAATCCTATGGTTTGTGACTTACATCCCAATAAATCTGTAATAAAAAGATTCTAAACCACAGTTAAAACAAAAGAACAACAGAACTGGCCACACAGCCACATCTGATTCCATGGGAGAGGTAAGTACGGTGTTAACCATATTCCTGGAAGGAAGAGAACCAGAATATTGGTGGAACTTGTAATAACTGGCACACTCATTAACAAGTTTAATATGTCATTTGATTTGCTCCATGGATGAAGCAGTAGAAAGGTCAGTGTAGAGATACTAAAGCCATATTCTTGGTATGGACCATGTTTAGAACCTTAGAACCTATTACTTTCCGTGTGTGAAAGATCGACTCCAGTCACATTTTATTCACTGTCCCCTCCAGTTCTTATTTGTTCCAGCCTGGATGCCTTTTGCACTAGGTCTGTCCATACCTTTGCCTAGAACGTGGTGCTCCTCTTTTTCAAAGTAGAGCTAAGGCACACTCTGTAAAGCCACCTGTGACCTGATGAGATTTCCATGCTTATTTGTGGCATCTTTTTAATAAATTCTATTAATGGCCATTTATGATAAAATTTATTTTTACTCCCTGATAAATTGTCAGTATAAGCTATTCAAACTAAATGTTGGTTTTATTACTGAAATCTCGGGATCCTAATGCAAAGATTTCGAATGAAGATTTTAAGTAAACAAATACACACAAAACAAAGTACCCACAGATTTTTAACCACATGCACACAAACACAGACACTTGTCTCTGATGTTTGCAGGGCCCTGTCAAGAGGGAAAATGGAGGTCCACATAACGTATCTAAATATTTAAAAGTTGTAAATCAAGCTAACAAACTCTCTAACTTGGCAAATATACCTTAAGGCTCCTATTTAGAATTCTTGGACTCCTCAGAGCCCTGCACTAGTGAGTGATTCTGCAGGGAGAGCTGGTCTCCTCAGACCCCGGCCCAGCCCTTTGCCTCACCCCGTCTACTCCTAGGGTTACCCAGCCACAGTCTACACAGATGCACCTCTTGAACCCGAGGTCTGGGCACTCCAGCTACCCGTCCCCCACTCCAGGGGACATACCAGGAAGGCCCTGGAAGAGTTGGAATGTGGGTCCAGGTAGGCACATCCCTGGGTCCTGAGTCTCTTCACCCCACCACGAGGTGGGTAGCTGGAGCAGGACAGAGTTCAGCCCTCAAGCAAGGGGCCCCTGTTTAAAGAGAGGTTTTTTATAAATGTGCTAAAAATTTGACTGAGAAAAATCTGGAAATGTCTTTATGATGTTTTGTATGCCCCCTTGTGGTATTTTTATAAGCACTTGAAAACACAATATACAAGTGGAGATGCTGTGCTAAAGGAAAAATATATTTTGAATGAGAATAATTTCTTGGTTTGAAAAATTTTTTAATAAAACTTTTAAGTTTCAGGTGTAGAATGTTTGTTACTCTCAAAAAAGGAGTAACTTACAAAGATTTATAAAAGAAAACTTCTGTTTTTAGCTATAGGATTCATACACTCAAGGACAGATATTAAAAGCTTACTCAGGTCTAGGCACTGTTCTGACACTGAGAACATACCAATGACAAAACAAACAGAACTCCAGCCCTCTTGGACGTCACATTCCAGTAGGGTAGTGATACAGTAAGGAGCCCTGGTGGTGAAGTGGTCAAGTGCTCAGCTGCTAACCAAAAGAGGTCAGCAGTTCGAACCCACCAGCTGCTCTGCGGGAGAAAGATGTGGCAGTCTGCTACTGTAGAGAATACAGCCTTGGAAACCCTATGGGGCAGTTCTACTCTGTCCTATAGGGTCTGTGAGTCTGAATCGACTCAGCAACACGTAACAACAGTGATGTAGTAATCAATAGTTTTTATGAATACGTTTCTTTACTTACGTTCAACCTTAACATCTCATTGATAGCCTTTTGCACAGACATCTTGTGGGAATCTCTCCTCAAAGCCCTGGAAAGCTAAAGTATTCCTTTCCGCTTACTTTTGACTGCAGAAATCTGTAACAATTTTTTTTTTCCCCCAGGGGCCTAAAAAAGATTAAGTCATTTCCAGTTTTGGCGTTTCTAACCATTAAAATAATTTTTTAAAACATTTAAAGAGCAATTTTTTCTAACTTTTGTTTCCTACAAATGCATTTATTATTGAGGGGAAAATTCTAGCTTTGTACGATGTTAAAATTGATATCAAGTAGCCAAAGATCAATTATCAAATTAAAAAAATATCTGAACTGGTAGCTTTCTCTGAGCTTGAGGCCGAGGCCAAATGGTTCTTCTGCTTCCTCTAATTCTTCAGTGTTCTTCTCACTCTTCCTCCTTACTTCCCCACTATTCTCCCTTGATGCCACTTCACCTACATTGTTGTTGTTAGGTGCTGTCGAGTCAGTTCCAATTCATAGCAACCCTATATACAACATTTTTCACTGACCATCTACTTTACCAAGCATAATGTCCTTCTCCAGGGACTGGTCCTTCCTGATCATGTGTCCAGAATACATGAGAGCATTCTGTCTGTACTTCTTCCAAGATATACTTCTTCTAGCAGTCTATACCTGTTACGGCTGAGTCGATTCTGACTCACAGCGACCCTGTAAAACAAACTGCTCCATAGAGTTTCCAAGGGGCACCTGGTGGATTTGAACTGCCAGCCTTTTGGTTAGCAGCCATAGCTCTTAAGCACTACACCACAAGGGTATATTCAATATTCTTTACCACCACCATAACTCAAATGCATTAATTCTTCTTCAGTCTTCCTTATTCTTTGTCCAGCTTTCTCATGCATATGAGGTGATTGAAAATACCATGGCTTGGATCAGGTGCACCTTAGTCCTCAAAGTGATATCTTTGATTTTTTAACGTTTTAAAGTGGTCTTTTGCAGCAGATTTGCCCAATGCAGTGTGTCTTTTGATTTCTTGACTGCTGCTTCCTTGGGTGTTGATTGTGAATCCAAGTAAAATGAAATCCTTGACAACTTCAGTAGTTTCTGTATTTATCAAGATACTGCTTATTGGTCCAGCTGTGAGGATTTTTGTTTTATGTTGTGATGTAATCCTTACTCAAGGCTGTAGTCCTCATCAGTAAGTACTTCAAGTTCTCTTTCAACAAGCAGGGTTGTGTCATTTGCAGTCATAAGTATGTAACTTATGATACCACCCACAACTTGTTCAGAAGGTAAGGAGTACTGAGCCAGGAGACTTATCTGACCGGGTCATTGTCCAAACTTTGAAGGGGCTTGTGAGGAGCAGACAGTAAGGAAGTCAATTCTTTGACTTGGTGGATGACTAGAGGAGACGAGATAGCAGGTAACAGCCTTACTCCTCACCCCCACATCCCCATTAAGCCTCTGTTAATTCTGAGAGAATAGGCTCCAGAAGCTGAAGTGGAGTCGGTAAGAGAGGCTGAAGGGAGCCTGCCTTCTCTTCATTTCTTCTCCTGCACATTAACATAGGTGATGAAGAGAAAATTCCTAAATGGGATGGCACTCTTCCTTTAATATCATGTTTTCCTATATCATGAGTATTATGTAACCTACAGCCTCTGGATGTCTGGGTGGTATGTTATTCTGGGTTTTTGCTTTTTTCATTTGTAATTCCATCCTTACAAATGTTGTTATTATTATTATGTGCTGTCGAGTCAGTTCCTACTCATAGTGGCCATATAGAACAGAGTAGAGTTGCCCCATAGGGTTTCCAAGGAGCGGCTGGTGAATTTGAACTGCCAGCCTTTTGGTTGGTAGCCCAGCTCTTAACCATTGTGTCACCAGGGCTCCAAACATAAGCACATTCATTTTTCAATTGTATATGATAAATAGTGATAAGATAACTGTATTGGCAGTTTATTTGATTCATTCATGTTGTGGTGTTGTTAGGTGCTGTTGAGTCAGTTTCAATTCATAGCAATCCTATGTACAGCAGAGTGAAACACTGCCTGGTCCTGCACCATCCTTGCAATTATTATGCTTGAGCCCATTGTTACAGCCACTGTGTCAATCCATCTCATTGAAGGTCTTCCTCTTTTTTTGCCAACCCTCTACCTTACCAAGCATGATGTCCTTCTCCAGGGACTGATCCCTCCTGAAAACATGTCCAAAATATGTGAGACAAAGTCTCACTATGCTTGCTTCTAAGGAGCATTCTGGTTGTACTTCTTCCAAGACAGTTTTGTTCATTCTTTTGGCAGTCCATGGTATATCCAATATTCTTCACCAACAATGCAATTCAAAGGCATCAATTCTTTGGTCTTCCTTATTCATTGCCCAGCTTTTGCATATATATGAGGCAATTGAAAACACCATGGCTTGGGTCAGGCTCAATTTAGCCTACAAGGTGACACCTTTGCCTTTTAACACTTTACGGGCCTTTTGCAGCAGATTTGCCCGATGCAACATGTCTTTTGATTTCTTGACTGCTGCTTCATGGGTGTTGATTGTGGATCCAAATAAGATGAAATCCTTGACAACTTCAATCTTCTCTCCGTTAATTATTATGTTGCTTATTGGTCAAATTGTGAGGATTTTTGTTTTCTTTATGTTGAGGTGTAATCCATACTGAAGGCTGTGGTCTCTGATCTTTCATCAGTAAGTACTTCAGATCCTCTTTACTTTCAGTAAGCAAGGTTGTCTCATCTGCATAATGTAGGTTATTAATGAGGCTTCCTCCAATCCTGAAGCTGCATTCTTCTTTGTATAGTCTACCTTGTTGTATTATTTGCTCAGGATACAGATTGAATAAGTGTGGTGAAGGGATACAACCCCGATGTACCTTACCTGAATTTAAACCACTCAGTATCCCATTGTTCTGTCCAAACAACTGCCTTTTGATCTACGTACAGGTTCCTCATGAGTACGATCAAGTGTTCTGGAATTCTCATTATTTGCAATGTTATCCATAATTTGTTATGATCTACACAGTTTCGTGCCTTTGCATAGTCAATAAAACATAAGTAAACATCTTTCTGGTATTCTGTGCCTTCAGCCAGAATCCGTCTGACATCAGCAATGATATCCCTGGTTCCATATCCTCTTCCAAATCCAACTTGAATTTCTGGCAGTTCCTGTTGGTATACTGCTGCAGCTGCTTTTGAATGATCTTAAGCAAAATTTTACTTGCACATAATATTAATGATATTGTCCAATAATTTCTAGGTTTGGTTGAATCACCTTTCTTGGGAGTAGGCATAAATATGAATCTCTTCCAGTCAGTTGGCCAGGTAGCTGTCTTCCAGAATTCTTGGCATAGACAAAATAGCAGCAGATTCATTCATAGCTAGAAGGAAATCAGTGGCAAAACTCCTTAGGCTTTAAGAATGGAACTTATAGTATACTGTTAACCCATACTGATCACAAACTAAAACATAGTTTTAATAATGTTTGATGATGGCTGATTTTACCTGACGTGGTTACAGTAGGGATGATACGTTCTTTTTATCTCATGTGAAAGGGCATATTATTCTGATGAGAGTAAGGTTATCCTGTGTTTAGTATGGCTGTTTTTTAACTAGCAAAGCTCTAATACACATCTCATCTTATATGAACCCCAAAGCAGCTTGGTGAAATTGGCAGGGTAGATATTAATACCTCCTTCAGAAAAGAAAATTGAGGCTCAGAGAATCCAGGGCCATGCCAGAGTTGCATGGAAGTTGAAAGAACTGGGACATTCAATGAGGTGTCTTGATCCTATTTAAATATTGTTCATCGTGTTGAATGGACCTTTTCTATATGCATTGGTCCTCAAACTTCCATGACATTACAGATCACCTAGGAGCTGATTAAATATGCAAAAACCTGAGCTCAACTGAATTGGGAATTCCATGGCTCGGGCCAGAGATGACCATTTTTAACTAGGCAGGTGACTAAGGGCTGTGACTCACGCTGTCTGCAACTAGAACCTCTGAGGAGCTTCTAGAAACTAATATGCACAGTCCCCACCCCCAGAGATTCTGATGTTTTTTGCCCGATGGCTCATGCTGATATTTTCTGAAACCTCCCCAGGTTTCTGCATTCAGGAATGGCTTACAGGATGTGTTACACTGCCTGATGCTTCTGACCTTGAGGGGGGTCACCGCCTTCTTAGTCTTTGCTACCTCGGTGAACCCCACATGGATCCTGAGAACGCACCCTAAGAGGAAGCTCATAATAAATACAATTCTAGCAAAATGTATCTTTTAAAAGATTTGATCCCCTTTCCACATGGGGCATTCTTTTAGTGATGCTCACCAAAGGAGAGGATTTGTATGCCCACAGTATTCTTTTTTTTTTTCCTTTAAAAAAAATTTTAAAATTTTTATTGTGTTTTAAGTGAAAGTTTACAAATAAGGTCAGTCTTCGATAAAAAATTTTATGTACACCTTGCTATATACTCCTAGTTGCTCTTCCCCTAATGAGACAGCACACTCCTTCTCTCCACCCTGTATTCCGTTTCCATCAGCCAGCTTCTGTCCTCTGCCCTCTCATCTCCCCTCCAGACAGAAGCTGCCCACATAGTCTTATGTGTTTACTTGAGCCAAGAAGCTCACTCCTCACCAGTATCATTTTCCCCAGAGTCTTCTTTAGTGCTTTACTTTTATTCTTTCTCAATATCAGTAAAAAAAAAAAAAAAATTGGTAATTGTCTGACAATTCAGTGGATTTAGGCACCCTAAATGATCCTCCTACAGTAAACAATTTAGAATGATGGATAAACAATTTTAAAAATCTACTTGAGTACAAAGGTGAGGTGTCAAATTTTGAGGGGAATATTAAGAAGCCATATACTATGGGAAACTGGGGACTTAGAGAGCTAAGTTGAGCACTAAAACCAGCTTTTCAAATAAAGGAGTGGTCTTGGCTGCACATTTGATGCAGCTGAAGAAGGTTGGAAATGAAAGCATTAGCAAGCAGGTAGAACAAACAATACAGTTATACATTATTGGTGAGAGAGTATAAATCAATACAACTATTTTGGGAAACTATTTAGCATTACACAATAAACCTGAAGATGTGCAAACCTATAATCCAACAATTTTGCACCAGGAAATATTTTCAAGAATGTTTTTAGTAGGATTTTTTTAATACCAGAATGTTGAAAACAACCCAGATATCCATGAACAATAACCAAAAAAAAAAAACCAGACCCACTGCCGTTGAGTCAATTCTCACTCATAGCAACCCTATAGGACAGAGTAGAACTGCCCCATAGAGTTTCCAAGGAGCACCTGGCGGATTCGAACTGCCAACCTCTTGGTTAGCAGCCATAGCACTTAACCACTGCGCTACCAGGGTTTCCCCATAGAATGGGTGAATAAATTGTGGTATATTCATACAATAGAGTACAACAGTGAAAATGAATACAGCTACAAAAAAAAATTATGGATGATTTCAGGAACATAAAGGGGAGCAGAAAAAGCAAGTACAGAAGAGGGTGACAGGTGGATAATGTTTTGAAGAAGGTGAGGAAGTGAACCATGATTTTACCTGGAGGAGTAGCATTCCAAAGAGAAGGAATAGCAAGTGCAAAAGCACTGAGGTATTCCCGGCTCTGGTGTTTTTGAGGAAGAGCAAGGAGGCAGAGTACTTAGAACAGAGTAAGAGAGAGTATATAGGAGATGAGGTCAGAGAGGTGAGAGGTGGGGTAAACTGTTTCATGCCTTGTAGGCCATTGTACAGACTGTATTTAGCCTGAGTAATTTGAGAACTCACTGAAGATATTTGAGAAGGTGGTGTGATCTCACGTATGCTTAAGGGAATCACTGGCAGCTTGGTTGATAATGGACTGAGAGAACAAGGGAGAACTGGTTGGGAAGTCATTGCAATAATTCAGATGAGAGATGATGGTGACGTTGGTAGCAATGGAAGCAGAAATGGTTAGTATCTGTTATGTTTTGAAGCTAGATTTAACGGAATTTGCTGACATACTGGATGCGACCACTGAGAGGAAGAGAGAGTCAATGATGGCTCCAAACTTCTTTTGCTTGCATAACAGGAAGAATGGAGTTGCCACTGAGATAAAGAAGACTATGGGAGAAGCAGGTTTGGGGAAGAAAGTTCAATTTTGAACATGTTGAGTTCGAGATGCTATTATGCATCCAGGTGGATCTGTTGCATAGACATTTAGCTATGAGTCTTGTGTTTGGGGTGAAGTAATTCAACATTCATTTACACACAGTTCTGAATTCTCCAAAATAAAACTTTAGTTAATATGTGTTCCTTTGGGGAGGACAAGACGTTCTCTTTGCTGCAGAGGTCTACACTTGCTGTTGACCTGCACGCTTTTTGTTAATCATTGCTGAGGCAGCAATCCGTGGTGATTGATTATACGTACTCCATGTCATTGTTTACCTGGCAGAGCAAACAGATGCTCAAGTAAGTCTCCTAGCTTTATGAATGATGGCAGCAGGGCATCCCACCTTCCCCCCCTCCGCCCCCGTTTTGATGGATAGAACTGATGCTAATACCACATTTAAGGGGCTAAAAATAAAGTAGGCAAGTTCTCAAGAATCTCATGCTTATCTGTGGGGACTGGATAAGGCAAAATATTAGTCTCTGCAATAACTTATTTTGCAATCGCATAGTACTTTGTTAAGGAATTTACAATCCAATGTAATTTATATGGAATTTCTGAGTTTGTTCCAAAGTCACATTCCTACTTTCACCTCAATTTACAATTTGCAAAACTGGAGAGAAGGCTTTTTTCTTTTTTTGAACAAAGATTGGAAATTCTTTGTAATATCTTTTATTCTACCTTAGAAACCTGAGGTCATTAGCCTTTAATTCTAAATTTGCCTTTGATTTCTTGTCAGAAAATAATAGAATTTAGGAAATCTTAGCTTTGTACATAATTCTTACTAAGATACCTAAATTATCAAGGTCACTGGGGTACAAGGCTTTGCTGAAGCAATATGACGTTTCAGTTCACTCAGAAGAGGAAGTGGTATTTGGTGCCAGCTGCAGAGCGTGCTACTCCAACTGTGATGAACGGGTGGAAGGGCGTGTGTAACTGGGCAACACGGAGTGGGCATTGAAGGCAGCAAGAAAGCAGAAAGCTGGATGTTTTCTGTTTTCACCATCACCAACACATACTCAGCTCTTTCCATAGCTAGCTTCACATCTCTCCCGTCTGAGAGGCCTTCTGTCCTTTAAGTTTTCAGTCCCACAGACTGAGGTTTCCTGAGCCAAGAAAGCTAAAGTATGGGGGTATCTGTCTTAGAAAGGGGGTTTATCCATGGCAGAAGGACAACACCAGGCAGGGAAATTCTGATGTGGGACACGGACTTCCACGCAGAGCAAAAGCTTTCCCATGTCTCCGGGTCTTTCCCTGCACTAGGTGGACAATGTTGAGGGGAGACCTTGGAGTAAGGTGCCTGCTTATTCAAAATCACAGAGCTGGCCTAAGCAGGACATGTACAGTGTGTTTTCACAAGGCTGTAGCTGGGGAATTATCTTAGTGAGGCTGTTGGTAGTAGTTGAATGATTTAGTGTTAAAAGGAATCATGATTCAGTTTTGGAAGCCATGAATGCATTTCTCTATGGCCAGCTGTGGCCATGCTCTCATGTGACCAGGGATTCTCAAGCCTTGGGGATGAGTAATGAATTACCTGGCTTACAGATAATTTCAATTTTTTTTTTTAAATATTATAGTTTTGGTGAAAGTTTACGCAGCAAATTAGTTCCTCATTTAACAATGTCTATACATAAAAAAATTTTTTTTAATACATATTGTTCAGTGACATTTTTTATTTGTTACATTTTTCACAATGTGTCAACATTCTCATTATTTCCATTCTGCTTGTTCTGTTTCCACTAATCTAACTTCCTTGCCCCTCCCTCTTACCATCTCATCTTTGCTTTAGAGTAAAATGTTGACCGTTTGGTCTCATATGGATCATTTTTTAAAGGAGCACAGTAGTCACATGTGATATTGTTTATTTTATGAGCCAATCTTTTATTTAGCTGAAAGGTGACCTCCAGGAGTGGTTTTAGTTCAAAGTTGAAAGGATAACTCAAGACAATAGTTGAAGGAGTTTTTTCTAGTCTCTACTAGCCCAGTAAGTCTGGACTTTTTTAAGTATTTGAGTTTTGTTCTACATTTTTCTCCCATTCTATCTGGGACCATCTGTTGTGTCCCTGGTCAGAATGGTTGGTAGTGGTATCCAGGCACCATCTAGTTCTTCTGGTCTCAGTATAGATGAGGCCATGGTTTGGGTAGGCTATTACCATATTTTTACACAAATAATGCACTCCTTCTATGTTTGTTTGCCAGCCGCTCCCTCCCTCCAGCGAGATATTTTCATAAGCACTGCTATGCCAATTTTTATTTCTTTTACATGTTGCTGTGAAAAAAAATTAGTATAGTGCACTTACAAAAATACCTTGAGGGGGGAGGGAATGGTTGGCAAACAAACATAGAAGGTATGTGCTATTTGCGTAAAAATACAGTAGTCCTATAAACTGTTTGCTTCTTTGAGTCTTCAGTTTCCTTCTTTCTCATTTGCTCCAGACCAATAGCTGTATCTTTACAGTTACAGTTTTTTTTGTTTGTTTTGTTTTTAAACAGCTTTATTGAGATGTAAAGGAGCCCTGATGGTGCTGTGGTTAAGATATGGAAACCTTGGTGGTGTAATGGTTAAGTGCTGCTAACCAAAGGGTCTGTAGTTCAAATCTGCCTGGTGTTCCTTGAAAACTCTATGGGGGCAGTTCTACTCTGTCACAATGTGTAGGAATCAACTTGATGGCAATGGGTTATGGATTTTAAGGTTTATTGCGATATATAATTCATGTGCTATAAAATTCACTCATTTAATGTATACAGTCCTGCAGTTTTTAGTATTCACAGAGTTATGCAACGATCATCACAATCTAATTTTAAGATATTTTCATCACTTCAAAAGGAAACGCCATACCCATTAGCAGTCACTTTCTAGTCTTCCCCTATCCTCTAGCCTTAAGCAACCACTAATATAATTTCTGTCTGTATAGATTTGCCTATTCTGGATTTCATATAAATTATACAATCCGTGGACTTTTGTGACTAGCTTCTTTCACTTAGTATTTAATGTTTTCAAGGTTCATCCCTGTTAGAGTATATATCCTTACTTCTTTCCTTTTTATTTCTGAATGATATTTCATTGTATGAATAGATCACATTTTATTTGTTCATCAGTTGATGGACATTTGGGTGGTTTTCACTTTTTTGTCTATTATGAGGAATGCTGCTATAAATACTTGTGAACAAATTTTTGCACTCATTTGTGTTTTTGTTTCTTTTGGATATATACCACAAGTAGAATTTCTGGATTATACAGTAACTTCATGTTTAACTTTTTGAGAAACTGCCAAAGAGCTATACCATTTCACATTCCCACCAGCAACATACAAGGGTTCCAATTTCTCCACATGCTTTCCAACATTTGTTATTGTCTGCCTTTTGATTATAGCCATCTCTTGGTTGTGAAGTGGTATCTCATGTGGTTTTGATTTGCGTTTCCCTAATGGCTGATGATATTGAGCATTTTTTAATATACTTTCATTTGTATATCTTCTTTGGGGAAATATCTATTCAAATCCTTTGCCTGTTTTTAAAATTGGGGTATTTATCTTTTTATTATTGAGTTATAAGAGTTTTATATAGAGATACGAACTTTATATCTAGATACAAACTTTTTATCAGATATATGATTTGCAAATATTTTCTCCCATTTTGTGGGTTGTCTTTTCATATATGGTACAGGAATTGATCAAATTTATTTTATATAGAGGTCATTTTTTAGTTACTAGTATTCATAGAAATGCAGAATTAGTATTTACGCATGTGTGGTATGGTACCGCATGTAACAGTTCACTTATTCTCCCTTCCCTACTCCACCTTCAGTTCCCCAATGTACTGTTACGGACCTCAAAGATTGGTTCTGCAGGACACAAACTCATTGAGAACATTTTGCCTTGGTCAGAGCACAACCACTTTCCATTTTTCATATGTCAGTCTACAAGTTAGAAGATCTTGGAATGCATCACAGTATTTTAGGCTTAGCTATCACATTTATGTTGATAATTCCCAAACCAGTGTGTCATTCACTCCCCTGGTGTTATGCTCTGTAGATCTAATTGTTCACTTGCTAATTATACCTAAATGTCTTAATATTACTTCTAAGTCAATGTATGCTAGTCTGCCCTCATCAGCTAACTTGTCAATGACTTGGAGTCATCTTTGACTCAGTTCTCTGGGTTACATTCCCTTACATCTAGACAATCTCCAAGTCCTGTCAGTATTTCCTTGGAAATATCTCATAGCCATCCTTTCCATTAAGTTCTCACTGCCACCCTCCTACATCATTTTACTTCATAAACTTACTCAGTGATGTTTCTGACTCATTCACCCCATACCCCTTCCAGTTAGGCTTCTGTCCACTGCCACATTCACCTCTTTAATCACAACTTTTATTGTATCACTACCAACTGAAAAATTTTCTAAGGCTCTCTATTTCTTGCCATATCAAATAGAAGTCTTATAAAGTCTCCTTACTCTGAAACTGCCGTATAGTGTTCCGCTATTTTCCAACATACCCCCTTTATCAAGACACCATTCCATGGGTTTGCTGTGTCCATTCTAATTGTCACTCATTGTATCCCCATCATCTGAAATCTCTTCTATATCCCTTTACCCTTTCACATTCTATACCACCTGTTTTTAGAAGCCCAGCTCAAATCCTATCTGCTTCAGTAAATCCTGCTTGACAAATCCAGTCTTCGTAGTTTCATTTTCTGAGCAAACTAAAGCAGTTACTCTATGTTATTCATAATAGTCCTGTTTTATAGGGTTCTCTGATTGTTTTCTTGTTTGTTAGTCATTTCTTTTCAATAAGGCTGTAATTTTTTTAAGGGCAGGAACCAGGTCCTACCTATAATTCTATGTAGTACCTTACATAGAGCTCAATGTTGGGTAGGTGCTCAATGAAGATGTGTTGGCTAATTGCTTGGTGTACTAATTTAAACAAGAGACAATCCAATGTAGGTCTGTATAAATGTAGCCAGGAATCTAATTAGACGGGACTGTACTGTAACCGTTCATCATTTAACCTCTTTGACAGTGACTGGGTATTTAAAATGAGCCTCCTGTTTTCAGTACCCAAGCCGAGCACACTTTAATCGTTTCAGTGTGTTAATAGTGACTTTCTTGGTAAAGAGGGTATGAATACCGCAAGTATCTATGTGACACCTGAAATTCCAGATATTTTCAGATGCCTGGATGCTTGACATGACGTAGATAAAACAAATGGGTGACTAGCAGCATTTTAAATTTTTCTTTTTGAAGACAGAACCATTATTCACCTAATTTATGAGTGCACAAATCCACATGAATTTTTTACTTAGTATTACCACCAGGTGTCAGTATTTACCACACTATAATAACTATCCTGAAGAAGCCCTTATTACAAACCTATATATGTGACTGTTCCCGCCTCTCTCTTCCCTCCCTTTTTTGTTCCTTCCTGCTACTTTTTTTATGGGGGGGGGGCTACAACTGTCAGCCTATCAATCAATCATCTATTGATCTATCATCTATTTGTCTATAATCTATGTATCTATTTTTAATCTAGCTAACTATCGAAAGATATACTATGGTAAAGGATATATTTTGAAGAAAATAACATGATAAAGAGTTTAAATACTTACATATACAGATGTGAAAATAACACTAAAATCTTCTATAAACTTTGGTCTGGAATTCAGTAGTTTTGGTACTGAAGCAATATTTTGCAGCTATTATTTCAGTGTATACTTTCAACTGTCAGCGTCTTGTTTTTTGGAACTTTTATTAAATTCTTGTTATTTCTGGAATTCTTATTGGAAGAGAATCAACAACATATTGAGATAATTATTCAATATTTGATTTTTAGAGAGATTCTAGGATGATTAAGAAGTGAATTAACTACTAGAGACCCATCCAAACAGAATTTTTTTTCCACGAACAGTTACCAATGAGTCTCATGCCTTCTTGACCGTTAATGCACACCTTCTCTGATCCTTCACTTCACACTTACTGCAGTGAATTTTCTTCTCTAAACATGACTGCAACCAGCCTTTGGTGAAATGTTGGTTCCCTACCCAGCAACCATTTTTCTTCTTCCTTCCTATCTGAATCCTGATTTTGATTAGGTGCCTACCACATCCCCAGCCTTAGATCATAGGGGAAACTGATCCCACTCAAGCTTTTTGCATGGGCCTGAGTGGTCTAAAAAAAATACCATTTCCTTTGCTAAAAATTAGCTCAGAAATAGCTATGCAGTGCCAGTGAGGGAACGTTTCTCAGAGGCTTCAAGGAAAAGTTTTCCTCACTCATGAGTGAGCTATAAGGAGAAATGCTGGATAGAGCTCTGCAAATCCATTGTAATTTCTGAAAAACAAAGGCAAAATATTTTTGTGATTCTGAATCCAGTTGAAGGGTTGATGTAGACATGGCAGAGTGGGGTAGGGGCAGGTCTTTCTACTTAAATTTTCATAGACATCTTCCAAAGGCAAATTTCAATCACATAGAAAGCACATTTTAGAGAACGAAATCAACATAGAGAAAAACAGGGCTCTGTGTGTGTGTGTGTGTGTGTGAGAGAGAGAGAGAGAGAAGGAGAGAGAGATTGAGAGGAGAGATTGGGAGAGAGAGAGCCCTGATCCATGATGTCATCCTTTGTGCCTTAGATCCACTTACCCTGGCATTTTTATAAACAAATGAGTCAATAAATTTCTCTTTCTTTCTTAAATAATTATAACCCAGTGAAATAGGAGCTTTGATGGGAGAAGCCTTCTTAGGCAGTTGGAAAAATGCCTAGAAACTTGGAAAGCAGCAAGGACACGGCCATTTGAAAAAGTTTAAAATGGCTCCTCTTGGAGTGAGGATTGTGGAAAGAGTGGGAGGAAGTGAGGCTGGAGAAGTAAGAATGCAACTGCCTCTGGGAATAGAAATTTCATTGTTATTCACCTCTTTTCTGGGTTGAAACACAAAATTCAGAGCCTCTGTGAAATTCTTAAAGATTTCTGTGAATCCTGCACTGCTGGGAAAAAAAAAATAAATTGGACTTCATAGAAATTAAAAACCTCCCTTCAAAAGACACCGTTGAGAGAATGAAAAGACAACCCACATACTGCAAGAAAATATTTGCAAATTATATATCTGATAAAGGACTTTTATCCAAGATACATAAAGAACAAAACCTCATTTCCTAAGAACTTGGACTAATTTGAGATTAGGTTACAAGTGTAATTTGTTTTTCCTTTTCCAGTTCAATAGAGAAAACTTTTTTTTTTTTTAACTTGTACTAGCAGACCCCAGTATATTAATACATAAAGTCACATGTCCGAATACAGTTAAATTCAAATTTCTCTTCAGGGTTTTGAAATCTTTCTTGTTGCACGAACCTGGCTTTCCAGCCCATCTACCACTGCTCTCCTAAATTGACCCTGAGCTCTAAAGAACCTAGCCCTACTACTAATCCCTTAATATAGCCAGCATTTTCCCCCTTAACTCTCCTCTCAGTACTCAACCATCATCTTCCTTCTGAAGCCTCAGTGCTCTTCGGTCAGATATCTGATACTGTTTTGCATGTGTTCCTCTTACATCTTATACTGCAATGGTTTAAGGGCTTATTTTAGCTCTCTTTTTTTTTTTTACTACTAGTACAAACCCTTGAGGACAAGAACTGTGCCTTTTTCATCTTTCTGTTTTGTGGATAATGAAGCTCAATCTGTTGAATGAATTGTTTGCCTTCCAATTTATTTAATATTTTATTAGGTGACCTTGGGCCTGGGCACATATTTTATCCAGATATGAAAACTGTGGTTGCATTTTTAAGAAGGGATTTCTTTATTTCAAATAGAGGTAAAAGAAGGCTCAGAACAGGGCTTTTGAAGCTTGAAATGCTTAAAGATTTCTGTGAATCTATTGACTTGTGGAAAATACTATATATTTTACAGAAAAGTAAACTCTAAAATTGAAGTGCCCAAAACTAAATCAACCAAAGAGACATTGGCGTTAGTATAACTACACTAGTCAATTTCTTTCTTTGGGTCTCAATTTCTTTATCTATTAATGTTTGTAATTGGATACTCAGTGAGTGATTACATTTCTGCGAGAGTTTTTAGTTTGTGAGACATTCAGAGATGTTTCCTGAATGGCAAATATTTGTCAGAAATCACTTCTGAATTATGGAGCGAAGTGTCCTTGGCTAGGTAGGGTTGGGATACTTAGGAATCACCAGGAAGTCTCCCTTAGCAAGAATACAGGGAGCAAACAGCCCCAGTCTCTGGGAAGCAAGGGATGATGGAATTCTGTGGTGTTTGAAGGTTTAAGAGGAACAGCTTTTGACCCCTAGTGTAGGTGTGTGGGAAACCCTGGTGGCGTGGTGGTTAAGTGCTACAGCTGCTAACCAAAGGGTTGGCAGTTCGAATCTGCCAGGTGCTCCTTGGAAACTCTCTGGGGCAGTCCTACTCTGTCCTATAGGGTTGCTATGAGTCGGAATCAACTCGACGGCACTGGGTTTTTTTTTTTTTTTTATTATTTTATAGGTGTGAGGGAGCCCTGGTGGTGCGGTCGTTAAGAGCTATGCCTGCTAACCAAAAGGATGGCAGTTTGAATCCACCAGCACTCCTTGGAGGCCCTATGGGCCAGTTCTACTGTGTCCTATAGGGTTGCTAGGAGTCAGAATTGATTCAAAGGCAATAGGTGCGTGAAGGAGCGCAGTGGTAAAGTGCTTGGCCTCTAACTGAAATGTTGGCAGTTGGAACCCACCAGGCGATCCTGGGAGAAAGGTGTGGCAATCTGTTTCCGTAAAGATTAAAGATTACAGCCTTGGAAACCCTAGGGGCAATTTTACTCTGTCCTATAGGGGTTTTTTTTATAGGGTTGCTGTGAATTGGAATAGAGTCTATGGCAATGGGTTTTATGGATATAAGTGTGTGTGTGGAGGCAGGTGGTGGTTCTGTGTCCACGAGGTACAAATATGAGAATCAGCTTTGACCCAGGACTCACAGGCCTGTTAGGACCGGAGAAGGTGGTTGTGTGCATGAACTAAAAGTGCCCAACACTGGCTTCCATCATATGCAGGTAGTCTCCAACTTATGATGTATTCAAGTTACCATGAAAGACACTGACAATATACCGTAGTACAAGCAGAATGCAGAGACTGGATATTGAAGTACTTTGTGGTTGGATTGCAGAAAGCTGTTAAGATTTCTGTTAAGATTCTGTGGTAGGAATTTGGTAACTAAAGGTCATAAATGATTGGGGAAAAAAATGGAGAGAGAGTGAGAGCAAGCCCAACACTAAAACGTTGGCCTTCAGATACTAAGTATAGCACTCAGTAGGAGCCTGGGTTTTGGCAGCCTCAGGGTAGCAAAGGAGCAGCAGCTTTCCTAGGACTGGCTAGGGAACAGTCATTATCAGCGACATCATGAGGCAGCAAAAAGCAGTCGCAGCCTGGCAGAATCAGACTTAAATATTCTTCTGTAGCAACTGTAAACCTACTAATCCTGTGCGGCATATTCTCCTTTTGGGACCTGAGTTGTTTTTTTTTTTTTAACAATCCTAGAGTAAGAAAGGAGGGTGAAAGCAAACTCTCAAAGGCTGATAATGCCGAGGACTTGAGCAATTAAGTAGGAAAATAAAAGATATTTGTGATGGTTAAGAATTGTGAGTCAACTTGGCTGAGCCATGTTTCTCAGTGTTTATATGTGATCACTCCCATGATGAAATCTGCTGCCAGTAGCCGATCAGTTGAAAGGGTGTTTCCTTGGGCGTGTGGCCTGCATCTGAATATAAGTGGATGTTCCGGCTTTTGCCCTCTCTGGATCCTGGAGTGGCCTCCAATTTGTCTGACTTCTAGTTCTTGGGACTTGAGATAGCAGTTTACCTGCTGATCTTGGGATTTGTTGATCTTCACATCTGGTGAGCAAGAGCCCTGCTCTCCAGCCTGCTGATCTTGGCTTCACCAGCCCCTACGACTACATGAATCAGGAGAAACCTCTATCCTGATCCACAAACTTGGGATGTTTCTGCCTCTACAATCACAGGAACTATTTCCTTGATATAAATCTCTCTTTTTTCTATATATACTTATATGCTTTACTGGTTTTGCTTCTCTAGAGAACCCAGCCCAAGATAGTATTTGACCATTTGTACCATGAGTTTGGGGAGCAGTCCATACTGTTTACAAATAAAACGAGGGGATTGCCTTATCCTCCTGAGTGGATGCTGCCAATATCTCTTAGGGTGGAACATTAAGACTCTCAGTCATTAACAGAAGAATGCGAGCTAATACCTGAAGATAAAATGATAAAATTAGAAAATCATCATTATTTAAGGTCCCCTCCCCCAAATTATGGATTCAAGAAAAGACTATCAAGGGGTAAAATGCTGTTAGGGAACAGGATATTCACATGGTATTAAAGTATTTTTACTCAGATTACTTTCTAAAGACAAAGTGGAAATGGAACATTTACAATGGAAAGGTTTAGAGACATCATCTTACTTAAGTAAACAAATTTAGCATCACCAAAATTGAAGCAAATTGACATTATGTACCTCAAATAATACTAGGCAGTAGAAACTAGACAACATCAGAGTCATGAATCTAATCATGAAAAAACAAATCAATCCAGACTGTGAGTAATTGTACAAGACAGGTAGCCTGAACACTTAAGAAATGAAATGTTTTGGAAGAAAAAATGGCAAGAGAATTACTTTAAAGGAAACTGAAAAGATATGATACACAAATGCATTATGTGAATCTTAATTGGATCCTGGATCAAAAATAAAAAGCTCCAAAGGGCATTTTGGGGACATTGGAGATTTGAATATGGGCTATATACTGGTTGATATTAAGTAATCAGTGTTAAATTTCTTGGATATAATAATGGTTTTGTAGTTATATAGGAAAATGTCCTAGTTCTTAGGTGATAACATGTTTTAAAATTTAGGGTAAAAGTCATGATGTCTACAACTTATTTCCAAATAGTTCAGCAAAAATAAGTATGTTAGGGGTGTGTGTGTGTGTATGAGAGAGATAAAACAAACATGGCAAAATGTTAACAACTGGTGAATCTAAGTGAAGGATATATGAGTATTCATTGTAATAGTCTTCAACACTTCTGTAGTTTTGAAATTTTCAGAGAAAAATTTGGGACAAAAGACATCATAATTTGCTTGTGTGTTTATTTTTCAATAAGTAGAACTGAACAAAGCCCAAATTTTGTTGGTTTACCTTTTTGTAACTAAAGCAGCTGTCTCTTTTATTGATTATAAGCTACCTATTTCCATCAACCTTGGTTGGCCAGAAATCATAGTATGAAGACAGCTTATAGACCTCAAATTTCTACTCTTTGCCTTACATATATATATATACAGTTGTTGTTGTTATTATTGTTTGAAGCCAAGGTGTAACATTACTTCTTGGATTCGATATTGTTTGTGGCATAAACTTTAGCATCACACTAATATTTTTGAGGCTATTTTCTTCATATATACATTGGTATAGACAATCGCTCAATGTTCCTTTTTTATGTAATAATTTAATGACACAGAGATACCTATTTCACTAAACCCTTTTATCTGAGAAGTATTATGCTTAAGTTCTTAAGATCTTAATATCATATAACAGAAGTGAGTATCTGCTATTTTTTATTTCCCAGAATGTACTCTTATCCAATTGGCAACAGTATCCAAAGTTTTCTTGGAGAAACGAGTGCTTTCCGACTCCAATTGGCAACAGTGTCCAAAGTTTTCTTGGAGAAACGAGTGCTTTCCGACTCATCAATGTGGTTACTGTGGGGCTGACTCTGCCCCCTGGTTCCTTTGGTGGACACGTAACCAAGGTCTGACTAGTTGAGCATCACACCTCCCATGGCCACAGCGACTGCTTTTGAGGTTGGCACATAAACAAATCAAGCCACTCAGTCAGCATATTGGAACTCTTGAGCAGAGAAGGTATCGAACCTCAGAGTTAATGCTGGTAGGATTTAAACTTAAAGCTGCTGGCTGTCACATTTATTACCATATAGAGTATGCATGATAGTGAACACCATACAGAAGAAGGCCAAACTAAGGGATGGAGGAAAGCAGAATTCTGATTACATCATATGAGTCCCTGGATCTAGCCATGCGCAGCTTGATTAGCATAATTTTTCAGCTATGTGGCTCAATAAATATTAATAATAGTAATAATTATTTTCCTTAAATCTGTTTGAATTCTTGTGATTTACTACTAAAGAAACTTGGTTAATACGATGGTATATGAAATAATCAAATCTAAAATTTGGCATTTCTGATCTTTCTAACCCTAATTATGATGAGAAGTCTCCTACTGAGAATATAAAATTATTACACAAAGAGGTGTGAGGCTGGGACAAGGATCAAAAAGGACCCAACTTACCCTTCAGTTTCCCAGACAGTACTTTTTTAAAGGCATAAAGAATGCTATAGTATGACAGAGGAAATAAGTAAAGCATCCTCATTTTAAGAGGAAATGCATTTTTGTTCAGAAATGAAAAGGGTCCTCTCTTTTACTGTCAACTTGTTTTTACAATTTTCTGTCTTGCTATATCTGAACTTTTGTACTTTGAGCATTTTTTTTTAATTAATCTTAATTTGTTTTTGCGATTTCCCTCTTTGAGTTGATATCAGGATATTCCGTTCTGTGACCTTGTGTTGTGCTGGTATCTGATATTATTGGTTTTCTGACCAAACAATTTCCTTTAGTATTTCTTGTAGCTTTGGTTTGGTTTTTGCAAATTCTCTAAGCTTGTGTTTATCTGTAAATATCTTAATTTCGCCTTCATATTTCAGAGAGAGTTTTCTTAATTTTGCCTTCATATTTCAGAGAGAGTTTTGCTGGATATATGATCCTTGGCTGGCAGTTTTTCTCCTTCAGTGCTCTGTATATGTCATCCCATTGCCTTCTTGCCTGAACTTTTGTACTTTATTATCGAATTTTCATTGGTAAACTTCTTTGGTATGCTGGCAAATTATCTACGTGAATTCAAATCACAGAAAATACATTTTCTTTTTTCATATCTTCTGTTCGAAACATAATTGACATTTGTATGTGCTGGTGTTTCAAAATTTTTAAGGCTTTGAGGTGGAGTCATATTTACCATCATCAACATATTCTCTGGGAGGAATATGCTTCCTTATTACATCATGATACTGGACAAACACAACAAATTGGTTTGGTTGATTCTTGCCTTTTATGTGACTCAAAAATTTAAAAAAAAGTCTAGTATGGTGACCTGCTGAAGGTATCGTTTGTATTTTGTTTTTGTTGCTTTTAGTAAGGGATGCTCTAGGAAGGCCCCTTAGTGGGCTTTCTAAGCATGTGAATTATCTTCCCTGGTGGAATAATCAGTGTTTAGAGGATTAAAGGGAGAAGCTGGTAGGTAAATTCTTACCCGGAAGATAATTTGCATCTGGGTTTTTTATGATTTTGGTTTGAGGAACTGGGGTTGTGATGGTGACTTCCAGGCTGAACCATCCCTCTACAGAGATCAGATATTTAAGGAAATGATTTTGTGTGCCCAATAATTCTTTTTAAGGCTCAGCTACTCTCTATAGGATTATGTTTCTTGAAGATGGTTCATACAACACCTGAATGCAAACCACCACAGGTCTTTGGGCCCCAACCCAGATGTAGTGAATTAGAATCTCTGAGAATGGGGCCAACAATCATCCCTTTAAAAGTAAGTACCTCAGTCGATTCTCATCTACACTGAAATCTGAGATGTACTGTTACAGACTGTATTAACTTTGAGTTTCATCAGCTTTGAGCTTTTGGGTAGGTGACAGTCTGGGGAATAAGCCCTAATACAATGTCTATGTCTTGCTTTGCTGGTCAGCTTCTTCCATATTCAATTTACATAACATTTGGGTGAAAGTTTAAAGATGCATGGGTATTTTGAAAAAGAATATGTTGATCTAATAAACTAAGGAAGATGGCTTAGAAAAGATTTTATGCATATTATAATTCAGGAACAACTCAGCAAATGACAAGCTATTATTTTAATTTCTCAAAATTATGTTCTCTGGATAATTAAATGTAAATATATATATTTGATATGTATATCAAAGCACAGCTGTCTCCCCTTGGTTTTTTAACGAATCAATTATGCCCATTTTAATTATCCCCTTTAATACACTGAACAGAGCCCTGGTGGCACAACGGCTAAGAGCTACAGTGACCTACAGTTGCCAACCAAAAGGTCGGCAGTTCAAATCCACTAGCTGCTCCTTGCTAACCCTATGTGGCAGTTCTACCCTTTCCTATAGGGTCACTATGAGTCAAAATGGACTCGATGGCAAGGGGTTTGGTTTTTTAGTACATTGAACAATTAAGGCATTCTGATCTTGGTACTAACAACTATATCAAAACACCTCAGACCCGTCTTATCTCTTCATTTACAAACTATGATTTATATAAAAATATAGCTATCTACTTGTCGGAAGTATCAAGGTAGAATAGCCATTCTCAAAGACAGTGGTTTTCGAGGAGAGCTTACATTAGAATCACCTGGGGAAATTTAAAAATATGATGGATGCCTGTATCCCACTGTAAGCCAGCTAAATGAGAATCTCTGAAGGGATTCTAAAATTCTTCAGGTGATTCTCCTAAAGCCAAGGCTGGGAACCATTCCTCTGGGCACTTCCCAATGTCTCAATAAATGAATCTCAAACTGACTCAGTAAATGAAGTTCAGCAAACTACAACAATCAGTGGAGAGATCGCCTGAAGGCAATGCAGTTTGCTCATTTATAGTCTATCATCTTTAAGTAAGCCAGGTGAGAAAAATAAGGGTGCAGAACTAGGTCAGGATTCTAATGCCCCCAGTAATTTTTTTTTTCCCTTCAATTTCCCTTTTTATAATGTCGTGATTATATCAAGGGGCATATGTAAGAAACAGATCTATAATATGTATTCGTCTTTAGTTAGAAGATTCTTAGGAGCAAATTCTTTCTGGTCTTCGTATTAGGAATACTAAATGTTTAATAGACTCATGAATTATGCAACTAATCAAGTTTTATTTAATGAGGTACTAGAAAGTTTGGAGGCAAATTTGTTCTCCATGAGCAGGTGTAATAGGAATTGTTCCTGTATCAATTTTTCCATTTTAATCTTTGTTTTTCCTTTTTCTTTCTCACGTTACAATTTATCACTTTGATCTATATTTTGCATCCATTAAACCATCATAAAACTGTTTAGGAACAAGGCTAGCTGTAAATAACATAAAAAATTGTAGCTAATGGCCCCATGATTAAATACTGCACTACAAAAGATGGCTTTTTGCTAGTCAACTAAATTCCTCAATGTAGGCAAATTTGAAAAGCATCAAAGCCAACCTAACACGTACCTTGGGCACTCGACATTAATTCTGATGCTGAAATAAAAATATACACGTGTTCCTCACTTATCGACTATCTCATTATCTGACATTTCACGTTTATAACAATAGTAAAAAAATCTACTATTGGACAATTTTGTGCATTAACTATGTACGTTTGGCAGTAAGGAACACCAAGATGTGAGGTGAGAGTAACACTGGCTGTGATGCTTAAGGTTATGTGTCTACTTGGCTGTGCCATGATTCTCAGTGGTTTGGCAGTTATGTAATGATCTGGTCATCCTCCATTTTGTGATTTGATGTGGTCATCCTCCGTTTTTTCATAACACTGATTTTTCACATGATGACTTGATCTTTGGAATATAACTATGCTGATAAAGTGAGGAGTGGGTGTATAATATATGAGGAATACCCCAGCACACATCAAAACAGTGTTGTTATGACACTCAACATATTTACCACTGATGTAGAAAAAGGAGAATAAAGGAGGGCTCAGGGACAGGAAAGATACAGTCTTCATTTGAGAAGGAAGAAGGCAAAAATCATAAAGAGGTGAAACTTCTACTTGGGGAGCATACCTAAATTAAGTTTTAACAAGAAGTTGATGTAAAGATACAGGAAGTAAAGAAATCTTTCCATCAAGGGAAAAATGGAAATCTAGGTTAAGTTAGATTTTTTTTTCTAAATAATACAGATGGAAGATATTCTAAGATTTTTTTTTTTTTCACAAAGTAGTGGTCAGTCAATTAAATCTCTAGTATTCCACAAACTAATAAGAAAGATGCCTGACTTGCAAGCAGGCCTCTTGAAGAAAAGATTCTAGAGTCCGATTATTATAAAAAGCAAAATTATCAGGTGCATACTAAATTGCACTGATAGACTCTGAAAAAGATGTTTTAAACATAATTTATAATCACTGTAATAGATGAATAGTCCAATAAACAAATGATGTTTGCGTAAATTATTTTTCTTGGAAAACTATGAATAGTAACCTATACTGATAGATTCATTTACATATGTAATTTGAGACACAGGTTTCCTCTTAGCTATGATCACCTTTTATTAAAGTATTTGCCCTCTGACTGATACACAGGCAAGAACCCTGTTTAAACGTTAAAAGAAAGTCTGGTTTTACATATGTATATAAATTCTTAGTCTGGTATTCAATTTATACTGGCTACATAACAAAATATCTTCGATATTTTATACAACACATTTCTTCTGGTTGAAGACATTGAGAAAGTTTTACTATATCTGTGGTTTGTGTAGTTATTACAAAAGTTGTATACAAAACCTTGCAAATATGCAAAAATTGCAAAATACACTGACAGCTAATGCTCTGAAAACACTTTATTACACAAATTACATTCAGATTCTGAAAATAGTGTTCTAACAGTGTAACCATCTAAAAATAAGACATCCCAAAAACACACCAACTGAAGAAAACTAAAAAAAGAATTTAAATAGAGACTTTTTTCTTTTTCTCATTGCAATATAATGTTAGTGATTTTAAAAAAATAGAAGGCGATTTAGCAGCTTTATCGTCATGTAGCACAAAGTTTCTCTTTACTGCCACAGGCTGAGAATGCTGAACAGGAAAGGCACCAAAGAAAGACATTGGCAATGGAAGTGCTATGGAGAAATACTGTGTTCAAGCAGAGAGTGGGGTTATTTACATCCACAGAAAAGTCTCAAAAATGTAAATGAGCAAACATTCCATCATTTAAATTAGTACTGTGATGGAAGAAGAGGACTGTTTCTCTATTCTATGTTCATATAAAGAAAATGGCACTGTTATGAACTTTCAGGAAACTCCTCAACTAGAAACAGAAGCCAACCAAACCAAAAGAAAGTAAATAAAATGTGTACAGTCCCACATAGACTAGTTCAGTTTACAATTAAATACACAAAACTTTAAACGTGCTAAAGGGAAGGAATCTGGCATACTTGGTAAAATCTCGCTCAACCTAAATCAAAGCCTGGTTTTCAGGAGGAGGAAGGTGCCGGCATGGGCAGAGGTGCAGAATACTCCTCTTCTGATTCACTTCCGTCATCCTCGTCTTTCTCTTGGTCACTTCCCTCAGTGCTAAGGCGATCAAACCCTTTTCGACTGTAACCCTTGCGGCTTGCGAAGAAATTTCCAAGGTTTAAGCCTCCAGTTCCTTTTCCTAAGTGAAGCAAACAACAATGCAGAATTGAGGTAAGGTTTGCACAAGTGAGTCTCAGCTTCCTTGTCAATTCTTAAATGGTAAACAATGTCAGAAGTTGGGGAATGAGAAAGGACAGATACACGAAAAAAGAAAAAGTGGCATACAGAGAAACTTATCCTCCAGAGCCAGATAGATGCTACTCTACAGACCTATTAAAAGAAAGGGGAGAAGGAAGTGCCTCAGGACTGTTCCTCTGCAGGAATATTTCAGATTCATTTTCACCTTCTGCTTTTTCTAGGCTCTCTGGCTCCCTCGTGCAGCTCTTCATTTCAATGACTTTATAAAAAGGTTATCTTTACCATTTTTTTTTACCATGGCAAGCACGGACATACTGACAGGAGTGACAGAAAATTTACTAAAGACAAATGAATTCAGATAAAAGGCAGGGGAAGAGAATTAGATACTGCAGAATGGCAAGGTGGAAGAACAAAACTGGGAAATCTGCTGCCAGAGCCACATACTTTAGTGTACGTCTTGCATTCTGGATTTGACACTGGGAGAATGCTAGCGCACACGTATGGAGTTCAATTTCCAGAGATAAAATATGAAATATTTCCTTGCTGTTTAAAAGGCATGAGCTTTTTGACTCTGAACAAAACTTGAAGTAAAGGATTCTAAAAGGTCACAGGCATACCTCTAAGTCTTCCCAGCACTCTTCCTGAGCTTGTCTCGAGTTTGTGTTCAGAATCTGCTAGACAGAGATGGCACATTTCAAAATGAGTCCCAATCACCCTCCTCAATCCATAGGCTCAACTTATAACAGAAAATGCGGAATTTATACATAATTAACAAGG
Source organism: Loxodonta africana (assembly GCF_030014295.1). NCBI lineage: Eukaryota > Metazoa > Chordata > Mammalia > Proboscidea > Elephantidae > Loxodonta > Loxodonta africana. Next base: position 110,995,183 of record NC_087343.1, on the reverse strand, counting down.
CCCCGCTCTTGTCTGCATGTAATTTTAAGGAGGGGGGGGGAGAAAAAAGACAATATATCATTATGATATAGATAAAAGCCAGAGCTGGGTTTGACTCCTGACTATCTTTTATAGAATGCACAGTGGAGATAAATTATTTCCCTGAGCCTCAATTTCCAACTTGAGAAAAGAGCGGTCAGGGACAATCCTTACCTATCTGTGAGGTTTAGTGATGTGCTTAGAACAGTGCCTGGTGTGCACGGAGTTTCCAATAGTTTATAAAAATTTGAAAGTTTTGGTTTTTGTAATTCAGGAATATTTGTCTTATGATTTGCTCTTTCCATTAAACACCATACACATCCTGCTTGAGAAGCCTTGGATCCGTGCCTACCATTTCCCTGGGAAGTCAGCCCCGTCGTTGCTGAGCGCCGGTTGGTCGACGCCTACTCGGGGCGACCCTACGGGACAGAACAGGACTTCTCCGCAGGGGTTTTAGGCTGTAATACATATGAGAGTAGGTCATCAGCTCTTTCTCCTGCGGAGCCTCTGGGTGAGTTCAAACTGCCCGCCCATGGGTTAACAGCGGAGTGCTCAGCCACTGTGCCAGCAGGGCTCCTTAAGTAAGACGTAAGTGAAGGTAAAGGAGAAGAAATGTGGAGTATTTTCCAAGCTCAAAAGGGATCCCGAAGCTCCCATGGGGCTGCTTATGTCTGTGAAAGATCGACTCTCTTTTCTTAAAAGAAACTGGGCTCCCGATATTTCCATTACTCCTTTAAGGGCTGTCAGGGAAGCCAGGCTTGGGGTTCTCATATCTCTAACCAGGAGTGGAGGTAGTGACATGCAGAAGGCTAAAAGACAGAAAGAAGATGGAGGAAAAGCAGAAGAGTGGATGGGGAAATAGACAAGAAGGGAAGAAGAATCTGGTAAGATTATAACAAAGAAATTAGACTGTAAACTCCACAAGGATGGAGGACATACCTTAGCTTTATATACCCTACTCCTAGCACAGTGTCTGATATGGAGCTGATACACTATGAAAGAAAGATCCTTTATGCGATTTTCTAGAAACCTTAGGATGGACTGGATAAGATCTATGAAGAACAAATGTTGGAAAAAGGTGAGAGGCTGAATTACTTTTTGAATTAGACTGAACCATATAAAATGTTTTTTTTTTTTTCTAAATAAAAAATGGTTGAATCATGGCAATTTCATATGGTTCAACTTGGCTCCTCCACCTTTTCAACACACCTGTAAACTCAGCATTCGGAATCAGTGCCATGTCACAGGTACTTAATAGCGAATGGGAGAGACCAAACCTTCTTGGTTCCCTAACCACTCCGTCTCAAGTTTGAGTTGGTTACCACCATTCCGGCTACGTGTCCCCATGTCTCACACATTTTTATCCGTATATTTCTCTATTACTGCACTTAAAAAAAAAAAAAATTTTTTTTTGCACTTACCACCCTCTATTACAATTTGTATGTGTCATCTATTCTGTGAACTACATTTATATATTCATTCATTCTTTCATCAGGTGTTTGTTGAACCCCTAGTGCCTGGAACTGTTATTTGTGCTGGGGACATTCAGTAAACATAACATACAAGACTCTTGGTCTTTTGAAACTAATATCTAACTCCATAAAGACAATGACTATGTTTATTTATCTTTGCCCCCGGCTTACCACATTTCCAGACACATAACAGGGACTGAATAAAAGTCTTTTTTGTGAAGAGTTAACTGTATTTTTGCAGAGTGTTACCAGTTTTTGGATCAAAAGCACAAAAAAGTCCAAGAAAAACTCCATTACACAACTTGTTAAATTGAATCCTCTGGTTTTTGTTTCCACGTCCTTTTCTGTGTCAAGGTTTTGCCCTAGGCACTGCATGCTTGCCACGGCCACCTTGGTCTGAAACAGGATCAGATGTTGTTTCCGGATAAAATGCTGCCTCTCACCCCCATCCACGGACTCCTTCCCAGACGCAGCTGTAGGCCCTTACCTTAGGACCTGGGGATGCAGATAGGGGGACTGCTACTGAGTGGTGAGAATCGCTGGTCAGGTTATTTGTTTATTTAAATATTTATTTGGATGTCCTGAAAGAAATTCAGCTCCTACGTCCCATACTGTAATAATGCTTTGAGAAAATACTGACTTGAGTATTGAACCCTACCTTTTTCAGTTAAGGAAGACCAGTAACCTATATTATAACTATTTAAAAACCACCAAATGGTTTATTATAGAAATAGTTTGTTCTTTGAGAAAGTTGAAGTTTAGGACAGGATCTTTTATGATTTCTTATGACTTTTATGTCATCACAATCATTGGTAGTATTATTTGAGCACTTACTAGGTGCCAGGTACTCTGATAAAATGCTTTATACACATTATTTCATTTAATTCTCATATGCCCTTGTGAGGTAAGTATTTTATCCACACTTTTCTTTTTTTTTATATAGATGAGAAACTGGTGGTTTAGAGTGATTAAGTAACTTGCCCAAGGTCATGGAGCTAGGAGCTAAAGTCAGAATTCAGTCTGATGGAAAAAATAAATCCCAAAATAATTGGGCCAGGTAAGGCTGGGCCCATTCCTAACAGCAGGGATTTCCTTCTCTTCCCTGACCCCTCAGCTAATTTACACTGATACTACTTGTCTACACAATTTCACATGCGGACATTAATTGGGCTTAAACCAGTTGGTAAAAGGCAATATCAAAGGTTATATTTTAATCTAACTATCCCAATTTCAGAGGCTCCAGATATATTTTCTACTGTGTTGCTAACTACAGACAATACTTGGAACACAGACAATAACATCAAAAAAAGTAGAGCATTAAAAAAAAAAAAAAGACACTGAAAAAAAAAAATCACAACCAAACTCCTGAAAGTAATCAGGCCAAACACTCTTCCAAAGGCAGGTTCTAAGTTCAAGGGGCTCATTTTACTTGCCTCCAAAGGCCCTTGATTTTTTCCACCGAATAAGTATGGCAGTGGTCAGCAGGACAACCACCGGAATAACCAGAAGGGTTGTAATGAGAATAACGGACACTCCCGAGCCTGGATCTTTGAACACTTTCTGTTTCTCTTGCATCTTCTGAAATTCTGAGGAAGTGGGTTTGTTCTCCATTTTGGTTTCAACAATTGCCTCGGCTTCTTCAGGGAAAGAAGAGTTCACAATAATCAACTGACTCAAAGATTACAAACCCCTCTCTCCCACCCGGACCCAGTCAAACGAACAACCGCTCACAAAAAACTTGAGTCTAAAACACGTGGAGTTCATGTTTTAATATCTGAATCTACCAAAGTAGCAGCAGGTATTGTAATTGGTAATTTCCCCTGAATGGTTTCTCATCTTCAAAATGATTTTCTTTGGTTCTATCCTTTACTCCCTACTTAGCTACAATTCCACAAAATATCTATCCTCCTTTGGCATTTTCCCAAAGTTCAAATTAACAGGCAGCAAGATGTAGGGAGAAGAATTGGTGCCAATACTGAAGTCAAACAAACCTGGGCTTAAATCCCAGCTCTCCTATATACTAGCTGTGTAACTTTGGGCAAGTTACTTACAATTATCTGGGCCTTAGTTACCTCATCTGTAAAACTATGATAATAATACCTCTTTCATAAAACTGTTAAATGTAAATGTCTATCACACAGAAGTTACTTAATAAGTATTTGTTTCCATGTATCTTAGATTTACGGATCTTTTTCATGTCCACTGAATTACTGGTACACCATATACTATTAATTCAAGTATTATAAACTAAAACCAAAAACCAAACCCATTGCTGTGCAGTTGAAAGTTCTTTTCTGAAGTTCCCAGCAAAATATAAGTGTAGACAGATGCACTGTCTATACTTTTGTTGTAGATGAAAATAATTTATACAACTCTTCTATGATGTTGGCAGGTATTGCATAGGTGTCAGTCCTAAAATATTGTTTGGAAATGGATGTAATAAAACTATATAAGCTGTTGCAGGGATCTTAATAACTACCTGCTTGAAAATGATATTGAGCCTTGAGACATTCTTGCCCCCAAGAAGTACGTGTGTGTGTGTTTGCACAGAAATCCTAATGGTATAAATGCTAATAAGAATTTCCCCAGCTAAAAATCACAGCCATGTTTGTCAAAAGGCTCAAAAGTTTTCTGAAGTTTCAATTTCTTGGTGTGCCCTTTTGCGTTATGATAGAGAATACACTTCATGGCCTCATGGAAATGTTGACAAAATGGCTGGCAAAAGTGGCTGAACATGGTCAAGAAAATCCTCAGTTAATATTTAATATATGTAGACATGACTTAAAAATTTCTGAACACTTTTCCAGAAAGCATTTCTCAAATTATTTGAGACACTGTAAACACCATGATAAAAACAAATGGCAGACTCCAGATTTTTGCCTCCACACCCTAAACCAGCCTTCTTCATAGTCTTAATTATATCTATTGGGCACATACACCTTGTCAGGCATTGTTCTCATTTAATCATCACACCAAGCATATAGTAGGTAATATTATTATCACCATATCACAGATGACCTCTGTTTTTAAACTGTTTGAATCCGTAGGAGTAGACCTGTAGTCGTCACTGCCTTCCCTATACCATGGTTAAGGGAAGGCCATACTTTCTTTTCTTTTAGCTACTCGAGTGGCTCTTGAAACTTGAGAAGGAAAGAAGAAAAGGTACTGGCCCACAGACCTAAATGGTTCAAATTAAAGCTTTCTGAGTCTTAGTTTTCAAGAGAAAATTAGAGTAATATGTTCCGATTCTTTCTGACTGCTTTTTTTTTTTTTGTCTTTTTCTTTGTTACTATAGAAAAAATATACAAGTTGCTTTATATTTAATCTCATTTTATATTTAAACAGAAAAATGACAATAAATAGCTTGACTTTCAAGAAACTTGTTGCCATTAGTGGAAGGGTTTGTTTCTGTTTGAATGTGGTTATAACCTAAGTAAATAACTTGCATTTTCTACTTGTCATTCAGTGGGTTTACTTGTACCCAAGACAATAGTTGTATCAGCTATATGTAGTTTCTTTTATAAGGTACAGCCAGGATTGGGCTCTATTAAATGGAAAGATGAACTATGGATGAAGTAGACGACAGACAATGAGATCAGTTTACCATTCATAAAAAGTGTCCTGAGAATGAGGTAATTAATGACTTGCTAAGATACACAGGTGACAGTTTAAAAATTCTTGACCCCCACACACCTTGCGGTGCTTTGAGCGTCATCTACTAGAAACACTTGAACATTTCAACACTTGGAACCAGCTGAAGTATGTTTAAATTTTAAAAGATACTCTGTATTTTAAAGGAGGTTAAAATTTTTAAATTTCCCAGATTAAAAAAATTAATAAATGTTGCTGTTCTTATCCCTGCAAATCCCTCAGAACACTGGTTCTGAAACTCTGATCTCACTGATAAGTTATGTGACCCTTCACAGTGGGATGATCAATGTCATCAATGGTAACTTGAATTTGGAGACTTAACATTTATCTACAGGATTATTAAATCTGTGAAGTTGTTCCCCTTTGCTTTTTTGTAAAAAGTAGTTTTAATTAAGCATTAGGATTTTGATACAAGATTTCAGATATCCAGCATGATTTATATTTATTCTTGTGGGAAAAAAAAAAAAAGTATAACCACCACCACACTGGTTCAAAGAGGGACAGAACAACTTCACTTGGGTTTAGGTATTCCTGACTTATTTAGATATTCCTCACTGTCACAGTAAGACATTTCAATCATATTTACTATTTAAGCTGCTGGGTTCCCTCCCAAGGCTGGGAGGTTTTCTGAACAGACACAGTGGTATGTGCTGAGAGAGGAAATGACCTACAGGAAAGCATCATTCATCCTTCCCTGGCCAGCCAAGATGAGGTCTGCTTCACTGGGCTGTTCTCAGTAAGTCAACCGGTATAATCTAGAATTTTGAGGTGGGATATATTAAAAAAGAAATGGTTTGAGGCCGCTGTGAATTCCAGAGGTTTCAGTGTAAATTACAACCATTCACAACCTACAGTTCTTGGAAGACTTTATGGTGGCTGAATTCATGGTACCCACCTCCCCCTCCGCAATACAGTAACAGTGATTAAGAGCACAGGCTTTGGTGCCAATCGGACTTTAATTTAAACCCTGGCTCTATCACTTACTGTCTCAGTAGTAATTCTGATCCTCAGTTTCCTCATATGTGAACTAGGGATATAATAGCAGGTATCACATGGTTGGTGTAAGGATTACATTTGATAATGTTTGGATAGCTTGGCGCCTATTGTTTGTACTCCATAAGTAATCCAAAAGCCAGCTGCCATGAAATCAATTCCAACTCATAGCGACTCTCTGTGTGTCAGAGTGGAACTGAGCTCCATAGGGTTTACAGTGCCTGATTTTTTTCGGAAGCAGTTCACCAGGCCATTCTTCCAAGGTGCCTCTGGGTGGACTCAAACCTCTAGCTTTTTGATTAACAGCTGAGCTCATGTGAATGCCACTCAGTATTGTCACCTGAACAAAATCTCTACAAATTCCAAACTATTGCTATGTATTTATTTTATAATATCATCTTACCCCTTTTAACCTTGAGCCGGCTATATTTTCTGATCTGCCTACATAAAATGCCTAAACTCCCTCTTGGTTCTTGCTTCTTTTCATCTCTTTCCACCTGCTTTCATGAGAAAAGAAAACAAGTGAGCCTAAGGTTAAGTCTGAGTATCTAGGAGAATCGCTTGTAAAGCAACTAATAATGGAATCACTTTGCTACTTAAACAACAGGGGCACCTCATAAGAAACCCATGGTGAGTTCTTAACTATAAATCACATGTCAAAAACCTTGCAGATGGTAGAAAAACATAAACAAATATAAACCGATCCTAGGAAAGGGAGAAAATGATTTCACTAGGATTCCAAATGTACCCAGTGGTTGTTTATCAGCAGCTAAATCCCACTTCCCCATACTTGATATTACATGTCAATCATATACGGATTTGCATATATATATGTATGTATGTACATATATATACACACATGTCTTATCTCTCCTTATAGACTTGTAAGCCTCTTGAGGCCAGGCACAGTTTCATTTCCTTTGGACCTTACACCATAGAAACAAAAAAACCAAAGCAAAACAGTTGCCATCAAGTCGATTCTGACTCATAGCAAATTCTACATGTCTCAGAGTAGAGCTGCACTCCAAATGGCTTTCAATGGCTTTGATCTTTCAGAAGCAGATCTCTAGGTTTTTCTTCCAAGATGCCTCTAGGTGGATTTGAACCACTAACCTTTAGGTTAGGAGCCAAGTGCTTAACCGTTTGTACTATCCAGGGACTCTTACACTAGACGGCTCTCAGAAAATGTTCAGGGCCTAAATGGTACTAAGATGTGGGCTTAGGGAGCAGCCAACTCCTATATGCCCCTATAGCATTAACACACCAAAGATATTTTTCACTCCTTAATAGAGTCCATTAAAAGAAAAGTCTTTCCCAATACTCTTAAAGGTATTTTTCTGCTCGCTTGCTTGCTTGAGGTTAATGTACTTCCAAAAGAGACTAACTTATTTTCCTCTCTGAATGTCTCTGGCTCACTGATTATAGATTCCTTACACCCTCAATCACTCTCCATCACTTGAAGTCAGTGAACCTGAGCTCATTATTACTACTACATTTATCAGCAAATGCAGTGGCAACATGCAGGTTTAAAGATTCAGTACATAACAGAAGTCACGGATAATTGACCAGATTATATTTTTTAGCCTGATAATTTTTTTTTTTTTTTTAAGTGCAATCAAGAGCCATAAAAGAATTCAACACAAATAGCCTTAGGTTTCACAGTCCTGAGAGGACGCTGACTAACCTTTGATTTCCTGGACCTCAATGCCAGCCTTTTTAACTGATCGATGTTCCATTTCTGTAACATAGAACAGGAGGGACAGAAAAAATCAGAATCCCTAAAAAGAACATTTAAAAACAATTTCAATATGAATTTCACTCAGTAGAAAATGCTTCCTTAATTAAATATATTATCATCTTTAGAAAGAGTCCAATACAAGCTACTAATTATATACCAGATCCATGAATCCTGGATTTATACTTTCTAAGGAAAGTTGAAATAATATTTCTAAGATCTTCCTATTTAGAAGTTTTTCCTCTGGAGTTCATAATAGTGTATTATTAATGACATATTAAGTAGTACTGTTTTCATATGGCAACATCTCAGACTTATCAGTAGTTCTGCCATCTTGGATTCCCAGTCTTCTAGCTGATAGAAACAGATTTGACTGAGCACTAAAAGGCATATATATAAGAAACTTTTTCATGTCTGATGGCAGTTTAAGTGTCGCACAGGTACTATTTTCCAGATTCATTATTTGATCGCACTCTGGACCGTGCAGAGGGTTTTTCTATTTTAAAGCTGCATGCTGTATTAAGTGCTTCTCAGTCAGGGGATGTATCTAAACTACTTGGGGAACCCCTCCCAAATACACATATTACCACCCCTCTTCTTTTTATAGGTGCCGAGTGGGATCTGGCTATGCGTATTTTGAAAATCCTCCCCAGGTCTCCCAGATACACATATTTGTTCAGTACTAAGCACTGGAGTGGTACAAAGAGCTCCAGACTGGAATCTTAATGGGTTCCAAGTATCATATTTCTGTCTTCAAAATGAGGATATTGGCTAGATTTCTTCAGTCTCACCCTTCTTTCAAGGTATCTATGCATTTTTGTTCTGAAAACCTGGTTTTTTTTACACAATTGAGAATTTTCCATACATCTTTGCTTTCCTGTCTGCCCATGCCTTCTGGAGAGAAGGCAGGCAGTGGGAGTGCTACACTTTTGAGAGGAATGTGAGCTGCTGCTGGGGTGCAATAGTCCATGGGCACCTCTGTACACTCAACCAAACAGGGGCCTTATTACAAAGCGGTAAAAGTTACTCAAAAGAATGATTCTGAAGACAGTGGTTACCAAACTTATTTTGGCTCCAACACCTGTACTGTACCTGATTAAAGTTTTGGGACTACTCCCTCCTCCTTTGATTGTTTGGAGCCTGGCATATCATAAAAGCATCTCTAGATCTTAAGGGTCATGGCCTAGTAAGCATTCAGTGCTCTTCAATTTAGACAACTTGTGTTTTTTGGTATGATAAAAAGCCAGTTGCCATGGACTTGATTCTGACTCACGGTGACCCCATGTGTGTCACAGCAGAACTGTGTTCCATGAGGTTTTCAATGGCTGATTTTTTTGGGGAAGCAGATTGCCAGGCCTCTCTTCCAAGGCACTTCTGGGTAGACCTGAACCTCCAACCTTTCAGTTAGTACCCAAGTGTGCGAGGCTAAGCTAGTATACTTTTTAAGAATTAAAATACTGTCTAAATTGCAATTAGAAAACCCTAAAACTAGCTGGTTTAATCCTAATAGAGCAAAGCTTCTGTCCCCAGGCAAATTTTTGAGTTACATGAAAATATGAGTATTTTGGGAAAGCAGAAGCCTAAATGGAAAATGCAAAGTGCTTCCTGTTTGGGATATTATGTGTCTGACAGATGCTGGTGTCCCCAGATGTTCGGCAGCTACTGAGATCTGAAGAGCCATGTGGGAAGTGATGCCTGTGTGGAAACAAGTCAGCCCCTCTGCCTTGCCAAAGCCTTCTCCTCCCTCTGGAACTAGGCTGGATTTAACATTGGCTTTCAATGTAACAGACATTACTTCAGGCATTGAAAATTTCCTGTGGAATATCTGTGGAAACAAGAGGATAACTGACAGAGTAAAAAAAAAAAGATACGTCTCTTCACTTTTAAAAAATTAATTTAATCCTTGAACTGAACACCAAGCAGGTCTTACAACCACTGCCAATTTGTACCTTGTTTTCCCATTCCTATCAATAAACAGAGAAGAGAAATGCAAATTTTTTGTTCCAGCTGTTTTCAAGCAATAGAACTGGGAAAATATAGACAGTGATGAAATAAACAGCATACTTTCAGTGGAGGTGAACTTCCACACGGTGTTAGTGTGAGCGTCTCCAACGTACACTGTCCCGTCTTCAGATGCAACGATATCATGAGGCATGTCAAAGTGCTGCCAAAACAGCAAGCCATACATTAGGGTGGTGAGCCTATCCTTGAATCCTTCATGAAAAGATAGAAAAACAAAAAAACAAAGCACACAACAAAGCAACAGGCACATCACTCAAATCAAAGCTACAACAATTCCCATCACAGCAACTCTAGGCCAAAGGGTCTATTCATTCAGTGGGTACCAAATCTGTGTCAGGCGTAATTCTAGGCTCTGGGGAATGCCAAACCACCCTTACCACTGATTTTCAAATATGTTAAAAACCAAACATTTACAAGTGAATTATTTTATCAGTGTTGTTTACTTGGTATTGTATCATCTACTTATTTATATTTATTTTTGCCTTCATGTTTCTTCTACCTTTTAATCCCTATCAAATTTGCCTGCTTTGATGGGTACAAGTCGAATAGACCAGGTATTAATTTATGCTACTATTCCCAGCAAAGGAACCCTGGTGGTGCAGTGGTTAAGAGCTCAGCTGCTAACCAAAAGGCTGGCAGTTTGAATCTACCAGCTATTCCTTGGAAACCCTATGGAGCAGTTTTACTCTGTCCTATAGGGTCACTGTGAATCATAATCGAACCAACAGCAACAGGATTCCTATCAAAGCTATCCTATCCTTAAAAACTATATGTATATTACTGATAAGAATAATCAATTCAGATTCAGGGCATTCCGGTTATTTCTGAGCACATACCAGGAGATATATAACAACATGGGTTTTACATTCTCAAGTCCAATTTCTGCAATATTTTCAATCGGCAAAGAAAACAAATTGAGTGTTACCCCCAAGTACTTCCTGGGCTTTTGTATCTACTTCAGATACTCAGTGCTTTCATATGTCCTTCCTTACGACATATCTCCATTTCAAATTATTATCTTCTCAAACATGAGGACACAGAAGGCAGGAGAGCACTTTATGTGACTTTCTCGGGGTCACCTAGCCAGTTCAGCAAATCAGGGTGTACAGGAGAGCACTTTATGTGACTTTTTGAGGTTACCCAGCCAGTTCCTAGAAGAAAAGGCTTAAACACTATGCTACTGACATTTCCATCTGTCTACTGAAGCCTACAAAGGTGCCATGTGTCCTCCAGTACGCAGGATGTAGATAATTTCTTTCACCTTTGAGGCCAGCAGGGCTGTCTGAACGCACAGTTCTCAAAAATATGACTAGTGAGTATGAAAAGGAACACTATCAGACTGTGGGCTTATCAGCTAACATCTGCACATCTCGGTTTGCTGAGTACAAATGTCATCAACGAGACAAACTACTCTTCTTAGCTCACTTTAGGAGGGGCAGAAGAATGCAGTCTTTGGAGATACTACTGTGCTTTAAAAATCAGAAACAGTTTTTCATGTTGTAAAGAAAAATGAGAGCTGTGCCAAGGAGGTTCATTCCTTCATACCATCCAATGGGCTGTGACAAATGTTCAAGAGAAAGACAGCCAGAAATCAAAACACTACCTTGTTGAAATTTCACAAGCCTGTTGTTAAACGTTCATTTTTATTTTGGGTTCAGCTAATGGGTAGCAACAGACTTACAAATAGGTGGGAGAATAGAGATGAAGCAGGAATGTATGAACTATTTATTGGCCAAGGACTTTGCTTTAAGTAAATCACAACAACGTGTCATAAATTCAAGGCTAAAATTACAATAAATCTTTATCAGTGGTTCTCAAACTGATTCAAAGAGCTAAAGATTCTGTTAGAAAGATTTTGGGGCCATTGTAAGGGCTCAGGAGGAGGCTTAGTGGGTAGGACTTCTGGACCTCCAATCAGAAGCACTTAACTGTAATGTTAAGTGTATCATTTCTGTATCATTTAAAACAGCAAAATTGCTTTTAGCATTTTGGAGTTGAAGAGACTCAGATATATTCCAGTCCAGGCTTTGCAAATTCTTCTCCTGAGGTACGTCTAACGAAATGAAATTGACAACAGAGATGAAAGATAGCATCCTTCTGGGGCATGCAGGGATACAGCCCAGGGCAATGTTTCCTTAAAATCTTACATTAAAAATTCATGAGAAATTTTTGATCTTCTCTATATCATAGCCATGTTTCCTTTAATACAAAAATAATGCTTACTTAATATTAAGTATAATGGTTCTTCTAGGAAGATGTATCATGTTTATTTTGTGGCTTCATATGCCCTTTAGCATACCGAGTGTATTCCAGGGATTAAAAAACCACAGTATAATCCAATTTCATTTATCAAACGAGGGTACTAGCATCCAAAACATAGAATGCTAAGTAGTTATGCATATTTTGGAGTCAGACAGACATGAGTTTGAGATCTAGGTGAGCTACTTGATGTGTAGCTTTGGAGAAGTAATTTAACCAGTGTTAACCTTTCATCTTAAATGTTGTGATTTTAATCTCTGTTGTGAAGGTTCGAGAAACAACATGAATCTGGGCTTGCTGTTCATCCTTTGTGTATGTGCATGTGTTTTTTGGAGGGATGGGGATCATGCCCTTCCTTTCCAACATGAACTGTCTTGAAGAAGAAAGAAAACAAAAAATATCAGCCTGAAGGATGTGTGGGAAAGCATATGATGAGGTGCCATTTCTCTTTCCTGTGATTATGGGGAGGTGGGTGAGAGAATTGGGAGGGTGATTGTGTTTTTTGTCCTCTTGTTTTTTTGACACTATTTAATAGAACTACCTTTTTTATTGTCCTATTTTCCCCCAGCTTCCCTGCACAGACATAAAGATGAAGACAGTACACTCAGACATTCATATTTGTAAAAGAAACTGATAGTAGAAGAGGGAGAACCAAAATATACTTGGAGAACAGGCACAGACAGAAACATAGACACATTATGTAAAACTTTTTGACCTGAAAGACAAATCTCTTCTTACATAGGAGTTAATACATCACATTATTTTCTGTACCCAAACTTATTCTTTATGATTATAATTAAATGAAAATTCTGTGAGATTTATAAATTGATTTCAGTTTACTGAGTTAACACAAAATAAATTTCTATATCCACATAATATCAAGTTTTGTTTACTTAAAGGAAAAGCAAATTTCATCTTTGAGTTAGGCTTTTTTTTTTTTCTTTTCATGTTTGCTGCATTAACCCATATATTGTGACTCAATCATCACTGAACATCCAAGGAATACTGATGTTTAGGCACACTGCTTTCTGAAATTTTAATTCGGAGCTGTTTCCGTTTTTAAGAGTGAGGATTGTTTAGGTTCTAGGTTTGTACTTAGCAATTAGTTTTAATTTCTAGATGCATATTTGAATTAAAAGTTAACACCCTAGTTTATACAGTATGTTATTATTAAAGGAACCAGCAAGGCAAAACTCCATCGAAAAAAGTGAAGACCTTTCTTTCTCAATAGATACGAGGAGGTAGTACAAGAGGCAAAACAATGAAGATCAGATAATCACTATGAATTTGAAACACCATGGAAGTACAATATGTCTTTTCAATATAATTTCTTTCTTTCTGAAGGGTATTATGTTTTTACATTTGATTGATTATTGCTTTTCAGGTGAAATTATTCTATGAAAAATTTTATTTGTTATGTATAGATAGAAACCCAAAGAAAAAATCTGTACTGGAAACTTTAGTTCAGATTCAGTTTGATTCAATTCACATGGTATAACTTTAATATTTGACTAAAAGCTCTGTTGAGGGAAAGGCTGTATCTTGTTCTGTTAACCATTATTACATTCTCGTACCTAGCATAATACCTGATACAGAGTAGGTACTTAATAATACCTCTGGAATGAAATTTGATGATAAACCCCAGGCTAGTTGCCAGTATTTCTCACAGAATAAATTCTAGAAGATTGAGGCATTTAAAAAGTTTTCTTTTAATCTAGCAAACATGGTATCTTAAAGAGTAATATAAAAATTATTATCAATATATACTTTGTCCAGTGGCTTCTCATAGTTGCATTTTGATTTAAGTAAAGCCAATAAATCATCACGTTTTGAAAAACAACCTTTATTTGCAGCATTTTAGCAGGCTGAATTTTGAAAATTGATGGACTACAAGCATGTTGATATGGTGTATATAAACATTCTGATCACTGTGGCAATCATACCGCAGAGAAAGTAAACTGGGAAGGCCATGCTGGTCCCTAGTCATTATGTTTGTAAAAAACATTGTTAGAAAAAACAATGGGAAACCATTTATGAAGTCAAAACTAGCCTTTAGTCTCTTGCCTAAACCAAGTCCTTTGGACTGGAATAAATCCCATGAAATGCTGTTTTCAAGTCCTGCTGCTCAGTATTATCATAGCAATAAAAAAGCAAACAATATTTCTGCTAGATCTGAGAGAATTATTAAGTACAATCTAAACTACTGTGTTGTGTTTTTTTTTTTTAACTACTGTGATGTCTTTTCTATTTAACAAAACCAAGAAAAGCCTCATTTTTTAAAGGTATTTTTAAATACAGTTAATTTACACCTGTCGTGGTATGCAAATTCTACTAAGAACCTTAGAATTCTACATAGTGTTAATATGCATCTGAGGAAATTGATTTAGGAACAGACAAGGGCATTTATTTATTCAAGATAAAGACATTCTAACAGGACACTCCCATCAACCGAGCTAAGAAAGTTATCAGAGCTACTTAAGTTTTTAAAAATTATACTATTACAAATTGAATGTCAAGATTCATATTTTGGTCTTATTCTCAAAAAAAACTGAAACCTAGGCAATGCTTATAAATACCTTGCGTACTGGCTTGAAGATATCTATAATCTCCCCACTGGAAAAGTTCATCACAAATCCTTGTACAGGCTCTTGGTCCCCAAAGTAAGGCTTTCCATTCACCGCAAAGAGCAAACCTGTGATAATATATTCAGTTAAGTTTCCTTTAAAATATGGTCAACACTGGCTTTCAAACGTTTTAAGTATGAACATTCAATACACGATCAACAAATGTAGAGTCAACCTGATCCCTATAATTGGCAACAAAGCTAGAGAATAAAATACTTAGCAAATGTCTCCTTCTGAGTGACAAGATCAAGGGTGAAGAAGTTAGAGGGCAAACATCCTTGTAATAGGAAAACCAGGAACTGGAAAGCCTGTTCCACCTGGGAAGCCTGGAAAATTCAGGAATATACAGACACGTATAGAAAAATAGATGTAAATATAGATGTCACAGGTATCCTAAACAGGTACTGGGAAGAGTCTGAATATTTAGGCTAATCATTTTAGAATATCAGTTTCTTTTCAACCACATGTAATATCTGCCATTTTAGAGAGAAATCAGAAATATGCGAAGAAATTAGTGAAAGCAGAGTAAAAATAGAAGGGTTAACAATCAGAGTTTGAAAATGTGAGATGATTGTTCCAGATTATCAAAGACATGTTTTCCCATAGTTTGTGATGATGCCGTGAACATTCCTTAGTAAAATTATACTTCTCAGTACAGTACTGCTCATTCAAAATATGGGAACTGTGATGTTTCAGTTACATAAATACTGCAGAGGATTGAAAATTACCAGTTTTCAAAGAATTAAAAGACAGATATATATACAACACTAAAATAACAGGCAACATTCTTATCTTTATGCACTGTAGGATTCTTGATGCATCATGCTAAGAAAAGGTCAACACTATAAGTATCAATTATTATTGTGCAATATTATAGACAGAATTCAATTCCATTTTTAATACACTTTGTTCTTTACTTTGATTCTGGTTTCAGCCAGATTCCTTCTAATCATCTTTCCTGATTTTTTTTTCTTCTAATATTTACCATTGTTCACAATGAATGTGGTCCATCTTCTCTATTAAGTGTCAGATCCTGATTTTTTTGTGTAAAAACAAACACAAGAATTTTGTTTCCACTGAGGTTAACGAGTACATGTAGTTTATGTATTACCTATTTCTTGGGAAGCCAAACTTGCTCCCTATCTAGTTAACCGACTTCCATTATTCCATGTGCCAAATAAATAGGGGGCTGCTTGGGAAGACGGCAACCATGTGCAACCTTAACAGAACAAGAAGTATAAATATTATAATTTTTAGAAATTAAATGTTTTCAATGTGTTCAGTACTCATTAAGGAAACCTTATGCTAACTTATTTTATAAAGTAAATTATGTGGATCTAATAAGTCTGGATTATTCTTCTGATTTTCTTTTCAACAAGATCTACCTTGAAAATGAGAAAAATTTCAAGTTTTCTTGGTCATTTCTCCTGGTATTTAGACCTAAATCTCACTTATTTTATGTACTTCTCTTTCTATTTTTATCGCCTACCTCCTTTTAAAAAATGTGAAATAGAAGTATTTTGAATACTGGTTCTATCAGATACGCACCATCTGTTGATGATGTGTGAAGACATAATATTAATCATGTAATATCTTGAGCAGATTATCATAATTAAGGAAAAATGAAAACCAATGTTTGGAAACAATTTTTTAACTCTTTACAAAAAAAAAAAAAACAGTTGTTAAATCCTTTGAATTCTTCATTATTTATGTACAAAGAATAGTGACACTTGAGTTGAAAATGATTTATAATGCACTAACAGTTTTAAGTCATTTTAAGTTCTGATACATAAGGCATTTTCAATACTTTAATAAGAAAAAAAAAAGAAAGAGCAGGTGAGGATAAGACAGATACTTTTTAAGAACAGAGCACGATATGTCAAAACGTATACACAAAAATTAAGGTTATATACCTGGTATATATGAAATTGCAAATATACGTCTTCCAAACGATGCATGCTTGATCTCTTTCACAAATTCTTTGGTGTCAGTTTTAAAACACTGGATCCGACCATTTTCCCTGTCTGCCACACATAACTGCCCCAAATGAGGTACAAAAGCCAAGCTGTGAGGAACACTGAACTGGCCCGGGTTAGGATTGCTCCCTGAAGACTCTACAGAATAAAGAAAAACCTCAGATATACAATTTATAAAGTCACTCAAAGTCTGACTCTATAGTTTTGTAATTTCCCATATTCATGATAGTAAACCATTAAATTTCTAGAAAGGGGGAGAAATAAGGTATATCAGTTTTAAGTTTATTTCATAATATCTCTTACCCACAACAGATTTTCTCCATTATTTGGACAAAGGCTTTTTGCAGAAGCATTCTTTTTCCTCTTATAAGACTTGTGAGCACATGAGCGTGTGTGTGTGTGTGTGTGTAACCCAAGCGGGGGCACACAGAGATCCTGTTTTCCTCAAAGTAAAGGACAATTCATCCCACAGAATGTGAAAAGTGGTCAATCTCTTGTTCCTACTGATATTGGCTAAGAATTACAACTAAAGATCAAAAGTCTTTTTGGGTACCTTCTCCCCACTGCATGATAAACTTTCCAGTTGGTGAAAACTGCACAATCCGACTGTTGCAGTAACCATCTGATACATAGATGGTTCCAGTTTCTGGATCCACAGCCACATCAGTGGGTTGACAGAAGTGATTCTGGTCACTGCCTGGTTGCATACTTCTTCCCAGGATTAACATAGGGCCTTCTTTACTGTTTGGATCCAGTTTGAACACCTTTTTAAAATGGAATAAAGGATTTACTCACTTTGCATGGTTATTAATGACACATACCCAACATGACTAAGATCACTTTTATGGGCAATCTTCAGTGTAAGCTCTGAGAGACTTATTTAAAAGATGATACTTTTTGGAGCTGGATGGTCCCTAGATATCATTCGATCCGATTCATTTGATAAATGAAGTCTACAGAGATTAACTGATTTTTCTCAAGGTCACCCAGTTAATTAGGCAAATGGTGACAAACACATGGTTGTCCTATTCCACTTCACCCCCTATGTTTCCTTTCTGTCTTTCCTTAACTAACAGTACAAACCTCTTCAGATAACACATGAACAATAAATGTTTGCTGAGATGATGTTTAAAGATTGAGGGAAGAAAAACTTAGTAATTGTTGTAGCAACATCTTCTGAAGGTTTTTTCTAGTTCACTGCCTCCTATTCATAAACATGTTATCAAACTTAAGCTTATCTGGGGAGAAGGGGAACACTTCATGACTATTCTGTGACAGAAATGTAACTTCTCTGAAAAAGGGCAAACATGTTTTAAAATTTTATTTTTTACACACAAACATATACTTACTAGAGACCTTGTCTCAATTTATAGAATAAGGTGGCTTAGAAAAGAAAACATAAATGAGTGGTAAAATAGAAATAAGACCTGGGGACAAAGGAAGTATAAGGAAATGCAGTAAGTCAAGAAGGAAGTGGAGAGGGCCCACGTCACTGTCACAGCTGAACTCCATCTCTGCACCTACACCTCCTGCCAACCCAAGGGTGAAAGGAGACTTCATAAATTACACATTAGCTTTTTCCGCACTGAATTCTATAAGAAAACTTTTGGATGTGGCTGTTCCATTTTCTTGTTATAAACTTACAGAGTCACAGAAAAAGACTCACACAACTCCAGAAAATCAGGTCCTTTTGAAAGCACAACTGTTAGCTTCTATTTGAATAAATGCCAGATTGGAAGATTACCTGATGGAGAGCCACATCCGTGACCCAATAATTTCCATCTTTATCTATGCTCAAGCCATGTGGTAAATAAAACCTGCAAAATAAAAAAGTAATTGTCTTAATTATATGTATCTCCCCAAAGCATACATGAGAAGATTCTTTTTCTAAATAACCCCTAAAGGCAACATAAATTTATGCACTGATAAATATGCAGGTCCTTACTACGGCACTGGGTGTTGGGTGGTTACTACAGGAAAGACCAAAATGAATTATTAAATGAAAACACTTGTTATGATAAGAGATCTGTGACAAACCTTAAGTATTTAATCATATTAAAAATCTGTAAATGAAAGCTACATAAAACTAAAAACCCGTTGTTATCAAATCGATTCCGACTTATAGTGACTCTATAGGACAGAACAGAACTGCCCCATAGGGTTTCCAAGGAGTGCCTGGTAGGCTCCAACTGCTGACCTCTTGGTTAGCAGCCGAACTCTTAACCACTACACCACCAGGGATTCCAAAAGCTACATAAAAATTACAAATATTTATTATAAAGCAGAATACATTAAACAACAAAATAGTGACAATTTAAAAATAGGTTTTAAGATTATAAATAACATCTTAGATAGGTGTATAACATATAATTGTCCAGAGGAACAGAAATTGATTTAGGTAGGCATTTTGAATAGTTTAAATACATTGCAAGACAATGCAATGCTATACTAATATAAAATATTAAACCTTACTCAAAATCTTTAAAAATACCTATTAAAGATAGTAAAACCCAAAGAAAAACAACTTTCAGCAAAAATGGACTGTGCTTATCTAAGCAAAGTGAAGTGGTAAATTGGGCAATCATTAGAGAAGGTTAATCTAGTTAACAGATCAATACGAATGATCAGAGTAAGAGAATTGTAAGCTAATGTAGACAGGTGCCTATAGGCTTATGGAACCTGGATAGAGTTAATAAACTCGTGAACAATATGTTAATGTGGTTTTGGTCTATGACACCTCATAATCCACAAGCTATTTTTGTAGGCTTCTATCCTTAGTATGGAGCCCTGGGGGCAAGTGGTTAAGAGCTTGGCTGCTAACCAAAAGGTTGGCCGTTGGAATCTACCAGCTGCTCCTTTGAAACCCTATGAGACAGTTCTACTCTGTCCTACAGAGTCGCTATGAGTCAGAATTGACTGGATGGTAACAGGTTGGGTTTGGTTATCCTTAGTATAAGAAGCCCTGGTAGCACAGTGGTTAAGCACTTAGCTGCTAATGAAAAAGTTGGTGGTTTGAACCCACCAGCTGCTCTATGGGAGAACAAAATGGCAGTCTGCTTCTGTAAAGATTTATAGCCTTGGAAACCCTATATGGGGCAGTTCTCTGTGAGTCTCAATTGACTCGACAGCTGTGGGTTTTGGCAGTTAGCCTTAGTATGGTGTTAGCAGAATAGAGTTTGTCATGAGCCAAACCTATGACACCCTGATTCTGATTTATTAACTGAACTAGATCCCTGCCTTGGGTAACTGAATGTGAGGGTTATGATTTGCTTTTAACATAGACACCCACTGATGGTCAAGTTGATTTAGCAGCAGTTGTTCTACCTTTCTCCTTAATTTCTTTCAGGAATGAGGGTACTTCTGATTAACACGTAGAGCACAAAAGAGAGGTTCAAGCACACTGAGTGGTGGAGCTCGTACTAGAATTTGGCCCCTGGCTCACCGTCCTAGAAACCTACTAAAATAATCAAAACCTCGTAATTACCATCTCCATACACAACTGGATTCAAAGTAGACGGCACCCTGCCTTTCACTGCCTTTCAAGGAAGCTGGCCTTCTTTGTGCCTAAGCAGATGGAATAGGTTATAGTCCCTAAAGCTACCAGGTTAAAATGGTTGAGGACACTCTTTAAGCAGGTGTCCCTTTCTTTCAATGACTGTGAATATGAGCCAACTTTTTTTGGCTGCCAAATTCTATCTAGGAATAAGACCAAATAATGAGCAGCTTTCAAAGACAAAATTATATGCGCATGCTAAGGAAAGCTAAAAATGGCATTTGTTCAGTCTTCATTTTGAGATGGGAAGAAGGCTTTTTTCTTATCTGTGATTGCTTGATGAGTTTGGTTATGCAACTCTTCCAATGAAGATTTTTTTTTTTTTAATCTTCAGATCTAGCTGACCAGCAAATCATTTCATTAGCCGGGTATATCAAGTTTTCTCTCAATCTTGATAATGTATTAGAATAAACTGGGGAGCTTTAAAACTAAATCCGAATTTTTTTTTAAAGTTTCTCAGGTGATTATAACATTCAGCCAGGGTTTAGAACTATCTATTTAGAAAATGGAGAATGGAGTCCCTCGGTGGTACAAATGGTTAACAAGATCAGCTGTAAGCAGGGCTTCAAACTGGTTCAGACCAGTTCAGGAACATTCAGTAATTGTGGACTTAAATGGACACGTTGCACAGCAACCAAATCTCTTGCCCCAGGGTTTTGACCTGAGTAAGAATCAAACAGCAGTGCTCCCTCAAAGATGGCAGCCAATTGCGCCGCTTTGAATATGTACTGCTCTCCAGAGTTCTGCCAGTAATCCAATCTCCTGTACAGATCCCGAATGTTTCAGGAGCCTGATGTGGGAGATTGGATTTTTTACAGGACTCAGGAGAGCGACACAGATTCAAAGCAACCCAGTCAGCCACCATGTTTGAGGGGGTATTGCTGTTTCCTAAAAAAGGTCAAAATCCCAGGGGTAACAGATTTGGCTGTTATGCAATGCATGCGCTGTCCTCATTTACTCGGCAGTTACTGAACCCTTCTTAACTGGTTTGAAGCCCTTCTGCTAAGAAAAGGCTCGAGTTCACCCAAGGAGCCTTGGAAGAAAGGCCTCATGATCTACTTCCGAAAACTCAGCCACTGAAAACCCTATGGAGTACAGTTCTACTCTGACACTCATGGGGTTTCCATGAGTAGGAATCAACTCAATGGCAACTGGCTTGTTTAGAAAATGCAAAGAGGGGATGACTGAATTAATTTCCTGCTTTCTTGAGCTGGACTTTCCTACCACTGCTGTACAACTCTGTCTTTTCAAAACAGACCAGTGATGTATTTATACTCAATCTATGTAGTAGAAGCCTTCATAACACATAAGCAATATGACTCACAGATTTTTGCCACTGGAATGGAGTACTGCAGCATTATTTGGATCTATGACAAGAATAGTGTCTTCTTCAATTGGTCCAAGTCCTCTTTGCTGGTAAACAAACTTGCTGTCAAAAGAGCTAAACAAAATGCATTAGAATTGAAAACACTGATCAGAAACTCCAGTGAACTTGAGAAATACGGACCACTCAGATGAGATTCTACCTACAGAATCAAAGAAGAGCTCAGCTGTATTTAACTTCATTCTTTGTCCTTCATGTTTCAGCACCTTAGACTCATACACACCATTAGCCTACAGAACTGTGCTACTCGGAGTACTCAGGGGAGCAGCAGCAGCATCACTTGGAAACGCAGCCTCAGACCCGCCCAGTCAGAATCTGCACGTTCACAAGGTCTCCAGGTGATCTGTGTGAACACTGGAGTTTGAGAGACACGGGTCTAGAATACTTAGAGTAACAATTACTTAACGTTTTAATAGTCGTTTAAAAAGCTCTTAAAAGTAGTTTAATTCAATGAGTTATTTTCTTCAAATTACAAAAGAAAGCACTGTACTTAACTTCCTCTGTAATAATAAAAAAGGAGTAAATAGCTGAAAACATTAGCAATTAAAAATGTTTGTTATAATACTTCCTATACAAACACATACTATAAAGATATAGAACAGAATGTTCAAAATATTTTAAAAATATAGGATGATTTATATGCTGAACAAAAATATGCTTATACATTAACAGACATAATCCATAATCCATATAACATTTTATAAGTACAAAGGGGAAAACTACATAATATTACAAAAACTAGAACAAATATGGTAATTTCTGCTTTTCAACTCAGCATGTTCTTGGTTATTATAAAATACGTTGTTATACACACACACATATATTTCTACTTTTACTGATGGTAATACCTTTCCTTAAATTAACAATTATCAGAGACACTATTTATTTCAATTCTTGTCTGGAAAATTACACATTAATGGGGATAAATGACGAAGATAAACTCTTCTAATCTAAGCTTATGTAATATAGAGGCAAATATATATAGCACCAGGAGACCAACTTAAATTTTCAGAAATGACGAGCTGGATCAGATGAGCCACATATATTTTGGCCAGATGAAGTCAATGGTTACTCAATGAATTTCTGTAAAACAGAATTTCCTTTACAGTATCAGACAAGATGATGAATAAAAAACTGTTAACATTTTGTAGTTAACTGTATAAGCAAAAGAAGAATCCAAATAACATTAAATATTTATGGAGATATATTTGCAACAGGGAAGGTGACAGACTGCTCAAATCTATCACACACCTATTGATTGGTTGGTTGATATATTTATGGAACTTACATAGAGTCCCAGTAGGAGAAGTAAATCTTTAGAATTATATTCTCTTGTCATTAAAAATATACATCACACAATCATTTCAGCTTCTTGACTGTTAGTCTTTTGGGTATTTTTTTCCTGAAAGATAACAATAAGTCCCTAAAGTAGTTCTTATTAATGATGGATTCAATTGAACACAAAATATTGATTCAGCTTTGTCAACCTTAACTTAAGTAATACTGTTTACATATGCTATTATGTCCAGTTAAAACCACACAGCAATATCTAGAAAAATACATATACTTATGAAGTAGAAGTAGCATCACAAACAAAACAGATTTTGTAAGATGTTCATGGAATCATCAAATTGAAATTCAAAATTTTATTAGGTAGAAACCTATGTAAAAATAGACAAGGTGTTATTAAATCAGAGGAGGTTAGTAAAGACCAAACATAAAGTCACTCTCTTACTACTGTGAAACACGAAAGAATTTGTCCTAACTGTAATTCTAATTTCAATATGAATTCCTTTGCTAAGAATGTTATAACTTTTCCTCTAGAAAATAAAGGTATCAGATTCAGCCATGATTCATTTTTCATTTTTTTTCCAACTTGGCTATATTGGATAATTTCATGTTGCCAATATAAGACTCCATATGTTGTAAGCTTCATATTCATATGTAAGATGATGTCTCCTCACTCATTCTCTCTTCTAATGTTTAAATCCTATATTCCTCATTGTTAGAAGTATTCCATTGCTTTGTAAAGGCACAATGGCACTCTGAATAATGTGAAGGTTATACTTCCCCTATCTACTAGGAGTTAAAAACCTATTTTTCCTCTTTTTTAATTGAAAATTTTGAGATAATTGTAGATTCAAGTACAGCTGTAATAAATAATGCAGAGAGATCCTGTATACACTTATTGAGTTTTTCCCAACAGTACCATTCTGTAAAACTATGGTGTAGTATCACAGCAGGATATTGATAATGGTACAATTCACAGATCGTATTCAAATTTCACCTTTCCCTTTTTTATTTCCTAAAAAAAAACAAAAATTTATTATTATTCTTACTGTTGTGGGAGAGAAAGTGGAAATGAGATATTCTTCCCCAGGAGCAAACACTGAACCCCTTTAGCTTAAAGCATTTCTTATAGCTACAGCTTATTTCTCCAGATACTCAAATATTTTAAAATGTAAACTGTAGCTTAAATTACTCACTGGCAGCCATGTAAGCTCAGAGTCATGGACCTGAACTATTGGGCTTGACTTCTAAAAAAACAAATTGTGTTACGGAGGAAATCCAAAAAACCAGACCCACGGTCCTTGTGCTAGTCAGGTCAAATGAAAATGTGGCTGATGAGTAGATAAGTGAAAAATATCCTTTGTTAATGGTCTTAGTCTACGAGGCCCACAAATGGAGAGAAATGTATCAAGTAATTGATGTTTTTCTGTTACAAACACAATTTGTAAGTGCACAAACATCCATATCCATAACCTAGAAATTTCACATGTCTAGTGTGGATAGTACATAATAAAGTTAACTAATTTGAGCACACCCCATTTGTGTTTCATTATCTACTTTTTGGTGTTGTAATAATAAATTGTGAAATGGCAAATGATGGAAATAAAAGTAACAAAAATAAACTAAGTCACAAAGCAAATAAATCAGGTTTTCATAGTCAAAAGTTAGATCCACAGAAAATATCAGACCTCTCAACTCATCAAGGTATTTGTCTTAGTATCTTATTACACTGCAACAACTAATAATTTAGTTTTTTTTTTTTAGGTTATATTTGATGCCACAAATTACCCTCATGCCATCAGTATATGCATAGGGAATTCTGTGTGATGTGTAGGACAAGTCATTTTTCCTATGGCATATAGCTTTATCACTATTATTCATATTATTACTACAATTCTCCTATGTCCATTAAGGATCTCAGTGATTAGACAAGTTCTTAAATTTACTGATAAGAGAATCTGTTCATTTAACCACCCCCCCTCAAAACAAATACACACAAATGATTTAAAAAAAAAAGGAACTCTATACTAATACCATTTAAATATATTAATTTATTCTAACAAAATAACAAATTATAAAATTTTAGAAATCTTAGGAAGAATATAGCTTTAAATGAATTAACCACAACTGACTGAACTACTTGATTTAAAAATCTTTGTGATACCTTTTAACAAAAGCCTATACGTTTAAGCTGGCAGCATCAAGGAACATCCAGTCACTCAACTGATTGGTTGACTGGCCCTAATTCTTTCATTTGGGATAGCTGGAGCTTCAGAGTTGGCCCCTGGTAGTTACATAGGGAAAGTAACAAAAGAAATTGATTTTTTTCTTAAACGGGAAAATTGTATATATTTTTAACCTGCCAGAAAAAGTAGTTTATAAATTGTTTTACAATTCAAAGGCAGGAACCCTTGAGCAGTTCACAAATGGATGTCAGATGATAGAGCTCAATACACTGTTGCTATAGCAAACTGCTTATTTAGTGTTCTAAAGCAGCTGCCCCGCATTATATGCTGCAGAGAGGTCTTTATTTCAACCACATTTAACTTTTTACAGGATATAATAATACCCTGCACATTTCACATAGTGCTTGGAGCACTGATGATTTTTGTTTGCTTCTCTGAAAAAGCACTCAGCTGAAAAGACTGAACTGCAGAGGCCTATGGGCCAGAATTCATCAGTTCTTTATTTTAGCAGTTTGAATTCCCCATTAATGATTTTGCACATTAGCAGCTAATCAAATAGTTTAGATAAGGCTGAGAAGATATACTTTGCTTCGTTCACACACAAGAGCTAGAGTAAGAGAAACTTCTGTGTCATCAAATCAAAATTAAGGGAATACAAAATAAATAATATCAACTGAAGAAAGAAGTGAAATTTAATGTTATATAAATTAAGTAGCTAGATGAAGAACGATAGGTTTTCAAGTGGGAAAACAAGTGTATCAAACAAAAGCCAGAGACTATAAATGGAATATGATTTAATGTTGTTGTTAGGTGCCATCAAGTCGGTTCTGGACTCTTAACGACCCTATATACAACAGAATGAAACACTGCCTCGTCCTGTGCCATCCTCACAATTGTTATGTTTGAGCCCATTGTTGCAACCTCTGTGTCAATCCATCCTGTTGAGGGGTCTTCCTCTTTTTTGCTGACCACCTGTGTTACCAAGCATGATATCCTTCTTTAGGACTGGTCCCTCCTGATAATAATACTATATTAAAAACACTTCTGAACATATAAACATGGCAGACAAAGAAACCAGCAATATTACATGGTGCCCTGATGGACTCAGAACTAGAGACACCATGAACAGTGATGGAAAAAAGACAAAACTTGGTATCAGGGTACCCAAGCGCTGGACTCTGTTGTGTCAATAAGGCCACTGAGGTCAAAGCCAATTAACAAAGTGCTTTTGTTACTCAACAGTATGAGACTTTATATTTTAGAAACGGAAGCTGTGAAGGAGTTTAAGTTTCTTGATGAAGATCTCAAAGCTAGGAAATGGTAACCAAGATTCAAATTCAGGTCTCCTGTCTTAAAAAAACAGTGTGCTTTTCTCTTACTAGTACTGATCTCCCTGTACCTCAGAATCTCCTCTTCCAGTTATGAAATTCAATGAGCATATGCAGAAGAGATGAAAGAACGGTCACATAACCAAGAATTAGAAAAAGAGGCATAAAACTGGAAGAAAACGGCTCAAGTAAAATGGGAAATTATAATAAGAAATAGAGAAGGGTAGAATATTGACATATTCTTTTTGTAGAACTCTTTACAATTTTCTCTCAGCTATGAAGGTATTAAGGGGCCACTCTGCCACTTCAAGTTTTGTTCTCCAGGTCCAATTAAATCCTAAAGTGTGAAAGAAATTGCAGATATATAAGCAGAGTCCCAAGCAGATATCTTAACTGAAGCTCCAGAAAACTAGCAAGGCAAAGCTTGAACTGATTTTTTCTGAGGTTAGAAAGCTCGTGTATTTCTGAAATTCTTTGACCAGTAACCTTGGCAAAATTCCATAAAGCATTTGATGAAGAGATAGTTTGTGAACTGTTTGGGGAGAGAGGCAGTGAAGAAGTTTCCTAGAAGACCATGTGAGTTCTTTAAGAACAAAATCTGCCAAACTAAACATTGAACTATTCACGTTTTATGAGCAACATTTATGAAGACAGGAAAGGCACACTGATCAAACAGACCTAATATGAGCTGGGGAAGACAGCTCATTCTGTGGTTAACAATTAAAGACTAATATAATACCTGTAAATTGAAGCAATGCTAAATCCATGAAGTGAAATGTGACTGGAATAAATTCCTGAATTTAGTATTTTTAAAGCACCATGACACTACCTAAGTATAGGAGCCCTGGTGGTGTAGTAGTTAAGAAATGTCTACTAACCAAAAGGTCAGCAGTTTGAATACACCAGCTGCTCCTTGGAAATCCTATGGGGCAGTTCTACTCTGTCCTATAGTATGGCTATGAGTACAAATAGACTTGATGGCAATGAGTTTGTTTTTTTTTTTTTTTAATGTAAGTATAAAATTGTAAAAACTTGAGCACCATTTTATGAAATATATTTGGAGATCTTAGTAGACTACAAATTAAACATAAGGCAACAAAGTAACATGATTGCAAAAAAGTAAATACTTTTTATATTAATGAAGATCTAGAATACTGGTCAAGAGAAGTAATTGCATTGCTCATCAGATAATTTATGAGGTATGTGGCCACTTCTGGACCAAACTTTTTAAAGGGCTGAGAAACCAGAGTGCCTTCAGATGAAAGTAACCAAGTCAGCATGACAAATACTTAAAGGACTTGAGGGTATTTACCCCTGGAAAAGACAAGATTTTCTTCAATATGTGAATAATTGACATGGAAAAAGGGGAGTAAATCCATCCTGCATTACTCTGTCACCAGGGTAGAGTGACAGGACTCAGATTTGGCTTTAATGTAATGAAGAACTTTATAACATTTAGATTAGCCCCACAGTTGGATGGTGTGTCTTATATCTGGGAAATTTCTTGGCATTGAAAAAGTTCAGGCATTGGATATCTCTGGAAGATGTTGTAGAAGAGATCTTAGGTGGAAGACTGGAAATGAGCTCTCTGGAGGACATTTGCTGTCCTGGATGTCCAATGTCCCCATTTTGTGTCAATGGAAACTCAACACTTCTTCAGTGGATCCAACATTCTGAGTCCCACTCTCAGCCTATTTGCTTCAGATGATGTTGACTCCACTGTCACATTTCAGGGGTGGAATAAGAGAGTTAAGCTACTTCAAAAAGTGGATTTCATTACTCTACCAATAATGATACATTCAGTGATAGAGGCAACCTATCATCAATTTGGACTAGTGTTGTGATAATGTGATTCTGAAGTTGCAGGGGCAGGGGCAGGGGGTGGGGGGAGGCGGAGGGTGGCATCTTCAATTAGAATCTGTGAATGGAGCCAACCAGGATAAACGGGTTGAAAATGGATATTGATGATATTGTTTGGACTACCATATCCCTAGATGTTTTCATCATTAAAAAAAAAAAAACTAATAAATTCCCTCTTTTCTTAAGCTAGTTTATGTTGGGTTTTCCCCTTATTAGTAACAGAAAGAATCCAAAGTGATACAACTTCCCAAACTCCTTCCAACTCAATGTGAAGAAATGATAAACAATTTAAAGGAAACAACTTCTAACCCTAAAAACTAGGGACCAGACCAATAGTTTAGTTAAGTAAGCATGTGACTGAGTCCTGCATGATAGCACCCCAACCAAAGCTGTAATAAATGAAAGAAAGGCCAAGATAAAAGCCTTTGATAGTGATGGTTATTTTAAGACAGAAACCTAGGAACAGCTGTTACTGAGGTGAGAGCTACCCAGCTCTTGCTGGGAGGCATTTAAACTTTAAAGAGCTCAAGCTGCCATGTTACCCTAACACCAGGGCAGACAAGAGGGTCTTTAAAATTTCATTACGCCCTGCTGGTATTAGGCATTTCCATCTCAGCTAGAAGAAGGAAGGGACAGAAGGGGAGGAAAGTGGAAATCAAATTGTGAAAAGGAGTGACAACATCTTTCAGATGGTTAAGTAGTTGTTTATTATTATTAATTTGGTTGCCATGCTTATTTAGCATGGTTAAATAGAAGAGTAAGGCTGATCAGAGCTGTCAGATAGGAATGAAGGGTAACAATATCGATCAAAAGAGTTGGTGTAATGATATCAAATGAGCTTTGGACACTAAGTATTAATTAGAGATTATTATTAACTCCAAGCATTTTTTTGATACTTAAAGATCACCTCCCTAAGTAGTATGGGATATAGAGTGCTTAGATTTGATTTAGAACAAGCCCTGGCCTTTTGGAGATGTACTTTTGTGAAGCTTAGAAATATATGGATGGGAAAGATTCCAAGGAAAATTAATACAAGATTTTTCACTGTTCTACCCAAACAGTAGTAGCAGCAAGAATACAATTTCCACCCAGTCTTTCTAATTTCCACTGTCTCTCAGCAGCACACTGTACATTTTACAGGAAGGTGCTGTCTTGTTCTTTGTACAATCCTCGGATTTTTAATGAAGAAGAAAATCTATGCACTTTGCCTATCTTACACGATGCGACTTATATATGTAGGAAGGATGGTCATGTATTACAGTTCAAAGAACAGAGTTCACAAATCTGAATCTATTTTTCAAAAAGAATAACCAACAGAGTAATATACTTCTAATTCTCTTCATGAATAATAAAGCAGAGAGGGGCTGAAAGCAGAGATCGGAGTGCCTGAAGAGAATTTCCTCATAACCACAGATTGCAAAGGCTGCTAGAGGCCAACAGGCAATAGCAAAAAGGCAGAAGGAAAGAGAGATAACAAATATTCTTACATCTGAAAGATAAAGATGAAGGAGAAAGAACAGAGATTTAAAGAGCAAAATCAGCATATCTACTTTGAAGAAGTCTTGCATTTTTAACACCTCTTTGTTGATGCCATTTATCAGGGCAAACACACCAGGGCTTTGGCAATGAAACTACTTACCCATGATACTGGTTATCTGGATGAAAGCTAGATGCCAGGAAAAAAGCAATTCTTCAGCATGGGATTGCCATATAAGCCACAGAAAATATTCCTATGTGGCTCTTGTTTCATAGTCTTATGTCTCCTACCCCAACCTGGCCTTTACTGATTCTTTTCTCTATTAAACTCTTTGAGCCTCTGCTGCTTATTTCGAATAAATATCACATTAAAATGGAAAATTGGACCTTGTCCAATTTAGCTTTAGCCAGCTGAAACAGCATCAATGGGAGAAAATGATGCTGTAATTTTCTCGTCTTGTAAAATGTGGCTAGAAATCCATGCATAAAATGAAGCAATATTCATTAAAATGAAGAATATGCTACAATGAATAGTAATAGCTTGTCTTTAAAGGCACTTGTTAAAATACCATTAGATATTCAATAATGACTAAGATGATGTAATAGAGATGCATGGAAAGAAATGCTGAGTTCGATTGTTTGCTTTGAACTCTGAAGTGATCTCTTTCTAAGATACCATTTTCAAGGGTGACAACTGCAAAGGACAATTAAACAGTAACAAAGCTACCGATCTATTTTGAAATGTTGATTAAGTCCCTTCATCAACCACACAGTGAAAACTAAAAAAAAAAAATACATATATATGTATGACAGTGGATTTAGCATAAGATTAATCAATATCTCTGAAGATGTATGAAAAACAATTGAACTATATATGCAGTCCTTTGTTTTTTCCAAATAAAACCCTACAGTTACAAGCTTGAAAGGAGATTTATTAGACTTAACTGATAAGATATTTAAAATTTTACCTCCATGTGTTAATTTGTAGTAAAATGAATAGATGTTTATAACTCAGGAGAATCAAAATAATGTGCTAAATTTTAGAGTTAAAATAACATGCTAAACTTTGGAGCAAGCTTTTTAGAATACTACCATGTGCATCATCTCATCCCCCCGCAAAAAACACAAAATAACAAAATGTTGCAGAGGTTGCGGGGAGATTGGAACTCTTAACCACTGTTGGTGGGGATGTAAAATGGTACAACCACTATGGAAGACGATATGGTGCTTCCTTAAAAAGCAAGAAATAGAAATATTATACGATCCAGCAATCCCACTCCTAGGAATATAGCCTAGAAAAATAACAGCCATCACAGGAATAGACATATGCACACCCGTCTTCACTGCAGCACTATTCACAATAGCAAAAAGACGGAGACAATCTAAATGCCCATCAGCAGATAAATCGATAAACAAATTATGGTACAAATACACAATGGAATACTATGCAACAATAAATAACAATGATGAATATGGAAACATCTCACAACATGGATGAATCTGGGGAGCATTATGCTGAATGAAATAAGTTAGTTACAAAAGGACAAATATTGTATGAGAGCACAATTATAAGAACTCAAGAAAAAATTTACAGACAAAAGGATTCTTTGATGGTTAGGAGGGTTTGGAGGGAGGGGAAGAAGAAATCACTAACTAGATAGACAAATGCCAACTTTGGTGAAGGGAAGGACAACAGACGATATAGGGGAAGTCAGCAAAACTGGACTGAAGCAAAAGAATAAAAGTTTCCTAGACATATCCAAACACTTTGAGGGACTAGGCCTGGGGCCTGGGGACTATAGTCTCAGGGGACATCTAGGTCAACTGGCATAACAAAGTTTATAAAGAAAGTCTTCTACATCCCACTTTGGTGAGTAGCATCTGGAGTCTTAAAAGCCTATGAGTGGCCATCTAAGATACATCTACTGGTCCCATCCTACCTGGAGCAAAGAAGAATGAATAAAATCAAAGACACAAGAAAAACTTGCCCAAAAGACTAAAGGACCACATAAACCAGAGAATCCACCAACCTGAGACCAGAAGAACTAGATGGTGCCCACCTACCACCACCGACTGTCCTGACAGGGATTACAACAGAGAATCTTGGGCAGAGTAGGAGAAAAATGAGAAAAGAATTCAAACTCATGTGCAAAAACCAGACTTACTGGTCTGACAGAGACTGGAGGAACCCCTGAAATTATGGCCCCTGGATAATCTGCTAACCAAGAACTGAAGCCATTCCAGAAGCCTACTTTTCACACAAAGACTAGACAGGCCTATAAAATAAAAAAATAACACATGTGAGGAACATGCATCTTACTTCAATCAAATATATGAGACCAAATGGGCAGCTCCTGTCCAAAATCAGGATGAGAAGGTAGGATGGGGCAGCAACAGCACGAACGGAAATAGGGAATGCAGGTTGGGGGGCGGGGTGTGCTCTCACATTGTGGGGACTGCAACCAATGTCACAAAACAATATGTGTATAAATTTTTGAACGAGAAATTAGCTTGAGCTACAAACTTTCACCTAAAGCACAAAAAAAAAGAAAGAAAAGAGATAAAAAAAAGCAGATTACCCTCCATAAAAACAAACAAACAAACAAAAAACATACTATCATGTGAATTCTAAGATGTGCTTACAATCCTATAAGGGGCAGTACCACAAAGTGGAGAAATGAGATGGAAATATACTGAAATCTGGCTTTGCTACTTGCTTAACTGTAAAACTTTAGGCAAAATACTTCTCTTGGTTTCTTCATCTGTAAAATGTGAATGATGATGATAGTAACAGTGACTAACTGTTGTGAGGTAATTTATGTACACATTAGAACAGTGAGAGGCCCACAGAAAACACTCAATAAATGTTAGAAATTTTTACTAAAAACCCCTAGAAGAAGGTAGTTGAATACAGAATGCAAGATGGTAAAGGGAAAACCAGAGGAAAGTGCAAGGCTATTAGATAGTTGCTTGGGTGCTAACTCAAAGGCTGGCAGTACAAGTTCACCCAACAGAGACATCAATCTGTAAATGACAACATCAAAATAATAAAAGGGGGAATACATAGTGTAGATATAGCACTTTCAAATGGAGCGGAAGTCAAGGCAATATCAAGTATTACACACTGATTCAAGCTTAGGAAGATAAAGGTAAATACCAAGATAACTGCAAAGAGGGTTAAAAAACATATCAAAATAAAAAGCAGAAAAAACCTAAAGACTCAGTAAACACAAAATCTACAATAACAAAAGAAAAGAAAATCCACAAACAAAAGGAACTTAGCACAGGAAAGTAAGAGGAACAAAGAAAACATCAGCACCACAAAAAAAAAAAAAAAAAAAAGCACAATAATATGACAGCAATAAACTCATACCTATCGATAATCCCACTGAATGCAAATGGCTTAAATGCACCCGTAAAAAGACTGTGTGCCAGAATGGATAAAAAAAAAAAACAAGACCCATTGTCATGGATTGAATTGTGTTCCCCAAAACTATGTGTCAACTTGGCTAAGCCATGATTCCCAGTATTGTGTGACTGTCCACCATTTTGTTATCAGATGTGATTTTCCTATGTGTTGTAAGTCCTACCTCTATGATGTTAATGAGGCAGGATGAGCTGCAGTTATGCTAATAAGGTGCACTCAATCTACAAGATTAGTTTGTGTCTTAAACCAATCTCTTTTGAGATATAAAAGAAGTAAGCAGAGAGACAGGGGGAACTCATACCACCAAGAAAGAAACACAGGAGCATAGCCCATCCTTTGGACCTGGGGCCCCTGCACTGAGAAGCTCCTTGACCATGGGAAGATTGATGACAAGGGGCTTCCCCCAGAGCCGACAGAGAGAGAAAGGCTTCTCCTGGACTGGCACCCTGAATTTGGACTTCTAGGCTCCTAGACCCTGAGAGGATAAATTTATTTTGTTAAAGAGATCCACTTGTGGAATTTCTGTTATAGCAACACTAGATAACCAAGACAGAATTTGATACCAAGAGAGCGCGGTGCTGTTCTAGCAGATACCTACAATGTAGAAGCGGTTTTGAAACTGTGAATGGGTGAAGGCTAGAAGAGTTTTAAAGTGCCTAAGAGTAAAAGCCCAGACTGCCTTGAAGAGACTGTTGGTGGAATTACAGTCATCGAAAACAATTCTGGTGAGGACTTGGAAGCGTGGAGAGGTGTTACACTGGAGATGGCACAGACGGTGAGAAGCAGCAGCAGAGAAATGGCAGCAGCAGAACCAAGAGATCAGTGCAAGACAGCACTGGAGCCAACCCATGGAACAAGAGAGCTGAGTGCCTTCTGGCTGAAGTTTACTGGCAGAATGGGGTGCCTATAGGTACTTATCGGTGGAGTTAAAGAGCTTTGGAACACTTGCCCCAGTAGGGCAGATGTGGGTGACAAGTCCTGAGGGGCTGAAAGGCCAAGGAACCATAAAGTAGCAACTGAAGAGACAAGGAACACAGGAAGCAGAGCTGCCTCGGTCTCAGAGGGGATGGCCACGACCTCTGGCTTGTCAAAGGGTGGAGTCATCACTCAAATGGACTAGGAGAATGGGGCTACCCAAAGCCAAGGGAGTAGAGTTGCCTTTCTAGTGAGCCTGGAAGGTAGAGCTGAAGGCCAGGGCTGAGGGGCCTCTACTCAGAATCCAAAAAGTATGGTTAATACCTAGTCTGGAGAGCAGGGCCATTGCCTAAATTGTCTTGGAGAACAGAGGACTATTTTCAAGCCTTGAGAGCTAATGCAACATGTTCTGCTGACTTGCTTGTATCTGTTATCCCTTTTTTCCCTTCAATTTCTCCCATTTGTAATGGAAACATTTAGCTTGTGCCTGCCTGTTGCACCATTGTCTTTGGAAGCAGATAACTTGTATTCTAGATTTCACAGATGAAGAGAAGTTTTAGGACTTTGGACTTGGAGTTGAATTAAGACTTTTGCTATGATATGATGGGGTGAATATGTTTTACATGTGGCAAGGACAAGAATTTTGGGGGGCCAAAGGGTGGAATATCATGGATTGAATTCTGTCCCCCCAAAATACGTGTCAATTTGGCTAGACCATGATTCTTGGCATTGTGTGATTGTCCACCATTTTGTCATCTGATGTGATTTTCCTACGTGTTGTAAATCCTACCTCTACGATGTTAATGAGGCAGGATTAGCAGCAGGTATGTTAATGAGGTAGGACTCAATCTACAAGGTCAGGTTGGGTCTTAAACCAATCTCTTTTGAGATATAAAAGAGAGAAGCAAGCAGAGAGACATGGGGATCTCATACCACCAAGAAAGAAGTACTATGAGCACAGCATGTCCTTTGGACCTGGGGTCCCTGCACTGAGAAGCTCCTTGACCAGGCGAAGATTGATAGCAAGGACCTTCCCCCAGAGTTGACAGAGAGAGAAAGCCTTCCCCTGGAGCTGGCACCCTGAATTTGGACTTCTAGCCTCCTAGACTGTGAGAGAATAAATCTCTCTCTGTTAAAGCCATCAACTTGTGGTATTTCTGTTATAGTAACACAAGATGACTAACATACCCATAAATATTCTGTCACAAGAGACACATCTTAGGTATGAAGACACAAATGTATTAAAAATCTAAGGATAGGGGAAAAAAACAAAACAAAACAAAACATCAAACAAACAGTAACCGAAAAAGAACAGAAGTGGCAAATACCAATCTCAGATAAAATAGACTTTAACACAAAATCCACCATAAAAGACAAAGAAGAACATTATATAACGATCAAAGAGACAATCCACCAAGAAGACATAACCCTAATAAATATCTATGCACTGAATGACAGGGCTCCAAAATACATAAGACAAACTCTAATGGCACTGAAAAGAGAAACAGACAGTTCCACAATAATAGTAGGAGACTTCAACATATTACTCTCGGTAAAGGACAGAACATCTAGAAAGAACAAAGATACAGGAGATCTAAAGGACACAATCAACCAACCTGACCTCACAGTTTTTTATAGAACACTCCACCCAACCGCAGAAAAGTAGACATTCTTCTCCAACACAAGGGAACAGACTCCAGAATAGAACACATTTTAGGTCACACAGCAACCCTCAATAAAATCCAAAAATTGAATAATACAAAGCATTCTCTCTGATTACAATGCCATAAAAGTAGAAATCTGTAACAGGAAGAGAAAGGGAAAAAAAAAAATCAAATATATGGAAACTGAAAAACACCTTTCTTAAAAACAACTGGGTAATAGAAGAAACCAAAGCAGGAATAAAAAAAATTCCCCAAATCAAAAGAGAATGAAAACACATCATACCCAAACCAGCAGAGGCAGTGTTCAGAGGTTGATTTATAGCAATAAATACACACTTCAAAAAAGAACGGGCCAAAATCAAAACATTAGCCCTACAACTTCAACAAATTGAAAAAGAAAAGCAAAAGAAGCCCACCGGCACCAGAAGGAAGGAAATAATACAGATTAGAACAGAAATAAATGAAATAGAGAGTAGAAAACAATAGAATCAACAAGACCAAAAGTTGGCTCTTTGAAAAGATCAATGAAATCAACAAACCACTGGCCAAACTGACAAAACAAAAGCAGGAGAGGAAGCAAATAACCCAAATAAGAAATGAGATGGCGGACATTACAACAGACCCAACTGAAATAAAAAGGATCATAACAGAATGCTATGAAAAACTGTGCTCTAACAAATTTTTTGAGAACCTGGAAGAAATGATCAGATTTCTATAAACACCTACTACCTAAATTAACCAAACTGAGATAGAAAACTGAACTGACCTATCATTAGAGAAGAGATCTAAGAGGTAATAAACTTTCAACAACAACAAAAAGCCCTGGCCTGGACGGCTTCACCGGAAAATTCTACCAAACATTCAGAGAAGCGCTCCCACCAGTACTACTAAAACTATTTCAGAACATAGAAAAGTAAGGAATACTCGCAAATTCATTCTATGAAGACAGCATAACCCTGATACCCAAATCAGGCAAAGATGCCACAAAAAAAGAAAAATACAGACCAATATCTCTCATGATGCAAAAACTCTCAACAAAATTCTATTCTATAGAATACAGTGTCAAATCAAAAAAATAATACACTACTATCAATTGAGATTTCCAGGTATGTAAGGATGGTTCAACATCAGACAATTAATCAGTGTAATCTACCACATAAATAGAACAAAATAGAAGAACCACACGACCTTGTCACTTGATGCAGAAAAGGCATTTGACAAGGTCTAATACCCATTCCTGATAAAATCTCTCAGTAAAATAGGAATAGAAGGGAAATGCCTCAACATAATAAAGGGCATCTATACAAAACCAATAGCCAACATCATTCTCAATGGAGAGAGATTGAAAGCATTCCCCCTGAGAAAAGGAATAAGACAAGGATGCCCTTTATCACCACTCCTATTTAACACCGTGCTGGCTAGAGCAATAAGGCAAGAAAAAGAAATAAAGGGTGTCCAAACTAGAAAGGAAAGAAATAAAAGTATCCCTATTCACAGATGATATGATCCTATACATACAGAACCCCAAAGATTCCACAAGAAAATTACTGGAACTAATAGAAAGGTTCAGCAGAGTAGCAGAATATAAGACCAGCATGCAAAAATTAGTTGGATTCTTATACACCAACAGAGAGAACTTTGAAAAGGAAATCACAAAAACAATGGCATTAATAATAACCCCTAAAAAGATAAAATTCTTAAGAATAAATCTAACCAGGGATGTAAAAGGCCTATACAAAGAAAACTACAAAGCACCAAGGCAAGAAACCAATAGAGACCTACAAAAATGAGAAAACACTGTGCTAATGGATAGGAAGACTCAACACTGTGAAACTGCAATTCTGCCCAAACCAATCTACAAATACAATGCAATTCTGATCCAAATACCAACAGCATTCTTTAACGAGATGGAAAAAAACTAATCATTAACTTTATATGGAAAGGAAAGAGGCCCCAGATAAGCAAACCGTTACTGAAGAAGAAGAACAAAGTAGGAGGCCTCACACTACCTGATCTCAGAATCTACTATACGGCCACAGTAGTCAAAACAGCCT
This sequence comes from Loxodonta africana, assembly GCF_030014295.1. NCBI lineage: Eukaryota > Metazoa > Chordata > Mammalia > Proboscidea > Elephantidae > Loxodonta > Loxodonta africana. The sequence continues at coordinate 110,957,296 of NC_087343.1, read as the reverse complement.
GGTTCTTGTACAATGACGGACACATAGACTAATGGAAGAGAACTGAGAACCCAAATGTAAACCAAAGTCCATAAATGGGGAAAAACACAGCATTTTTTAACAAACGGTTCTGGGAAAACTGGATGTCCATCTGTAAAAAAATGAAACAGGACCCATACTTCACACCATATACAAAAACTAACTGAAAATGCATCAAAGAACTAAATATAAAACCTAAAACTATAAAGACCATGGAAGAAAAAATAGGGACAATTCTAGGGGTCCTAATACATGGCATAAATAGAACATAAACCACAACTTACAACACCAGTAGATAAAATGGATAACAGGAGCTCCTAAAAATTAAACACTTATGCTTATCCAAAGACTTCACCAAAAGAGTAAAAAGAGAACCTACAGATTGGGAAAACATTTTTTGACTACAACATATCTGACAAGAGTCTAATCTCTAAAATCTAGAGGACACTTCGACACCGCAACAAAAAGACAAATAATCCAATTAAAAAAGGAGCAAAGGATATAAACAGACAATTCACCAAAGAAGACATTCAGGAGGCTAAGGGACATATAAGGAAATGCTTGTGATCATTAGCCATTAAAGAAATGCAAATCAAAACTACACTGAGATACCATCTCACCCTGACATTATGGCACTAATGAGAAAAAAAAAAGTAACAAATTTTGGAGAGGTTGTGGGGATGTTGAAACTCTTATGCACTGCTGTAAAATGGTACAACCATTATGGAAAAAGATATGGTACCTCCTTAAAACGCTAGAAAGAGAAATATCATGTGAACCAGGAATGCCACTCCTAGGAACACACCCTAGAGGAAAAAGAGCCATCACACGAATAGACATATGCACACCCACATTCACTGCAGCACTATTCACAATAGCAAAAAAATGGAAAACAACCTACGTGTCCATCAACAGATGAACGGATAAACAAATTATGGTACATACACACAATGGAATACTACATAACAGCGATGCAGAACATTGATGAATATGTGAAACTTCTCACAACATGGTGAACCCCAACAGCATTATGCTGAGTGAAATAAGTCATTTTTTTTTCTTAAATATTGCATGAGACCAGGATTATAAAACCCCCAGTAAAGGTTTATAAGCAGGAAAAAAAAAATTTTTTTGATGGTTATGAGGGAGGGGAGAGGTAACGAAGAGAGGGATGGGGAGGGGAAATCATAACTAGATAGCAGACAAGTGGTAACTTTGGTGAAGGAAAAGACAACACACAACAAAGGGGAAGTCAGAACAACTTGACCAAGGCAAAGTCATAGAAGCTTCCTAGACACATCCAAACACCTCAAGGGGCAGGATTACTGGGGCTGAGGGCTGAGGATCATTGTCTTGAGGGACATCTAGGTCATTTGACATAACATAGTTCATAAGGAAAATGTTCTATATCCTATTTTGGTAAGTAGTGTCCAAGATCTTAAAAGTTTGCAAGCAGCCATCTGAGAGCAAAGGAGAATGAAGAAAACTGAAGACAGGAAGGTATTAGTCCAGAGAATTAACAGACCACATGAACCACAGCTTCCATTAGCCTGAGCCAAGAAGAACTAGATGGTGTCTGGCTGTCACCACAGACCACTCTGACAGGGATCACAATATATGGTCCTGGGCAGTACAAGAGAAAAATGTAGAGCGAAATTAAAAAAAAAAAAAAAAAAAAGACCAGATTTATTTGTCTGACAAAAAGTGGAGGAACCCCCAAGGCTGTGGCCCCTGGACACCCAGCTAACTCAGAACTGAATGTACTCCCAAAGTCCACCCTTTCAGCCAAAGATTAGACAGGTTTATACACCAAACAATAACACATGTGAGGGATATGCTTCTTAGTTCAATCAAGTAAAGGAGACCAAATGGGCAACACCTGTCCAAAAGCAAAGACCAGAAGGCATGAAGGGATGGGAAAATCAGACAAACTGACCTTGGGAATCAAGGTGGAAAGGGAAAGGGGGAGAGGAAAATCAGACAAATGGACCTTGGGAATCAAGGTGGAAAGGGAAAGGGGGAGAGGAAAATCAGACAAATGGACCTTGGGAATCAAGGTGGAAAGGGAAAGGGGGAGAGTGCTGAGTCAATGTGGGAATTGCAACCAATGGCACAAAACAACTTGAATATAAATTTTTAAATAAGAAACTAATTTGCACTGTAAACTTTCACCTAAAGCACAATAAAATAAAGAAAAAAAAAGAAAACCTTATAGAGGTTCTACTCTGACATACACACGGTTGGCAGTAAGTCAGAGTCAACTCGACGGCAAGTGGTTTAGTGTTATTCTTAAGTCTCTGATGCTCATGAAAAGAGCAAATTTGAGTAATAAAATTAATCTCTGGTAAAATATGTAGGTCAAGACACTATTTTTACACAGGTGGTGGCCAAACTGCTCCAACCATGATCTCCAGAAGATGAATTGTGTCACTGCCATGGAGAGTCTGATGAAAAGGAGAATCCTTCTGCACCCAGTCCGCACAAATAACAAAGTGGTTTATTTTATGGTCAACCAGTAACCATCCCTAGTTGACTGCTTATCATAATGCACTTTGACGCCTTTAAATTCTTCAGCAATGTATTGACTAAAATTGCCATAAATACTGTTTCCCTTAGAGATGTGAAAGTAGTTTCTTGGTAGGAGGGGCCAAATATTTAGTAGGCAGAATCACAAATTGTTATTGTTTTCTTTCCATAAACTAGTTGGTAAAACTACAAGAATTGTTGTAAAATGCACAAGACTTCCTCCCTGCTACTGGGAACAGTCATACACTAAAAGAACAAATATGATTTTGCTCACAAAAATCAAGTGCCAAAAGAACTTTTATAGTTCTCTCACCATTACTCTTAATTTAATGAAAAGTAATACACACTCTTTTTATTTTTACTTACTCTTTGAAGGAAAAATTCTTACTTACTTTCCATCCCAGACATGGTCACCTCTGTGGAAAATCACCAGGTTGTTCTCAGGGTCCAGAGCCACCCCAGAAACCTGGCCTGGTAGCAAGTATACTCCAGGCCAATCCAGTGCCTCTTCTACATGGAAATCTAAAAGATAAACCCATATATTTAGTTTAAAAAAGGAAAACTGGCATAATCTCACGAAGATTCACAATGGTTATTAGCAGCTCATGCAGTAACATCACTAGATGCAAAGGTATTTTTTAAAAAAAATCAAGCAGTGCTCCAGATAAAATATACCACATGCACATGCCAAGGAGCTTCCTGAGCTATGAAATAAAATTAGTGACTGCGAACTTGTCTTGGAACTATACGCACTTTTTTCCTGTTTATTACATGCCTGTGAAAACCAGCTTATCCTTAAGGCGTTGAAGAGCAAATAGGAGACCTGTCTGCTTCTTGATAAGATTCTAATTTTAAATTAGTATCTTTGGAAAATATAGCAAAATGGATGCCTTCATTTTAAAACAAAGCTTTAAGTGGTATACCTCAAGGCAATCCTGTGTGTTGTTAAATGTAAATAAACAATAAATATAGCTGATAATTCTGCCAATTTGCTATTCTATCTACCTACCTATCATCTCTCTGACTCTTACATAAATTCTAGATCAATATACACTGATCCTATTACAAGTCAGGGCCCTGGTGGCGTAGTGGTTAAGAGCTTGGCTGCTAACCAAATGGTCAGCAGTTCGAACCCAACAGCCACTCCTTGGAAACCCTATGGGGCAGTTCTATTCTGTCCTATAGGGTTGCTATGAGTTGGAATCAACTCAGCAGCAAAGGGTTTGGTTTTTTTTTGATATTCTATACAAATCATTAATTATTCCTTTTACAAAGAACTGAGTAACATCAGTCTCATTTCTCCTAATTTCAGTGATCCTGAAAGAGCGAGTGAGAGTGGGAAGACACTTTCTTTCACTGTTTAACACGAAAGAAAACAATCACAGAGCTCTGAGACAGAGTGGTGATTTCCAAATTATCCTCATTTTTGATCTGAATAAACCTCAGAAAATACCTGGGTTCATTTGTGTTGATCCCTTTTATAAACATGCTTAGAAATAAAGAGGTGGGATGATCCAGACCACCAAGTTAAAACAAAACAATAGCTAATCATGTATGGAGGTGAGGATACACAGTTATAAAGATAACCTGGGAACCTATTGTATCAGTTTCAATATTTCTTTCTCCCTCAAATACTTCAACAGACACGCTGAGAAGCAGAAAAGCAGTAACCTGAGTTTCATTTCACCTTCCTATCCTATGGAGGATGTGGCAACATGCAGTGAAATCCTCAAAGACAGGCATTAAAGATAGGAGAAAGGGAGGCACAGGGCTTCTACAATCAGCTCCTGAAAACTTGCGAATGTGCTGGTGTGAGAATAAGCACTTTAAAATAATTCTCTCAACTGTACAAAAGGAAAAAGTACATTTTCACTCAAAATGTTTTCACCTTTGAACAGTGACTTTTTTGCTTTAATAAAAATCAATAAAACATAGAATCAGTAGGATGCCTAGATCCATTCTGTCTACAACCTTTGCTGAGGCATCTTCAACAAACATTCCTCCATAGGCACCATGCTAGATTCTGGGAACACAAAGAAATAAAACCTGCTTTGCGGCTTTGATGAACTCACAAGATACAACGAGGAAAAGACAGGAAACAAACACTTAGGACACAAAGCAGTGCAGTGGTGCAGGAACACAGGGGAGGGCCCCCTAATCCTTCCTGAGTCTGGGCTGGGATAGGGTGGGGTTAAGGTCAGACTGTGGGAGATTGCCCAGAGGAGCAGACATTTGTGTTTGCACGAAAAGGGTAAGTGGGGGTTCAGAGTGGTGAAATAAAGAAAAAAAAGTTTTGCAGAGAATATTTCTGTCAGAATGAACAAAACCAAAGATGTTTATAATTGCAGAATGTGTTTCAAGTCTTTAAGTAGTCTGGAAATAATACCTGTGTATGTCAGGTGTTTAAGTCAGGTGGGAGTGGGGGAGGAGGAGAAAGGATTAGCTGACCTTGAGATCTAGCTGAGAGCCAGGCTAGAAAATGTATACCACATGAAGGAGTCTGAATTTAACACTGTCTTGATTTATATTATGATTAATTTTGAGGCATGCTGCAAGTACTTCATTAGTAGCAGGGAAGCACAGAAGTTAGGAATAATTTACTTTTGAAATAGAGCACATGAGAACGTCGTTCTCGCTCACATGTATCTTGATACGGCTTCTTGAGCTGGAGAGCAGGGGGCAGAGTTAGAGCTGGCATGCCTGAATTTGCAAATAATCCTGGGCACAGCAGTGGATGTGAACGGGCTGCTCACTTGAATAGTGTCCATCATCTATTACACTTGTCATAATAGGTAAAAGGTCGCAAATTGCTGCTACTGGCAATTGGGACCCATTGAAGGTGTTTTAGGAAACCCTGGTAGTATAGTGGTTAAAAGCTGTGGCTGCTAACCCAAAGGTTGGCAGTTTGAATCTATCAGCTGCTCCTTGGAAACCCAATGGGGCAGTTCTACTCTGTCCTTTAGGGTCGCTACGAGCTGGAATTGACTCAACAGCAATGGGTTTGGTTTTTTTTAAGGTTTTTAAGCATGGGTGGCATGATTAAAATTGTTTTTGAAACCTAACTGGAAATAGTGTAAAATTAGCATAATTACAGATGTCTAGATTGATCAACAGATGGATAAATCATTCCCCAAAGAAATGTTTTAATTTTTTTAAACCTGTCTGAATCTCAGATTGAACTTCACTCTCATCTCAGTTACAGCTTGTCCTTTTAGGGTTCATCATTCTAAACTCATTTGCCAGCCCCTGAAGTTTCTGAATGGCCTCCAAAGCCTCATGACAATGTAAGCATTTGTTTTCATCTGATTCTTAAAGCCAGGAACCACAACTAGGTGAAATTCACTGAGGGCAGGGATCATGTCTTATTAACTGGTGGGTCACCATGCCTCACACAGGGACTGGCCCATTCTACTGGCCTAATACAAATGCACCAAACTGACCTCTGTGCTCCAGACTCTTGTTCATGTTGTCAACTAGAATTTAAACACCCTTATAATCTTGTAGCTTGTTTGTACTACCTCCATTTGCACTAGCACAGCACTAGCTAGAGATATTAAGGGTACTTAAAAATGCTAATTGGCTAATTACTTTCATTGAAAGATAATAAACAAGTATCCTGTCACCCTTCTATTCAGTGGTCCACCAGCAGGTACTGGAATGTAAGTGCTCATGAAAGTACACAGACAGTCTGGCAGAAAATATTCAATGTCAAAAAAAAAAAAAGGATATTGTTCTGTGGTCAAATATGAATTTCATAAAATATTGGAAATACTATGTAAAGAACTTTAATCTGATTCTCAATGATTCCAACTATCATACGCCCTTAGGTGAGTAAGTGAAAGTCTGCAAAACGTGCTGATTAATATTTTTTAGCCTATTTGGAAGGTTTTACCCACCAATCATAAAAACACTTGTTCTGTCACATATAAGTATCTTTTTGGTTGAAAGTTTTCACGAAGGAAAAGCAGTGTGAATATCCAGAACATATTCATCGTAACATACACTTTTCATGAATTTACAAAACAGTAAGGGTGATATGTAAGGAATGTACAAGTAGAGGGCTAATGCCCTGAGCAACCTGGCTCTGTTATTACTGAGTCAATGCAAAGGAGAACTATTTTCATGTAGCAGGAATGTCTGGAAAAAGTACAGTGAATTAGCTTTTGTTTCATTTAAAAATATCATTGCACATTTATTAAGGTTATCTAATGGAGACCTCCAAACTTTTAAGATCTAGGCCTCTGTGTTAAACAAAAATTCTGTTTAATAAAAGAAAACTGAGCTCACATTCTCTTTTGTAAACATTAGTTCAGATAATTGATGTTTTTGTTTCCAGTGTCACCATCTTTCTTACCTTTAAGTAACTAAAAGCAGTTCCCCTATCTGAAGGTTAGAGGATCAAGAAGCAAGGCAGTCAGTCAGGACTAGTGGTACATGCAGATGGAATTACTATGGATTGTGCTCCCAACCCCAGCCCATCTTCACAGGAGAAATCATCGAACTTTAGGAGTGTTTTGGGTCGCCCCAGGTAATCTTCTCATTTCACAGGAAAGGGACTTCAGGCTTGGGCCAGATATCAGGCACAATGTTAAGGATAATTATTTTCTAAATCCCGATAAAAGAAAATTTCAAATCCTTTTTAAGGAAACCATATGATACAATGTAACTGGGTTTTAACTTAAACTTAACACTTTTGATCATGAAAAAGTGAAAAATTCTACTACAGATTCTTCTTAGTCTTTATTTAAGAAATGATTCAACATATAACTAGTTAATGTTGTAGACTTAGCATTAACCTGAAAATTAAATACACATTTCTTACACATGACCTTGGACAAATCATTCCCAAATCCAAGTCTCAGCTACTCTAAATTTAGATGTCAAATAGTGGAATTATTTCAGGTTTAACCGCTTATTTTTAAAAATATGAATTTGGGAGCATATTAGAGGAAACAATATTTTTAGAAAAACAAGGCGAATATACATCAGCTATTGTTTCTAGCAGTCTTAATGCAAATCTTCTTTTTTAAGATATTAAAAAAGAAAAAAAAAAAAGGTCCTGAAGTTTAAAAATGGTATTTTTCCAAGTATCATAGAACAGTTTTTATAATAAACAATCTTATTCCAAAAAGGCAAATGTACAGCCTCATATTCTCTCTTATATATTTAAGAAAAAAATCAAATTAAAAATTGTTATTAAAACTGTGTCAATCTCTAAAAGGATTAATGAATTATACCTTTTCAAGAAAGAGATTAATATTAGCGATCAATTCTGCTTTCACATGAAATTATTAATAAACTTTTAAAAGGGCATTCATTTATCTCTGTTATATAAGGACTAACAGAACTAGGTAAGGTTGAAAAAAAGTATAATTTCAAAGCCAGAACTCTGACTTAACTACAGTGTAAGAAGGCTCTTTACATTTAATCTTAAAAGGAAAAAGAACCTGATAAAAGAACAAAATGTGGTGGCTGCATTTTCTACCTCTGTAAATTCTCCTCTAGTGAGAAGGAACTGTATTTTGGTCAGGGACTGTTTTTTATCAGAAGTTCTGGCAATAACTATAATTAACTAAGACTATTTTATAGGAGAAAATTTTTTTTTTATAGGAGAAATATTTAGACCAAAGTCAGAAAGAAAATAAGAATTAATTATAATGTCATATTTAATGGGAGTGAAGTAAGGCAGAGAGTCATGACGTAACCAGGGGCTCAAAAGCATTAGCAGAATTTTTTTCTCTTAAATTTCTTTAGTTGCAAATGGGGATTTCTACTTGGTCAAACTGTTTGTATACTAATTGAGAAGGCATAAGCAAAAGAAATCTGTACCTATAGTTATTAGAACTGTAGAATGAGATAACAGGATGACTACAAAAAAGAACCGTTTCTCTCTCTCTACCTATCTGTCATCTATCTAATTTTATTTTTTTGTGAGCAGCAATATAGCAAAGTGATTAAAAAACCAGATTCTGGGGCAAGTCTGCTTGGCTTGGCTTTGAATCCTGGCTCCTTGGGCTGTGGTACTTTGGGCATAAGACTTAACCTTTCTATGACTCAGTTTCTTCCTCTGTGAAATGGGTTTATGAATAGGATTGTTGTGTGAATTAAGTGAGTTAATGCATGTTAAACACTTAGCCTGTCCCATAGTAAGTACCACATATGTGTTTGCTTTTCTTATTCTCCTTCCCTTTAGAGATGAAAATTCAGCAAAGTGAATGCCTTATTTTACCCTGGGAACTCTGTAAGACTTGAATCTAGAGGTAAGTATATGATTAAAATATGTTGAAAGAACAGATCTGGAGATAGAGTAGAAGCTGTCCATAAAAATGAGGTAAAATCTTAAGCCTATGATAAAGTAAAGACTTCCCAAGTTATCTGATGTGAGGTGTCACAAAAATGTAGCTGTATTTTCTGATGTCCAGAATTTTGCAATATATGCCAAATCAGGCTTCCATGTTAACATATACTAGTCCAATCAAATCTGACAGTTAGGATAGCTATTTGTAATTTATTTTTATAACTTAAAAATAATAAATAAATTTTAAATATATTATTCAACAAATTCAAGGCAACCAGAATAAAGAAATCTAAGATTTTGTTTCTAGTCTATTAAGCTGGCTCATATATATAATAATGGTAGGAACTGCTTTTCAGATACAGAAAAATACCCCTGAAATTTGAAAACGGTATTTTTTTCCAAGTGGCACGTAACACTTTTTATAATAATCTGTGACTTCATTAAAATGGTTTAATATCTCTAGGCCTCAGTTTCTTCATTTGATAATTAAGACCAGAAGGTCTTAAAGATATCTGAAATGAGTATGGATTATGCTATTAAGCAACAAAAAATTCCTTACATTTTTTGTTTCAATAATAACCTCGTATAAAAAGCTACTTTCTTCTTTGCAACTAACACAATTCCTGGTGGCAAATTAGGCACTTAGGGAGAGAGTTAATTCCTGCAGACCATTAGGGCCCCATTCTCAGTTTTGTGTGGAGAAAAGCAAGGGTAGAGGAGAAGCAATGCGAGGTTATTCATCAAATTTATTCCCCCTACCCACTCCCTGAGGAATATACTTAAGTTAGATTACTATTTTATTAGGACATTATATGCTACAAAATTCTACTTTCTACTTTCTTTTTTGCAAAATAAAATCTTCCTGAGAGTATGTCTTTCTCTGGCTTACACAAACAAACGACACAGCTTCAGGTCGCTATGAGTTGGAACCGATTTGAAGACATGTAAGAACAGCAACATTACTTTGTGTTAGATACCATATATGGTATGTTGGATATCATGTATGGTAGGCAGTGAAAAAACATGGAGAAGAAAAAAGCTTTTTAGAAATAGCATACCTAAAAATGAGTTTTGCCATTTTACATTTAATTTTTAAAAAGTTTTCCAATCAGAGTAGTGAGATAACATTAAAATAAATCATTTTGGAAAGGAAATACATGCACATTTCCCTTCTATAGTTAGGATTTGCATGGTATGTTTCTATGACTCATCGTTCTATTCACTTCAGTGACATTCATCCACATATTTAAAATAAAAGGAAACATCTTGAAACAGATCGTGGAGTAACATATTTCTCCTGAGCCCTACCATTTTGACCACTCTGTAAACTAGGAAATTTGGCAAGAAAATGTATTCCAGGTATTTTAAGCAATTCCTTCTTAGAAAAACTACGTAGGTGCCAAAGAATATAATGCCTTACATCTAACTATGAATTTTACATTGACGCTTACAATACCTATAAATGACTACAGTACATTTTCATAGCCAAGGATGAGAAACACAAGTCATGGGGATAAAGCATGCTGCAACTTTAACATTTCACTGCTGTTCTTCAAGACAGAACTCCATTCTAACCAGAGACCGTTTTACAATTCACTGTCCTTAGTAGAAAGGTTCCAACAGACACTCCAGTGTGTTTACAAAGGATAGAGAACGTAGTAAACTGCGGATTTCTAGGCACCTTACCCAGAGATGCCAATTCAGTTGTTCTGGGGTAGGATTCAAGAGTCTAGGTATTTCATAAGCACCTTAGGTGATTCTGATGCAAAGGATTGTAAGGACCACCTCTTGAGAAGCTGTCTTATTTGATCAATTTAGAATAGGTAAGAGCAGGCAGGGCTGATCTTATTTAAATATGAAGTAGTTAAACATCTAGGTTCTATTTTACGTCTTATAGAGACCATTAGGCAATTTCCAAAAGACAATGCTTGAACCTTCCGTGTGAGCAAAGGCACTGCATGCTAATTTTTTTCAATTATAAATAAAAATCAGCTGGGTGTTGAATAATTTATGGTTCCCTGCAAAACTGTATTTGAAAACATCAAGCTGGCAGCCTGTGCCATTCCAGCCCACGCATGGACAGCTGCCATGCACGCATATTCGTTACTTTTTTTGAGATTATCTCCACATGCTGCCTTATCTGGCTCTCCACATTAGCAAGTAACATGAAACACAATCAATATCACAGAGGCCATAACACAATCAAAGACAAAAATGAAGCATCCATAGCTTGCTGGCACAGAACCTGAAGGGAATAAGGTATTGCTCTCTAATTATGAAAGCCAATCCTAGTTAGAAATACAGATAAATCTGATAGTTATTAACTTGATGGAGGTCCTGTCAGAAATAACTACTCAACTTTCCAATTAAGATAGTAATTGATAATGGAACTAAAGAAACCAAAGTCATAAAAATGGTTATGTTTTACAAGTCAATTTGATGAGAATTTTGAGCGTGTAAGATTCCTTTGAGAGAAATTTAATCCTTAAGCTAAGGCAGTGAATAAACATTTCATACACTGGGACTTCACATATCAGGTTTTGAATTATCAATTTCTTTACACTTAGCAAAATGGAAAAGTGTTGATTTGGTAAGTATTTGTTACCCTGAATTTCATACGCCTTCCTCCCAGAAATGATCCAAACATATTTGGTCCTTGTAGTTCTGTCTCACTGACTGATCAGAAACTAAATTTATGTAGTATTGGACCAAAATAAAAAGAAAAAACTCATAAAAGAAAGATGGTATCTGATAAATAACCCAAATCTGAGTGACATTTTTTCCCGAGTGCTTTTTATTGATAATATTTTTTTCATTCGTTAATTTTTATTCCCTTCAGGTTTTGCTAATGTGGATTGTAGCCCTCAGCATTTTATTCCATAAAAGAAGCCCTAAACGCACCTCCTGTGTGTTCTGGTTCCCAGGTGCCTTCACCAGGTAGGGGTTGCTGTAATGAGATAACTCTGTTCTCTGCTGGACTCAGAGTAGATTCTAGTCTGTGGAATTTGTGGATTCTGTCTCTGACAAGAATAGTATTGCCCCTCTCCTCATGTTCTGCACCCTCTCTGGCATCAGATCGACCCAGGTCCTTCTTTTGGACTACGTTTGCAATCTCGGCTACCAGGTCTGACTCTGATTCTGCCTTTTCTGTAGGGTTATATTTATGCACATGAACAACATCTTCCCTTTCTCCTAGCAGCTTGGAAAGAAGTGAATAGAAATCACCTGTGAAAACAAGAGAAGAGATAAAGGAGCATGGGTTGGTAAAATAGCAAGGTTTACACAATGCTGTGCCTTACAAATAACATCTCCTGATTCTTCATAAATAAGTGAATGAGGAGGATATTCCCAAAAGAGATGATTTTCTAGAACAATAAAGGAGTTCTATGCCTTCACGTTTCATTTTATATACGACCTACTTCTTTCTGTTATTTCAGGAGCCCAGAACACTACATAACCTCTATGAACATATTAACAAGACATAATAATGCATGTGTGGTTGCACACCAAGTTTCAATAAATGGCTCCCACAGTGTAGCTGAGCGGATTTGGAAGTCAGAGTTTGTAAGGTTTCTAAAATAAAATATTATCAACAGCTACTTCAGGTAACAGCTATCTTCACAGGCAAACCCTTCCAACTTGTCTTTGAAAAGCATTTAAAGTGTAATCTGCAAGAGATTAAATATATATTTTTCAGCAGGTGCACTAAAACACAAGAAGTCTAACAGATACGCATTCGCATGCCCAGTGGGAAATCAAACTTTTATTATTATTATATTGTTAGCAGTGCTACTTTAAATACCTCCAGTTGTTCCTTTTTAAAACAAGAAATGAACACATCCCAGAAAAATTATTTTGTGAGAAAATAGCATTTTTAAATCAGTTTCAAACAAAAGAGAAGGTTTTAACAAACTAATATTACCGGGATGATCCATCATTAAAATGTATTTCATGCCTTCCTGTACTAAGGAGTAAATTTAGATATAATAATCCAATTCTATGAAAACAAATTACTTATACTATGACAAATACAAAATATGACTCCAGAAAGTTCATGAAGCACTTTTGTCCTTATCACTTACATCTATGGCTTCAAACCCATTAAAAATATATTAACTGTGTGCATACATATACTCACACACACAAACCTGCTTTCTTAAGCCAAACCCAAAGGCAATCAATCCACAGCTCTTCCTTTTCCTCATCGTATTCTAAATGCTGCTAATGAAGAAATTACTTATGACTATGGAGTCCTATTGCTTAAACTTTAATTACATTTGCAGTATTATCAGATAACATTTATAAAATCATTTTTCACGACCATTAGGACATAAAAATGATAACTGGTTTAGCCATGATACATTCCACTAAAGAATACACTGTTAAGAAAACGGTGCAAGGGGACAGAAAATCTTTCCAAAATGATGCTGAAATCCTGTCTTGTTTACAAACAGTCTTGGTGTAATGACTCAAAGTAGGTTTCCAATTCCTGCCAGCACAAGCAGCCTATCCCAGGTGAGGTCTTCAATCAGAAAATAATTACCAAGGAATAGGGCCAAACTCAGCAAAATGAACAAAGCAAATCACAACTCAACCAAATGCGTTAGGCACAGTGGCATTCTGCCTCACGGAAGAGCAATCAATCCATTACTGCTAAACTCTCCTGTCCCAGACATGGGCTAAATATAGTTTAATATGCTGTTGTGCAATGAAACATTTTATATAAAGAATAAAATTCACAACTATTTCAGGGGCAGATTCTCAAACCTGAATCAATGTCATCAAAAACCAAAAAGCTCTATCTTTCGAGAACACAGGCACAGAACTATATGCATAATCTTTCAGGTTTTCAGTGAAAAATCTAAAAGCTATGATAAAATATCAAATGCAGGGTACTCTGGTACCTTTGAAATTATCATTGAGCAAACGCTTTTAAAACTCATGCGATAGGCTTGAACGCAGTTAGGTTGCACCGGGCTTGTAAGAACCCAGATTCAGAGTTGCATCTCAACAGATCTCATTACATGGGAACAAGACCACTAGATGGCTATCTCATACATCCTAGTTCGCAAGCCTGAAAGGCTTTTTCTCTTCTGGTGTACTGGGTATATAAATCCTGAAATGTTAATCATTTTTTCTGAGTCATATTAAGATCTTTATTAGGAAATATATCTAACTTTGAGTTTAACGGAGGAAGTAGAATATAAATGGAGATTGGGTTGTCCCTGCCCCAGTCTCATCTCCCTTCTTTCTTTTCAGTTTATGCTCCAGCCATATTGGACTTTCATGCCTTCGAATGTCATCTCTAAGGAGATGTTTCCTCTGCCTGGGACCCTCTCTCTTCCTAGTAACTGACTAGCTCCTCAGCCTTCAGGTTTTTTTTTAGGTGTCACATCCAGAAGCCTTCTCTGAAATTCAAGTTTATGGCTATATGCTCCTACAACACTCTGGTCTTTCCCTATGACCTCCTTTATTGCATTGTATTTATCATGCATTGTAATTGCCTCATTTTTTGTCTGCATGTCACACTAGTGTTTGAATCCAGCCTTGATAGTAGCTATTTTGTGCCTTTAAGCAAGTTATTTAACATTTTAAAGATAATGACAACTACCTTTCTGAATTATTTTGTGGATTTGAAGAAGATAAAAAGAAAAAAAGAAAAAAAAACTAAACCAGTTGCCATTGAGTCGATTCCGACTCATAGCAACCATACAGGACAGGGTAGAGCTGCCCCATGGGGTTTTCAAAGCTGTAATCTTTATGGAAGCAGATTGCCACATCTCCCTCTCGAGGAGCAGCTGGTGGATTTGAACTGCTGACCTTCTGGTTAGCAGCCAAGGAATTACGCGCTGCGCCACCAGGACTCCTTTTGAAGAAGATGAAAAAAAAAACCAAACTCATTGCCACTGAGTAGATACCGACTCAAAGCGAGCCTATAGGGCAGAGGAGAACTGCCCATAGGGTTTCCAAGGAGCGGTTGGTAGAGCTTCTAACTGCCGACCTTTTGATTACCAGCTGTAGCTCCTAACCACCGTGCCACCAGGACTCCTTACATCATAAAATAGGTACCGCTAATGATAGCTATTATAATTACTAACTGAAAAGACAAACTCTAATCAAATACTGGAACTTTTCATAATGGAAACTGCCACTGCCCTCAGAAGCCCCCTTGAAATTTACAGCCCTTTATTTTCTCAACAAGGAACCTTGGTGGTGCAGTGGTTAAGTGCCCAGCTGCTAACCAAAAGGCCAGTGGTTTGTACTCACCAGCCACTCCGTGAGAAAAAGATGTGACAGTTTGCTTCTGTAAAGCTCACAGCCTTTGAACCTCATGGGACAGTTCTACTCTGTCCTATAGATTCACTATGAGTCACAATTGACAGGATTGATTTTTTTGGTTGTTTTCTCAAAAAGTTATTATGGTTGCTATTTGATTATTTGATTCCTGGCTTTGCCAAAGAAGGCTGTATCCACACTTTCATCGTTTTTACTCTATGTTTCAAAGAAGAACTGTCCTTACTCTAGTGTTGTGCCTACCACTAGTACTTTCAGTGCCCCCTAGAGCCTTTCTTACCTGCTTTCTTTTCTGGCTTGGACAGAAACGCCCAGGCTATAAATACATTCACTTTGGGCTTATTTTGAGTGGTGGTGGAGAGTTGGAGAAACCCTCCTCTGATATTCCATTCCTTTCGGGCTTTTCCATCTTTCACCTTCACTGTCCACCAGAAATTTCTGTGAAAGTGGAAATATTCTGTATCTGCACTGTCCAACATGACTGCCACTAGCATATGGCTATGAACACTTGTAATATAGCTAGTGTGACTGAGGAACCTAACTTTTTTTGCCATAGGTGGCTAGTTGCTATGATATTGGACCTACAGGGATACTTGCTGCATTATCCTTCCTCACATCCTCTTCCTTCCCCGATATCAGGCATGTGCTTTCACTTTCTACTTCACCACTATTATGACTTCTGTACAGTTGCTCAAGAGCTCCTAACTGTAAAACCAGTAGATTCTTCACCTTCCCCTACTTGGTCAGCACTGTTGGAAGTCCCTTTCAGGAACTCTTTCCTTCTATCTCCAGATCTTCTCCATCTTTGCTTCCTCTTCTTCTGCCCAATTCATAAAAATGCTGGTGTTTCCTGAGGTCTATCCTTTTCCTCCCTGGCTAAGACCTCTTCCTGCCAAGCAATCTCAGCTGCTTACAAGGCTTAAACCACTATCTCCAGGCAAATGACTCCCAAACCTGGAGGTCCCCCTAGCACCAAACTGGTATAGAGAACTGCCTCCTGGGAATTTCCACTTGGATGTGTCTCACAGGCATTTTGAATTCAACCTGTCTAAAATCTAGCTCTTAATCTTCTCCTTATACTTTATATCTTCTTAAAGTATCTCTCTCAGTGATGACACTGAATTTTGGGTAAATCGATCCAGAAAACCAAATTCGTCCCTCTCTCACCTTATACATCAGTGAGTCACCAAGTCCAACCTGTACTGACTTGTCAACATCCTCTTTTTCCTATCACCACTCCTCATCTGGGGTTCTTATCATCCTGATTGGCATGCTGAGAGATTCCTTACCTTTTCCCTTGGAAAAGACACTGTTCCCACCTTGAACGTTGAAATCTGTCTAGGTGGTAACAAAGCTGCTCTAACTGAAAGGAGTCCCTGGGTATTGCAAACTGTTCATGTGCTCAGCTGCTAACCAAAAGGTTGGTGATTCGAGTCTCAGAAGAAAGGCCTGGCGATCTACTTCTGAAATGTCAGCCATTGAAAACCCTGTGGAACACAGTTCTACTCTGACACACATGGGTCTCCATGTGGCAGAGTCGACTTGATGGCAACTGAAAAAAACTGTAAGGAACTGCCTTGTTAAAAAAAAAAACCTTGGACACTCCTGGATTATATCCCATAGCTACCTCTTCCTCAGCTCTGTCAACCTATGTATTTCTGGGTAGTGTTCTTCATTCTATTCTGTGGCCCACTGCTAAGGTGACCATATAATTTATTTCCCAACCTGGGACACTTTGAGAAAGAAAGGGGTGTTACTAATAATTACAGTAAGCATAAACAGGGACAGTCCTGGAAAAACTAGGATGTATGGTTAACTTACCTATTGTTCACAGAGATAACATATTATAAGTTATATATAAGTAGTTTATTAAAACTACAAATAATAATAAAGAATAGCAGTGAATGTTTCTGAGAGATTAGCATGACCCAGTCACTCTGCTGAGTGATTTATAAAATTTAACACATTTAATATCTATGTGATAGGTATTATTATTCTCATTTTACAGATGAGGAAACAAAGTATAGTACCAACCCCATGGTCACACAGCTGGTATGAAGTTGAACTGGGATTCTAAAAAGACAGCCTGACCAAGAGACCTACCTTCTCAACTGATCATTATACTGGATCCAAGTTCCCCTCTTTTTACTGTACTGGCCAATAAATTATTTCCTGTGAATTCACCTCAGACATGTCAATTTTACAATACTCAGTTTTTCTTCTTTTTAAAGTAACTGTCTTCTGAGCTCAGGTGCTCAGCGAGAGAATATGAACAAGTTCCTCTCTGTCCCATCCTGGCCTGTCTGCTCCATATTATAACCCAAGAAGCTCATACCCAGTCAATTCATAAATACCATAGTGATATGCACAAAGCTGGGTTAAAGAATGATGACACGTTTTCTTTGGTGTGAAAAAGTAGAATTTTTTGTTCTCCTCAATAGTTCTTACTTACCACTGGCATGTATGATCAAATTCCATAAGATGTTCTAAAAATGTTTTTTTGTACACTTAAATTGTCTATGGAAGGGACAAGTGGCAAGATTTTATATATAAAAATAAAAACCTCTCATTTCGTACCCTGTCATATTCCCAGTGACTAGTATAATGCTATCACACAGCCTACACTCAATAAATGATTCTGGAGTAAGTAAGTTTGGTTAAAATGTTACCCCTTGTGCCTGCATCAGTAGGAATTAAAAAAAAAAAAAATTCCATGATGATTTTAGCATGCAGGAGTTCCCATTTCTTCCTATCTCCTCCTTAAACTTTGATTCTTATGAAATGCAGAAATGCTCTCTGTACTCAGTAATTTGGCAGAGTTTGGTATTTGGGTTTGGTATTTAGAAAATGCAGCTGTAGTAGCAGCTAATGCGTTGGGAAAAGGAAAGCAGCACAATACACAAGAACCTAAAACACTACAAATTAAAATCCAAGTTTGAAAGTTGTGTTCTCTCATTAGCTACCTTATAGCTCAAGTGGGCAATTTTCTGTCTAGCAAAGACGACTCACTATTTCTTACCCTCAGGTTGGAAATTTCTCTGATTTACTTTCAGAAATGTCTCAGCGTGGATATTTCTCTGATTGACTTTCAGGAATATGGTGGCAATGAACTAAAATGGATGGAAACATACATTGAAAAATTGCCCTATGAGGTTTTTAATTTTTTAATTAAATAAAACGCTTCAAGATTATTGGATTCGAAAATAATTACCTATATGTTTAGGTGTAAAACCTTAATTGAGGTAGGTAATTTTATTTTTAAAATGATCAAGAACTTCTTGGTAACACACTTCAGAATATAAATTCTCGTTTCCCACACAAATCACTAGTATTTCATTACCTTGGTAAAACAAAGAGCTCCAGTTATTGCTTATTGCTATGTGATTTCCATGGTACATGGGAAGCAAACAGGATGTCCATCAGCAGTTTAACTACTGATAAAATATGCCAAGTAACCAATCTAGCGAGATTACGAACTAGCAATGCAACTGATTAATGTGAGGGATATGAGAAATAGAAAAATAAAAGCATTCCTTTTTATATATTAATATTTTGTTTTATGACTCAGTAGTAATTGACTTTCCCTTCTGGTAAAAGTCAATTTGGTTTATTGACTGTTTACTTACTACTAACCTAGAACATTAATCCTGTTAACCTCAGAGAAGTAAAACACATGAACATGATGACCAGCTCAAGGATCAAACAGGAAGTCAACTTTATTACCTTTTTTCCTTTATAAGACTCCTGACTGGAAAACATTTGGAAGCAGGCTTTGCTTTTTTCTTTTTTAAGCAAATTAGACAAATATAAAAAAAAAAAAAAAAGGAGAAACCAGGAGATGATGGCTTTTGCAACTACCATGCACACAGATCTATATCTGAAAGCCCAACTGTGTGATAAATGATCATTCACCTCTGTCTATTCTAAGGAAACCAATTCAAAGCAACTGTCTAGTCAGCCTCCCAGAGCCTTGGGGGGTATTTAGAATTATTTTTGATAGATGAGTTCAATAAATAAAGACTGGTGTGCTGCTCATAAATCATAACAAACCAATAGATTTTTAGTGAATGGGCGTATAAACAAGAATTCTATCTTCTTTAAAAGAGCAAAATGACATTGAGAATGCTTGGAATTAGCCAAGGAGATGCTAATAAAATCATTTATATTTTATTAGAGCGTCAAGGAAATGTCCTATTCTGAACATGGCAAAGAAATGTAAATTTTAGCTATATTCAGCCTTGTTCCATTCTTCCATTAATGGCTTATAAACTGTTACTATAACGAGTTTTTACAGTAGACTATTGTCTTTTTAACATGCAACCTTTTTCCTTGATTCTGCTTATTTGATAAAACATGCCAATGGTAATTCATTTTTGTTAGCATAAAACCACTGTGAAATTATTCTGTTTCACAGAAGGTGTCTGAAGACCTTTATTTATCAGGGGTCATGGAATGTTTTCCCTGTACGAATTGTATTTTTATCATATTCTCCCTGTCCTGGGAATATAGTAGCTCATGCTGACCTTTGAGTAGAAAGATTGATTATATGAGGGCACAAAGACTACAATGAGAAGAGTCTGGAGCTAACTGAATAAAACATGTTAAAGGCTCTTTCTGTAAAAAAAGAAATGCTGTGTCCAGAGCATAATGTACGATAACAAGGACACACTGGTATTGTCAATTTTCACTTTGAATTCTGCCTAGATTTTTTTAAAATATATTGAATCTTCCAAACATAATTAACATAAACTTCAACGCTATACATATACTTTGACTTTTAAAGGAGGAAAACACTACAATTCAGAACTGGAAACCCTGGTGGCATGGTGGTTATAAGCTCAGCTGCTAACCAAAAGGTTGGCAGTTCAAATCCACCAGGTGCTCCTTGGAAACTCTAGGGGGCAGTTCTATTCTGTCCTATAGGGTCACTATGAGTTGGAACTGACTCCATGGCAACGGGTTTGGGTTTTTTTTTTTTTTGGTAGATGTAGTTGTGTAAATTCTTGCTAGAGTATAGTTGCTAAGTTTCTTGTTTTAGCCCATATTCCTTGATTAAACAATGCTGACAGAAAGCTCAGTTTGTACATTTAGTATAAGAAACATATAAAAGAAACCATAATGTGTAAGACATAATGAGAACTTTTAAAACATGTTTTAGTTTTTGTAAAGTGTGTCAAAGAGAAAAATTTAATTTTAAGGTTTTTCTTCCCACTAAACCAAATATTAATTGTAAAATAATTCCTGACCCAAAGTTAATCCCGCCAGCAGCTTTTCTTCCATCCAAAATTGCTAATCTTTTCTTTCCTGTTCAAAGCCAGGCTTACTTAAATTTCAAGTTCTAAAGGTATCATGGCTGCAGGTGGGTAGAGGGCCAGAGAGGTCACCTAATGACCTGATATCAGTTGATTTCAGTAAAAGGGGGACGACAGGGTTCAATCAATTATGTTAAGTTTAATCAACGGTTGATCTTCTATTCTTCTCCCTTCTCTTTATAAGCTTTATTGTAACTGGTGTACTTCAAGTCATTTGTTTATTTTTGGGGAATCAGAATGGTCTCCCTATATGCATACAGAATAACTGTTCAGAAAAAGCTGATGTTTTCATTTCTTTGAGTTTTGATTATTTTTAACATTGCCTACCATAATATATAAGTGAAGGATGTGTGTGTGTGTGTCTGCTCTAGAAAACCCCAACACTACCCTCCTCATTCCATACTGTCTCCTAGAATTCATTTCTACCACTAAGAATCACTGTCTAATTGGATTTTATTATTTAGTTTATTATACTTATTATATATATAGGTAATTCTTCAATGTACTTTGTTTAAATATCCATTAGTGTTTTTCTGCATGCAGGCAGACATAACCAACTCATTCACAGGTAGGTTCACCTATATACAGATAGGCCATTTCCAAAGCAGTACAGAAAATAATATACACATATTATGTGTTTGGCTGCTAACCAAAAGGTCAGCAGTTCGAATCCACCAGCTGCTCCCCGGAAACCCTATGGGGCAATTCTACTCTGTCCTATAGAGTCACTAGAAGTCAGAATCAACTCAACAACAATGGGTTTGGTTTTGGCTTTTATGCAGCCATTAAAAATCATGCTTTCCATTAATTTTTTTAGTTGAAGGAAACATTCAAGACATAATGTTTAAAATAGAGGACACAAAACTGTACACACATTATGATCCAAATACTGTTAAAATATTACACATACGTCTAAGATTTACCTTATTGCAAACTCTGTAATAGAGACAGCAGATGTAGATAAAGATAACATGGTAGGTTAGCATGTTTGTAAGCAGAGGCTGGGACAACACTACGTTGATTCAAACAACTCAGAGGGCTCCTTTGAACTCTAGTTAATTTCCAATCAAGATTAACATTCTGACAAAAAAAAATATAGCTAGAGATTTTAGTGGTATTTCAAAGGAAATATTTACTCTGAGAAACAGAGGATTAGATAAATCCATGTTAAACCCATGTTTAAAATATCATTGGTTTGCTTTGATTTTTTTTTCTCCATGTTGGAGATACCACCACTTCTTGACCATCTGTGGTAAAGCTATGTTTCTTTTTATTCAGCCTATGGGATAAGAGAATTGTCTCTGTTTGTCTGTCTGTCTCTCTTTTTTTCAAACTAACTTAATAAAGGTAGTCCCTTCTTTCCAAAAATAAGCCTTGACCTTAATCTTCCTATTTTCTAATGTACTAAGAAAGTGAAAAAAGAAATCAGTGTTTGTATTATCCAGATAGAACTATCTGTATCATTCAGCCACTAACTGGCATAGTGTTTGCCTCTGTGTACCTGTACTGTGATGCTTTATCTTTCCTTCCTGTTCTACAACTGTCTGTTTCCTGTGGGGATTTGGCATCTTCTGTGTGACCAACATAGATGGTGTCCATTAAAACTTGTGGCTAGCTCAACTGAGGTGATATAAGAACTTTAATTTATTGGGGAGAGAAAATATTAAAAGAATCAATATAAACAGAAGTACTTGAACATAAATTGTCTTGGCCAGAAAGCCACAATAAGGTGAAGAGTTAAGTTTTAGGGCTTGCTTTAAAAATCAGCATATATAACATAATTGATATGAATAATTAGAGCCTTCCTATTAGCTACTTGGTCGACTTGACTCCTCAGGGAAGATCTACAAATAGATGTTTGTGCAAACAAATATCTATATGAAAAAGCACTCAGTAATGAGTAGATGTGGCCTATGTATTACAAGGAGATAGACTGAGACCATCTGTAAATCAAATGAATTATATGTACAAATAGGTACTTGGTATATTTCTGTATTTCTCCTTAAATTCTAGGTCAGTGGTCCTCAGAGACCAGTAGGATAATACATAGGCTATGCTTTTGGTCCTCCACATAATCTAGGAGGTGGTATTTGGATGGAACCATTAATTTCAACATATGAATATCACAGCCTGTTTTCTGCAAATGAAAATTGAGTCTGAATAATGCTTTGTTTCTTTCCCAAGTTAAATCACTCTATTTTCATTCATAAGTATAGGAAACCAAAAACTACAGAAAAATAATTTCTTGTATGTCTCTATAGCATTCTTTTTGGCACCAATAAGGGTTTGGGTATATTTAAACTTCTGAATGTATATGTTATTAAAAAAAGAAAGTGTAAATGAATGGCAAAACATGAACTATTTTAAATAATTTGATTTGTATCCATATGTAACACCCTCTAAATCCTACTATTTGGAAAGAACAGATTAAACATTACAGTTGCTTTGTAGTATCAATAACAAAACCTCTGGGTTTCCTTCTTTCAGAGGTTTCAATGTCTCCCTTGATAAACTCGACTAACTTCAAAAGAAAAACATAGTCTAGCCTCAGTTTCCATAGAAACATACGGTTTTACAAGATGCATCTACTAAATAGTGGTCTCATTTCATACTGTATTATATATATATATTGGTATTTGGAAATGTATCCTAAGATGAGTCAAATTATTTCAAAGACATACACGCCAAACAGTAAATTCAATGTCAAAAATTTTTATTTCATGTCTGATGAAATTTCAGTACAATTAAACACTGTTAATACTGTGATTTAGGGTGCTACTCCTTACAAATCTATACACCAAACCAAAAAACCAAACCCAGTGCTGCTGAGTCAATTCCAACTCATAGCAACCCTATAGGACAGAGTAGAACTGCCCCATAGAGTTTCCAAGGAGCGCCTGGTGGATTTGAACTGCCACCTGTTTGGTTAGCAGCCGTAGCACTTAACCACTATGCCACTAGGGTTTCCAATCTATACACAGGATTGATAAATAAGCTCTATTAAGTCACATTCAATAACCAACTAGTGTAAATCATCATCCTGGTTTTGACCGAACACAAAAATAAAAACAACTTTGAGCTGGGTTGTATTTTTTAAAGGACATTTTGTTAGAATGAGACATTAAGAACATACCCTATAATTTAAAAGTCTTTACAGTTTACCTTATTCTTCTCTCAGAGTGCATTTTTCCTCTTTTGAAAGTGTGAATTCTTTAATTTTGCAAAAAACTATTAGTGCAAGAGTGGCATCTTTGACCTAACCTAATACGAGATATACTGGAGAATCCCAATAGCAGTTTACAATGTCCAAAGAATCTGAAACTTCTATATGTTTCTAACAGAAATGTCCTGCCTATTTCCTGTATACTTTATACGGTCAGTAGAAATGTATCTGCATTAACATTAAAATGGTTTAAAATGTATCACATCTAAGTGAAAAAGGATTTAATAAGATCACATACCCAAACACCTAACACAAAGTACCATCTTCCAAACAACAGGCAAGAAACCAAGATTCAGGAGAGTAATTTTTCAGTACTAGTACATGCAATATATGAAATATAAGCATCAAACATTACCACTTCAAATAAATAGAACAGAGTAAGAATGATGCTTTCTTAATTCATCAGATGGCAGCTTAATATAAACCCACAAATGCACAGGACAATAATCCCTCCTACCTTGCTGAAGACAGAGAAGAATGACTTACGGAGGTTTAATTCTTAATTTCTTTTTTCTTGAACTTCAAATATAGTTAATGAACAAACCATACAAACATAAAAAAATTAAATGGTAAAGGTCATTAGATTTCAAAAACCACTGAAAGTTTCTAACGATTGTATTTATACTTTTTTGTACATAAAAATTACAACATTAAAGGAACTAAAAAAATCTAAAGGAATTATTTTACACTAATGAATTTTACTTTCAAGGACGAAGTACAATAATTGACCATTTCCTTATGAATTATGCATTATATAAGACTATAGCAATTCAGTGTTGGGAACTGATAAAGACAGACCTAAAATATCTCAATAACTTTACGACTTGGTTGCCTGTTTGGAAAATGAATAATTTTATAGGCCTAGTTACAGAAATTGCGTACATACCCTGGTCTAATACTTCCTCCTCTTCCCGTTTTGGTTGCTGTAGCAAAGAAGGCTTATCTTTGTTCTCTGTTTCTGTAAAGGATCAAAGAAGCTGAGAATAAATTTGCAGTATATGTTGCACACTTTAAGTACCTTACTGGAAAAATGCCATCAATGTAAAAATATTATTCAGGATCTTGTGTTTCATAAAAACAACAGTTTCAAGAATTTATATGCTACAATACTCTAATGCACACACACATACCAATTACCAGACTTCGGACTTAATAACTAGGTCAACTGCCCTTTGAGTAATATATATATGCTCATTGCCGTCGAGTTGACAGAACAGAGCAGAAATGCCCCCATAGGGTTTCCAAGAAGCATCTGGTGGATCTGAACTGCGGACCTCTTAACCACTGCACCACCAGGGCTCCGGAATATATATATATACATATAAATATATATGTATATAAATATAATATACATATATAATTTTTAAAAATGCATGAACTGTTGATATTTATTTTTTAGCTGATATTTATTTTTTAACTGAACTTAGCAATATTTAAGGATATTTTAAGAACATTTTAAGACACATTCTATAAATTTATTTATTATTCCTAATAAATGATCTGATTGCTATGCTAACTTCTCTCATAAAACCTCCACTGGCAAGAAATAAGAGGCTTCTCTGGCATTTTAAGATTGGACTTGTAAAAATCAGCAAAGTCCCAGCATATTTTATTCAATAAAACAAGGGGTGGGTTTTGCAACTTTAAACTAAAGAAAGACAGTCAGTAAGACCATTTTGTAGATGAACGGTAAGTTAAAGAACAATTTTGAGAGTGAGACCAAAAAGGCCAAGACTAGAAATGACTCACAAATCAAGAATTGTTCTTTGCTTGAAGAGGCCCGTTAAACAGATAATTTAAGGTATGGCTGGAAATGATTCCATTTCCATTATCAATTGTAACACTCTCTAGAACACGGTGCATAAATTCATAAACTGCATAGGTCATTACCAGTTATGGGAAGAATGAGATGGAGAAACCTGAAAACATGAATTAAATGAAGAAAGGTCTACATTTATGGGGTTGGTCCCAAAACTAATCCTTTTCATCACTGACAGAAATTTTTCTCGTTCACTGTTTCAATGGGAGTAGACCAGAATGGGAAGACAGGATATGAAAAAGAGGAAAAAGGGAATGAAAGTATGTGTGTACATGGGATTGCTTGAGAGAAGAAAGGAATACAGATGATTTGAAATATTAATCACATAGTCAAGTAAAATACATAAGTAAATATGAAATACAAAATGATACGCTACTTTAAATTAAACACCAGGTTTACCTTTGTGATGGCCATGCA
Organism: Loxodonta africana; assembly: GCF_030014295.1. Classification (NCBI taxonomy): domain Eukaryota; kingdom Metazoa; phylum Chordata; class Mammalia; order Proboscidea; family Elephantidae; genus Loxodonta; species Loxodonta africana. Next base: position 110,931,389 of record NC_087343.1, on the reverse strand, counting down.
TCATAACCGTATCAGCCTTCACAGGAACGGGAATACTGGCCTCCGGTGGTATGGTTCTGAACACGTCTGGGACTACGTTCTGTGTACAGGTCATAAATGAAACTGCATGCCTGGCTTCCATGTAATACATAACGTATAAGTTGCACATTTCATCAGCAGATGTGCCACTGCAGGCAAAAAAAGAAAAGAAAAAAAAAAGGAGACACAACGTGTCAGCCATATTCACATAAAACATGTTCTTAATGCAAGAAAATGCAACCAGTAAAAACATCAGCAGTGAATTCAAAGGTGGAAATGGGCATTTATTTTACAGCTTCCATTAAAACCCACCAGAGATTTCAACATTCAAAGCACATCGCCAAAGACAGGCATATTTCCATTTAATAATGGAGTGCCAGTCTGCAGCATGGATACCACCAAATACCAGAGATGGGCATTTTTAAATAGCTAAGAGGTATTTTCTTTTCTTTTCTAAATTCTTTTATTCCTTAGTTCTTCTCCATTTGCTAAAACTCATATATTGGGCAAAGTACTTTTCTCATGGAAAATCTAAATTATTTACTTAATAACAATAAAATTCAGAATACTTCAACAGACATATCATATATTACTCACAAGTCTTTAAAAATGGCTTTTTTTCACTTAACAAGGAGAGTCTGGAGCCTTGTTTTTGTTAATTGTCCCCTTCCTCATGGTCAGATGAACCTAGAATTGTATGCTGATGCTAAAACATCCTAAGTGTATCCCTGATATCTGACTTGGCAACCGGACACCTACAGCTGGGGAGAAAAGAATGCCTCGGGAATGATACAAAATGAAATCAGCACTAATCTCTTCCAAGGGCTCGGATATGAATGGACAAGTGCTGTACAACTGAATGACTCAGTGATAAAAAGAGATTTTAAAACAGTGAAATGGACATTTCCAAGAAAAAAAAAAAGAATCCAAATAATATAAATAATCTCTAAGAGTTGACAAACCATGTTTTCTTCTTCCTCAGTTCACAGGGAGTATTATTTCATTCTCTTTTTTACTATTAATAGGAAGGAGTTGGTTAGGTATACCTTCAGGAAACTTGTATATACCAAAATGGCCTGGGCAAAGGAACATTTCCTTCTTAGTATTAGTGTGGACATTTTTTAGCCATCCTACGCTAATAAAAAACAAGCTATGAGGTGGACTATTTGCTGTACAGAAAAGCGTCAGTGTTGACTTTTCCAGCAGTGTCACGCAACATTCACTTGTTCACCATAGCAACAGTAATGACATCAGCAAGAAAAAAAATAAAAATCTTTTCCAAACAGGGATTTGGTTTCTCTAAGCTTTGAAAATGTAGAGCCCCTGAGAGACCACAGGAATGAGCCACTGCCATGGAAAGCTGTGTATGTTTTAAAAGAATCATTTGGCTTCTCGCTCCCTGAATCTGATATACCTGTCTGTGTAACTGCCTCTCCTGTGAAATATAAGCAAATAGTGAAGCGCAACCCCTAACACACACCTGTTCACTACACATATCTTTGTGGTGTCAAAACACTATTTCTAAGAATTACATTTTAACAGTCTTGGTGTTGGTCAAAAAAATTCTGTGTTATAAAAGGAATGATTATCACCAAAATAGGCCAGAGCTTCACACCCTATTATCCTTCCCCAGTCTGTTCAGAGGAAACCCTGGTGGCATACTGGTTAAGTGCTACAGCTGCTAACCAAGAGGTCGGCAGTTCAAAATCACCAGGCGCTCCTTGGAAACTCTATCGGGCAGTTCTACTCTGTCCTATAGGGTCGCTATGAGTCGGAATCAACTCGACAGCAGTGGGTTTGGTTTTTGGGGGTTTACTCTATTCAGAATGAGAAAGCATGCATAGACTGAGAGGGAACAAGGAGGGAAAAGCAATTTAAGATGTGACTCCAGTTTAGAAAACCTTGAATCATCTTGCAGAAAAAGAAAGCAAAATAATCATGCAAGCTTCTCAAATTAATGACAAAAACTTTAATAAATTCCAGGGATCATATAAAAATCCACAAAACCTGTAACTAATCCATGGATGGTAGATCCCATATTTTATCTGTTTGGGAATATCATGTCCACGCTTCTTTGACCAAGGGACATATACACATACCCAGTAGCATATGTAATAGAACCAGCATTCTGGTATCTTTCCTTATCATTAAAGGACAAAACAACAGTAACTATAACTTCTGGTCTACATGTTGTTGGTTCTCTGAGCCGGCGTGTCCTCTGTTACATAAATAGAAGTATTTTTTTCTGTGAATTCTTACTATGTTATGTTTATAAAATATATACAGAGGGAGTTCTAGAATTATTTCACTTCTCCCAATTTTCTTCTAAAGTACCATTTCTAAAACTTTTACAATGGAATTTTATATATATAAATATTTTATTGTGTTTTTGGTATACCATGGAACTTTGATCCTTGAAATGCTTATAAATAACTTGAGAAAAAGTTGTTCTGCAACCCAATACGAAAATGTTTGTTTACACAAATTAAACAAGATTTTGTACTTCAGGAGTCCTCAGAGTAATACACAGTGTGCTCATGACACTCTATGGGGGAGATACAGTGGGCAGCCAACTGCCAAATGAATCTAATCAGGCTCCTTTGACTTACTGCACATCCTATGATATAATTTAAGAGAAGTTGTACCATGATTCTTATGAATTACTGTTACATTGGTTGAAATATAATCCTAGCATTGTCTAGGAATAACAAATCAAAAGCATTTCTCCATTATAAATAAATAGTCTGTAAACATAGGTAAAAACTTATTAATATTTTTAGGTAACACCAATCATAATACAATATTTATGTGTAGTATAGTTATAAAGAACTAAAGGTATACACATAGATATGTACATAGATATATCTACAGAAATGATTTATACCACGTTTAAATAAGAACAGATATATCTAATGTCTATTTATATAATGCTCCCCTCCCTCTCTCCCTTTCTATCCATCCATCCATCCATCCATCCATCCATCCATCCATCCATCCATCCATCCATCCATCATTCCATCTACCTATCCATCCATCTACCCATCCATCCATCCACATAAACATATAGTTTAAATTTCACAAAATATCTATTAGGAATTTGAGAAACAATGTCACAAAGCTTCAAAATAATTAAATACAACATTTTGTTAACACATATTCCCCCAAATAAAATTTTTGGTGCTTTCTTGTTACATGGATATTTGAAGGCCTTGTTTTAATATGTATTTGAAAGGAAGTTGTACTAAAAGTAAAAAGGATTTATTTCAGATAAATAAAAATTATCTGGGAGAAAGGAACAAAACTGTGAAATGTGTGTTAAGCGGGATAATCAACCCATAAAATGATCAGGACAAGAAATTATTCCTACTGAATAAAAGTTATTCTATAACCACCAAAGCAGTGAGTGACAGTTAAAAGAAAAGGAAATTGCAGGAAAAACAAGCATAGTGGGGAAGTATATGAAATAAGAAATAGCAAACATTTGGAATCACTTTTGTACTAAAACTTGAGACAAAGGCAACACAACAGCTTACTATCTTAGAAATACTGCATAGCAAGACAGATTATAAGATTACATGTTTGAAAAATGCACAGTTAATTATAGCAAATAAAGGGAAATCAGTAACTTTTAAAAATGACTTTGTCTTTTATATTTATGATCAAATTTTATTATTTTAATTAGAGAAAATAAAAATATAAGCTAATGTTGCATGTTATTTCACTCAAAAGTGAATTATCTTGCCATGCACTGAATTAGCATTTGAGAAAGATTTTATATATATGCGTGCACACATACAGGCATACACACACTCACCATACACTAATTCAGTCATTCTTATACATTATATATATAAAATGCTAATTTTATACAATTGGCTTGACGGCAATGGGTTTGGTTTTGGGGTTTTATATAGGTAGGCGTCCATCTTTAAACACGTGGTTTTTGAAACATTGTAATTAGCTCATCAATACAGTTCGTTCAGGATCACAAAAAAAAAAGTTGCTGTTCAGTCGATTCCAACTCCTAGTGACCCTATGGGACAGAACAGAAGTGACCCACAGTGTTTCCAAAGCTGTAATCTTTACTGAGCCAGGCTGCCACATCTTTCTCCTGTGGAGCCGCTGGTGGGTCCGAGCTGCTGAGTTAGTAGCCAAGCATTTAACTACTGTACCACCAGAGTCCCTCTCATTCAGGGTACCAATTCTAAAATACAAAATCGAGTGGATCAAATAATTTAAGATTATTTGCCATCTAGAGGAAAATGTCATTAGAAGATTTGGGAAAAAAAAAAAAAGTCAAAATTCATTCCTTCCCGTCTATAATTGGATTTGTTGTCAAGGTAACTGTGAGTTCCTTCCGACACAGAAACTATCATATTCTAAAAATGTCAAGACTCAAGTCATCCTTAGTATCCGCATCACAGTATCACAAGTTTGCCTATTTTATTCCACAATCATTTATCTTCACCACCTCCCTCCCCACAAAAAAGAAACCTTTCTTTAAACTGGACAAACTGCTTTCTGTATTCCTAAGAGAGGGTTTTGACACTACTTTAATTTGTCCTGGAGATTAGCATAAGCATAACAGGACCAGGGCATCTGAATGATTATTAGCATAAAAGAGCAGTTAGGGCGTTTGTTTTCACAAGTCTGCCCTGGCTCCCTGGAATGGCCCTGTAAATATTCCCCACCCCAGAGTGATTCCCAAAGTGATAACTGGTTGTTGTTGATGTTAGGTGTCTTCGAGTCATTTCCAACTCACAGCGACCCTATGCACAACAGAACAAAACACTGCCCGGTCCTGTTTCATCCTCACAAATATTGCTATGCTTGAGCCCATTGTTGCAGCTACTGTGTCAATCCATCTTGCTGACAGTCTTCCTCTTTTTCGCTGGCCCTCTACTTTACCAAGCATGATGTCCTTCTCCAGGCACTGATTCATCCTGATAAAGACTGGATGACTGATGGCACCATCTACGTTCCAAAACTGCAGTAATGCATTTATTACATCCTCTGGCATAAAGAAGTGCTTATGTGATAACTTTCTCAACTCACTGGCAATTGGTTTTGGTAATGTAAACCAAACAAAAACCTGATGGCTTCTAGTCAATTCTGACTCACAGCAACCCTATAGGACAGAGTAGAACTGCCCCATAGGGTTTCCAAAGCTGTAATTTTTATGGAAGCAGATTGTCACATCTTCCTCCTGTGGAGCAGCTGGTGGTTTCGAACCACCTACCTTTCAGTTACAAACCGAGAGCTTAACCACTGCGTTGTCAGGGCTCCTCTAATCTGACAAAGTATGGTAAGCATGAAAAGAATAAGCCCTCAACAAATATTTGTTGAATGAAGAAAGAATGAATAATCTAGCTTAATATAGCTTTATGATTTATTCTGGCATATGTTAGTACTAATATACCACATGCTCGTGAACAATGAGTTTGGTCAATTTTAAGTACCCAATGTATCTGTGGCATTTTTGAAAAATACTTATAAAAATATATTACCTGATATTATAAAGACACATAGAGATTTAAGTACCAAGTATTCTAAACATGTATCATTTCTATAAATCCAAATACTGTTGTATACCATGACTGTGTCTCAGATAGAGATACTCTGCTTCCTTTGATGAGGCCCCCACTCCCACACCCTGTGCATTACTGTCCACAGATGCTGGGCTTGGAAATAACCACTGATGGGTGATACTAATTTTGCAAAGAAATGTGAAAACTTCAAAGAAGGTGTTACAAAACTTTTGTTTCTTAAGATATTTCACGGTGCTTTTAAACTTACGCATTAAAGGCTTATTATTGACAATATTACCTTTGTACGTAATGCACTTTAAAATGAAGATTACAGTTCTGTGCCCAGTATCTATGAATATTTTTTAGATATTCTCACATGCACATGAAATGACTCATTCCAAATGAAAAATATGACCGATAAAATTAATGAAATAGGTAAATATTATCTACCTATTCCTATTTTTTTTTTTATTCCTAAGAATTAATTTTAAATTTTAGCATATAAGCTTTTAGGCTAATTAGCTGACTTAATAAGCTTACTTGGCTGACTTAATTCATTTTTTTTGTGTTGCTTAAACTTGGCTAAACATTTGAAATGAATTTAGAGGACTGTCATGTTGAATGTAAAATATTTAATGCAGACAGGCACAAAATATTGCTTCTTCATAGATTAATTAGTACTGTTGTCACTTTATACAATGATGCGACTTTGTCTAAGATACATTAAATAGCATATTCAATAAAGATACATTAAATAGCATATTATGACAAAGTTGCACTGATCTATTTAAAAAGAAATACGTCTGGATAAAAATCTTCTACCATTAAGTATATTTATTCATATTTCTTGTCTTAAAACTACCTATTTTTTAATGTTGTATTTTGAGATGAATCCCTGGTACAAGAAAATCAGTACCTATTTTTTTTTTAAGTGCTTTTTATTAGTTAACCATGATTGTTCTACTCAAGCAAGGGTTTCTCCTTTCCTTCTAAAATTTCCAACTTAATACAGGACTAAGCTCGGTTTGGGCAGAAAAATCATTCAACTGAACATCTCCTTTGTAGGCTACTGTTAACAAAATGTTCTGGTAAAACCTAGTCTCCAGGAGACTGCAGTACAAGAAGGTTTAAAACCTGACGCCAATGGTTCTCCCAGTATATCAGACTTCTAGAATATCAAGGGGGTTTCCTCTTGGCTCCAGAAGACCCTTGGATAAGAGTGATTTGTATCTAAGTCTGTTTCAGATTTGAGGCTCACGCCTTTTCCCAGTGGGAGTGCAAGTTTTTGTGTGGGGGTTGAGGGCTAGGTGAGAAGAGAAAAGAGGGACAGGAGATTTGCAGAATAACACTTAATTTAATAGACATCATAAAATACTTGCTTTTACTGTTCACATTCTCAGTTGATCTTACAGTACCCTATGGAGGTGATACTCATTACTTTACAAAACAGAGATCTAAGGCTGCTGTTAATCTTTCTAAAACTATGAAGTATATTAAATGCTACAGAAATACTATGCATTAGTGTGAGGATTATTCTTCATATTTAAACTTATTCAAACTTGTTTTATTAGTCTGTCATTCCACTGAGGAAAAAAATGCTTCTGTTGTGTAAATTAAGTATTCAGGCTATGTTGTTGTTTTGTTAGGTGCCATTGAGTCGGTGCCTACTCACACCAACTTATGTTCAGCAGAATATAGACTTGCCCAGTAACTTAAATTTCCTATTATTTCTTTCTATTTCATTTGTATTACAAAATGGCATTTCCTTTAGCCCCCATGAGATTTACAAAAGGACAGACTAGTGTAGTCCTTTTAGGGTATTATTATTTTAAAGCAAACGCACATTTTTAAACAGACTAGAATTATTCTGGACTCGTGAAACTGAAAGAGGCCTCCAGGGATCACTTTCATCTCTCATCCTGGTACTAAAACAAGTCATTAATTTCTATGGTTGAAATTGCTTCACAGAGAAAACTCAAAGGGCAGAATTTGGCTAAAGTTATAAGTCGCCTAAAACTGTGAAGAGACTTCCACGTAAAAAAATTCTACTTATTCGACACTTGGCTACTTTGCTGATTTACCTACGTCAAAGGTTAATATAAATAATCCAACAGCATTTAAGTAAAGTTTCTATGACTCTACAATAACATAAAACAGAGCAAAGTTAATCAATAGGCTCTGAATCATATTACTTCCCATATTTAAAGACTGTTAAGAAGTCAAAGATTCTTTCCTTCACATCTAATTATATCTACTCTGTCAAGCATTTTCTTCCCATTCTCATTTCCTGTAACTTAGTAATTTTATTGCTTACCTCAATCAAGTCCCTTTCCCAAATTTATCAAATTCATCCAAAAGCAATGCTGTTAGAGACTTATTTAATATAAATTGATATTTTTTTCTATTTTTTCCATCAATAGCCTTAAAATTGATGCTTATTAATAAAACACACTTTCAGAGTAACATCAAGAATCCTATTCCATTAGATCAAATGCTATTTTTTGTTTGTTTGTTTACTTACACCAGTAGTTTCCCTTTCCTCTGACAACAGTTAGTGTCGTTATGAAGAACCATCTTTAGTGTATCTAATGTATATTTTCAGATGCCTACCTTCTGTAACTTCTCTTTGGTCAGGAGATAAATGATTTAAAACTCTAGCTTCCAGGTGGCATGAATAAATATTTTATAAACCAGTTTAACATGGAAAGGAGGCTTCTTAATTCTTCCTAACGAAAAGCATGAAAAAACACTTTACTGTCCAGTTTTTATTTAGTTAAATGTTATGGATTGAACTGTGTCCCCCAAAAGTAGGTGTTGTAAATCCTAGCCTCTATGCTTGTGGTTATAACCCCACTTAGGAATGGACTGTCTTTGTTATGTTAATGAAGCAGGAGTACTGTAGGGTGTATCTTGAGTCAGTTTCCTTTGAGATATAAAAGAGATCAAACAAGCAAGCTAGCAGGCAGAGCTGGAGAGAGATGCCAAGCCACCTGAAGATCATCCAGGAGCGGAACCCAGAAGAGACAAAGACCTTCTGCCAGAGCCGAGAGAGACAGAAAGCCTTCCCCTTAAACCAGCACCCTGAATTTGGACTTCTAGACTCCTAAAGTGTGAGAAAATAAATTTCTGTTTGTTAAAGTCACCCACTTGTAGTACTTCTGTTATAGTACCACTAGATAACTAAGACAAAATTTTGTACTGAGAAGTGGGGGGTGCTGCTCTAAAACAGGTTTTGGAATTGGGTAATGGGTAGAGGCTGGAAGAGTTTTAAGGTGCCTAAAGGTCGGCAGTTTGAATCCACCAGCAGCTCCCTGGAAACCCTACGTGGCAGTTCTTCTCTGTCCTATTGTATCATCATGAGTCGGAATCAACTTGACAGCAACGGGTTTTTGATTTTTTTGTTAGTTTAACAGTAAAAGGCTAGATAGCCTTGAAAAGACTGTGTGTAGAAATATGGACATCAAAGGCAAGTCTGATGAGGGCTCAGAAGGAAGTGAGGACAGCTATAGAAAAAGTGTCTACATGTCAGAGAATACACATGGAGCCAGTAACAGAATGTCATCAGAAATGTGGATGTTAAAAATGTGCTTCTGGCGAGGCTTGAAAAGAAAACAATGAACATGTGACTGGACAACGGAGGAAGGGCGATGTTTTTATGCAGTAGCAAGGAACTTGTCTGAATCATGTTCAAATGTTTAGTGGAAGATCAATCTTGTAAACAATGCAACTGGATACCTGGCTGAGGAGATTTGGAAGCAAGATATTAATGGGGCCACATGGTTTTTCCTTGCCACTCATAGTAAAATGCAAGAGGAGAGAAACAGACTTAAAAACGAACTTTACAAAATGAAAACAGCTTAAAGATTTGGAAAATTCCGTTGTACAAACTAAGGATATGTGTCCTAGAATGTTCACCAAGGACCTGGTCACACAATCTTTTGTCAAAGAGATTAAGCCTGTGACTGATAGATCTAATCAACTACCACAGCAGAAAATCCATCAGCTTGGACCTAAGGGGACAGAGAAAGACCAAAAGGGAGAAACATCAACTGCCTCTTGGAATTCTACAGGCAGGCAACAGGCCAAAAGAGCTACATCTGTCGTCCTCCAAGAAAAGGACTATCCCTGAAGCAGCTCAGAGATCAGCAGAACTGTTGGAAGGAGCACAGGAAGCATACACAGCTTTCTCCATTTCAAGGGTGGGCTGAAGTCTCCTGGATCTCAAAGGGTGGGGCTAGAGAATTCTAGGGTTCAAAGAGTCAGATCTTCACCAACTTGGCTCCTGAGTATGGGACTGCCATTAAGGCGTGCCAGGGAGATGGAGCCACCACCCAAAGCTGAGGGGGCAGGGCTGCCATGGCCAAGGGGCAGAACAGGGCCTGTAGGGGCTGAGGTCATTACTCAGATGGACATCACTCAGAATGTGACAGCACAAAGCTGAAGGAGCAGAGTTGCCATCTCTGTGGGCTTAGAAGGCAGAGCTGAAAAAAGCCGAGGGCCAAGGGGCCTCCACCCAGAATCCAGAGACAGTGGTCAACGCCCAGAGGCTGGAGGGCAACACCACTGCCTAGGTGGTCTCAGAGAACAAAGGGCTGTTTTCAGGCCTTGAGAGGTAATGTAAATTTTTCTGTGTTTTGGATTTGCTTAGTGCCCCTTATCCCTTCTTTCCCTCCAATTTCTCCCGTTTATAATGGAAATGTCTACCTTTTGCTTGTTATACCATTGTACTCTGGAAGCCAATAACTTGTATTCTAGATTTCACAGGTTCACACATGAACAGAAAGTTTGCCCCAGGATTGAATATGCCTAAAGTCTCACCCATATATGATTTAGATGATTCACGAGATGAGATTTTGAACTTGGAGTGCTTTTAAGACTTTTAGGGTGATGTGATGGGGTGAATGTGTTTTGCATGTGGCAAAGACATGAATTTTGGGGGACGGGGCAAAAAGGTGGATTGAATTGTGTCTCTCCAGAATATGTGTTGTAAACCCTAGCCTCTATGCCTGTGGTTATCATCTCATTTGGGAATGGATTCTCTTTGTTATGTTAATTAGACAGGATTAGTATAGGCTTTATCTTAAGACAATCTCTTTTGAGATATAAAAGAGATTAAACAGTCAAGCTAGTAAGCAGAGATGGGGAAAGAGACATGCTAAGCCACAGGAAGATAACCCAGGAGCAGAAGCTCAGAAGAGACAAGGACCTTCCTCCAGAGCCAACAGAAAGAAAAAAACTTCCACTAGAACTGACCCCGTGAATTCGGACTTCTAGCTTCCTCAACTGTGAGAAAATAAACTTCTGTTTGTTAAAGCCACCCACTTGTGGTATTTCTGTTATAGCAGCACTGGACAACTAAGACAGTAAGTCTTTTCTGAAAGAGTTCACAGTGCTTCAAAATTTTACACAGTGTTATAAAATGTACTCACTTCAAGGAGGCTGAGTATTTTGAAAAATATTTAAAAGTTCTGACGTTCCCTTTTGCATATTATTATTCTCATTTGGTAGAATAAACAACTGGAAAATATTAAATACACGGAAGTTTTAACAGGCAGAAAAATAGGTCTTATGGATCTGATTATTTAATGTTACTGCTGAGTGACTTTAAGTAGATTCCAACTCACAGTGACCCTACAGGACAGAGCAGAATTGACCCATAGGGTTTCCTAGGCTGTAATCTTTAGGGACACAGGTTGCCAGGTCTTTTTCTTCCTGAGGATCTAGTGGGTTGGTTCTAACCCCTGACCTCTTGGTTAGCATCCGAGGGCTTAGCCATTGCTCCACCAGTGCTCCTTGATTATATAATGGGTACTACCAAATGTAGAACCCATATATTTGCCTTAATTTGAACACAGGGAAAAAAGACATTGGGGAAATTTTTTCATCATCATTATATTTTTCCTTATTAAGATGAGTCTGAGAGAATAATATACCCTCTTGTGGTAGCTTTTATAGAGGTATGACCGAAGGTCTTGAACAAACAGAAAGAAAGGAGGCATGGAAAAATGAGCACACATTTGGAGGTTTATCCAAATCATTCAGTTTAAAAAAAGACGAAATGCTATTGTTTGTTTTAACTGTCCACGACAAGGAAAAAAAAAGTGCAGCTCATTCACAAAGATAACTGTCATCTCTCTCTAATCATGGCTTGCCCCATTAAACCTCTTCGTAAAATTTTAAGACTCATACCCAATGTGAGTAGCTTCTGACCTTCCCTCTCCAGTGAACACACATCTTGCTGCCAGTATGTCTCCAAAACTAACATCCACAGGGTGTTCCACAGGGTAGAAAGCCTGCCAAGAAGACACACACAATGATTCAGTAAAGTTACCAATAAAATCCAGAACCACAGGCTTCTAACCATTGGAGGCCTGCAGTTCCCTGGGCAGGAGAAGATGAAGACACACACACATAAATAACTTCCGGGAAAAGAGTTTACCTTTAATTTACTTAAATCTACTTTGTATCAAACTTTGAACAAATGATAACAACAACAAATGCATCCCATGAAACTCAGAATAAATGTAACACCAGTACATCTATCTGAGAACTGTGTAATTAAGCTTATAGGATAGAAAAGATTTCAACAACATGTTCAAAAACAGTGAGAGAATTGATAAGGATAGCACCAAATTTGGAAGTTGTAAAATGGTTATACAGCTCAGATATACAGTAAAGGTAGATTCAAACATTTTTATATTCTAAATTCACAAAAGTTTTATGAGGGCTTTTTTAAAAATTATTATTTGGTGATTAAAATTTTTTCTATAAAAATTAAATTAGATTCTGCACACCTGTGGCAGCTGGGGGCTCTGACGTCCAATCAGCGTCCACTGTGCATTTCTTACTCTGTATCCACTTACCACCTTACCTGTAATAAACACAAGTTATAACCACTTATCGATAAGGTATTACGGCAATAATAAAAGAAGAATATTTGCTTTCTTATTTTGAAATAAAACCTGAACATCTTCAGAACCCAACATTCTGGGTATCTTAATGAGAATATTATAAAACAGCATAAAATATTTCAAGGTATTCTGCAAAATCCCTTTCATTCAAACAGATTGAAGGCTAAATAAAATTTACAGCACTAGTAAGCATTTTTATAATTTATCATTATACATACAGTTTTTAAAAAGCATATTTATCATTTAACATGTAGCTTAAAGTTCTTACCTAAATGGTGAGTGTGAACTCTATAGGCAAAGACATGCATTGGATAGTTTTTATAATGGCATGAAATGTCAGAATTCACCACTGTTAGGAATGAAAATAGACAAAAGTCATGATTCAGCTGGAAAATAGCATTATCCTTTTCCAAAAGTATGTATAGGGTATTCACGGGATGCTGGAGACCAGGGTTTTCTACAAAGTGAACACACACACACACTCACATACCCAACAGACATTAAACACTTATATGTCAGCTACTCTAAGGTGAACTAAGAACTCCTTGCCCTCATATTTTTATTTCATAAACAAAATGATGACAATCAAATCAAAATACCCTGTCAGTTAAACCACAGGTTTAATGTGTGACCTTTATTTTGAAATCCATAAAGTTGAAAAGACTGAAAAATTGATTTTTATTTTTGGAACAAAGAGATTTTCAAAAAATTGAATGCAAACACCTGAGATGACTAGATTGATGGTTTCTGTTGAGAAAGGACATTTTGTATACTTTTCCTTCCTTACAGTCTAACACATAGTAGCTATTCAATAAATATTTGTTTAATAATAAATGGTGACGAAGAGATCATAAATTACTTACCAGTTATTTACTTTAAAAGATTCCCCCCAAAACCAGAAATGAATAATATCTAATATGGCACTTTCTTTAGAGGGACTTCGATATGCATTGATAAACAATATTATTTGTGTAGATTTTTGTAAGTTTAGGAGCATCTGCTATTACTATTCATAATTTATAGATGTGGAAACAAGCCCAGAACATTTAAGTTCAAAGACTGAATCAGTGTTACATTTGTTAGCGTCTTGAACTTAACATTCCATGCAGTAGTTTATGCCACTATATTATTTAGTTTGTCTTTTGCATCTAGAGAAAGGATGATTGATTATAAAATACTTACGATTTATTCTTTAATTTTGTACATAACCCACTACCTACCGATGGGCCTCAATTCTTAGCATCTCAATAAATGAGTTGAAAAGTAATAAACAAATGGCATGCAATAATACAAAAATCTATTTTAAATCCAAGGGTAATAAATAATAGGTTTATTTTTCAGGAACTAAACAATATTGGTCATTTCAAAAAAGTTTATAAAAAAATATTCAAAATCTCTAGATTAGACAATGATGTAATGTAAATACTAAAACATCACCACTCACCTTTTTCTCCTGCTGGTATAACAGTGTCAACAGACATCATAAGGTACATGCCAGCAATTAAAGGCTGTCTGTAGAAAAAAATAACACCTCAAATATCTGAGAAAGTAAAAACAATTGCCTTGTAAAAATAAGATATACCTCAATATTTCTGTACCTCAATACATGGTCTATAAAATGTGATTCTTGTGAAAATTAAAATGAGATAATATAGAAAAAAGAAATAGAATAGATTTTATTTTTATTAAAAATCACAACGTTTCTTGGGCAAATAGCTATCTACACATTTTTATGGGCTGGTGAATGGGGAGGGCAGCCTCTAAATGGCTCCCACTGATTCCTAGCTCCAGCATTCATGCCCTTCTCTAACTCCTTCTCCTTGAGTGTGGGCTGGACCTAGTGACTTACTTCTAATGAATAAAATACGGCAAAAGTGATAGTACGCTTCTAAGATTAGGTTCAAAAAGACGCTGGCTTCTATCTTGTACACCCCTGTTGTTTTCTCACTTGCTTGCTCTAATGGAAGCCAACTGTCAATGTTGTGAACTGCACTATTGAGAACCCACAGGGCAAGGAATCAAGGGGACATCCGGACAAAAGTCAGCAAGAAACTGAATCTGCCAACAACCACGTGGGTGACCTTGGAAGTGACTACAGACCCAGCCCAATCTTGATTACAGCCTTTGTGCCAGACCACCAGTCTGAGGACCCGGCTAAATTGCACCCAGATTCCTGACCACAGAAAAATGTGAAATAATTAATGTTTGTGGTGTCAAGCCACTAAGTTTAGGGGAACTTGTTATGTAGCAATAATCAACAGTAAATTTTCCACTTTTAAGTTCTCACAGATCTTAATATTGTCTTTTATCTAGGATCACTGGAAGTAACTTACGCCAGACGTGTAAGATGTAAGGACACGCCAGAACAGTCCTTGTGATTATCTGAAAGCACACACACACACAAAATGCACATTTCAAATATGAAAGTGTGAAAAAGGCATTTCAAAATAACAAAAATTAGCTTTTTTTATGATTATAACTCACAATACCAAAAAAAATTATATATGTTCAATTTTTATGGTGCTTTATGGTTTACAGGGTACTTTCATATTAATTTATTAATTTTCAATGTATCAATAACAACAAAACTATCATGTAAAGCAGTCTGTGTTATTTCAAATGGCTAGCTTCCTTGGTGAAGAATATTGAATATACCACGGACTACCGAAAGGACAAACAAATCTGTCTTGGAAGAAGTACAATCAGAACGTTCCTTAGAAGGAAGGATGGCAAGGCTACGTGTCACATACTTTGGACATGTTATCAGGAGGGACCAGTCCCTGGAGAAGGACATCATGCTTGGTAAAGCAGAGGGTCAGCAAAGAAGAGGAAGACCCTCAACGAGATGGACTGACACAGTAGCTGCAACAACAGGCTCAAGCATAACAACGATTGCTTACTCATCCCTTCTCCTACTCCTGTATATGCTAAATTCTTCCCACTCCCCATTTTAATTGTAAATGTTGTTAGAGAGACCTTTAGTAATATCTGTCACTATTTTCTATTTTAAATCTAAAGTTTATAGAAGATAATAATCTACAGTAATCATATATATTCTTTAATTTATACCACGCTCAAATCTATACAGTATATGGTAGTATTCAAAATTTAAAAGATGTTAAAAATATTTGTACAGTACAGTTGACACAGCAAGGTACCATATTTGGTATATCTTAAAAGTAAGCTTATATCTCAATTTTGAGAGTTGATTTTTTATTTAGACAATTATTATGTGCATGTGTGTGAGACTGATAGATTTATACTAGAAATTAAGAAGTAAAATGTGCTAATAAATAACAGCTGATGAGGTGCCCCTCCCCTGCAAGGAATTTTCCTTTCAGCTGTAATTCTCATGAGAAAGACAAAGGAAGCTACATACAGAAAAATAACATAACAGGTAACTAACAACATAAGCATTTTGATTTACCATATATAAAGTGTAGTAAAGAAACAAATATTATTTAATATTTGGTAATAAAATACAAAGGAAATTTCTCTGTAAAGTATTGACTTTCATCTTCCTAAAGACAGTAAAAGAATAAATTAAATGATAAGCATTTTACATTTAATCAATTGGATATCTTATCTGTGACATTTTTACAAAGAGATCTCTATCGATTCTCCTAAATCAACTTCACTGAGCCATTTTTCTTCATAATAGTTTCTTCTTTCTTTCTTTCATAAATTTCAAGTGAGTTTTAAAGGGATAAGAAAAGAATAAATAACTACACATTTACCTTATTTCTTGCCTATGCTTTTAAATATAGAAAGGATAATTCACAGTAATTTAAAAAAAATTTATTTTTGAGAACAAGCTTTCCTAAATGAACTGCAATGTTATTTAGTAAATATGCCTAGTCTGTTCTGCTTGGAAAATCATTAGCCGATGACCTTACTCAGAATCATCTAATATCTCCACCGATCAAAAGAGAATGGTGGAAAAAATACCAACTTTAGAGTCATATAAATTCTAAATCCCTGAGATTCACATTATTAGTTTAGCTGACTTCAAGAGACATTACTCACGTGTATAACAAACACCATACCTATCTTACAAGGTTATTGTGAAAATGGTAATCATTCAGTCATTCAGTTAATATTTATTGAGCAATTACTATATTCTAGGCACCATTCTATACACTGAGGATACAATAAAAAACAACCTACAGTATTCAGGTTTCCTGCTTGCATGGTGTTCATGCTCCAGTGGGAGTGGTGGGGTAGGAGAGATAGGCAAAAACAAAATACCAAATATATAAACAAGTGAACTAAGGGGAAAAGCTTAACAGGATAATGTGGTAGTGGGCAGCTGATCTATCTACTGTGGTCAAGGAAAGACGTTCATGAGAAAGAGCTAAACAGGAGAAGATCTGGGCACAACATTCCAGGTAGAAAGAAAAGGCCTCAATAGGAACTGGCTGTGTTTGCAGACACAAGGAGGGCCAGTGTGGAAGGAGATAGTGAATAGGTGCTTAGCTGGTTGTGAGTCAGAAGATTAAGAAGAGTCCAGGCCATGCAGAATATGTAGAGTTTGGGTTTTATTCTCTGTGTGCAAAGATGCCATTGAAAGATTTTAAGCAATGGAGTGACAGGATCATATAGTGTCCACCTAGCACAGTATCCGGTGCTTAGAGACTACTCAACATTTACTGAATTTCAGCTTTTTCATAGTTTTTTTTTTTTTTAAAATAGACAATACCAGAGGACAGGCCACCCTGCCCCCATAAATTGGACATCTAAGCAAAAGGCTCTATGCACACTGAGAACTGTCTCTTGGTTTTACATTACATCTTAGCATTCAAACAGCCCAGTAAATCACATTTTGATCTCTATTAGACACCCTGGTTGATCATTCTTAGCCATGACTTAAAAAAATAAAATGGAAGAAGTTAATAAATTTACACACTCCTGAATTATTTAAGAAATTTATTATTAAAGCTGAAGTCTGTCACCAAATTCAGAGTAGCAGGAGTATTACTAATAGAATCATGCCAGCTCATATTGACAGGAGCCATAAAACAATGCATCTCCCCACTAGGTAATGTTCTTTATTAGAACTAACTAAATGGAATAGTCTTATACTCAAAGAAAAGGACAGGAATAAGTCAGAAACAAATTTTAAATATGAAGGCATGTATAACCACACTTAGTAAAGTTCTCTCCAAATGAATAATAGCCATTGCTATATAACTGCCCATTTGCTGCCCTCTTTAGAGATTTAAAAATGAGTCACAGGCTCACCATGCTATTCATTTACTCCACTATTAACGGCAGCATAGCACCAGTATAAGAAAGTCAAGAATACCTCAGAGTTAAAGAAAAAAAAATTCCAAATAATCGAGTAGTGATATAGGATGATTAATCCATTTTGGAGAAAAATATCCTGAACTTCTGACTTATGAATTATAAAACTGTGGAGAAAATGAATTTTAGAGACCAAGTTATGTCCTATAAAGTATGATTTTATGTGGGCAGAAAATAGTAAATATACATTGGTCCAAAGTAAAAAGTTTTTGTAATTTACAATAAGCTCCAGAAATTAAAAAAAAAAAAAAGTACAGAAGAAAAATTAGGTAATAGATATACTTAAAAAACAATACTAGTAATGAGTAACAGCCAAAGGAATTTATTTACAGCAAATTTGTCTGATCAATTTGATCCACTGAATTAGCAGGAAACGAGACATTTCTAAATACTGAGGGGTTGGGAGGGGAGTACGGATATTATGCTTTAAGTTATGGATAATGTTTGTTATCATCATCATTTAACCCTGAAGTGGTAGAACTACAACTCTGTATGACTTTAAAAAATTCTTTTATTTAGTAATGGATAAATACACAGTTAGGAGCCCTGGTGGCACAGTGGTTAAACATTCAGCTGCTAACCGAAAGGTCAGCAGTTCAAACCCACCAGCCACTCCACAGGAGAAAGTTGTGGCAGTCTGCTTCCATAATGATTACAGCCTTAGAAACCCTATGCGGCAGTTCTAGTCTGTCCTATAGGGTTGCTATGAGTCAGATTCGACTCAAGGCAATAGGCTTTTAATGGCACATGACTGGGCAGTGTTTTGTCCTTTTATACACAGGGTTGTTATGTGTTGGAACCGACTCAAGGGCACCTAACAACAAACAACAAATACACCATTTAACAATGGTATTTTAACTGAGTAAAATTCTAAAACCAAATTATCTCAAAAGGAACAAAATACTTAGGAAGCAAATTTTAAGGTGTTATTGAAGCCTATTGTTATTCATATATTTATTATTCCAAAATAAAAACTTATTATTGTCAAAGACCATGATCTCTTCTACTATGACTTGACTACAGTGTGACGTGCAAAGTCTATGTGCCTGCATATATATATAGTGAGACGTTCCAGCGAGAACAGCTTGAACTTCCTCAGACAAAGCAGTCTAGGGGCCTGCAGGGCTCCTGGATCCGCAGCTGCTCGGATAGTAAGTGGCAGCTTTTGAGAGAAGCATATTTCAACCTAGTGTTTGGCGGGAAGGCTCTGACCTTCTAACTCCAACATGATCCTTGCCACGGTGATGTATTATTATTTCTGTAACCTCTAAGCTGATCTTACTTCTGGTGAACTCAAACTTCGGCTAGTTTTGCATATTTCACTGATGATTTGCAATGTGCTCTACGTCTGCCCTTCTGGTAAAACACAGTGCTTGGGCCACAAGATATGAAGCCTCATAAGGAATCATTCATTTTAATTCAATAGGCTATATATGAGGAACCCTGGTGGCTCAGTGGTTAAGCGTTTGGCTGCTAACCAAAAGGTTGGCAGTTTAAATCCACCAGCCACTCCTTGGAAACCTTATGGGGCAGTTCTACTCTGTACTACGGGGTTGCTGTGAATCAGAATTAAGGGAATGGGTTTGGTTTTGGTAGGCTATATATGAAGTCTGCCTCTGATATGTATCATCATAAAAATGGGTGCTTCTACTAATACTTTACCACATAATATTTAAAAGCAAAACTAGAACTGAGATAGTTAAGAAGTGTATATAAAATGAACTCAGAATATCAAAAGTATATGCTGGCAGAAAAAACTGCTCAGAAAGACTGATTGTGAGGCTACAGTAAAAGTAAACAGCAGAGAGAAAGAGAAGGAAAGAGAATAGATGAAAAAGTTAACCCAGGAAAAAGACTGACTAAAAAACGTACTGTCAATGAGTCGATTTCAACTCAGTGACCCTATAAGACACAGGTGAACTGCCCTACAGGGTTTCCAAGCAGAATTGCCCCATAGGGTTTCCAAGGTTTTAATCTTTACGGAAGCAGTCTGCCATATCGTTCTGTGGAGCAGCTGGTGGGTTCAAACTGCTGCCCTTTTGGTCAGCAGCCGAGTGCTTTAACCACTGTGCCATCAGGGCTCCCAGGGCAAAAGACTAGAGGAATGGAATTCCGTTGCTAAAAAAGATGGGAGCAGTAATTAGTCAAAATAACTAAAATGACTTGATATTACAGAGTTGAGTGTGTTTGAAAGAAAGGCAGAAAAGGAAGTAAACTGTTTCCCTGATTAATATTTCAATATTGTACATTTCCACATGTAAATTTTTTCAGGTAGGAAGTTTGGAATTAATCTGTATATTTTAGTCATACATAGTTATTTAACCATAGTGCCTTATAAGGTTATCATCAGCTTCCAACTAGATGCTCACTGAATTCCTTTGTCTAAAATGAGTAGAATTTAGAAAGTTATCTATTTAATACTTGGTAGATCAGTATTGGAAACCCTGGTGGCGTAGTGGTTAAGTGCTACAGCTGCTAACCAAAAGGTGGGCAGTTTGAATCTGCCAGGCACTCCTTGGAAACTCTATGGGGCAGTTCTACTCTGTCCTATAGGGTCGCTATGAGTCGGAATCAACTCGATGGCAGTGGGTTTGGTTTTCGGTTTTTCAGATCAGTACTGGAGCCCTGGTGGTGCAGTGGTTAAGAGTTCAGTTGCTAACCAAAAGGTCAGCATTTTGAACCTACCAGCTACTCCTTGGAAGCCCTATGGGGCAGTTGTATTCTGTCCTATGGGGTCACTATGAGTCATAATCGACTGGATGGCAGTGGGTTTGGTTTTTTGGTTTAGACTAGCATTGTTGTTGTTAGTTGCCTTCAAGTTGATTCCAATTTATGGCAATCCCATGCATGCAGAGTAGGTCTGTTCCATAGGGTTTGTCTTCCAAGGTGCCTCTGGGTGAGTTCAAACTGCCAATTTTTTGGATAGTATTCAAGCACTTAACCATTTGTGCCTTTTAGGGACTCCTAGGTTGTGCAAATGGTTAAGTGCTGAGCTACTAACCGAAAGACTGGCAGTTCACACCCACCCAAAGGCATCTCAGAAGCAGGGCCTGGTGATCTGTTTCTAAAAGGTCACAGCCTTAAAAACCCTCTGGAACAGTTCTACTCTGCATGCCTGGGGTCGCCATAAGTCAGAACTGACTGGATGGCAACTAACAACAACAAGTAAAACTCTACCTAGTCTTTAAATTTAAATCTTTAAACCTTGTAAACATCTTAGCACTCTCTTTGGGGCATATGAAAAATTCAATAAATGTCAGCTATTATTTTCATTATTCTTCCTAATGGTAGATTTACAATAATTAGCACATGGATATTTTATTTTTAAGAAATATATCTTCACAGCCATAGGTTTGGATTTTCTTCGATTGAAGATTAAAGCCATCAAATTTCTCCAACTAATTATATAGGAATGGGAGAAGGGGGAAAGAAACATGGGAATATCAAAGAAATAAGAAGATGGTGAAAAGAAAAAAAAAAAAAAAGAATGAGAATTCAAAATTTGGGCTGTTAAAGATATTGCACAAAACAGATGTTCCTAAAATTGGAACCTCTATTAGTACAAGAAAGACTAACTCGGAAGGGTCTTAACTAAGTAGATAAAAAATAGAATCATCATTGAAATAAACACATTTTAATAAAACATAAATATCATGGTCTTACAACAATGACATTTTTGGGTTAGAGGCCACGGGGCCACGAAGAAGTTGATAATGTATTGTTTCAAGGTCCTTCATGGTTTTGAGTAATAAGCTCCCTTTGTCTAGACCCAAGACAACCTGCTATTTTATGAGAGATCTGAGTTAGAAGAAGTCAGTTCACATCATACATGTTTACAGAAAGGAAGAGAGGCCTTTTTAAATGTTAATATTAAAATTTTCGTTGTACTCTGTATTTACATCCTTATCCTATAAAACTGTCATCATGAGTAGATCCTGACAGCTCCTCTTTCCAGGCAGCTGCACTGGTCTTGTTTTGGTCCTCTTGTTCCAAAGTAAACCTCTCCTGTCCTTGGGCCCCAAGTCCACCCCCTCTCCAAGCCACACTGGTGAATACTGGCCTGTAGCTACTAACGCTCTGCATTTATAGAGGACTGAACCCAAAACACCCCTATTCAAGGGGTCTTTCATGATTGTTATTTCCTTCTGGTAAGACAAGATTTTAGCTTAATGGGCTTCAGGATATGGAGATGAAACTTCATTCACTGAGTATATAACAAATAATATTGTGAAGGATATACCATGTCATTATATTCTTTCATAATGTAAGAGGAACATTTTAACAGTGAAGACATTAACAATGGAAGAGTTAAAAGAATCATTTTTAAAAAGAAATGTAAAAAAGCAATGGCTAATGCCTTAGAAGCACACCACTGTATAAGAAAGGGCTGTGGTACAGGTGGTGGAGTGGTACAACTGCTCAAGTACGATAAGAGTAGTCTGATAATGAAAGAAACAGCATTTCCAGACATTAGATGAGATCTGAAAACAGCATTCAATCAGAATCTAATCGAGCAAGATGAAAATCGGATGGCCATTCCACAAGGGTCTCAGCTTGCCTTTTTTGAGAAATTGCTGTCTTCTGCTTGGGCAGAGATGTGTAACCACAGTGAGGTATTTTATCAAATATATAGACTTGTAGAATTTTGGAACTGAAAGGGCCCCCAGAGATGATGGAGTTCAGCTCCTGCACTTTACAGAGAGGGAAAAGGAGATGAGAGAGATTATAAGTGCTGCCCAAAGTAATTCAGTTAACTGTTGATACACCTGGGTATTGAATCTAATTCTTCAATCTTAATGTTTAGTAAACCTTATTTACTAAAACCTAAGTTCTCTTTCTTAGAGATTTCCAAGACATTTTATCTATGAAATATCCTGAAGCTAAAATAGGAATTAAGCAAGAATAGATAAGTAATGAGTGGTACTTAAAGACCTCCACTTAAGCAAGAAGTTCATTTCTCTTAATGGGAGGTGTATGCATGGGATATGAGGTTATCCATCCCAAACCATTTAGCTTGCTTTTCTAATAATAGCTTGTAGTTCCTGCTTGGATTCATAGCTAAGTAGTAAAGTAAGTATGTGGAATAATGCATGATAATAACCTATTACAACTTAGGTCCGCAGAAGTCTGTTGGCCTCTCCTAATTTTTCCCTCTAGAGATGGCCCTCCATACCTCCTGAGCTCATCTTGTCCTGGTTGTTTCCTGCTTCAATAAAAGGATAGGTTAACCACTGATCCTGAGGGAACCAATATATTGTTATAAACTACATCCTACTAATTGGGAGAGCCCTTCAGAAAGTCAGTTGTGGATTGAAATTTACTACATACTCCTAGGAAGATAATAAAGGTAAGGATAAGGCTCACCCATTATCTACTATCCCAAACCACAGTTTTGGAGAATGGATTCTTTCCTTATGGAAGTACTGAAAAAGCAGGCTTGGAACCATTGCCAGTCTTATGAAAAGTGAAGTAGCACTTTTAATAATAAAACTTACTTTAGAAAAATTGGAAGTAAATAGTTCTAAAATGCATCAAACCCTTCCACTCAGAACATATGTTCTGAACATAATTTAAAGACCATCTTCTCTACTTTGTCTTCAACAAAAACCAGCAATGAATCAAGGACATCATAGCAAACACAATAACTTTACAGTAATATATGTACACAAGGTCCCTAGGGGGCATGAATGCTTTGTGCTTGACTGTTAACCTACAGGCTGGCAGTTCAAACCCACCCAGTGGTATCTTGAAAGAAAAGACCTGGTGATCTGTTTCCACTAAGATTACAGCCAAGAAAACCCTAAGGAGCAGTTCTACTCTATAACATAGGGGGTCGCTATGAGTCAGGATCATCTAGACCAGCAACTAACAACAGCAACATTATGTACACAGATACCAGAATAAGAGTCCTGGTGGCACAATGGTTAAGTGTTCGGCTGCTAACCAAAAGGTCGGTGATTCGAACCCAACAGCTGCCCCACTGGAGAAAAGACCTACCGATCTGCTCCCATAAAGATTTCAGCCTAGATTGGACTTGCTGGCCTGACAGAGACCGGAGAAACCCTGAGAGTATGGCCCCTGGACACATTTTCAGCTCAGTAATGAAGTCACTCCTGAGGTTCACCCTTCAGCAAAAGATTGGACCGGACCATAAAACAAAATGAGACTAAAGAGGCATACCAGCCAGAGGCAAGGACTAGAAAGCAGGATGGAACAGGAAAGCTGCTAAGAGGGAACCCAAGGTTGAGAAGGGAGAGTGTTGACATGTTCATGGGGTTGTTAACCAATGTCATAAAACAATATGTGTACTGTTTAATGAGAAGCTAGTTTGTTCTGTAAACCTTCATCTAAAGTAAAATACAAAAAAATTTTCAGCCTAGGAGACTTTACGAGGCAGTTCTACTCTGTCATAAAGTGTTGCTAGGAGTCAGAATCAACAGCATACAATAACAGCATTGTACAAATGATTTGACTATTAAGCTGATTTGATATTTACCTTATGGCTCTTTGTTCTAAATTAGCAACATTAAATTAATGGGGCAGATGACGTTTGGCTGAGACTAAACCACGGCTCCCGAAGTGACCAAGAGTCCAAGAGTCAGCGGGTGGGGTGAAAGTTACACAGGAATTAACTTCCAAAGTCAAGGAAAATCTCATATAATCAAAATTACTTTGCAAATCCTTTAGGAAAGTGAAGAGTGAGGTCTTTCAACAAATCAAACAGCCAGTCTCCTTAGTATTGGAATTGACTGCTGTCACCTGTGCCAGCTAGGTCTTTCTCTTTTTTTCTTTTTTTTAAAGTTATTTCTGTAAAGTTGGGTAGTATTGTTATATAGAAAAGGTTATTCCTATACATTTGAAACCCTTCAACAGAAGGACAGATACATGCATGAAAGGTAAGTAGGAAATAAGCCTGACTGTGGGAACAGCGACCCATGTTCACTTGGTACAGGTTTAATGAACGTAACATACAGCTCCTTTGTCGGTTTTTGGCACCATCTGGATTATAAATGTAGGTACTAAAGTCACCTGATGGTACTCAATAATAAGGTGATCGTCCAAATCAACCAGAAAATGCATATATTACAGTTTTTTTTTTTTTAAATTAGAATTTCTTCAAAACAAAATCTAAGTCTACAAAAATTCTTCTGGAGTATTCATGGATCCCTGAAAGCATGTTCTCAGAACATCAGGCCTCTCCAGTTACAGATACTTTGATACAAAAGAGTTCCTACTCAAAACCTATGAAGCCCTTAAGCTGTCACAGCAACTATGTATCTGCTTAGCAAGAATAACTAAATAGGGGGCACTGTTAAAACAAAAGGCAAGCTGCATAGAGGTTTTCCTGGAGGCTGCTGAAAGCTGGCTTAGCAGACAAGCTTCAGTGCTAAATAAAGCAAGCACTATGGAAAAAAAGAATCTTCAAATAAGAATTCCTTTTGAAGCTGTCACTGCAGTGAGTTAGCCTCTTTTGATTTTGTATTCACTGCTGTGGGACTAGAAATTACTAGCTTCCATTTGTCCTGTGGCAAGGAAGAAAAAATGCATTTATCCATCCTGCAAAAAGACTTTCACAAATGATGGCCTGTGCTGGTCCCCAAAGAGATCAAATGGAAGGCAGGCAGGCAGGCAGGCTTACCAGCATGCTTTTATAATCGCTCTGCATGCGAAGGATGTTATGACACAACTAATGTCAGGGCACTTTCCTGTTTCCATCTTTTATGAATGTAAGGAAGAAGGAAAAAAAAAAAAACCTACAGTGAAGCTCATGATTTACAGTATGTCTTCTTTCAGAATTATAAACCAGCTCCAGAGCCATACTTCTAAGAAAAAAAGTAAAATTAAAAGGATAAAAAACAAAACCCACCAATCCTAACAAAGTAATAGTCTTTTTTAAAATATAGTACTAAGCTTTTAAATTATTGATTGAGTTCTGGACATCTTATTGAACTATAATTTACAGAAAGGTCCACAAATTAGAAGTGTACAGCTCCATGAATTTTTACCATCCAACAGAGCCATGGAACTGTGCCCAGATCAAGAAACAAAAGCCCTCCACTTGTATACGCTTCCTGAGGCCTTTTAAGTTTTAAATCTTAAATTCACACACATACCATATTACAAATTTATTTTTCTTTCTGAAGGAGTTGTCTTTGGGCTAAAACCAGGCACATTTAACTGGCATGTCCACTGGCTGTGCTGCCTTTGAATGAATGGTTTTAAATATTATACATGGTTACTGAAAATCTTTATGTTTTTAATTTCCCCTTTCAGCTGCTAAAAGTCCAATTAACCATTTTCACTTTTTTTATCTTTGTTCTTAATATACATTCCTTTCTTAAATGATAATCTGAACTTCCTTTTGCATTCTCCCAATTATTTATGTTCTTCCCACTGAGGGTAGAACGTATGTGCAAGAAGTCTAGGAACCACGGAAAAGTAAGTAATAGATAAGATAGATAATGGAATAAAAAAGGACTTTAAGAGTTTTGATCAGAGGAACTCTTTTAAGTGCAATCTGAAATTTAAAGCTTAAAACCTATTTCTCATATAAAATGCTCTATTAAGGATTTTTTAATTATCTAAGGACATTTCTTTTTTATATAGAAGGTTTACCACTCTTTATCTTTTTGGGAACCTCAACTGTTTTGTGCAATAACATGTTTTCCCTCTTTTGGTTAACATAACACCTCTAAATGTTCATAAATGTTAAACAAAGACAGGTATCCTATCAGCAAAACCATCATATTTTGTTTTGAAAACATGAAACTTATATTTTGCAAAAGCTGTAACTTAATTGGAATGTATGTTTTTTGAAGCTCTATTAAAATCAGTAGCTGTATCTCCATCAACTTAAAACTGTACTGTATACTGTGTTTTTTTTTTTTTCTGCCAAGAAGTAATAAACCCAAACTATCTAATTTTACATATAATTATATATGCATGTACTCACTGGTATTAATTAAGGAATACACTTTGAACATTATAGCTCATATATTTGATTTAGCATTAATTTTCATTCACTCAATATGTTTATGTTGTAATGTGTTATGAGAATTAATAAAGTAACATTTATAAAGCACTCTGAAATGAAAAGTACTATATAAATGCTATCATCACAACATTAACAGAAAAATACTAAAATCCCTCAATGACCAAACTATCTCTCATACCTTAAGCAAGTCTTAACACCATAATAGATGACGTGTCATTGTAGAAGGTCTATAGTTACTGACAAGATATTACTCTATTTTTAGTTTTTAATAGGTGGTGGTTAGTATCTTATTGGACAGAGAATCTATATTATTATGTTGATAATTGTTCTACTCTACTAGAACACTATTTCCTCAGAATTCTTGGTGATAATTAGATGTGTCAGTATCCCCTGCTAATTTGCTAAAGAGAAGGTTGCAAGACTGTACAACTGACATCCAAGTGGAGTATTCCAACCTTAGATTTTTTGTGAGGGACTATCCATGATGTATTAGAATGTATTCCATATTAGAGAGGATCCATACGTAACAAATTTAAGGAATTAAGACCAATATATTAAAAAACAAACCAAAAAACTCTGGTCCTTCTGACATCCAATCAACATAAATGAACATAATATAAAATAATGCGTAATCAGATCTTAGAGAATAAATATTTTCTAAGGATCAGCACAAAGCTGGTTCCTGAGAGGTGGACGTTAAAGATTTCCCAAATGCCCAACTTTTCCAAACTGCTGTACTACATCATCTCTAACATCAACTACCCCCTCCACCCCTGTACTCTCCCTCCTGTCTTTGGGTTCCCTAATTTGCTGCAACCTCCCAGAGAACTCACAAGCCATCAAGGAAATGGCTCATGTGGTTGTGGAGGCTGACACATCTCAAATCTATGGGTCTGGTGTAGGCTTCTTCTAACCCACGTGGCTTCAGGGGCTGAAAGCCCAAATCAGCAGGTCAGACCACAGGTTGCTGGCTCATACGGCTAAGGAAGTGGGCAAATCAGGCCAGATGATAAGCCGCTGGCCCACGGGGCCACAAAGACTGGCAAGTCCTAGAATCTGGCAGACGGCTCAAGTTCCAACAACTGGAAATTAGACGATTGCGAATCTGCCACAGGTTCCAGATGCAGAAAGGGAGAGAAAGCCCCATCAGGGCAGGGTGTAACTTGAGTAAGGGTGGGACTTGAGTCATGCCCTTCTGCAAGGCTGCAACCCAAGACATAACCCCACACCAATCCTGACTCATCAACGTGTAGAGGTCAGGCTCCATGACACATAAAATGGAGGACAACTACACACACTGGGAATCATGGTCTAGCAAAGTTGACACAGAACCCCAGTCCTCAATGGTTCCGTATACTTATTTGCATAATCCCACCCAATCATTGTGTGTGAGTCACAGAGACCATGGCTAGAAGGGCCACAGGAAGTAATTCATTCCACCCACAGAAAGAGAAACACAACTCTCAGGTTCCATACAACATTACACTTAAACTGGGGAAAGAAGCATAAAGAATACTTTCAAAGAAATGGGGCTAGAAAGGTGTTGAGGTAGAAAAGAAGAACAACTCTTTAAAGTTCTTAAAGATGAAGAGAAGAATTAAAATGTGATGAGAAGAAATGGATAGCAGGATGAAGGGTTTCTAAATTGACCAAAAAGGAGAAAAATGGTTCTACTGGCAGAACCAGGCAAGTCAGAAGGGCAAGTTTTGATTTTATTTTGCTAACAGAATATTTTGTAGATATTTGTAAATGTTATATTTGAATGGTTTCTTTCAAACTCTTTGTAAAGGTGATGCATGTATTTAGGGTATTCTTTCTGTTTTACATGTAAGACAATCAACTGACAAAAAGGTATCAGTAGTAAATGGGAAATAGAATGTGCAAAGTCTAGCCCTTCTCTCTAATGACTTCCTTCTTTTCCCAGAATTCCTACGACATAATAAACAAATGTAAATGTGTCAAGACAATGAGGGGCAAGGGGTAGGGAAACTGCTGTTGCATGTGTTGTCAGTGAAAAAAACAAAACCCTGCCTAGTGTTTCTAGTGCCTTGAACTAGATTTCACTGAAACTGAATTTCATCTCCTAATTTTGTGTGAGCTTATGGACAAATAACTACTTTTTTTCTCTTCTTAATTTCCTTTGGTGAAAAATGAAATGTTATTTGCTATTCATATAAGTGGGATTAATTAATTGATGACGATAGCTAACTGCTGTGAAAAAAGGAATTATAAATGATTTAAAAAGCATGAGCTGCAAAGGGGTAAATGAAGGTTAAGTATAAGGCTTTCTCAAAAACAACTGGAAAATATCAAACGTGAACATTTAAATTGCACGTAGTAATGTTTATTTTTCAAAAAAATACATAACCTAATGTTCAATGTTAAGTTGCTTTTTAAAATAAATCCGTATTTTAGGGGATAAAGAACATTCTGAATATATTCTTCAAAATACAAATAATACCATAGTGCTTTATACATCTTCTCTTAACCAAATGAATAAAGGTGTGATTTCTCTATACTTAACGGCCGTACTCTGGTATTAAAATAAACAGGTGTCCCATGGGATGAATGAGTGAATGGGATGAATAAGGATCATTAGTCTTACATACTGAAGACGATTAACAAAGTGGAAATGTAAGATGCCAGAGAATCAGTGAATGCACATTTATGTGAAGAGATTGGCAACGATAAAAAATACTGCTGGATAACAGGCTTTTTTGGATCATTTGAGAGGTACTGAATAGTCCTAAAATCATTCACATGACTCATATCAAGCTGCTTTTGTATAATCAAGGTTAGAGAAGAACGCAAAGAACATCCAATTATAATTCTTCTGAATCAGTGAAATTATCAAGCAACCTGATTTAGAAGTATCCATAATTGGAATGAAAAGTCACAGATGAGATGTGGTAAATGACTCCAATTTTTATTCATACTTATTCTACTGTGTATGATGAGTTCATTCTTGTTTGTTGCTAGTGGCTCAAAGACTTTTAGAAACACTGACTCCATTACTTGTTTTATATAGTTAGAGCATGAACTTTGGCACATATACAAACTAGAAATCCAAAACAAATTAAACTGTTTTTGTTTTTAATAGCACTGGACTAGTAGCTATACCACCCTTAGGCAAGGCACTTAACCTTTCTGAGTTTCGATTTCCATTTCTATAAAATGAAAGGGCTGAGCTACACTGATCTCTTCCAGCCCCACTGTTCTCATTCTATTACTCTTATGTCTCTGAGTTCTTGGTCTCCAATTTTACAAACAAGAGCTTTAAGAATAAATTAGCAAACACCACATATGATCTATAGCTCTCACTCCTTCCTTTTCAGAAAACAAGAAAATAGAAGTTATGGTTTTCTCTTGGATAATGTCTTCTTTTTAGCTGAAACCACCTAAAAGGATATAGAATTTTGTGCAGGTTGAACATCACCTTCTTGCCTCATCTCTCTCTAAATTGGGTCTTTTGGTCTCTCACATTCTCTCAATTTCTCTCTTTCTAATCTTTTTACCCCATGAATTTTATTTAAAATTAAAAAAAAATTAAAATATGGAAGGATATAACTTATTTTTTTCTTCTGTTGTTGTTTTTGAGAACACTGGGTCGGTAAGAGATACGTTGTTGTTGCTACCGTCAGGTGCTGTTGGGTCTGTCCCGATTCATAGTGACCCTATGTACAACAGAACACTGCCCAGTCCTACACCATCCTCACAATCGTTGCTATGTTTGAGCCCACTGTTACAGCCACTCTGCTCGTTGAGGGTCTTCCTCTTTTTTCCTGACTCTACTTTACCAAGCATGATGCCCTTCTACAGGGACTTCTCATGTACTGGCTCAAAGTACATGAGACAAAGTCTCGCCATTCTCCCTTCTAAGAGCATTCTGGCTATACTTCTTCCAAGACAAATTTGTTCGTTCTCCTGAAAGTCAGTCCACAGTAAATTCAATATTCTTCGCCAACACCACAATTCAAAAGCATCAACTCTGCTTTGGTCATTCGTATTCATCTTCCATCTTTTGTATGCATATAAGACGGATGAAAATATTATGGCTTGGGTAAAAAAAAAAAAAGGGTAAGGCACACCTTATTCCTCAAGGTAACATTTTTGCTTTTTAAACACGTTAATGAGGCTTTTGCAGCAGATTTGCCTAATGCAATGTGTCGCTTGATTTTTTGACTGATGCTTCTATGGGCATTGACTGTGGATCCAAGTAAAATGAAATCCTTGACAATGTCAATATTTTCTCTATTTATCATGATGCTGCTTATTGGTCCAGTTGTGAGGATTTTTGTTTTCTTTATGTTGAGGTGCAATACATACTGAAGACTGTAGACTTTGATATTCATCAGTAAGTGTTTAAAAGGTCCTCTTCACTTTCAGCAAGCAAGGTTGTGTCATCGGCATAATGCAGGTTGTTAATAAGCCTTCCTCCAATCCTGATGCCTTGTTTTTCTTCACATAGTCCAGCTTCTCGATTCATTTGTTTAGCATACACATTGAGTAACTACGGTGTACGCACAAGTTTTCTGATTTTAAAACATGCAGTACCCCTTGTTTTGTTCAAACAACTGCTTCTTGGTCTATATACAGGTTCCACATGAGCACAATTAAGTGTTCTGGAATTCCCATTCTTCGCAATGCTATCCATAATTTATTATGGTCCATCCAGTCCAATGCCTTTGCCCAGCCAATAAAACACAGTAAACATCTTTCTGGTAGTCTCTGCTTTTAGTCAAGATCTATCTGACATCAGCAACGACATCCCTTATTCCACGTCCTCTTCTAAAGGCTTGAGTTTCTGGAAGTTTTCTGTTGATGTACTGTTGGAACTATTTTTGAATTAGCTTCAGCATAATTTTACTTGTGTGGGATATTAATGATATTGTTCAACCATAAAACAGTATTGTTCAACAATTCCCACATTCCATTGGATGACCTTTCTTTGGAATGGGCATAACCATGGATCTATTCCAGTCAGTTGGCCAGGTAGCTGTCTTCCAAATTTCTTGGCATAGATAAGTGAGCTCCTCCAGCGTTGCATCCATTTCTTGAAATATCTCAACAGGTATTCCATCAATTCCTGGAGTCTTGTTTTTCGCCAGTGCCTTCAGTGCAGCTTGGACTTCTTCCTTCAGTACCATTGGCTCTTGATCATATGCTATCTCCTGAACTGGCTGACCGCTGACTAATTCATTTTGATACAGTGACTCTGTGTTTTCCCTCCATTTTCTTTTGATGCTTCCTGCATTGTCCAATATTTTGCCCATTGAATCCTTTAATATTGCAACTCAAGGCTTGAATTTTTTCTTCAGTTCTTTCAACTTGAGAAATGCCAAGCATGTTCTTCCCTTTTGGCTTTCTAAATTCCAGGTCTTTGCACATATCATTATAATACTTTACTTTGTCTTCTCGTGCTTCTTGAAATCTTGTATTCAGCTCTTTTACTTTATCATTTCTTCCACTTGCTTTAGCTATTCTACATTCATGAGCATGTTTCAGAGTCTCTTTTGACCCTCAATCTGGTCTTTTCATTCTTTCTTGTGTTTTTAATGACCTCTTGATTTCGCCATGTATGATGTCCTCAGTGTCATTTCATAACTTCTCTGGTCTTCTGTGATTAGTGTTCAAAGTGTTAAATCTATTCTTAAGATGGTTTCTAAATTCAGGTGGAATATACTCACAGTCATACTTTGGCTCTCGTGAATTTGTTTTAATTTTCTTCAGTTCAATTAGAGCTTGCTTATGGGCAATTGAGAGTCTGTTCCATAATCATCCCTGGTCTTGTTCTGAACGATGACATTGAGCTTCTCCATCATCTCTTTCCATAAATTTAACTGATCTGATTCCTACATATTCCAATTATCAAGGTCCACATTATAGTTCCTGTTCATGTTGTTGAAAAGGAATATTTGCAATGACTAAGTCATTGGTCTTGTAAAATTTTATCATGTGATCGCTGGTGTTATTTCTATCACCAAGGTCATCTTTTCCAAATATCGATCCTTCTCCTTGGTTTCCAACTTTTGCATCCGAATCACCAGTAATTATCAATGCAACTCAAGTGCATGTTTGATCAATTTCAGACTGCAAATGTTGGTAAAAATCTTCAATTTCCTCATCTTTGGCACTAGTTATTCGTGCGTACGTTTGAATAATATTCCTATTAACTGGTCCTCCTTGTAGGTGTATGGATATTATCTGATCACTGACAGCTTTGTACTTCAAGACAGGTCTTGAAATCTTCTTTTTGACAATGAATATGTCACTGTTCCTGTTTAATTTGTCACTCCTGGCATATTAGACCATATGTTCAATTCAAAATGGTCAATACCAGTCCATTTCAGCTCACTAATGCCTTGGATATCGATCTTCAAGCAGTCCATTCCATTTTTGACAGCTTCCAGTTTTCCCAGATTCATACTTCATACTCCCATGTTCCCATTATTAATGGATGTTTGCAGCTGTTTCTTCTCATTTTGAGTCATGCCACATCAGCAAATGAAGGTCTAAAATGTTTACTCTATCCATGTCATTAAGGTCAACTCTACTTTGAGGAGGCAGCTCTTCCTCAGTCGTATTTTGAGTGACTTCCAACCTGAGGTGCTCATTTTCCACCACTGTATTAGATAATGTTCCAATGCTATTCATAAGGTTTTCACTGGCCAACTTTTTTTAGTAATAGATCTGGAAGTTTGTCTTAGTCTGGAAGCACTGCTGAAATCTGTCCACCATGGGTGATCCTGCTGGTATGAAATACTAGTGGCATAGTTTCCAGCATCATAGCAACTTGTAAGCTACTACAGCCCTTGGATCAGACTTAGAGGAATCCTGTCTAGACTATGTGCTTTAAAGGTTATTCTGTTAAGACCTTACAGCTAATCCTAACTCTTTTAATGAAACAATGTGAGGAATTCCTTTGTTAAAACAAACACTGGGGAAATACTTTAAATGCAAAAACATCTAGTGCTTATCAAGAGGTGGGACTCACTCATTCACTGTGGACTGTAAACTGGAAAAATCATTTTGAGGGGTAAATCAGTGCAATCTGTTAAGGTTTAATCATCCATGCCCAGACATCCTAATTCTAGCAATTTACCCTGAAGTAGCAGTATAGGGTTACCGAAAGCATTTCTAACACTGAAGTACATTGCGTCTCTGCTCGTAATAGCAGGAAAAAAAAAAAAAAAAATTAGGTCTTACACATCTTTAAGAGGAACCAGGATACATAAATTATGGTATATCTGCACAAAAGAAAAATTGGCAGCCATTATAAATAATGAAGGAGATTTAAATGTGCCTTAGAAAAATGCCCAGGGTACACTGTTAAATTAAAAACAGTAACAATAGATGCAAATTAATATGGAGCATGTAACTTGATATTTGTCCAAAAAAAAAAAAAAAAACTGTGTATGTATATGTCTGTGGTTTCTGCCTGTGTGCAGAAATGTTGAGATAAATATATTGTTATGGATTGAACTGTGTCCCCCAAAAATGTCTGTCAACTTGGCTAGGCAGTGATTCCCAGTATTGTCTGATTGTCTACCATTTTGTCATATGATGGGATTTTCCTATGTGTTGTAAATTCTACCTCTACGATACTAATAAGGTAGGATTAGAGGCAGTTATGTTAATAAAGCATCTGTAAGATTAGGTCAATCACTTTTGAGACATAAGAGAGAGATGGGAACAGAAAGACAGGGGGACCTCATTCCACCAGGAAAGCAGTGGCAGAAGCAAAGCACGTCCTTTGTACTTGGGGTTCTTGCACTGAGAAGCTCCAAGACCAGGGGAAGATTGACAACAAGGACCTTTCCCCAGAGCCACAGAGAGAGAAAGTCTTCCCCTGGAGTTAAAAAAAAAAAACCAGTGCCGTCGAGTCAATTCCGACTCATAGCGACTAGTACCTTGAATTTGGACTTCTAGCTTCCCAGACTCTGAGAGAATAAATTTCTCTTTGTTAAAGCCACCCGCTTGTGGTATTTCTGTTATAGCAGCAGTAGATAACTAAGACACATGAAAAGTTGGTCAATATAAAGTGTAGTTATGGGGGATACAAAAGAACGATTGAAGGGAGTACTACAGAGTTTTTTAGTAGTAGAAATACCATGAGTAATTCTTTACTCTTTTTAATGTTTTTCCATAATTTTCAACAGATAAAAAATAAAGTTGGGAGAGAAGATTCCTACAGTGGGAAAATATGCAAATATATTCAGAGTCCATCAGTCTTATTAATGTTTTAACTGATAACTCAAGTATTAAAAAATAAGTTTTTATGTTCTAATACAGGTCCTCTTTACAACTCTGAAATCTGAACAGCTCTGGAAACCTAAAGTTTTTTCATAAAATTTAGCAATAAAATCTGACCTGAAATGATGATATTTATGCTCTTGATTCATCCTTTTAGTATGAGTATTTGAACATTTTTTGCTATAGAAATATTAGTGTATATAATGAGAAATGGCGCCCTTGATTCTCCAAGATGACATAATGTAACATGATTTATGCACCTGAATACGTTTCAAAACGTTAAAAGTTCTTCATTCCAATTGGCATCTGACCCATAGCATTTTGGATAAAGGTTTCTGTCCCTATACAAGGAAATATTAGAGAAATCAGAAGTGGTATTTGGGAACGGAAAAAAGGAGATTTGGCAGATGGCAGAGGTACCACAGCCTCGGGAGAGTAGAGAGAAAAAAGAAGCTGAGGTAAGGTGTGCCCTCCCTGAAACTCCATTTTCGCACCTACTGGCTATAAGCTTGTTTATGCCTGGCTGCTGTCCCTGGAGGTGAGAGTTCGAAAATGTCCTGTGTGCTCTGAAAGACCGCGGTGAGAACTAAGGTCCCTGGGTGGCACAAACTGTAAAAGTTGGTGGTCTGAACTCACCGTGACTCTGCAGAAGAAAGACCTGGTGATCTGCTTCCCTAAGAATCACAGCCGTGAACGCCCTATGGAGCAGTTCTGCTCTGTAACACACGGGGTCATTATGAGCTGGAATCGGCTGCACAGCAAGGGACTTGGGTTTGGACTTGGTGAGAACTAACCACACGATCTGTCTTCTGGTAGAGGATTAAGAGTGCTGGTTTATGAGCATTTCAGGGTCCTATTCAGGGGAAGCCAAGATGAGTGCTAAAAAGATGCTGGCTGCCTATCTTTTAATATACAGACTCTGGCTTTCAGGCATCTCAGCTCATTGGTGGGGGACCTTAACAATATCCCTCATATTTCCAATTTCAAAGGAGATTCTTAAATATGTAAAGTAATCCAGAATGCTCTAAAATACATGGGTTTAAAAATCCCACCCCAGAACATTCCTCAATTTGTAGAGGACTGAATAAAAGCAGGCTGGAAAGGATGCAGGAGGAAGCTACTTATACAGATTTATAGAAGACAACAGAGGGAACAATAGGGAGCCTTCCTCAACCCAGTTTCCCCCTATCTCTACAACTGGGTATCAGGAAGTCAAGAGCACTCCAGTGCTTACACTGAAGTCACAACAGTCTGTTTTACACTGGAATGAAATATTTTAAGTGCAGCTGCCCTGTCACTGATCTATGCTCCATCTTGTTAAAAAATGCATTAGCAAGGGATTTTTCCTGGACTTACAATTTTAAAGCTTTTTTCCGATAGCTTCCTGGCAGTAGCCTTGTAAGAGGCAGAGATGCAGAAGGAGCCACAGTGGAATTAGAAATCGCACTGAGGTCCTCTGTTCTCCCTTCCTCCTGCCACTGTTTCCACTCCCTCCTGCTTGTTCCACCACTCCTTTGGTTGTGATAAGATAGGAACCTCCTGTGTGTGTATCTGTACGAGTATGCATGCATGGATGCATGCCCTGTGTCCAATAGTATCTACTGATCTGCAACTAGGAGTCCCTAGATTGTACAAATGGTTAACGCACTCAGCTGCTAACCAAAAGGCTGGAGATTCGCGTCTACCCAGAGCTGCCTCATAAGAAAGGCCTGGCAATCTACTTCTGAAATATCAGCCACTGAAAACCCTATGGAGCACAGTTCTACTCTGACACACGTGGGTTCACCATGAAATGGAATCAAAACGATGGCAACTGGTTTACTGGTTATCTGGAACTAAGCTACTCAGAACTGTATCTAAATGGTTCACAGCCAGGAGGGACTAAAGCAAAGAGGTTAAGGAGAAATCAAATCTGAAGGTCACCAAGTCCAGGCACTAGAGTTCCCATCATTTTATTCAATAAGTTCCCCTCCGGGGCTTCAATTCAGAGTCTGTTTACTCTAAACCTGCAAATAATTCTAGGAAACTGAGCTATCTAGATTCCGTATCTAAAACGTCAATTCAGTATAATGAAGAAAGGTGTTTCTTGGAAATCAATCTGGAAACATAAAATATCTTCTAAGCTAGATGTGATCTTACCAGGCTTTCAAACCCCCTCTCTTGCTGTACTTACTCATTACTGGCTCACATTATTCCTGTTATTGTTCTATTTCTACTGGACAGTGAGGTATATGAGAGCGAACTTTGTTCTTGCTCATCTGTACCTCCATTTATTGCTTTGTTTGAATTGTTAAAATGAGTTGAAGTGGCACTTGATAATAAAAGAGGTACAGAAAACAGAGAAAAGCAGATACAAAGAAGGCAATAAGCCCAAAAACTTGGGAAAATTATGTATTCCTCAAAATTTAAGGAAAATCAGAGTCCAATAATGGATATTCAGAGTTATATTCCAAAGTTATGAAGAAAGGCGGGAGGGGACAAGGAGGATAAGGATCACTATCATCCATCATCTCTGGGTCAGGCACAGCTATGGCATTTAACATACACCATTCTCTTTTAATTCCATAAGGCACACAATATATATTTTCAAATATTTCTATTCAAATGTTCCAAACTTATAGCACTTAAAGAGTTAAAACCTTAATTTTATGGCTACTGAAAATGACCCACTGTTTAGGGATTCTAAGTAGAATTTTGTGATTTGGCTTTAATAACATAACCCAAAAAACTTGGAGACTAAGGTTGTTAGAGTTCACATAAAGGAGAGTTGAAAATAGGATCCCCAGGTTTCATTTAGAAAAATAAGTATTAAATACCTACTCTAAGAGAAATGAATCTGTTGGCTATACTCTCAACAATGTGCTAAAGAGTGGGCATGCTTTGAGGGTTGGGATGAAGGGGTGGAAGGAAGCCCTGACTATGTGGGGGGTGTGTGTGTTCTTGATAACATATGGTAGCTTTCCTGTATGTTTAAGGGCAGTACATAGATAATAACTTGGACATTTTGCCAACTCAAGAACAATCAGGGTTTAAGCACTTGTGTGGAGTTCCTTACCACCATTCTAAGGCTATCCCTCAGTTGGTAAGTACATGAGTTTTCCAATTTGAGACATGAGGTATTGTTGGAGACTATTAAGCTATTGCCAGAAACTAGAAATGAGAGGCCAGTTTTCTTAAGATCCCCATGGGTCAAAACATCCAAAAGAAATCTGGTAACATTCTGCAACAACTCAGCAGAATTTTCTCTTTGGAACAAGACTTTGTTGAAAAAATTTGGCTAGAAAAAAAAAAGAACCAGGATGGATCCCCAGTTTCCACTATTGTAATTTCCGTAAGGCAGGGACTCAATGTTGCAATTTATCTGTGTATAACTGAACTATGAATAAACAAACTGTTGTGGAGAACAGAAAATTAGCACAGTTAGGAAGCTTCTACTGGCAACATGACAGATGTGAATACAGTTCTGTCTAAACATAAGGAGACATAGTTATGGGCAACTATGACAAAAGGTTTTTTTTTTATGACAAAAGGTTGTATATAGGAGGATTTATATCACACTGAAGACTCTTCTAGGGAGTACGACCATAATGGAGGCAGTGGTAGCTCAGTAGCAGAATTTTCTTCTTCCATGCAGGAGACCCGGGTTTGATTCCTGGCCAATGCACCTCATATACACTCACCCCTCAGTGGAGGCTTGCATGTTGCTATGATGCTGAATAGGTTTCAATGGAGCTTTCAGACTAAGACAGACTAGACAGAAAGGCCTGGCAATTTACTTCTGAATATCAGCCAATGAAAAACCCTATGGATCACAACAGATAAATCTTCAACCCATCATGGGTTTGGCTGAGGACCGGGAAGCATCTAGTCCATTGTGCATGGGGTCGCCATGAGTTGGGGGCTGATTCAACAGCAGGTAACAAAAACCACCACATAATGATAATAGCTAACACCTGTGGAGTGCTCAGCAGCTACCTTTATATGAATCATCAGGATCCCCATTTTATAGATGAAGGAAGGGAAGCACAGAGAGGTTTAGAAAGTTCTCCAGGCTAACAAAACCAATCAATCAGTTGCTGTCAAGTCAATTTCAACTCATGGCAACCCCATGTATGTCAGAATAGAACTATGTTTCATACGGTTTTCGACAGCTAATTTTTCAAAAGTAGATCTCCAGCCCTTTCTTCCAAAGTCCCTTTGGGTGGACTTAAACCTCTAACCTTTCTCTTAGTAGTTGAGTTTGTTAGCCATTTGCACCACCCAGGGATTTCTAACAAAACTGGCGTGTGCCATTTCCAAAATTCAAACCAGGCTGTCTGGTCCTAGAATTCGGTCATCTTAACACTGTACTGTGTACTGCTGTACAATGCCTACATGGGATGTTCATTTCTAATTAGATTACATTCTATTTTCCATGGAATACTGGCTTATGAAAAGTTAAGAAGGCTACATTTAAAAAAAAAAAATTATTCCAGCCTTCCAGAGTCCCAATCCTGCTTCATTCTGGCCTCCTAGAGCCCCAATTCTTTCTTCATAAGACTAGTCGCTTTTCCATGCACTGAATCTTAGGACTAAACAGCTTTATGAAATGGAAATCCAGTCAGGTTACTGCTCTGTAGAAAGCACTCTCAGTGTTCTCCATGACACACTGCTGCCCTCAGAATAATGTCTTAACAAGGATCTTTATGGTCTGACCCCTTCCTTTCACCTCTGTTCTCATTTCTTGCTACTTCTCCCTTTGTATTTCACACCCCTGTAATGCCACATGACCTAGGGTTGCTTGTGTACACGAGACTGTTTCATTCTGTGTCTCTGCATGCGCTTTTACACTGTCTGAAATGTGTCTTTCCCCTGCCTATCTGGGAGCTCCTGATCACTCATCAAAACCTGGCTCTGGTTCCATCTTTTAAGAAGCCTTTCCCAAGCCTCTCCCATTGCCTCTTCCAGGCAGACCTGTATACTCTCGCCTCTCCACAGCCTGTGTCCAGGAGGCATGTCAATTATTGTCTATATATACAAGATGTTTGTACTTATCTCCCCTACTAGAACATCCTAAACTCCTTCAGTCAGGAAGATCTGTATACCCAGCACAGACCTGACACTGTGACTGCCACTCATTTGATAATGTTGACTGTTGTTAAGTGATGCTTTTACAGCTTCATATTCTGTGGAATTTCCAAAATAAACAAAAAGTAAAGCAATACAAATACTTCATGTAATCCCAAAGAACCCATTCTAATCACACACCAATCCCTTCCTACCAGTAAAGATCACAGTCTAAAGCATACCCAAATGGCTTCAGATTACACTCTCCCTTTCTCTTTATCAAGGAGCCCTGGTCGCCTTAAAGCACTCAGCTGCTAACTGAAAGGTCAGCAGTTTGAACCCACCAGCTGCTCCACAGAGGAAAGATGTGGCTGTCTGCTTCCATAAGGATCACAGCCTTGGAAAAACTGTGAGGCAGTTGTACCCTGTCTTACAGGGTCACTATGAGTCAGAATCGACTTGACAGTTTGGCTTTTTTTTGTTGTTGCTGTTGTTCCTCTTTCTCATATTCCAACAAGTCTTACAAGGTATTTTATCTTCACTGTTGGGGCTTTATTAAATAAATGTCCTAGGCTTCTCTATGACTCGGAATTGACTCGACAGCACCGGGGTTTGGTTTGGTAGGCTTCTCAACCCTTTAAAACCTCCCCTCTGTGCAAAAATGCTCACACCCTCATGGCAAACATTTTCCCCCTTTTCAGTAGAATGCATTAATTTCCTAGAAATGTTATTCTAGTTATGATTTAAAATTTATGTTGTGGTTGTTAGGTGCCATCCAGTCAGTTCTGACTCATAGTGACCCCATGAACAGCAGGACAAAACAAT
This sequence comes from Loxodonta africana, assembly GCF_030014295.1. Classification (NCBI taxonomy): domain Eukaryota; kingdom Metazoa; phylum Chordata; class Mammalia; order Proboscidea; family Elephantidae; genus Loxodonta; species Loxodonta africana. The sequence continues at coordinate 110,890,509 of NC_087343.1, read as the reverse complement.
GCCCGGTCCTGCACCATCCTTACAATTGTTGCCATGTTTGAGCCCATTGCTGCAGCCACTGTGTCAATCCACCTCTTTGAGGGTCTTCCTCTTTTTCGCTGACCCTCTATTTTAACGAGCATGATATGCTTCTCCAGGGACTGATCCTTCCTGATAACATGTCCAAAGTATGTGAGATGCAGTCTCGCCATCCTTGCTTCTAAGGAGCATTCTGGCTGTACTTCTTCTCAGGTTTTGTTTGTTCATTTGGCAGCTCATGGTCTAATTAATATTCTTCGCCAACACCACAATTCAAAGGCATCAGTTCTTCTTCGGTCTTCCTTATTTACTGCCTAGCTTTCGCATGCATATGAGGTGACTGAAAACACCACGGCTTGAGACAGGCACACCTTATTCCTCTAAGTGACACCTTTGCTTTTTTCAACACTTTAAAGAGGTCTCTTGGAGCCGATTTGCCCAATGCAATGCATCTTTTGATTTCCTGACTACTGCTTCCATCGGTGTTGACTGTGGATCCAAGTAAAATAAAATCCTTGGCAACCTCAATCTTTTCTCCATTTATCATGATACTGCTTATTGGTCCAGTTGTGAGGATTTTTGTTTTCTTTATGTTAAGGTGTAATCCATACTGAAGGCTGTGGTCCTTGATCTTCCTCAGTAAGTGCTTCAAGTCTTCCTCACTTTCAGCAACCAAGGTTGTGTCATCAGCATATCACAGGTTGTTAATGAGTCTCCCTCCAATCCTGATGCCCATTCTTCCTCATAGCGTCCAGCTTTTCGGATTACTTGCTCAGCATACAGGTTGAATAGGTATGGTGAAAGGATACAACTCTGATGCACACCTTTCCTGACTTTAAGCCATGCCATATCCCCTTGTTCTGTTTGAATGACTGCCTCTTGATCCATGTACAGACTCCTCAAGAGCACAATTAAATGTTTCAGAATTCCCATCCTCTGCAATGTTATCCATAATTTGCTATAACCCACAGAGTCGAATGCCTTTGCATAGTCAATAAAACATAGATAAACATCTCCCTGGTATTTTCTGCTTTCAGCCAGGATCCATCTGACATCAGCAATAATATCCCTGGTTCCACGTCCTCTTCTGAAACCGGCCTGAATTTCTGGCAGTTCCCTGTCGATATACTGCTGCAGCTGCTTTTGAATGATCTTCAGCAAAATGTTGCTTGCATGTGATATTAATGATATTGTTCTGTAATTTCTGCATTCGGTTGGATTACCTTTCTTGGGAATAGGCATAAACAGGGATCTCCTCCAATCAGTTGGCCAGGTAGCTGTCTTCCAAATTTCTTGGCATAAATGAGTGTGTGCTTCCAGGGCTGCATCCGTTTGTTGAAACATCTCAATCGGTATTCCGTCAATTCTCGGAGCCTAATATTCTGTGCAGCTTGGACTTCTTCCTTTAGTACTATCGGTTCCTGATCATATGTTACCTCCTGAAATGGTTGAACACTGACCAATTTGTTTTGGTATAGTGACTCTGTGTATTCCCTCCATCTTCTTTTGATGCTTCCTGTATTGTTTAATATTTTCCCCATAGAATCCTTCAGTATTGCAACTTGAGGCTTAAATTTTTTCTTCAGTTCTTTCAGCTTGAGAAATGCTGAGTGTATTCTTCTCTTTTGGTTTTCTATCACCAGGTCTTTGTACATGTCATCATAATACTTTACTTTGTCTTCACAGGCTGCCCTTTGAAATCTTTGGTTCAGCCCTTTTACTTCATCATCTTTTCCTTTTGCTTTAGCTACTCAACATTCAAGAGCAAATTTAAGAGTCTCTTCTGACGTCCATTTAGGTGTTTTCTTTCTGTCTTTTTAATAACCTCCTGCTTTCTTCATGTATGATGTCCTTGATGTCATTCCACAACTCATCTTGTGTTTGGTCAGTAGTGTTCAATGCATCAAGTATATTCTTGAGATGGTCTCTAAATTCAGGTGGATAACACTCAAGGTTGTACTTTGGCTCTCGTGGACTTGTTCTAGTTTTCTTCAGTGTCAACTCGAACTTGCATTATGAGTAATTGTAGTCTGATCCTCAGTCGGCCCCTGGTCTTGTTCTGACTGATGATATTGAGCTTTTTCATTGTCTCTTTCCACAGATGTAGTTGAATTGATTCCTGTGTATTCCATCTCGTGAGGTCCATGTGCATAGCTGCCATTTATGTTGGTGAAAAAAGGTATTTGCAATGAAGAAGTCGTTCGTCTTGCAAAACTCAATCATGCGCTCTCTGGAATCGTTTCTATCACCAAGGTCTTATTTTCCAACTACCAATCCTTCTCTGTTTCCAATTTTCACATTCCAATCACCAGTAATTATCAGTGTACCCTGAATGCATGTTCCATCAGTTTTAGACTGCAGAAGTTGGTAAAAGTCTTTAATGTCTTCATCTTTGGCCTTAGTGGTTGGTGTGTAAATTTGAATAATAGTTGTATTAATTGGTCTTCCTTGTAGTCATATGGATATTATCCTATCACTGACAGTGTTGTACTTCAGGATAGATCTTGAAATGTCGTTTTTGACAATGAATGCGATGCTGTTCCTCTTCAAGCTGGTATAGTAGACCACACGACTGTCCAATTCAAAACGAACAATACCATTTCTGCTTACTAATGCCTAGGATACCAGTCTTTATGTGTTCCATTTCATTTTTGACAATTTCCAATTTTCCTAGATTCATACTTTGTACATTCCAGGTTTTGATTATTAATGGATGTTTGCAGCTGTTTCTTCTCATTTTGAGTTGTGCCACATTAGCAAATGAAGGTTTCAAAAGCTGGACTCCATCCACATCATTAAGATTGACTTACTTTGAGGAGGCAGCTCTTCTGCAGTTATTTTTTGAGTGCCTTCCAACCTAAGGGGATCACCTTCTGGCACTATATCAACGTTCTGCTGCTATTCATAACGTTTTCACTGGCTTATTCTTTTCAGAAGTAGACCGCCAGGTTCTTCTTCCTAGTCTGTCTTAGCCTGGGAGGTCAGCTGAAAACTGTCTGCCATGGGCGACCCTGCCAGTATCTGAAGACTGATGGCATATCTTCCAGCATCACAGCACCACACATGCTCCCACAGTACAACAAACTGGCAGATGTGTGGGGGTTAAAGTTTATATATTTTTGTTTGTTTGCTTGTTTGTTTAATAAGATTCTATGTTGTGATTGTAGGCTTATCTCCATTTGCACCTGGAAATGGAAAACATATCATTCTATCTTTTTAAGTATTTAATTATTATTGATTTTTTTGTTTATATACTTAAAAATACCAGTATTTCTAATATCATGTTAAAATCTTCACTAATGATAGTACTAAAAGCAGTAATATGATTTTATATATATGTACATAAATACACATAAAATCCATTTTTAATAATTAAAAAAGAATGATATATTTTGCATTTTCAAGTGTAAATGGAGATAAGCCTGCAATCACAGCAGAGAATCTTATCAAAGCATTAAATTATTAAAACAAACAAACAAAACCCAAAGGCACTGCCATCAAGTTGATTCTAACTCATAGAGACCCCAAAGGGTTTCCAAGGCTGTAAATCTTTACAGAAGCATACTGCCACATATTCCTCCCGTGGAGTCGCTGGTGTTATCAAGCCACTAACCTTTTGTTTAGCAGTTGAGCACACTAACCACTGCACCACCAGGGCTCCTTTATTAAGCATAAGTTACTCCTTATAGTACATCAGGCATGTAGAGAGTTATATTAACTCTTTCTTATCCTAAGTGTATGAGTGGGGATGCAGTGCACTAACTGGTAAGTCTAAAGTAGTGTTTCTACTTGTGGAACTTAAAAACATAAAGATAAGGTTACGGCATTTTATGGGGAAAAAAAAAAATCACACAATCCCATCTTACATGAACATCATTTCTTTCCTTTTTTCCTTGTTCTTTACAGTTCTAGAAAACAGACAAGCATACATATCTTTTTATATAGTCTGTATACATTTTTACGATTCGCTACTTTTTGGTATGCCATTCATTTAACCCATCTCCTATGAAGGGACACTTATTAACTTTTCAGTTTTTCATATTAATAGTTAATGGTGCATAAATAACTGTGGGTAAGTAGCTCATATATTTTTTTAAAATCTGTTTCTTTAGGATAAAAACTCGGAGCAAGATTTTAATATTATATTTTAAGTGTGCATAATGTTGTAAAATTGCTTTCTAAAAACCTGTAATGATTTACAAAGCCTCCAAAACTGTACCAAATTCATTGATTTGGCAGCACCAGTCTTATGATTCAATCTCCACCAACCCTCAATTTAATAAATATAAAATGCCATCTCATTGTTTTTTTTAAAAAAAAAGTTTTATATATTTTCCCATTTGTTTGCTTAGTACGCTATATCATGTATAGCTTTAGAGGTAAGATGGTATCTAATTGGTACTGAATGAATTACATGGGTGAAAATTTTTGTTTACATTTTTATTTTATTACAATAAGATAAGGCCTATGAATTATAGCACTAGTAATCTTTCTACCTCATTTATACCTTTTTTAAGAAAAACTGTCCTTGAAAAAGTAAAAAATGCTAGCTTTTCATCTGTGCCTTAAAAAATGACTATATATTCACATATTAAAACATCAGTGCTCCTTTATTACCCCTAGAGTAAATATAAATTATAAAACAAAACTCATTCCTCATCAGTAAGAAATTAATTTAAATAAATTATGAGGCAGTGTGTGTTGTGTGTGTACATACACACATACTAGCTTTATTATATATACATAATATAGCTTTATTATATACACGTTTTATATATATATAAAAGCTAGTATGTATGTGTGTACATATATCATCCATCTCCCCTTAGGTATCAATGCAGTATCTGTTAGGAGGTACTACAAAGCCAAGAACAGTTAGGTTGAAAAGTAAAGCCTGGGGTTTTATGGGAGAATGAGGGGTGAGGGAGTGTGTGGGTATGATGGGCTACTCTAGTTGTAGTGGTCAGGGAAGGACATCCTTGCCTTTTTGAAAAATACTACAGTCTTGTCAATGATTTGGAAGTCGGCAGTTTTAGAATTTGCCTATTCCACTGATGCTAACATGGTAAATTCTTACTGCAGATAATTCTTAATTCTTTAAACACAAACATTATTTATTCCTTTGTTTTCAACAAATCCTTGTTTCAGCACTACAGACATTTAATTAAGATTAGGTTTTGTTCCCAAAATTGAAAGCTACATATTTGTTTGTAACTCAAAGCATAATTTCAAAAGAGAAACAAGTTTTATCTGGAAGTTAAGACTCATGGGCTAGTTACACAGGAGTTTAATTGATAATATACCTGACTCTAGTTTTTTTTTTTTTTTTAGTACTCATTATAATTTTCATCTATATAAAATTATTCTTTCCAACACCATTTTCCAGAGGGAGACTGCATCTATTGTTCCAGTTCTAAATGCCAAGAATCTATGGACCCCCCTCACCACATGGGGGTGGCTCTCTCAGGAAAGGCACCAGAGGATATTTCCTAGGTAGAAATGGGCATTTACTTCCAGACTTAGCTGTCAAATAGAAATCTAATGTGTTTGGGGTGGGAAATGTGTCAGGCGAGTTAGTACAGATATAATGTTAAATTAGAGAATTCAGGGGAATATGTATAAATCACCAAGACACAGTAGAAAAGCCAAGGAGTAAACTGCTTAATATTTACATTCCCATGAATGCACAAATGTGAACTGGGAATGCAGCTGGAGTTTGACTAAATACAGCAGAAGGGATAGCGTGCACCAATCAGGCTTGCCTTGGTAACAGGGCCCCTTCCTCATATTAATGATTTTATAATAAGAGGCTTTTAAATGAAGTACATTGTAAACATGGGTAGAGCAATAGCTGTCTACGGGAGTATTTAGGGCTGCCCAGGAGTGAGTTCCTAGATACTGAAAATGGTCAACGTGCTTGACTACTAACAAAGAGGCTGGAAGTTTGAGTCGACCCACAGGCACCTTGGAATTGAAAACCTTATGGAGCACAGTTCTACATGAGTCAGGACTGACTTGAAGGCAAATGTTTTTTGTTTGTTTTTGAGGTGGCTGGAGTCTGCATGTTAGTGGACAGAAGACGAGTTCATGAAGTGGATGGTCTGGATTACTGATGAAGCCCTGACCTGAATCCCAGGGAGCTTCCCGGTATTGCAGCAGCTGTTGAACTGCTCAAGTCTGGTACCTGTAAACCTGCTGCCTGCCATCAAGTCGATTCCGACAACTAACCTCCTATCCTTTCTGATAATCGCCGGCCTCGGACCCTCGGGCCCCACGGCCGCTCCACCGGGGACGAGCGGGCGCGGCGGCGACGGGGCGGGGTTGGACTTTTTTTCTGTTTGTTTCCCGCCCCACCCCCCACTCCCTTTTCTCTGTTTTTTTCTTGCTTTCCTCCCCCCTCCCCCCTCCGCCTCGGCCGCCGCGGCCCCGTCATCCTCCCTCCTCTCCGCGGACTCCGGGTCGGCCGGGCCCTCTCTGCCTCTGTCTCTCTGTCTCTGCCTCTGCCTCTAACCTCCTATCCTTTCTGATAATCGCTGTGTGGAAGGAATCCCCTTATAGGAGAGCAGATAGGACAAGAGAATCCCAAACACCAGCATAAAGCATAGGAGGATGAATATGTGCATAAGAGAACAAAACTTTCAAATTGAGAAGAATTTCTTTAATACTCCCACATTAAAGGAAAAAAAGACAATTGTCCTGTAGTGGTAAGCTGCGAGAGGGTGTGGGAAATTCTTCATTCTAATATATGGATAATAGCACATATATTTTTTAAACAATATAGTAATAAACATTGTGCTTAGTTCCAGCCTTTCAAAACTTACCTCTAAAAGCACTAATATCCCCATAGTGCACCTGTAGCACAAAATATTTACTTCCAGTATCTCCTCCAACTCTGAATCCAACACCTAAAGATTTACAAAAGAGGGTAAGTTAAAATTTTTAAGTAAATATTTTAAAACTAATAATTATAAAATAAATACTTTAAAATAGGGACAGATTAGCTAATCTCAGGTTCAGATTCAAAAGGAAATAAAATAGCAAATAACATGAAATTACGTTATATGAAAACTGAAATAAACTAAGCATTCGCTGCAAATTTCTAATGTAATCAATCGATCCTTCTCAAAGCACTGATGGAATTCTACTTACAACCAGAGTAATCATTTATGCTTTAAGAGGATAATTCATTCATTTTGAAAGAAACAAACAAACAAAAAATTCTGTCCTTGCTGGTGAAACAAACTGGCATGAAAATCATCCTCTTGTTTTGCATTTATCGCATTCACTTTTATTTTCTAATTCATTATACAAAATAGACTCCTTAATCTTAGACTTACTTTTCTCCCCATATAAAAACAAGTATCTGCAAAAATGTCACTAAGGAAACCAATTAGATTACAAAGTTCAGTGTGTCAGTGAATCTTAGGATTCCTAATAGTCTTATTATTATTAGAGTTTGCTGGAAGCTAAGGAAAAAAATCTACAGAAAACATATTTACAGGCAGGTAAAACATTTTTTTCTATCTGCTCTACTAATGGATCTTAAAAATGTTAACAAATGTATGACAGACCCTCCTATGAGTTTCCAAATTTGTTTAATAGCAGCTGTCTGGTAAACTTTAGAGAGAACGCTCAAGCTCATTTGAAGGGAGGCACAAGAGTCATGAATAAGTGATGCTGGCATGAGTTAGGGAGGCAAGAGAGTATATGCATCACATGACACAGTCCCAGAACCATGAGAAAACTGTTCCATAAGAGAACTGTGAGGCACAATCTAATCCCCTTAATATTAAGAAACACTCAGGTACTAAAAGGAAGTCTGGTAATTCACTCACATACTGGAAGCTATGAACAGTTTAGAGTTGAAGTCAGAAAGCCAACAGAGGTTTGCATCTCTAACAAGAAATCTGCACTTCTAACAAGTTCCCAGGCGATGCTGATGATGCTGGTAGAACAGCAGTTCTCAAAATTCGTTACACATAAGAATCACTGGGGGAACTTGTTAAAATGTAGATTCTGATTCAGTATATCTGGGGGTGGAAATGCAAGTTCTCAACAGAGGTTTGAACTGGAATGAACCGGTTCCAAGGCCTGGGCATCACATTAATACCTAGATTCCAGGGCTATTTAAAAAAAAAACTCTGCTGAAACAGCAACTTATTTAATTCCTAGCTCTCTTGGCTCAAAAAATGCTCAAGTTCTCAGGAACCAATGTGCCTTAGGCCAAAGGTGGCTTACAGTATACTTGGTTATTTACTAATTCTATCTAAAATGTTATGTGGGCAAACTACTTACCAAAGTGAGGCAGAGAAAAGAGTAACTACCTAAATGAACCTTTTTCAACACAAAGCAGGTGATGGCAGTACTTTTAGTGTGAAATTGCAAAAAAGAACACTGTTAACAACTGCTGGAAAGGACTACAACAAAAAGCACTAGGTTAAAATAAGACTATTCCAAAGGCCTCTGACATACCTTTTGGGAGTCTGGTGGGGGGAGCATTTCTTGCCCAGGCATATAAAATATTGGCTTTGTCTGTACAGGTTCCTTCATCACAAAACCTAAAAAACAAAGTTATCAATGAAGATTTACGTAGTAAAATGCACAAGTCAGTCCACACTAGGGGAAGGGATATATCTGAAAGCAAAGTGTTGTACATCAATATATCACCATCATAGTCAGGTCAGGTTTAAAATCCTAAAGAATCATTTCTATGAGAAAGGTACATATAAAGAGAAGTTCTTTTGTTATTTTATTTATTTGCTTTGATGCCTGATAGTGATGCAATCCTGTCAGGTATATACACAGTTTATACTTTGATATGTTCATAATCAGGTAGAAAAATAAACATTACACAGAGATTCCGTATAAACCAGAGCAAATGCAGTAGAACTTTGAAAGTGGACAGAGGAAATGTACACATTTCCCCTTTGGGGGATCAGTGTTACTGCCAGTAAACATTCAGCCGCAGTAGCAAATAATACACAGGGCTGACCCTCAGCAGGGTGAACAACACAAGAGTACCCCACTGAAGTGGATCTCGGTATTATATATGAGCCGTCTTAAGTTTATGAACACTGGATGTGCCATTTATAAGTTGTTTCATGTTGTGCAAGTCACTTAATCTTACTGAGTCTCAGTTTTCTCTCTTTGTAAAACAGGGATAATTATACCTACCTTCACGAAGTTATTATGTAGATCAAATGTAATATAATGAAAGTGCTTTATAAACCTCAAAGCAGTACACCAGGGTAATGCATTATTTAACAAAACACTGACTTTACCTAAAGATTCATTGTTGAGAGACAGTGTTGCATGGTTAAAGAGCACAAGTAAAAAGATCTATCTGGAGTTGAATCCCAGAACGACCCCTTAGTAGATGTGCACCTTGGACATGTTTATAGGCTTTCAAAGGCCCAACCCCTGTATGGGAAGCTCTCTGATAGGGCTGTTGTGTTATGATGTGTGTAAAGCACCCAGTTCAGTAACTGGCACATTTGGTAGATCGAGTGCAGTAAACGTTAATCTGTGTGACTCCAAACCATACATTTTTTTCCACTGCACTCTGCTGCCTCAATTTGTTCTGTTATAGAATTGAATTTGTTAAAAAACACTGTTAAGCTACATTTTTAAGTTGCTTCTATATGTATGTGTTTTGGAAAATTGGGATCAAGCAAGATCAAAGTCAGGAGTGTAGGCAGATCTGACAAGCTGGAAGACTATCAAGGACAAGGACAAGGTCAAGTACGGCTTCTTGGACAGGAGGCTGGCTCACACAGGAAAAAATGTGCACTGCCATGGCCTGGAAAGGAAGTGAAGGCAGATTGTGGTGGCTTTCAAAACAGGTTAGAAACTCAGGCTAGAAATCCAATGAACACTCAGGTCACGGACATGAAAACCACCAGTAAGAAGTACCCAGATACTCTGAAGCAGAACTCCTAACATGTTTCCTGCTTTTAGCCAGAAATGGAGTTGGAGGATGGGCAATAAGTGCAGACAGCTACATTCCTGTCTGAATAAAGGCATGAGGAGCTGGGAACCAGGAGGTCCTGATTAGGTCATGCTTAGCAAATGCTCTCGCTTTGATAAATCAGGCCGCAAAAAGAGGCTGCGTAATGTGTAATGTAAAACACATCAACGAGTGGTTTCTTATGGTTCACTGTCAAGAACGATATACTTATGATGAAGGATCATTGCCATGTGAGGATTGTGCTTTGGAACAAATATCTGTGACATCCCTGTGCCAAGTGTGCTAAAAGGCTTAGGGTGTTGGACACTGCCCAAAAGCAAAATTTTCTTCCCTGGCTTCATGCTGTAATAGTTAAAGAAATGAGATTGTCAGATGTAATGAACTTATATCTCACTGCTGTGAGCTACTAAAATTTAAATATCTGAGTGGCAATCTCCATAGCTTTCAACAAAGATCATAAATATACAAGTGCTTAACATCAATGTGATGACAGGCTTAGGTTAAACAAGATAATTGTTTCCTCTGATATGGAAGTCGATTTAATGTGTGACTAGAAAGTACCAGAATGAAATATAACAGAGAAAACAGGTTTAGTAAATTTTTCTAAGCCACATATTTGATTATGTCATTCTCTGGCTCAAAATCTTTCAATTGGTTCCCAAAAACAACATGAAAATAAAATCCACACACTGTAGCATAACACACAGGCCTTTCATAGCTGGGACCTTGTTATAGCTCCAGACAAAACCTCTTTTTTAGTTATGCCAAGTTGCCAGCAGTTTCAATCTCTCTTCTCTACTGTTACCTCTCTTAGGAATACCCCTTCCCCATCTCATTACCTCACAAACTTGTACTCATCTCCTCCTTCAGGATTCAGCTCAAGATTTCCTCCTCAGGGAAGCTTTCTCCAACCTCCCTCCCGCCAACTTCCATTCTTTAATCATAGCACTCTTTCCGTGCATCTGTTTACTCATCTATCTCTTCAACCAGTGAGTACTTTGAGGATTGGGGTCAAGTCTTTCTCTTTGTACTCCCAGCACCTGAAATCCTGCCTGGCATTTAGTAAACATTCAACGAATGTTTGCTGATGCTTACCTCTAGGTGGGTTTTTAAATTTTCCATGTGTGAACACTTAAATAATTGAATTGACCTAAATTTTATCGCACTGTCAAGTATTACCAAAAGACCAGCTTTGGGGCAGGGAAGGACAACACACAATACAGGGGAAGTCAGCACAACTGGACAAAGTAAAAGCTAAGAAATTTCCCGGACACATCCAAACACTTTGAGGGACAGAGTAGCTGGGGCTGGGGCCTGGGTACCAGAGTTTCAGGGGACATCTAGGTCAACTGACATAACAAAGTTTATTAAGAAAATGTTCTGCATCCCACTTTGGTGAGCAGCATCTGGGATCTCAAAAGCTTGCAAGTGACCATCTAAAATGTATCCTATCCCACTTGCAGCAAAGGAGAATAAAGAAAACTAAATATACAAGGAAAATATTAGTCCAAGATACTAAAGGTCCACATAAGCCAGAGACTCCGCCAGCCTGAGACCAGAAGAACTAGATGGTGCCCAGCTACCACCAATGACCACCTTCATGGAGAACACAACAGAGAGTCCTGGATGGAGTGGGAGAAAAGTGTGCAGGACTCAAATTTATGTAAAAAGACCAGACTTAATGGCCTGACAGAGACTGGAGGAACCCCCAAAACTATGCCCCTGGAAGCTCTGTTAACCCACAACTGAAAGCATTCCCAAAGCCCACTCTTCAGACAAAGATTAGGCAGCACTATAAAATAAAAAATAATACATGTGAGAAGTGTGCTTCTTAGTTCAATCAGATACTCAAGACTAAATGGGCAGCTCCTGTCCAGAGGCAGAAAGAGAAGGCAGGAAGGTACAGGAACTGGTTGAATGGACACAGGGAACATGGGGTAGAAAGGAGGAGTGTGCTGTCACATTGTGGGGATTGCAACTAATGTCACAAAACAATATGTTCATAAATTTTTGTATGAGAAATTAACCTGAGCTGTAAACTTTCACCTAAAGCACAATAAAACAAATTAGCAGCAACTATATGCTACAGAGGGTCACAAAAGAAAACTCGAACAAACGGAAGGATATTGTCTTAGTCATCCAGTGCTGCTGTAACAGAAATACCACAAGCGGATGATTTTAAAGAAGAGAAATTTATTTCCTCACAGTAAAGTAGGCTAGAAGCCGGGCGTCAGCTCCAGGGGAAGGCTTTCTTTCTCTGTCAGCTCTGGAGGAAGGTCCTTGTCCTCAATCTTCCCCTGGCCTAGGAGCTTCTCTGTGCAGGAACCCCGAGTCCAAAGGACGTGCTCTGCTCTCGGCACTGCTTTCTTGGTGGTATGAGATCGCCCTCTCTGCTTGCTTCTCTCTTTTATATCCCAAAACAAACCAGCTCAAGATGCAACACAATCCAATCCAGTAGACTGAGTCCTGCCTCAGCAACACAACTGCAGCCCATACCCCCTCATTAATATTATAGAGGCAGGATTTACAACACATAGTAAAATCACTTCAGGTGACAAAATGGTGGACAATCACATAATACCGGGAATCATGGGCCTGCCAAACTAATACACACGTTTCTGAGGGACACAATTCAATCCCTGACAGAAATGTATAAAAAGAAAAGATTAAATAGCAATACATTTTAATTACTATTTCCCTGATATTTGTACAAATCAGCTTACCTTCACTCACACAAGAACACTGCAAGGAAGTTATACTTTACAGCTGAAGAAGATCAGAGTAACTTCCAAAGGTCACACAGCCAAGCTATGATTCAAAGCTAGTACTGTAACACCTCTTTCGATCTCAATTTGTGAGACTGATTTATGGGCAGAGAATGATATTATATGAAGATGACTACTATCTACTTGAACTAAGTTGCAATTTGTGTGCGCAATTCTAAAATCTGATTCTAGATAAAATAAGTTGTTCTTCTGGCCTATTCACAAAGAGACAAAGATTTTATGCCTTTATCCTCTTATCAGGTTTCGTAAAATAAAAGCCTCAAAAGCTAACTGTGGTTTGATTTTTAAAATCCTGTTTAATGACTTTTTTTTTAATTTATTAAACTCAAGACTCAGTAAATAATGACTCATTGAAGGGAACTGGGACATTGAAACTAATCCTAAACCTTAATGAGTGAGGGGACTAAGTAAAGAGGGAAAACAAGAAGCCAAGAGAACTGGGTTCTACAATTGACAATATGAATGAGTGGCTAAGAGCATCTGAATGAAATCCCTGCACCTCTTGGTTTTCAGATTTCCATTTCCCATTTCCAATGAAAACTGCATCATAATTTCTCCACATAAAGTGACTAACAGGTTAAAGACGGTATTATACTGTGGCTTTTCAAAAAAAGATTTCTGCAAAAATAGAGATTTTTACTATTCTTATTAACAAGAAGTCTTAAGACCAGGAAGCAATACAACTTTTGATCAATGGCTGTTCTAATTTCAGGCCTCATCAACCAGGTTTCTTATTCTTATAATTCTAACAGCTTCTCCTAAAGGCTCCTCCAGATTAAGCCAATTAAATTGTGGAAAGATTCATATAGCTCCCTTGCAGTTTCTTAATATTCATAGTGAAAATGATGAGAATTAACATTTGAAAATAAAACTATTCTGGTTTCTTGAACCTTTGCTTATAGAACCTTCTTCACCTCTAATCCATGAGGAAACCATTCAGATGACATATTTTCTGTTTGTGCGAAGCTCTGAAAAAGCGCTAGCCTGTCATTGTGAATTACTATTCAAATAAAGCATGATTGACTGTTGAAGTACTCTCTCATTGTATCTGTTAGGGCTATTTAAAATCCAAGGTTACTCAGAGGAGATCAGAACTGATAACTCATTTCTTCTTTCGGCTAAAAAAATACATATATATATATATATTTTTTTTCTTTTTTTAAAATAAAACTGTCATGCCCTTAAGTCTAACCCACCAACCGGTGCCCTCAAGTGTGTATGGTCTCAGATTCCCATTTTAATGTATTAGGTGTCTAACAGAACCACAGCCAGGAAAATTAATCTAAAGTTAGAAAGTTGCTTTAAGAAACACAACATAAAATCAGTGGTTTGTGTGGAATGTCTTTACCTTTCAAAATTGGATCCAGTATGAGTCAGGTATTCCAATTCCACTAACTGCTCTATAAACCCATAGAACATTTTTCCCATTTCAGACAATCCTCTGTGAATTTCAATGCAATGGGTATGCATTAACATAGTAATTAGAAGGATACTAAATGGGGAAGCTTAATAAAAGCAGTGATTAAAAAGCACCAGCCTGATAAACAGAACCACAGTATCCCTCCTCTCCAAGGAGACTAGAGTGGCAATAGTCCTTAAGCGCAGAGGGTGTGTCTGTTTTGTCCACACCAAGTTCCCATTGCCTGACTGTTCTTGGCTCATAAATACTTGGATAATAAATACTTTATTAACAAAAGAATAAAGATGATAGCCTCCAATTATTTACTCCTATATGTGCCAGGTACCATGCCAAGTACATTAATTACATCATTTAATCTTCATGATGGCCCAAACAAAATTCCCATTTTACAGGTAAGGAAACAGACCAATATATAAATTAAGTCACTTGACCAATGTTTATTACAAATATCAAGTAGTGGAACTGAGATTTGAACCCAAGACTCTGTGATTTCAAAGTTCTGGCTCTACACCAAATATAACACTATTCTGTTTAACTTAAATATTAGTCTAGGTCACCAGTCCAAATCCACCAGCTGCTCCTTGGAAACCTTATGGCAGTTCTAATCTGTCCTATAGGGTCACTACGAGTTGGAATTGACTCGACGGCAACAGGTTTGGTTTTTGGTGGATGGAATAATGTTCAAAATTATGTAGCGTTTGTTTCTGTTGAAACTGTCAAGACAGTTTCAAACATGACATTCTATTTTATTAAAGTTGACACTAGCCTACTAGAATGGAGCAGTTGCCTAAGGAACGCTTTTAATCCAGGCCACCTAAAAATTAACAAGAAACATGATCCTTGGTGACTAGAAGCTAAAATGAGATATCAACTGTATTTTAACAAACTGATCCATTAAACTATCCCTGTATGCAATATAACGACTCTTATGACATTAAAGTATAAAAAGGAAATGGATAACATTTTTTAGCCCAGCAGAAATTTATGACTGAACTTTGCTATTGCACTCAAAGACACATTTTATTTAGTGTTTAAAATAAGGGACAGTGCAGATTATGGAGACTGGTGTTATTTTTATGTATACTGACAAGGACGTTATGTATGTTTAACTTTAAAAGTTTAGTTTTCACAGTAGAAACAAAGAGGGGATTTCAGAAGACACACCGCGTCATGCCCTACAGTGTACAGATGACAGGTAACTAGGATATGGGAAAGCCCATAAAGGCAGCATATGCAAATACCATTCTCAACCAAAGAATCATTATCATCATGAGGGTGACAACAAAGCGATACAGGTATCTGGAAAGCAAAAAAACCTAAATAAAAAATTGTCATTTAAAGGAGTAGCAAAGCAGGGTGTCTCACATACAGGCTTCTATACATATATTTATGTTTTAGCTACTTTTCTCTTTCCCCTCATCAGCATCTGCAACCCTGTGGAGATGGTGGCATTTAAAAAAGACACGGCAGGTGGTTAATAAATAGAAAGAGTTGAAAGGGATCTAAGCTAAAGCTTCATAGGATGGTAAAGCACTCCTGCTTTACCTTGAGAATGATCCCAAGTTAGAACAGCTGGAAACAGCCTCATTTAACCAGCTGGGATTCTTCTTTTCAAAGAAGATCAAACAACCTGTGGAAGCCATCTTTGATTTGTAAAGATTAGCTGGTCATAAGCATTCATCAGAAATAGCTTTAAAATCAAATATTAATTACTAGGACTAAAAATAATAATTAAAGCTCTGCACAGACGATCACTCTGAAGTACAAGACTGGATAAATATCTATTCAGTTTCATCACCCAGTATTTCTGATCATAGAGTCTTGAGGTTTGCATAAGCTGCATTAAGCCCTAAGTCCTGTGCTCAGCAGAACAGAAAAGGCACAAGTCAACACCTCGCAGGAAAAAAAAAAAAAAAAAAACAGAGAGAGACAGCACCCCAGAATTACTCCAAATGCCAGAAAAATTAGTATGAACAAAATATTGTGATTTTCAAATTCTGAAACACTCAATAGATAACCAATCATTATTTTAAAAAACTGCTTATTAGAGAAAAAACAGAAAAAAGAAAAGCATTCATAGCATAGATACAGTATTTTAATTTCTGCAGATCTCCTAAAATTTACCGTATTTTAGTTGCGAGCAGTAACAGATTCTTACACCTAAATTGCCCAATTTTCATTTGGGCATCTTCATTTCCTTACTGACCCTAAACAACCCAAAACAGTATCTGCTCATATTCAGCCCACAAATCTGGGGAATTTAGAATTGCCAAGCTTAGAATAAGTCAGCTAGCAGGAAGCGAGTCCAACAAATCACGCCATTGCTCTGCTTGCTCCAGTCTCAGTGCTGTCACTTCCCCTTGGTCCCTAGATGTGTTTAATCGTCTCCTTAGTTTTTTTTTTTTTCCTTTAACAGCCTCAGAAAGAAAGTATTAGGGTGACTTCTAACAGGTACTGTTGCCTTCTTTACATTGGTCAGCAGAGCTGCTTCTTTTCCATCAGCCGGTCCTTATTTGCATCCTTGAGAGGTATGCTAATTTGGAATGGAGCACCAGGCCCAATCTAACTATAAAGGGACCACCCCACCGTATATTAAAAGGTTCATATCAATATATGCAATTTAAATGCACACGCATATAATTAACTAGACACATTACCAGTGTGAGATGCTAATTTGGAATGAGACACAAAAGACTGGAATACGACTAGAGGAAAAAAAAACTTTGAAATTAAAATGACTACATAATGAAAACTGCTTCATGCTGTGTCTACTATTTTCATGTAAACCTAATATAACTGTAAATATATTTTAATGACCAGTAGAGAGAGGCAATTACAAAGCGCAAAGGAGGGCAGTGCAGCAGTGAAACACCATCAGACTAGCGTCTGGCTTCCATATTACAAGTGCTGCCTGAAGACAGGATGAATTATAACTTCATAATTTCAGGGGAAAAATGTTTTCTATATTCGGCACTGGGTTTTTTGCTGGGATATTAAGGACACATACCTATTTGCCAACCAGTTGGCAATGAAAATAGAACACTCAAGTGAAAACGGGGGAAATCCTAGCTAATAAAACAGAAAAGAAGAAATCCAAGCCTGACATTTCGGTGTTGAAAGATCCTATTACCTTTTTCTTTTTCCACTAAAACAGCTTTGTGCTCTCTTAAAGATTCCCCTAGAACATGAATGAGTTCTCAATATTGTTAAGCACCACAAACCATTACAGGTATCATAACCAAACATATGGGAACATTTGGGGCTCTTAAGAACTGTCTATATCCAGGAGCAAGAGAAGAATATATTTGCAACTATAAAATAAGTGTGAAAAATTTCATGACTCAAAATTTTCTGAAAAATAATACCAGATTTTTGGCACTGATAGATTCGTGTTATTCCTATTATAATTTAGGTGGGGAGATAAGGGGGTAAACAGTTGAAAAGAAAAATCCGCTTACTGTCTCCAGGGCTGAGCCTCTGAGGTCCCGAGGCTGGGGGCGAGGTTGTTGTTGTGAAGCCACAGAAAATTTCAGCCCATTAGATACCCTGTAAGCTCTAATTATAAAGAGGCATGCATTGTGCCACATATTTTTTTTGGGGGGGGGGGTATTTATCTTTAAAAAGGTACATACTGCTCTTTTTTATTTATTTTTTAAATACAGGTAAACATTGCTAATTTCAGAAGAAATATTTTTAAAGCATAAAGTTTGGATTGCAGGAGTCAGAGTCACTGTAACTTGTTTTTTAATGCATGTCTCCTAGTTTGCAATATACGTTTAGAAGATCATACTTTTAAATGTGAGATGAAGCACTCTGGTCTTAGTTAGAACAAGATGAATAACAGCATCAACTAGTGTTCTTGTTTTATGGCTATAAAATCAACTGTAACAAACCTATACATGGAGTAAGTGGGAATATAGGCTGCAAGGCAGATATTTTAAAATCCATTTAAAATGTCATGGGTATAGTGTCATTATGCCCATACTCATTGCCATCGAGTCAGTTCCGACTCATAGCGACCCTATAGGACAGAGTAGAATTTCCCCATAGGGTTTCCAAGGAGCGCCTGGTAGGTTTGAATTGCCGACCTTTTGGTTAGCAGCTATAGCACTTAACCACTATGCCACCAGGGTTTCCACAGTGTCATTAGAAACTCTAATTACTCTTCGATGCAACTGATGGACAAAACACAGCAAGCAGACTGCCTGCCTGAGGTGCATCAATCAGTCCACACATCTCCAACTCCTAGTAATAATGCCTCTCTAATCTGACTCAGCCTTTGCATGTAATTTATATTCACAGAATTACTGAATTTTAGAGAACAGAGGGGCTTCATAAATAATCTTGTGTAAGTCTCTCACTAAAATGAAGAAACCCAGGCCCAGATGGGCTGAGTAACTTGCCCAGGGAATCTAGTCAGTTGGCTCACTGCTCTTTTCACTCTACCATGTTGCCTTTCAAGTAATAACTTTAGCAAAATAATACATGTACCAATTACTTTACTCAAATTTGCTGTTTTCATATACATTTTTCTTGGAATTCTCTTTTTCTCTAAATTGCAAGTCTTTTGGCTACTATATTTTATAGATTTAATTTCAAAACAGCATAATTAAGAATATTAATGAATATTTTTGAAGGACCAAAGTAATGTCTTTGCTTTGACATGCCCTTAACATGAGAACAGGCTTGATTCATTTTACATAATTTTTTTTAACAACTAGAACCATAACAGCATTTAAGTGATGTTTTATTTTCTCACTCATTCCCTTTTACCAGGATGAAGCCAAGCCAGATTTTAAAAGCATACATCCTGTCTAGCTAGTTTCAATAATTCTAATCCAAAGGTAAATATTGCTAATTTCAAAATAAATATTTTCAAAGCATAAAAACCAAAAGATGTGATTTGCTGAAAAAAATTCACAGAAAACTGTCACAGAATAATCTTTTAATCCCAGAATTTTATTTACAAAAATTTACTGGCATGTTGATTTGCTGACTCTATGTATACATAAACCTGGTCGTGTGAGTTGGATTCCTATGCTACATGCTCCTTTCATCAAATAATTGAAGCCTATTAACAAATGCTTTGATGGTACTCGGTCCATGGAGACTTCCATTAATTAAAGCTTTTAACAGTTCCAAATACATATTAGAATTGTTATTATAAAATCAACTGGAAAGCAGTAGCTGCGTGCCTCACATCAGGCTAATGAACATTAGGATGCGCAAAGAAGGGTCTCCGTCTACGTGATTATGAAGGGACAAGACCTTTGCAATGCAAAGTAAGACATGCTGGTCATCTGGCCTGTTAAATACAAAACCGTAATTCTGGGTGTGGGAGAAAAGTATGAGGCTTAAAATGCATGGCTACTTTTAGAGTTCGCTGACCTAAAAGGACAAGAATGCCAAAGAACAAAATAAAAGAGAAGATCTCAAGCCCCAATTATATCGTAAGCATTTGGGGGTAGAAAACATATCTTATTTATCATACAATCTTCCACAACATCTGCAACAGCTCTGGCCCGTGACAGGAATTTAATAGATGCTTACTGATTATTCATAACATGACTTTAGACTCACAACACTGATTAAAATAAATCCTAAAATTCCAAAAGTTACTTGAATAAAAGGGAGGCTGTGCAATAAGAAAGAAAGAACTCCAGATTTGAAACCAGACAGCCTAGGGTTCGATCCTGGTTGGACACCAGGCAGTTGCGTTACGTTGAGCAAGTTATTGAATCACTCTGAGCTTTGAGTTTCTTGTCTGTAAAATGGGAATAATTACACTTGATTTGCAGAGTTCTTAGGATAAAATGAAATAGTGTGCAGATCACCTATCACAGTGTCTGAGACAAAGAATTGCTCCATGATTGGAAACATCACACTCTTTGGGTGGAATAACAAACTTTAAAAACAAAGCATCAAAATACCCAGTATCTAGTTTTCAGTCTTGCTTTACAAGCCATCTGCACTTTGACATACTATCTTCTACAATAAAAAAAAAAACCCAGTGCCGCCGAGTCGATTCCGACTCGTAGTGGCCCTATAGGACAGAGTAGAACTGCCCCATAGAGTTTCCAAGGAGCGCCTGGCGGATTTGAACTGCCGACCCTTTGGTTAGCAGCCATAGCACTTAACCACTACACCACCAGGGTTTCCATCTTCTTTCTACAATAGACATATATTTATTAAGGCAGTAACAAAGACTGATGGGCATGCTCCACAGCAGGCTATAGTAACTGTGACAGTAAAACCATTTTAATCACGTGATGCAAATGAACAATGCTTTTTCTAAAAAAGAAATATTCTGCCCATTTATTAATCAGTTGTAAAATACTTGCACAGATGAATGTTGTACTTATAAAAAACACACATTTTTTTATACCCCGCCCCGTGCTATGAGACCATTTTCCTTACCAGTAACTTCCGGTGGACACAGGCATATTGCATCCAAAAAGTAACATATGATGGACAGTATCCATGCTGGCATGAGGTTTGAAGTCAACTGTGAGAGAAAATGATAGAGAATGTGAATAAAAATTACACTTCTGTACACAAATGTCCTAAGAGACCGCATCTTTCAACAGCAGAATAGCTGTATAACAAAGATGGTACAACCCTCTCATGATACAATGTTCTCCTTGTGTTATCTTATTCCTTAAGAAGAGTGTGACTTAGTAATTTGATTTGGTAAAATATTAAGCTGTTATATAACAAAAGGAGAAAATAACAATTAACAGCTGAATACTGCACATATTATTTCTTTTTTAAATGAAAGATCCCTTTTTAAATAGTCAGAGCATTATGCAGGCATAGGAACGAAAGCTCCAGGCTATGCATTCACAGTACATTCCCTTCCAGATTTCCGTAGAGTGCCGAGTACTAGAAAGCACTACATAACGCTGCCGAGAAACAGAAGCCACAGCGAGTGGTCAAAACATGGGCAAAAGGATCCATAACCCAAGTTTATTACTGTCTTAAAATAACAGTAATAGTCACTGGGATGTACATGGTGAAACAATTTCCTAAGAAAGAAAAATAAAAGTGGAAAAAGTATCTTGACAAAGATAGAGAAGACTTAAAACCACTCTCTTGGATGACCACGGTACACTTGTTAAAGTGATGTTGAAACTTAAACAATGCCATTTCTCTAACTTAATAATTGTGCTTCAAATACATGAAAATAACAATAAAAAAAAGTCCAAGGGTAAAACAACAAAAAATTAAAAATAAATGACATCATTATCTATGATCAATATTGAGCATGAGCTCCCCTTCCTGGTTTGGCTTTCACTCATCCCCTTGGATCCTCATTGCCTGGTATACAGTAGCAGTTTATAAGTCATCTTTACAAATAAAAGGCTAGATAGCCTAAAATGATCTTAGGTCTCGGGTGTCTGCAAAGCTGCTTTTAGCTGTTTTGGTCTATCTGATACAATTAATAAAACACCATTTATTGCTAAAATGTCTATCTGTAACATGAAAATTTAGAAATCAAAAAATGTGGTACATCAGATTATAGCACCACACCCTGCAAAATGTGGTGGATTAAGAAACACAAGGTACCTACACTGTGTGCCATCTTGACTTACAACTTTGAAGGGAAACAAAAAATCTTTCATTCATTATACTGAAGAAAAAAAAAAAAAGAATGTAAAACCTAAAAATTAAATCTTGAGCTTTTCATCACACATTTAAAAAACTAACAAAGAGAAGGTGGCTGGAAAATGAACTTGATATAACCTGAGACTTTGTTTTTATTACCAGAGAATACAGTAAGCCTATGAGAGGGAAGATATTTTGGAAGGAATGAATCAACTGCAAGTTACAACATTTCACAAATCATAGAAAATCATATCGTTACCAAGCCTAAATTTTTGGCAAGAAAAATGGAAGGAAGAAGAGTGATTCTTCTTCTTCTGACTCAAAGTTCAAGTTGAATGAAGGATGTCCTTCCTCCCTTCCAAAGTACTCCCAAGAGATCTTTTCTTCCAGAAGGAAAACTGAAAAAGCCCTGAGGGGGGAGTGCCAGGTCTTTGTCTTCCATCTATCTTAAATTTCCTTGGAAACTCTATGGAGCAGTTCTACTCTGTCCTATAGGGTCACTATGAGTTGGAATCGACTCGACGGCAGTGGGGGTTCTATCTTAAATTTATTTTCATATATGATGCAATCTGTTACATTCATTTTTAGCAAACTGCTTATATCATTCTATGGGCTTCCACAATGGTTTCTGCCTGACTGCATCCTCCTCCCCTTTTTTATATGTAAATAACTTCTCTGCTGATCCCTGAGGACTTGTCAAACAAAAGGCCCAACTCCTCTGGTTTTTTGCACTTATGGAGATGATCACATGGTTTCCCCCCATTAGACTATCTCATGAATATGTGAATTACGTTAAAAAATTTACCTAAAATTGATCATTCTGGTAATAAACCACTATGGCCAAGTGCAGTTTATTCTAAGAATTAAACTGATGAATGCAAAACAATGTAAGTTTGAGGCATCAGCTCAAAACCTAGATGGAAATATCCAGTGACAGTCAGAATTATGTGACCTTTGTTCAAGAAAAAGGCTAGAGAATTACAGATTGAGAATCACTCAACAAGTGGACCCTGGAGCCATAAGGGTAGACAAAAGCATCAAGGGTGAAAACTGGATCCATAGAGGAGGCTCAGGACAGAGCGTGAAGGAAAGCACTGAGCTGTCAGGATCCTGGCAAGAGACACCAACAGTGATCTTTTATTTTATATATTAATGCAGTGTGTATACTGCAGTGAAACAAGGCAAAAATATTTTTGGAAAAAGAGTGGACTATCAATAATTTTATAAAATGAAATGTTACTATACACAAGATTCAGGTTAAGGACAGGAAGGAGGCCTGTTGGAAGAGGAATAGACCATAAAGACAGTAACATCCAATCTCGGTGGCTTTTCTTTAGGAAGGAAAGACAAATGTTTTGCCTGGGCCCTTGCTCATGCAAATAGATCTTATAATTGTCCTTTGTAAAGGGCACATCTTAATTACTCAAAGTATAAGTTCTCTAGCCATTTTCTGAATTTTTTCTCATTCTGACATACTATTTTGAGGATGAGTTATTTGCCTCATATTAAATTTCTCCTGGGTATGGGTTTAATTTTTGCTTCTATAATGAGAAACAAATCAATATCTTTAAGTAGTAGTAAAAGAAAATTCCTCAGAGTTGGCTGTCATAAAAACTTATTCTCACTGACTCATACATTCCTCCAGAAACTCAAGATCTCATTTCAATGCTAAGTAAATTATTGGTACAGGGTGAAAACAGAAACTAACCATCTTTTTCATATCCTAAAGAAAGAGTATGATAGCTAAATATTTATACAATTATAGCACAAAATAAAATTCATTGCAAGCTGAAATGAAAAATACCTCCAGCAAAAAAGGAATGTCATAAAAAAATGTAAATCTAAAACAGTAGATGCCTTAAAATAAAGTAGTACTTGGACAATTTCACTGAAAGACCTGCTGCCAGTAGAGCAAAGGAAGCTGAGGAAAGATCAGGCTGACAGGTTCATTCCCTGGGTTTGTTCCACTCATATTTATCTTGCCTGGCTTTGCAAAATAAGACCTCACCCCTAGTGAATAAGAATAAGGTCCGTTTAGCACACGATACACATATGATTATGGTAGAGATTTCATCACTACACAAAACAGAATATGGAAAAACATTTTAAAATCACATCTTTAAAGTAATTTCCACTTCTTTCTTTTTCTCCCATCACACACTAAAGAAATGAAGGATCCGAGGGACAGAGAGCTAGGGGATAATAAAGAAAACAACCGCATTTAAGTGTGTGATTCTGACAGGCAGAATAAATAAAGCAGCCTTGGGACGGTGACAAACATGGCAAAAACACAGTCTTGTGAGAAAGAATGGGGAGACTATACCCAGTAAGATTAAAAGTGTCACTGACTCTTCTAACTCAATTACACGATGACAGCTGCTTAACCGGAAATGGTACTTCAGCTTGATGGGTAATAGTTCACATCTCCTGATGCCTAAGATCAGGGACAATTTTACAGACAAGTAAGTGTGGGTAAGTCCTGGGAACCGAATACCTTTCAAAGTTAAGGCTCCAGAAATAGCAACTTCTGCACAGTAATTAAAGGAAATATGATGACACTGAAACGGCATTGGTTGGAAGATTCTCTCAAAGGTTGATGTCATCTGAAATGAAAGACCTGAAAGTACGCGTGTGGGCGACATACTGAGCAGAGAGATAACTAGGTCTATTTTCTGAAGTTCTAAGCAAAATCCGTTCTAACAGCACGAGGCTGTTTAGATTTATGGACTCTGTTAGCCAACATCAGACTACAATCAGGGCCATAAAATCTCTAAGAACATGACCTAGGAGAGAGTTTCATTTAGCACTTAACTTTCTCTCCATTTTTCCTTTCTAAGTGGATATTCAGGTCTGCATGTCAAAGTAGTGATACATCTGCCAGACTCAGGATGTGGAAAGATTTTGAAAAGTAGAGCAACCAGAAATTTTGGAGATATCCATGTACATATAATCAATCCTAAATTACCACTGGAAATGGAAGGAATGTTCTTTTTATCTAGAGGAACACTAGAGACCATGGATAACTGACTCACTGAATAAAAGAGAACTGAGTTGTAAGTACAAGTTTGGATCTCCAGAACTTAGGCATTCTAGAATTGTCGCCTGTATACTATGCCATTAGAGATAATCATTGCTAACTTCGGTTTTTGTTTTTTTTCCTCCCAGTGGAACCATATTATACACAGGCTTATTTTGTATACTGTATATATTTTCAGCCTTAGCTGTG
Organism: Loxodonta africana; assembly: GCF_030014295.1. Classification (NCBI taxonomy): domain Eukaryota; kingdom Metazoa; phylum Chordata; class Mammalia; order Proboscidea; family Elephantidae; genus Loxodonta; species Loxodonta africana. Next base: position 110,865,487 of record NC_087343.1, on the reverse strand, counting down.
CGTTAGAATTACTGGAACCTGTTAAAAATGCAGGTGCCCAGGGTCAATCCTAAACCAATTCCTCCTCCTCCCTTTATTGGTATCTCAATCAAATCTGCTGAGGTCATTCCCTGGCAAGCATATCCTTTAAAAGCTTCACAAGTGGTTCTCACTACATACAGTCAACATTTTTAGTGGCTGAAAATATTCTATTATGTGGGTGTACACAGAGTTAACTCATCTTTGTTAAACTGGGCTTGCACTGCCTTTTTTTTTTTTTAATTTTTATTGGGCTTTAAGTGAAAGTTTACAAGTCAGTCTCTCATATAAAAACTTGTATACACCTTGCTACATACTCCCAATTACTCACTCTCCCCCTAATGAGACAGCCCGCTCCCTCCCTCCAGTCTCTCTTCTCGTATCCATTTTGCCAGCTTCTAACCCTCTCTACCCTCTCATCTCCCCTCCAGACAGGAGATGCCAACACAGTCTCAAGTGTCCAGCTGATCCAAGAAGCTCACTCCTCACCAGCATACCTCTCCAACACATTGTCCAGTCCAATCCATGTCTGAAGACTTGGCTTCGGGAATGGTTCCTGTCCTGGGCCAACAGAAGGTCTGGGGGCCATGACCACCGGGGTCCTTCTAGTCTCAGTCAGACCATTTAGTCTGATCTTTTTATGAGAATTTGGGGTCTGCATCCCACTGCTCTCCTGCTCCCTCAGGGGTTCTCTGTTATGTTCCCTGTCAGGGCAGTCATCGGTTGTAGCCGGGCACCATCTAGTTCTTCTGGTCTCAGGATGATGTAGTCTCCAGTTCACATGGCCCTTTCTGTCTCTTGGGCTCTTAATTACCTTGTGTCGTTGGTGTTCTTCATTCTCCTTTGATACAGGTGGGTTGAGACTCATTGATGCATCTTAGATGGCCGCTTGCTAGCATTGAAGACCCCAAACACCACTCTTTGAAGTGGGATGCAGAATGTTTTCTTAATAGATTTTATGATGCCAGCTGACTTAGATGTCCCCTGAAACCATGGTCCCCAAACCCCGATTGCACTGCTCTTATATAATATATAGGACAAACAGGAAAATTAAGGTTTCTTTAAATATAAATATATAAAAAGAGATTCTGAAGGTAAAAAGTAGTTGATGTTTTAGAATTGTTATATTAAAAAGAGTCATCAGAAGTCTATCACATCATGTCATTTTAGCTGTATCTCCTAAAATCATTTTAAGGGCTGAGGTTTGAAGCAGGCATACAAATAGTCTCTAGTGATTATGTACATACATGAGCTAAAGAGTCAATATTCTAAAATTGTTAGTGCTTTCAAACTATATTCAATTTGAGAGCATTGGGAAGGCATAAGGCTCATGAAATAGTTAATAATGTGTAAGAGCTTTTGTAATTAAAAAAAAAATTATAGGCCCAAAAATCTTAACATCACTTCCTTAAGCATGTCTTTATTTCCAAAAAATAAAAATTATACTTCAAAAACCATTCATAGGAACTGAAGATAATAATTCTCCAAATTGTAATTTAAGTGTAGGATATGATCAACCTTAATGCTCATCATCTTGCAGTTGGGCCAGAAAAGTTCAGATAAATGTAAAGCTCACAGCACTGCAGTCCACTCTGAAGCATGTTAAAAACCTGCAGCAATGGCATATTATATTATCATCCACCAGCTTCTCCCACAACCATAAAGCAATTCTATACTAAAATAAAGACCTTTTACCTGAACATTTATAATCAGAAAGTTTAATAGAGAAATTGTCATTAACTCTTACTAGCATGGACAATGATATACAATTCATAAAGGATCCCTAACGTGATTTATGAGGACTTAAAGCTGCTGTTGCCAAATTAACGAAGAAATAAAATACCTGAGTAGGTGGAACATAAATTTAAAATGAAGTAACTCTTAGCTCTGAATAAAGGAATTTCAACAAAAAAGGATTAAACTTCTAGATGTTATACCTTTAAAACAGAACTTTCTGGTACATGCCAGAACCAACTAAATAATCAATAAACAGACGTTACCACCCAAGCTGTGCAGATGACATAGCATAAGCTTCATTAAGTCCTGTTCTTTTAATGTCATTCTAATAATAGTCTCCTATTTTTTTTTTTTTATTAATTCCTACAGAGTCAAGTCCATATGCAACTCCTTGCCTTTTAAGGACATGCATAATATTGCACCAGTCTTCCTCACGCATTTCCAACATGATAACCTCCAACACGCACCCTTCACTCTCATGAGGCGGCTCTCCTCACTTAACAACAATAGTCACTAACACTTTCTGAGGGCTTACCATGTGCCAGGCGGCCATTTACTTCTCACCACTAGCCTATGAGTTTGGTCCTCATCTCTCTCCCCTCCTCCCCAAATAGATGAGCCTTGAGGAAGGAGAGGTCAAGTAATTTTTTCATAGTCATACAGCTAGCAAGTGATCCAGCTGGGATTTAAATGTAGAACGGTCTTGCTCAGAGCTTGCTCTCTAACCACTATACAACACTGTCTCTCATACTTGTGTCCACTGTGTTCTTCTGTGCTCATATTGTTGGCCTCTGGATTAGTCTCCTTCCCCTGCATATCCAAATAAACCATCTTCCCAGATCCTTATCAAATCTTTCCTACCTCCCCCATGAAACCTTCTTTGACTAGACTAGTTCAGACTGGTCTTTTCAGAGTTGACCAGTACTGTAGTAGTTCATACTGAAATAGATGAAATGACAACTTCAGAATGACTGTCAAAATACCACCATTCCATTCCACTACCACCACTAAGGACATTTACACATCAAATTTGATTCAAATCTGGACTTTCTTCAAATCTGGACTTTCTGAATTGGTCGTTTTACAGAGGTTATTGTTGTTTTTTTTTTTTTTGCTGCCATCAAATTGGCTCCCGACTCATAGTGTCCTTGCACACAATGAAAGAAAATGCTGTCCAGTCCTGCATCGCCTGTGGGATCGGTTGTGAATTGAACTACTGTGACCCATAGGGTTTTCACTGACTGATTTTTGGACGCAGATCACCAGGCCTTTGGAAGCTCCACTGAAATCTGTTCAACACCATAGCAACACAGAAGCCTCCAATGACAGATGGGTGGTGGCTGTGCCCAAGGTACCTTGGCTGGGAATGAAACCTGGGTCTCCTGCATGGAAGGTGAGAATTCTACCACTTAACCACCTCGGCCCTACCAGGGTAGAAGAGACATTTTAACATTACTGCATTAAAATACCTGTGTCAACATGTTGGTTACTTTATAGTGATCACTAAACCAAACCAAACCAAACCAAACCAAACCCACTGCCGTCGAGTTGATTCTGACTCATAGCAATTCTACAGGACAGAGCAGAACTGCCCCATTGAGTTTCCAAGGCTGTAATCTTTATGAAAGCAGATTGCCACATCTTTCTCCTGTGGAGCTGCTGATAGATTTGAACTGCTGACCTTCTGGTTAGCAGCTAAGCGCTTAATCACTACACCACCATTCCTGACTCTCTTGTCCCTCTCCTTCACTTCATTCTGATCTTGACCCTATCTCTGGGCACCCCCGCTTCTCTGAGACACACACCATCTGAAGATGCAGAAAGCATATAGTCTGAGCCAAAGTTCTAGCATCAGAAAGATTTGGGGTAGAGTCCCGGTTACAATACTTACTAGCCACTTACTCTAAGCCTAAGTTTCCTCACTTACAAAATTATGTGAAATTATGAGCATCTTTTTTTTACATGTATAAAAGCAAAGGAAGAAACTATAAAGGCAAAATTAGGTATGTGTGATCACGACAACACTATCTTCTGTATACCAAAACATGCCATAAATAATAATAAAAGGGAAAACAGGGAATATATGGAAAATACGACAAAAGGTTAATATACAAACAAATACCACAAATTAAAAGGGGGGGGCAAGCAGTATTTCCAATGGATTTACTATTAAAGGACATGAACAAATAATTAAGAGAAATACAAAAGGTCAAGAAAACCAAGAAAAAAAAACATTCAATCTTACTAATTCCCAAGATGTACAAGTTAAAAGAAGATACTATTTTTACTGTCATTTTGGCAAAGTTAAAAAAAAAAAACCTGCATCAGGCTGTACAGGATGCCATAAAACGGGCATCATTCTACACTGCAACTGATGTGTGAACGGTTCAGTCCCGACAGGCTAAGTGCAAGAGACTGGAATCCGATACCGAATCTGAATTCCATCTCTACTCACTAATTAGTCGTCTGACACTGGACAAATCACTATAACTTGAGCATTTTGTTTTTCCTAGCGTAAATAAGTGGTTTTCATTTCTTTGCTAAACTTGCTACATATCCATCACTTATCCAGCCCTCAACCTCTTGATATAATTGAATTGCTTCTTAAATCCATTCAAATACGTAAGGTAATCTCTGAGTTTCATTTTCCCTATTGCCTCTTGGACCTCTCTGTCCTTATGCCTTCTACTTGGCTACATGATTGCCATGCTGGGTCTTGCTTCCCGGTTTCCTGGATCCCGTGTGTTATGGTTTGAATTGTGTCCCCCGCAAAAAAGTACTGAAATCCTAACCCCTGTACCTGTAAACACAGGTTTCTTTGTTATGTTAAAGGAGCCCTGGTGGCACAGTGGTCAAGTGCTCAGCTGTTGACTGAAAGGTTGGCCATTCAAACCCACCAGCCACCCTGCAGTACAAAGATGCATCAGTCTGCTACCATAAAGACTATAGCCTTAGAAACCCTATGGGCAGTTCTGTCCTCTAGGGTCACTATGAGTCGGAATCAACTTGACAGCAATGGGTTTGGTTTTGGTTTGACTTGCTGTGTTAATTAGGTCATAACCAGAGTAGGGTGGGTTATAAACCTAATCACTTCTAAACTATAAAAGAGTAGAATAAACACAAAGACACATGGGAGAAGAGGAAGACAGATGACAGAGACAGTTGCATCTACAAGCCCAAGAACTTTAGGGATTGGTGACAGATACTAGAAGCTGAAATAGACAAGGAAGGATTTCCCCCTAGTGCCACACCCTGAATTCAGACTTCTAGCCTCCTAAACTTTACCCGGTGCTGTCCAGTCGATTCCGACTCATAGCGACCCTATAGGACAGAGCAGAACTGCCTCACGGAGTTTCCAAGGAAACTATAAGAACATAAAATTCTGTTCTTTAAAGCCACCAGCTTGTGGTATTTGTGTTATATAGCAGCATTAGGTAACAAAAATATCATGTCTTCTTCATTTTTGATGTACCCTCTTGTTTTGATGGCGCACATTCTTATAGTCACTTCCGAAGAAAAGTTAAACTGGAGGAAGTTTTTTTTTTTTTTTTTTTTTCATCTCATAGCCTTGAAAATTTTTTCATTCTATACTCCTGCTTGATTATAATGTTTCTGGGTATAGGATAGTAAGATGGATATGATTTTTTCTGCATAGTTTTGAAGACACTGATTCCTTATTTTCTCATTTCCAGTCTTGCTGTTGGGAAATCTCTTATCACTGTGATTCCTCACCCTTCGTATATTAACTAATTTTTCTCTGTGAAAACTTTAAGGGTTTTATTTATTTTTTTCTATGTGTTAAGGATTGAATTATACCCATCCTCTAAAATATGTGTTGTAAATCCTAACCCAGATGTTTACCTGTGTTTTATTGACTACGCAAAGGCATTTGACTGTGTGGATCATAACAAATTATGGATAACATTGTGAAGAATGGGAATTCTAGAACAATTACACTCATGAGGAATGTGTACATAGATTAAGGGGCAGTCATCTGAACAGAACAAGGGGATATTGTGTGGTTTAAAGTCAGGAAAAGTATGCATCAAAGTTGTGCCCTTTCACCATACCTATTTGATCTGTATGCTGAGCAAATAATCCCAGAAGCTGGACTATATGAAGGAGAACACGGCATCAGGATTGGAGAAAGACTCATTAACAACCTAAGTTATGCAGATGATACAACCTTGCTTGCTGAGTGAAGAGGACTTGAAGCACTTACTGATGAAGATCAAAGACCACAGCCTTCAGTAGGGATCATGCCTCAACATAAAGAAAACAAAAATCCTTAGAACTAGACCAATAAGCAACATCATGATAAATGGAAAAAGATTGACGTTGTTAAGGATTTCATTTTATTTGGATCCACGATCAACACCCACAGAAGCAGCAGTCAAGAAATCAAAAGACGCATTGCATCAGGCAAATCAGCTGCAAAAGACCTGTTTAAAGTGCTGAAAAGCAAAGATGTCACCTTGAAGACTAAGGTGCGCCTGACCCAAGCCATGGTGCTTTCAATCGTCTCCTATGCATGTGAAAGCTGGAGAATGTATAAGGAAGACCAGAGAAGAATTGATGCCTTTGAATTGTGGTGTTGGAGAAGAACATTGAATATACTACAGACTGCCAAAGGAGTGAACAAATCTGTCTCGGAAGAAGTACATCCAGAATGTTCCTTAGAAACAATGATATCGAGCCTATGTCTCACATACTTTGGACATGTTGTCAGAAAGGATCAGTCCCTGGAGAAGTACATCATGCTTGGTAAAGTAGAGTGTCAGCGAAAAAGAGGAAGACCCCCAGTGTGATAGATTGACACAGTGGCTGTAACAATGGGCTTAAGCATAACAACGATTGTGAGGATGATGCACAACCAGGCAGTGTTTCGTTCTGTTGTGCATAGGGTCGCTATGAGTCAGAACCGACTCCATGGCACCTAACAAGGACAATGTGTGTGTATATACAGTCCTAAGAATAGGGTTTTTGTTATGTTATTGAGGTGCTATCAGTGCAGGGTGTGTCTTAAGCCAATCACTTTTGAGATATAAATGGAGAAGTGTAGGCACAGAAGCAAGCAATCACAAATGGGGAAAGACAGATGTCACATGGAGATCCCCAAGAGACCAAAAAAGACAGGCTGAAAGAGACAAGGATTTTCCCCCAGAGTAGGCAAAGCTTTCTCCTAGAACAGTGTCATGGATTGAATTGTGTCCCCCAAAAATATGTGTCAACTTGGTTAGGCTATGATTCCCAGTATTGTGTGGCTGTCCTCCATTTTGTGATTGTAATTTTCCCACATGTTGTAAATTCTGATCTCTGCCTGTGGTTAATGAGGCAAGATTAGAGGATTAGTGGGGACTGTAACACCCTTACTAAGGTCGCATCCCTGATCCAATGTAAAGGGAGTTTCCCTGGGGTACTTTTTTTTATGGTCTGCACCACCTTTTATCTTACAAGAGATAAAAGGAAATGGAAGCCAGCAGAGAGGACCTCATACCACCAAGAAAGCAGCCTCAGGAGCATAGCGTACCTTTGGGTCTAAGGTTCCTGTACAGAGAAGCTCCTAGACCACATAAAGATTGATGACAAGGTCCTTCCTCCAGAGTTGACAGAGATAAAAAGCCTTCCCCTGAAGCTGGCACCCTGAATTCGGACTTTTAGCTTACTAAACTGTCAGAGAATAAACTTCTGCTTGTTAAAGCCATCTACCTGTGATATTTCAGTTGAAGCAGAATTAGATGACTAAGACAAGCAGGCACCCTGAATTTGGACTTCTAGCCTCCTAAACTATGAAAAAATAAATATCTGCTTGTTAAAGCCACCCAATTGTGGTATTTTTGTTACAGCAACACTAAGAAACTAAGACACCGTAATATTCTCAAATTTCATGATGGTGTGCATTCTTTTTGGAGCTTCTATTGTTTGGATATTAGGTCTCCTTGATGAATTATTTTTTCTCATTTATTCTCTCTCATTGATCTCTCTATCTTGTGTGATCTATTTTCCCAGAAATTTCCTTAATCTTGTTTCCTAATTTTTCTACTGAATTCCTTTTTACACCATCATGGTCACTATGAGTCAGAATCGACTCAACAGCAACAGGTTTTATTCTCAAGTGTGCTTTGCTGTTCTTGGAAAGTACTGTTTTATATCTTCTGGTCTTGTTTCACGGACCCCTGGTGGCACAGTGCTCAAGAGCTTGGCTGTGAACCAAAAGGTCGGCAGTTGGAATCCCCCAGCTCCTCCTTGGAAGCCATATGGGGCAGTTCTACTCTGCCCTATAGGGTTGCTATGAGTTGGAACTGACTTGACAGCAATAGGTTTGGTTTGGTTTTTTTTTTGTCTTGCTTCATAAGTTCCATTACGTCTCTTCTCTCTGAAAATATTAGTAGAATGACATTTTTGCCTTTATTCTCTGTTTCCTCCAGTTTTCCTTTTGTTTCCCTTTGTTTTGTTCTCTCTCTTTCATGTAGGATGTTTTTCTTGAATATTTGGTAATCCTGGTAAGCAATTTGTTGTGGCTATGCTTACTGTTTGATGGTGTTGCTGTGGAGTGACACTGCCTGTTTCATTGGGAGACCATCCCAAATACTGGTAATCATAAAGCTTTTTTTTCTTGAGCAGATCAGTTTCCTATACTCTCCCAGTATTCCATCATATTCCTGGGAGGTATATTTCTGGCTTCTAGTGTCCTTGCACCCGAGGGAAAGTTGTTTGATGGGGAGGTCTCAACATTTAAAAAGTGGACTTTCACTTAGCTTGCTCCCCCTTTCCGAAGAGTGTCTCACCTCTGCTATCAGCTCTGCCTGGTGTCCCCTAGACCAGAGCATCTCTCATTTAATCTCTTCAAATAAATCTCTAGAAGTGAAAAGGTGAGGGTTGTTGGTTGCCTGGATACAATTTCTTAGTTTTCCAAGGGTGCTGAGGCATGAATTGGTTTAGTTCTTATCTCCCTTCTCTGTGGGCATTCTGCACTCAAGAGTTTTCTGGACCCCCATACGAATTATCACTTGTCCATTCACCTACCAGCTTCTAAAATTGTATTTATACCTTTCAGATATTTTGGCATATGTTTTTCATCTCTTTTGTTCTTTTTGTAATCGTGGGGTTTGGGTTACTTTTTTCCCTTAATTTCATTTTAGTAACAACAGCATTATTTATAATAGCAAAACATTAGAAATAACCTAAATGTCCAACCATAGTGAAATCCCACCCACTGCCATGGCGTCAATGCCAAATCATAGCAACCCTGTAGGATTGAGTAGAACTGCCCCATAGAGTTTCCAAGGCCGTAAATCTAATGTAGCATATCCCATATGTGCTATCTCAGCTCTCTCTATGAAGCTTTCATTAAGAAACCAGAACAATTTCCTGGGTGTCAGGGTGCCCACTGGAAAATACCCAGTGGTCATCTGGGAGATGGAAACTACATTATTCATGCTGGAGAAAATCCTAGCTGAAACAAGAAGGGAAAAGGTATGCAGGCAACTAATTAGAAATGAGATCAGAAGAAAGATGACCAAAAGTGACTCCATGGAGATGGGACTCATGCACATTTACAAATATATACACACACGTGTGCACATCTTCCTATTTATTGCTGTCATATATCAGAATGTGCATATATGAGCATTGCACGCTGCCAGCCCTTGGTCTTTACACTCACACTAACTACTGACTCACAGCCTGATCAAAATTAGATTGCTCCTACAGTTTTAGAAGCATCCCAACATCCCCTCAACATGTACTTTGTTTAAAAAAGGTCACATTTGGAAATACTCAAATCTAACTGTGAAATTCAGCAGCAGACACTGTTCTGCATTCAAGAGAGATGCCCTAGAAAATGAAAAGCAATGAATCATTAGATTAATTTCATCTATTTCTAAATTCAATGGCTTCTATCTCATTTCTATAGTGCAATTTGATAGATAGGGACCTGCCATCATTCACTAAGGAAAAGACACATTTATTTACAGGTCATCCATGTGAGGGAGAGCAAGTGGATAAAGATGACAGTCAAATTTCTTGGCTGAGTGGGCTGCTGTCAGAGCCAATTCCTCTGAGTGTCTGTAAAGCACCTTTTAGACGGCACCACAGTTCAGTGGTCAAATGCAGATTTTATCATTCCTTTATCCATTCTGATTGTGTGAATTTCTTATTAAAACAATAAATAAAAGCACTGTTCTTGGGAAGTCCACAATTTTGTTCAAAATATAAAAATTATACTTACCTTCATTATAGCATTTCCCCAAATATCCACTTTAATTTATATCTAGTAACTCAATACAGATATATAAATACCTCATACATGTTGTATGTTCATATGTAACTATAACAGGCATACACATATGACAATTCCATGACAGCTATGACAGTATTTTTTCAGAACTAAGAAGTATGTTTATATAAAAGGGTTACATAAATAGTCACGCAAATAGAAAGCCTAAGTTAGGAATTATTCTAACGCAATTCTGACTTTTAACACCATCATGAGAGTTTCTCTTAGTTGTAATAAGCAATCTGAATTGTACTCTGCCTTTTGTGAGTTTCTTCAGAAATTTGAAAAGCAAAAAGAGAAAGTCTTTTCATATGGTGTAACATTTGTATTCTTGTTTTCTAGAGTTCTTCCAAGTTGTGATTTCCTTGAACCCGTATCATACTTCACATGCCCAATGCCTAGCCCAATAACTGGCACACAGCAGAATTTTAATAAGTTTGCTCAATTAATGAAAATGTGACTTTTCTCGAAGAACAATTATTTCTTACATTAAAAACAAGAATATAATGTAAAGCAATAAGCTAAACCATCTACTATTAGAAATGCTGCCTTAGAAAATGGCCAAACAAAACACTTTGTAAATGTTCACTCACACATTTAGCAAACATTTATGGAGTCCCTACCATATCCTGTGGGATATATTCCGTTCGTCTTCAAAAATTTAAAAGGCATAGATAATGGCAGCAAATGGTATAAAATGATAAATGTTTTAAGAAAAAAATGAACAAAGTATTATAAGTTCTTTAGAAAATCATCATTTTTCAACCATACCAAATCTTATGATAAGGCAATCTGAGACCTAGTATTTGGGATCAGCCTTAAAAAGGCTAAAGTTTCATTCCCTACGTCATTGTAATTCCTTAGCATGGAAGAGCCCTGGTTACCCCACAAACAAAACTTGGAGTTCGGAAAAACCGTGTGTGATAAACCCTTTCGTCATATAGTCTATATATCCAAGACCTGTCCCGTCTCCAAATCATTAAATCTCCACATGTGCTGGGACTTCTTTTGGGAGATGGTTTGAGGTTTATTTTTTTGGTAGAATTGACCAGATTATTCCCAGGAGGAAGTGAAAGTGAGAAATGAAAGAATAATTGTATTTTTTGTGAGGAAGGCAGTGATGTGTTACTGCTATAGTTCAGCTCAACTATATCCATTTGATAATTTCTTCCATTTCTTTCCTGTATCACTACTTCCACACCCATATCTGTTATAAAACTAGGTGGACACATAGCTAGTAAACAGCTCACATATGTTCCATTATGTCTCTGATCATCTATGTCCTCTTCTGTAAAATGGCTTAAATATGCTTAGCTGTCAGCATCTTAGCCTGGAAGACCCTTAGAAAATGATGGCTGGTGGTGGTGATGGCCATGGTCTGATCACATAAACAATGATTCCATACAAACCACTGTCCTAAGAGCTGATTAAAACACAGACACAGATGTCCCTGTCTCTGTTTCTCTTACTATAAAATGGGACTACCTACAGGGCTGTTCAAATATGAGATAATACTGGCAAAATTTCTTACTTATCCCCTTTATAAATGATTGGTTGGTATCTCGCTTTGATTTTTCAATTTTCCCAGTCTAATTTTCCTCTACATAAACCGTTTTGGTTGCTGGATTATGTCCATAATGGTAACCATAAACCACTTGAGGAGTGGTACATTAAAGGATGCACCCTAAAGATGAAACAAACCCCATTTTTAACAAGTAACGAAATCTTCAATATTCATATAATTCTCACAGTGATAAAGTAAATAAGAAATACTGAAAACAGTTATTAACCTTAGAAGACCATGTAAGGACTTCTGAACTTGCACAATATCCCAATGAAAGGAGAAAAATAATAACAGAAAAAACAATAAATAATAACTTGAAGCACAATAGTCTAGAGCTATTATGATATCTGGAACAGTTTACTCTTAGAGTTGCTTAAAAAATGAAGAAATACTTAACTCCATGGTTCTAATACAGCCCTTTATATACTTCCAGTGAATATCTGTCTTGACTAAATAAAATCACTTGTACTTTTCAATTTTAAATTATGAAAAAGAAAACACAGTTACATCAGGAGAGCAATAACAAATTCCAGAATATATATTTATAGCCCTTAGAGTCACCAACTCTGAAATCACATATTACCACCAGCCCCCAGAAATTAAACCAGTAAATATTAAGGTGAGACCCATAACATTGCTGTAAAACAACACTACCATATTTATACAGGTGTGTACATTAAGTGTGAACATGCAATTGCTCTGAATTTGGACAAAGAAATTACATAGTAGGGAAAAAAATTCATATAAAATTCCCTTTTACAAGTAAATGTTATTTATTTTTTTTTCCTCAGCTGCCAGACATGTGGATATGAAATTGAAGAAAACTTTAAATATTTTAATTATGAATTTACATTCTAAATCATGTCGGGTGTTATTCAAAGCACGACAGTTAGGAACTAAATTATCTTTCTGTTTTTAAAGTTATTCCATTCAGAATCTGGGAGCATTGTCCTTCCTGATTTTTTTTCTTGGTAATGTCCAAAAATTACACAAAACAACATCAAGCAACACTCAACTTGCCTAGGTCTGACTTTCATTGTTAGGAATTAACTATGGTGCAAATTTTGTCAAAGAGGTGGCGTTGTAGGTTGTATTTCCTGTTGTGACTAGCACCAAAGTGTGTGAAAAAGTAAATACACATTGCTCTGGCTTTGCAGGCCTATAATGTGCATTCCTGTGGGGAATACCTCATGAAAATTCATCCTCAGACAGCCCCAAGGCTACTGTACACATTTTACAATTCACATAATAGCCATTTCAGACAGCCCACTTGAAGATTAGTTTCAAGGGACTAAAGTACAACTCTCCTTACCATCACATTCTCTCCAAGATCAACATCTCAAATGAGGAAAATAAAGTGGAAAAAAACAAATCCAAAAATAATTTACCCATCATGCCTCTTCCCCAAACAGTCAGAAGTCTGTCATAAGGGATGTTTAAATTAAAATGATGTAGATGAAAACAGATGGTGCTTTGTCACTTTTCTTATCTGATTTAAAGACACAGCACAGCCTGCCATTTAAGATTCCTCTTATATTAAAATAAAAACAACAGGAATGACTTTCTTCCATCTTTCCTTTTCTTCCCTCCCTTCCTACATCATTTATTCTCTCCCTTCCTCTCTTCTGCCTTCCTTCTGATCCATCTACTAGTCTGACAGGTAAAATCTTAACTTCCTCAATGTTGACTAAGTGTAGTCGATTTATAGCATGAACCAGCAGGTAAATAAACAGTCTGTTGAGCAGAGCGGAATTAAGCATCTAGCCACAGACAGAAAGCCAATACTATACAAATGGGACCACACGGTACAGGCGGCCATCAATATCTGCCTGCAGCTCCTTAACTACTATTACTCATGAATCTCTCCAAATAGTTTGTAATCTAGTGTCTCAGTGGCTCTCTCTAGTTTGTTTCGGCATTAGGCATGAGAAATGCATTTCAGAAACTGACAGTAAGAGATTAATATGCTCATAACCATCAAAGAGAACCTTTTACTGATTTCAAATAGCTGCCCTCCCTTCAACTAACCTGCCCCAATGCCATCCAATTAATACTTACTCACGAAGGCTTCCTCATCTGTTGGCAAACGTAATGACATACAGATGTACGTATCCGACTATTAAAGAGAAAAAGAGACAAAAATTAAACTGCTGTTAGTAAAGAAAAGACAGTAACTATTAAAAGCACAATCTCTAGTGCTGAAAAAGAACTACTGGTCCAGTGGGCTGAATCGTCACTTAATGGAAGCCCTAAGCCTAGAACTCAGGTACCCTACAAGTTTTTCTAAAGATTCTTTCCTAAATGACTTCAGATCCTATTTACAAACCAATCATCATGAGTGATTATTTCTTATATTTTCACAGTTAAAAGACAACATTATAGATACATAAAATTGGGTAGAAGAGTTTTTGCAGTTACATATTTAATTTCCTGAATCACTTTACAACTGTCCCAAATAATCAGAGAAGCACAATGAATAAAAGTTGGTTATAAAATATAATATTGGTTGTTCTCTTACTTTAAAATTCTTTACATAGTACACTGAAGAAATCAACATTAATTCATTTACTCTTTCTTGTCCAGTTATTGGTCTCTTATCTAAATGGCAGCTTTTTCACTGTCAAATATAGTAACGCCAATCATTTTTAGTGATAAAAATTGTAATTTAATGAGAATGGACTACTGGTGATCTATGCACTCTACTTCCTTAATGGAAATCCATACGTATATGCTATGGTTGATAATATACCTAATATAAATACAGGCTATACTCATTTAATAATTCATACTTCATGGATTATAACTACACAGTGCTGGAATCAAGAGTCTCCAACAATACAAATAGAGATCATCTGAGTTTCCTTTAACCTACTATTTGGCATTTAAAACCTGTGAAATTTGTACCTCTGTTTTTACTTCTGTGTTGGAGGAAGTTCAAATATGCCATTTTTATATTAAATGAGTATCTCAAAATTTGAAAATTATAAGAATGTGATTTAGTCTTAGTCATTAATTTTCTATGTCACTTTTTTCTCTCCTTTGAGTAGACTGTTTTGTCTCTTAAGAGGCTTTAATTATTTAGATTTACTCTTACTTTGCTAATGAGGAAATGTGCTGGGAAATGTTGAGGATTGCACAGTAAGGGAGTTTATGCCACAAAAATGCTAGAGTATCCAAAACCAAAGAATAAATAGGCAAAGTAACGCTTAAAAAACTTGCAATTATGCACAAGATTGCTCATATTTTTCCAATCTCTAATTGCTAATGTTATACAACATACCTACTTTAGTCTAACAAAAATCATAAGCTCAAGGATCTTTTCTATTTGATTGTTCTGAACTACTTATACTTTAAGACTGAAAGCTGTTCAGTGGCCACACGATGGTTAAGTTCTTGGCTGCTAACTGAAGGTTGGAGGTTCGAACCTACCAGCTACTTGGCTAGAGAAAGACCTGGTGATGATCTGCTTCCATAAAGATTTACAGCCTAGGAAACCATATGTGGCAGTTCTACTCTGTCCTATAGGGTCGCTGTGAGTTGGAATCAACCTGATGGCACACAACCACCACCACCACAACACAGCTGATGCTGCTACTATTAACTATTCCGAGCTTACATTTATTGAATGCATATTATGTACTAGGCATTGTTCTAAATGTTTGAATGGTATTATCATTTAGGAACTAAAACAATCCCATACAATAGATATTACCCACAATGATGATAATAACACTAATAACTAACATTTATTAGAGCTCATTATGTGCCAACATTGTTCTAAGTACTTTACATATATTAACTCAATTAATTTTCAAAACACATTCCTATGATGTAGGTATTATTTTTCTCCCCATTATACAGATAAGGAAAACGAGGGACCCAAGGTTAAGTAACTTTGTTAAGGTCCCCTAGCTAGTAAGTGCAGAAGCTAGGGTTTGAACACAGGCAGTCTGACTAATGCATTATAAGTAATTTAAAGCAATGTCACAGTTACTGATGTAAATGCAAATATAAAAACAAAAGTAAACTTAAAGTAGTTAAGCACATATTTATAAGGAGAAAAGAATGAAGGGTCACAATGAAATGCAAATTAAACAAAAGTTCTTCTTAATTTGGACTAACACTATTTTATTTTACTCTATCTTTGATTTTATTATAAGCCGTCTCAAGTTGTTTTTGGAATAGACAAGTTATAGGCATAAGTAGATACATCAAATTCAGTTAAGTTGGTTCTTCTGATAATAAAAAGTAATCATGATGGTGGTTACATACACAGAATAAAGGAAACTGCTATTTATATTCAGTAATCATCAATCCTTACATAATGCTTACTTTTACTATGGGCTGCTCAATTTAAAATGACAGAATAACTTGGAAATGTCTTCCTTCCATCAATTCACATTTTCTGGCTTATATCTTCTCTAATAATGAGAATGTGTTCGGATTTTAACTGTTTCTTGAAAAAGTGGCACAAGACATGAGAAAATTCTCTGCAGAATAACCAGTATCACGCAACCATCTTGGGGGAACAAAGTCTACATCAGACATTGTATCAATGTTTTACCATACGCCATCATACTCTGATTTTGGTTTTTACTTATACCCCATTTTCCATGATAAAGAATATTTCTGTTAGAAGAAAGAAAGATAAAACTTTTTAAAAAAACACCACATTTAAAAATATTTTGTTGTTAGGCATCCTTGAGTCAGTTCCGACTCAAAGCAAGCCTATGAACAACAGAATGAAACACTGCCCAGGCCTGTGCCATCCTCACAATAGTTGCTATGCTAGAGCCCAGTGCTGCAGCCACTGTGTCAATCCATTTCTTTGAAAGTCTTCCTCTTTTTTCGCTGACACTCTGTCATGGATTGAATTGTGCCCCCCCAAAATATCTGTCAACTTAGCTAGGTCATTATTCGTAGTATTGTGTTACTGTCCACCATTTTGCCATCTGATGTGATTTTCCTAGGTGTTGTAAATCCTACCTCTATGATGTTAATGAGATGGGATCAGCAGCAGTTATGTTAATAGGGCAGGATTTAGTCTACAAGATTAGGTTGTGTCACTTTTGAAATATAAAAGAGAGAAGGGAGAAGAGAGACATGGGGACTTCATAACACCAAGAAAGCAGTGCTGGGAGCATATAGGACCTGAAGTTCCTGCATAGAGAAGCTCCAAGGCCAGGGGAAGACTGATGAAAAGGACCTTCCTCCACAGCCAGCAGAGAGAGAAAGTCTTCCCTTACAACTGGCACCCTGAATTCAGACTTCTAGCCTGTTAGACGGTGAGAGAATAAACTTCTGTTTGTTGAAGACATCCACTTGTGGCATTTCTGTTATAGCAACACTAGATGACTAAGACACCACCTACTTTACCAAGCATGATGTCCTTCTCCAGGGACTGGTCCCTCCCAATAACGTGTCCAAAGTAGGTCAGACAAAGTCTCACTATCCTCACTTCTAAGGAGCACTCTGTCTGTACTTCTTCGAAGACAACTGTGTTTGTTCTTCTGGAAGTCCATGGCATGTTCAATATTCTTCACCAACACCATAATTCAAAGGCATCAATTCTTCTTCAGTCTTCCTCATTCATTGTTTAGCTTTTGCGTGCATATGAGGAGAATGAAAATACCATGTCTTGGGTAAGGCACACTTTAGTCCTCAAGGTGACATCTTTGCTTTTCAACACTTTTAAAGAGGGCTTTTGCAGTGGATTTGCCTAATGCAATATGTCACCTGGTTTCTTAACTGCTTGCTTCCATGGGCGCTGACTGTAGATTCAAGCAAAATGAAATCTTTAACAATTTCAATATTTTCTATGTTTATCATGATGTTGCTTATTGGTCCAGTTGTGAGGATTTTTGTTTTCTTTACGTTAAGGTGTAATCCATACTGAAGACTATAATCTTTGATCTTCATCAATAAGTGCTTCAAGTTCTCTTCACTTGGTTGTGTCATCTGCATACAGCAGGTTGTTAAAGAGTCTTCCTCCAATCCTGATGCCTCATTCTTCTTCACATAGTCCAGCTTCTCAGATTATTTGCTTAGCATACAGACTGAATAAGTATGGTGAGAGGATACGACCCTGATACACACCTTTCCTGATTTTAAACCATGCAGTATCCGCTTGTTCAACTGCCTCTTAGTCTATAAACAGGTTCCTCAAGAACAGAATGAAGTGTTCTGGAATTCCCATTCTTCACAATATTATCCATAATCTGTTACGATCCACACACCAAATGCCTTTATGTAGTCCATAAAACACAAGTAAACATCTTTCTGGTAGTCTCTGCTTTCAGCCAAGATCCATCTGACATTAGCAATCATATCCCTGGTTCCACGTCTTCTTCTGAATCCTGTTTCAATTTCGGGCAGTTCCCTGTTGATATACCACTGCAACTGTTTTTGAATTATCTTCAGCATATTTTTGCTTGTATGTGATATTAATGCTATTGTCCAATGATTTCTGGATCATCTTTCTTTGGAATGAGAACAAATACGAGTCTCTTCCAGTCAGTTGGCCAGGTAGCTGCCTTCCAAATTTCTTTCATAGACAAATGCTTCCAGCATTGCATCCATTTGTTGAAACATCTCAACTGGTATTCCGTCAATTCCTGGGGCCTTGTTTTTCACCAATGCCTTCAGTGTAGCTTGGACTTCTTCTCTTAGTACCATTGGTTCTTGATTAAATGCTACCTCCTGAAATGGCTGAACATCAACCAATTCGTTTTGGTACAGTGACTCTGTATATTCCTTCCATCTTCTTTTGATGCTTCCCGTGTCATTCAGTGTTTTACCCATAGAATCCTTCACTATTGCTATTTGAGGCTTGAATTTTTTCTTCAGTTCTTTTATCTTCAGAAATGCTGAGTGTGTTCTTCCCTTGCTGTTTTCTAACTCTAGGTCTTTGCACATTTCATTATAATGCATTACTCTGTCCTCTTGGGCCCCCCTCCCCACCGCCCTCATTTTTTCTCTGTCCTGCAAAGGTTTATTTTGGGGTAGGGAGGAAGGCGAGGGGCAAACTTTAAGTACAGTGAGGTGATTTCATAAGACACATCATCAGTCTATGAAGGCCCCACTCTTGATTGATGGATTAATTTCTTTCCTTTATCCCCAGTCTTCACTTTCATTCCCTTCCTCCATGAATTCCTGTGAATGGCATAGTATTCTGTGTGTATGTGGTTTTAATTTATATAAATGGCATTGTGCTTTGTTGCTGTTGTTGTTAGGTACCATTTAATCGGTTCTGACTCATAGAGATGCTATGTACAACAGAATGCCCAGTCCCGCACCATTCTCACAATCGTTGTTATGCTTGAGCCCACTGTTACAGCCACTTTGTCAATCCATTTTGTTGAAGGTCTTCATCTTTTTCACTGACCCTCTACTTTACCAAGCATGATGATCTTCTCCAAGGACTGGTCCCTTTTGATAACATGTTCAAAGTATGTGAGATGAAGTCTCACCATCCTTGTTTCCAAGGATCATCTGGCTGTACTTTTTCCAAGTTGAGCCACCCTTTGAAATCTTTTGTTCAGCTCTTTTACTTCATCATTTCTTCTGTTCTCTTTAGCTACTCGATGTTCTAGAAAAAGTTTCAGTCTCTTCTTATATCCATTTTGGTCTTTTTTTTTTCCTGTCTTTTTAGTAACCTCTTGCTTTTTTCATGTATGATGTCCTTGATGTCATTCCACAACTGTCTGGTGTTTGAACAGTAGTGTTCAATGAGTAAAATCTATTCTTGAGATGGTCTCTAAATTCAGGTGGGATATACTCAAGGTCATAGTTTGGTTCTCATGGACTTGTTTTAATTTTCTTCAGCTTCAACTAAAACTTGCGTATGAGCAACTGATGGTCTGTTCTGCAGTCAGTCCCTGGCCTTGTTCTGAATGATAATATTGAGCTTCTCCATTGTCTCTTTCCACAGATGTACCCCATATTATCTGTTACTGTCGAGTAGGTGCCAACACACACTGACCCTATAGGACAGAGTAGAACTGTCCCATAGTGTTTCCAAGGAGTGGCTGGTAGATTCAAACTGCTTACCTTTTGGTTAGCAGTCAAATGCTTAACCACTGCACCACCAAAGCCCCTCCACAGATGTCGTCGATTTGATTCCTGTGTATTTCATTCAGCAAGGCCCACATGTATAGTTGCCATTTAAGTTGCTCAAAAAAGGTATTTGCATGAGCAAGTCGTTGGTCTGGTCTTGCAAATTTTTAAATATATAGTGTATATCGAATCAATAGTTAGCCTTCAGCTGATAGCTTGGAAGACTACAATTCAATAGAACAGATAATAAAAAACCCATTGCCATCAAGTCGATTTCAACTCACAGAGGCCCTGTAGGACAGAGTAGAACTGCCCTATAGAGTTTCCAAGGAATGGCTGGTGGGTTCAAACTGCTGACCTTTCGGTTAGCAACCAAGGTCTAGCAAAAGATAATTTATCTTTTCTCTGCAACTATAAAGAGCATTGGTGATTTTGTTTTGGTACCATGATTTACTTTCTAGAATTAAGTTGAAAGCTCAAGCTCTGTGTAAAGAAGATAAGCTCCAAAGGATCATCTACGTAGTTCAATTAAAAAAGCCAAACCTTAAAGATGACTCAGGGGCAAGTTCTGTCACCCTCAGGCAGGCTGAGTATGATTAACCATATTTTTTAAAATTTCATTTCATTTTCACAACTCTGCCGTAAGTCTAACAGGCATTACCTCCTTTTACAGAAATGAAAACTGATTTATAGAAAGGTTACTGATCCCCCAAAGGCCACCAAGCTAATTAACATCACAGTTGGGGTAAAAATCGAGTCTTCTATGCTTTCAAGATCACCAGAGATAATTAGGTATCTTTCTTGCCATCCAGCTTCATTTTAGTTAAACTGTGATTCTGGATGCCTTTAAGCCTTCATGTCTCTGTTTTTCTAACTGTAACGTGAGACTAAGTCTGTATTTTCAATAAAACTTAAGGCTCTTTATAAGTAAATGAATAGCTTTTTTTTAAAAACAAGATACGTATGTAATTAAGAATGGATTGGACAATGGCCTTTGTCACACTGTTACGAGCTCATTACAATACAGAGAAAGAAAGATTATTTAGGTGATTTAAAAAATTCTGCTTCATCAATACAGGTTAATTTCTATAGCAAGTCACCAAGAATAAGTGGTTACATTAAATTTACATTCCCTGCTATAAGCATCAGTCAGTTTAAGATTTTAAGAATATAATAATTTATGATCATACAGTTAACTATGATCAGTCTTGCGATCAAGAAACTTAAAAAAAAAAAAAAAAAAAAAAAAAGCTAGCATCCTGAGCATAACTTCACAAGACAGCACTATTAGGAAAGCCTGAATAGTATACTTCTGAAAGCAATAAAATCACTGTTATGAGCACGTAACCAACCGTGTTTTTTTCACTTGATGAACACTAAGAACACTACTTAACCATACCTGGAGTAGGTACATATAACCCCATAGCCTCATTCAAAGATAATCCAAAGAAATTAAGATTATTTAAACACACTATCAATACTTAGCATGTACATGGAATAACATTCTTTGAACCTCCTATTTCATTCCAGAAGCTTTCCACTCACAGTTATTTCCCATGCTAACACTGCCAGGCAGTATTATAGACATCATTTTTAAAACAGAGAAACTGAGGCTAAAGGAGGTAAATAAAATGTTTGAGGTTAAAAAGAAATCTAAAAATTGATAAAATGAAATTAGAACCCAGTTCATTAACGCACTTCTGTTTCCACTATGGATAGGCAGCTATTAAAAGGTTATTTTTCAAACCTCTGCAATATCTGAAAAGAAAAAGCTATCAGTTCTTAGCCACAATTTTAGTTTACCTGATTAATGGGAGAAATAAATGGATCAAAGACACCTAAAATTTAACATGAAGTTTTAGCCCAAGTCCCCTAAATTTTCAATAGTACCTGAGAAGGCTTTCATGAAAGCTTGTTGACAAGCTGCAGTGAACTAAACCAGAGGCCACAGCTATTAATGTTGGCCACTATTTTGTTTCTGCATAGTAAGGCTATTTGAAACATACACATAACTCCGGTCAAGGTTTCTCTCTAACACATGCTGAAGACAAAAGAACAGCACCTTAGTGCCCGTTACAATTGTCTTTTCGTCCATCACACTGTTCTGGAGAGAATGTTTCTATACTTCAGCCCAAACTACCTTTCACAACTTTCCATATGTCATCATCACAAATCCCCTTTCTCTCTGTGGGAAGGACGCTGTATGGGAGCTTGGTGCCAGGGGACTGTCCGTAAAATACTGTGGATTGACACTGTGAACGTAAGGCTCAGGTATACAAAAACAGAAATCAGTCTCCCAGTGCTGTCTGTTCTCGGACGTTAGCCAAATCTGAATCAAGAGGGACAGGGTACTGCTGATGCCTCTTTCCTGCTGCTATTGGAAACTATCCAAGAAAAGCACATTTTTTTCTGACAAAAGAAGTGTGTTAGAAATGGGAAAAAAAAAGTATTCCTTATTACAAAAAAAACCTCCTGTGATATTCTCTTACGACCTTTTTTAAACCAAGAGTTTGTGCTCAGAAATATCCTTGTTTATACTATCTAAAAAAAAATGTATCTTTTATTTTGATTTAGTCGTTTGTGAGCTAGAGGTGCAGTGATTTCTATGGAATAGGTAGTTAATAAAATCAACTGCTTATTTAAATTGATATGGGACAAACAAAACCATCTGTATGCTATTACATGTGAAAATTGTTCACATAAAAGATGTAATTTTTGTTTTGGGGAATCAGAGGTACCATTCACAGTCTAGTGTTGAGTACTATGATTTGATCCTGATTGGATAATATCCTCACAGCCCTTTTATTGTGCAGGTTTAGAGAATCCTCCACAGACCACCCTGCTTAAGGAGACTATTCAATGTAGTGACACAAATAGGCACACAAATACACAGCACGACTCAGTTTTACCTGGATATGGCCCATTTTGCTTATTTCTGTGGCTATCTGCAAATTGGCTGTTCTCTATAAAGAGGCAATAATCTGCAGAAATATTATATTTTATCTCTGGTAATGTAGCATAATCTCTGGTAACTTTTCTCAGTAATATCTTGTAAAATAACAGCAATCGGGAGAACCATCTCATGGCAGCAATTATGACTTCGCATCTTAGAATAACCGTTCTTGGAAAGTAAGTAGTAAACGCTATTCTAACCTCAGATCATTAACATTCTAAAATCCAAACCAGACAGCCCTTTAAAGATCCAGAAAGCCCTACGTTTTCACATAGTATTCAATTCAGGTCTAAATTACTCGAGTTCTACAAACAACTAATAGAAATCTCAAGGAATGAGAATGGTCCTGTCAGTCCAACGAGGAATTTAGCAAAGTGATCAGCCCTCTTTGACAAGAATTTTGGGTTTGAGAGGAAGAAAACAATTGGAAAATTATTTTTCAGAGTTTTCTTTAAAACTGAGCCAGAGAGATAAAAGAATCAAGTTGCTATCTCCTAAAGTGATTTTAATACATGCGTAATAAGTTTATACTTCCAGGCGGTATTTGTAATCTCAAACCCATCCTATTCTAAAAGGATGTTAGAGCAAAGGAAAATTATACAAAAGCATAAAAGACTTTCTGGAGCAAAAAACTGAGGTTTTGAAAAATGACCTCCATGAAACCCTGGTGGTGCAGTGGTTAAAAGCTCAGCAGCTAACCAAAAGGTCAGCAGTTCAAATTCACTGGCTGTTCCTTGGAACCCATGGGGCAGTTCTACTCTGTCCTATAGGGCTGCTATCAGCCAATACTGACTCAAGGGCACTTAGGCACTTAACAACAACACAAAATCAGAACTTGGGATACTTAATTAAAGATAAAATTCACCAAATTCTTCCTTAAACTATCACTTTTGTATATAATCTATTCTTATTTGCCTTTCCCTATTGTCTTTTCCTTATCACATTTAAAAAAAAAAAAAAAGATGCTGCCTATTTATATTTCTTAGGCTATGGAAGAAATAATCACAGTGAAAATTTTATGTGCAAACATTCCCAAGTATTTACAAGAAAGTATCCCCCAAAACTCTCTACTTCTGTCCATATCATTAAGGTAAGCTCCATCTCCATCAACTCTTTGGGCATTCATTCCAATCTAGAATATAAGCTTCCTATAATTGTGTCTGTCTGGCATCCTCAACATTTAGAATAATATCCAGCAAATACTGAGAGCTCTATAAACACCTGTTGAGTGCTGAACGTACCTTCCTCCTTTGGGGGCAATAAACTCACAGTTTAAGGAAGGCTGAACTGAGACCTGTATTATAGATGCTGCCTAATTAGGGTTTTATACAGCATCACTTTTTCATATGTATCTTATCCTTCAGTTGATTCAATCCAGAATCCCATTTGCATTTTTAAACTATAATCACATTGTGGCTGATGAGGACAAGATTCTCAATGCCAAGTAGCTCAAATGGAAGCTACTTTGCTGGCGATAGCTCTTCTGTGAGAATTACAAATCTGTATGAGCAAATGATGAGGGAAAAAAAAATTTGGTGAGGGAACAGCTGTCTTAGAGCTTCACATACTTTCATTTAAAAGGAATCAAAAGTGAATATACTAATAACTGTCTACAATTAATCACCTATTACAGGAAAGGGTGGTGGTAGTGGGGGAACCTAATGTGGCTTTGTGATCTGTAGGGGTTATGTGACGGGAAACTGAGCTATTCTCAACAGGGGTTGCTGATGACATATACCACTCACCTCCCTCCCTCTTAAATCTTTGGTTTATGCCTCTCATCAAGTATCCTGAGCCTTGTGCTAACATTAACTGCTCACACACATGTCCCTTTTCTTTACCACAGGTCATTGAAAAACAACTGCATTTACCATATCTGTTTGGGGAAGCTTCAGCCTCCACAATCACTATGCCCCAACATATAACTATGCTATATACTAAGTGGCTTACATTTGATTCTGGGAAATATAGCATTTTGGAAGAGAAGACAGTTGACAGGGTCTGTCAATTACAATTTGTGTTACATGTCATTCTCCTGAAGTTTGAAATGAACCATCAAAAGCAAAGAGGTCTTCTCAGTTTCTATTCTCTTTGGACCTGTTCTCATGTACCTTGCAATAGCCATCTTGTTCATATGCACCTACCTTTAAATCTCTTTTAACACCTGTATAGAACTCCATTCTTCCACTCACCCCATTCATTCATTCATTCATTTAGCAAACATGTATGCTGAGCCACTCCCAGGAGCCATACACTGTGCTACACTCATATAACAGGAGCAAAAATATACATGGTTTCTGGTCTCATGGAATTCACAGCCTACTAGGATAGCAAACAATTCTTAAAAATCACACAAATAAGTGTTAAATTTTAACTGATCTAAAATTTGAAAGAAGTACAGGTTACTACAAAAGCCAGTAAATGAAGGGAAATTATATACGTGAAGTGGAGGAGCCATGTTTTAGGCAGAGGGAATAGTATTTTCAAAGGTCCTGCAATTGGAGAGAAATTGGTGTGGTTGAGAAAATTAAAGGCAGTGCATAGAGACGGGCGACATGTTTTAAGTTGGCCTGGAAAGGTAGATGTGGGACATAGTGCAACACCTTGCAGTCCATTAAGGACTTCAGTTGTTTTCTTTTTCCTGAGAGCAAAGCAAAGCTACTGAATTTTTTTTTCCCCCAGAAAGTTGATACGAAGGCCAGAATTAATTAGATGAGGCCAGTAAAGAGGCGATGGCCATTGTTTAGAAGTGATGATAGCAGCTTGAAAGTGGGTGGTGGCAGTAGAGAAGGAGAGAAGAGGACAGAATCTGTAGACACTTAAAAGGTAAAATAGGCACGAGTTGGAGGTAGATGGGAGTAAAAAGTAAGGAGGTAGTGTCAAAAATGATTCCTAGACTTCCGGCTGGAGTAACTGATGATATTACTCCTTAAGACAGAAAACACAGGAAGAAGACTAGGTTTGAGTGAGATGATGATGAAGCTGGTATTGGACATGTTGAATTTGAGGAGTTTTTGAAAAATCCATGTTGAATGGGCAGTTGGATCAAAGGCCTGGAGCTCAGACTAATGGTATGACCTGGTGATATAAATGTATGAGACATAAATGTAGGTCGTAATTGGGCAATGGATGTAGAGGAGGTCACTTAGAGAGTAAAAAGAGAAGAGAACTAACAGAGCTGTGAAGGGGCTGGCCAGGGAAGGAGTGGCCGGGGAGTTTAGAGGAAAGCTCAGAGAGTGTTATCATGGAAGCCAAGGGAGGAGAATGTTTTAAACAGTGAATAGTTGACAGTATCAATAATCAAAATCCACAAGTGACCAGTGTTCTCAGAGGCGTGGCAATAATGCAATACCAACACTTGGACAGTTGCTCTTTTGTGTATTAATGACCCTAATTTATTTTTTAAAAACCCAGTTCTTCCCGGTGGTTCCTCCTATAAGAACTATGATTATGAATACTCTGTTCTCATGACTCAGGCTCTTCTATGGCTATGTAAAGCTCTCGTCATGCTCACCGTCCAAGTTACAGCCAGCACTGTCATCTACATTGCCTCGCAATAAAGCAATGGCCCAGAAACAGAGTATAGGAATGTCACCATGAGCTTTACCACAAGCTCCATTGGTATGGTCAGAGGTCTAGGATGACTTAGGAAACAAGAAAGAAAGAACAACAATGAAAATAATAATGGAAAAAATGATGACAACAAGCATCAAAGGGAGATGAAGTAGGCTGAAAAAAAATGAGGGGCAAGCACATCAATTAAAAAAAAAAAAATCCAAAACATCCAAAATAAAAACAGCACGCGGAAAAATTATTTGAAGCAATACTAGTATTATATAAGTTCCTACTGACTACACTGCCACTAAGTTGCTGATTTCCAACCCAGAAAAATATTCCTGTTCCCAAAGACTAGCGCTGTCAACACCCATCTATGAATCTGGATGCCTGACTTACCATTTTGGCATGCACTCAGTTTAATTCCATATAATGGGAATAAAAACTAATCAGGTGATTAACTACAAAAGTGCATATTTTTCACAGAAGTTAGAAAAGTGCAGATATTACAAAACCAAAATAGGTGATTTTTAGTAACAATCAAAAAGACTCTAGCATGCTTATATACACGTTACAGCACGGGGCAAGGCCTGGGTCTTCAGGCATTACATATTTGTAAGGAGGCTAATATTTTGCAAACATTAAACTTATGTATCCACACTCCTCTCCCAAATAAATCATATTTGCTTCCCCAACATCAATTATGTTATTACGAACCCAAGGAAGAAGGCAGGGATAATGATAACTAGGAAAGAGAGAGAATATGACACAGGGGAATACCCTTCCTGACAAGAGAAAATAAATGAAGACCCTCTGGCTCATGGGAGGGTAATCCCATAGTCACAAATGTCAGAGTTGATATCAATTAAGGGAACAGAGCCTTAATTGGTCCCCATCCATTTGAGGCCTCCTCCACTACCCAATGCCATTCATATAAACCACCTCTTCCATACACCCAAAAACCACTCTGATTAAAAAACAGAACAAAAAAAACAAACCCACCACTGTCGAGTTGATTCTGACTCATAGTGACCCTACAGGACAGAGTAGGACTGCTCATAGAGTTTCCAAGAAGTGCCTGGTGGATTCGAACTGCCGACCTTTTGGTTAGCAGCTGTAGCTCTTAACCACTACACCACCAGGATTTCCGATAAATAAAAAAGGGAGGAAGAAAAAACATTTAATAGGGAGAAGAGAGTGGATGCCTTGATTTCGGCATTCTTAAATTTTATTTTGTTTTCCCGTTACCCAGGGTTTCAGAGGCTTAAGCAGATAAATCAATTTTAGAAAAAAAAACACTAATTTTCTTTGCGTATTTGAATAAAAGTGAGTAAACTGTGACTCTGCTATATATGTATATGTATGTGTGTATGAAGAACAATTTTAAATTAATGTATTATTTGTACTTCTGCTATTTGCTATACATTGATAACTGATATCAGCATAGTAAACCACTGCCTGATGAGTTTCCTGTGGAAAAGACATAAAGCATACAAATAATCCCACAAAACTCAAGTATATTTACTTACTCATGGCAACTATTGGCAGAATTTTTTACATGAAAGATGATTAATCCTTTTTTATTCATTGCTGGTACCACTTAAAATTGGTAAAATGAATTTAGAAAGCAAAATGGCAATGCATAGTTTGGGCTACCAAGGTGTTTATCAGAAACAGCCCTTTATTCCTTAGACTGCTCATTAGGACATATCACAAAGACTATGCTACATCAAATATATCGCATCCCTGTCATATATAAGAGATCTAAAATAACATTTATCATAACTAGGGATGAATTTGTTTGTAAATGGCACAAAATCAACTAAAAATGGCTCTACCAGACATGTGTTCTCTCCAAGAATGAGAAGTCCAGAGGTAGGACAGATGCGAGATGGTTATTTTATCCAGCAGCTCAACAATGTCAATGAGGACCTAGCTTCTTTCCATCTTGCAGCTTTATCATATTCATCATATTGCCTTTTTTCTGTAGGCTTCCTTCTTCATGATCAGAAGATAGCCACCATAGCTCCCAGCATTACATCGTCACAAAGCAATGTCCAAAAGCCAGCAGAGCGAAAGTCCGTTCCTTAAGGCCCTTTTCAAGAGTCGAATTTTCCCAGAACCACTTCAGCTCCAGAAGACTTCCCCTCACATCTAAATGGCCAGAATTGTATCAGATGTCTATCCCTAAACTAATCAATATCAAAGGAAAAAGAATCACCATAATTGGCTTAGTCTTGTCAAGATTAACTTTGTGGGGCTAGGGAAGGTCAATGCTGGAGCAAAAGTGGGGTCCTGTTAGTAAGAAAGAAGCGGAGGAGATGTCTGTAAAATAAGCAACCCCTAGAGTCTGACAGGTCCCTGAGTGTTGCAAGTGGTTTGCAATAGGCTGCTAATCTAGAGGCTGACAATTCAAACCCACTCAATGGCCCACAGAAGAAAGGCATAGAGAACCACTTCCATAAAGGCTACAGCAAAGAAAGCCCCATGGAGCAGTACTATTCTGCAACACATGGAGTCACCATGAGTAGGAATTAACTTGACAGCAACCAGTGTGTTTTTTGTTTTTGCTTTTTTGTGAAAAAAAAAAAAAAAATTCTGAAAGCAAAAACAAAACCCCCATAATTCTAAATTTAATCTTGTTATCTAGTCAATAGATGCTACAGAAAATGTCTAATTGAGTGTGTATTTAATTAACATTGTTATTTTACTAGTCAGGAAGACAAATATTACAAAAGTTATGAGCATTCCATATCAATACACTGAAATGGGCCTAGTTATTTAAAGATTATCTAATCTTTAAAGATGGGCCTAGTTATTTAAAGATTATCTAATCTTTAAAGATGGGCCTAGTTATTTAAAGATTATCTAATCTTTAAAGATTAGATAATCTTTAAATAACTAGGCCCATTTCAGTGTATTGATATGGAATGCTCATAACTTTTGTAATATTTGTCTTCCTGACTAGTAAAATAACAATGTTAATTAAATACACACTCAATTAGACATTTTCTGTAGCATCTATTGACTAGATAACAAGATACACTAAGATACAAGGGGTCAAGAATGGATGAAATGCCTATTACCACTTTGGCAAGTCTGACAATCTTGAGGCAAATAAAAATAGAGAGTCAATTCAATTCTAAGTTGAACTGGTTCCTTCTGAAAAATGGTATTTTTTTCTTTTTTTAAGAAGCAGTACAACAGGCATGGAGTATTTACGCTAAATGATGGAGCCATATCATTGAACTGTAATGATCAAGGGCAAAGCCATTCTGTTTTTCCCCACCTCCCCTCATGATGATTCTGTGACCTTCTCTTAAGATTCCCAACTCATCAAGAGAGTATTTCAACAGATTTACATCCTTTGCCTTGAACTTTTAAAAGAAACTATAAAATTTAATCTAAAAATTCTTTGGAATGCTCTTTGCTTTTCCTTTGCTCTTCATAAACATCTCTGTTATAGCACTAGGCAGTTAGTGCTAGGCAGCTCCTGGTTTGCTAGTCTGTCTCCTGCTATCGAATGGTATTCTAAAGGCTGGAGCTCTGATTTATTCTTCTTTGTACTCCCAAAGACCACCCGGCATAGTAGCTTGGTACTCACTGAAGGTTGCTTGAGTTAGTTTATTGAATTTTGTTATGGTAAAAAAAAAAAAAAAAAAAAATTTTTTTTTTTTTTAATATAAGTAATAACCTTTCATAACAGGCCTATTTTATAAAAATAGCTCCAGAGCATTAAGGCATTTTTTCCTTTAAGAATTTTATTTGTGTGCGTGTGTGCGTGTGTTTTTAAGGCTGTCAAACCAAATTTACCCCACTGTCATTTTCCAACTTCCATTCAGAGAATATTAATAATTCAAGAAAAGGAATGATGTGACAAAGGTTGTATCTAAACTCCCAGGGGTGGATACTTATCATATAGTTAATGGAATTGTTATTATAATGAACCAAATAGCTGTAGAAACAGCAAATGTCCATTTTCCAGATAAGTTTCTGCTTGTCATCAGTTCATATTACATTACAACATAAACAGTGTACTTAGGTACATGGTATCCTTTAAGCCAGCTTCAAAAATTCCTACTACTAGATATGAAAGTAAATCCAGTTATCCATTTTCTTATGTTTTCTCAGATTTACACACACACACACACACGTATCTGCATAGCATAAGCATGATAAAATTAAATTATCATCAATATATAGTTAGTTTTCTATACTCAGTGACCCTTAGTTGGTCTTATAAGAAAAAAATGACCTTTCATAGTCTATGGTTTTAGAATATAAACTGTATAAATAATATAGCCTGTGTTTGAGCATGATCAAATAGTTTATGAGGAAAAATTTCATTTTAAAAAAGTATTTCCACTCATAAATACAGAAGAATGACAGAATTAGAATACTCATTAGCAACTTCTAATGGATTTAGGCAATGATCATTTATGACTGCTAAAACCAAAAGGTAAAAAGGTGATAGGAAACTTTATAATGGATTAATCAACCTCACAGCACAATAATATTAGTAGCAAACAATTTGATAAATAGTATTTGAATTACAAAAAGAGACAATCATATATTAGGTGCCTCCCGTGGGTACTATACAACACTACCTATGACGTATCCTTGCCAAAATAATCTAAACTAAATCTGATCAACCCTTTAGATGCAATTAACCAGTTTTTGGGAAATAAAGGGGACAGAAAAACCTGTTGCCATTGAGTTTATTCTGATTCATATCCAGTCTATAGGACAGAGTAGAACTGCCCCATAGGGCTTCCAAGGAATGGTTAGTGGATTTGAACTGCTGATCTTTTGGTCAGCAGCCAAGGTCTTAACCACTGTACCACCAGGGCTCAGAGGGGACAGAGTAACATGTTAAATGATGCAAACAGGGATGCAATCAGCAAAACCCAGAATGTAGAAAACTCTAAGAGGAACACCTGGTTTTGACAAGAAGTAAGTTGTTACGGGCAGTACTCAATGGATTCTATGAAATCTTCCTGCCAAAAACTCTAACCTCAATCTGATCAAGTTTCTAGATGTAACTACCAATACAGGACAGAGGGACTTGGCTAAATGATTCTCTAGTGATACAGACAGCAAATCCTAGAATGTGGAAAAATACCCTGGTTTCTTCAACAAATAAATTACAAACAAAAAAGAGAGTGAAAGGGAACTTCAATTTTTAAAAGAGATATATCAACAAGATTCATCATGTGGACCACAGTTGGATTCTGATCCAAATAAACTAACATTTTAAAAATATAACAGAGAAATGTGACACTGAATGGATATTTGATGATATTAATCATGATAATTCGACTGTGTGGATCATAACAAATTATGGATAACATTGTGAAGAATGAGAATTCCCGAACACTGAATTGTGCTCATAAGGAACCTTTACACAGATCAAGAAGCAGTTGTTCGGACATAACAAGGGGATACTGATTGGTTTAAAGTCAGGAAAGGTGTGCAACAGGATTGTATTCTTTCACCATACCTATTCAATCTGTATGCTGAGCAAATAATACGAGAAGCTGGACTAGAGAAGAAGAACGAGGCATCAGGATTAAAGGAAGGCTCATTAACAACCTGTGTTATGCAGATGATAGATACAACCTTGCTTGCTGAAAGTGAAAAGGACTTTCAGCAAGCAAGGTTTACTAATGAAGATCAAAGACCACAGCCTTCAGTATGGATTATACCTCAACATAAAGAAAACAAAAATCCTCACAACTGGACCAATGAGCAACATCATGATAAAAGGAGAAAAGACTGAAGTTGTCAAGAATTTCATTTTACTTGGATCCACAATCAATACCCATGGTAGCACAAGTCAAGAAATCAAACGATGTATTGCATTGGGCAAATCTGCTGCAAAAGACCTCTTTAAAGTGTTGAAAAGCAAAGATGTCACCTTGGGGACTAAGGTGTGCCTGACCCAAGCCATGGTGTTTTCAATGGCATCATATGAATGTGGAAGCTGGACAATGAATAAGGAAGACAAAAGAAGAACTGACGCCTTTGAATTGTGGTGTTGGCAAAGAATATTGAATATACCATGGACTGCTAAAAGAAGAAGTCCTGGAGGAAGTACAACCGGAATGCTTCTTAGTAGCAAGGATGGCGAGACTGCTTCTTACATACTTTGGACGTGTTGTCAAGAGGGATCAGTCCCTGGAGAAGGACATCGTGCTTGGTAAAGTACAGGGTCAGTGGCAAAGAGGAAGATCCTCCAAGAGGTGGATTGACAAAGTAGCTGCAACAATAAGCTCAAGCATAACAACGATTGTAAGGATGGCACAGGACTGGGCAGTGTTTCATTCTACTGTGCATAGGGTCACTATGAGTCAGAACTGACTCGATGGCACCTAAAAACAATGATGATAATGGTGATTGTGGTTACTTTTAAAACTACAGTACTTACATTTCTAAAATATATACTAAAACATTATGATATGAAGTGATGATTCGTAGATGCTTCAAAATAATTTAGTTTGTGTTGGGGGAGGAATAAACTAGGAGGGGATATAGATAAAACAACATTGGTCATGAGTTGATTATCATTGATGGGTACGTGGAGTTCAATATAAAGTCTCTTAATTTTGTATATATTAGAAATTTCCCATTAAAATGTTTAAAACATAAAGAGATAAATTTGTTCCCAAGAATATTCAGTAACAACCTACCAGTCAATTAATCCAACAACCAACAAACTGAACAACAAACATATATATACTGACTCTATAAATATTTTGCACCTGGGGTATAAAAATAGATTAAAAATTTTTGTCTTCCTTCAGAAACTGCAGAGTCTAATGAAGGAGACAAAACCTACTTTCACGAAATCATTCTGAAAATAAAAAGTTGCTGTCAAGTCAATTCAGACTTACGGTGACCCCACGTGTATCAGCGTAGAACTTTGCTCTATAGGGTTTACAATGGCTGATTTTTTAGAAATAAAATCACCATGCCTTTCTTCCAAGATGCCCCTGGATGGAATAGAACTTCCAACCTTTCAGTTTCCAGCTAACCATATGTACCACCTAGGGACTTCATGAAACCATTAAGAAACAGTAGAGTGTTAAGCTCTGTGGTAAGGACTAGAATGAACAAATTTCAGAGAAGGGAGAGATCAGAGGGTTGAAATGGTCCTAGACAGAACAGATCAGCAGGAGAGAAAGGGGCTAACACTTCAGAGGGACTTCTCTCCTTAAAATGTTATACAGAGAGTCAGAGACACAAGATGGGACTGAAAGAAGATGAGGCATTTATCTTACAACTTTTAACTTTCATCCAGACCCCCCTACTTGTTAATTCACAATGAACTAATATATTTTATAAATCCTGTAATTATTTTATGAATGGCACTGTATATTGCACTGTATCATTTCTATAATAAAGAGGTAAATTTGCTGTATTTGATATTAAAATTTTATCAGTCAAGGTCCCTTTAGGAAACAGAAAGCACAAATAAAGGGAGTAACTGAGGAGAATTTAACAAAGGAACCAAAGACAAAGATGTGGGCTAGGTTAAGGGTAACATGTAAGGGTGCTGAAACATCACGGGTATTTAAAAAGCAGGAAGTGTTACCAAGCTATGACCCATGAGGCAAGAAGAGGGAGAGTTACTGAAACCAGAGATTGCTACAGTCATAGCAGAAGATTGACAAGAGATGTAGCTATAGGGAGAGAAACCCAGTGTTATGGTTTCCTAACCCCTAGCCCTGGTGGCACAATTGTTAAGAGCTACGGCTGCTTTCAAAATGTTGGCAGTTCAAATCCACCAGCCACTCCTTGGAAACCCTATGGGGCAGTTCTATAGGGCTGTTGTGCGTCTGAGCGGACTGCACAGCAATGGGTACACCTGTTTGAAAATAGGGTTTTTGTTATGTTAATTAGATCATGCCTGAGTAGGGTGGGTTCTAAATCTAATCACTTCCGAGCTATAAAAAAGCACATCAGACACAGAGGCACACACGGGAGAAGGGAGGCACCATGTGAGGATTTACAAGGAACCAAGGAATGCCCGGAGCTATTGACAAAAAGGAATCAAAGTGGCCGAGACCCTGATCTGGACTTTTAGCCTCCGTAACTGTGAGAAAATAAATTTCTGTTCTTTAAAACTACCCACTTGTAGTATTTGTTACAGCAGCATTAGAAACTGAAATACCCAGTCACTGTCAACCTGCTGCCCAACAGAGGAGCCAAGGAATACCCTAATCTCATTCTGCTCCTGCTCTCCAGTCTTTTTGCCAGTGCCTCCCATCCACTGAAGCCAACTAGAAGCCAGGCAGCAAGGGAGCACACTGGTGCAGTCCATGAAGGTCAGCCTCCTGGAACACAGAGTAGGCTGGAGAAGGGTGGAAAGTGCATCTGGAGGGGCAAGTGGAGGATATTCAGCACACAAAACACATCAAGGAAGTGACCTAGGCTTCCCTTAGCATCGGAGAGGGCCTGAATAAAGACACCGAGTCTCTACCTAGGAGGGGAAGAATTCAGATAGCCAAGAGTAAGAGGAAGGTCCTCTGAGCTGAGAAAACAATTTGAGCAAAACCCAGAGATGACAGTAAGTATGGTAGGGGCACAGAGTAAGTATGGTAACTGGAGTAACAGGCACAGTGGCAAAATTATAGAGAGTTCTGAGAAAGGAAGTTGGACAGACTGAGTGAGGCCAGATAGTGAAAGACCTTGAGAGATGAGGACAATTTAGGTTTGATCTGTTTAGGTGCAATGATAGTCATGGAAGCTGAGGTGTGGGGCACAAAATGAGTGCAGTCCTTTGGGAAGAATACTTTGATGGAATTGAGAACAACCAATGAAGATATAAAGGGAAGGGGAAGGCAAAGGTGTCTGGAAACAAACAAACAAACAAAAGAAACAAACCAGGAAGTATTTCTATCAATGTGATATAAATCTATCATAGGATAGTAGCAGGCAAAATGCATCCATTCATTCAACCATATGTCCCATATGCCCTTCTATCCCACGAAATATACAGTCTACCATTGCCAGACACTGGGCTAGTCACTATGGGGCATACAATGGTAAGCAAAACCAGATGCATTTTCTGCCATCACATGCAGTTTGCAGTCTGATGGGGAAATAGAGACATGGTTAGAATAATGACACTGTTGTTGTTGTGTGCTGTCAAGTTGATTTCAACTCACAGAAACCCTACAAGACAGAGCAGAACTGCCCCATGGGGTTTCTTACGCTGTAATCTTTATAGAAGCAGATCACTAGGTCTTTTCTCCCACGAGCTGCTGGTAGGTTTAAACCACAGACCTTTGGATTAGCTGCTGAGCACTTAACCACTGTGCCACCAAAGCTCCTTATAATGACACTAACAGATATAAAATTACAGTTGTGAAAAGTACCCTGAAGTTGCGTGAAGTGTTCTGAGAGTTATGATACCTCTGTGAAAGGTGGGGGGATGGGGTAGGTGATGGGGCTACAGCAGGTGATCAGGAAAAGCTTCCTTGAGAAAGTGACGGATGATAGGGCTGAAATCTGAAAGACAGGAAGGCTTCAGGTTAAGCAGTAAGGGAAGAGCAATCAAAGCAAGAATTCAGCATGGGCAGATTCAAAAGAGGGAGTAATGCAAGTACGAAGGAATAAAAGAAACCAGTGTAGCTGGTACAGAGAAGGAAAGGGACAAATCAGAAAGATCTCTCAAAGGAAGAAATGAAAAGAATTGTAGACATGTAGAATTTAAACCGTTAAGGAAGTAAAACAGTCTAATGTGGTTCTAACCATTTTAACCAAGGTGATGAGATATTTACTATACTATAAACTCCTTAAAAGTCTAACTGCCTAATTAACCTGTATTTGCTAATGTATTCTGTGCCCTGACCAAAGAACACAATAAATAGCTATTCTCAACAAATATTTATCAGTGCCTGAGCATACAGCGTTAACTACACAATCTTTATTACATAACATGTGTCACTGTCCTAACTTGCTTTCATAGATATACCCAGGAGCAGAAGGAATAACTAGGCATAGGTTCAAGGAAGGTCAATCAACAAATATTCAGAGTAATTTCTGTGTGCAAGATACAATACAAAATACTGTACAGATGATATCTTGTTTACAGGATAAGTGTGACTGGCTTCCTTTAAATATGGATCGTAATGTTTGTTTGCTTAGTATGAGCATTAAGAGAAAAAAGAGCATTAGCTAACAAAAATATGCACAAAGATGAATAACATGCAGTCACTGGTTTCAAAGACCCTTTAACATAAGAGATTTAAAACATAAAAATAAATAAATATGGACAATACAACAGGTCCACAAGAGTGGTACAAATTATTATGGCACTTAAATGAGTTTGAGGATTCAAGTGGGTTCATGGGGGAGACATATATTCTGTACCTTAATGAATGCAGTATGATTTCAGTAAATGAAAATGCAGGTAAAGCAACTGTAATAGGCAAAAAGAATAACATCAGGAGGTTCAAAGGCACCTACTTACCGCAATAACAAGCAGATTAAGCGTGGGAGAAAATGGGGAATTCAGGAAGGAACAATGCAGGGAATAAAAACTAAAATGGCACAGATGGCAGCTACAGGACAGAGAACTTAAATACAAGAAAATGGAATAGGAGATATATTTGATTAAAATGTGGAGCTGCTGAAGATTTTTGAGGTAGAACAGTATTATCAGAGATACATGTTAAGGAAATTCTACTGACTGAAAAAGACACAGCATAATGGTTAAAAGCACAGGCTCTGGAGCCAGGCTGCCTGAGTTAGAATCCAGCCTCCTCCACTAGCTACCATTAGAGGCAATGAAAAGGAACAAACTGCTGATAAACCCAACCTCATGGATGAATCTCAAATCATTATGCTAAGTGAAAGACGTCACACACAACGACTACATGCATTTTTTACATGTAAATCTAGAAGAGGCCAAACTACAGTGACAGAAGGTAGATCTGTGGTTTCCAGGGATCAGGGATGGGAAGAAGGAAATGGGTGATGAGGCAAAGGGACACAAGGGAACTTTCTGGGGTGACAGAAATGTTCTTTATCATGATCATACTGGTGGTTACATGACTGCATATATTTATCAACACTCACTGAACTTTGCACTTAAAATTGGTGAATTTTTTAAAGTAAATTATACTTCAATAAACTGATGAAAATATAAAAAAAAAGAATCAGGCGAGATTAAAAAAAGTTAGGTAGCAGTTGAAATAAAAACTCTGACCTTAAGAATAATTTTTATACACAAAGAACATGGAAGTAGCAGACTGAATTGTGATCAATGTGGAGAAGGGAAACACTACAGGTCACTCGTGTGAGAGAGAGAGAGAGAGAATGTCTGTGTGTGTGTGTGTGTTTAGGGGAACAGGAACAGAGGGAAGATTCTTGGTATGCAGAATTCCCTTTCTTTTTTTAAAATTCATTCAACTTATCTTTACTGAACACTAGGCATTGTTCTAAACCCAGGAGATACAATAGTGAATAAGACAGACAAGTCTTTTCTCTCAAGAAACTTTATTCCTGACAGTATATGTCATGGAAGAGAGAGGTGGAGATGATATTTCAGTGAAGAAAGATGCAATGGAGATTTGCTTGTAGAGCACTCAATACTCAGATGGAATCAGAAAATATGAAGTTATACTATAAATAATGGCTAGCCAACAAAGTTATTGCATTCGTCTCACTACACAACAGTTAGGTACATTAGGGTGAGTGACATTTAAATATTGAAAAATAGATGTAAAGAACAATGCTGACAAGATTATTTGATGAAAAACTTGAGGGAAAAAATGGTCTGGCAGACTAGTAAGTGAGAAGAGCTGAAAAAATCATGGCAATTCTGTTTACATTTCAATATCCAAGCAAAATTACTTAAATTATATATATATACATGCACACACACACATACATACATATATGTGTATAAAACTGGAATGGCCTGAATTAACTCCCTAATACTTACATTTACAAAGATAATATCTTTGGATCTCACTACCACTGCTGTAGAGTTGATTCTAACTCATAGTGACCCTATAAAAAAATTTCATCTATCTTGAAGGAAAATCTCATTCTCAGTCAATAATTTCCTAACTGACTTCCACAATAAAGACACAAGGTCATTCTAAATTTAATGCTCTCTTTCATAACAGAAATGCAAACAGGGCAGTGATTCATGGGTTTGCTAATCTCTATAAAGTTCATAACCACACTAAATACGCTATGGAGAGTTTATTTGTAAAATACTGCAAGGAGATTATTTAGGATTCATATATTTGTGAACTTTTTTGACAAGTTCACTGACTTTTTTTGAACTTGGGGAATACACACTGAGGAAACAAGGGAAATAAATGATACACCATCTTCTAATAAACTTAGAGTCTTCAAAGAGCAGCAGATGAAAGCATTAAAAGAGTGCTAGGTTTGGCTTTTATTTTCTTCAGTAATGCTTCAAGTGTCTTTAGCTATTATAGAAGGTTTTCAGGTCATTACAAACCAAAGTGAAAAGGGAATATTTTGGGCTTCAACTGTGTGAAACTTATTTCAACTGACTCCTACCATAATTGATTGAAGGACTAGAAATCCCCTTACACGGAGCCATGGGCTTCTAGACCCAAGCTTACTGTGCTGATTGAATAAATGATAGGTAGAAAAGAGAACAGTGTATACCTCTGGCAGAGTCAAAGAATTCAGGTTGAGTAAGATAAATTTTTTTGCTCTTGACTCTAAGCTATTTAGGGAAGGAACTTAATTTCCTCACCCCTGAGCACAATTTTCTCCATTTTATACTATGGTGTGGTCATGACAGTAGGGAAACAATAAAGAGACTGTTTGTTAACTTCTAAACTTTTTTGACCCAACATAGTCACCTCTTTAATACTGTCATTTACCCAGGGTACCAATCTTTTTCTTATATCTACTGTGTCTGCCTACATAGTCTGAATCAAGTAGATAAAACCACAACAGTAAAATATCTGTAAATACTGCCTTAGCATTTATGAAAAATACATTAAGGAGATAAAATTAGTATTTTAATATGTCCAAAATGGAGATGCTAAATATTATAACCAATAACATTAATTGTAGAAATAGTGAAGGTAGCAGAGAATTTGCATTTTCTTAGCAAAACCATCATTTGGCTGGAAGCAAATGATTTAACGGTGGTTCACTACAGCTAATAATTTTTATCCCCATAAATAGTGAAGGCTCAAATATTTTAGTGAAATTTTTCCGCTTGTTTTTAATTTTACGGCAGTTTTGGTAAGAGTTTGTTGTTTTAAGCTCTTTAAATAAAAATACTTTTAAAGAATCAAGTAAAGCTTTTTCAGTTATATATAAAACTATGAAATAAGGTTGTTAAAGTGTTAACTGTGTATGCATCTGAGATCTATGAAAGGAAACACTCCAATCTCTCAGAAACAACATTTGCCCTTTGTAAATCGATGTTGCCATGGCAAATGTTTTCATTAATACCGGATTCACTGAGGGTGGGAGTATGACACATTGCACAGCAGCAATGTACTTGCTATTTTTATACACCTTTCTCTTTAAGAATGCTTTGAGGTTTTGGATGGTTGTGACTTCTGCAAGCTAGGGCAGACTTATTCCTTTAATGTGTACATCAGATTTGTTCCTTTATACGTGATTAAATAGAATACATTATCTATGAAAAGCAATCTGTGCCTTGAAAGAGTGTGTTCTGCACTTTTGCTCAAAGAATGCAACATTAATGTGGAATGGTTCCAAATGTTTCTCTTGAATAGGGTTATTGAAATGTGAATTCGGACTACAGTTACCTGAAAATAAGTGAAACGAGGTTCTTCTGGTGGTTAATAAGTGCAAAGAGACTCACTTTTCTTGCTAATGTGGAAAGATACGCATGGTTGCCTTCCACAAATACCATCAGACCGCATGGTTGCCTTCCACAAATACCATCAGACCGAATACAATAGAATGACCCCCTACAAATCTAGCTCTATTTGCTTCTAAACGTGTACCAAATTTCCTAAGTTCTTTAATTAATTAGTCTCTCTTAAAAGCACTGCTGCAAAGCAGAGGAATAGGAATTTATCAACTAGAGGCATTATGTGGAAAACCCTCTAAAGATTTCTAGAATATTAGTTTATATGAGAAAGGCAGAGGATCCAACAGGATTCTTTTTGTTGGTGATATTATTTACTTATTTCTGTATTATTTTTAACATTAACAAAATAATAACCATTCTGAACAAAAAACTATGCAAATATACACCAAAAAAATCTCCTCTCACCCCTCACTGCCGCCTCACCAGGGAACCAGTGTTTACAGCATGATGTGCCTCCGACTTCCTTCACGCCCATACAAAATATTAACCAAATACACACACAGATGTAGGAGTTCTGTTATTATTTCCTTTTATCAAATGGAATCACACTCCACACATGACTTTGCAATTTGCTTTCTTCATTCAGAAATACAACATGACAATACTTCCAGAGCAACAGGTGTAGGCCTAACTCATTCTTCCATTTACCACGTAACATCCTGTAGAATGATCTCCCACAATTTTAAGGATATGAATATTTTTATTTTAAAAGATAATTCTAGGTACCTCTCAGAAACCCTGGTGGCACAGTGATTAAGAGCTATGGCAGCTAACCAAAAGGCTGGCAGTTCGAATCCACCAGGCACTCCTTGGAAACTCTATGGGGCAGTTCTACTCTGACCTACAGGGTCGCTACGAGTCAGAATCAACTCAGCAGCAAAGGTTTTTTTTTTAAATATATATATTATATGTATAAAAACTAAAACCAAACCTGTTGCCATCGAGTCATTTCCAACTTATAGCGACCCCACAGGACAGAGCAGAACTGCCCCACAGGGTTTCCGAGGAGCACCTGGTAGATTCAAACTGCCAACATTTTGGTTAGCAGCCAAACATTTAACCACTGTGCCACCAGGGCACCATTATATGTATATCATTCATATATATATATATATATATATATATATATATATATATACACACACATATATATAGTTACATTTACCAAATGTTAAATACCTATTATTCTGTTTACTGAAATATTCAAATGCTTTAGACACTTGCTTTTTGGGATCTATTCAATATATCGAATATCCCTCTATAAATGCACTTTAACCAACTTCACTTTGAGTTACTATGAATCACATGTTTTTGATGATGGTTTCTGGTGCCTGAAGATGTTTAACTGTACCCTTAATGATTACTCAATGTTTTTACAACAAAATTGCTAAAGCTGAGTCTCTGATTATGTCATCTGTTTACAGCAATATTTCTAGAATAGGGATTCTAAACACTTTATTTCCAAATCTCTGCCCCTACACGTTGAACAACATTCTTCAAATCCTACTGCCTCCATAAAGATTTTCCTAATGAAGAGAGAAACGTAGGTTCTCATCTACTTCTACAACATAATACACTTTGGAAAATGATAACTGAGGAGAAAATATTATTCTCGCAATCACTCTATGCATGTTCAACCTCATTCTCTATAATTCTTTATTTCAACTTCTCTAAGGTATTTTCATACAGTGCCTTGTACTACAGTACTTGATAGCAAGACTTAACACATCAATTATAATGTGCTGCTGGCACGAAACAATAGTAGCTAAAATTTACTGAGCATTTACTGGGCTTTATATATATTAACTCACTTAACAGCAATCCTATTCGATAGGACCTAACATTATTCCCATTTACAGATGAGGAAACTGAAGAACATTAAGGTCTAAGTATCTTGCAGCAGGAAAGTGATGAAGTCAGGGTTCTGATTTATCCTGTACCTATAATGAACTCTATGTATAACAGATAAAAAATATTTATTAAATGACTTTCTTTTTGGAGCATAAGATTTTTACATTTCTAATTCCCTGTGTTTTCATTAATTCATTAGACAAATATTTGGTTGAGAAATTACTACAGTACAGGTACTGATGACACAAGTGAACAAGACAGACTCTCATGGAACTTATATTCTAGTAGGGGGAGACAATAAACAAATAAATAATATGTCAGGTGGGGAAAAGTATTGCAGAGATACAGAAAGCAGAGGCTGAGGGAAAACTTGAAGAGAGAGGTTTCCTAGTTTACAAAGGGAGGTTAGGGAAGACCCTTCTAGAAAGCTTATATTTAAGGACAAAAGGAAGTGAAGCATGCAAATATCTAGGAGATGAGTATTTTAGTGGATGTTTTAGAATTTTAGACTAGGAAGTGAAAAGTGTCTTGGTGTGAGGATCCTTAGCATGTTCAAGGAACAGCAAGAATTCCAATATGGCTGGGGCAGGATGAGAAACACTGCAGTGAGAAAATATGGAAGGAAAAATGAATGGCCTTGTAAATTACTGGAAGGTCTTTGCCTTTAAATGTGAGTGGTACAGGAAGTCATTGAAGGGTATGAGCAGAAGGGTGATAAGATCTGACTTCTGTTTTAAAAGGATCCCTGTGGCTGCTGTATGGAGCACAGACTTTAGGGGTACAAGAGTGCAAGGGAAGCCAGTTCGAAGAGCTACTCCATAATCCAGGAAAGAGAGAACGGTTTTCAGACAGAATGGGACAGATGCGCATGGTGAGAAAGGAAGGATTCTGTATATATCTAGAAGGTAGAACCAAAAGGATTTGCTGGCATATTGTTTATGGGGTATGAGAGACTGGGGTCAAGAAAGACTCCCTACTGTATTTGGTCTAAAGAAACTATAATGCAGAAATTACCATTACTGAGATGGAGAAGTCTGAAATACCATAGTCCAAGTAAGAGGATTCTTGTTCATGATCATTTACTTATAAAAACTGAATAGGTAACTAAAGAACAAAGATCAAAGTGCTATTAACCTTGTATTGGCATTCTTAATCCCTATGCTCTGTAAGTCAGAAAATGCAGTTCATGAGATGCCAAAGGTTAAACCCATTTATTAGCCTAAATGCAATGGTTTCGATCAGGGATTGGCAAACCACCACTGGTGGACTGGCTGCCTGTTTCAGTAAATAAAATTTTTTTTATTTTATCACTGCTGCACCATTCATTTAAATATTGCCTTATAACTTCTGTCTAGCTACAACAATTGTGACAGAGGCTATGTTTCACAAGCCTAGAATATGTACTATCTGACCCTTTAGAAAAAATTGTTGATCTCTGATTTAGATTTAGACAGGAATGATTTAAATTAAGTTAAAATTGTGTTAAAACAAGCAAAACTAGGTTGATTGCAAGGTGTCATTTAACAGTCAAGTGACGAGGAAATGTCTACCGGAATTCAGATTAATAGCATTTCCTTCTGGATGGGCACAAGAAAATATAATAAAAAGTTATGTAAAGACTTAGGATGGAGACAGGAATCTATATTTTGTTCGTTTTGCAAAAGAAGCTTATATTTTTATGATATAAATGTAATAAAAATATATGTATGTGTATAAAAACAGGTACACACACAAATATAAATACTAACTTTCTCTGGGAAACACATAAGCAATTAACAGATTGGCACCAAAAAATTATGAAATGAGCATGAGCCTCAAATTCGAATAAATCTGGTTTTAAATCCTCCTCCTTCTATTTATGGAGTCTTGGCGGCACAGTGGTAAAGAGCTCAGCTGCTAACCAAAAAGGTCAGCCGTTCAAATCCACCAGCTGCTCCTTGGAAACCCTATGGGGCAGTTCCACTCTATAGAGTTGCTATGAGTCAGAATCAAGTCAACGGCAGTGGGTTTGGTTTTGGTTTTTCCTTCTATTTACTGGCTGTTTGGCTGTGGACAGGTTATTTTATCTCCCTGACTCTGAATTTCTCATTAAAAAAAGGGGAGGGGGAATAATAATGCCTTAAACACAGAGTTTTTTTATAAGAATCAATGAGACAACACATGTAAAGTACCTAACACAGTAGCATTATATAATGAGCACTCAATAACTGTGAGCTCCTTTAAAAAATTTACTAGGGGGGAAAAAATCTCAAATCTAATTAAACGTAACATAAGGGCATCTCTTATTCTGTAAAAAAAAATAATAGTGGCTTTTTTTCCTAATATTCTCTTAAATATCATGTTGATTCAAAAGCACCAAAAATTAACTGACAAGAAAAAGACTCCCTTCTGTCTCTCATTTTTAATAAAGGGAAAAGTGGTCAATTTATACTAATATTTGCAGCTCTGAACCCAGATATGACTTTTTTAAGTTATCCTCAACAAGGAAAATACTGCTAATAGTTCAATCATGTCTTCTTAAGTGGTCATTAAATAGATTTCAGTAAAAAAAAAAAAGAGGGCACACCATGATTTAAACTTTAAAAACTAGCAATGAACTATATACAACTTTATCGTTTACAAGAACCATTTAACATTTTATATTCTATTTAATTCATATAATTGAGCCTTGCTATACAAATTACAAATCTGAGAATTTTCCATGCAGCAACTTATTGTTTAAATGACACCCTTCCTGAGTTTTTCAAAGTAGAAGTGGAAAAAGCAATTTTACTATGAGAAAGCTAAGTAAACAATACGAAGGCCTTGTGACCATCCTTTCTAATAATCACCGAGTTTTCTTTAATATTAGCTTCCGCATCTGTATAATGGAGATAATAGTACTTCCTCAGTTTGGTAGGGGAGAGGGATTAAAAAAAAAGAGTTGCCAACAAGTCAATTCAATTCTGACTCATGGCAACCCCATGTGTTTCAGAGTTGAACAGTGCTGCATGGGGTTTTCAACAGCTGTTATCTTTCGGAAGTAGATTGTCA
This sequence comes from Loxodonta africana, assembly GCF_030014295.1. Lineage (NCBI taxonomy): Eukaryota > Metazoa > Chordata > Mammalia > Proboscidea > Elephantidae > Loxodonta > Loxodonta africana. Next base: position 110,820,591 of record NC_087343.1, on the reverse strand, counting down.
GACCTTTCTTCTAAGGGCCTCTGGGTGGATGTGAACCACCAACCTTTCAGTTAGTGGCTGAGTGTTTAACCTTATGCACCACCCAAGGACTCCTGGGGAAGGGATTGAGTGTATTAATGTCTAAGATGTGTTCCTCTTACTTTTTCCATATCTTAGAATTTTATACACATTGCATAAATCTTTCTAAATAAAAAGTAAATGTTAGTCGAGAATTAGGATATTTCTTGATTTACTTTCTTTAAAATACAAGATCACCATGCACTATTTTTTTTGAGTGAAGGATGAAAATGTTAACAGAGGAAGAAGAAACACAAAAAAACATGACAAATACTCATTTTATGAAATTGACTCAAGGCAATCAATTCTCACCACAGTCTACTCCTTCCAGCAACACACAAGCACAAGTGCAGGGATGATAAAAGCTTGCCGCTCAAGTCACCACTTGTCTTATTTATACTCATGACAGACACTGCTCTCGTATCACTGCACGCTTTCCCACAGAGCCCAGATGTGACTTCACAATTCTTAATACTTCCCAGGCAACTCCTCTCAGTCAGATGGACTTGACCCAAAAAGTGAACCCCATTTGCCACGTATTTTCTAGTGTGTAGACTGAATTTGAAGAAGGTGAGGGCTGCAGAGGCAGACAGGTCAGGGAAATTGAATGGAACGTAGCCGCTGACCACACACGAACTCTGAGCTCTAAGCTGTGGGACCCAGGTGGGGCTCTTCTCCAGGCATTTCCCAGCTATCACACAGCTGCTTCAGGGGGAACTTGGATCCACTCCCTTCATGTGAATACAACAGAAAACCTACCTGCTAGTGCACAAAAGGCTGCTGATGCCCACAGATCAATTTCCCCCTTTTGCAGTGAGGCCTAATTTGAAAATCAAGCCAGCTTGTGAGGGGGAACAGTAAAGCAGCATTGTGAGGTGTCTTTGTTTTATTCTCATGCCCAAAAGAAAACTCAGAATTTTTATTTTTCTAAAAAACCGAAATACTATTATGTAAGGTTACAGAGCTAAGGGGATAAAGAAATCACAGTTCCTGAAAAACTACAAAAGATTCCAAGGAAACCTCATTTTCTGGATCCTTAATTAATTTTGTCCTAAGCTGTTAACACAAATTAGGGGATACTTACTTTTTTTTTTAAATAATGATTGAGCTTAAAAATATATAACATTCAACATGGTATAATAGCCTCAAAATTATTCAAAAGCAAAAATTCTTTACAGCTGAGTGACTTTACATGAAAAAAATCTAATTTAATCTGCATTCTGAACTTAGGAAAACTACAACACCATAGCAATTCTACATGTAACTGTTACCCTGCCTCTTTGACAAAACACATATTCTAGGCAACTGCTAATTATAAGTGATGTTATGATTATGACTTGATATTTTAAAACTGATTCTGTGAAGGGGGTGCAGAAAGAAAAGCCTATGAAACCTGGGTTCTTATTATTTGATCATGTATGCATTGTGGAGGGAATCTCTGTGGCCTTCTCTCGCCAGAAAACGAAAAAGTTGAAGTGTATAGTAAACATTTTCTAAAGGTTGTTCACTTTAAAGAGAAACACAGGGCAAAACTTTGGAGAAAATTTCAGAGGAGTATTATGCTCGTTCTCGTTTTATTTCAGTGACTGCATTCTTTCATCATTTGAAAATGAAATATTTTTCATCTTCAAAAAATACATAATAACTTAAAACTCCTTAATGTCAGGTTTATCAACCTGATGCTCTGAGGTATCTGATGTAATCTTTAAACTCACAAGTGTTCCTTTCCTGGTCATAGATATTTGTGCTCAGAAACACTGGAAAGGCTGCTTTCTGACTTCAAAGTATGGTCTGTAACTCCTCAAAAAGCAAAGACAGGATGAGACAACCATTTGCAAGAGACTGAGAAAGAAAAAAGTATATTCCTCTGTAGTTCTCAAACCACTCCCCATATAAGGGAGGAAAATGACTACCCTGATGACAGCCTAACACATCTTACCAGTAAACCAGTTGCTGTTGAGTTGATTCCAACTCATGGTGACCCCATATGTGTCACAGTAGAACTGTACTCCACAGGTTTTTCAATGACTGATTTTTCAGAAATAGATCTCCAGGCCTTTCTTCCAAGGTGCCTCTGTGCGGACTCCAACCCCCAACCTTTTGGTTAGTAGCCAACCACATGAACAGTCTGTACCACCCAGGGGCTCCCTAACACATCTTAATAGAAGGAAATTCAATTAACATATGGGTTCAAGATATTAGGTTCAAAGAAAACTTTTAATTTTGTAAAATAACGTTTTTTTAAAAGTTAGTATGCATTTTTAAGTCCTTATGCCAAGACTTCTTTTTTTTTATGCCAAGACTTCGGAGGACCTAAGTTGAATAAATAACAAATAAATAACAAATAAATTAAATGCTATGTAAGCCCTGGATTTGAAAAACTTTAAATTAGATAAGAGCGACTTTTTTTAAAAGGTCAATATACAAAGTCCTCAGAAAACAAGCACTGAAGGCACCCAGGATAATTTCAAAACTGAATATAAAAATAATAATAATACTTCTCGTACTGACGAAACTGCTTCTGACAACTTCTTTTCCAAGCATTGTAAAAGACACTTAAGAACTGTGAGAACACCACATCCATTCTCAGTGTTCTTCCATTCTCTTATAATAAGGGCCATTTTTAACAGAGATAACTACTTAAGAATAAGCAGATTGAAAGATTTACTTCCTCATTTACTTTATCCAGGTTTCTTGTGTCCAGGTTTGTATTTTCTTTTTCCTCAGTTGGCTACCTTTCCTCTCCTTCAAAATCACTGCAATGTCTTGCTTTTTCCATGGAGTCATTAGTGAAAGGATAAGGGTTAGCAATTTTTCTTCTGCTCATTTTAAGGCTCATTCACATTTCCTTCAACACAGACATGAATAATAACAATTCTAGTTCACATTTTCGAAGAACTTATCACATGCAGGGTTACTGTACCAACTGAATGTGCTCACTTATTTTATTACCTTACTTAGTCCTCAAATCAACCGTGAGTTAGGCACTACTATTAGGTTTTCTACAGATGAAGGAATGGAACCGGACTAGCTTGTTAAGAAACATACCTAAGTTGACACCGTAAAAGCTGTGAGGAGAATGATATGACTATCAGATATGACTGAAATTTATAAAATAAACTTTATATAAAATCACTGTAATTACACCTTCATTTACTTTATTTTAAAATCAAGCAGTCACGGAATAGTTAACACATCAAATTGCTGAAAGCACCTTATAAGACCAGAGGCCGATTACCCAATAGGTAAGGTAAGCATGGTGCTTACCTTGCTTACCAGATCATCTCTAGTGAACAGTTTCACATTTTTCATTACATCAAAGATTTTGCTTCTAGGAACGGATGGCATCTGTCTTTCCCAATCCCACAGCATCTTCCTACAGGATCAAAGCCTCTTTTCAAATTCACCATCCCTGACAGGGATGGATTACCCAATCAGGAAGGTAAGCACGGGTTTACTTGTGCCTTTTCCTAATCTGTAGTGAACAATTTCACATGGGTTTCAGCTATAAATTCTCAGCATGGGGTCAAACTGGAACAAACCGGTTCAAAGCCCTGGTCTATCTTTAAATCCAATTGAGCCTCAAAGTAGTGGTGTCTCGAGATTCCTCTTTTAACATCTTTTCTTCCTCGTTTGATTTCCTTTCTCGCCCAGCACCCTGTAGGCTTTTACTGTTGCCAACTCTCATTTCAACTAAAAAAATAATTTGATAAACTGCCAGTTCATGGTCATAGTCAGGGGAAGATTACCCAATAAACAAGGGAAGCATAGGCTTACTTGTGCTTATTTCCTAATCTGTAGTGAACAATTTCACATAAGAATCACCTGGGGATCTTGTTAAACTGTAGATTCTGATTCAGTACATCTGGGGTGGAAATGCAAATTTTCAGCAGGGGGTCTGAAGTCCTGCTATAGACCTGCCTCTACTTCGGGTTACCTAAAAGCCACCTACTCTTCTAATTTTCCCAAAAGCCTGAAAAACACTGAGTAACAGGAAATCTATAAAGGAGGACAGGAATTATTTTAAAATGTTTAAGTCAGAAAAGAGAGAGTGAGCTGACCTTGATTATAAAATTGATGTTGCAATAGATAATAAACTACTTTCCTTGGACTCTCACAATCTGATTTAATGGGAAAATTTTTAATGGCTACACTGAGGTCCTGTAGTATGGCAGAATGGACAGGAACTTAGGGGCCTCCGGGTCTGGCTGGGTTTCCTTGGATAAGTCTCTAACCTCAAAAAAACTCAGCGCCGTCGAGTCAATTCCGACTCATAGTGACCCTATAGGACAGAGTAGAACTGCCCCATAGAGTTTCCAAGGAGCGACACAGGGTAGCTATGAGTAGAAAATTGACTCTACAGCACCTAAAAACAACATCTCTAACCTAGGCCTGTGTTTTCTCTGCAAAATTAGTTTACAATCTTTATTATGTCTAAGGCTCTCTCCACTTTTAAAATTCTATGTCTGCTTGTTCCTCTACCCAAGCCTGTCTGAGTTTCTCAAGGAAAGGATTTACATCACATTAATTGATGTATCTTTCACTGTTGGTGACACTTACAAGGTACTTTATAAAACAATTTCTTGAATTAATATATCTCTTTAACGAACTTGGTCTGCCTCAATTATCAACTAAAGTTCTCATGTCTCAGTTTCTTCTTTCTTTAAATTTTGCTGCTCTTCTTAATTTTCTACCCTTGTTTAAAATACATTTTAACTTCTCAATGTCTGTCCTTCTTCTTACATTTTCCTTACTCTTGTTTTTTAGATTTTTTTTCATGTTCTGTTTTTCATAATCTAGTTATTCCTGAATTTTTTTCCTTTATATATGATCTTGAGCATTCTATTTATTTTTTTTTTAGCTGATTTTCTGGTTAACTCTTTTTATACCCTTTTACATTTTGTTTCTTCTCTCTAGTATTTCTTTCATTTTTCTTTCCTTGGCTTTTTTTTCTCCTTTCTCCTTAAGAATCTATGTTAACTCTAGACACATCTGTATTTTAAGAAAATAATACTTCCTGAAACAAAACTGCTTACAATATCACAGCTCTGGGTCTTTCTCATCTAAAACACCAAGTTTAGGAAGAAAGGCGCTCTGGGGGTCTGTATCCATCTCTCCCCAGGTTTACTTGATATGGAGTATAACTACAATTTCTCATGAAGGTTACCTATGTATCAGTCAGATCAAGTCAATAAATGCCCACGGCATGTAGTTAACAGACAGTGATGGTGGAAAGTAGAAGAAACATTCAACAACCAGTTCTGAGCTCACCAGGCAGAGCAACGGAGTCACTTAGCCAGTTAGGTAGTATCAGTTGCAAATAAGACAGACAACTCAATCTGGCTGAAACAAGAAAGGCTCATATAACTGAAGACTCTATAAGTAGTGATATCACCAAAAAATCTACATTCTTTCGGTCTCTCAGCATTGCCTTCTATCACATTAGTTTTAGTCCAGGCATGCCTCTCCTAAAGAACTTGGCAGACCCTAGGACTAAATGCCTCCCTGTTCACATGCAGCAAAAAAAAGCAGTCTCAACAAAAGTTTTAAGATTTGATGGAACTGTTCTTGGTCACACACCTTCTATTGAACCAAACATCATGAAAGGGGAGGCGGGATGCAGTAATATGCTAATCCTAGTCCATGTGCTCCACCTCTGGAGCCAGAGTAGACAGCTCCTAGGAGCCACATGGTTTCAGGGATGGAATAAGGAGGAACTGTATGCTGGGAAGCAATCAGCAAATGTCCACCGCATGAGGCAAAGCTGAATACAGATAGTGCAAAATGAAAAGTGGTAATTTCACCAATGCATGTTCTTTTTCCAGGGAGTTATTTTGATAATTATAAGATTATAAATATGAATAAATATATCCGATTTTATGGAAATGGAGTACCTCTGCATTTTCTTAATAATGAATCCCTTTAGAAACTCTTTTTGAGAATACTGACTCCAACATGATTAACTATTGTTATGACTGTTAAATAATTTAAATGCTATTATTGTTAAATAATGAAAAGAAAAAAGTAACAATACTAATGATCTGCACCAAATGACTATTTGACAAAATAAGGATATTCCTGGGGGAACCCAAAACCAAAAATTCATTGCCATTGTGTCAGTTCCAACTCACAGCCGCCCTATAGGACAGAGAAGAACTGTCCCACAGGGTTTCCAAGGCTATAACCTTTATGGAAGCAGACTGCCACATCTATCTCCTGTAGAGGGGCTGGTGGATTTGAACCACTGAACTTTTGGTTAGCAGCTGAGCACTTTGACCACTGCAGCAGCAGGGCTCCTCTCCTGGGGCAAAGATATACTTAAAGACCAACTAGTGAATTTTTTAAAAAAGAATATAAACTCAGGATTGACTCAACAGCAACTAACAACAATATAAACTCAGTTTAAGCAAATACATATTAAAAAAAAAAAAAAGAAGAGGAGACCAGAAGAGGCATATCGTACAAGTGAGCAACTGTCTTTCTTCTCTCCTACTCCCAATCTCATCACACCTCTTTTTGCTAAATACTAAACAAGGAGTTTATGAAATTACAGGCCAGGATGTTAACAACTGAAAGTATAAAAAAGTTAACTGCATGGTTGTTTGGGGGTGGTGAGGTGAGGGTCATTTTTACAGTGATAGTTATTTGTAGATAATTAGATCATACAGTCTTCAAGTAAATGAATGTCTATTCTTAGTCCCAACCACCCCCCCCAAAAAAAAAAAACAGTGTGCTTTCTAGAGTTTCTGAATATTAATGTCAAAGAAATTCTCTCCCAGAAGAATACTCTTATTTTCTTAATACTAAAAAAAAAAAAAAAAAAATGTTATCTGCAACAATGAGTCATCAGCCACTGCAGCTCCACAATATCCAGGCCTTTCCCTGGCTCTGCAGCTCTTCAAAGGGAGAAGACTATCTTCTAATGACATACATAAATCCTCCTGCACTGCATGGCTGCGAAGCATAATTAATTCTGGTCTTTGTATGCTTAATGAAACACCTTGCACATATGATAGCAGTGGGTTTGAGCTTCTTGTGTGTACCTAAAACTGGAAAAGAAAAGCCCTAGCTTTTCCCCAGTTCTTCCCTAGTTCTACCTAAAATGCTCTTGAGTCCCATTTGTATGAGCTCTCCCACTGTTTCTTCAAAATATACATCTTATAACGAGCAAGACATGCTAAAGAAAAGTCACAACCACCTGTGTGAACAGTTTTCTTAACTTTTTAAAGTGTGGAACGCTTTGTTTTTCAAATTCTTGGCAGTGAACCACTTGTTTTTACTTCCCAACTTGTGGCTTCCAGAGAAAGTAATTTAAAGGAAGAAATTCTCTTAGATATAGCTTGCTCAATATCATTGCCTTTTATTAGAATAGTTTTGCATAGTTTAGTACATACTTACATGCTGCATTACAGAGGATATCACTCCACTGAGAATCTCAAGAAGTAAATTTTTTAAGTTCCATTTCATAGCACAAATGCAATATGAGCAAAATTAAAAAACAAAAATTAACTGAATGATTTACCTTGACCTCGTCTTTATTCAATTATTTTAGCCCTACCTGAGCAGTCTTGAAAGCAAATGCCTACTTTTAAAGACGTTACTACTGCTATAAATGCAGTTTCCTTGATTTAATTATAAAATGTATATAGAACAAATGAATAATGAAATACAGAGTGCCTCTCACCTGTTTAGGTGTAACCCCAGGCATGCGAATATCCAATGCAAAATCTGATGAATCAATCGGAATTACTGGTCTGGAGGTACCAAGACATTCATTGGGAAACGATCTGGTAGTTTCTTTAAACCTTAAAAAGGAAGACAAATTCAATATCCTTGAGCATAATGGAATCTTACCATGAGAAGGAAAGAAAGGAAATTCTATGATCTTAAGACTAAAGATTATTGATTGAAACCTGAAGAAAACCCCACAGATATGTTGATCATACAGTGGTCTAAAACACACTCAGAACTGCACTTTTCTAAGTTCTTTAGTCCAAGAACAATATATACTGAATTGGTAAACAAAATATAATCAAAACAGGCAAGTGGGCTACATTTAAACCTCAATTCAATAAAAATTCTTAAAAAAATATTTTCGCTACTAGTGAATGAAGACATAGTGTTAATCAATTAGAAATGATTACAGATGTGCCCATTTCCTAATGGTAGAAATGTTAATCGTAACTCTGTAAAAAAATCTGTAATGATTTTATGAATATTACTAGTGAGAAACGACCCCCCCCCCAGGAAAAAGAAAGAAAAACAATAAAATTGCCAGGCAGAGTTGTATGAAGGGAAAAAGGGCTGCAATGTGAATTACAAATGTACAAGACCATAAATATTTAATATGGTAATTATGGGGAGTGTGTATACAGCTCAATGTTTTCTTGTGAGCTATTACAGTCCATGATGTTTCTCCCCACCACTGATCTGTCTTGATGTTTCTTTCTTCAAGCTGTTATAAACAAGAAGGCATTCATGTCTAAACGACTGGGTTGCAGCTTCTGAAATATCTCCCCAAGAGAGAGTGATTAGTATTGGAAATCACAACTTCTAATTGGAGTTTTGAATGCCAGGGCAGCCCGGCTACAATAAAAAAAAAAAAAATACAGTGGGCTTATTCTATAAGGGGGACTTTACAATAAGTTGCTGTGCTAAAATTCCAAGTGGTTTCAGCAAAGTAAATCAACCTCGTGTATTTCTCCAACACGCAAGAAGTGATTACATTTCTAAACAGCATGCACAGAAAACACCCAAACGACATTTCATCTGTTAAAAAAAAAAGACACCCACCTCTTAAAGACAGAAAGGGGGCTTCTGTAACCCAAACAGCTGCTTTGTAAAACAAGGAGAACTAGCAGGCTAAGAGCGCGGCCAGCCATGACCACGCCGCTCCGGCCCCGCCGGGAGAGGAGCGGGCAGCGCGGCGCGGGCTGGGCCGGCGGTCGGGCAGCGGTGCCGCCAGCAGCCGCTACTTCATGGCCCGGGCGCGGCGGGCGTCCTGCGGCGGCCACACACCATCTGTCTGCGAGAGCGGCGAGCAGGACCAAGCGAGGTGTCTAGATCAGGAGCCACAGGCAGAAACCCGTGAGAAGGCGGCACTTTTGTCCAGTCCACAAGCGGAAGCTTTCCTCTCTCCAAAGCTGCTTTTTTTTTTTTTTTGCCCTGGTGTTGGGGCTAGACGTGTGGGTTCCTTATCACTCCGGAATGACAGGGACTGTGAGGGATATCACACGAACCCGCGTCAGTCATCATTCAGAACCTGCAAAAATAGAAGCAGATAATGGATGACTAACACATTACAGCATTTGTCCTCGGCAAATCCCGGTTGAGGTTTTTTAATACATCAGTAGTTTCACAAGCTTGAGCCCAAGCCGGGTGAAAATGCCGGTCTGTTGATCTTCCTCCCCCACGACCAGCCTCCAAAATTTCACAAATCTCATTGCCCCTAATGCTTTTTGCTCTTTCTTCCTCCCTCACACTCACTCTCCCGTTCTGTTTTCCCACTTCTTCCCCCTTTCCCCTCACATCCACCCCAAGCTCTGCTCTGTATTTCTTTTTCTTACTTCATTTATCATTCTCTTCTATCACTAAAAATGCATTTAATACGTCTGCTGAATGTAAACAAAGTTATTCACACAAATGACAGGCTAAGGCATACGGGAAGGAAGAAAAAAAAAAACGAAGAGAGGAAGACAAAGCACTTGGGTACAATAGTAATCAGATAGAAAACGACTTAGAGAACAAAGGCATGTTTATACACACACATGCATCACGGAGCTACAGATCTAAGAAGTAACCCCTCACCCCCCGAACTTACAGTGATCATCAGGAGAGTGATTGCTTAAGTGCTCAGAATTATTTTAGGCAAACAAGCAAAATATCCACAGTTAACAGGGTACTGTATATGGAACATAAATGCCCATTTAGAAACCCTGCATGTGATACACAAAGTAACACTTTCTTGCTCATAAGGCATGCATCCCAGAAGAAATTATTTCTTAAATAAAGTTTGGAAATCTATAACAGAATGAGAAACAGTAGAGGGCATCAACCGCTGGCCCCAAACTGGATTTTATCTCTAAAAGATATGATCAAGAATTTCGTATTAATATAAATAAAAGGCCATCCAGAACTAGTGTAACATCTCAACATTTTATGAAGAAGACTCAACTAGGCTAAAATTCAAAATATGCATATTTTGACTTTAAAGGCTGTTTTTATTATATTTCAGATTATGTATCATGTTTGTAAATTGGAGTTAGAAGGCATTATTTAAAAACGTATCATTTACAGTATGAAAAATAACTCAAAGAAAAGAGATTTCTTCAAGTTTTTAGTCAGTATTTATAAATATCACTGGGGAATCCCCCAAAAATCCATTTACCAAGTAAATTTACAATCAAATAGCAGGAGGAAAAAAATCAGTAAGTTCACACAGAAGAGCTCCAAAATAACACATGATTCTCTAAGTTAGCCTCTTGAAATACTAAGGCTACTAGAAAAAACTCAAAACAAAAAAGTACTGACTAACCTCCAATTAAATGAGAAGCCTTCATGGTCAGGTGCTTTCTAGAAGAAATATACTGTATACCAAGTATAAATAAAACGCGATTGAATATTCAACCAATCCAAGAGTGCTGGAGGCTCACCAGCACCCAAGTTCTACAGCTAATTTACATAAGCAATGACATTTTTAAAAGACTGATAATATTTGTTTGAACTTTCTCTCTGGCTTGCTGTTTTAGCTTTTAGCAACAACAAAAAAAAAGCTTCAGTTTTGTCCTTATCCTGTGGATAATGGAAAGAGAACTCCTTGTGGGGAAGAGAAAGAATTGGCCTGAAGGCTATGCTATTGCCTCTGCCAGCAACAAAGCATAATCCTGTCAAATGACAATACTTGATATTCCCCAAGCTTTTTTTTTTTAATATATCTGAAGGGATTATATTTTATTATTTAATGCAGAACAGGATCCCAGGACAGTCCTTCTTCCAGTTGGCAAGGAGAATTGATATTTAATATAAACACTTGAAAACAAAATTCAGTGTTAAAATTCTCTAACAAGAACACACTCTAGCCTTTGAACAAAATTCCACTTATCTTTGATTAATTTTATTTATCTTTGAAGTTCCTAAACCATCTACTAACAGAAAAGGGAATTTAAATCGTAGATGGAAGTGAAGTTGATTTTTTCCACCATGAAGAGAACAAAAGGTCTTACAGAAATGAAAGCTGATTATTGGTCTTTAAATTGCTTCTGGTTCTTGATACCTTGTAAAGACAACATACAAATTATGAGAAAAAAAAAAAAACTTGCCTAACCATTTATTTTACAATTTCCTGATAACTGTGGAATATATAATATTCAAATGTTACTTTTCTTTACTTACGATTTTAAAAACTCAAAATATATTTTCCTGAGATCATTCATTCACTCGTGCAAGAAAAAAAAAAAGGCAAACACTTATTTTATACTATGTACAAGGTGTTGTAATACATGCTGGGATTTTACAAGGTTAAAAAAAAAACTAAAAGAGAATACAGTGGGTTAAAGAAATCAGGACTTTATACAATTTATACAATCATGAGAAGCTCGCAGGACCGGGCAGCGTTTTGTTCTGTTGTACATAGGGCCACTATGAGACGGAACCAACTCGACGGCACCTAATAACAACAATGTTTAGAATGTAGTATTCCTATAAGAGGATTCAGGGAATTCTGAGGAAGGAAAGATCGTTTTAACCTTCATAAGAAGGATTTAAAAAAAAAAAACAGAGTGAGAAAGGCGAAAGCAGGCTTCGACGGAAGAGGCGGCTACTGAGTGGCGTCATGGAGGATGGTTTGGGTTTTCACTCTGCGAGCTGGACAGTGAGCGCCCCAGACGAACGGAACAGCAAGGCCAAAGGAGCCCAAGGGGGCAGCAGAGGTTTCGTTTGAAGAACAAGTAATAAAGGCTCTGCCTTCAAGATTCAAGATGCAGATCCAGACTTAATATTTTATTTGTAATACAAGGCAAATATTCTGCTTACATATCCGTAAGTGCTGCGGGTAAGAATAATTTATAGCTTATGCCCAAAACCGAAACCAAACCCAGTAACGTCAAGTGCATTCCGACTCAAATAGCGACCCTATAGTACAGAGTAGAACTGCCCCATAGAGTTTCCAAGGAGCGCCTGGCAGATTCCAACTGCCGACCCTTTGGTTAGCAGCCGCAGCACTTAACCACTAGGCCGCCAGGGTTTCCAATAGGAAATCAGGTAAAAAAAATTTGATTAATTACAAAAGCTGAAAAACTGCATTCCTTTCATAAAGAACAAGATAGGTCTATTTTTATAGGTAAGGCCATATTTTATGACTTTTTTCTTTTTCTCTAATTTTTAAAAAATTCTAAATAATCTCAAACTTATATAAATGTTGCACGTACAAAATAACTTTTTTCCTTCACCATTTGAAACTAAACTGCTGACCTAATGCCTTATCACACCTGAATGTGTTTTTACTAAATAATGTATATTTACTAAAAACAAGTACATTCTCATACATAATCACATACACCCATCAAAGTCAAAATAATCACACTGACACATTAAAACAAACAAAAAAACCAAACCAGTTGCACCCCAGTCAATTCCAACTCACCAACCCTATAGGACAGAGAACTGCTCCATAGGATTTCCAAGGATCCCCTGATGCATTCGAACTGCCAACCTTTTGATTAGCGGCCGAAACTCTTTTTTTTTTTATGATTTTTATTGTGCTTTCAGTGGTAGGTTTACAAATCAGGTCAGTCTCTCACACAAAAACCCATATACACCTTGCTACACATTCCCAATTACTCTCCCCCTAATGAGACAGCCTGCTCTCTCCTTTCACTCTCTCTTTTTTCGTGTCCATATCGCCCCTCTAGCCTCTCATCTCCCCTCCGGACAGGAAATGCCAAGAAAGTCTCAAGTGTCGACCTGATCCAATAAGCTAACTCCTTACCACCATCCCGCTCCAACCCATTGTCCAGTCCAATCCATGTCTGAAGACTTGGCTTCGGGAATGGTTCCTGTCCTGGGCCAACAGAAGGTCTGGGGGCCATGACCACCGGGGCCCTTCCAGTACGGGTCAGATCATTAAGTCTGATCTTTTTATGAGAATTTGGGGCCTGCATCCCACTGCTCCCCTGCTCCCTCAGGGGTTCTCTGTTGTGTTCCCTGGCAGGGCACTCATCCGTTGTAGCCGGGCACCATCTAGTTCTTCTGGTCTCAGGATGATATAGTCGCTGGTTCATGTGGCCCTTTCTGTCTCTTGGGCTCGTAATTGCCTTGTGTCCTTGGTGTTCTTCATTCTCCTTTGATCCAAGTGAGTTAAGACCAACTGATGCATCTTAGGTGGCTGCTTACGAGTGTTTAAAACCATAGACGCCACTCTTCAAAGTAAGATGCAGAATGTTTTCTTAATACATTTTATTATGCCAATAGACTTAGATGACCCCTGAAATCATGGTCCCCAAACCCCTGCCCCTGCTATGCTAGCCTTCGAAACATTCAGTTTATTCAGGAAACTGCTTTGCTTTTGGTTTAGTCCAGTTGTGCTGACCTCCCCTGTATTGTGTGTTCTCTTTCCCTTCACCTAAAGTAGTTCCTATCTACCAATTAATTAGTGAATACCGTTCTCCCACCCGCCATCCTCTCATAACCACGAAAGAATGCTTTCTTCTCAGATTAAACTATTTCTTAACTTCTTAAAATAGTGGTCTTATACAATATTTGTCCTTTTGCAACTAGTTTCACTCAGCATAATGCCTTCCAGGTTCCTCCATGTTATGAAATGTTTCACAGATACATCACTGTTCTTTATCGACACGTAGTATTCCATTGTGTGAATATACCATGATTTATTTATCCATTCATCCGTTGATGGGTGCCTTGGTTGCTTCCATCTTTTTGCTATTGTAAACAGTGCTGCAGTAAACATGGACGTGCATATATCTGTTCGAGTAAAGGTTCATTTCTCTAGGATTTATTCCAAGGAGTGGGATTGCTGAATCCTATGGTAGTTGTATTTCTAGCTTTTTAAGGAAGCGCCAAAGAGATTTCCAAAGTGGCTGTACCATTTGACATTCCCACCAGCAGTGTATAAGTGTTCCAATCTCTCCACAGCCTCTCCAACATTTGTTATTTTGCGTTTTTTCGATTAATGCCAGCCTTGTTAGAGTAAGATGAAATCTCATTGTAGTTTTGATCTGCATTTCTCTAATGGCTAATGATCACGAGCATTTCCTCATATATCTGTTACCTACCTGAATATCTTCCTTAGTGAAGTGTCTATTCAAATCTTTTGTCCATTTTTTAATAGGATTATTTCTCTTTTTGTAGCTGAGTTTTTGCACTATCATGTGGATTTTAGAAATAAGATGCTGATCGGAAATGTCATAGCTAAAAACTTTTTCCCAGTCTGTAGGTAGTCATTTTATTCTTTTGATGAAGTCTTTGAATGAGCATAGGTGTTTGATTTTTAGGAGCTCCCAGTTATCTAGCTTTCTTCCACATTCTTTATAATGTTTTGTATACTGTTTATGCCATGTATTCGGGCTCCTAACGTCATCCCTATTTTTTCTTCCATGATCTTTATTGTTTTAGATTTTATATTTAGGTCTTTGATCCATTTTGAGCTCGTTTTTGTGCGTGGAGTGAGGTATGGGTGTTGTTTCATTTTTTTTACAGATGGATATCCAGTTATGCCAGCACCATTTGTTAAAAAGACTGTCTTTTCCCCATTTAACTGTTTTGGGGCCTTTGTTAAATATCAACTGCTCCTATGTGGATGGATTTATGTCTGGGTTCTCAATTCTGTTCCATTGGTCCATGTATCTGTTGTTGTACCAGTACCAGGCTGTTTTGACTACTGTGGCGGTATAATAGTTTCTAAAATCAGGTAAAGTAAGGCCTCCCACTTTGTTCTTCTTTTTCAGTAATTGCCTTATTTATCCAGGGCCTCTTTCCCTTCCATATGAAGTAGGTGATTTGTTTCTCCACCTCATTTAAGAATGTCTTTGGGATTTGGATCAGAATTGCATTAAATGTATAGATAGCTTTTGGTAGAACAGACTTTTTTATAATCTTAAGTCTTTCTATCCATGAGCAAGGTACGTTTTTACACTTAGGTAAGTCTCTTTTGGTTTCTTGCAGAAGTGTACTGTAGTTTACTTTGTATAAGTCTTTTACATCTCTGGTAAGATTTATTCCTAAGTATTTTATCTTCTTGGGGGCTACTATAAACGGCATTGATTTGGTGATTTCCTCTTCAATGTTCTTTTTGTTGGTGTAGAGGACCCCAACTGATTTTTGTATGTTTATCTTGTATCCCGATACTCTGCTGAACTCTTCTATTAGTTTTAGTAGTTTTCTGGAGGATTCCTTAGGGTTTTCTGTGTATAAGATCATGTCATCTACAAATAGAGATACTTTGACTTCTTCCTTGCCAATCTGGATGCCCTTTATTTCCTTATCTAGCCTAATTGCTCCGGCTAGGACTTCTAGCACAATGTTGAATAAGAGTGCTAATAAAGGGCATCCTTGTCTGGTTCCCGATCTCAATGGGAATGTTTTCTGGCTCTCTCCATTTAGGGTGATGTTGGCTGTTGGCTCTGTATAAATGCCCTTTATTATGTTGAGGAATTTTCCTCCTATTCCTATTTTGCTGAGAGTTTTTATCATGAATGAGTGTTGAACTTTGTCAAATGCCTTTTCTGCATCAATAGATAAAATGTGATTCTTATCTTTTGTTTTATGTGGTGGATTACGTTAAATGTTTTCTTATGTTGAACCATCCCTGCATACCTGGTTTGAATCCCACTTGGTCATGGTGAATTGTTTTTTTGACATGTTATTGAATTCTATTGGCTAGAATTTTGTTGAGGATTTTTGCATCTAAGCTCACGAGGGATATAGGTCTGTAATTTTTTCTTGGGGTGTCTTTACCTGGTTTTGGTATCAAGGATATGGTGGATTCATAGAATGAGTTTGGTAGTATTCCGTCCTTTTCTATGCTCTGAAATACCTTTAGTAGTAATGGTGAACTCTGCGGTTAAGCTGTCCGGACCAGGGCTTTTTCTTGTTGGGAGTTTTTTGATTACCTTTTCAATCTCTTCTTTTGTTACAGGTCTATTTAGTTGTTCTACCTCTGTTTGTCTTAGTTTAGTTAGGTAGTGTGTTTCTAGGAATTCATCCATTTCTTCTAGGTTTTCAAATTTGTTCAAGTATAGTTTTTCATAGTAATCTGATATGATTCTTTTAATTTCAGTTGGGTCTGTTGTAATATCGCCCATCTCATTTCTTATTTGGGTTATTTGCTTTCTCTCCTGTTTTTCTTTTGTCAGTTTGGCCAGTGGTTTATCAATTTTGTTGTTTTTCAAAAAACCAGCTTTTGGTCTTGTTAATTCTTTCAATTGTTTTTCTGTTTTCTATTTCACTTAGTTCAGCTCTAATTTTTATTATTTGTGTTCTTCTGATGCCCATGGGTTTCTTTTTTTACTCTCTATTTGTTCAAGTTGTAGGGATAATTCTTTGATTTTGGCCCTTTCTTCTTTTTGGGTGTGTGCATTTATTGATATAAACTGGCCTCTGAGCACGGCTTTTGCTATGTCCCAAAGGTTCTGATAGGAAGTGTTTTCATTCTCATTGGATTCTAGGAATTTCTTTATTCCATCCTTCATGTCTTCTATGACCCAGTCTTTTTTGAGCAGGGTATTGTTCAGTTTTCAAGTGTTTGATTTCTTTTCTTTGCTTTGCCTGTAATTGATTTCTACTTTTATGGCCTTATGGTCAAAGATGCTTTGTAATATTTCAATGTTTTGGATTCTGCTAAGGCTTGCTTTGTGACCCAATATGTGGTCTATTCTAGAGAATGTTCCATGTGCACTAGAAAAGAAAGTATACTTGGTTGCTCTTGGGTGGAGTGTTCTGTATATGTCTATGAGGTCAAGTTAGTTGATTGTGGCATTTTGATTGTGGCATTTAGATATTCCGTGTCTTTATTGAGCTTCTTTCTGGATGTCCTGTCCTTCACAGAAAGTGGTGTGTTGAAGTCTCCTCCTATTATTGTGGAGCTGTCTATCTCACTTTTCAATGCTGATAGAGTTTGTTTTATGTATCTTGCAGCCCTGTCATTGGGTGCATAAATACTTAATATGGTTATATCTTCTTGGTGTATTGTCCCTTTAATTATATAGTGTCCTTCCTTATCCTTTCTGATGGATTTAACTTTAAAGTTTATTTTGTCAGAAATTAATATTGCCACTCCTGGTCTTTTTTGATTGTTGTTTGCTTGATATGTTTTTTTCCATCCTTTGAGTTTTAGTTTGTGTCTCTAAGGCGTGTCTCCTGTAAGTAGCACATAGACAGATTTGTTTTTTTAATCCATTCTGCCTCTCTCTGTCTCTTTATTGGTGCATTTATTCCATTTAAATTCAGGGTAATTATGGATAGGTATGAATTTAGTGCTATCATTTTGATGTCTTTTTTTGTGTGTTGCTGACAGTTTTTTTTTCCCACTTAATTTTATGTGCTGAGTAGATTATATATCGTCCTTTCCTCATATTCCTTGTTGTTGATTTTGTTTTTGCTGAGTCTCTATTTTTTTCTTGTATTTAATTTTGATGAGTAGAATAGCTTGTCTCCTTTGTGGTTACCTTATTATTTACCCCTATTTTTCTAAATTTAAACCTAACTTTTATTTCTCTGTATCACCGTATCTTCCTCTCCATATATGATTACATTTTTTAGTCCCTCTATTATTCTAATGCTGTCTTCTTTTAATAATAACATCGCTGTTATCCTGTTTTGAGCTTTTTTTTTTTATAATCTTGCTTTGTTTTTTGGATTTCCCTGTCTGGGTTGACTTCTCGTTGCTCTGCCCAGTGTTCTAGTCTTGGGTTGACCCCTGATATTATTGATTTTCTAACCAAAGAACTCCCTTTAGTATTTCTTGTAGTTTTGGTTTGGTTTTTACGAATTCCCTCAACTTGTGTTTATCTGGAAATGTCTTAATTTCACCTTCATATTTAAGAGACAGTTTTGCTGGATATATGATTCTTGGCAGGCAATCTTTTTCCTTCAATTTTTTTAAATATGTCATCCCATTGCCTTCTTGCCTGCATAGTTTCTGCCGAGTAATCTGAGCTTATTCTCATTGGCTTTCCTTTGTAGGTGACTTTTCGTTTATCCCTCACTGCTCTTATAATTCTCTCTTTATCTTTGGTTTTGGCAAGTTTGATTATAATATGTCTTGGTAACTTTCTTTTAACATCTACCTTATGTGGAGTTCGATGAGCATCTTGGATAGATATCTTCTCATCTTTCACAATATCAGGAAAGTTTTCTGCCAACAAATCTTCAACAATTCTCTTGTATTTTCTGTTATCCCTCCCTGTTCTGGTACTCCAATCACTCATAGGTTATTTCTCTGATAAAGTTCCATATGATTCTTAAGGTTTCTTCATTTTTTAAAATTCTTTTATGTCACCTTTGTTCAAATATATTACTGCCTCATGATTTATTTTCAAGTTCAGAAATTCTAGTTTCTACTTGCTCAATTCTGCTCCTCTGACTTTCTACTGAGTTTTCTATTTCTGTAATTTTATTGTTAATCTTCTGAACTTCTGATTGGTGCCTGTCTATGGATTTTTCTAGCTTATTAAACTTTTCATTATGTTCCTGAATAATCTTTCTAATTTCTTCAGTTGCTTTATCTATGTGTTCCTTGGCTTGTTCTGCATATTGTCTCATTTCCTTCCTGATGTCTTGAAGGGTTCTGTATATTAAACTTTTGTATTCTGTATCTGGTAATTCAAGGAATGCACTTTCACCTACAAGATCCCTGGATTGTTTGTTTTGAGAGCCTGTTGAGGTGATCAGTGTCTGTTTCTTTATGTGACTTGATACTGACTCTTGTCAACGAGCCATCTGTAAGTTATTGTATTAGTTTATGCTTGCTTACTGTGTTGTAGCTTCTTGCTTTGTTTTGTTTTGGTGTACCCCTATGGGTGGCTTGAGTGACCTAGCTTGATTATTTTCACCTTTGGAGCTCTGGTATCCTGTCCCCAGCTGGCTAGAGCTGTTATCAGGTGTATCAGTCTAGGAGTCCATTCAGTTTTTTTGTATGAATCCAGCTCAGGTTTCCAGGTAGCTGATCATCAAGTGTTTGGCACAGGCTCTGTCCTACAGTCTTAACAGGGGCAGGGGTGATTGGCATATATACCGTTATCTGATTGCAGTAGGGGGTCATGCTCTGAACAAGGCAAGGGGCTGAGAACCAACCCCGAGTGTCTCTGAGGAAAGTGTATCCCTGTTCCCTTGAGTGTGCAGGTGGGTGGGTCCTGCAGAGGAACCATGGGCACCTAAAGTTTTTGGTTGTAAGAACTCGGAGGTACTAGTTATCTTTGGACCCCTGTTGCGGGTGGCTGGATGACCTGAGTGGAGCTGCCAGTCCTTAGGTCCCTGATGTGGGTAGGTGAGGACCTTGTTTAATAGGCAAAGCAATGTCAAACATCAAACATCCACCTCTCCACTGCACAGCTGAAATGGTTGGAGTCTGCCAACAGGGGCCTATTCTCCCGAAATAGGCCCACACAGGTCCATGCAGAAGAGAAAGTTGCTCAAAATCCATGGACGGTTTATGCTTGGACAGGAGCTGCTTCTGTCCTGAGCTCCCCTGGTTAGTAAAAAAAAAAAAAAGTGGAGCTAGCAAATTATCTTTTCCCCCAGATGCAAATTTTTTCCTTTCCAAAGGCTGGGAGGATGGCTCTAGGTGCTCAACAGGGCCTATCTCAGGCCCAGGGAATTCTGCCGCTAAAGCTGGTTTGCGGGTGGGGAGGTGCGTTAAAATGTACGCAAATACTTAGCTTTTGCCGAGAGTGCCGTTCTCCTCAGGTTCCAGAGGTCTGATTCGGCTGTGTGGCTGGCTGCTTCTCCCTAAGGAAACTGCAGCTGAATGCTAGTAGCAGCCCGCCGCTGCCGCTGCCGCTGCCGCTGCCGCTGCCGCTGCCGCTGCCGCTGCCGCTGCCGCTGCCGCTGCCGCTGCCGCTGCCGCTGCTCTGGGAATGGTGCCTGAGGGTCCCCCCTGATTCAGGTCCGGTAACTCCTCTCTGCTTCTGAATGGTCTCTTCCTCCTCCCCCGGCCCCTCGGTTTGTTTTCTAAGTTTGCCTTTGAAGCTCAGGGCTCCCAGCTTGTCACAAATATACTTGTTTCACTTGTTTTCTCACGTCTTTGTTGTAAAGAGGGCTCGCCGGAAGCGTCCGTCTATCCCGCCATCTTGCCTCCGCCTCCTAGCAGCCGTAACTCTTCACCACTATGCCATCAGGGTTTCCACTGACACATTTCAATTCTAAACTTCCAAACCCTGGCAACTGCCCCAATAATGTTCTCTGTGGCAATTCAGTTCAGAAAAAATGCATTGTATGTAAAGTTGTTAATTATCTGGTCTCCTTCAGTCTGGGACAATTCCTCAGGCTTCCCTTGATTTTTATGACCTTTACTCCTCTGAAGATTACAGTCCAGTTACTTTGTAGAATGTCCCTCATTTGGTGTTTGTTTTACGTTTCATCAGGATTAGATTCAGGTTATGTGTCTCTGGCAGGAATATCATGACAGTGACGCTGTGTTCTTCTCAATGCATCCGTTATGTCTATCTGCTGCGATCAAAGTAACCCAAAACTTAACAGTCTAAAACAATAAACATTATCTCCATCAGTTTGTAGGCTACATGAGTGTCTTCACAATATAGGCAGCTGACTTATCCTAGAGTGAGCAATATCTTTGATGACCTAGCATCAGAAGTCACATACCACTATTTCCATAATATCTTATTGGTTACACAGGTCAGAGCTCAACTTGGGAGAAGACTACCCAAGGGTATGAATATCAGGAGGTAGGATCATCTTGGTGGATACTACAGTATCTTATGAGTGGCACACAATTATGATTTGTCTTGTTACTGATGATGTTAATTTTGATCATTTTATTAAGATGGTATCTTCCAGGTTTTTCTACTCCAAAGCTACTATTTTCTCCTTTGTAAGTAATCTTTTTTTGTATGTGTAGAGACATTCTTTTTGACTTTGTAAACATTCTGTTTCTCATCACACTGAATTTATTCATTAATTGTTTATATTATAATGGACTCATTTTCTTAGTATATTCAAAGGGTTACCCTCTGTTACTAATGTTAATTATTTTGACATTCAAACTGTCTCAATTTTGGTCCTTTTAAGCCAGTTTTTGTATCCTTTTGACATGACTTCAATATTCTTTGAGCACTTCCTTGATTTTTGCCCCCTCCATGATCTGGGCTCCCAAATCCTATTTCAGGCCTTTCTCTCTGTGCTCTTTATTCCACTTAGCCTTTCTTAGTCTACACCGGGGTGCTTACATATGTGAATGCTCTCCTCATCCTGTTTGTGCTGACACCTATGCCATGTACCCCTCCTGAACACCTACCTTGCTCTGCCCCACCTAATGCCTTTGGTGAACTATTAAAGAAGGAAAGAGGAAGACAATTTCTAAAAGGCAAATTACAGAACAGTGCAAGAACTGTTGTTGTTAGCTGCTATTGAGTCCTCCCTTGACTTCTGGGGATTCCATGCACAAGAGAACGAAATAACTGCCTGGTCCTTTGCCATCCCCATGATCTGTTTGTTGGCTGTGGATTGGGTTGTTGTGGCCCACAGGGTTTTCACTGGCTGATTTTCAGAAGGAGATCACCAGCCAAAGCTGTAATTCTGTTTATATTTAAAAAAAAAAAAAAAAAACCTACGCCATTTTTTCCATATGCATTTAAAAATCTGAATCAAAATAACTCAACTATTATATTTCCAATCATTTTCTATAGGGATGAATGGAAAAATAAGAGGTACTTTCAACTTCTACTTATATGCTTCTTAAGTCTTTTAATTTTCACAAGCTTATATTACTTTTTTAATCAAAAGAAAATAAGGGTATTTATGTTTTAAAATATCTTATTGAATGTGGTTCTATAGATATCAATCTTAACTTCTATCTATGAGAAACGATTGTGAAGATGGCACAGGACTGGGCAGTGTTTCATTCTATTGTACATAGGGTTGCTATGAGTAGGAAATGACTGGATGGTACCTAATAACAGCATCTATGAGTTAGGTGATGTTTTCAAAAATGAAAAGTTCCCCTTCTTTCACTTAGCAAGAATTTCACAAATTATGTTTTATGGGGGTTATATAGCTATAACGCAGAGTTGCTTAATCTCATCACTATGACATTTAACAAGTTCATCAATGTTGACATTTTGGGCTGGATAACTCTTTGCTGTGGGGGGCTGTCCTATGCGTGGTGGGAAGTTAGCAGCACTCAAGGCCTCTACCCAAGAGATGCCAGCAGCAGCCTCTTCCATCATGGCAGCCAAAAATGTCTCCAGACATTGTCAAATATCCCCTTGAGGATAAAATCACTCCCCACAGGAGAACCACTGTTATAATGTGGTTCACTATAATGAAACAATTTATATTTCAAATGTGATGTCATTTCTTTCAAATACATACACGAGATGTAAATGGCTAAAATAAAAAGTCCTCGTAAATATGGAACTTCTAAAGATTGGGAAAATAATATCATTACATCAAGTAACACGTATTGACTCACATGCCAAACACTTTAGACTAAAGTACTCTATGCATATTATCCAACTGAATACCTAAAATTTTGAGCCATTTTATAGGTGAAAGATCTTAGGCTTAGAAAAACTAACTACCTTGCTCTGGTCGCACAGTGGTAGAACCAGGATTTAAATTCTGGACAGCTGACTCCAGAATCTGTGCTCTTAACCCATACTCTTGAACATAAAAGAGACCCTCCGCATTCACAGAGGATGTTTTCCCCAAGTATAACAAAGAAGGAAATTCTTCAAACATCATTTTACAGTAAAATAATAATAACTTATGTTTACTGAGCAATTACCTTGTGCTAGGCACTGCAATATGCACTTCAATATACATTAGCTCATCTGAATCCTGATGGTAACTCTAAGAAATTTGTACAATTACCATCCATCTTACTGAGTTGGAAACCAGGACACAGAGAGATTAGGCAACTTGCCCAGGGTACACAGCCAGGATGAAAACACAGGTAATATGACACCACATCTCAAGCTTTTAACTACTCAGCTATACAATGGAACCTCATCTTTTTTTTTCCAATCATATACCATTATTATTATTAAGTGCCATAGAGTTGATTTTTGACCCATAGCAACCTTATGTGACAGAGTGTAACTGCACCATAGGGTTTCCTAGGCTGTAACCTTTAGAGTAGAAACCCTGGTGGCTCAATGGTTAAAAATTATGGCTGCTAATAAAAAAAAAAAAAAAAAAAATTTTTTTTTTTTTTTTAAGCAATAGGTTGGCAGTTCAAATCCACTAGGTGCTCCTTGGAAATTCTATGGGGTAGTTCTACTCTGTCTTATAGTGTCGCTTTGAGTCGGAATTGACTCGCTGGCAGTGGGTTTGGTTCTTTGGTTCTGAATCTTTAGAGTAGCAGATTGTCAGGTCTTTTCTCCCGCAGAGCTGCTGCGTGGGTTAGAACCACCAACCTTTCAGTTAGCAGCTGGGGACTTAACCATTGTGCCACCAGGGCTCTTTATTCATATACTGTTATTGATGTTGTATGATGCCAAGTCAATTCTGACTCACAGTGACCCTGTATGACAGAGTAGAACGGCCCCATAGCATTTACTAGGCTGTAATTTTTACGGGGGCAGGTGGTTAGGTCTTTTTTGTCACTGGTCTGTTGGGTTGAAACGGCTGACTTCTTGGTTAACAGTCCAGTGTTTCACCATTACACCACCAGGGCTCCTTATTCATATGTATGCTAGAAAGCCTTAACATTTCCTCTACAATCTTAGAAACATGACTCGGTTAACTCAGAAGGGACAAACTGAAGGTCCTGACTATGGGTCAAATTGATCCAAAAGTAGGTTTGGCCTGTAAGAGTTTTTCCCAACTCCTCTTCCTGTATTTAAATTCTGAGTGAGCATTTCAAAATGAAAAGACTTTACATCAAATCCAGATTTTCCACATCTCTTGAAGATCTCTAAAACCTGGCATCATCACGCCTACATTTCCACGTGACAAGAATTAGCTGAGCCAAGTAGTGTCTCCCATTTTAGAAAGAGCCAGCAATCTGTGGAGCACCACAGTCCCCCCTTTCTCTATTTACTCCCAGGCCTTGAGGCTAAGAATAGTTATTTTAACTGCCATTCAGCACTTAGTTTGTATAGTTGTTTGTTCTTTTTTATTTTTTTAAACCTGCTCAGCTTTGCACATTAACATTGCCAACTGATGCCCTTGAAGTCATTTGTGTTTTGATCCTCAGGTACACTCTTTCTTTATGTAGGAAAGTAAACTTTGCCCTGTGTATAGCAGGGTTTGCCATACCAGACATAGTAAGTTTCCTCTTTTTTTTAAGACTCTTTCCATTAGCAAGACCCACCAAATTGAACAGCGTTTTGTACATGTGGATTTGTTTGGGGCTCAACTTCTCTAACATGTAGCCATTACGA
Source organism: Loxodonta africana (assembly GCF_030014295.1). NCBI lineage: Eukaryota > Metazoa > Chordata > Mammalia > Proboscidea > Elephantidae > Loxodonta > Loxodonta africana. Next base: position 110,795,959 of record NC_087343.1, on the reverse strand, counting down.
AGTATCCTTCCCTTGCAAGTCAAAATTGGCTGGATCGCTATTAGAATATATACATTAAAAAATCTCAGAGGTACCATTCAGCATATGATTCTACTGCAATAAGCACTTGCCAACAGTAACAAATTTTATTTTATTTTATTTTTGCTCTCCTTGATCAGTACCAGACACACTTTAAATATGTCCATTAGTCATCAAATTGCTCAGTCCTGTAAATACTTCCACGGGGAAAATAACAAGAGTCATTATTCTTAATTAAATTTCTCAGCTTTGACTAATACAAATGTTACTTCATAACACATGTATCTAAATTTGGTGCTAGCATATTTTACTGTAAGATAAAACAGATCCCTGTGTTCCAAACAGCCCACATCTTTCACCTCTAAGGACTGCAATGGGAAGTTCTCAAGAGACAAGTGAACTGCATAGGAAAGCATTAACCATTGCTGATGATGTCAGAGAGGTAAAACGGCTCCTTTGAATTCTACTCATTTGCCCATCAGGTATCTTATTTATTTATAAGTTCAGAATGTCACACAGAATTTAGTTTCAGAAGAGCACAAAGGACTTCTGCAGCCATCCCTTCCTTCCTTCCTTCTTTAAACATTCTTGTTGGGTGGGGCAATAGGACCTCAGTCTTGTTTTGCAGAGCCTTTTAGTGAAGTGGAGAGCCTCGGTGGTTTCTGCCATAACTCACGGACCAAGTCAGACAAGAACCTAGACTTACAGACAAGTTCCACAATACACCATTCAGGAATTAATAAACTCTCTTCTACCTCTTCAGTGAGGTTTTTTAGGAGCTGTCTGAAACCAACAAATTTTGTCCTGACAAAATTTCAAATGCCTGTTTGCTTTTGCCAATAAAGTGTGAACCCCACTGACTGGGTATTTAAAGGACACACTGATCTAGTTATTTAAAGATCTTTTGCATTAACCTTTTGTAATGCTCTTCTGTGGGTCTTTGAGTTATACCCCTCTGTTTTTAAGGGGCAGCTGGTGTAGAATGGAGGAAGGGAAGGAGAGATACAGGTATTTAGGTGCAAATTTTTCATGCCAGGCACTGGGCTTTGATGGGTTTGGGTCAAACACAGGGGATCTGCTTTAACTTCTGTTTTTCTTATAATCAACCAAAACATTTTTTATGAGATGTCATCTTTCATTGTGAATTTTGTTCCCCTGTTTATGATTATGCATCCTTAGCCATTGTTATCCCAGGATCATTTTGGTATTTATTGTATTAAACAACTTACAATGAATTCTGAGGCAGGAGCTATTAACCAAACCTGGCTCAGATCCAGAATATGTAGTTACAAAATAAGTATTATTTTTCTTAATAAAGGAGCCCTGGTGGCATGGTGATTAAAGAGCTCAGCTGCTAACTCAAAGGTTGGTGGTTCGAACCCACCAGCTGCTCCATGGGACAAAGTTGTGGCAGTCTGCTTTGGTAAAGATTTACAGCCTGGGAAGCCCTATGGGGCTGTTCTACTCTATCCTATAGGCTTGCTATAAGATCCATTTTATCCTGTAGGGCTGCTATGAGTTCTACTCTATCCTATAGAGTCGTTATGAGTCAGAATTGGCTCAACAGCAGTGGGTTTGGGTTTTTTTGTTTGTTTGTTCACTTAATAAGGAAAAATCTATAGGAAATGTCTAGATTATTATTCAACATTATCTTTTGCTTCTTGTGCTACTCACACAGAACTGTTTTCTCCCACAGCAGAGGCATATTTTCAAACGATTCTCATATTTTCCATTTCAAATGTTCAAATCTTTACAATAAAATGCCTATAAACACACCCCCTTCTATAACAGAAGTTTTGCTATCTTGTCTTCAAGCCTTTCAGCTGTATAATTACAGTACTTAAAGTGAAATCTATAATCATATAATGCTATTATATAATTGGAAAACTCATGGGAATTTTTTCTTAAAGATCATGAAAGAACATCAAAACATTCTCTCCTTTATATAATTCTGCTTGATTGGGTTTATAATAACCTAGGGGGAATCTACAAAATGTACACTACGCACTGCCCTTTCAATCTGTCTCAACTATATAATTTGAAGGCCATTAACAAAAGGAAGACAGTTGCTTAAAAACATTCTAATGTCTTTTATTTTAGGGTATAGAAGCTACAATAAAATTTAATGTAATCGTAAGAAGACCATTTGAATTTTTAAATATGCAATTCACCATTACAAGAAGTACAATGTGCTCAAATGGCTTATATTGAGATATTTAATTTCTAGTCTACAATAATAATAGTTTTCTTTGATCAGTGTTTCCAAATTCCCCATGAACTATCAATGAAGAGCTAAATTATTCTTCTGGCTGAAAAGGATCAAAGCATTGTTATGTTTGTTAGAATTCTTTGATATTGCTGCACAAACAGTTGGTGAATTTATTTCATTGCTATGAAACTGTTTCTTGGTGTCTCGAGCTTAGGAAGAAGTGGTTTCTTTTAACAAGGGGCTACTGAGTGGCTTGCTCTTTCCCAATTTTTAATCTTCCTTATGAGGCTTCCCATAGTGATTTGTAATATATCCCAGAACTGAAAAGGAGAACCAAAACAAGTGGAGCCCCATGATCCTCCAGGCCTGAGAGAGCACACGGGGCATGGCCCTAGCAGTATCACACCAAGGAAGTGAAGCTCAAGCACAACCAGTTGATCATATTTGCCTTCTCTCTAATTATTGAAGTCATATGCCCTAATCATGGTTTATATCTTAACTAAAACTTGAGTTGTTAAGTCACAGAAAAAATGTGAAATAGCTTGTGTTTCCCAATTTTAACCAAAATAAAAAGACCCACAAGTCAGTATGGCCTGGTAAATTGTTCCCATCTTTGAAGTATGAAAATCCCTTTTTAAAACCACATTTCATGGATGTATACATTATAATAATAATACTATTAATTATTAAAATAATATTGAACACTAGGGAGGAGAAATGGGGAAGGCAAGTCACTAACTAGACAATAGATAAGTGGTAACTTTGGTGACAGGTGAGATAGTACACAATACTGGGAAAGTCGACACAACTTGACCAATGTAAGGTCATGGAAGCTTCATAGATACATCCAAACTCCCCAAAGGACCAAATTACTGGGCTGAGGGCTAAGGACTATGGTCTCGGGGTGCATCTTACTGAATTGGCATGACATAGTTTATAAAGAAAATGTTCGACATCCTACTTTGGTGAGTAGTGTCTGGAGCAAGGGAAAATTAAGAAAATCAAAGACATAAGGGAAAGATTAGTTCAAATGAATGATGGACCACAAGTACTACCGCCTCCACCAGACTGAGTCCAGCACAACTAGATGGTGCCCGGTTACCACCACCAACTGCTCTGACAGGGATCACAATAGAGGGTCCAGACAGAGCTGGAGAAAAATATAGAACAAAAGTCTAACTCACAAAAAAAGACCAGATTTACCGGTCTGACCAGGACTAGAGAAACCTCAAGAGTATGACCCTTGACACCCTTTTAACTCAGTACTGAAGTTACTCCTGAGGTTCACCCTTCAGCCAAATATTAGAGAGGCCCATAAAACAAAACTAGACTAAATGGGCACACCAGCCCAGGGGCAAGGACAAGAAGGCAGGAGAGGACAGGAAAGCTGGTAACGAGGAACTCAAGGTCAAGAAGGGGAGACAGTTGACATGTTGTGGGCTTGGCAACTAATATCACAAACCAACATGTGTATTAATTGTTTAATAAGAAGCTAATTTGCTGTGTAAACCTTCATCTAAAGTACAATAAAAAAATAAATAAATAAAAATACTAATATTGAATAGTTACTGAACATTTGCTAATGCCAGGCAGTGTCTCAAGTACTTTTCATTTATCATTTCATTTAATTCTCACATATGAGCTCTGTTCTAGTCTTACACCCTTTTACGATAAGGAAGTAGAAGCATGGAGAGGTTAAGGAACTTGCTTGAGATCACGTTGCCAGAAGAGGTAGAGCAGGGAATGAAACGTGGGTTTGGTTGACTTCAGGGCAGGAGCTATTTAAGCATCAGGCTATCTTGATGAAAAAAGAGGATATTTATTAAGAAAATACATAAAGACTATTATTGATTCAGTAATGCTTTTAAATTAATTTATTTTATGCCACACATAATTAAAATCAGTAATATACAAATGTGAGATATATTATTCATTCCACATCACCCAGTATTTGCTTACTGCCAGTAACTGTGGGCCGCTCTCCAAATCACCCCCACTCAGTGGATTCTGGGGGAACAGGCGGAAATGTGGAGAGTGCGGACTTGGACTTAAGACCAGAAATCCTGGGTCTAAGTCCCAATTTAGGGACTGATTCCTGAACAAGTCACTTCACATTTCTGAACTTTGGTTCCCTCTTGTATTACCAGGGGGGTTTGATACATACTTTACAGAAAGGTTATTGTTAGAAACAAACAACAAAAAAAACTCAGCAAATTCTGACCACTAAAGCACTACAGAGATTTAAGTTCTTGTTTCACATTTAGCTCTCTTAATAAAACGTAAAATCTTCCTTTCATTTTTCTGTTTTTGCTCCGTTCTTTCTGAATCTGTTTACATTTTATCTTCAGATGGAAGACGCTATAATCTCTGAAGAGTCAGGAAAATTATAAGACTAAAAGAACCAAATTCAAACACTCTAACACTAAAACTAGGAGTAAAAAAGTAACTGTAATTCAGCAAAAATATAACTAAAACCTTAAACTAAATCCTTTGAAATATACTCCACAAAACAGGAATAATAATTTCTACTCTAAGAGAATTACCAACATTATTTCAAAATTATTAGGAAACATTTATTGGGTACTGGCACTGACAGGTACTGTACGTCAGAGCCTCAACTTTGTTTAGCATGACTTAAGGAAGCTATATAGAACAGGCTTGCAGAACCAACTGCCCCAAGAAGTCAGGAGTGGAGGTAAATAACATGCATTTATATTTCAAAAAGGAGTTAAATATCTTCTGCATATGAATAAAATATAATAGTAGACCCAGCTAAATGCTTGGGATTTAATGAGACAAAGACTTATTAGTACTATTTGCCTCTTTACAGGAATATCTACAAGAAACGTAACTTAACGTTGCTGAAGCATTTTAGAGATGAAATGTGCCATATGATACATATGAGTGCTAGGTGCAATATGAGTAATCAAGTTTATTACTACTTAGTTGAGTCTATAAAATTTAGTATTTGCTCCAACGTAGAGTGATTATGTGTACTACCTCGTTGGACGATGATTCTTCTGAAGTAGAATTTAAAAAGCTAATATATGCACAAATTTTATTTTAAAAAAATTTGCTTCACATTATTTAATTCACATGAATTTCTATTATTATAAATTTATGGCTCTCAAACAATGAAGAAATCATGCAGATAAAAAAATCTCCATTCATGATTCAACTAACTCATGACAGTATTTATATTTCTATTTAAAAACAATGTACACCCAGTCTAGTTATTACCACTGAAATGCCATGTTATTTCTTTTCAAATGGCATATTCCTAAAGATTTGGCAAAAATACAAACCAAATTAGAATAAACAGGAATTTCAAATGTACTATTCTTTTTTTTTTTTATTCATAAAAGTCGCTATGAGGTGGAATCGACTCGACGGCACTGGGCGGGTTTATTCATAAAAGTACAAAAAGTTATAAATTTAACAGTGATTATATTACTATTACTTAAAAATAGACTAAAGCCAAACCCGTTGCAAACGAGTCAATTCTGACTCATAACCCTATAGGACAGAGTAGAACTGCCCCATAGGGTTCTGAAGGAGCGGCTGGGGGATTCAAACTGCCAACTTTTTTGGTTAGCAGCTGAGCTCTATTAAGGCCACCATTAAACTTTTAAAAATTCCATGGATAAGACAAAGCTGTAAAATAATCAGTTACATCCAAAACCAGCCCTGAGATATATCAGAATGTACTTAAGAGAAGCTAATCATTTTTTTTAAATTCAGTTTTCAAGGAAATTTATGGCTCTGTCAATACATTCAAAAGGAATGGCTTGTGTGTGACTGGCCTGGTCATTCCCACCACCATAATGGCTATTGCAGATGACCGCATCATTGGTTCAGTGACAGGTACCTACTGCCTTCCCCGGCTGGTCATGCCAAGTCTATGTCTAGGGAAATATGAACATATTGTACTGATTACTGCTCTTATTGGCAGGGTGGAATTCATATCCTATTTCATGATATCGTCATCTACAGTTAAACAGCAAAGGTAAATGAAATGACATAGAGATGAAAGAATGATATTGTTAAATATGAGTGGAGTTAATTCAAACATAATGGGAAAATATATTTTAAAATATTATTTGATCAATAAACCAAGGCTAAAAAAATGGTAAAAACCCTTTCTCCATAAATAATAATACAACACTAATACGTACTGTCTTTTTCTTGAACTCAAGGCTACAGGGCTGTTTTAGAATATCAAGACAATAGTATCAATTGTTTCATTCTGATTTAGTCAAATCAACATTTTCAGATGGCCTAATTCATTTCCTGTTCCTGAAACTTTGCAATTGTTTCATTATCTTTTCACAAAATATCAAAAATTCACTTGCTATCAAAAAGTTCAATATCTTTTAACAGCAAGTTTTATCTTAACCAAATGCTAATTTTAAAATCAGAAAAATGAATGGATTATGCAGTATTAGTTATTTGCCTAAAAGGGACTAATACTAATGATAAATTTTCCCTTGCATTTTGATATTTAAATCACTATTGGTATTACATTGTAATGAGATAAAGGTTCATTAAGGCAGCCTTTGTTATGTAAAAACAGAACACACTAGAAGGGAAATTCTTTATTGAGTTACAATTATCCTCCAAGGACAGAGCAAATGAGGTATCATTAAAATATTTAAGCTTAATTATGCAGCATGTTCCAATACATAATCAAAATACATTTGCATACAACCTAAGTATTTTACTCACAGTCCTGAAACCTATATTTGAATTTTTCTCCTAAGGAGAAAGTCAACGTTAATAAAATTATCAAAATTTCTAAGGGGAAGTGATCACACTTTCATCAATGTAAAACAGTATTTTCTAAACGAATGGACAGGGCATCTGATTACTGAGCAGAGTTCTCACACATTTAGTCTCAGGTTCTCCCATGTCCCTCCTGCGCCACGCAGATCCAATCAGTACAGTACTCTGCTTTTTGCTTTCCTAAAATAGAACCTGCTAATGAGTTTCCTGTCCCCTCATATTTACTCCACAAATTAATTTACTTGAATCTGAGACCTAACGGCCATCAATGACTATTACTACTCTTCCACCTCTACATTTCTTCTCTCATTATTTTTCACATCAAAATTTCCCAAGAGTCTAATTTTTGTAGGGCCCTCTATCTGCTATAAGACAGATATAACTCAGTTCCCAACACCTATGTAGCTTGTGACCCAGCTGGATAGGGAATAAAGAGTATTATCCACCAACTCTTTCCAGTTTCTTTCAGTTCCCATGGCACAAGTGTTCTTTCCCAAACTTCAAAGTAAACCGTGGCTTCCTTTAGCCAGTGATACCCAAACCAACCCACTGCCCTTGAGTCAATTCCAACTCATTGCAACCCTACAGGACAGAGCAGAACTGCCCCATAGGATTTCCAAGGAGCAGATGGTGGATTCAAATTCCTGACCATTTGGTTAGCAGCCCAGCGCTTAAACACTGTGCCACCCGGGCTCCAGTAGCTAACAAAAGGGGATCAGAAATGAATTACGTCAATCCAAGTTGAAGTTTCAAAAGCCACTGTGTACATCACCACACTCTCTTTACCCTCTGCCAGAGACTAGTGACGCTCAGAGGGAGGCTGTTCCTTTAGCCTGAACCCAGACAGTGCCTTAGGAAAGTAGAGGGTAAGAGATAAAACAGTCCTGCTAGGTACTCAGAAATTACTCAAATATTTACACGAAAAGAGAATGTTAGTGCCCAAGAGTCAGATAACTCTAGTAAGCAAATTTAATTATTTCCCAGCAACACAGCAGGAGAGGAGCTTATGAAGAAGTTTGTATCAGTTAAAGAGAGAGTTGGTGTGAATTTCAAGCTGCCACCCTTCATGCCCACTCCCACCCTATGCACTGAGTTTCTTAAGGGCTTATACAAATCACCAGTTCAGAAAAAAAAACCCTTTTATTTCTTTTAATCCAATAAAATGGAGTTTCATCCTACCTGTTCCAGCTCTTGTGCCTCTGCACCTAACACACAAGAATACCTTGACATAACAAATATTTAGCAGGTGAGTGGGAATAAGGGATATAATGAGATACACACCACATAGCTCTCCAGAGTCTCACAGGGAAACTTGAAAAAAATGATACATACTAAATTTGAGTATGTATCCAGTTTTAGAGGTAGAAAATAAACTTTTAAAAATGATTTTTTGAATCACAGTAGTATATACACATACTTAAAAGTCAAACACTACTTTAAAAACTTATAATGAAAGCAATAGTCTTCTACCCAACTATCCCAAGTCCTGCAGCTCAGATGCCATTCTTTGCCACTCCTTCAGCTGACTATTCTAGTATTAAGGAGTCCTGGTGGCACAGTGATTAAGCGCTCAGCTGCTAACCAAAAGGTTGGCAGTTTGAACCCACCAGCCACTCTGTGGGCGAAAAATGTGGCAGTTTGCTTCCTGAAAGATTTCAGCCGTGGAAGCCCTACGGGGGCAGCTCTACGCTGTCTCAGGGGGTCATTACACATCAGAATTGACTTGAGGGTAACAGGTTCATTCTGGTATTTGCCTTCATTTTTCCAAATATGCTCATGTTCCAAATACGCTCAACTGACAGTTCTATTAATTATCTATTGACTTCTTACTACTTTGATAGATGAGAATGTAAGTCTCTTAGACCCCCTCCCCCTCCTGCCAGCTTTCCAATAAACTTATTCACAATTTTTGGTTAAATCAATATTTACACTGTTAATACTATATGAGTATTGTACCCCACTGAGCCAGCTAGTGTTTTATGATTATTACTGTTCTTGTATGCCTTCTTTTTACTGGAGTTCAGAAACTAGGGCATAGTTCCGGAACCATGTTTGGAACCTTGTTGTTTTAGTTTCACCTTTGATTGGCTGGCTGGCTGTAGAATTATACGATGATAATTAATTTCCTCTCAGAATTTTAACATCACTACTCTTCTACCTTCTCACTTAAAATCTTGTTGTTGAGCAGTCTTCATAATTTATTTGTGATCTGTCTGCCTCTCTTTGCATCCCCCCTCCCACCCCCACCCCCCTATGCCCCCCCCCCCCGCTCTCTTTTAGCCATTCTCTGGAAGATTTTAGAATTTTCTCTGGGGCCTCCTGTTCTTAACTCTTATTGATAGGCCCTACTATGAGCCTTTTCTCCTTCATTGTCCTGAGTATTTCTTATTCATCTTGCTAGGCCATTTCAATATGAAGACATAACCTATTCTTCTGATAAATTCTCTTACAGTTTTCAAATTATCTCTGTACTCTCTTTTAGAGCTGTTATTTGGCTGTTGGACCTGCTAGGATGAACCTGAAGCTTTCCTACCATTTCCTTTCTATTATCTCTCCCTTTTGTTTTCATCCTCCTTTCTAAGAGATTTCTTCAACTTTACTTTTCAGCTCATTCTATTTCCTATTCTTCCCTATTCTTCCCTACACTGTTTGTTCTACCTGAGTTCCTTTTTTTCCCTTTTGTTTTGAATTCTCTCTTTGAAGTCAGACATCTCCCTAAAAAGTCTGGTGATTCTTGGCTGTGTATTTACATTTAAAGAATAATGAGACACTAACAAACTGGTGCCGCACTAGAGGATTAGTACCCACCAAGTTGGTCTTTCCTTTGTGGGAATCCCTTCCACCCCAGGTCTTTTCGATTCTCCAGGGAAGAAGAATTCTGATACCGTACAGTAAAATATGCTGCTAGTGTTCTGGGAGCAGGGAGGAGTGAGGAGGCTGGAGCAGACTTTCACATGAATTCCCGTTTTCAACCCCATATCACATCACTACCTTCCATGGTACTGCTACTACTGCCAAGAGTTAAGCGTTTTAAGTGGTCTTTGGGCCTCATCAGCTTGCTAGTTGTTGGGCTTGCCTCTAGAAGGGTGCTTGCATAGCTGAAGCAGCTCTTGCTCTACCCCATCCACTTTCCAAATATGTGCTAACCTCTTCTGTTTGCTACAGTCTCTCCTGTTCTCTTTATCTTTGTAGGATTATAACTTTTTAAAAAAATCTTTTTAGAGGGATTTGAGATAAAAATCATGGACTCAATCTGCTACACTGAAAATGAAGACCCAGAGGTGCAGTTTTAGAGTAGGGTGTCTGGAGATCGTCTAGGTCGATTGTGGTATTTAATAGCCAAGGAAAGAAACAAATGCAGGTTAAATGTTCTGCTCAAAGTACCTTCTCTCCACGCTTGGAGCAAAACTAAGAATAAAACATCTCCTGCTTCCCTACTGCAGTGTTTCTTCTATTCCCAACATGCTCTCCTTCTAAGAAAAGCATTTTATTGGCCTTCTGGATGAAAGAGAAGAAATATACCACTTAACCATCCATTAATTGCATAATTAAAAAGAAAACTGGTAACTCAGGGGAGCATACATTGGATGCTGTGTGTCCAAAAAAATAAGTACCAAGGCACTAAGAAAAGGGGAGATCCCTAAGGGGTAGAATGATTAAAACAGGTTCCATGAAGAAGCAGGGACTTGCATTAAATTTTGCAGTAGGTATTCCAGGTAAGGGGTGGACAGGGCAGTGTGCTGGCAAAGGATGTATATTGGGAGTATTGAGAGATCAGCCCCTTTATGAAAGATATAAAACACTCCTCCAATGTGTCCCTTTCCTGTCCGGTATTTTGACAAGTACCCAGGCCACACACACCACCAGGATTACTGTTTGTCCTGTATTCTGTCCACCAGGAAAAAGTCAATAACGTTATAGTAATTCTTACTTTCTATTAGAAATATCAATTTCCATTAGATGACAGGCATTTTCAAACTACTCACACTCAAGTTTCTGACACAGCTTCAATATTTCTAGAGAAGACAGTGTGTTTAAGAACTTAACCAGTAATTTCAGGACAAAAATATCATTAGATGAAGTATAATTTTAAGAATTCAACTGAATGACACTCAAAACATCCACAATTTTGGTGCTTTTCTTTCTATGTCACATGTCAAATGAAAAAATAGGAATGCACAAAGAAACACCTCTTAACAATCAATAAACATTTGAAATATTTAATATTTATCTTTCTTAGGAAAACAACTAAGTGCTTACCTCTGAATAGTAAAGAAGTGGTAAAATGTAGCGGCAATTATTTTTGTTCTTGGTATTTCAAGGTAGCTTTTTTGTAGCTGAAATATCACTAAACTTCCACTGCTCTATGACCTTTGTACATAGAACGCCTCTTTCACAACAGAAGAAAGGCTAATTTCTATTTAATTTTGTTAGCTTAAGTATAAAGGTGTAACTGGATATTTCAAAGTAAAACAAATGCTTTACAACTAATGAAGCATAAAAAAGAAAAAAGTAATCTGTGGCAACAAAGTATCACACATTTCCTCCTACTTTTTTTTTTTCATTTCTTATCTAATGCCATTGAAACAGTAAGCATATTTAGAGATTTAAAGCGTGTGCTTTTGCCATTTGGTCATGGTTGTGGTGGGAGTCCTAGCTACCTAGAATACAAGAAGACTGCATTTTGATAAAACTATAACTTAACTGAGGGGAGGCAAAGAGGTAAATGATTCAAATTCCTTTAGATTTAAGAATAGGACAGATCTTTTTAAGTATTCCATAATCGTGGATTCATTAATGGTCAAGGAACATTCTTTAGATTGCTCTCAAAAAAAACTAATTCAAGTCTATATATCATGTCCAAGCTTGTTCTCACAATGAATTTTCCAGGACACATTCTAAGTATTGAAGAGAAAAAAAAAAAAAAAAAACCTGTTGCCATCGAGTTGATTTTGACTCATGGTGACCCTAATAGGACACAGTAGAACTGCCCCACAGGGTTTCCAAAGAGCGGATGGTAGATTCGAACTGCTAACTTTTTGGTTAGCAGCCAAACTCTGAACCGCTATGCCACCAGGGCTTCAAGTATTGAGAGGAGAACAACAGAACTTATTCTTGCCTTCTTTACCTCATAGTGATTCTGTGAGGACAAAGAAAGATAATAGCCATGAAAGGACTCTGCATATTTTACTTTAAAATATTTTCTACAATGAGCATCAATCAGGAAGAGAGAAACTGCTCCACAAAGACCAATACACTCTAGCATCCATCTTACAGTATCGAAGTGTGGTCTGTGTCCACTCATGAGCAACCTGGGAGAATGCAAATATCTTGGAGCTTGTTTCGAAGCAAAATTAAAGACTAGGTAAGAAAAATCATGAGCTTGCTTGACCCAAGAATCCTTTTACTATAGGATTGTGAACCTTAAAAAACCTATCACCACCGAGACAGGGAACTGACATGGAACACAACAGAGAGTCCCTGACAGAGCAGGAAAAAAGTAGCGTGCAGAACACAAATTCTAGTAAAAAGACCAGATTTAATGATCGAACTGAGACTGTAGGAACCCCAGAGGACATGGTCCCAGGACTCTGTGTTAACCCAGAACTAAAACCATTCCTGAAGCCAACTCTTCAGACAAAGATTTCAATGGACTATAAGACATAAGATGATACTCGTGAAGCGTGTGCTTCTTAGTTCAAGTAGACACATAAGACTAAATGAGCAGCTCTAGAGCTGAGATGAGAGGGCAGAAAGGGACAGGAGCCAGTTGAATGGGCACAGAAAATCCAGGGTGGAAAGGAGGAGTGTGCCGACCTATTACAGGGGTAACAACTACGGTCACGTAACAATATGTGTATAAATTATAAGAGAAATTAATTGAGCTGTAAATTTACACTTAAAGCACAATTAAAAAACAAAAAACTATCAATGCCTAAGTCCCAATCTATTCATTCAGAACCTCTGGGGACAGCGACAGGCATATATAATTTTTTTGGTTTCTAGATGAAAACCTCTGCTCTAAGGTCAATGCTGCTCTCACTGAAGCCTATCTGCTCAGGTCTAGATGGGCAAGGACAGAGGCAGAACTAGGAAGCTGTTTTCAGCAGAAAGTCTTTGGGATCCAGATCACCTTTGGGTCTTCCTAAATCTGACCACATAGCACAGAACGGCTCAAACTCTAGAATCACCCCGGAATGTTAAAACACAAATTCTAAGGCCCACATTTACTGATTCAGATTTAGTAGCTCGGGGTAGGACCTTGGACTATGCACTTAAGTGTCCTCAGGTGATTTTGATGTAGATGGGATAAAGATCAACTTTGAAAATCATGGCCTAGAAGTTTTTAATCACTCTGCAAAAGCCAGGGTAGTCCAGGGTTTTCTATCATTTGAATTTGATGCATAATAATCTCTGCTACTGGTAAGAGTCTGAAACCAACAGCATCTCTCCAGAGGCATTTGGGATTCAAGTTAGACTATTATTTCATGGACCTCTCTCTGTCTGCCCTTCTTTCTTTCAGTCTTCCTTTCCTTGGGTCAACCAGATCTAAACTGGCTAAAGAAACTGGGTACACTGAGGAACCATTCCACTTTCACTTATACAGGATCCTGAATCTTGCTTCTAAAATGTGGTAGCTGGGTGAGAATAAAAAGTTAAAAGCTTAGCACAAGGGCATAAAGTGGTGTTTGTGAAAGGAACCACATATAGCAAGAGAGTCTCCTATTCCCTCACCCTCACCCCTTCCAATAATGCTAAATTAAAACCTAAGTTAGTGGCTAAGATTGAAACAGAGAAGGTAATGAGGGAAAATCCATGGGATGGCCCATGAGCACACAGCACATGTACTTCAGTTCTTGCAGATTCCTACTTAGTTCAGACCACAGGACAGTCAGGGAGGAAACAGTTTCCTCATTTCTGAAGCATAAGGAACCAGGGATAAGTGGTGACTTTACAAAGTGCTTATTTGCTTCTTGGCAAGAGCAGAAGCTTCATATGAACCAAAGAAATAAATAGGAGGTGCCAGGGAATTCACCAGCCTGCATAATTCACAAAAAGCCACTGTTTTGCATATTTTAGTCATGTTCTGTACAGGAACATGAAGACAGGATCTATTCTATTAGTTGAATGACAAGTGAGAAAAGCTTGGCTATTCATCCAACCATCTCAAATGTTAAAAAAAAAAAAAAAAAAAAGCCAAAAAAAAAAAATCCAAGTATATGTTATGATACTGGATAAATATTGAAGGAACTGACAACTGGCAAAAGACATGTTGGTTGGAAGCTAAACTATGGAAGCAATAATTTGTCTTCTGGAAAATAGTGTGTACATCAATGACTTTTTAAAACAAAAATGTGTTTAAATTTCTATCCATAAACTGAAGAGATTTTAAGGCGAAGAAAATTGTTTCCTAAACTAAGTTATTGAAAATATAATTATAAACAGAATTCTCATTCATAAAAGCGCTAAATGTCTTTAGTGCAGCATCTACACCATCGGCAAAATACAAAAACAATACTAATTTTCACAAAAGTTCACTGTGCTAATTCTGAACTTTGGGAGGAAAGCACATATTTGTGACCAAGAACAATGCTTCCAAAATGTAATAATGGCCTCCCTCTACCCATCTTAAAGCTCCTGCTGCTAGCTATTACTAGGCCCAGTTTTCTTGACTATTTCTGTCACCACGACATTCCAACAAGGAGTAACCAGCTTTTATCTAATAGTATGTTGCCAACATACTTATGAATGGTTTTGATGCACTACCACTGCTAAGTACACAAAGAGGGTCTCCAGCAAAATAAATAATAGACCTGGAACAAACTGGTCTACTAATTTACTAATATGATGATCTTGATAGTAACTGGCTAACTGTGGTTGACTAATTCAAACATGTGCCTGATGAAACCAAAGTCAAAGTGGTATATCCTTACTCCTGTCCTCCCCTTCTCCTTTCCTTGTCAATGCCCTGCCTTCCAAATATACATATGCACATAATGTGGACCTGTTGAATTTGTCATATTCCATGGTCAATGACTATAAGTTACAACCAAGTATCTCAAATTGTGGGCCCTGCTCCTACATGAGGGATTTAACAGGAGTATGTGTCTGAATCAGACTCTGATCAATCACCACTTTTTAGGAAAATAAACTGTGGCACACACTGACTGACTGTGCATCAACAGCTATCAACCTAGTATACAATGTGCAATATCAGCAACATCCCACAGCAGCTCTGAGACCCCTTTCAGCTAAGGACTGTGACTGATTCTGTGGTTCCAGTCAAATAGTTAAAGCCCTATAACTTATATCTCTGTCACGGTTAGTAAAACATGACTCAGACAACAGGGCTGTCTGAGTTTGTATCATTGCATAATGGCTCTCATTTCTTGAGTACTGACTATGTGCTAGTTCTCTGTCTTTGTTTACAGCTTATATCCCTGTCACCCAAAGCAATGCCTGACGACTAGCAGATGTTCAAAAATATTTGTTGAATGGATGATCGAATGAATGGATTACTTTACCACTTCACAACCACCTATGAGTTAGGTTTTATTATTATCCTTATTACGTAAGTGAGTAAACTGGTACACATACAGGTTAAGCAACATGTTCCAGGGTACCTGACTATTAAGAGGAAGAGCTAGGATTTGAAACCAAGTTTTGTAGGACCATGTTCTGAAAGACACCAGAGCTTGCCCATGACACCACCACACACGCCACCTCAAGGTTAGTAACTGGCCAGCACAGGGAACTGTACTCCCTCCAGAGGGCAAGTAAGCTCTTCCTCCTCCTGCTCTAAACTGCCAGGACACTTTATCTGTACTTGCCCTGGGGTGCTGCTTCTTTTTTACATTCAAAGGAAGGGTAACTACTACCTACTAAGCATGTGCCAAGCACCACGTAGGTACCTTCAGGAGTATTAGCGTATTGACATTTTGTCACAATCTTATGGGCAGGCCACTTTGTTTTATCCCCAATTGCACAAATGAAGAAAATGAGTGTGAAATTATTTGTTAGTATTTCCAAAACTTGCCTAATGATAAGAACTATGGGGCGGAGGGGTTGGTTAAAATAGTGCCATGCCCCACTTCAAGTCTTTTAAGGCTATTCGGGTAAGGAGGTGAGATTTGTCTGAACCGTAAGTTAAGTGTTAACCACTAGGACATGATGCTTTCCATAAAATCACCCTATTTTAAATTCCATAGTGGACCCGGGTTAGTGGACTAAAAGCCCCTTGAGGGCAGGGACCATATGTTAGTCATCACTTTCCCTTTACTGCACATACTAGGTCCCAACAGTACCATATCTTTCTAAACCAGTTAATAAGGCACATTTTAATAAAATAGTTAATCATAATTAATCAGTAGATAAGAACTGCTTTGGGTGAAGGGAAAGACAACACTCAATACATGGAAGGTCAGCTCAATTGGACTGGACCAAAAGCAAAGAAATTTCCGGAATAAAATGAATGCTTCAAAGGTCAGCGGAGCAGGGGCGGGGGTCTGGGGAAAATGGTTTGAGGGGACTTCTATGTCAATTGGCAAAATAATTCTATTATGAAAACATTCTGCATCCCACTGTGAAATGTGGCGTCTGGGGTCTTAAAGGCTAACAAGTGGCCATCTAAGATGCATCAATTGGTCTCAACCCACCTGGAGCAAAGGAAAATGAAGAACACCAAGGTCACATGACAACTAGGAGCCCAAGTGACAGAAAGGGCCACATGAACCAGAGACCTACATCACCCTGAGACCAGAAGAACTAGTTGGTGCCCGGCCACAATCGATGACTGCCCTGACAGGGAGCACAACAGAGAACTCCTGAGGCAACAGGAGATCAGTGGGATGCAGACCCCAAATTCTCATAAAAAGACCATACTTAATGGTCTGACTGAGACTAGAGGAATCCCGGCGGCCATGCTCCCCAGACCTTCTGTCGGCCCAGGACAGGAACCATCCCCGAAGACAACTCATCAGACATGAAAGGGACTAGTCAGCGGGCGGGAGAGAGATGCTGATGAAGAGTGAGCTAATTATATCAGGTGGACACTTGAGAGTGTGTTGGCATCTCCTGTCTGGAGGGGGGATGGGAGGATAGAGAGAGAGGGAAGCTGGCAAAATTGTCACGAAAGGAGAGACTGAAAGGGCTGACTCAATAGGGGAAGAGCAGGTGGGAGTACGGAGTAAGATGTATGTAAACTTATATGTGACAGACTGATTGGATTTGTAAACGTTCACTTGAAGCTTAATAAAAGTTAATAAAAAAAATAGTTAATCATAAGGAGAAAGCAGAATAGGTATCAATATTCTCTTCTTACAGATATGAAAAGTAAAGCATAAGCAAGTTCTATGACTCCTGGTTTGAAAACAAAAAAAGAGGGAGAAAAAAGAAAGTAATGGAGAGAAATAGAACATGTTTTTTTGATAATTCAATAAAAATACCTAGTTCCTCTTTTCTAAGTATAGACTCTTTCTAACCCCCACAGAAGAAAACCACTGTGTAATACTCTTCAAATTCCAGCATGAAGCAAGAACTTTGGCAAGAGGACCATTCAGTTTATTTTGAATAGGTCCCTCAAAAAACATTATTTTCCAATTGCAATAATCAGTAAAACCTTCACCATGCTCTTATTCTTATTGCAGAATTGGTATTCCATAAGATAAATTCTCAAAATAGGGCATCATAGAAGATTTTGTAGGATGTGGTATTTATTTAAAAAGACAACTTAAATTCTCTGACCAATTTCAGTTTTAATTGAGTTTCTTTAGGATATTTCCACCCAAATAACTTTTCCTAGAAAAGTTTGCCCCTTATCATCTAAAGCAATCTCACTGGAATAGTCTTGGGAGGTAGTTTAGATAGCTGAGTGATACTAACCTAAATGTAATTTTACGAATTTTAGCTCACTTGAGTAGTTACATTTCCACAGCACAAGGGATAAAAACAAATTCAACTTTATCTCTTAAATTTTATTGCAATTTTTTTCTTCCCAAATGAAGAGTCCTCTGCCTTCACCAAATCAAAGATTTTCATAATGAACCCACTGAGATCGTGCCCATTCAAAAATTTGAACTTGCTCTTCTTAATTGGCAAGGAAGCCTTGTGAGGGAAAGAAATCCTAGGATTTAAAGAAAGATTTCTTAATATCAAGTGAGATGTTGTGGTAAGCTTATACTCTTCAAGTGAAAGGTAAGAATAATGTACACTTCGGAGCACAGTAAAGCAGGACTTGGGAGAAAGAGGAAGGATCGACTTTCCACCTGTGGGTAATGGAAGCAGAGCAGCAGCGCCAATCGCACACACTGTCTCTGAGACGGCAGCCCCATGTAGAGAGGACTCCACGGCCCACACTGTCTCTGAGACGGCAGCCCCATGTAGAGAGGACTCCACGGCCCACACTGTCTCTGAGACGGCAGCCCCATGTAGAGGGGACTCCACGGCCCACACTGTCTCTGAGACGGCAGCCCCATGTAGAGGGGACTCCACGGCCCACACTGTCTCTGAGACGGCAGCCCCATGTAGAGGGGACTCCACGGCCCACACTGTCTCTGAGACGGCAGCCCCATGTAGAGGGGACTCCACGGCCCACACTGTCTCTGAGACGGCAGCCCCATGTAGAGGGGACTCCACGGCCCAGCCTTGGCCACCTGACTCCAGTGGAGCCAATTCAGGTACCTCTCCCTGGAAATTTGAAATTTGAGAAAATGAGAAGTTAGTCGAACTGAAAATTATTGCAGTCAGGGCCAACTTAATGTCAGGTCAAGCTTAAGCCATGAGCAAATCGAAGTGACAGAAGAGCAGAGAAGCCTGGACTTTACTTGGCAAATCAAAAAAGAATGGATGGAGCAAGCACAAAAAGAGAAGACACTGACCAGGCAATGTCATGGAGAGACAATGAGAGCAAAGTTGGTCTTGACTGTCCTCTTCTAGTCAAAATTTCTAGCTATATTTCCTGGGATATCCAAAAGGTAGGCTGATGTTTCATTTATAGAAACACTTTTTTGTGTGATAATTTCAGTGGGTTTCTATTCCTGAAATAAATAGCCTTGACTAAGACTCGCCATTTCATGGAAGAAGTGGTATCTGAGCTATGCACCAGGTGTTCGCCAGGTAGCCAGTGGAGAAAGCGCATCATAAACAGAAGAAACAGGTCAACCTGAGGCAGGAGAGAGAAAGTCGAATTCTAAGAACTATGAATAGTTATATGCAGCCAGAGCACAAAGAATCCTGGAAGGGGGCAGGGGCAGGAAATAAGGCCGGCAAGGAGGTTAGGGCTCAATGCACAAAGGACCTTCTGATCTATGCCAAGGTATTTGGTGTTTATCCTGTAGGTGATGTGATCAGATGTGCATTTTAGAAGATCATTCTGGCAGTGATGTGCAAGGGGCAAGTGGTGGTTGGGAGCAAGATTACAGGCAGGAGACCAGTGAGAAAGTGAGCCTCTCAAGGGCAGCTTTGTGTGTCATTCTTTTTTCCACCATCAGGACTATTCTAAGGCAGGAGGAAGAGGCAAAAAGCACCAATATGGTCCTAAGAAGCAAGTAACCACAACACCGCATGAGACATAAGAGACTGTTGCAGCTGGGTCAGTGGTACAGTTGTACAGTGTTCTACCCTCCAGGCCTGATGTTTTAGAGAAGCCAGTACAGCCTAAGGGTTTGCTGACCCATGAGAAAATTCACCACTAAATGTGACTGTGCATGATAAAATATAGATCACAAAGGAGTCTCATACTTTAAAATACCACACAATTTCACACTTCATTTCCCCAGTTCTCATACTCATTTATTAATTTCCCATCATAATACAAAGCCATATAAAGCTTTAGTTACTTCGGGATACATGGCACCTTTCACAGAGCTTGAAAAAACATGAATTATTAAAGACTGACTTTAAACGTAAGGCATCTAAGACTCTTTGGCACATGTTTTTGTGCTGTTCAGTAATATAAAAGGAAAACACGCATATTCCTGAATATATGGAAGCAGTAGGTGTTGTGGTCTTAATTTAGATAACAGGACAAATCAAAACTCCAAATACTGCCATGGGTGGAAACTGAGCTTTCATATTTGATAATACTTACCCGGTGTAAACAGTAAACTTCCAACATTGTCATTAGTTTCCCTTATATATGAATGTAGAAATTGGATAAAATTACATTTACAACCAACAGCAATTATTCCAAAAACTAACCGGCACAGTATCACTTTAACATTAAGCTTTGACTCACAGGTTCTCTTTCAACACTCAAAACACCTATTAACTGTCTTCATTTCAGTAGTATAAATGCACACAAGTAAAGCATATCCCTCTTTCCCATAGGTGTACCCTAACTATACCCCACAACGGTTCCGTTCTCTCATTCCACATGGTACTGGGAGTGCAGCATCCTAACCACATCTAAAATGCTGTGTTTGTCCTAAGTCGTTTTTTCAGTCACCTTAGATATAAACAGCTATGACAGGAATTCCAAATACCCTTGCTACTCAATGTGTGGTGTACGGACCAGCAGCTTTGTTATCACCTGGGAGCTTGTTAGAACCCCCTTCCCCAACACCACCACCAAAAGGCATAATGTTCGCAATATCGAAATGCCTATTTTATTATTTATGTTTTAGACTAAAACAATCTGAGAGTATAATTCCGTGTAGTCTACAAAGCTATTAATATGCTACCAAATGAGCTAGGTATTCTTATGACCATTTTGTAAATGAGAAAACAGATTCAGAATATTTGTGGCTTGCCTAGAATAAAATGCCTGGCAAATGATGAAACCAGGAGTTTAACCAAGGCCCTTTAACTTTTATTCTTTGTACTATCTGGAAAATATCAATAAAGAAATCAAAATGGATATGTTTCTGCTCTTCTTACTACCTGGAAATTATAAAAAAAAAAAAAAAAAAAACAATCAAAATAGGTACATTCCTAGAAAAAAATATTTCATTAAAACTAATTCAAGAAGAAATGGAATACCTAAAAGGTCTGTAACCATTAAACGGATTAAAACAGTTGTTAAAAACATTTTCACCAAAAATCCCAAATGATCTAGACTTTTCTAAAAGAAAGTTCTATTAAAAATTCGAGATAAAAAGAATTCCAATCTTATATAAACTGACCTAGAAAATTAAAGAAGAAAATGTTTATTTCAAAGTCATTTTATAAAGTTTGCATGACCTTGTTATCAAAACCAGACAAGGGAGCAGATAATGGAAAATTAAAGGCCAATCTCACCTGTAAAGTTTAATGGAAAAATAATAAATATTAGCAAATTGAATCCAGCCATGTATTTAAAACATGTAACATGGCCTAGAAGTTTTATCTAGTGAGCAAAAGAATGGCTTAACATCAGAAAATCTCGTAAGAAATTTCCCACATTAACAGATGAAAGGAGAAAAGAATATTATTATGTTAATAGTTTCACACAAAGTATTTGGTAAAATCTAGTGACACATTATAATAAAAACTCCTAGCAAACTGGGGATAAAAAAGAACTTTCTTAGATGCAAGGTATCTACCAAGACTGATAGCAAACATCATACTTGATGCTGAAACATTAGAAGCACTCTCTTTACAATCAGAAATGAGACAAATGTCTACCATCACTGCTTCTATTCACCATTGTACTAGAAGTCCTAGCCAGAGCAGTAAAACAAGAAAAATGAAATATATATTCTATATATATGATATCACATTAAAATTAATATACTGTACTGTCTTTTCAGACAATACAGATCAGAACTAAGTTCCAATTTTGATGTAAAAGGTAAGACAGTAAGCTTATCTTTATTTGCTATTTGTGAGTTTTATAAACATATTCTTTGTTTCTACTCAAAGTGTTGAAATTGATGGAAAAAATCTAGACAAAATGAGGTCTAGGAAAAATAACAGTCATTTATTGTTTCTTTGAAACTTTTGGACATAAAAATTCTTCAATTAAAATTTATTGACTTGGATACCATGAGTTTTTTACAGCAATAATAATATAAAGAGGAATTTCTGTACAAAAATATTTATAATAAATTGAGTTCCACAAACTTTGATCTTACTGGGCAGTGGTGGTATATCATTTGGAATTGGGTTCAGCTACACATAACAAATGAAAATAGTATCTTTAATAAGGATAGAAGTTTATTTCTATTGTAAATAAGAGAATTTTGGGGGTAAGTTGGTAGAGCTTTTCAATATTTTCATCAGAAACCAAGCTCCTTTCATATTTACAGTATAATACCTCCTGTCCTCATGGCCCAACACAGCTGTTAAACCTCCAATCATCGCATCCCCCTTTTAGCCAGCTGGATAGAAGATGGAGCAAAGAAGGGCACACAATCAAAACTTTGACACATAGCTTTACCCATCTGTAAGGGAGACTGGGTATGTAGCCCTTTAATTGAACAGCAGTGTGACCAGCAAAAAAATCAGGGCTTTTGTCTTGAAGGAGGAAGGAGAAAATGGGTAGCATAAGGCATAATGGTCTCCATTGCAGGCTGATGCACTCCTTTAATAGTTAAACTGGTTTCATTGTTGGTAGTTAAAAGAAACATATTCTTTACTTGATTTTACCTTGTCCCTTTCAGTATATGAATAGTGTGTCACTGAATAGTTTTTTTAAAAGGCAATTTTGTTACAGTGAATCGTAAACAAGCTCCCTTGAAAATAAGAAATAACACACATAATAAGCTTCATTAAAATTCAGTTATTTAGAGTGAAATTGCCTAATTCTTTCATGCAACTTATGCTAACAAATAGTACTTACCGTAATTGCTGGGTTACTACTATCTCTTTTTCAAGATTAAATATTTTTGATTTGCATTTATTATGACAGTCATCCTCTGCACTTGGAGCAACAGCACACTTTATATTCTAGGACCCAGCATCAAGCCTTGCTTTTTCCACCATCTCCACTTGCTCACTCACATTCACACACACACACACACACACACACACACACACACGTTTCCCACTTTGTAGTTTAAGGATTATTATTTCCTCATTATTTTCAAAAACCAACCAAAACTAGTTATTCGAACAGGTGTGGTCTGTGGTTTCTCTGTCCTTTGGAAATCATGGCAGTTTTATGTACATAAAGACCTTTTTTTTTTTTTTTAAAGACCTTAAAGGTTAAAAAAAAGAGGAAGTGAATTTTACTGCTTCAAGCAGTTTAGGAAGCACTCTCAATCATTTCTCCAAATCCACATTTCATAACTTTACTGAGGGACGTAACGAGTTGTAAAAATAGAGAGCACCCCCAAAAAGTATTTATAAATTTGGTCATAAAATCTCAGCAGGATTTTTTTTTTTTTGGACTTAAAAAAAATAAATTCTATAATTTACCTTAAAAAATAAGCTGGAGACAATAGTAACCAACAAAATATTGGCAAATAAGACTAGGCAAACTTGGATTGTAAAATGTCAAAAGGTATTCATTACAACATTAAAATCTGACAACAAAATGAACAGTTAGATTAATGAAACAGAATAGACATCTCAAAGGTAAGCTTAAATTTATATAAGTTGTGTAAAGATGGTCTGGACATGACTTAATATGGCCAGAAACAAAATTAAGTAATTATTTGTGAAAAATAAAAGTGGATTCCTATCGCATGCCATACACAAAAATATATTTCAGATAGATTAAAAAGTTATTGACAAAAATGAAACCATGATTCAACTAATCTCAGGGTGTGGAAAGATGTAAAAATGGAAGAAAAAAATATTGATAATCTGAAGAAGTCTAGACTCTTTCTGAGCTCGACTGCTAACCAAAAGGTCGGCAGTTCAAATCCACCAGTCACTCCTTGGAAACCCTATGGGGCAGTTCTCATCTGTCCTACAGGGTTGCTATGAGTTGGAATCGCGTCGACGGCAACGGGTTTGTTTTAACGGGTTAGGCTCTTCCTATTAAATTTCATTCTTTTTGCTCAAACGCATAACAAATGTTTGGGATCTTGTTTCCTTAATCAAATACATCTGCTGTCTTCTCTAGCTTTTTTAGCATCTGACAGTGTGATTAGTTCGATAAAACTGAGCTGAAGAACCCAGTCCTCCCTCTATCAATCAGTATTCTTTGGTAAAATATTCCAAGCAGTTATTAATCCATCTACCAGTTCTAGGCCCCAACCCATACTTCCTGTAAATCTTTTGCTAATCTATATTTTTTCATTAATTTATAAAAGATCTTTATTTTTTATCTAGGAACGTTACCGTCTTCAAATATTAGCATGTAAGTTCACTTAAAATATTCCAATGTACTAGATCCAATAATACACTTTTCAACTAGGCTATAGAGAGTTTTTTTTTTTTAAAGATTGCCATAAATCTTTTTTTTTCCCCCATATTTTTGTGGTTATAATTTAATGGCAAACTTGCTCCTAAAAACTTTCTCCCTTTAATCCTGATATTCTAATTCTAAATCTAGGAGTAGGAAGGATTATGCAATATTTTCTTATCTGACACTATCCTGCATTTATCCTGAGGTTCTCTTATCTCACTCCCATCTGCAGAGGAATAAAGAACTCTATTACAGTTAAAGCAAAAAAATCTGTTGCTGTCAAATCGATTCCCACTTATGTTGACCTCAAGTGCTACAGAGCAGAACTGCTCCACAGAATTTTCTTGGCTGTAATGTTTACAGAAGCACCTCACCAGGGCCTTTTTCCACCAGCACAACTGGGTGTGTTTGAACCCCCAACCTTTAGGTTAGTAGCCACAAACCACTTTCACCACCTTTCTAGAAGGCGACAACTGCCATGGAAAAAAAAGAAAATGGGAAGCAGGGTAATGGAGATGGAGAGTCTCGGATAAGGTGGAAGGGCAGTTGCAGAATATAAAGGTGACATTTGACTCATGAGCAGTGAGGGAGTGAGTGTAGTGGTTATCTGTAGAAGTCTCCAGGCCGATGGAAGAGCTGGAGCTAAGGAGCACAAGGAGGGGAATATGGTTGAGTTGACTTAGGGGGAAGGGGATTGGCAGTAGGAGGGGAGGTGGAGAGGGTAACGGGGAATGGATCTGTAGGACCTTGTAGGCCACTGTAAGGACTTTGGTTTGTACCACTGTAGAATCTAAGAACAGGAATAACAGGATCAGATCTGCATTTTAAAAAGATCACTTTGGCTCCTTTATTGAGAACAGATTAAACGGAAGGAAGGGGTAAGGGTATAAGCAAGGTACATATAAAAGTTTCTGTTTTTTTTTTTTTTTTTTTGCTGTAATCCATCTGGTTCAGCCCAGAGAGGTGGTTGTTGTTGCTATTAGTTGCCATTGAGTCAATTCTGACTCATGGTGGCCCCATGTGTACGGACTAGAACTATGCCTTATAGGGTTTTCAAGGCTGTGACCTTCAGAAGTAGACTACCAGGCCTATCTCCTGAGGCACCTCTGGGTGGATTCAAACCGCCATCTTTTTGGCTAGTAGCCCAGGAAATTAAGGTTGAGATAACAAGAAGTTGTTGGATTCTGAATATATTTTGAAAGAAGAGACAACAGGATTTCCTGATGGATTTTGTGTGGAGTATGAGAGATCTTAACTAGAAAAGATCATAATCAGAAAAAGGAACAAGAAAAAAATAGAGAAGTGTAAGCTACCCAGGGAGAGACTTAGGAGAGAATACTGGTCAACTATTTTTCTTTGCCCCAACTCATGATAAAAATGTGCTATCTAATGATAACAACCCTTTAATAAAATCCTTTAATAAGACCCTTTAATACAATTCAAGAATCTACTCTAAGAAGAAAATGGGATGCTCACTTCAGAGATATGGATAACATTAGGAAGAACAGGAATTCCAGAACACTTAATTGTGCTCAGGAGGAACCTATACATAGATCAGGAGGCAGTCGTTCAAACAGAACAAGGGGATACTGCATGGTTTAAAGTCAGGAAAGGTGTGCATCAGGGCTGTAGCCTTTCACCATTCCTACTCAATGTGTATGCTGAGCAAATAATCTGAGAAGTTGGACTACATGAAGAAGAATGGGGCATCAGGATTGGAGGAAGACTCATTAACAACCTGTGTTATGCAGATGACACAACCTTGCTTGCTGAAGTGAAGAGAACTTGAAGCACTTACTGTTGAAGATCAAAGACCACAGCCTTCAGAATGGATTACACCTCAACGTAAAGAAAACAAAAATCCTCACAACTGGACCAATAAGCAACATCATGATAGACTGTGTAAAGATTGAAGTTGTCAAGGATTTCATTTCATTTGGTACCACAATCAACACCCATGGAAGCAGCAGCCAAAAAATTAAAAAACACATTGCACTGGGCAAATCTGCTGCAAAAGACCTCCTCAAAGTGTTGAAAAGCTAAGGTGTCACCTTGAAGACTAAAGTGCGCCTGATCCAAGCCATGGCGTTTTCAATCACCTACTATGCATGTGAAAGCTGTTGATACTGCTGCTGCCTTTCAGTTGTGGTCTTGGAGAACAGTATTGAATATCCCATGGACTGCCAAAAGAATGAGCAGATCTGTCTTGGGAGAAGTACAACCAGAATGTTCCTTAGAGGCAAGGATGGCAAGACTACATCTCACATACTTTGGAGATGTTATCAGAAGGAATCAGTCCCGGGAGAAGGGCATCATGCTTGGTAAAGTAGAGGGTCACTGAAAAAGATGAAGACCCTCAATGAGATGGATTGACACACTGGCTGCAACAATGCACTCAAGCATAGCAACAACTGTAAGGATGGTGAAAGAGTTGGCAGTATTTCATTCTGTTGTGCACAGGGTCGCTATGAGTCGGAACTGCCTCGATGGCACCTAACAACAACAAAATTCAGAGATGCCTTTGAAGCCACAGAAGTTGTTTCAAAATAGATATACAGAACAATGAATCCCTTTGGTTTTCTTTTCAAAATGTAAAGAAAAGGAGGAGACAAAAATACAGTTAATAAAATATAGTGCAAACCTTGAAGACTGATATCATCCAAAGCTACTGGCTAAAGATATTTTGTGTTGTGATATTTTTTACAATAGCATCTATATTTTATAGGTCAAAATAAAGAAGACCTGTTCTGTCTTGTACCATATTTAATGTCCTCTGCGTCTTGGAATGCCAAAACATCTCTCTTTGTGAAATGTTACATCTCTGGCTTATGGCTGCTCTGCCATGGCAGTGGTAATTATTAACAGATCTGCTGCAGAACATAGAATCCGGCAGGAAGGGCAAGGAAAAACTGAAAATAAAGAATGAAATGGGGGAGATACAGCATTAAATTTGATAGGGGTAGTGTTTATTCCACTCTTTACAGTAATTACAATAAACACATATATAATGATTGATTTTTTTTTCTCTTTTTAGAAAAATGTGTTTAGACTGGTATATGGATAATTTGCTTTTCTTTTCTATTTTAGTAGTTTTGACCACAGATTGTTATACTTTGCCAACAGCTCTCCCAGGGGGAAAAAAATAAGAAAAACTGCAAAAACCTACACCCATCTGCTCCTTCGTTACTAACACCATTTCAATGACGTTCAGAACTCCTCCTTTTACAGTAAAGTAACTGCTCATTAATAATTCAAAATACAGTAAGACAAAGCCAAACAAACAGCCCCTATGTAAGAAAGCAGCATAAGAAATAAGTTTAGATATGATGCAGTGTCTGTCAAAATGAAGAAAAGGACCATGGGTTTATGGGCATAGTGCTAGGATATATATGTAAACATCTAGTCAGGAATGGCAGCATAAATGTTTTCTTCTGAAAAGCCTATTTATACTACTATTAAATCATTTGTTTGATGTCTCATTAACTGAGAATTGCTATTTCAACAACTGACTGTAGTTTTACTGGATTTGCTATATGATCAAAAAGGGTAGATTTAATTGGTGTCAGTCCAGGAATTCTCTCAACTCCATCCACCCAAACCTCTGCAACCCTTCATCTGAAGCCTCTGCATTTTAAAGACAGAATGAAAGAAGCTTTTCACACCTTTTTCACCAAATGCATCAACTGGCACAATTACCTAAATGATACACTTTTACTTGCCACCGCTAAATGCATCTGAACAGTACTAGGAACAGAAATACCTCTAGTCTAGGGAAGGCTTCTATGAAGTTTAACCCTTTCTAATAATAAATTTCTGAAATTCTGGAGAAAAGAAAATAATAAATTCACATGGGAGACCTGAATATAAACTTTGAAAACAATTGGAACTGGTTTTGATGGAAAGTAAATGAAATTTCACATGGAGAGGGCTTCTGGGGCACTAGTATGCTATTTCTTGACCTGGGTGGTGATTCTATTGGAGTTTATAGCTATTCTTTAAACTGTCTAAGCTCTATGCATGCATTTGTATTTATGATGTCTCTCACGATAAAAAAATGTCATGAAATTTTCTTTAAAGATCTTTAAAAACTCAAATACTTGGGCATACTTTTTCTGAGGTTCAGGGAATTGGAGGTGATTTTTCAAGAATTATTCCAGAATGATTCTGTGTTTATTACATATTAGTCAATCCATCACTGTCAACTCTCTATATTACAGAATATTTAAAGGCAAAAACCCAGAAACTCTTCCATCTTAGTCAAGATTCTTAATCAAGAATTAAGGACATTCATGATACGTGTGTCACTAATAGATTAAAATGTGAAACAGAAGCTCCACTCTGCCCTCTCCTCACTATTTTCTTCTTAATTGTATTTACAGATTATGGACAGAAATTCATTATGAAAACAACTATTTTCTTTGAACGCATAATAAAGTAAAAGCAAACAGTAACAGGCATCTACCTTGAGAGCACAATTGCACTGATGCTGCATTACTCCTTTAAACAGGAATTGGCATTCAAATTATACCTTAGCGTTTAAGTTTCTCTGCCACAAAGATGAATAAAACAAGGTTAAATTATGAAATAAACTTCATACCTTTTCTTCCCTTCTCTTCACTACAGTCAGCTGAAATAATCTTTTTACTGTCTAGTAACTGACATTTTAGAAGGAACAATATAAAAATGGTTCTTTCAATGTGACTGTTTTTACTAAAAAAAAAAAAAAAAAACTAAAGCGTTTGCATTCTTTATAGCCTCCCCCTCTTTTTTTCAGTAATCCATGTCCAAAGAATATAATGGGTATTCCTAAAATTGTTATTAAAAATGGTTCACATGTAGACTTAAAAATACTAGAAATAGTAGAATAATGTCATGATAACTGAAGGCAATGACTGCTAATCTGTCAAAAGGTAAAATTTATTCACTTTTTTTTTTCTTTTTGACAAGTGGAAAAGATGGCAAACAGTTTTAAAACTATAAGAATGAACACACTATGATCAATTCCTTTTCATCTTAGTGGGGGCAAACAAGCAAAAGGATGTGCAACTAAATATTTAAAATGTAATTTTCTTTTTAAATATTGTTTTAAAGAGATGATTAAAATTTTTTCATAAAAAGTTACAAACACCAATACTGATTTCTGTGAGTACATGATGCCATCATCCACATAAAATATTTCTTTAGGCCATAGTATTTTTCTCCGTGTTACATTATAATTTAAAGTGAACTACATAATTGATTGCATTATAATGAATCATACAGATCTTCAAACGATTTATCTAATTTTACTTTGCAGTCTGAAAATGATATATAATTATGTTGTTTTTCTACATGTCTCTCATGTTTCTTCTGATTAATTCTAAGTGTGGTTCAGCATCCTGCTCTCTTTGGTTGAGAAAAAAATGGTTGAAAGAGGAAATTAGTTATTAATGTACCTTTTTCATTTTATTTAATTGACACGAATGCATTGAGTTACTTAAATTGACCCTTTTTATTACATTTTATGATTTCACTTAATCATTTAGGTATTGGAGAGGAGAGGAGTATATTTGTGAGTTGAGCCATCATAAGAACAAGCACTGTGAGGCTGAAAAATTTATTAATTTGTTTAAAAAATAACATAGTTATTGAAACTTATCTGTTTCTGACACTGAGCTAGGCTCTGGAAAAACAAAGATGAAGAGAAACAATTCTGGCCCTTAAGGAACAGCTTACATGGGTTTCACTGGAAGAGCTGGTGTGTGGCATTTTGGAGGGGCACAGATGACACATAAATATTGCAAGGTGATGTGAGAAGTACTATAATAGAAGGAAATAAACATGCTGTGCAATACTAAGAGGATGAAGCAGCTCTGGGTCCAGACTCAGTGGAAGGATCAGGAAAGACTTCTAAAATAGGTAATATGTACCAGTTGCCATTGAGTCAATTCCGACTCATGGTGACTCCGTGTGTCACAGTAGAACTCCTCCCTAGGGTTTTCAGTGGTTGATTTTTCAGCAGTTGATCTCCAAGTCTTTCTTCTGAGGTGTCTCTGGGTAGATTCGAACCTCCAACCTTTCGGTTAGCAGCCAAGCACATTAACCATTTGTACTACCCAGTGATTTCAGGTAATAATTAGTAGATTCTTAATAGGAAGTAAGAAAGGGAAGGCATATTAGGGAATGACAAGCCCACGGTCTCTCTGGCACATCTCTGAGGAAGGGAGAAGAGGTATAGCACGCCATTGGCTTCGATTGTGGGTAGATGGGAAGCTGCAAATGCACCCAGGCTATTATAGATCTTATGAGCCAGAATGAAGGGAAAAAAAAGTGTGAGAAGGGGCAGCACACTTCTTATCATTCAAGTTTCACCTTACCTCCTCTGAGCAGCCTTCCCTCACCTAATACTGCACTACTCTCACCATTCTCTTTCTTAGCCTATTCATAGTGAATATTTTTATTAGTTTAAGCTGTTCATTGTCCACCTTCCTCACAAGATTGCAAGTTTCAAGAGAGCATGGAGCTGTATTTCTAGCCCCTAGAACAACGCCTGGTGTATCATAGGCACTCAGTAGTATTGCTCAACGTATGGACTAAACCAACAAGAAAAGAGAAAGGAGGAGCAGGGAAAGATGTGACGTACATCAAATAAGACAGTGGTACATGTAAAATAGAGAAAACCACACACGGCACCAATCC